>NW_024543079.1:15555000-16755000 GCF_018167655.1 Microtus oregoni
AATCTTTAAAGCTAAGAGGTTGGGTATGGGTTATAGCAGAAAACAGGGCAGGTTGGGTCCTAGCTATATACTGACCTGGGTGGGCCCCCGCCAGTTATGGAAACTTTTACCCCTTGTGTAAGATGGAGATGGTGTCACACAGCTCAGGGCTACGAGGAGAACACACTTGCGGAGAGGTCTGCATCTCGTTTGGTAGTATAGGCGTCTACACGTTCCTCCCATTTACCCAACACCTGCTATTTCTGATAGCATTTTGCTCAGTTACAGAAATGTCTTCATTTCCCTTTGAAGTCTCATTTCTGCTCCAGGGGCCTTACCTGTACTACGGTGCTCAGAGGAGGATACCTTGTCCTTAGTCTTGACTGGAAAAACAGACGCGTCATGGACCACCTGGCTTCCTCCGATTTAGCATTTACCATCTCCTCCTTGGACACCCAGCATAGTCTATGCCCAAACTCTGAGGCAAGACTATGGGGGGCTGTTGGCTCAGCTGCCCGTCCCCACCTAAGCTCTCTGGTTCACCGGCTCTCCTTGAGACACTCACCATCTTGGCCCTGGGCAGGGGTGTGAGCACAGGCACCCTCTGTCCCCCACTCAGCACGTCTGTGGAGTTTCCTGCATCCATCCATGCTGAGTTCTGTCTTGCGGGGAGAGAGGCAGTGTGTCATGCCTCTTGGCCCCCCTGGAGCTGTGTTCTCTTCAGTTTTTCTCGCATTCCTCCCATCCCCATTCCAAGATAGGGAATTGTCCAGTCTTGAGGCTGGGCACTCTTGTTTTATGCCCTCATGTGTTTACTTTCAGCTCTCTGCCCTGAGTTTTAAAAATCCCAGTTGAGGTAAACACACTAGGGTAGCATTCATTAAAGGTGCTCTTCTTTCAGTGTGAACTTGTATGAATTCTCACCTAATACGACCATCATAGCAGGGGCCAGGGCATGTCGGTCTGAAACATTTCCCATCCATTCTGTCCTGGCTATCCACCCATCTGCTCTCACTAACTAGGCCCAAACCCTAGACTTAGGAGATGTAAAGTCCCTATTTCTGCTTTGGCTGGAATTGCTCCTTGAGGCGTTCCATGGGCTGCATGCTTGATGTGCCAGCAGGGAAGTTCCCGAGCAGACACTCAACAGCAGGACTCACAGCTGATGTTCTAGACCCAGCTTTCCGTACCAGGTGACACTGATGAGGCCCACATGTCAGAGACGACTCCCCTACTCCCCGCCCGACGGATCGTAAGTAGGAGCCTATACTGGTGGCGTGCGTGCATCACAGTTCTGCTTTGTTTTTTAAATTAACTACAAACAGAAGGATATAGTTTGCAGAGGCCTAAGAAAAATCTATCAGGGTGCTTTCTTAAGAAAAATGTAGCAGAGTGGTGTAGAAGACACCCCAAAGGCCACGAGTTACAGCCCAGCCCACATAGGCTCCATTTTTAAAGAGCAAAGCGGAATTTTCTTGTTAAAAGGAAACTGTATTCCAGGTTCATTCTATAGAACTTGGGAATAGGATACACGAGAGGTAAACTTGAGAAGGATTTCAGATGAACTTGGAAACTCCAGTTGGCAGGAGGGGTTGGGGGAGGGAGGAAGGGAGAAAGGGAATTTGATGAGAAAATGGGTCTTCTCAGGAGTGTTAGCCACAGGCAAACTACCCTTGAGACTGACCTCACCAGCATCAGGGACAGGCAGTGGCAAAGCCCTCTGAGGAGGCACTGGGGACTTAAACCACTTATCACACTCCTTTGGGAGGGGGGAACTGAAGTTCAGATAAGGCTGTGACCTGCCTGAGGTCACCTCAGCTAGAGAAAGGTGACAACAGGCTGTCATCATTTAGGGCTGTATTGTTTCAGTGCCTTTCAAGAACAAGTTTACAGAGTCTTCAGTTCTGAAGGAACTGACCGTCTTCTCTGGAAGCCTCCTATGGGCCGTGATGTCAGCGAGCACAGAGTTCCAAATCTGATAGGACTCATCACCAACTGAATGATGCTGGGAAAAACGTTTCTCTCCTCTTCCTTTTCTTTTTCTCTTTCTTTTCTGTTTCATTCATTTTTAAATTAAAAAAAAATGTGGTACTAACTCAAGCTGAAGGCTACTCCCTTTGTGGACTTTAGAATGTGAGATATAACAATGCTAGCCATAGGGACCATGAGGGAAATCTCTAGAGCATTTTCAAGGCTTGTCTTTGAGTTAGGTTACCTCACCTATAACATGGAGTTAACCACAAACACCTCCCAAGGCTATGAGAGGTTAAAGTTTAGGGAAAGTGGTGTAAGCGCCAGCTACATAGTTGATTCAAAGGCTGCCTGGACACCAAAGGGCAAGGTAGGTTTAAGGCACCCAGAGGTAGGACATGGAAAAAAGTTCTGACTATTTGGGGATAAATATCTGCTTTATCCACCCATCACTGTGGACCCCAAGAGCACCAGAGGGGTCCATAGTCAAACAAGGTGTTCTGGGAGCAAACGTGGAAAGGCACTGTCTCTGAGAACCTTGAAACAAAGACAGGATGGAGAACACCAAGGAGCCATCTTGATGGAGACTGTGAGCCAACCCCGGAGGTGCCAGGAGGAATACAGACAAAAGCCATCCCCCAAGGGAGCGGGCAACCTTTCGGCCTAGCCCTCCTGTGTTTGTTCTTTGACTCAAGAGCAGGAAGAACCCGGTAAGCCAAAGGCTATCAAGTGGAATGTTCAGGAACATGGTGTTTAGGGTTGCAAATCCCCGGTGAAGCATTTCGGATTAGGGAGTTTGAATTGAGAGATGGAGACGAGGAGTTCTCTGGCCCTCTTCTCAGCTCTGAGCACTTAAGACTTCCTTGTTTGAGCTTGTCAATTCTCCTGAGCCTGAATTTCATCACAGTCCCCCCCCCCCCCCGTGAGTGAGAAGGCTGGAGGGGGGCTAGAAGGGAGGGAGGAAAGACCTGGGGGGTTGGGGTTCACAATTAAGAGTCTGAGTTTTGGAATCTTGCTGCCAGCACGTAACTGATGGGGTTGACCGGGCTGACATGGCCAGTTCCTCTTTGTGTGACTTTAGGCGAGTGACTCTCTCTTTCGGAATTCTCGTGTTTAAGCTAGGAGACAGTTTCACACCTCACAGAGTCGCTGTGAGGCATTTAATGAGATGCTGAAGACTTGTCATGTGCTTATAACATGTGCTACTATTATTTACTTTTAAAGATTTCTTTTTATTTCTGTGTATGTGTGTGTATGCCATGTGTACTCTCATGGAAACCAGAAGAGGGCACTGGATTCTCCTGGAGTTGGAATTACAGGCAGTTAAGTTTGGGTGCTGGGATCTGAAACTGGGACCTCTGGAAGAGCAGTAAGAGCTCTTAACCACTGAGCCATCTTTCTAGCCATGCTGTTATTATTAATATGTGATATTGATCCTCAACTTTTGATGGATTAGTGTGGGAATCAACACTCAATCACAGAGTAGCTAGTAGGTGGATAGTTAACAATGAACTCAATGGCCTTGAATAAACATTTTCCACATAGACAATATCTTGCAAATATTTCTTTCATATACCCCACACACATGTGCTTCATGCTAAATATTTTATTTTAAACATTGTTAGAATATATTATGTCTTATAAAAAGGTACATACACACATAACTGAATGAGCTTTCCACAGATGGAACACTTTTCCCCACAGCCAGCACCAGGCCAAGAAATAGACCATGACCACTTCTCTGGAAGTCCCTCCCTGTTTCCGGGCCTCGCCCTACCGTAATTACCCTCTAGCAGTGTGCGTTAGCTTTGTTGTTTTTGTCCTGTGTCACTGGAGTTGCAACACGTGCGCTTCAGGTTGGACTTTTCTGATGTAACTTCGGAAGGTTCACCCAAACTGTTGTGTGAAGTGGGCTGCCATTTTTGTCAACTATTTTGTCACAGCATGTGGCTCTGCTGCCTTCCTACCTGCCTGTCAGTCTTCTGTAGCTGATCAGGAATATTGCTGCTTTAGGGCTATTGTAAGCATGGCTACCACAACACCCTTGTCTTCTGACACCTTGTGGGGACCCTGCCACATGACTAACCAGGTGCAAAGCTCAGCTTGACTGAATGGGGCCAGTGTCCTGAAGTGTTGGTGTGATTTCCCTGACGTCAGCAGTGTGCTGTGGGTCCTGAAAAACCGTTAGTCCCACATTGCAGGTGACAATGACCAAAGGGAGGGTCTTTGTCTAAGACACAGATAGTGAGTCCTTAAGTTCAGGAGTCACCCACTCATCTGTGCCCCAAACCAGCTTTGCTGAGCTTGCCCTCTTGCCTTCTTTTGCGTGGGTACTGAGGACACTGGTTGCCTTTATAGAGCTGAATCTGGTCTGATCCTGGGTCTCTTTTGATTTCTTGCTCTTATGCTTCCTCTGTGACCTCTGGGAGCACAGCAACAGACATGGCCCAGAGTAGGTACTCGCTAAACATCTATAAGCAAATGAGGATGGAGACATCACTGGCCCTTCCCTGCTTTGAGCAAGGTCCCTGGCTGCCAACAACAGGCTAGAGTGGGCATTCCCCACCATTACTGGGCTGGCAAGCAAAGCAGGGATGTTTACACTAAAGCTCAAGGCAGGGTGGGGTGAAGAGGTGGTGGTGTACCCTCCAGGTGGGGCTAGTGTATCCTTCAGAGTTAGCGTTTATTGTTGGAGAGGACAGGATGTCTTGGAACCTGGGGCTCATGTTTCCAGGGGACAGCAGAAAACCCACATTAAGAGAGACTTAAGGTCTCAACCGGAAGTACCTTCTTCTGACCGAAGGCAGGTAGTGGGAGGCCCCTCAAGCCTGGCACCCGAGGGGTTTGGCTGATTCAGAGTTGACCAAGATTATGAGCAGCCACCTGTTCTAAAAGGAGAAGGGGAGCCTTGGTTTCTAGGTGACCCTTCTGATCCCCAGGTCCACAGAGAAGGGAGAGTTTTCCCGTCCATCCTCCAAGGACTGGGGCCAAGAACATTCCCATCACTGACATCCCTGATGGATGACTTCCTGCCTTCTATTCCCAAGACGGTGAGCTCCATCAGAACAGGGGCTGAAGCAGTCCACCTGTCTCTGGGGCAGGAGTCATCTTGAGTTTAGATCAGAGTGTTCTCCCTACTAGACTTATAGAGTTCTTGGGGAAAGCTAGACTCTCTGGGTAGGGTACAACCTGGTTGGCAGGGGTTCCTTCTATTCTTCCCATTCTCTTGGGGGGACATTGCAATAGAGTCCCTATAGTATATTCTCACAGTATATGAGAGTTAGGGCCCCTCCCTTAGTATCTGCCAGTCCCAAAGAGGCCTCCCAGGCTGGACCCCAACTCACCCATGAGGCCTTTCAACAGCTTCACATCCAGCTGCCGGAGGATCTCACCGATCAGAGGACATACCTAGGTCCCCACCACAAAGACGATTAATCAGGGATAAGAAGGAACTGAGGTTTCTGAGGCAAGAAACCCCTGAACCCCTGGATTCTAGCAGGATTCAGTCAACCATTAGGAGCCATGAACAGCACATCCTTGCCCCACAGCCTAAAGCCTCACAACTCTGAGGTGGGGACTTCAGCTGCCTGTGCCACACATGAGGATATGGGAAACTTAGGGTGGCTGTCCTTTGCTTGTGGTAATAATCTCATGGCAATTGGGATTTGCTGTTAGGTCCCAAAGCCCAGGGTTAGAAGATCTCTGTTAAATTACCCAGACGTGTGCCTTGATCCTCAGACTCAGGGAAGCCTGCAGGGCAGGTGGAACTCCTGGATACCTTACCTGACTTTCTACTAGGTTCGGAATAACTTTCCCCAGGCTTTCTCGGAGGTTGTGGAGAAAATGTTTCATCTTGGGTGGGACTTCCCTAGGAAAAGAGGTGGGAATTCAGGACAGAATAAATCAGTCCAGGCTGCACCAACGCTGGGAGGTAGGTACTGAATACACTCTCCTATTCCAAATCCTTACTTGACCTTCTAGGGAGGTATTCTTGCTAGCTTTAGTCAATGGGGACCCAGAGAGGGGGCATGACATGGCCAAGGTCACGCAGAGAGTAAGTGCCGACTCTTCGCAGGACCATGGCAGGAAAGCACTAGAGTTCATGGTCTTCCTCTTCCTTGCCAATGTCTGCTGCAGCCTAAGCTGGCACCACAGCCTGATGATTATGTGGGCAAGCATGAAAGCGTTGTGGCCCAGCACTCTGGAATTACAGGGAGAAGTAAGCACACTCCTCACCGTGGTGTGTTGAGACACACAGCTGATCCGCCATCCCTAGACCTCCCTGCAACTCCTGTGTCTGCCTTGCTCATCCTGGTGTCTCATTAGGCTGGGAGCCTGGCACTAGGGACTTCTGGAGCAATACTTGGACATATCTTCATAAGGTGCTTAAAAAGACCAGAAAGGCATTCTCGGAGAGATATCGCTATGCGAGTGACCGGTGGCAGAGGATAAATGGTCACAGAACCAGGCAGGGGTGAGGACAGAAAGCTCAGGAGGCTTTCCTGAATTTGCTATTCTTCTCAAAGGTTTTGGGGTGGGAACCAAGGGGAGAGACTTATTTCTGTGGTGGGTGGAGAATGGGGTGGGGTCAGTGACCATAGGGTTTCTGGGAGAGGGGCACAGGGGGAGCAAGTCCTGGTGAAGTGATGAAGTCTGCCTTGGCCTCATGAGGACATGGGGGGACGATATAAGCCACAACTGCTCATGGGTCTGGGATACCCCAAAAGGGCGGGAGGCCTTACTCAGTGGACATAGATGCACCATCACTGTTGGGCTCCATGTGGCATCTGCCCATCACCAGCTCCCTCCGGCCAAACTCATCTTTCTCCAGCCAGGACTCTGCAGCAAGGCCCATGCGGGCATGCGTCTTGATGATATTAGAATTGAAGGGCCTGTGGTGAGAGAGGAGGAGGCAGAAGGGATGGAGAAGGAGGTGGGGGAAGCCAGCAAGAAGAGCAGCAAAGCCAGGCACCACCCACTGTCCTCCCAACAACCGTGTCTGCTAAAGCCTAGGTTAGTGAGTAAGGAGAAAGCAGCCATGGACCGTGGATACCTCTATGCTTGGTTTTCTTTTTCTGGTGCTGGAAACGGAATGCAAAACCCGGGCGAGCTAAGCGTGGGCTCTACCCCTGAACCCACTCCCACTCCCACACCCCTCCCCACTTCCAACTTGGAGTGACATTTGAAAGTTGCTTAAGGAGGTCATTTTAGGAGTTTTGGGAAATTCAAGAGTTTAGAGTAAGCTGCTATTTTAAGAACTTTTCCAAGTGGGTGCAGCTCCTGACTCCCTTACAGGAAGTTTGAGCAGGAGAGAAATGAGCAGAGAGAGAGGAAGAGTGGCTACCCCATTCTTCCATGGGACCTTCCTGGTGATCTCACAAATGACCCCTTCACTATGAGCATCATCTTATCTTTGCTGCAGAAGAAGAAACCAAGGTTCAGGGCAGAGTGACTCATCCCAGGCCACAGTAAGTCAGTGCAGGGAGTCAGGATTTGAGTTGGGGTCCCCTGATATGGCTTTCCTAGTCTATCACCCTGCCTCACCCCACCCTGAGCTCCCAGGTCCCCCAAGAAGGAGGAATAGTGCCTGAGAAACACTGCTTTGTTGGATAGGACTCACAGTCGGAATTCAATGTCAAATTCCAGTGTGATGTTTGTCGAGAACCACTCTTTAGGCAGCGCCATCTGGATCCCATCACAGTCCAGTTGCACATTTGTGATGTTGATGCTACCCGTAGAAAAAGGAGAAGCCCCACCAAGGTGAGGCATGGCAACTCAGAAGCGAGGCCAGCCTTGGCTGCAAGGAGGGGCTGGGAATCAGAGCTTGGTGCAGAGACTCTGGCAGCCTGGGCGGCCAGCTTTCCCAGGGCTCCGGAAACATTCCCCACAGCTGTGGACTGTGCAGTCCAGAGCCAGATGTTGACGGACAGGACCCTCCATCCCAGGACACTGGGCCCCCTCTCAGACCGAGACTCCCTTCACGATAGACTGCTGTGTCATCTGTCTGGGACTCCGCAGGGAAGCTCCTCGGTTCCACACTCCACCCCCACTTGCTGCCTGCAAACCACCTTGACCTACTTGCAATATGCATGAGTGTGAGCACCTCCACTGCTCACACCACCTCTTTAGTTCCTTCCTGGGTTACCTAGGCAGCCTGGGTGGCCTTCATACAGCCCCTTGTCCCCTGTTTGGTCCCTACTCTTGGAATAAGATACAAACTATACAATAGAATGGCACTTCCAGGGCAGAACGGAGACCTGGGAAGTAGAAGGTTCAAGGGAGCAGTCTCAGTGGCTCTGGGTGGGATGTATCCAGTACTGCCATGGAAACCCCAGCTCCCAAGGGTTATCTATCCCATGTATTTACCACAGAAGCTCTGTGCAGGACTGTCAGGGTTTCTAGCCTCTCCTCCAGTAGGACTATCACTGTGACTGTTTACCTGATGAGAACCCAAGATTTGTGAGCAGTGTAATCTACTACTTATGCGGAGCCACAAAGCTATGCCCCACTTGAATAGGGGTTCCAGGGTCTAGTTGCAGCCCTGGCCTTGTTTGATACCCAGATGTTTATCCAGGCTCTGTTCTGTGTCCCCATTTTACAGGTGAGGTTGGAATGGCCAAACAATTTCCCCAAAGTTGGGGGCAAAGGTGGGCTTGAAGTACTGCAGACATATCTGCTACTGAGCTGTTATTGCTAACAGCCCTGCTGTGCCACCTTCCCAAACAGCTCCCGACAGACGCCTCCAGCTTGCTCACATTCGGGCTTCGTGTCTTGCCTTCCTTGAGTTTGAATGCCTTCCTTCTTCAGAAGCCTTGCTCTCTGTTTTGTCCTCTGACCCAGAGGTCCCTAGAGTGCCCCCAGAGTGCCCCCAGAGTCTAGAGAGGGATTCAAGGTCTCACCTGATCTCTTGCTGCTGCTGGAAGTTCATGCCACCAATCAGCCAGCCTACCATCCCTGGGGCCACTATCCCTGAGACATTCAGACGGTCCAGGAGTTGCATACTCTGGATTCGGCCTTCAGCGTTGTGCTTCAGGAGGCCCTGTGCGATAACTGGGAATGGAGAAGGGATGGTGATATTCATATTGCTGTGTAAGAGTGGGGTACAGGGAAAATAGGCCTGGTGTGAGCCCAGGGGATCCTCTTTCTTCTGAGCACTTATTCATGTCTCCAAGTCTCCCACAGAGAAGAAATGAATCAATTTTAAGAAGTTTCCTAGTAGAAACTGTGGCTGAGGATCTCTCGGAAACAACAACAACACCAAAAGCAAAAACCAAAACCATCAGTTTGGATTATGATACAGAAATGGACTGCAGAGATGGCTTAGTGGTTAAGAGCATTGACTGCTCTTTCAGAGGACCTGGGTTCAATTCTCAGCACCCATATGCAGCTAACCACTGCCTGTAACTCTAAGATCTCGGACACCTTCACAATACATGCGGGCAAAACACCAATGCACATAAAAGCAAATAAAAGAAATTAAAAAAGAAAGTCATCTACTCTGCAACAAAAACTACACATTCTCAAGAAATCAACTTGAGAAACTACGCTCAAAACTTTTCTAAGATTTTATGGGGCATAGAGCAAAATCTGATTAACAACACACTAAGCCTATGGGCAGGGTCTCCCATTGTGAAGAAACTCATTCTTCTAAATATACAGACAGATTGAATGTGGGTGTGATCAGATGTCCAGAGGAAGACTTTGAGAACAACTCAACACCCTTGAAAATTCATACGTAAGAATAGGAAAAGTCTGTCAGAAAAAGCAGTGATCCACAAAGATGCAACAATGAAAGTGTTAGGTTACAGAGGCAGCTCTCTAAGCAGGTGGAGAACAAGGAGGAGTCTTGGCTTGGCCGTTTGGCCATTTAGTAGATGGTCTGGGAAGCTGACTCATGTGGGCAGAAATGAAGTTGATTCTTTACTTTCCATGCACAGATGCACACAGAGATAAATATCCATTGTGCGGATTAACATCCTCAGTGTGGAAGGTAAAACTAGAACAGTGTTGAAAGAGACAGCTAGAGTGATTCCCGGATGTGGGGAGACCTTCAGACTCCAAACACAAACTATATCATGAGATATTGGTGATTTTAAAACTGTTCTTGTTTGGTGAAGTCAACAGGTGCCATTTTGCAGGAATACTGCCCACCTTCTGTTCTGTCTGCAGATCCAATCAACCATGGATTGGAAATATCTGGAAAATTTGCCTGTGTCCTGAGCATCCCCAGTCTTTCTTCTTGCTGTTATCTATTGAATAATTCATAAATTATTTACATGTATTTGCATAGTCTAAGATCTAATGAGTAATCTGGAGATGATTTCAAGTGTGAGGAAGGATTTGCATCAGTTCTGTGAAAACACCGTACCATTTTATGCAAAGGGTTTGAGCATCCAAAGGTTCTAGGATCTAAGGGGAAACCTGGAACCAATCCCCATGGGTATCTAGGAACAACCGTGTTTGATATAGTGCCTTCCTGGTAGTAAATACATTTAAATAAGGTCAAGGGGTCGGTCCTAATTTGATAGAACTGGTGTATTTGGAAGAGGAAGACATCAGGTATAATCCTTCTCTGAAAGACTATGACAGGGTGCCATCCATAAGCCAGCAAAAGAGGTCCCTCCCCAGATACCAAACATATCAGCACCTTCAACTTGAACTTTCAACTGCCAGAACTATGTGAAAAATAACCATCTTTTGTTTGACCCCACTGCCACCACCCCAGGTCCACCCTATCTATGGCATCTTGCTTTCGCAGCACTGACTGGTTGATACAGGTGGATGCCCTCCAGTAGTGGGGAGATATGTTCTCTTACAAGTGAGATGAGTGTACAACAGCACAACAGTTTAAAGAAGACTCCAACATTTTTAACTAAATCGAGCTTACATCTCTTCTGGATATCTCTATCCAAGAAGAGTTCTCCCACATGTTCTAACAGGGATATGTCCAAGGTCATTCATGTCATTGTTGCTTACAGCAATGGGAAGATACAAACAGTTTAGGTGACAGGCACGAGGGAGCAGTTAATTACATGGAGGTAATGAATGTGTGGGCTTCCGTGCAGCAGCCAAGGCAACTGAGATGCCAGCAGTAGAGCAAGAAGTGAAAAGCAGAGCAAGTGACCAGTCAGGGTCATATGAATTAAAACACTTCCTGCAAAGGATGCAGGCAAGGCTTGCTGTTTTAAGACAGAGTCTTACCATGTAAGACCAGGCTGGCCTCAAACTCAGAGATTTGTCTGTTTCTGATTTTCAGGTGCTGGGATTTAAGACATGCACAACCATGCCCTGCTGGATACAGACATAGACACACATGCTAAGTACATGGCAGTTCCTGACAAGGTCTGTAAGGGAATGGGAATAGGATAAGGGAGAAAGAGAAAATGACATAAAACAAGAGACCGTATGCCATGAATTGGAAAAGTGTAACTCAGACTCGATTTTGTTTACTTAAGGTAAAAGGGAAAAATAAATAAATAAGCAAGCAAACAAACAAATAATAAATAAATGAATTGATTAGACGAGAGGCTGACCCAAGGTGGTTCAGCAGTTAGTGGTGGGGCCCAGGCTGTGCCTTCCCCACACCCTATGGACAGCAGGCCATGCCCAGGGGTAAGCTCACTTCTCGCTAGGGTAGGCCTTCCATTCTTGTAGGCTGTGGTCAGTCCGGGCCAAGGCTGCTTGAGCAGGCCTGAGGGCAAGGCTAACAATGCCAGGAGGAGGACCAGGAACCTGCAGAGTGGATTCATCTCAGGAGCTGGCACCTGAGCCTGCAGGTGTCAGCAAGGGTCCAGCAGAGCCAGGCAGCTGACTGTGAGTATGGCCGCCCAGATGGGCGGGCTTGTGGCTTTCTTCAGGCAGGTGGCTCCACAGCTGCCCCCAGCATGCTGTGGGAGGTGGTGCAAATGGCTCTGGCAGCCGCTCCCAGGGCTAGCTCACATGGCCAGCAGATGCAAGAGGCCAGGGCTGCAGAGGCAAGCTTGGTTGCTTGGAGACACTCACCAGAGCTACTGTTGGGTCATCCAGTAGGAGTCCTCTCCCTGACCCTGGCACAGACGCTTCAGTGAGTGGGGTTGACCAGCCCAGCACTGTCCAAATGGAATAGAACTTTCTTGTTCCCTTTTTCTTTTTTTTTTGGGGGGGGGAAGGGGACCTCCAGAATTTATGCATCTCCTAACTGCAAAGCTATCTCCCTGAACCCTCACCTGTCTCCCTCTCCCATTGTAGGCCCTTTTCTACTATTTCTGCGCTTTCTACTTTTAAAGAACTTACTTAAAAGTGAGATCGTGTAGTGTTTGTCTTTCAACATCTGGCTTATTTCACATAGCAGAATAGCCTCCTGGTTTGGTCACATCATCAGAAATGGTGGCATTTTCTTCTTTGCAAAGACTTAGGAATATTCCATCCAACTACAGATAAACACTGCCTAGGTGAATATTTCTCAGACTCACCTGCCTCTGCCTCCAAAGTGCTGAGATTAAAGGCATGCACCACCACCACCTGATGATTGGATGTTTTGATATTCAACTTTGTAGTTCTTTGCAAATCCTAGATATTAACTCACCATCTAATGTGTTGTGAAAAAAGATTTTCCCTCTATTTCCATGGGTTGTGTCTTTTCTCTGGTGGTGATTTCCTTTGCTGTGCAAAGGATTTTTATTATTTATGTATGTATGTATGTATGTATTTATTTATTTATTAAAGATTTCTGTCTCTTCCCCGCCTCCCATATCCCTCCCCCTCCCCCAATCAACTCCCCCTCTCTATCAGCCTGGAGAGCAGTCAGGGTTCCCTGCTCTGTGGGAAGTCCAAGGACCTCCCACCTCCTTCCAGGTCTAGTAAGGTGAACATCCAAACAGACTAGGCTCCCACAAAGCCAGTATGTGCAGTAGGATCAAAACCCAGTGCTATTGTTCTTGAGTTCTCAGTAGTCCTCATTGTCCGCTGTGTTCAGCGAGTCCGGTTTTATCCCATGCTTTTTCAGACCCAGGCCAGCTGGCCTTGGTGAGTTCCCGAAAGAACATTCCCATTGTCTCAGTGTGTGAGTGCACCCCTCACGTTCCTGAGTTCCTTGCTCATGCTCTCTCTCCTTCTGTTCCTGATTTGGACCTTGGGGTTGTAGTCCGGTGCTCCAATGTGGGATTCTGTCTCTGTCTCCTTTCATCGCCTGATGAAGGTTAATATCCAGGAGGATGACTATATGTTTGTCTTTGGGTTCTCCAATTTCATAGAATCCCATTTCCAATTGTTGGGATTATTTCCTGTGCTATCAGTGTACTGAAAGCCCTTAGTTGTGAATGCATTTTGAATGTCTTCCCTGTGTTTTTCTCTATTAACTTCAAAGTTTCGGGTCTTATGTTAAGGTATTTGATCAGTTTTAAATTGATTTTTTTTTTTGGTGTGGTAAACGATAGGGATTGAGTTTCTTTTCTTTCTTTCTTTTTTTTGTTTTTTTTTTTTGTTGTTGATGTTGTTTTTTGAGACATGCTCTCTCTATTATGTATTCCTGACTGTTCTGGAACTCACTGGTCCTGTAGATCAGGCTGGCCTTGAACTCACAGAGATCTACCTATCTCTGCTTTCCAAGTGCTGGGATTAAAGGCCTATAACCCCATGCCTAGATTAGTCTCATTCTTCTGCATGTGGAAGTTTTTTTTTAAAGAGGCTTAGGCTTATACTTTCTTGGGGGTAAAGATGAACATTAATCTGGACCAAGATGTATACTTTCCTGGAAGAAAGGACTAATGAGACTAAGTGCCAATGAAATTTTGAGTGACTAGCTGAACAGAGAAGCGAAGGTGTCCCCTGGTCCTCAGTTTAAGCCACAGTGGCAAGATACCTAAGACAAACAGAAGGAGAGAGGTTTATGGTTGCTTCTGGCGTCTGAGGTCTCAGTCACTGATTGCTTGGCCTGTTTGCTTTGGAACCTGCAGTGGGGTACTCTATTATGGGGGAACATACGGCAGAAGAAACGTGCTCACCAGATGGCACCCAGGAAGCAAGGTCAGCTGCTTATCTTCACAACAAACCCCTTTGTGTTCATCACTGTTCTACTGTGGTGAAGAGACGCTATGACCACGGCAACTGTTATTTTGTCAATTAGACCATGCCACACCTCTGCTTGAAGTTCTGCTATTACACACAACAAGAAACGTTATGTATCCCCCACTCGAAGCCTAGCAGGGTTCTTGCACCCTCTCGGACTGCCTATCCTATCTTCCTTGTGTGCAAGAGAATGCGTGTTTAGCATCTGTATTTGTCTCTCTGTGTGTGGAGGTACACATGTGTATGTGTGGAGGCCAGAGTTGATTTTGGGTGTCTTCCTCAATCACTTTCCACCTTAATTTTTGAGTCGAAGTTTCTCGTTGAACATGGCGCTCATCGATTCTGCTAGACTGGCTAACCAATGCTCTCCAGGGATCTACCCATTTCCCCATAATCCCAGCTGAAGCTCCTAGTTTTTACATGGGTACCGGGGATCCGAATCCAGGCCCTCATGTTTGTCCGTCTGCACTTTGCTCACTAAGTCATCTCCCTAGCCTTCCTCAAAGGAATTGCTACTGTCTGTGTGCTCTCTCTGACACCAGGGGGGACAGGCCAGGTCAAGTGATGGAAAACAGATCTCACAGAAGCACTGGCCCACCCTGGGCCGTGCACTCTGGTTTTGCAAGAGATCATATTGAGAACTTTAGCTCAGGGTGTTGGTATTGCACTGTTTGAGATCCTTTCTCAGAGTTAATGCCCCCCTTGAGAATGTTTGAAGAATATCAGTTACTTCCTAGTGCACTTTGGTGCCTTTCCTGGTCTTATGTAAGTAGTTAGAATTTCATTATTTTTGTCAAGAAAAGTGAAGCAGAGTGGGCATTACTGAGGGGCAAACTTGGTGCTCTGACTCTTAGGTGCCTGGGGGAGAGGTGGTGGCTGGGATGCTGTCTGTCTTCTGTTCTTGTAACTGTAGTTCTCAGGGTCATAGAGTCTCATGACATGATAAGGTGGAGAGTGTGGTCTCACAGGCCTTGGCATTTGACAAGACCATAGTAGGAGGGATGAGAGGGCCGTGTTCAGGATGGCTGCTGCTTTGGGAACCAGCTGGCTGCAGAATGACACGCAGCTGAGAGCATGCGTTTCAGTCACGAAGACAAGATTCAGCTCCTGCCTCTGCCTCTTGGCTGAGGGGACAGAAGACCACAGTACAGATGTCAGAGTTGGGTGAGCACGGAAGGGAGTGTGCTCATAGACTTTCATCTCCTGCATCCTTGTCCGTATCTACCTGAGACTCAGCTTCCTCATCTGTAGACCAGAACAGCATAACAAATGTCAGAAAGCATGGGTGTCCCAAGATAACGCCTGAGACATGAGGAATAAGTGGCAGATAAAGACTGCCATTAATAAGAATGTAACTTCCTGGGTGGAGGTGGTAAAGTCATTGGGTGCTGTTTTCAGTATCCTGGTGAGAGGCCAGGCAGGGTCTTTGTCCTCATGGGGCATGCTCACATGGAGACAGACTGACAGTCTTCAAATGCCACTGCAGCTGGGTGGGATTGGAGGTGTGTCCTGTTTGGGGAGGAGGGTAGCACAGGGAGAGAGACTTATCCAGTGAGGGTGTTGGGGAAAGATTTCTCTGGGGACATGAATTTGACCTGAGACCCATAGGAAGACCACAAGTTGGCTGACCAGTGCAACATTGCGTTCTGGTTGCTCTAAGAGAAGATGATGTGGGATAAGGGATGCTTTTTCATAAGTAACTCCCTAGAGGGCGCTGCTGTTGTGGTAGGGCTCCTTCCTCCATGGTACCTGAGTGAGGGACCTGGGAGGCAGAGAAACCAGCTCAAGCTTCCAGCCAGGCTCTGGCCAGACTGCTACCCAAGTGGGCTCTCCCTTCTCCAGACCCGCCCAAGATGCCCGCTCCTTCAGAGGTATCACACCTGGACAGTGGTAGACCTGATGCAGGCACACTTCTCCAGCTCCTAAGCAGCTTTCTTCAGCACCAACTTTTTATCCTTATTTTTTTTTAAGAAGGGGTAGCACTTTGAAAATATGATGACTACTTCAGTTTATCTTTGAACACTTAGTTTAAAATGTGACTCCTGGTACCAGAATTATTCTGGACCCCCTAAGGCTGTTCTTTGACCTAATGCTAAAACTTGTGTCTAGGGAGGTTGTTTTTCAAGCAGTTTGACTAGGATAAAATTGATTCATTCTGCCCCCGCCCCTGTGTGCATGGTGTGTGTGTGTGTGTGTGTGTGTGTGTGTATGTGTGTGTGTGTGTGTGTGTATGTAGGTGTACATACACTTCTTTGTGTATCCACCTTGTGCCTGGGAAGGTCAGAGATTGATGCATAGTATCTTCAACTCCTTTCTACCTTGTTTTTTGAGATAGAGTCTCTCCCTAAATCTGGAGCTATGTCTCTGACTTCTGTGTGAGTGCCAGAGTACCTCTCCCTGATGTGGGAGTCCCTTCTGTGTGCTGTGATTACCATTAATGAATAAAGAAACTGCTTTGGCCCTAGAGCAGAGCAGAACAGAGCTAGGTGGAGAAAACTAAACTGAATGCTGGGAGAAAGGAGGTGGAGTCAGAGAGAAGCATATGTAGCCCTACCGGAGACAGACACTGGAACTTTACCCGGTAAGCCACAGCCTCGTGTCAATACACGGATTAATAGAAATGGGTTAAATTAATATGTAAGAGCTAGCAGTTAAGAAGTTAGAGCTATACAGTTTCTGTGTGGTTATTTTGGGAGTCTGGGTGGCTGGGAACAAATAAGCGGGGAATGAACAAGCAACCATTTTATTACACCTCTCCCCTCTCTGCCACCTATGTCAACCACATGACATGCACAAAGCCTGGTTCGGAGAAGGGACACTCTACTTCTGAGTTGCCAGCGAAGGTATCAGAATAAGATGAAAGCAACAATGAATGAAGTAAGTACCAACTGTCCCATGTGGAGAAGCGTGGTGGGAAGGGCAGGGCAGTCTGGGCTGTGAGAGAGGAGATGGGGAAGGTCAGGGTGGTTTGGATCTGGGCTGTGAGAATGGAGATGGTGTCCTTTGCTTTGCAGACATTTTTTAACTCTGTGTAACCCCGTTTTTAATTTCTGCATAATGTCCTTGTCTAGTCCTGAAGTGTTTGCCTATGCTTTCCATTAGTGATTTCAAAGTTTCAGATCCTGATTTTAAGGCATTTGATCTACTTTGAATAGATTTTTGTGCTGGGTGACAGAAGGGGATCTAGTTTCATTATTCTATACATGGTTATCCAGTGTTTTCAGCACTAGTGGGTAAAAATAATTTTTTTCTCTTTTTTGTTTTGTTTGTCTGTTGTTTTTCCAATGCATAATTTTGACACCTTTTGTCAGAGATTAGGTGGCTCTAACTGTGGGTTTATTTGTTACATTTGTTCCCTTGACTTATCTGTCTGTTTTTGTTTTTTGGTTTTTTTGCTAGCTGCTGTTTTGATTACTATGGATCTGTTGTATAATTTGATATCAAGTACTGAGATAGCTTCAGCGTTTCTCCTTCTGCTTAGGATTGTTCGACTGTTCAGGGTCTTTTGTGATTTTAGGATTCTTTTTTTTTTCAAGAATTTCATCTAACTGTTGAGAATTGCATTGAATCTGTAAACTTCTGTTACACATTCCATAATGTTATCTGCCCATCCATGAGCATGAAATGCCTTTCCAGTGTCTTCTTCAGTGTGTTATATTTTCAATGTAGAGGTCTTTTACTTCTACGCCTGGGTTTATTTCTGAAAATTTTATTTGAAGCTAGTGCAAATGGGGTTATTTTCTCTGGTTTCTTTCCTGGCAAGTTCCTTATTGGCATATACAGAAGTTCTATATTGGCATATATATAATAACGGCTGCTGGCTTTTATTATGTTGACTCTGTATTCTGCTGTTTTGCTGGCAGTCTCTGTCAGGTCTGAGAGTTCCCAAGTGGCATCGTCAGGGTCTTTTAATTATAGAATCATGCCATCTGCAAATTCAGATGTCTTAACTCCTTCCTTTCCTGTATTTTAAAACACATGCATGTTTACGTATGGAGGGAGGTACCTGTGTGTTGGGTGTGTTTGTATGCATGTATATGTTCATGTGACTAGAGGCCAGGGAACGACATCAGGGGGTCACCCTCAGGAATGCTATTGCCTCTTTTGAGACAGGACCTCTTATTGACTTGGAACTCACCGATTAGGCTAGACTGGTTGTCCATCAAATGACAGAGTCTCCTGCCTCTGCCTCCCCAGCACTAGAATTACATGAACCTGCACAACCATCATTTTTTTTTTTTTGGTTTTTCGAGACAGGGTTTCTCTGTGGCTTTGGAGCCTGTCCTGGAACTAGCTCTTGTAGACCAGGCTGGCCTCGAACTCACAGAGATCCGCCTGTCTCTGCCTCCCAAGTGCTGAGATTAAAGGCGTGCGCCACCACCACCCGGCACAACCAGCATTTTTATGTGGGTTCTGGGGCTCAAACTCAGTTCCTTGCTCTTGGAAGGAAGGCACTTTACTGAACCATCTCCTAACCCTTTTTCTTTTTTGATGTGGGATTCCCCTTTGTATGCTGTGAATATGTTTTATTGCCATTGGTTAATAAAGAAACTGCTGTTGGCCAATGGCTTAATATAGTAAAGCCATGCAGAAAATCCAAACGGAGATATAGAGAGAATAGGAGGAGTCAGGGAGACTCCATGTAGCTGCCAAGGGAGACAGATGCTGGAATTTTACCTGGTAAGCCACAGCCTTGTGGTGATACACAGAATAATAATAGAAATGGGTTAATTTAAGATGTAAGAGTTAGTTAACAAGAAGCCTAAGCTGTTGGCCAAGCAGTGTTGTAATTAATAGAGTTCCTGTGTGTTATTCAGGTCTGGGCAGCCAGAAACGAACGAGCAGCCTCCACTATGCTTATGTTTTATTGCCATTGGTTAATAAAGAAGCTCCTTTGGCCTATATCAGGGAAGAGTATAGCCATGCTGGAAGAGATATAGAGCGAGGGTAGGCGGAGTTAGAGAGATGTCATGTAGCTGCTGAAGGAGGGAGACACTGGATCCTTACCAGTAAGCTACAACCTCAGTAAAGCCTCCTGAAGACCCTGTGATGGCTGCGGGGCTCGCTCATCTGCTTCCATAGCGCTTGGCACACTAGCACTTACTACAACAAATGTTTCAATTGTTTTCCCCTTGCCAGGTTATGACTCTGAAAGTCATCCTGGCACTTGATGTAAATCAGTAGCATCTTCTGTCTGAACATGCCTACATTCTAGTGGGTGAGACAGAAATGAGCATTGAGACTGCAGTAAGTCACACAGGAATGGGGTTTATGAAGAAAAGGAAACCACAGAAGACAATGGATGGTGTGTATGTGTTCATGTGTGTGCAGGTGTGTTATGTGTGTGTGTGTTAATGTGTGGATAGGTGTGCACATGGAGACTGGATATCAATGTTGGGAGTTGGTACTTGGGTCCCATCCACCTTAATTTTGAGATAGATTCTCATTTGACCAATGACTCACTGAGTGTTCATGATTGGCTGGTCAGTTAGCCCCAGAGATCCTCTTAACTTCACTCCCCGGCACTGGATCCACAAGCGTATAGCACCAGCCTGACTTTTTGATGGAAGTTCTGGGACTCAGACTCAGGTCTTCACGCTTGCATGGCTAGAAATTTTTTGGCTAAGTCATGTCCCAAGCTCTGGTGCATCATTCTGAGGAGTTTCAAGTTGCAACATCTGACAAGAGTCTAAGTGGCACAGAGAAGTCACAAATTAGTACATGATCCATGAGATGAACAGAGCCAGCGCCTCTTAGAGAGCCTCCTCCAACATCATGCTTGTAAAATGTCCTCTCACTGTGAAGTCCCTATATGCCAGCCACTGTGTCTTCTTTCTTTGCTTAAACAAGAAAACCCATTCGTTCCTGCCTCACACCCTTCTAACATCTCACCCTCCACCCGTGCCCCAGCACAGCTCCTTCTGTGCTGCCCTTCATGGCTCACCTGGAAGTTCTCATCCTCGAACTGCTTCTGTCTCTGTCAGCTTCTCAGTTCCAATCCTCTTACTCTCATAGCCTCCTGCTCTGTCTTCCTAAAATATCAAACCCTCTCTACAATGTCATAGGCTTTGGATTTTTCATTCATGATTGGTTAGATAGAATAGAACAAAATCCCTGGGACACAGAGAGCCTTGTAGGTGCTCTTCCTTGTGGTGGTCTTAGAATGTCCAACAGTGGCTGGCCCCTTGCAGATGCTTAACTACAAAATCACAGAAGAGTGAATGAAGGAAGGACACACATAGGGATGCTAAAGAGGTTAGCACTCTCTGTGTTCCCACGCCCAAGTTTATAACCACACCAACACATGAACTGCTCCTTCACTTTGACCCTTTTCTTTTGGTGGCTCAGCTCTTGCTCCTCTGCAGGGTTGTGTCTAGCATGCAAAAGGGACTTCTATGATGGTGAAAGTTGAGAATAGTTTGAATGGATTAAGCAGGGTTTCCAAGGACCAACGGGAGGACAGCAGTGATGAATATTGAGCCAAAAGACTTAGAGCTAGAGCCTTGGGGCCACTGGCTATCTTCAGCCACTTCGTTGACAGCTTTTCTTTACTTTTTCTGCTCTGCTGGGAGTTCAGAGCAGTCAATTCCTTAGGGCGGACCTGCTCACCAATCCCCAATGACATTTAGTGACCTGGCAGTGCACGGTTACAGTCTGCATCTGTGGTAGACAGATGTCGATTTTTTTTTTTTTTTGGCTCTGCCATCTTCTTTCTGTACATGAGAAATTTTTTCAATCCCCCTTCATCTGACCTTCATATACAGAATATGGAGTGTGTGATATCTCTTCTTGGTTGTCAAATTGACTACATCTGGAATTAGCTAGAGCCAAATTTGGTAGGGCACACCTGTTAGTGATTTTTTTTTTGTTTGTTTAATTGGATCCTTTCAAGTGGGACGATCCACTTCTGATCCAGATCACTGAGGTGGGATAACACACCTCTAATCTCAACCACGTATTCTTCTTGAAACCTTCATATAGGGCACAGAAGCTCTCTCTCTTCTTCCTTGCTCTCACTTAAACTTCACGTCCATTCCTTCACTAGTGTTAGAGACTACTTGTTTAGGATTCTGCTGAATACTAAGATATCTTTGTGTTGAGAACTTGGCCTTGGTGTATCTTGTTCAGACGCTGGTGCTTTCAAGTAAAAAGTTAAAACAGCATGGTAGCATGAGTTCGTTTTTACATTTAAACCTGTTTTGTGAAGTTTTCTTTCTCAGCCTGAAACCTGTCAGGAAGGTAGACATGTCTAAGTTTGCCTTTCTCAGTGGAAGACTTAAGGAAAACAAGGTCTGATTTTTACATATGAAATAGACAGAGTAGGCAGCTTCTACCTTGAGGAGTGGAGCTGGCCATGGCTGTCCTGCTGTTTCTGAGTCTTATAAAACTTAGCTTCTCACTGAGAGCCAGTTCACGGGGGTTCTGAATTGTTCAAATGCCTTTCTGACGCACCTTCTGTCTTCAAACTCTGTGGCACAACATATCCCTGCAATTTAAAAGTGGATTTGAAATAAATAGTGATGGAGCATGACTAAGAAGCGGAACTTGAAGTACTTCAATTACACGACCACTTGGAGTTTTCATTTGAGCTTTAATTCCAAAATGGCATATTGCAAAGTGGGTGGCAAATTACTTAGTAAGTGGAATTTTTCTTAAATGAACTGTTACTGATTTTGAATAACAGTCTACCATAAAATTCATGTTAAATTGTTTTAAAATAAATGTGAATTAATATTAAAATTGAAAAAAAAAAACTTAGCTTCTCCATCAAGCAGTCACTGAGATCTGAGAAAGCTAAATTTAGGCAGGAAGTATAAACCAAAAAGCCTCTGTATCAACTGAAATAATCAGAAACCTACCCACCACATAGACAGCCAGCCTGGGTTGCTTCACGGTGTTTTAGTGGCTTTGTTGGGGGAAGAGGCCATTAGCCTTTGGCTATCATGCAGGATAGCATGAAGCCTGTCACGGCCATACAGGGCAGCATCATTCCTTGAATGCCAGACCCAGAAGGTCTGAAGGATTTTCCTGTGCGGTGAGAACTTGGGGAAGTTCTTGACCTACCTTGGCAAGGGAAAGTTGAATGGTCAAATCAACAGTGTTCAAAGTTTGGGCAGGGCCCTGATGTTGTGTGAGACATGGAGCAATTCTTTGCCCAGTGGTCAGCATTACCACGCTTGAAGCAGCTCCAGGCGGAGTCCATTACTGAACATTTCTTTGGAGACAGCCTCGGCTGCTGCGATGAGAAGCTGGTATTTCTGTCTATCATGGGAAACCTTTTTCATTAAACACCTTAATTACTGTATTCAGCAGATCTCTCTGAGGGTTTGAGGGCTATCACCTAATCTATTAAGCATACCTGATTTGAAGAATTGTGTTGGGATTTTTTAATGGGGATTGCTTTGAATCTATAGATTGCTTTTGGTAGGATTGCTATTTTTACTATGTTGATCTCCCTATCCAAGAACATGGGAGATCTTTCCATTTTCTGGTATCTTCTTCAATTTCTTTCTTCAAGGACTAAAAGTTCTTGTCGAATAGGTCATTCATCTCTTTGGTTAGTGTTACCCCAAGGTATTTTATGTTATTTGTGCCTGTTGTGAAAGGTGATTTTTCTCTGATTTTCCTCTCAGCTTCTTTATCATTTGTACATAGGAGAGCTACTGATTTTTTTGAGTTGATCTTGTATCCTGCCACATTACTGAAGGTATTTGTCAGCTGTAGGAGTTCTCTGGTAGAGTTTTTGGGGTCACTTATATATACTATCATATCGTCTGCAAATAACAAAAGTTTGACTTCCTTTCCAATTTGAATCCCCTTCAACTCCTTTTGTTGTCTTATTGCTATAGCCAGAACTTTAAGAGATATGTTGAAGAGATATGGAGAGAGCGGAGTCTTGTCTTGTTCCTGATTTTAGTGGAATCGCTTTGAGTTTCTCTCCATTTAATTTGATGTTGGCTGTCGGCTTGCTGCATATTGCTTTATTATGTTTAGATATGTTCCTTGTATCCCTGTTCCCTCTAAGACCTTTATCATGAAGGGGTGTTGGATTTTGTTGAATGCTTTTTCAGCATCTAATGAAATGATCATATGGTTTTTTTCTTTCAGTTTATTTATATGATAGATTACATTGATACATTTTCATATGTTGAACCACCCCTGCATCTCTGGGATGAAGCTGACTTGATCATGGTAGATGTTTTTTGTTGTTGTTGTTGTGTTCTTGGATTCAGTTTGCTAGTATTTTACTGAGTATTTTTGCATTAATGTTTATGAGTAAGACTGGTCTATAATTCTATTTCTTGGTTGGGTCTTTGTGTGGTTTTGGTATCAGGTAACTCTAGCCTCATAAAAAGAGTTTGGGAATGTTCCTTCTGTTTCTATTATGTGGAACACTTTGAGGAGTGTAGGTATTAGCACTTCTTGGAAGTTCTGGTAGAATTCTGCACTAAAACCACCCGCCTTGGGCTTGTTTTGGTTGGGAAGTTTTTGACAACAGCTTCTATTTCCTTGCAGTTTATAGGTCTATTTAAATTGTTCATCTGGTCTTGATTTAATTTTGGTATATGGTATCTGTCTAGAAAAGACCAGACCTGCCAGATGACCTGTGCTGGCTGTGCCTCCTTCAGCAAATCACCTGGCATGCACCACCACAACTGGCCTCAAAATTTTTTTAAATTTAAAAGCACAGATCTTATTCCAAATGGCACCGGAGACAATATATTCTGAGCTAAATATGAGCGACCATGTCCCAGGAACAATGTTTCAGATTGCCCATAATGACATGTTCTCCTATGGAAGAAGTTCATGTGAACTTCTGTGGTCATTTGACAGAAGAAAGTCAGAAATAAATGCATTTAGCAAATATATTATGGGGATTCAGAAAAGTGGGTTACAGCAAAGCAGGGAGGCATCTACCTATAGAGTTCAGGTGCTATCTGTGAACAGTTTTAAAGTTCATGCAGGCTAGTGGTCTGCTAAGTTAATACATCCCACAGTTTTGACATCTCAATCTTCATAACGAGATGAGAGTTAGCTTCCCTTAGGCAGCAAGGCAGAGATCATAATGTGTCATGAGCTGGTGAAACCACATATGTCTGTCACCCTGCATCAGCTCACCCTGTGAGGCTGTTATGCCTATGTCACAGAACCCCCAAATAAGACCTCCATGCAATCAGCATCCGATGAAAACAAGCTAGCTTGAACTGTAATCCTACAGGCCCCTGCAGTGGGTGGGGGAAAACAGCCCTGAGGCTTCAGGGAAAGAGGGGTTTCAAGGGGAAAACCCACAAAGTGGGGATGGAGGGTGAAGGGGGTGGCACAAGTCTTGGCGTTTTGGAATTGGGTAAAAGTATACAACTTTTGAGCTCCTTGGTTGGGGTATAGAGGAATTTCAAAACAGCAGTTAATCAGGTACCTACAAGAACGTTTGAAGCAAGCAGATGCAAACAGATGTTGTTTGGGCACCCTGGTGGGGTCACTTTGACCAGGGCTGGCACAGTTTCTTGGGAATGTTTATGACTTTGCTGAGCTGCATTGGCCCCCTTAGTTAGGTCCTGTCTAAAATGGAGTTCTTTCTCAAAATGGAGTTTATTCTGCTCCTTCCAGGCATCCAAAACTGGCCAATCCCAATAAAGATGATCTCAGTTTCAACCAAGTTCCCACCCTAGATCCACAAAATATCACCTGGCAGGCAGCCCTGCAGGATTCCTTCCCTGAGACCTGCCCCATTTTGGGAGTTCTCTCTTCTAGTTATCTGTGTTTTCTTGTTCATCTTGAGTGTGAAACAATGAACTGGGAAGCCACTGGCATGGGGTGGCTTTGGGGATCATTGTCCACCAAGCACCCTACCTCCCCAAGTCAAGACTACCAAGAAACAAGGAAGGCTCCATGGCTCTCAGAAGAATCAAACCAAACCAAACAAACAAGAACAAAACAACAACAACAAACACATCAACTAGGATCTTAGGTCATATGCAGAAGTAGGTGGTGAGCAGATATTAAGGAAAATAGAAATGGCCCGCGATCATTTTGGCTGTCAACCTTCCATCTCTATCCTCAGTCTGTAGACTCTTCAGCACAGGAAACGCCAGTCTATACCACAATGAAACCACCAGGTAAGAAGCAACAGCAGATGGAGTGTTAAAGGAAGGCTGGGTGGGACTGGGTGAGGGAGGGCTGGAGGTGGAGCTAGAGAGGGAAGGAGCTTAGAATGAGCAGGGGATAGGGGAGAAACAGGGGATGGAGTGGACTGAATGACAGGGTGAGGTATACCTCCCAATTTCCAAGAAAGATACCTACAGTGCTAATACAGTGCTAATAGAAAACTGGACTTCGTTTATTAACAATTTTAGTAAGAGGGTTGGAAGCCAGGCGTGGTGGAACACACTTTAAATTTAGAATTCAGAATGTGATTTGGGAGACTAGGTGGAGTGGTGCACACCTTTGCTTGTTTGTCTGTCTGTCTGTCTTTCTGTCTGTCTGTTTTGGTCCTTTAATACAGGGCTCCAGAGACTAGGTGTGGTGGTGCACTTCCTCTGCCTACCTGTCTGTCTGTCTGTCTGTCTGACTGCTATCTATTTATTTATTTATTTTGGTCCTTTGAGACAGGCTTCCCCTGTGTAGCTGGGATTGAAGGACTGTGCCACCACTGCCCGGCTTGGAGTAAACCTTTAATCACAGCAACTTGGGAGGCAGAGACAGGTAGATCTCTGAATTCAAGGCCAGCTTGTGCTATACACTGAATTCTAGGGGACAGTCAGGACTTCAAAGAGAGACCCTTGATGTGGGAGTGTCATATATCAATCTGTTGATTTCATTGGTTAAGCAATAAAGAAACTGCTTGGCCCTCATAGGTTAAAACATAGGTGGGAGGAGTAAACAGAACAAAAGGCTGGGAGAAAGAAGCTGAGTCAGGAATTGCCCTTATTTTCCCACTCCAGGCAGACACAGGTTAAGATCATTCCTGGTAAGCCAGCTCGTGGGCTACACAGATTATAAGAAATGGGCTAGTCCAGGTGCGAGAGTTAGCCGAGAAAAGGCTAGATATAATGGGCCAAGCGGTGTTTAAAAGAATACAGTTTCCATGTAATTATTTCGGGTAAAGCTAGCCATGTGGGTGGCCGGGTGCCAGGGACGCAGCCTGCCGCTCCTACTACTACAGACCCTGTCTCAAAAACAGAAAAGCAAACAAAAAAGGCGGGGTCAGGCCAGGTGGTGGTGGTACACACCTTTGATCCCAGCATTTGGGAGGCAGAAACAGGTGGATCTCAGTGAGTTAGAGAACCCTATCTCAAAAGGGAGCAGAATTTGAGCTGAAGAATTCCTCAAGGTCCCTTAGCAAGTAAAACCTGAAAATGGGCAAGAGTTAACAAAGTAAAGCAGAAAGGAAAAACATCCTAGGCAGGGTAAAGCATAGAAATTAAGGACCTAAAAGGCAGAGTATGTTTGCGACAAAACCCTTGGAGCAGAGGTAAAGAGGAAGTGAGGAAGCACCAATGTCTACTTAGTCAATTTCAGGACCATCAAGGGTAAGGGGCCTGAAGCAGAAAAAGCTATGGTGGCGCATACCTTTAATCCCAGCACTTGGGAGGCAGAGGCAGAGGCAGGTGGAGCTCTGTATGTTCAAGGCCAGCCTAGTATACAAGGGGTACTTCCAGGAAAGGCTCCAAAGCTACAGAGAAACCCTGTCTCGGGGGGGAAAATTGGAAGGACTGTTTTTTTTTTTTTTTTTTTTTCGTACACAAGTGGCAAGCCAGGAGACTTCTACTAAGGTAAGAGAGGAAACCAAGGAGAGGTTGTGAGCATGGGACTGTTAGGTTCAAAGAATAAAAGCAACAAGAAGACAAGATACTTGGGAGAACATCAAGCCATAGACAGCACTAGGTAATGCTTCAAGGAGGAAATGAATGAACAAGTAAATAAGTTAACGAAATTAAAGGATGAGACCATGAATAATTGCAGGATCTGACTTCTTCAAGAGTCCTACCTCCCTCAGGCCTGTGGGAAAACCAGCCCCTCCTTACATCCACCAACCTCCTACCTTCGCCCCTACGGTGCGGTTTGCATAGGAGCCACTAGAGGGCGGAAAGCGGCTGGGTTTCCCACAGGGAGGGCTTTGTGTGAGGCATCGCGAGGGGCGGAGCCTAAGGGCAGGCGCCCAGAGGTCTGACCCTGGAGAATGGAGGGCAGAGGGAGGCCGCGGAGTTGGGGCTGTTGCAGTGTTGGCTAGAGCGGTTTGGGAAGTGCACCAGTCAAAGATGGCAGCAGAGCAGCAAGACACACAGAGAGAGCTCCTGGCAGTGACGGGCGCTGAGGAGGATGGGCCGGTTTCTTTATTCCATTTCTTAATCCATTTATCTCCTTGTACACACGATTTAGCTCTACGCCACTTCCTGGTGCTCTTTTTCTCCTTAAAATTTTCATTTGTGATTTACTATGCTCAGCTTGCTCCTTTCCATTATACATCTTTAGAGTTAGCACTAAAAACCACACAACAGAGTTTATACTGTTTTTGAGATTTCCTTTGGCAACAGAATTAATCCAAAATTCTTCACTTTAGCCTCAGGCAGACTCTTAGGACATGAGGCAGCCACTTTCTTCACCAAAATATCACAAGAACAATCTGTAGGAAACATACTAAAATTCTTCTCCTCTAAAACCTCTTAAGTGATCCCCCTACAGTTCAAATAACTCTTTGCATACTGTCTTCCATGATTCTACTAGTATGGCCCACTAATCAGTACTTAAACTAGTCCCTTGCTTTCTAAACTGAAAGTACCAAAGTCAAAAGTTCCTCCAAACGAACACATGGTCCTTCTTCCATGCCCTTATATAGGCTTTAAGCAGAAGGTGTGGCCCAAATTAAAGGTGTGTCTTCCTGCTTGGAGACCTAGTTCAAAGGTGTGTTGTCTTCCCACCTCAAGTTTCAGATCACAGGTGTGTCCTCTTACCTCAAAGGTCCAGAATAGAAGCGAATTCATGGCCTTCAGATGAAGCAGACTATCTCTCACAGGTATGCCCTCCATATCTGGACTTTAGCTCATTCCAGACACCATCAAGATAACAAGCAAGATTATCCGTCACACTTTTCCAGGGCCACACTCCTTTCTCTTAGTGTTTCCTACAAAGTAATCTGGAGGTGTTGTTTGTACCCCTGGTCTTGCTGATGTCAACCACAGGGCAGGAGCAATGGCTTCTTCCCAAGTTACAAAGAGGTGCAAATCTCTTAGCAGCTGATCCGTCTGAGTGGCACAGTGGAAGTCTGCATTGTGGTCTATAGTCATCTGCCTGTCCACCTCTATAAGCTGGTAGCCCACTGGAGAAGAGGGGGTGCTGCCTGCGCTCCCCTGCTCTCCCTAAATCCTAGATAGCCTGGGTCATCAGAGTCTCACTGAACCCATCCACATTAGTTTCCTGCATCATAAACTAGAGAGACTGAGGGAGACTTAACCTGTCTTGGCAAGGGACTCTATTTCTGTGTTCCATAAGACATGAGAGTTGGATCTCATCAGGTATTGTATTCCCATGAGGTTCAAAGCCACAAGTTTGGGTGGCAAAGGAAGGGTTTCTGGGATCCCCTAGCAAATCTCTGCTAACTGAAGCGAGGAGAACTTCCAGAAGAACTGAGTGTCAAGATCCTGCCTGAGCATAGATGCTGAGACCTTGATCGGGGACACTGTTCCTGGTACTGTGGAGAAGGCTGAGATCCTAGCTGCAGATCTCTAGCCTGTTGCCGTAGAGCCTTCAGGTCCCACCAGGCTCCACCTAGCCCTTTCTGTCTGATGCTGGACTGCCCCCACCATCTTTCCAGGCCTCAGTCTCCATCTGCAAACACAGCAGCCCCAATGCTTGTCAAGCCCTCATAGGATCCTGCAGATAAAGGAATCCATATCTACCTAGAGATCTCTGCCCCAGTGGTCACTCTTCCTACAGCACACAGGGGCTCCACTTAGAGGCTACCATAACTTAAATGTGAAGTAACCAGAAAAGGCTCATTTGTTTGAACTCCTGGTCCCAGGCTGGTGTTGTTGTTTGAAAAGACGAGAATCTTCAGAAGGTAGAGCCTTGCTGAAGGAAGTTGGACACTAGGACTTGCCCTGGGCTTTATAACCTGTCACTTTTTTCTGGACACACTCCGATTCCCAGCTGTGGCTGCCATGTGACTAGCTGGCCTCCTGCCCAAGATGCTTTCTTTGCAACAATAGAATGTTTATTTCTCTGGTAACTGTAAGCCAGAAGAACCTCTTTCTTAAATGGTTTCCAGGCAAATATTTTGTTGCATCCATGAGCAAAATAGCTAAAACAGGTGTCTGCAGGTTTCCTAAGTAGTGGCATTACCAGGATCTTAGGGTTTCACCTAAGTCTCACCTTCCCAGTCTTATGCACAGTCCTCATAGAAACCCACCCCCTTACTTCACTAAACTTCATGTTTTCATATTTTCATGTTTCAGTTTTTACCCTGAAATGTAACCACAGAGCTGGCTAAAAGTAGCAGTTCACAATCATGTCATTGCCGGAGTGGGGTTGTCCTGAAATTTCCTCTGAGAAATAAGTTAATCCACTACTTTAAAATCTGGCCTCATTCAGATTTTAGTTACATGGACCAAGCACAGTCAGATTCTTCTCTTGATGTAGCACAACTGGCTTCTAGCTCCTTTCTTCACGGCTTCCTTCTTATCCCCTCTGAAACTCTGAAAGCTCAGGTCTTCCCGTCAGCCTCTCTGTGAACATTTGGATTTTCCCACTCCCATCCGTACAGTGCATTAAACCATTCTTAAAGCTCCGTGGCATTTCTCTAGTTCACAGTGCAGACTCTTCTGTGCATCTCTTACAGACATGGCCGGACTTCCCAGCCAAGTGGACCCCCTTGCTGGTACTAATTCTCTGCATTAAGTGTTTTCTAGCCACTGTGGTCAAAGTCTTAACAGAAAGAACTCAGTGCAGGAAGGGCTGCTTTGGATTCAGATTCAGAGATATAAGTGTGTCATGGTGGGGAGGATATGGCAGCTGGGGAGGGGGAGAGTCTGCTGGGATACCAGTTTTTGACATGTCTGACAAATCAGGTAGCAAGCAGTGGAACTGGAGAGGCAAATGACTGTGAAGACGGGTGCTCAGCAACTCTCTCCTGCTGAGTTGGTCTCAAAGGGCCCACGTTCTCCAACACAGGTTTGCCAGGAGATGACTCAGTGTTCAAACATTTGAGCCCATGGGGGGCGGGGCAATGCAGATTCAAACCATAGGAACCCTGACATCAAGGACTAGGCCAGTAGTAGTTGCTGTCCCTGAGTTGTAAGCTTATCAAGACAGGGGCTTCCTGGTAGAGGTGGATTATTCACAAATTCTGCCCCCAGAGAACGTGTTCATCTCTTTCATAGTACACAGGGGAAGTAATATAAAACACTTCAGAAAGATACAGACCTCCACACTAATTAACCAATGAAGTGTGAGAGCCTTCAACTTTGCCTGGTGACTAGGAGTGAGAGCTCATTTCTGGGGTCTCCTGGTGCTGAAACTCAGGGATGGCATTTTAAAGGCAAAACCATGATTCCATAAATGGTAGAGGAGGGTCAGTGCCACCTTAGCTCTGCCCTTGCTCAGACCCGAATGCCTCTGTGAACCTTAGTTTCTTCCTCTTGCCATCAGGATGCTGTGAAGTATAAAGACTTTTTAGTTGCAACCTCCCTGTCAATGGTGGAATCAAGAACCCTGTGTGTCCCCAGGATCTCAGGTGTCCTCAGGGAGACTAAGATTCCTGTAGTCTGGATGTGACATTCAGGAACTGAGTAGCAGTGCGAGGGTTAAATGAGCCTGGAGATAAAGAGGGGTGGAGAGGCCCCTCTGGAAGAGACAGTCAGGAAAGGCCACAGCCACCTGCCTGAGCCCGTCTTTCTATGCTTCTGGATCTCACTAGACAGGGTGGTCCTCATTCTGCATCAGTCTCCAGGGTCAGAATGAACCACCACCCAATTCCGATGTCATACACACACACACACACACACACACACACACACACACACACACACCACACCCTGCCAACAACTCCTAATGCAAGTACTGAAGCAAGTCACACACCAGGGTGCAGTTAGGGTTTTAATGCTGAGGTGGGAATAGCAAGGGTGGAGAGTACTAGGAGAAGAAGGAAGTCTGGGAGGGTCCTCTAGGTGGGCTCAGGCAGACTTTGTGCAAGTAGTGGTAGCAATTTCTAGAGAGAAATGCCACAGGGGGTCAGATGAAGCCACTGGAGACTAACCTGGAATGGAAACACAGGGCACCTGACCATTAACTGTTATGGCAGCAGCAAGAGCTGGCTGTCACTGGACATTGAGTAGATCCAGGAAGCCTGGCCTAACTATCCACTCACTCCTGAAGTGCCACATGGATTAGTCCTTGGAGAGGATAGGGAAATGTATAGATTTGTGGTCTTGTTCTCTCTTCTGGCCCAGGCCCTTACTTATCCCTTCCTCTGAATGGGAAACGATTGGTTAGAAACCACGCTCACAAAGCCAGGATCCAGATGCAGGCCACGGGCCAGTGTCTGTACTCAAAGTTCAGAAAACCCTCCTAGGAAGATAAATCATCTGGTAACAAAGATACCAGCTGTGTCTGGGTTCATGATGTGGGTTCAGGTTTGGGGTGAACTCAAAATTACAGTTCAGCTTGGAGTCAGGATCGGGTCTCACTTTCTCTTGTCTTGTGACAGAAACAAAACGAGCATAGCCCTGGCTCCTGACAGGCTGCTGTGCACAGGACAGGGTCTGCCTGTGGGTTTGATGAGAACTGCCACCATAAGTCACATGTTTGAATACTTGGTCCCCAGTGAGATAAACTGTTTGGGAAGTTTAGGAAGTACAGCCTTGTTGCAGGAGGTGTGCCTCTAGAGATGGGTATTAAGATTTGAAAAGACCATGCCTCTCCTAGTTAGCTCGCTCTAACTGGTGACTGTGTCTCAATACATGAGTTCTCAGCTGATGCTGCATGCCATGCCCCTCAGTCTGATGGTCGTGAGTTCTAACCCTCTGGGCTTCTGAATCCCAAAACAAATGCTTTCTTTTATAGTTTCCCTTGGTCACGTTGTTTCGTCACAGCAATAGAAAAGTAAGTAGGACACTGCCCATACCAGCAGGAGTGCCATGGCGTCCCTCCTTCGGCTCCTTCCTCTTCAGAGGGAGACTGGCAACTGTACTTTAGCTGAAAGAACCAAGTCATGATCAAAACCTCAGTATTTACCATGGGAAACTGAACAGAGGCCCACCCAACTTGTTACCTCCCTCCTGCTCATTCCTCTGTCACTTCTGTGACTTCAAGTGTGTCACTTTTCATCTAAAGTGAGCAATGACAGTGGCTCACTATACAGACTCTCTTGAGGACACAACGAGGTAGCACACACAAGACACTGAAGGATCACCTCCAGGTTCTGACACCCTTGGTGCCTGATTCCTGTTTCCCCAACAACCCTGTCAATCATGGAGACCTGAAGCCTCAAAAGAAGCCCCAGTGAGGGGAAGAGAAATGAAAGGCCCAACTTTGTCAGGATGCAAGGTCCCTGACAGGGACACACCCACAGCTGTTGTCTTAGCCCATGGAAGGCACTCCAGTCCCCAAGCTGTGACTTACAGAGGAGGTTTTGAAGAAGGTTTGAATCCATGTCGCTGAGTAACGATTGGAGCAGTGGACATAACTGAGAGGGAGAGAGAAACAGAGAGAAAGAAAAGGGGAGGGAGAAGGAAAACAGATGAGACTTTGCTGGAACACACTGCCCACCCTCCCCCAGCAGAGGGGCTGATTTCCAGGACCTGAGAACAGTTAACCTTAGCAATCTGGAACTATGGGATTGTATGGCCTGAATCAGAGCTGTCCCAGGCTTCTGAGAACCCCCCACCTCAGAAGTTCAAGATCTGAAGATCCGCCATCCAGAACCTTTATACCCCCGACTCCTTAAACCTTGAACTCTTGAGCCTGGAAATTCAAGATCCTCGGAAGGCTTAAGCCTTTGGGGAGCCCCAATGCCCAGTTCCCTGCAGCTTCTCATTCACAGGTGCTTAAATACAGTCGTTTAAATGAAAAGTGTGTTGATTACAGGAAAACATTAGCTTAAAGTACACGGGTGGTGTAGACGGGGCACACACGCGTGGAGCATGGATGTGGTCAACAGCTCAAGGCAGCACCTGTGATTTCTGCCTCCTCTCTCTGTAGCCCAACTACTGAGGGTAGAGGAGGTGCCCACTGACCTCCCGAAGAGAACTCAGCACCTCATAGGAGACAGTGTCCTGAATACACAGCCACACCCACAGATACCTCTCCTGCCCCCAGCAGGCCTGGCTCTAAGACCTGGTGACTTACTTGGTTTTGCAGCAGGTTGCTCACTACGTTTGTAAGGCGACCAGATATTTCATCCAACAATCTGTTGAGTAAGGCGCTTCGTCTGGAAAAGAAGGGACTTGCAAAGCTTGGTCAAGAGTTCGATATGGCCTAGAGAGTCCTCAGGAGGTCAGATGACACACAACTCTGCTCTGTGGTCTCAGTCTAGCTTGTTGCCCAGTGGCCCATGTCAGGATGAACTGTCACTGAGCATCTGAGCATCTTACACCTAAATAGCTGCTTACTCAGTACCTGGATGCTCTTCCCAGCCCTGACACAGTGTTATTCACTCAGCCTCTACTTACAGAGAACACTGGACTGAACCTTGGGACACTGGGCAATAACCTCCATCATTAACAAGTTTCACTGAGGTTGCCATCTCTCATCTTCATCTCTCATCCAGCTATTATCTCCTCAGGTTCCTATTACGAGTGTTTACTGGAAGGAGGGTTTGCTCCTCTTGTGCCCTCATAAGAATGATGGGTGGTGTAGGGCTCCCCACTAAGGGACCAAATGCTCCCCTGCCTTATTTTCCCTCTGGATGTGTTCTGGGAGACAGAGAGACTTTTTGTTTTCACCAAATTGTTCTCCGGGGCACAGAATAATGCCCACCTAACACTAAGTAGATTTTTGACTACAATAATGAGAAAATGTGGCCGAGAAGATAGACTAGTCTATAAATTATATCCCTTACAATCATGAGGACCTGAGTTTAATCTCTAGCTGTTGTATAAGAAAGAAGGAAAGAAAAAAAGAAAAAGAAAGAAAGAAAGGAAAAGAAAAGAAAAGACAGAAAGGAAAGCCAGGTGATAGCTAACACATGTGATCCAGAGCACTGAAGACACAGAAGGGGAGGTTCTTCAGCTGGCTTAGCCTACTTGGTGAGCTCTAACCACTGACACATGTGCATGGGTGCCCACACACTAACACCCCATCCCCCCAACACAAAATAAGCAAAGAAAAAGTCCAGTTAAATATACAGTGTCACACCTGTTCTGATGTCACCAACCTTTGATCCTAATCCTTCAGAGTTGGAAGGAGGCAGACCTCTGAGATTGAAGCTAACCAGAGCTGTACAGTGAGACTTTGTCTCAAAATATGTATTCACACACAATGACAACAGGGCCAAGTCCAAGTTCTCTGAAGGTTAAGAGAATATTCTTAGAAGAAAAAGAAGGAATCTGTCAAAGATCTTTTGAAATGAAAAGTGCATTGAGAAAGGAGAAAGGTGTTTTACATAGCCACCACTTCCTTGCAGAGGTCCCAAGGTAGGAAAAAAACCTATCTGAGCACAAAAAAATCCAGTGTGTTTTAAGGAGGGTGTGGGTCGAACCATGTAATGAGAGTCTTCATGGCCATGGAGATTCAGACCCCCTGGAACAACAATAGTTTCCTGCTGCTGCTTGACCTGGGAGTGTCCAGCAGGAGCCAGGCCTTTGGGTATTCATGCCAAAACTATGGTCTTGTCTTAGAGATCAGATCTTTGGTAGAGGGACATGGTTATCAAGATTAGGACAGAGGCCATCCCTCTGTTCCTGACCTTGTTCTCCCAGCCCCAGCACTTGACTTCCAGGCCATGTTTCCTCTCCCAGATGGAGTAGCATCACTTTCTCTGATCCCTGCCTAAAGCAAACCTACTTTTCCAAATAGAAAATTAAAGATGTAAATTTTTTTAGGAGCAATAGAAATCAGTGATAGAAAATGACAGGATTAGGATGTCAAGATTCCACTCTAGGGATTTTCCTGAGGGTAGAGATTACTTCAGGACAAGCAGAGACCATGCTAGCATCTAATTTTCCAAATGCCTCCCTCTGGAGGTGGATGTAATGTTAACATGTTCAGAAGCATGAGACACATTGACCCAGCTGAAAGGTACCATAGGCACATGCATAGTATGGCTGGAAAGGTTCATCCTCCTGCCTCAGCAATGGAAAGACATAGTCTATAGACTCAGTGTAGATCTCATGGTTCTTGAGAACTTAGCATGTTCCGGGCTCTAAGCTAACATGTGTATTTTCTCATATCTCCATCCCAGAAGCTGATAAGTATAGATCTCTACTGTTCAGACCCACGGATGTGCAAACGGAAGCTTCAAAAGATGAAGAAGGGACTTACAAAGCTTGGTCAATAGTTTTGACCAATAGCAGGGTATTAGTGCTGATAGCTGTGGCAGAGTTGATACTTGAGGCTGGGCCTATTGTATATTTTACGATGCTACTTCCCAAGTAATAGGAAAAGGATTAAAGTCAGGGGTCCTAAAGCCCCCGGAGAGCCTGGCTGGGGTGGATGAGCCTTACCTGCCCAACAAGGAAATGGAGATATTGTCGGTATCACTTGAGCATTGCCCTATGACCACAGTGGGAAGGCCAGTTTTGGCATTAGTTTTAACATTCAGTGAATTTATGACGTCCAAGGAAACAGCAACGTCCACTGTGGAGCCAAGAAGAGGCCTGCAGAAAACAAGAGTGACTCTAGACACAGAGAAGCCTTTTCGGGTTTCCCTGGTTTTCGTCTGTCTGTGTGGACACAGTGCAGGGAATGTATGGGCAATATCAACATTATCTGGATGATGTCAACACGTTACATATCCTCTACAAAATTTACATGCTTGTTTAGGGTTTCTCTATGCCATACTTGTTTAACATGTGTAAGATTTTTCCTTGGCTATGTCTAATAACAAAAATAATTGTTATTATTTTGTAGCACACATTACCTGTTGGCACTCATTTAAAATACTCTACATGGTTTAATAAAATGGCTTAATCCATTCTACTATTTCAAGACTGCTAGGAGTGAAATCACGCTCTATTTTATCAACAGCTCTGGGCATTGAGAGGTTAAATAACTACCCGGGGATGTCACTGCTCATGGTTTCACAGATGGATCTAATTTACAAAGTACTCCATTACTAGAGATTTAAGCCAGGGTCACGTGTGCTGGGCACGTGCTCTCTCTAAAGGAAACCCCTAGTCTCTAGAGTTTCTGTTGCACAGGATCTTGACTGCAATTTTCCTTTACCTCTCCTTTTAAATGAAAAAGATTAAAATTATATTACTCTTACCCGTTAGGTCTATGGCATATCTTTGATTTCCAGGTTCTTTAAGAGACACGAACTTGAAAATGAATGTGGCAAGTGATTGAGACAAAAACTCATGGTTGACCCCTTGGTCTCCAAAGACACATGTGAGTGCACACGTGAAGCTTCATACACGTGAGGATATATGTGCACCACACACAGCAAAGCGCATTACATGTATATTCTTTTGAAAGAAACATATATACATATACATTCTTTTGAAAGAAGCAATATGGCTTGCTTTCACTAGAATACTTTAAAGATTGATATTTTAGGCCTCAAATGTTCCTCTCTTTTACAAAGTAGGAAACTTGGGCCAAAGGCTACACTGTAGCTGGGAATTAAATGCATACTCAAATCAGCTACATAGCACTCCACCCCGTAAATACAAGGGACACATACTCACAGAAACACAGAGACATTCGCTCTGACAGGCACCTGCACGATAATGGCATTGCCATCGGAAGATGAGGAAGCTTTCATGTCCAAGAGGTTCAGTTCTTTGATCTTCACCCTGCACAAAATCCATACGTTATCTCTTGTCATTCCTCCCTGAAGCCTTGCAACTCAGCCCATCGCCCTCTAGTCATTCCTTCCTGCAGCCTTGTAACTCTGTTCCTCACCCTCTGGTCATCCCTCCCTGCAGCCCTTGGAACTCTGCTTATCACCCTCCTGTCCTACCACATCCTGGTCACAAGTGTGAGTCTCTACACTCTAAGGTGCCATGGATTGAGCCAGGGAAACAATAGTCAGCAGAGACAGAACTTCAACCCACAACTGTGTGACTCTAAACTCCACACTGCTTGGGACTAATGGGGTGTGGATTCCGGCTTCCTGTCCCTTGAAGGAACTTGGACTTTTACTTCTGGCTAAATGTGAAGAGGGAAAGTGTTATTCATAGAGAAAGGCTTTAGATACCAAGATGCAGGTGGGAATGGGGACCTTGTCCATGAAATTACAGACTTGTGAAAGCAGACACGTGAATTGTCCAAACTGGCCCTGTAGCCCTACCTCAGATTTACTAAAACTATAACGAGCCTTGCCTCAGAACTCCTCAGCTCTGTGGGGAAGAAGAGGCCTACCCATCTGTCTTTCACACTGGACTGCCCTCCCTAAGAGGATTATTCCCTTTTCTGGCAGCAAAGTAGCAGCAGCTTACTGTAAACCAAGGAGGTTTAAACTGTTAAGGTCCAGTGTTTTCAAAGCTTCTAGAGTGTTGTCCTTGATTGATTGCAAATTCAAGGCTTCTTGAAGAGACGCAAGATCTAGGTTTAGGTCCTGAAGGACTTCTGTAAGAAAACATTATCCATCAGTGCCACTAGGGAGTGAGCTCCCATCCTCCTGGTCTCAGGGAAGTCAGCTTCTCCGTGCCGCGTCATTCACTTTCGGCAACAGCTCAGTGAGAAAGGATTGCCACCATCTCCATTGTGCAAAAGAGGAAGCCAAGACTCCTAAGGTTGGGAATTGTGTCCACACGGTTTCCAGGAAGACTTTGTACTAATATATGTTGAGCATTTCCCAGCAAAACAACAGATCAGTTGAAGTTGATTGTGTATACCTGTTTTCAGGGATGACCTGAGGATCTGTCCCTCTTACTGAGATACTCACAGGGGTTTGAAAAACCTAGTCAAGCAATTAAGAGAACAAACTAAGAAATGGAAAAATCTCAGACAAAGAAAAACACAGAGGGAAAGTACTGCTCCAAACTTCAGTGAGTGCCTGAAGTAGGGGCCCCACAATGACAGCGTGGGGTCAGTCCTAGAAAAGAGTAATTGACATCGGAGCAGGAGGGCGGAGTTGCCCAACAGATCTCAGAGGAGAACCAGGGGAGAAATGCACAGTTGCCCTGTGCCAGGTGGCACGTGTGCAGAACTAAGGATGCAGGAGTCGAAAATATCTCTCCTATGAAATACAGCAACTGCTACCTCAGGGACAAAAAAAAAAAAAAAAAAAAAAGGGAAACCTCAACAAAGGAGTCGTGATTTAACATGACGTTTGAGAATTTTGATCGAAACTCAGTTGTGCCTGCTGTTTTCTCCACCATTTTGTAATCTCTTTCATTTCGTGTGCTTGTAAGACGGTTTGGCTTAGAATTGTGATAGCGTGTGTGCTTTGCTCTGGTTGTGTAGTGGGGTTTCAGCTCATTCTCTGGTTGTGGCTGCTGAACTCATACGCCTGTGAGGACTAACTAGTACTTGTTTCTGTACTGAATATCTTTAAGTAATGGTGAAAGATTTCACTTGTTGCTTTAAGGCTGTTTGTGATATATATGTATGGACATAATTTTAAAAAAAGCATTTAAGTATGAGCATATACAATCTGCGTTTTCAATGCAGTGGTGGGACTGGAGAGATTGGTCAGCAGTTAGGAGTGCTTGCTGCTCTTGGGCAAGACTAGAGTTCATTTCCCACCACACTTGTTGGATGACTCATAACTATCTGTAACTCCAGGGGATCCGACACCCTCTTCTGGCTTCTGGGGACACACAGATACATATGCATAAATAAAAATTAAGTATTAAAAACACTTTCAATCAAATTGATGTCATCACAGTACTGCAGCTTGGCTCTGTGGCAGACAGACTCTACCTGATATAATGACGCAGACTCTAACATTGCAGCTGGCATTGCTTAGAGAGCTCCATCCAGCCACACACTCCCTAGTAACCTGGCCCTAACACCCTTCTCTCTCTGCTACAGCTCCCCAGCCCGGGGATGAGAGGATGGCTCCTTTCTTTATATTTGAAAGGCTGAAGGCAACATGTGCAGAACTTTCCTGTTCCTCTAAGAACTGTTCTTCAGGGAGCCATGCCCTTCTAAGTCAGAGAACAGAGGTGCCGTTCACTAGACAGTGGGGACCTTATGGACACCTTGGTGATAACCGTCATTTCCAGCCAGTCAACACAGACCACTAAGAAAGCCGAAGAGCTACAAAAACATATGTTAACAGCTTTGACAGAACACTTTCGTTACATTATGTAAACCAGCAGTAAAGATGTAAAAAACGAGAGTAGCGTTGGGATTAGAGAAACACAAAGTGAAATGAACCACGTGCTCTCGTGTCTGATAATCCAAAGCAGTTAAAGGTGTCCACGTTGGTGCTTTCAGTGAAGCAGTGGGGTGGGTTGTGGGTGCCTCCACGGACTGCTAGAGACAGTGGACAGCGGAATACTTGTCAACAGCGACCATAATTTAAAATGCAAACTTCTTAAAATTTTGAAATCTCACTTTGATGGATTTATCCTGTGCGTACAGTGTCGAGACACTATTAGGATATGACGTTATAGCACCATTTATTTCTAAAAGGAAAAGTGGGTGAGGAAGGAATTGAATGGCCGCACGTTTCTTAGTGAGCCGGCCAAACAGGATAGCACCACCCCTCCCAGCAGCCCCTGCAGGTTTAGTGATTAATTTGTTCCTCCTGGGATCAGTCATCTAATAGCGCATTGATTGACTCATTTTCAAGACAAATTCAGAATTCCAAATTATTCAGGGCACTGGCAATATTACCTGAAAGTAAGGCTGAGGTCCCAGAGAGCAGGCCACATAAGACAATGAGGCTCCCAAGTTGGAACATCTTCAGTCCTGATACCTACCTGGTCATAGGAGGAAGAAGAAAAAACCAGAACCCACAGTGAACATCTGTCACCCTCACACTTGACCTTCCTACAAGACAGATGTGCTTCTGCTCACAATAGGTAAGAAATGGAACCGACAGAGATGCCAACCTTCAGGAGTAGAAAAAGAAAGTGGAGCCAAGTGCACAAGGGGATTTTCTTCAGTCCAGAGAGAAAATTGAAATCATGAAATTTCCAGAAATGGATGGAAGTGGAAACATAACTACGTACAGTTATGACTGAGGGGAAAAGTTGACTTGTTCTAGAGATGATCAGACAAGGTCAGGAAGGGAGAGAAACTTCCAAGACACAGCCAGAATGCAATGGGGTGAGACGTGGAAAGTCAAGCTGACCTCGTGTTCTGCATGCTCAATTTCTTTGTTCTTGCTGCCTTCTCGGCTCGAGGCATATTTCCTCTGCACTTTGTGACCTAAATTTGTTGTCTTTGTTCAATGAAACTTCAAACTTTCCTTAATGGGAGTTTGAGACCCCTCCCTGAAAATAGTTCAAGGCTCCCACTACCTGGTTCCACCAAGCTTGAGGCAACACTGTCCTTTGGGAAATAGCTATGACTTTTGTCACTATTGAGTCTAGACTCTAGGTAGGAGCCCTTATCCATAAACTGAGAAAAGTCATTGAAGAATAAAATCTGAACAGACAACAGAACCCACGTGAACCTAGGTTGTCATTATTCTGACACAATATTATCTATATCTTCAAATTTGTTAGAGTCCAACTTCCCTAACACACACAGTGCCTTCCCTCTGCCTTATGCCCCAAAGCCTCCTGAAGACCCTCATATGGGGGCGCACCGGGAGAACCCCTACTCACTGGTTTGGAGAAGGATGCACAGGTCTCTTCACGGTCTCCTTGGTTGCTAGGGGTGAGAGTGGCCCTTATATTGTGGTGAGAGAATGAGAAGCAAGTCCTGGTTACAGGACATTCTAAGGAAACTCCAAAGAAAATACCTAAGTTTAGCCAAGATTTTCCAACTCAAAGGTCACCCCGGACACTTGAGTGGCAGTGATGGATGGAGTGGAACTTCTGCTTAGATAAGGCCCTGAGCTGTGCAACCCAGGGCTGCCAAGAAGGTGTCAGTTTTGTATTGGCATGGAAGATGACCTAGAATAGATCAATGGAAGAAGGTTCTGTTGGGAAGGCTCCTGGTGTGTGCCTACACTAACCCATTTATCTCTTTGAAAACTCAGAGAGGGGAAGCGACCAGCTTGAGGTCATGGAATGCATAGGGTAAGAACTGTGGTTCTCAGGTAGCTCTGTCCAACCTTTCTACTCACCTGCCCTGTGTTTGAGTGCCCTAATCATCTCTCCTGGGCGGAGCCCACTGTGAGTGGGACAATAATGATGTCACCCTGCCATCTCACTAACTCAAACAGCTGTATTTTGAAGCCGCTTTCTATTTGATTTTGTTTAGTCCTCCCCGCAAAGACTGTTGTTTCTCAGAGTAGAAAATTCCTACAAACCTACAAATAAAAAGAGGAAAATAAGTGGGTTCATGGCCACCGGGCTGAACCCCGGGGAGTCTTTCTTCTTTATGGAGCCAGCAAGGATGGTTGAATGATTGACATCCTTCCTACCTTGATAGCAGCCATGTTTATAGTTTGACTGTGTGACCTACATGTGTCCACTGTGCAGAAGGCAGATGGTGTGTGAACTCACAAGCCAAGAGGGAGGAATTCAGCTCCCCTAGTTTAAGAGACTATACCAAAGATGCTAAGGAGAATTGGGACTGGAGTTTTCTAACTCATAGACTCCATGTGTTTTTTTTAGGGTTTCTGGATTCTAGTCCTCAAATGTTGGCTTTTTTTTTTTAAAAAAAAAATTCCTTAATTTCTTAAAGAAGAACCAATTTCTTAATTGGCTTCATTCTGGTAGTCCTCGCCAGATAATTGTGACTGGAATATTATGCATGAAGACAGACAAATGTGTACTGTGAAAAGACCTCCTTCATGGGTAGAGAAGTAGTCTATTATCATCAGTGAGAATCTAAAACAGTTCTGTGACATGGAGTCCATGCTTTAGGGTGAAAGTTTGTGTTTTCTTCATGCTAACCCGTGTCTCCTCTTGAATCAGCAAGACAGGTCAGTATGAGGACCTAAATGACACCTGTTTTCTCTCCAGAACCCACAGAACGGTGGAATTAGGAAATCACTTCTGACAGTTATCTTATGACCTCAACAGACGCATGGTCACACCTGTTTCTGCATTCACACATGAGCGTCATACACATACCGACACAAAATAATAAATAAAATCAAACAAACCTCAAAGACTAATGCTTCTTAGGTTTAATATATTATGGGCTGTGACCAAAGTTGGTGTCAGTGACAGAGACAGCCGGAAAATAGGACTCATGGGCGACCTCCATCTCATGTTTGTTGAGCTGAATTTCAATCTACCTCCAAGCCCTGTGGCTCATGTGCCCAGCTCTTCCCAGTGTGGACTGCAGAAGCACAAGCTTCTATGAGCAGATGACTGGCAATGACACCTGTGCTTTATTTGCCACCAAGAACTGTCCTTCCAACTTGTTCTGTTTCCCGTTGACCTTGGAAAGAGGTTCAGACAGGAGGAGGCTCTCCTGAGATCATTAGGCAGGATCTATACCCTGCCTGAGCACAGGAGCAGCTGTTCCTGAACATAGCCTCCGGGGGGCAGCAGTGAGCAACACGCATCCACCCGAGGACAGATGCAGACATTTACTGCTCACTGGGCTTCAGGGTAGATACGCTTCTTCATTGTGCCTCCTACGTGTCAGGAAGTTAGTTTGAGAGTTTCGTTTTCCAGTCAGTGGATGGAAGACGTTTCTGAGGCGATTGTTCCCAAGGTCACACAGAGGTGTGTCTGGGTCCTTCCAACTACATCAGGTTGAGGCCAGCTGGCACGGCAGGACAATTCCTATGGTTGTTAATCCTATTTCCTGTTTTCCACAGGCCCCGTTGTTTGAATTGGTCGCCACACTCTGGGCCCAGACCAAGCTGGAACAACACAGAAACAGGTGGGACCGCAGCCTTGGGCTGCAGGGCAGCTCCGGCTGGACCACAGCAACATAGCAAGCCCCGAGAGCCTGTCCTTAAACTCAGGTGCCTTCTGGGAGCTCAGGTAGCCAGAGCCTGCTGTGGCCTTGTCAAGGCTTGCTTCTGTGTGCAGACCCTCTTCCTGGCTGCCTGCCACCATGGTTCACAAACCCTTGAAAACCTTGTTTCCAGCTACGGGGTACAGAGCAGGCCAAGGGCCATGATGGAACTTCATGAAGAGAGGAACACAGCCTGGGGATGCTGGAGTTGGAGCTGTGACCTCAGGCCTGTTGCTGGGTCAGACCAGAGTTGTCTCAGTTGTTACACAGGTGAACAACTTGTGCCTGGATCTCCTTGGTAAGAAGGGCAGGGAAGTTCCTAGTGCTCATGAGGATGAGGAGGAGGGGATTTGCAGTGGTCTCGTCAGAGCCTGTCACTGAAACTGGGGGGACCTGGGTTCACATCCTTACTCTTCCTTCTGCTGACTCATGATTGGGATGGGGCTTCTTCCTTCTCTGTGATGTGGGACTGGAAACTGCACCTCACCTCCCTGTTCCCCACGTGCAGAGAAAACATGTGGTAAACACATGTAAAGGTCCTCACTCTGGCCAGGTTGTGCACACGGCTGACAGTAATGTCTGCAGTTATATTACACAGTGTAGTAATAGGAGCGGCGGGGCTGCATCCCCGGCACCCGGCAGCCTGCACGGCTAGCTTTACCCAAAATAATTACACGGAAACTGTATTCTTTTAAACATTGCTTGGCCCATTTCTATCTAGCCTCTTCTAGGCTAATTCTCACACCTGGAATAGCCCATTTCTAATAATCTGCTGTAGCCCATGAAGTGACTTACCAGGGAGCTTCTAGCCTACATCCATCCTGGGTCGAAGCTTCATCACGTGTGTCTGCCCAGGAGCGGGGAGCATGGCGTCTCTTCTGAGGCGTCTGCTCCCGAGAGGAGAGGTGTCGAGTCTGAGCTCACTTCCTCTTCCTCCCAGCATTCTGTTCTGTTTTCTCCACCCACCTGTGTTCTAACCTATGAGGGCCAGCCAAGCAGTTTCTTTATTTTTTTTTAACCAATGACCTTCCTCCATCATTTCCCCTTTTTCGGTTTAAACAAAAACAAAGAAAGGCTTTAACTTTAACATAGCATAATTACATATAACAAAACAGTTATCAAGTAAAAATTACAATAATCTTTATCATAACTAAGGAAAACTATAACTATAACTAACTGTTCTTAACTCCATCAAAGACTCCAGAAAGATACAATATTACCTAAGCAAACAAGAAAAAAGCAACTTTCAAACTCTAGAAATGACAGAGACATCTCGCTGCCTGGACAGTCATCCAAAGTTTCTCTGTACCGTCGGGGCATCTATCTTCGGCCTACAGGCCCATGGTATCCAGAGACATTTCCATGAAGCAGAACATTTCAAAGTCTGTTCAGTCACTATCTGTTGTGTCCTGCAGAATGCCTCGCAGACTCTTTCATGAATCAGTAACCCCGAAAGATCATCTCACCTTTAGGCAAGTTCAGTAGTCCTCTCTCTGTGGGTTCTCTGTGTCCAGTTTACGCAATAGTCCAGGCTAGAACAGTTTCTTGCCCAAATAGCTATCAAACTCCATAAGGATCCTCTTCGATGCCCATCTTCTTCTTGAAGTAGATTGGTGCTGCCAGGAGCAGAGTGTCTCATTGTCATGAAAAGTCCTAAGTTATTAAAACATTAAATGCCATATTCTGCAGTCTTTGAAAGATATGAAGAATGTCTATCTAACTGAAATGTATCTCTATATATCTAGAAAATCTAACTAACATGACTACAAGCTTGACCATTACTGATGATTATCCATTAACCTATTTCTTAATTATACATTACATTTTTTAATGAACTACATAATCACAGTATCTTAATCAATAGCAGAAATATGCATATACATATAACAAAATTGACCTTAAATCTCTATCAATAAAGCAAAATCTATACTAATACAAATTATTCATATCTATATCATATCCCCCTTTAAATGTTAAAGAACATTTATAAACCATATTTGGGAATATGGGCACAGTTTTTTCTCTCCAAACTGCTTCCTGCTGAATGGGGGCGTCGTTAATTAGGTCTTTCATGGTATAACCTGTGTGCTAGTTTCATCTCAGTTGGCAGTTGAGCGAAGCAGTTTTCTGAAGATGCTCACAGCAACCCTTCAGGAGGGCGTGGCCCATCATACCATATCGGAATAGAAGAAATGAACAGGGTCTCATCCTCTGTGAAAACAAAATAAGAAACTCCTTTCCAAAGCATCATGTCCTTAGATCTAAATTTCAAAGTCAAGGAATTTTCAAAATCTCTACGTTGGATTAGTTCAGCAGCATTTATAAACAAATATCTTTTAGCAGCTGTTGCTCCTTCCTCAGCATTCAAACAATTCAAAGAGAGCATAATAGCATACAGTATCAAAATTCTCTGTGTATTTTTCATCTTTGTGCACTTTATTTTAACCTCTATTTTGTTTATTTTTACTTTTAACTTTTTGCTTTTTGAGACAGGTTCTCTGTATCTTTGACCTAGAATAACTCTGTAGACCAGGCTGTCCTTGAACTCTCAGAGATCCGCCTGTCTCTGCCTTCCAGGCATTGGGATTAAAGGTGTGTGCTACCACACCTTGAAGTCACAGAGGTCTGTTTGTCTCTGCCTTCTAGGCACTGGGATTAAAGGCATGTGCTACCACACCTTGAAGTCACAGAGGTCAATCTTTCTCTGCCTCCCAAGTGTTGGGATTAAAGGTGTGTACTACCACACACAACAACTCTCTTCCTTTTTTTATTGTTTTTTACTTTAAGAACTTCAATTTTTGGTCTGCATATATTTTTAACACAGTTTAAACCATTTAGAAATTTTCTTTGTCTTTGAATCTCTCTTTAGTGTATATCTCTCTTTTTTTTCTGACCACGTGAGTCTTTAATTTACCAAGCAATCTCAGTAGGACTAAAGCCGTGGCTTTGCCGGCTAGATGTAGCCCATTCCTTAGCTTTCTGCCATTCCAACCTTGTGGCTGAGATACCGGCCAGAGCCGCGTTCAGTGACACAAGTCTACAGTGTTTCAAGGTCCTTGCCATTAAACAAGCTACAACAGACAACACTCAAGTCCTCTCTCTGTAGCCGGCCCTCCTGCCTCAAACAGTCAGAGTTTGCCCTGGAAGGATGGCCCAGAAAGCCGGCATTTTTAAATGGCGCAGCTTTTTTCCTGGTACAGCTGAAAACCGAAAAGCATGCGTTCAGCTTTTCATCAATACTGTTTAAGTGTTTCGTGGCAGGACCTCTTAATGAGCTGCAGGGTTTTGCAGCTAAAGCTGAGTCAGAAAGCCTCTCTTAGATGAGAGCACTTGCTTGCCTCTCGCAAGCAGAGTAGACCCGAGAAAACATGCTTTACTCTTTCCCAGGTTTTCTCATGGTTTCAGTGGATTCAGTTGTCCACACATCTGGGCACCATTTGTAGTAATAGGAGCGGCAGGGCTGTGTCCCCAGCACCCGGCCGCCCGCACGGCTAGCTTTACCCAAAATAATTACACGGAAACTGTATTTTTTTAAACATTGCTTGGCCCATTTCTATCTAGCCTCTTCTAGGCTAACTCTTGCACCTGGACTAGCCCATTTCTAATCATCTGTGTTGCAGCCCAAAGTGCGCTTACCGGGAAGATTCTAGCCTACGTCCATCCTGGGTCGGAGCTTCATCGCGTGTGTCTGCCCAGGAGCAGGGAGCATGGCATCTCTTCTGAGGCGTCTGCTCCCGAGAGGAGAGCTGTCGAGTCTGAGCTCACTTCCTCTTCCTCCCAGCATTCTGTTCTGTTTTCTCCACCCACCTGTGTTCTAACCTATGAGGGCCAGCCAAGAAGTTTCTTTATTTTTTTTAACCAATGACCTTCCTCCATCAACACAGCATGCACAAAGGGCTCTTGTAGTGCAGGGATCGGCTGTCAGGCCATCCAGGTCTGTGCTGGCTGCTCTGAGTCACCTTGGAAAGAGCATCTTTCACCTTGGAAAGGGCATCCACCTCTGCATACAGAGAGTCTCCTGGAATGTAAAGTACTTGTCTGTCAGGGCCAAAGACCGGGCCACAAAGGTCGTGGGATGAGTGTCTCATGCAGAGTCTCCTGGGAAGCATTGTCTGTCCCATGCTAAGACTTCATACCCAACATGACCGCTAATCCTAGGCATGACAGCTTCCTGATCCCACTGACCCCAATGCTTAAGCAATGAGCTTGTATTTGTTCCCAATCACCACTCAGCCCCATTTTTGAGCAAGGCCATTGAGACCAGAGAGGCCAAGCAATATGGTTGGGGGTCATATAGAAACCAGGCTTAGATGCAGGTTAGAGGATCTGTTCCTTAGAATTCCCTTACCCATAAGGCCCTAGGTCCTCTTCACAGACAAGACAGCATGAACCAGCCTGAATCACCAGCCATCAATGCAATGTCTTTTGCAATATTGCAACTTTTCTTGTGCCAAGATACAACCAAGCTGTGATGTTTTTTGAAAAAGAGAGAAAGAGCACACACGAGAGTGAAAGGCAGACAGACAGACAGACAGACAGACACACACACACACACACACACACAGAGAGAGAGAGAGAGAGAGAGAGAGAGAGAGAGAGAGAGAGAGAGAGAATCCATTCCCTTTACCAACAACGGGTAGGTCTTTGCATATTAGAAAAGCAAAAATGATATGTTCAAACACCATCATTTTATCACGGCTGAAAGAGACAGTGAACTCTATAATGTTAGTGTCTGAAGATTTTTATTTCACTTTCAGCAATGTTGACACTTTCAGGCGACTTGTTATTTGTTTACCTATAATAATGTCCCTTGGGCAAAGAGCACTTATTACTGTGCAGAGCACCAGGATTTGATTCCAAAACCCAAATAGCATCTCACAATTGCCTCTAGTTAGGATCCTAGGGAATTCAAACCTTCCTCTGACCTCCTCAGGGAACTGCACACACATGATGCACATAAACTCATGCAAGCAAAGACACTTACACACAAAATAAATAAATCTTAAAAGCAAAAAATGAAACATTGCTCTAAGTCTTGGTCTCGAATCTGGGTTACAAAAAACCGTTCAAGCCTTGGTCTGGGAGATGGTAACTAAAAAAGGGTATTGCCCACACTTGACTGGTATTTGCTTCCTCTTGTTCAGTGGAATGTTCCCTGAGAAATTGCTGAAAGATTTAAAGAAACCAGAAAGTTGACCTCGAAAGACTTCTTAGATGGGTCTGTGTTCTCTGAGCTGCTGTATGTCTGAGTGTCTTACTTTTTCATCTTTGTCTCTAAAGCTGGCACCTGAGCTACAGTTGGGGACAAGTGTTTGTGGGGGCAGGGAATTTTCTTTGGGTCTTGCCAGCTGTGGGGAACTGGGCAGGACATAAACCCCAACAAGCAGGCCCTCATGTAACAAAGCATTGTTAGTTTTATAAGTTAGTTTAGATTGAAAGGCCACACTGTTTGATGAGCTATCATCTCTTCTAAACAAGAGGTCTCTCTTGTTCAGATATAATCTTCATAATACTTAATTAATGGTTTCTCCTGAAAATTTTGTTTTATCTGTTTAATTGTTCTGGGGAGGAGTTTCCCCCAACAGTAAAAGGGAACAGTTAAACCAAGTTTGACATGGGGGCTTGCAAGAGGCACCCAAGTTATTTAGTGATGGCAAAGAGCATTGTAGATTCAAATCATAGAAGCCGTGGAAGGACCAAACCAACAGTTACTGTCTCTGGGTTGTAGGTAGGTTTATCCAACAGAGGCTTTATGGAGAAGGTGGAATGTCCACAAATTCTGCTCCCAAAGAACTTCCTCGTGCTTCTCATAGCCCATAGGGGAAGTGATATCATCCACCTGAGAAAGATATAGACCTCAACACTAATTAACCAATGAAGAGTGTAAGAGTCCTTTAATTTTGGCTGGGGACTAGGAGTGAGCTCATGCCTGGGGTCTTCTGGTGCTGAAGCTCAGGAATAGCGTTTTAAAGGCAAAGCCATAATTATGTAAATGAGGGTCGATGTCATCCTGGCTCTGGCTCTTGCTCACTGTGTGACCTGGCTGAATCACTTTGCTTCGGTGAACCTCAGTTTCATCTTCATGTCATCAGGATGTAGAAAAGTATTAAGACCACTCTAGTGCCAGCCTCCCCGACTAGAGTGGAATCAGGAACTGCTGGGTGTTGCCAAGATCCATGGCATCTCCAGGGAGACTAAGATTCCTATATATCACTCTGATATCCAGTAATGGAGTAGCAATGGAGGACTAATAAGTGAGGCCGGAGACCGTAAGAGCTTGAGATGCTCTTAGGACGAGACAGGAAGGAAAGACCATAGCCACCCGAACTTGTCTGTCCGTGCTTCTGGGTCTCATTGAGCAGGGTGGTCCTCATTCTACCCCAGTCCTCAGGACCATAGAGGCGACATGGCAAAGCTCTGAGTAAAGTTGTGACCGAAGGTAATCCAGTCCCACTGCCTGGCTAGCACACAGCACATGTCAATACACAGTTACGCATGTATGACTGGTGGCTGGGGTCCCGCTGCACTTACACCGCGGCTTTGTGGCTACTCTCTCCATGTTTCCACCACACTTTCCATAAAAGAGAGCTGTGATGAGGGCCCTAATGGGCCTTCCAGCTCTGGATTTGCTTCATCCACTAAGCTGCATTCTCACCCACACACCACACACCCTACCAACCACTTCTATTGCAAGGATTAAAAGAAGCCACATACATCAAGGTGCAGTTAATAGTTTAATGCTGGGGTGGTGAGGACAGGAAGATTGGAGTCTGGGAGGGTCCTTCAGGCGGGCTCAGGCAGACCTTGTACAGATGGTGGCTGCAATTTCTAGAGAGAAATGCCACAGGAAGTCAGATGACGGCCCTGGGAACTAACCTGGAATGAGAACAGACGGCCTCAGGCCATTAGCTGTCACAGTGGCAGTGAGAAGATCCAGGAAGCCTGGCCTCACCATATCCACTCATCCCTGAAGTACCACATGCATTAGTCCTTGGAGAAGAGAGGGAAAGCTGTAGATCTGGGGCCTTGTTCTCCCCCGTGGCCCTGACCCTTCTCATCCCTTCCTCTGAATCAGATGCAGATGGGAAAAGATTTTGAGTAGAAGCCATGCCCACAAAGTCAGAGTCTGGATGTAGGCCATGGGTAACTGTCTATGCTCAAAGTCAGAACTCAGTCAAAACCACCCAGGAAATTCTTTTAGTAGCAAAAACCCCAGCTCAGTCTGGCTTCATGATGCAGGCTCAGGGTTCAGGGTGTAGTGTAGTGATATTTCATTTGTATTTGTATTTTAATAAATAAAACTTGCCTGAAGTTCAGAGAGTAAAACAGTCACACTGATCAGCCTTACAGATCAGGCAGTGGTGACACACACACCCGTGGTGACCAGTAGTCACACTAGTTTGCCATAGAAACCAGGCAATAGTGGTGCATGCCTTTAATCCCAGAACTAGAGAGGAATATAAAACGGGAGGAGACAGCTCTCGCTCACAGTCTCATTCTGAGATTCTTAGAGGCAGAATCGCCATTTCAGACTGAGGTAGAAGTAGGAGCCAGTGACTGGCTGCTTTGCTTTTCTGACCTTCAGGTTGAATCCCAATTTCTGTCTCTGGGTTTCTATTAGCCGTGATACAATGTACTCAAAATCAGAGTTCAGCCTGGAGTCAGGATTGGGTCTCACTTTCTCTTGTCTTGTGACAGAAACAAAACGAGCATAGCCCTGGCTCCTGACAGGCTGCTGTGCACAGGACAGGGTCTGCCTGTGGGTTTGATGAGAACTGCCACCATAAGTCACGTGTTTGAATACTTGGTCCCCAGTGAGATAAACTGTTTGGGAAGTTTAGGAGGTACAGCCTTGTTGCAGGAGGTGTGCCACTAGAGATGGGTATTAAGATTTGAAAAGACCATGCCTCTCCTAGTTAGCTCGCTCTAACTGGTGACTGTGTCTCAATACATGAGTTCTCAGCTGATGCTGCATGCCATGCCCCTCAGTCTGATGGTCGTGAGTTCTAACCCTCTGGGCTTCTGAATCCCAAAACAAATGCTTTCTTTTGTAGTTTCCCTTGCTCACTTTGTTTCATCACAGCAATAGAAAAGTAAGTAGGACACTGCCCATACCAGCAGGAGTGCTATAGCATCCCTCCTTTGGCTCCTTCCTCTTCAGAGGGAGACTGGCAACTGTAGATTAGCTGAAAGAACCAAGTCATGATCAAAACCTCAGTATTTACCATGGGAAACTGAACAGAGGCCCACCCAACTTGTTACCTCCCTCCTGCTCATTCCTCTGTCACTTCTGTGACTTCAAGTGTGTCACTTTTCATCTAAAGTGGGCAATGACAGTGGCCCACTATACAGACTCTCTTGAGGACACAATGAGGTAGCACACACAAGACACTAACGGGCTGTTTAAAGGGACTGTGTAACCACAAAAGGATCACCTCCAGGTTCTGACACCCTTGGTGCCTGATTCCTGTTTCCCCAGCAACCCTGTCAATCATGGAGACCTGAAGCCTCAAAAGAAGCCCCAATGAGGGGAAGAGAAGTGAAAGACCCAACTTTGTCAGGATGCAAGGTCCCTGGCAGGGGCACACCCACAGCTGTTGTCTTAGCCCATGGAAGGCACTCCAGTCCCCAAGCTGTGACTTACAGAGGAGGTTTTGAGTAAGATTTACATTCACATGGCTGAATATGAACTCGATCACAGGACATATCTGAGAGGCAGAGAGAAAGAAAAGGGGAGAGAGAAGGAAAACAAATGAGACTTTGCTGGAACACACTGCCCAGCCTCTCCAAGCAGAGGGGCTCATTTCTAGGAACTTGAAGACAGTTAACCTTAACAATCTGGAACCATGAAATTGCAGCAGCCCAAGACAAAACTCTCCCAGGCTTCTGAGAACCCCCCACCTCAGAAGTTCAAGATCTGAAGATCCGCCATCCAGAACCTTTATACCCCCGACTCCTTAAACCTTGAACTCTTGAGCCTGGAAATTCAAGATCCTCGGAAGGCTTAAGCCTTTGGGGAGCCCCAATGCCCAGTTCCCTGCAGCTTCTCATTCACAGGTGCTTAAATACAGTCGTTTAAATGAAAAGTGTGTTGATTACAGGAAAACATTAGCTTAAAGTACACGGGTAGTGTACACGGGGCGCACACGGGTGGCGCATATGGGTGGCGCGCACGGGTGGCGCGCACAGGTGGGGCATGGATGTGGTATCCAGCTCAAGGCAGCACCTGTGATTTCTGCCTCCTCTCTCTGTAGCCCAACTACTGAGGGTAGAGGAGGTGCCTCCAGCAGGCCTGGCTCTGGGTGCCAAGAACTGGTGACTTACTTGGTTTTGCAGCAGGCTGCTCACTGACTTTGTAAGAAGGCTAGAGACACCATCCAATAATCTGTTGATAAGGGTGCTTCGTCTGGAAAAAAAAAGAAGAGATTTACAAAGCTTGGTCAAGAGTTCAGCGTGACCCAAATAGTCCTCCAGAGGTCATGTGACACACAACTCTCCTCTGCAGACTCATTTGGACTCATTTCAGCTTGTTTCCCAGTGGCCCATGTCAGGAAGGACCATCACTGAACATCTGAGCATCTCACGCCTAAGTAGCTGCTTCCTCAGTGCATCATTCATCCAGCCTCATTTATAGAGCACCAGACTGAGCTTTGGGACACTGGGGAAATAACTAATAAGTTTTTAACCTCTTTTATAAAGAAGTCTCACTGAGGTTGCCTTTCCCCCTTCAACTTTCACCCAGCTGCCTTTTCCCAGGGTAGCCCATCCTGAGTGTTTACTGAAGGGAAGGTTTGCTCTCATTGTGTCCTGCTAAGTAGGGTGGTCTGTGTAGGGATCTCCATTTTCCTTAAATTCCCTGATGGACCAAATAGTCCTTGGCCCGCCTTTTCCTCAGGATGTGTTGTAGGAAACAGAGAGCCTGTTCATTTTCACCAAATCCATCTCCAGGGCTCAGAAAAAATGCCTGCCTGGAACATCACAGATATTTGACTAGAAGAAAGAGTGAAGGGGCAAGGAGATAGCCTAGGCCACATGTAAGCATGAGGACCTGAGTTTCCTCTCTAGTATTCATATTTTTCAAAAAGGAAGAAGGAAAAGCCAATTGATAACAAACACTTGTAATCCAGCACCATGAAGACAGAAATGGGGAGATTCCTTGGTCATCTTAGCCTATGTGGTGATCTCCAGCCACTGACACATGTGCATGTGTGCCCACAGGCACACACCCCATCTCCCAACACACAAAACAATCAAAGAACAGGTACAGTTAAATACACAGTGTGACATCTCGTCTGGTGTCACCCACCTATGACCCCACCACTCAGGAGACAGAGGCAGGGAGAGCTCTGAGATTGAAGCTAACGAGAGCTGTACAGTGAGACCCTGTCACAAAGTGTGTATGCACACGGTGACAACAGAAACAAGTACTATGAAGGACAAGAGAATATTCTTATAAGAAAAAGAGAAAAAATCTAGCAAAGGCCCTGAGAGGTGAGAAGATACATTGAGTTCAAGTAAGTTGTTTTATTTAACAAGACTATCTGTGGTAGGAAAACGTTTGCCTGAAGCACAGAACAAAAGCCAGTGGTTCTAAAGGAGAATGAGGGCAGACCAGCCTCAGGAGAGTATTCTTGGCCATGGGTATTCAGACCCAGTGGAACAACATGAGTTCCCTGGATCTGCTTCGCAGACTGTGGTTCTGTCTTTAGTTTGAGATCAGGTCTTTGGTAGAGGGAGGTTGGTTGGCCTTAGGACATAGTTATCAAGGCTGGAATCAGGGGCCATCCCTCTATTCATGACCAATCTTCCCAGTCCCAGTCCTTGACTTAAGGGTAATGTTTCCTTCCCCAGACACTGGGTACCTTCACCTCCTCTGACCCCTGTTTGAGTCAAACCTGTATATTAAGCACACAATTAAAAGTGCAGATATGAGTATCAACAGGAATCAGTGATGGAAAATGACAGGATTAGGATGTCAAGATTCCACTCTAGGGATTTTCCTGAGGGTAGAGATTACTTCAGGACAAGCAGAGACCATGCTAGCATCTAATTTTCCAAATGCCTCCCTCTGGAGGTGGATGTAATGTTAACATGTTCAGAAGCATGAGGCACATTGACCCAGCTGAAAGGTACCATAGGCACATGCATAGTATGGCTGGAAAGGCTCATCCTCCTGCCTCAGCAATGGAAAGACATAGTCTATAGACTCAGTGTACATCTCATGGTTCTTGAGCACTTAGCATGTTGCAGGCTGTAGGCTAAACATGTGTATTTTCTCATATCTCCATCCCAGAAGGTGATGAGTATAGATCTCTACTGTTCAGACCCACGGATGTGCAAACTGAGGCCGCGAAAGAGGGATATAGAGTGACAGCGCTGATGGCTGTGGCAGAGTTGACACTTGAGGCTGGTCCTATTGTATATTTTACGATGCTACTTCCCAGGTATACGAATAGGATTAAAGTCAGAGGTCCTAAAGCCCCCCGAGAGCCTGGCTCTACTGAGATGGATGAGCCTTACCTGCCCAACAAGGAAATGGAGATATTGTCGGTATCACTTGAGCATTGCCCTATACTCAGTGTGGGAAGGCCAGTCTTGGCATCGGTTTGAACACCGAGTGAAGTTGCAAGGTCCAAGGAAATAGAGACATCAACCATGGATCCAATGATAGGCCTGCAGAAAACAGGAGTCACACCAGGCAGAGGTCTAGAAGGCTCTGCACTGTTTTCATCTACGTGGGTGGACACAGTGCAGGATGTCTATGGACAATGTCAGTATCACAACAGTAATGTCAACATGTTACAAATACTCTACAAAACTTACATGTTTAAATTAGACTTCTCTGGGCCATGCATCATTATCACATGCAAGATTTTTACTTGGCATGAGACAAATAATAAAAATTAATTGCTAACATTGTGTAACACAAATTACCTGTGGGCATTAATTTAAAATATTATATCTGGTATACTCCATCTAATCATTATAATGGTTCTAGGAGACAAATCACATTTTTTCTTGAATTCTGAGCATGAAATCCTGGTCACAGAGAAGCTGAACAACTACCACAGGATCACACAGCTCATGGCTTCACAAGTGTATCAGATACAAACACCACTTCCCCCAGTTTTGATGATTGAGGCCAGAGACTCACATATACTGGGCAAGTGCTCTCTTTGAAGGGTACCCCCCCCCCCAATCTCTAGAGATTCTGCTACACAGATTCTTGACTTGGCCATTTTTCTGTGTCTCTCATTTTAAGTGGAAAAACTTTAAAAATTGTATCTTACTTATCCAGGAGGTCTAGCCCAAACCTATGAGTTCCAAGTACTGTGAGAGAATCCATCTGAGAAATTAGTCTGGCGTACTTACCACGTTGAGGCAGATTCATGATGTTGACCTCACAACTCCACAAACAAATGTGAGTGAGCATGTAAAACTTTACACACACGAGTGAACACAGGCAACACACACACATTTTCTCTTTTTTTTTTTTTTTTTTTTTTTTTTTTTGATTTTTCGAGTCAGGGTTTCTCCGTAGCTTTTGGTTCCTGTCCTGGAACTAGCTCTTGTAGACCAGGCTGGCCTCGAACTCACAGAGATCCGCCTGCCTCTGCCTCCCGAGTGCTGGGATTAAAGGCGTGCGCCACCACCGCCCGGCTTCACACACACATTTTGTATCAACATTCAATCACTTAACATGGCATGTTTTCACTAGACTATTTAAAGATTGAGATTTTAGGCCTCAGAGGGTCCTGTCTTTTAGAGATTAGGAAATTTGGGTCAGAGGTCAAAGAGTAACTAGGAATTAAGTGCCTACTTACATAGGTTATATTGTACTCCACCCCCTAATCCAAGTGACATACTCACAGAGTCACAGAGGCATCCAAAACCAGGGGAAGCTTCAGATTGATGCCTTGGAGGTTGGAAGATGGTTCAGCTTGCAAGTTCAGGAAGCTGAGTTTGTTAATTCGCAACCTGCCCAAAATCCACAAATGCCTTCTTGTCATTCCTCCCTGCAGCATTGCAACTCTGCCCATCACCCTCTGGTCATTCCTCCCTGCAGCCCTGCAACTCTGCCCATCGCCCTCTGGTCATTTCTCCCTGCAGCCCTGCAACTCTGCCCATCGCCCTCCTGTTCTACCACATCCTGGTCACAAGTGTGAGCCTCTATACTCTCAGGTGCTGTGGACTGAGCCAGGGAAACAATAGTCAGCAGAGACAGAACTTCAACCCAGGACTGTATGACTCTAAATTTCATGAAGCCACTGCTTGGGACTAAGGAGTGTGGATTCTAGTTTCCTGTCCCTTGAAGGAACTTGGACTTTTACTCCCAGCTTTCTTTCAAGAAGAGCTGTGTCATTCTTAAAGAAAGGCTTTAGGTACCAAGATACAAACAATCACCTTCAACCTGAAATTACAGAATGTGGGAATCCAGATGTGTAAACTCTCCAAACTGGCCCTGTAGCCCTGTCTCAGACTAACTCAAGCTCTAATGAGCCTTGCCTCAGAAGTCCTCAGCTCTGGGGTGGGAAGACAAGGTTTATCCATTTGACTTTGAAACTGGGTAGTCAGATAGTCCTTTTTCTGGGAGCAAAGAAGCACCGACTCACCCGTAACCATTCTGAGATGAAAAGGGGTTTAATTTGCTGAGGTCCAATGAGTTCAAAGCTCCTAGAATGTTGTTCTTGGCTAATGCCCAATCCGTGGTTTTCTGAAGAGATCCCACATCTAGGTTCTGAAGGACATCTGTCAAAACAGTCATCAATGAGTGCCTGCACCACTAGGGAAGGAGCTCCCATCCTCCTGGCCTCAAGGAAGTCAGTTTCCCTGTGCTGTGGCAATCAGTCTCTGCATCAGGTCAGTGAGGGAGGGATTGCCACCATCTCCACTGTGCAGAAGAGAAACCCGAGACTCCTACGGTTAGGAAATGTGTCCACAGAGATGGCTCCATGCACTGATTCTAGGTTGTCCTAATACTAATACATATTGAGCATTTATCAAAAAAAAAGCAATCAAGCAGTTGAAGTTGATTGTGTATACCTGTTTTCAGGGATGACTTAAGGATCTGTCCCTTTTAGTGAGATGCTCACAAGGGTTTGAAAGACTTAATCAAGCAATTGAGAGAATAAACTAAGAAATGGAATAATCTAGAACCAAGAAAAAACATAGAGGGAGAATACTGTTCCAGCCAGTAAAAATGAAAAACAGGTATTCTCAAAGATGGATTGGAATCAGGTCCAGAGAAAATAAATTGACATTGGAGGAAGAGGGCAGAGCATCCTAACAGAAGATCTCAGAGAACAGCTAGGGAATTAATGAAATGAATGGCGTGTGCCAGAGGCGTGTGTAAAGTGTGAGGGCATGTGAGGGATGATTGTGCAGAAAATTATCTCTACCGTGAAAACAAGTTATCCCAGCTTAGGGACAAACAAAATGAAACAACAACAATCCCTTATCTTCAAGAGGACACACGGCTTAAAATGCTGCCTTGGAATATTTATTGTAACACAATAATGCTACTAATTTCTCCACATTTTGTAACCTGTTTCATTTCTTTGTGTGGAAAGCACTTGGATCAGAAACTTGGTGTTGTATATGTTTTGCCCCAGTTTTACTGTGATGTTTCAGCTCATTCTCCAGCTTTAACTGCTGAAATGAAATTGCACAACCGTGAAGACAAAGATTAACCTTTGTTTCTGAAGACAGCTTTCCTGTCTGTACTGAGTATCTTTTCCACGGAAAATATTTCACTTCTTCCTTTAAGAATGTTTGTAATGTGTGTGTGTGCACATGTTTGTATGTGTGTGCATATGTGCATGCATGCGTGTGTGTGTACTTGATTTTTTTAAAGAAAAGTATTCATATATGACCATACACTCTCTGTGTTCTCCATGCAGACATGAGACTGGAGAGATGGCTCAGCATTAGAGAACTTGCTGCTTTTGCAGAAGACCAGAGTGCCATTCCCCAAACCCATGTTGAATGGCTCATCACTATGTGTACCTCATGGGCATCTGACACCCTTTTCTGGCTTCTGGGGGCACACAGACAGATATATACAGAGGGACACATACATACAATTGAAAATAAATATTAAGAACACTTTTAGTCACACAGATATAAACACAATAATTCTACTCGGCTCTGTGCTGACAGAATCTACCTAAGATGATGATGCAGCTAGCATTGCTTAGACAACTCCATATTGCCATACAACTCCCTAGGTAACCTTGAATCTGACACCCTTTTCTCTCTGCTGCAGTTCCCCAGCTGTGGAATGCTCTTAGGTAACTTTCAAAGTTATTGGCAAGGTTTGAAGGCAGTGTGTGCAGAGCTTTCCTGTCCCTATAGGAACTGCTTGTTAGTTAGCCCAGTTCTTCTATGGCAGAGAACAGAGGGGCAATTAAGTAGGAAGTTAAGAAGTTTATGAACATCCAAGCTAGGTGGGTTGATGTCACTTCCAGCCAGTCAATGAAGACCAATAAGAAAATGTCAAACTAACTACAGAAACATATTCTAATAATTTTGATACACACTATAGTTAAAATGCGCAAACCAGTAGTAAAGATGAGAAAAATGAGAGGATGATTAGTGTAGTAGGAAGACTGCTTGTTCATTTCCTGGCTGCCCAGACTCCGGAAATAACCACACAGAAACTGTATTAATTAAATCTCTGTTTGGTCCATTAGCTCTAACTTCTTATTGGCTAACTCTTACATATTAATTTAACCCATTTCTATTAGTTTATATTTTACCACAAGGCTCATGGCCTACGAGCAAGGTTCTAGCGTGTCTGTCTCCAGCAGCAGCTCCATGGCTTTTTCCCTGACTCTGCCTTTTTTCTCCCAGCATTCAGTTTAGTTTTCCCCACCTAGTTCTGTTCTACCCTATCAGCCAAGCCAGTTTCTTTATTAACCAATGGTATTCACAGCATACAGAGGGAAATCCCACAACAGGTTAGGATTAGAGAAATGGAAAGTGAGATGAGTTACATCTGCTCATCTCTGATAATAGCAAACCAGTTAATGCTGTCCATATTAGTGCTTAAAATGAAGCAGGGTTGGGGGACAGGCTCCCACAGATTGCTAGAGAAAGTGGGATAGGTACCATTACTTAAGATGTACATACTATTTAAAATTTTGAAATCTCATTTTGGTGAATTTATTCTGTATATATATATATATATACATATATATATATATATACACAAGACTCTATTAGGATGTAATGTCATGGCACTGTTTATTTCTAATATGATAAGTAAGTGCTATACATTTCTCAGTAAGATACCCATAGAAGACAACACTGCCTCCTCCCAGTAGCCTCTGCTATTGAAGGCATAGTGTTTATTAGGGCTACTCCTAGGACCAGCAGGCAGATGGGACCTATATTGACTCACCTCCAACAGTACCTGCAACGTCCAAATCCTTCACAACATTTCCAACGTCCAAATCCTTCACAACATTTCCAACGTCCAAATCCTTCACAACATTTCCAACGTCCAAATCCTTCACAACATTTCCAACGTCCAAATCCTTCACAGCATTTCCTAAGCCACCCAAAAGTGAGTCTGAGGTTCCAATGAGCAGACCACAGAGGACAACAAGGCTCCCAAGTTGGAACATCTTTGATGCTGATACCTGGATGGTCATAGAAGGAAGAAGAGTGAACAGGAACCTACAGTGAACTCCTGTTCATCTCATACTTAACCTTCCTACAAGACAGACGTGATTCTGTTCACAATAGGTAAGAAATAAAACCAGCAGAGATGCCCACCCTCAGAAGCGGATAGAGAAAGTGAGACCAAGTACACAATGGAATTTTATTCTGTCATAACAAAAAAAAATGAAATCATGGAATTGGAGCCATTGTGCTTAGCAAAATTGGCCAGATTCAGAAAGGTAAACACCCTATTTTCTGCCGAATTTCCAGTTTGTGTACGTATGTTTGTATACATATATGTGTGTGTTGACTGTGTGAGGTCATAAAATAAGGAGACTATGAGAGGAAAAGAAAAAATCTTGAGGGAAGAGAAGATGGGGGAAAGAGCTAGTAATACACATGACATGAAAGTAAAAGGAGGAGGAAGCCAGTAGCAAGGAGTGGGGATGGGAAGGACAGCAGGGGAGGGAAAGAGACAAGAACTGAGTATGTAGGAAAAAGCCACAGTAAGCCCATCAATTTGTATGGTGAATTTAAAAAGTTATAAACATAATTAAATACAATTATAACTTAATAAAATAAGGAAGCAGGGCAGGGAAGGTAGAGAAACTTTAGAGACACGGTCAGGGAGTAGAGGGTGGGGCTTGGAAAACCAATCAACTCTAGCCTTTGCTCTTTATGCATGGGACCTTTGTGCTTGCTGCCTTCTCTGTTTGAAATAGATTTCCTCTTCATTTTGCCATCTAAATCTGTTTTGTAGAGTCAGTGAAACTTCACACCTTCCATGAAGCTAATTCCAGGTCCCTCCCCAGAAACCAGATTGAGGCTCCCACTACCATGACTCCACCAAGCTTGGTACAACACTATCTTTAGGGAAATAGGTACAGCTTGTGTCACCATTAAGCCTAGACCCCGGTAAGAAGCCTTTCTCCATACACTAAGACAAGTCATTGATGAATAAAATCTGAACAGTAAACAGAACCCACAAGAACCTAGGCTGTCACTAGTCTGACACAATGTCATCTGTGTCTTCAAATTTGTTAGAGTCTAAACTTCCCTGACACAAACAGTGTCTTCCTTCTGCTTCTTGCCCCCAAAGCCTCCTGCAACCCCTGGCATAGGGGTCACTCTAGGAGAACTCATACTCACAGATCTGCGAAGGATGCACAGGGAATGCTTGCTTCTCTCTAGGGTTGCAGGGGTGACAGTGGCCCTTATATTGTGATGGCAGGATGAGATGCAACCCCAGTTTCTAGGATAGTTCAAGGAGACTCCAACGAAAATACCTAAGGTTAGCCAAGTTATTCCAACCCAAAGGTCACCCAGGATGCTTGAGTGGCAGTGACGGACCTTGTGCCAACACTAAGGCCCCAAGTTGTTGAACCTGAGGCTGCCAACAAGGGGTAACAACAATTCAGTAAGTGCTGGGAAGAAGACTCAGAATGTATCCATGGAAGAATACTCTGTTGAGAAGGCTCCTAGTGTTTGTCAAGGCTAGCCCATAATTTGATAACTCATAGAGGAGAAACAACCAGCTTTGGTTGATCAATGAGCACAGTAGAATTGTGGCTCTCGTGTTGCTCTATCCACCCTCCCAGGCACGCTCCCTCTCTCTGAGTGCTCCAGTCACCCTCCTGAACAGAGTCAGCCACTGTGGTGCTTTCTGTTAGAGGCCATAACGAAGTTCCTCTTTCATCTTGCTGACAGAATTATGTCTATTATAAACTAGCTGCCTATGCGATTTTGTTTAATCTACCCTTAAGGTGATTATTTCTCTGAGTAGAAAATACCAATGGCTACAAATTAAAAGGAGAAAAATAAGTGAGTTCACGACCATGGCGAGTGTTTCTTCCTTACAGAGCCAACAAGGATGGTTGAATGATTGACCAATATCAGCCATGTTTATAGTGTGACTGTGTGGCACACGTTACCATTGGGCAGGAGGTGATGATGTGTGAATGTACAAGTCAGGATGCTTGTGGACTGAGAGGGAGGAATCCAGTTCCTCTGATTTAAGAGAATAAGCCAAGGAAGTTAGGGAGAACTGATTTGAGATGAAAGCTCACAAACTTTAACTGTGTTGCAAGGAACGGCTTGTTCGTCCCGGCCACCCAGAACTGAAATAATCGCACAGAAACTGTATTAATTAAATCACTGCTTGGCCCATTAGCTCTAGCTTCTTATTGGCTAACTTTACATATTACTTTAACCCATTTCTAATAATCTGCGCATCACCACAAGGTCATGAGCTACCAGCAAGGTTTCAGCATGTCTATCTCTGGCAGCGGATCCATGGCATCCCTCTTGGCCCTTCTTTGTCCCAGCATTCAGTTCCGTCTTCCCTGCCGACCTAAGTTCTGCCCTATCAACAGGCCAAGGCAGTTTCTTTATTCATTAATGCTAATCACAGCACACAGAGGGGACTTTGATATCACCTTCCCTTTTCTATTTAAATAAAAAGGAAGGTTTTTAACTTTAATATAGTAAAATTACACATAACAAAACAGTTATCAAGCAAAAATTACAGTTAAAATATTTCTATTTACTTAATCTTTTATCATAACTAAGGAAAACTATAACTATAACTATCTATCTATTCTTCAACTCTATCAAAGACTCCAGAAGGATACAATATTACCTACGTAAACAGGAAGTGCATTGTAAGCAACTTTCTTTATTATTATTATTATTATTATTATTATTACAAATTTTCACCTCCTCCCCTCCTCCCATTTCCCTTCTCCTCCACCATTCCCTCTCCCCCGCTCTCCAGTCCAAAGAGCAGTCAGGGTTCCCTGCCCTGTGGGAAGTCCAAGGTCCTCCCCCCTCCATCCAGGTCTAGGAAGGTGAGGATCCAAACAGACTAGGTTCCCACAAAGCCAGTACATGGAGTAGAATCAAAACCCAGTGCCATTGTCCTTGGTTTCTCAGTCAGCCCTCATTGTCAGCCACGTTCAGAGAGACTGGTTTGATCACATGCTCCATCAGTCCCAGTCCAGTTGGCCTTGGTGAATTCCCATTAGATAGGCCCCGCTGTCACAGTGGGTGGGCGCACCCCTTGCGGCCCTGACTTCCTTGCTCATGTTCTCTCTCCTTCTGCTCCTCATTTGGACCTTGGGAGCTCAGTCCAGTGTTCCAATGTGGGTCTCTGTCTCTATCTCCATCCATCACCAGATGAAGGTTCTATGGTGATATGCAAGATATTCATCAGTGTGGCTATAGTATAGGGCCAGTTCAGGCTCCCTCTCCTCAGCTGCTCAAGGAACAAGCTGGGGACATCTCCTTGGACACCTGGGAACCCTTCTAGAGTCCAGTCTCTTGCCAACCATCAAATGTCTCCCTTAATTAAGATATATACATATATACTTCCCTGCTCCCATATCCACTCCTCCTCCATCCCAACTGTCCCATTCCCCCACGCTCTCCCCATCTTCCCCTTCTCACTCCTCTCTCTCCATCTCTCCTTACCCCCGTCCCACCCCCACGCCCAAGCTCTCTATTTTTGCTTGGAAATCTTGTATACTTCCAATATCCAGGAGGATAACTACATGTTTTTTGGGGGGGGGAGGTTCACCTTCTATTTAGCTTCTCTAGGATCATCACACCTGTCAGAATGGCTAAAATCAAAAACACCAATGAAAGCCTTTGCTGGAGAGGATGTGGAGTAAGGGGAACGCTCATCCATTGCTGGTGGAAATGTAAACTTGTGCAACCACTTTGGAAAACAGTGTGGTGGTTTCTCAGGAAATTCGGGATCAACCTACCCCAGGATCCAGCAATACCACTCCTGAGAATATACCCAAGAGATGCCCTATCATATTACAAAAGCATTTGTTCAACTATGTTCATAGCAGCATTATTTATAATAGCCAGAACCTGGAAACAACCTAGATGCCCCTCAATGGAAGAATGGATAAAGAAAGTGTGGAATATATACACATTAGAGTACTACTCAGCGGTAAAAAACAATGACATCTTGAATTTTGCATGCAAATGGATGGAAATAGAGAACACTATCCTGAGTGAGGTATCCCAGACCCAAAAAGATGAATATGGTATGTACTCACTCATTAGCAGGACATTGAGCCTATAATTCATGATCCTAGAGAAGCTAAGTAAGCAACTTTCAAAACTCTAGAATTGACAGATATCTCGCTACCTGGACAGTCACCACAGTTCTTCTGTACTGTTGGGGCATCCATCTTCAGCATACAGGTCTATAGTGTCCATTAGACTTTCCCACAAAACAGAAAATTTCAAAGACAGTTCTGCCTCTATTGCAGTTTGCAGTCACTTTCTTCTGTATCCTGCAGAAAGTCTCACAGGCTCTTTTATGAAGCAGGAACCCCCAAATGGTGTAGGATGTGTTGCTTTCATTGGTTGAATAAAGAGACTGCCTTGGCCGTTTGATAGGGCAGAAACTTAGATAGGTGGAAAAGACAGAACTGGATGCTGGGAAGGAGAGCAGAGTCAGGCAGACGCCATGCTTCTCCTGCCTAAGATGGACACTGGTTAGACTCATGCCGGTAAGCCACGACCTCGTGGTGACATACAGATTATTAGAAATGGGTTGAATCAAGATGTGAGAGTTATCTGTAAGAGGCTAGAGATTATGGGCCAAGCAGTAATTTAATTAATACAGTTTCTGTGTAATTATTTTGGTTGTAAGCTAGCTGGGCGGGACGGAACAAAGGGGCCCCGCGCTCAATACTACACCTGAAGGATCGTCTCACCTTTAGGTGAGTTCAGCAGTCATTTCTCTATGGATCCTGCATGTCCAGTTCATCTAACAAACTCCAAAAGGAGCCTCTTCAATGCCCACCTTCCTCTTGAAATAGACTGGTGCTGCCAGGAGCAGATGTGTCTCACTATCATAAAATGTCCTAAAGTTTTAAAACATCTAAATGCCATATTCTTGAGAGATGGGTCAGTGGGAGAGGCACTTGCTCCACAGGCCTAATGACCAATGCTTGTTCTCCAGAGTCCACAGAATGGCGGAAAGAGGGAGCAATTCCTGATGGTTGTCCTTTGAGCTCAATGTGTATATAGTCACACATGTATCTGTATTCACACATGAACATCATACGCACACAAGCACAAAATAATAGAAACAAAAATAAAAGACTTATGTCATTGTGGACTCTGACAGAAGTTGGTATATGGCTCCCCAGGATGTCAGTGGCAGAAATAGTTGAACAATAGGATTCAAGGGTAACCTCCATCTCATATCTGGTGAGCTCCATCTCACATCTGGTGAGCTCACCCCACTATGAATTTCAGATCCCCAGCTCTACCTCCAAACCCTGTGGCTGTGTGGCTCATGTGCACAGCTCTTCAGAGTGTAGACTGCAGAAGCACAAGCCTCTATAGGCAGACAATTGGCAATGATTTCTGCCCTTTATTTGCCACCAGGAACTGCCTTGCTTCATCTTGTTCTACCTCCCAACGACCTTGAAGGAGGTTCAGACAGGAAGGGGCTTTGGTGAGATGGGAAGGCAGGGTCTTGCCCCAACAGAACACAGTCTCCTGGGGTCAGCAGTGATCAGTACTCTTCCTAGAGATAGATATAGCCATTTGCCGGCTGTCTGACCATCAGGTTAGATACACGTCTTTCCTGAGCCTGCAAGTCATTAGGAGGCAGATTTGTGAGCTGTGAGAGCCTCATTTTCCAGTGGGAAAAAAACAGATTTCTGAAAGGCCCACAGGTGTAAGGTCATACAAGGACAGAAATCCAGTGCCTGGGTCTTTCCTCCAACAGACTGCAGCCAGTTGGCAGGGCAGGGCTGTTCCTAGGCCTGTATGTCCTGTTTTCCACAGGTCCCATTGTTTGAATTGGTCACCAAGCCCTGAGGCCATCTCAAGCCGGAAAAACAGAGAAACAAGTGGGGTGGTGGTGGGCGGTGGTAGGAGTAGCATAGAACTGGGACACTGTGACTTAGCAAGCCCAGCAAAGGATATTATGACCTTGTGATTCTGATAGTTACGGTAATCATATTTCTACTGTGGCCTTGATATGTCTCGCTTCTGTATGCAAAACTCCTTCCTGTCTCCCTGTCACCGTGTTCCACAAACTGTTCCCAGTTGAGAGAAGGGTCATGCTGAAATCTCCTTTAGAGGGTTTTTTTTTTTCCCATCCCAGCAACACAGCCTGGGGTGATGGATTTGGAGTGGTGACCTCAGGCCTGTTGATGGGTCAGCCCTAGTTCACCAGCCCTAGTTCACCAGCCCTAGTTCACCAGCCCTAGTTCACCAGCCCTAGTTCACCAGCCCTAGTTCACCAGCCCTACTTCACCTAGGCTAACTAACAACTTGTACCTAGATGTTCTTGGAATTATATGAAGGGGAGTGACTGGGGCATCATGAGGGTGGTGAGAGGACTTTGAGGGATCAGATCAAAGCTTGTCACTGGGACCAGGAGGACCTGGGTTCAAATCACTCCTTCCACTGCTTGGCCGTGTGACCTGGGATGGGGTTTCTTCCTTCTCTGTGAAGTGGAACTGGAAACTGCACCTCACCTCCCTGCTGTTCACGTGCAGAGAAAACAGGTGAGAAACACATGTGAATGTGCTCACACTGGGCTGGCTGACAGTACTGTCTGCAGTTACGTTACATAGCTCACATAATGGGCTCTTGTTGGGGAGAGTTTGGACTGTCCGAGGCCGTCCCAGGTCTATGCTGGCTGCTCTGAGATACCTTGGAAGAAATATCCCTCTTTGTATACAGGAAGTCTTCTAGAATGCAAAGTACTTTTCTGCTGGGGACAAAAACTGGGCCCATAAGGGTCGTGGAATAAATTTCTCATTGAAAATATTCAGTGAGGCATTAAGGATTATCTGTCCCAGGCTAGGATTTCCTATTCCTGACGTGACTGCTAATACCAGTCATTGCAACTTCCTGGTCCCAATGATTCCAGCACTTAAGCAATGAGCTGGTATTTGTTCCCAAACACATCTCAGCTCCCTGTCTGTAAAAGGCTACTGAGACCAGAGAGGCCAAGCTGTAGTACTGGGGCCACACAAGAACCAGGATAGGCTGAAGTTTAGGGGCTCTGCTCCCTAGACTTTCCTTGCCTATAAGGACAGAACAGCCCCCAGACCCTCCTCACAGGACAGAAGAAGCTATCCTAAAACACCGCACACCAATGCAATGTCCTTTTGCACTTTTGCAAGTTCTCTATTGCTGAGCTACAACTCAGCTGCAATATTTTTTAGAAAGGAGGAAGAGAGAGACTGAGGCAGAGAGAGGCAGAGAAAGAAAGATAATTCATCTGCTTTACCCCAGTTCTCACATTAGAGCCACCAGCAGGGAAGCCTTTGCACGTAAGATAAACAAAAGTAACAAAAAATCAAGCACATACAATTTTATCAAAACTAAAAGCAGCACTTGGTTAAACTCTATAATCTTAGAGTCTAAAGATTTTCACTTAACTTTCGGGAATGCCAATCTTGCATGGTGAAATATTATTTATACACATAAAACACTGGGCTTAGAGAGATGGCTCAGCAGCAAAGAGCCTTTACTGCTTTGCAAAGGGCCAGAATTTGATTCCCAGGACCCATAATACAGTTCAGAACTGCTTGTAACTTCCTGTCCCAGGGGATATCAAACTCTCCTCTGATCTCCTCAGGGATCTGCACACACATGATGCACATAAACACATGCAAACAAAGACACTTACACATAAAATAAATACATCTTAAAAACAAACACCAAAACGTTGCCCTGGTCTTGAATTTGGGTTACAAAAAGCCCTTCAGGCCTTGGCTTGGAAGATGGGAACTAACCAAAGGTCTTGCCCACTCTCAACCAGGATTTGATTCTTCTTGTGTTGTGGATTGTTCCTTGAGCATTTGCTGAAAGCTCTCAAAGAAACCAGAAAGTTGACCTAGAAAGACTTTTTAGGTGGATCTGTGTCCTCCGAGCTTCTGGATAGCTAAGTGTCTTGCTTTTTCTGTCTTTGTCTTTAGAGCTGGAACCTGAGCTACAGTTGGGGACAACTGTTTGTGGGATAAAAGAAGGGTGAAAGAAAAGAAAAAGCAAGGTGATAAAATGGAGGGGGGAGGAGAGATTGACAGGGAGCATGTGAGGAAGAAAAGTAGAGAGTGAAGGAAAAGAAGAGGGAAGAGCTATTGAAATGAAGAAGAGGAAGAAGAGATAGTGAAAGGGGGCAAGTAGAAACTGAGTAAGAGACAACGAGAGTGGGGACAGCTGTGTCCTGAGAGTAATGATGCTAAGGGTTGGACCCCACTGTTATTGGACTCTCTATATCTTCCATGGGGTCCTGACAGTTTATTGCCCATGGTGGACTGGTTAGCTGCTCCCACAGGGAGGATAGGGTGGGTGGCCCCTAGCCATGGCCAGCTGATTGCTGGCCTCCATGAACTTGACTCAAGGTTTTTGTCCTATAATCTCTTTGCTTTCACTGTATCACCTTCCAGGTCCTTCCTGGGGCACTAAACCTGCCTTTATGCATCTGTCTGTTCTTTCTTCCATTTGTTCATCCCAATGTGTCCTACACTGGAACCCCTGATCCTCTTGATAACTGTATGTCAGCTTCTACTTGATGCTGGTATTGCATTGGAGTCAGTGATGAAAACTCTAAGTTCTTGTCCCTATGGGTCCCTTTCAGGACAGTCAATGAGTCCCAGTAGTCAGCTTTCCACTGAAGGTAAGCTCCCGAGTCTATCTAGCACCCTGTCTCCATAGAAGAGGAGATCAGTGATGGAGAAGGGTCATTGTGTAGAGGTGAACAGCCAGACAGAAAGACAAACGCTGTGCAACCTTACATACAGGTATGATCTGAAAATGACAGCACTCAAATACATAGAGAACAAAATGGGGGTTACATGGGCAGAGAACAAAATGTTGGATGCCAGGGCAAAGGTGGGGATGGAAAATCAGAAATGGAGATTAGAAGACAAAATCCCAGGTCTGTGGGATGTGCAGGTCTAGATACGTAGTGTACCATAAGAGGTAACAGGATTCCATTCCAGGTGGGAGTTGTTTAAGGCAAAATGTCCTCACGCTCACGGCACTAGAGAAACCAGATGTTTTATTAACACATTGTTGCTGTGGGATAACCATTCTGTACACTGTAAATATATGTTGTTCTCATTGGTTGATAATAAAAGCTTCTTTGGCCTATAGCAAGGCGGAATATAGCTAGATGGGAAAGCCCAACTGAATACAGGAAGAAAGAAGGGTAGAGTCAAGAGATTTGAGCAGCTGACCAAGAAACAGCATGCCAACAGACCAGTAAAGGCCATGTCCACATGGCAATGCATAGATTAATAGAAATAGGTTAGTTTAAATGTAAGAGCTAGTTAGTAATAAACCTAAATAATAGGTAAAAATAGTCTGCTTTGTTATGCTCTACCACCATACACTAAGCTAAGCTACATCAGCAGTTGTGGTGATATTTTGTTTGTGCTGTAACAAATAAAATTTGGCTGAAGATCGGAGTGTGGAGTTAGCCACACTATCTAGGTGAATGACATCTTGAATTTGCTGAAACAGTATTTTAACTTGACAGTTACTAGTTCCAATGCAGGGGACAGTTTCTATGACCTGAAGAACTTTAAAGATGTAATGACTGTCAGTATATAAAATAAATGCATCATTTGCAGAATTTTAGCTTCTCTAGCCAGCCAGCGGGCAAGTCTCCTGCAGGTAGGCTTTTTCCAACAGTCCTACCCCATCAATTAGACCCTGTAAACTTCAAGTCCCACTCTGCCCCCAAACCCTTCTATAACCTCAGAGGAACTCTAAAGCACAGGCTACAACTACACAGAGAGGATCAAGAGAGTAACTGAAGCACAGGTTGTGATTGTACAGAGTGGACTAAGAGAGTAAACCAAGAGAGCTGGCCAAAAGAGACCTCAGAAGCTCATTGAGACATAGACAGTGACATTACAGAGCAGACCAAAAACAGTTCCCAAACACACAGACAGCAACTGCAAAAATTGGATCAAGAGGCAAAGACACTGCCAGCACCAATTGGAGAAAGAGATGGATAGGTGCCAATGTATGAATTTATTTAACAACCTAAAAAGAAACATGGTAATACCAGAACCCAGTGGTCATACAACAGAAAGACTGGATCATGCTAACCCAGAAGAAGCAGTAGAAAATGGTTTTAAATGTAACTCTATGAGGATGATGGAGGTTTTTAAAGAGGAAATGAAAAGTTCCCTTAAAGAAATGGAGGAAGAGAGAAACAAAAAAATTGGAAGAAATAAATAAATCTCTTAAAGAAAACCAAGAATAAACAATCAAACAGGTGAAGCAAACAATTCAAACAGTTCAAGACTGAAGACTGAAAGAGAGGCAATAAAGAAAACACAAACTGAAGGAATGCTGGAGATGGAAAATCTGGGTAAATGAATGGGAACTACAGAGGCAAGCATAAGCAACAGAATACAAAAGATGGAAGAGAGAATCTCAGGAGGAAGATACAGTAAAGAAAATAGATCCATTGGTTAAAGAAAACGTTAACACATTGTTGCTGCGGGATAACCATTCTGTACACTGTAAATATATGTTGTTCTCATTGGTTGATAATAAAAGCTTCTTTGGCCTATAGCAAAACATTCAGGAAATCTGGGACATCATAAAAAAAAAAAACCTAAGAATAATAGGGATAGATGAAGAACTCCAGCTCAAAGACACAGAAAATATATTCAACAAAATCATAGAAGAAAACTTTCCCAATTTAAAAAAGGACATCCCTATGAAGGTACAAGAAGCTTACAGAACACCAAATATACTGGATCAAAGAATTAAATAAACTCCCCCTGCCATATAATAATCAAAACACAAAACATACAGAATAAAGAATTTTAAGAGCTGCAAAGGAAAAAGGCCAAGTAACGCATAAAGGCAGACCTATCAGAATAACACCCAACTGCTCAATGGAAACCATGAAAGTCAGAAGGTCCTGGACAGATGTGCTGCAGATACTAAGAGACCACGGATACAAGCCCAGATTACTATACCCAGTAAAGCTTTCAATCACCATCAGTGGAGAAAACAATATATTCTGTGAAAAAAAACAGATTAATCAATACCTATTAACAAATCCAGCTCTACAGGAAAGTACTAGAATGAAAATTCCAACCCAAGGAAGGTAACTGCACCCACAATAACACAGGCAACAGATAACCTCACACCAGCAAACCAAAGAAGGGAAACACACAAACACTACCAATAAAAAAATAACAAGAATTAACAATCACTGGTCATGAATATCTCTTAATATCAGTGAACTCAATTCACCTATAAAAAGACATGGCTAAGAGAACAGATATAAAATCAGGAATCATCCTTCTGTTGTATACAAGAAACACACCTCAACCTCAAAGACAGATACAACCTCAGAGTAAAGAGTTGGGAAAAGATTTTCCAATTAAAAGCACCTAAGAAACAAACTGGTATAGCTATCCTAATGTCTAACAAAATAGACTTCAAACAAAATCAATCAGAAAAGATGGAGAAAGATACTTTATACTCATCAAAACAAAGATCCATCAAGATGAAGTCTCAGTCTTGAACATCTATGCTCCAAATACAAGAGCACCCACTGTTGGGGACTGTGGATCCCCAAGCCCTGAATTTCCTGTGACCCCTGCCTGCCAGAGTAAACAATTTGTTTTCCTATGTTTGCAGCTGCTCTGAGCAAACAACTTGTTTTACAGCTGCTCTGAGCATGAGTGTTCCTGATGGCAGGGGAGTGGTTTCTGGTGGGCTTGCAGCTGAGAGTTAGGGCAATACTATTAGTCAGGGAAAAGCACTATATAAGCTGGAACACAATAAAGAGGGCATTCTTGGAGTATTCTTGGTGTTACCCATGTCTCTGTGTGTCTGTGTGTGTTTCAATCTCCAGGCCCTTGCCCAGCTCGTGAATTGTACAGTAGCACGTAGCACATAGAGCAGGCATTGTGCTATAACCCACATGTGTAAAAGAAATATTAGTAAAGCTTAAATTATACATCAAACCCCACACACTAATAATAGGAGATTCCAACACTGCACTCTTCCCAGTGGACAGGTAAACCAGACAGAAACTTAACAGATATAAGAGAATCAACAGATGTCATGACTCAAGTAGACTTAACAGATATCTACAGAACATTTCACCCAAACACAAAAAAATATACCTTCTTCTCAGCACCTCATGGAACTTTCTCAAATATTGGCCACATACTCAGCAACAAAGCAAATCTAAACAGATACAAAAAAAAATTGGAATAACCCCCTGTATCTTATCGGATCACTGTGGTTTAAAGTTAGAATTTAACAACAACACGAATTGGAGAAAGCCTACAATCTTATGGAAATTGAACAGTGCTCAATGGAACCACCCCTGAGTCAAGGAAGAAATAAAGCAAGAAATTTAAGGCTTCCTAGAATTCAACAAAAATGAAGGTACAACGTGTGCAAACCTATAGGATGCTAAGAAAGCAATGCTAAGAGAAAAGTCCATAGCACTAAGTGCCTGCGTAAAGAAAGTGGAGAAATCTCACACTAGCGACTTACCAGCACACCTGGAAGCCCTAGATCAAAAGAAGCAGACTCACCTGGGAGGAGTAGACAACAGAAAATAGCCAAATTGAGGGCTGAAATCAGTAAAATAGAAGAAGAAAACAATACAAAGAATTAATGAAACAAATAGCTGTTTCTTTGAGAAAATCAAGATAGACAAACCCTTCTCCAAACTAATCAAAAGGCAGAGAGAGAGCATCCGAATTAACAAAATCAGAAATGAAAAGGGAGACATAACAATAGACACCAAGGAAATCCAGAGAATCGTTAGTACAAAAACCTGAACTCCACAATTGGAAAATGTAAAAGAAATGGACAATTTTCTGGATAGATACCACATACCAAAATTAAATTAAGACCACTTGGACAATTTAAATAGACCTATAACCTGCAAGAAAATAGAAGCTGTCATCAAAAACTAAAATTATACAATGGAAAAAAGAAAGCATCTTCAACAAATGGGGCTGGCATAGTTGAATGCCAACATGTAGAAGAATACAAATAAACTCATATCTATCCCCATGCACAAAGCTCAAGTCCAAATGGATTAAAGAACTCAATATAAATCTGACCACAAAGAACCTGGTAGAAGAAAAAGTGGGAAGTAGCCTTCAATGTGTGGGTACAGGAGACCACTTCCTAAATGTAACACCAGTAGCACAGACACTGAGAGCAACAATAAATAAATAAATGGGACCTCCTGAAACTGTCAATAAAACAAAAAGGCAGCCTACTGAATAGGAAATGATCTTTACCAACCCCACATTAGAGAACTGATCTCCAAAATATATAAAGAACTCAAGAAATTAGACATCAAAATCTCAAATAATCCAATTTAAAAATGGGGTAGAGATCTAAACAGAGAATTCTCAACAGAAGAATCTCAAATGTCCAAAAGACACTTAAGGAAATGTTCAACATTCTTAGCTGTCAGGGAAATGCAAATCAAAACAACTCTGAGATACCATCTTATACCTGTCAAAATGGCTAAGATCAAAAACACCAATGGTAGCCTATGCTAGAGAGGATGTGGAGTAAGGGGGATACTCCTCCATTGCTGGTGGAAATGCAAACTTGTACAACCACTCTGAAAGTCAGTATGGCAGTTTCTCAGAAAATTGGGAATCAACCTACCTCAAGACCCACCAATACCACTCTTGGGCATATACCCAAAGGATGCTCAATTATACTACAAGGACATTTATTCAACTATGTTCATAGCAGCATTATTTGTAATTGCCAGAACCTGGAAACAACCTAGATGCCCTTAAACTGAAGAATAGATAAAGAAAACATGGTGCATTTACACAATGAAGTATTACTCAGTGGTAAAATACAATGACACCTTGAAATTTGCACACAAATGGATGGAACTGGAAAAAAATCCTGAGTGAGGAAAACCATACCCTGAAAGATGAGTATGGAATATGTTCAGTCATAAGTGGATACTAGCTGCAAATCAAAGGATAACAAGCCTATAGTCTATGACCCCAAAGAAGCTATGTAACAAAGTGAACCCTAAGAGAAACATATATAGATAACTCTGGGAATTGGAAATAGACAAGATCTCCTGAGAAAATTGGGAACATGGGGGTTGGGAGAGAAGGAAGGGCAGAAACGAAGGAGGAGGGGAAAAGGGGAAGGGTAGGAGAACTTGAGGGAATGGGATCTTCTAGATGCAGGAAGGACAAAAACAAAGAGTAAGGAAAAAGATATCTTGATTGAGGGAGCCATTATGGGGCTAGCATGAAACCTGGCACTAGAGAAATTACCAGGAATCCACTAGGATGACACCAGCTAAGACCCTAAGCAATAGTGGAGAGGGTGCCTGAACTAGCCTTGCCCTGTAGTCAGATTGATGACTATCTTAAATGTCACTATAGAACCTTCATCCAGCAACTGATATAAACAGAGGCAGAGACCTACAGCAGAGCAATGGGTTGAGCTCCCAAAGTCCAAAGAGTGGGAGGAGTGAGAATATGAGCAAAGATTTCAAGACCGTGATGGTGACACCCACTGAAACAGCTTACCTGAGCTAATGGGAGCTCTCTAACTCTGGCCAGACAGGGAAGGAACCAGAATAGAACCAAACTAGACCTTCAAATGTGGGTAACAGTTGTATGACTGGGGTAGACTGTGGGGCCACTCACTAGCAGTGGCACCAGGATTTATCCCCACTGCTTGTTCTGGCTTTTTGGAATCCATTCTCTTTGGATGGACACCTTGCTCAGCCTAGATATAGTAGGGAGGGCCTCGGACTTTCTGCAAAGCAATGTGCCTTACCCTCTCTGAGGGGTGTATGGGAATGGGGGTTAGGTGGAGGAAATGGAAGGAGGGTAGGGAGTGGGAACTAGGATTGATATGTAAAACGAAAAAAAAATTGTTTTCTTTTTTAATTAAATAAATAAATGTTAGTAATAAAAAACCAGACATACAAAAGAAATAGACAGAGACACAGGATAGAGTTGGAGAGCAACCCAATGAATACAGAATCTGCCCGTGTTTATTTCTCATGCACTTTACTTATCCAAATCCAAAAGGGTGGACAGAAAGCAAGACTTCTTTACCGTGATACAAACAAGGAAAAAACAAAGTAATCACCATCCTAATACCCAGAACACCAAGTAACCATACCCTAGGCCAAGACACTGTTAGTAGTCACTCTTTAAGTCAAAAACCTCCTGTCATTAGCCTGGAAGGAGCAAGAATCCTGAACTCACTGATCTTTAGTCAAGGTGGAACAGATCCAATTCTGTGGGCTCCAACCTTCCCCTAAAGGAGTTGGAGTGAGAGTTTGCTGAACTTGTGTTTCTGACTCCCTGATGTCATCATGCCGCAGTCTGAGAAGGAAAGGGATTGTGGTGATGGTTGGTGATTTCTGCCTTCCTGATAGACTTGTTACACAAATTTCCAGACCTTAGTGAGAACTATTTACTCTGAAGCTGGGCCAAGAATACTGACTGAATATTTGGCCATGTATCTACAAAATGTATTGGGACACAGAAGTTAACTTTGTGAGTATGGCGTTCAATCTGCTACTGAAATAGAGGATCCTCAGAAATTTCTGAGATTTCCCCTTTGGGGGAAAAAGACTTGTTAACACAATGGAACAGTATTATGGAGACAATGTGTGACTGAAGACCTCTTCAAATGATGAGATAGATTATTGAACCTATTTTAATCCCAAATTAATTATTAATCTCAAAATATTTTCCATTGGTATGGATTTTGGTATACTGATAAAAATTCAAAGTTAATTTTGTTATACTGTATATACTCTTGTTTGGGATATTGTGCTTCTGCAGCTCATTTAAAATATAATATATATTAAGAAATATAGTTAGTAGTTAGTGACATATACTAATCAAGCGTGTTATCATATTAGGTATATTTTCAAGGTTAAACAGATCTATTAAGATGGATATATAGTCTTCAAACACTTCAGACCTACAGAATATGTCATTTAACATGTTTAATAACCAAGGCTTTCATGAAAGTGAGATATGCACCATTAATTGCTTCAAAAGAGGATGATGTGCATCAAAGAAACTCTATATGGAGTTTGCTTTCTTTATGGAAAAAGCTAGACATTTGAGCAGAAACTGCCCTTGCCTCAATTGTTGACAGTATACTGTCCAAACTGGACCAGCAGGATGCAAAAGAAAGTGACTGCCAAATGTTGCCTAGACAAGATAGGACAGTCCTTCAAAAGCCCCTGCTTCTCAAAAATGTCCGTTATATATTCTGGGTCTATAGAGCAAAGTTGGGTGCTCCAATGTCACAGAAGAACTTTGGATGGGTGACTGTCCAGGCAACTAGATGTCCTTGTTGTTAGGTAACATTACATCCTTCTGGGATCTTTGATAAAGTTAAAGACTAAATAACTAGATTGAAAGCTTTCCTTAGTTATGATAAAAAGGTAAAGTAATTATAAAATTTCAGACTCACAAAGATAAGATAAATAATAGAATGTTTTCCCTAAATTTGCCAGATACGAATGAACTAGATAACTGTTTTTGTTGTATATAATTTTACTGGGTTAAAGTTAAAACCTTTCTTTTTATTTAGAAAAAAAAGGAGGAACTGCTGTTAAAATTATGTTTTTGTACATTGTAAAACTGTGTTGCCATCATTGTTAATAAAAAGCTGATTGGCCAATGGCTAGGCAGGGTTTTCAGGGCTGAGAGAATGTTGGGAAGAAAAAGGGTGAAGTCAGAGGAGTAGCCAGCTAGACACAGAAAGGAAACAGAAGGTGCAAGATAAAAGAGAGGTAACACCATTTGGCAGAATGTAGATTAATATAAATGGGTTAATTTAAGTTGTAAGAGTTAGCTAGTAACAAGCCTGAGCCATTGGATTAACATTTAAAATTAATTATAAGTTTCTGAGTGATTATTTGGAAAGTGGCAGCAGAACAGAGCTGATCACTGTACCAACGAAAAAAATTCTACATACAAATGTATTTCTTTTTCAAGACATAGTTGGTTGAAGGAATGTGTGTTGGTTTTTCTCTTCTGCCAGCCTGAGACTCCTTCAGACTAGGACCCTCATTCTTCCTTCTTTATGCTCACAACCACCGGCTGGCTTCTGGTGAGACCCAATAACACCATTCTTGGTAAAGGTAGGGAAACAGCTGCTGAATAGGCTGAGGAGTTGACTGAATTGATGGGGCTGGAAATGAGACCCAGATCCCTCCCTCCTATGAACCTTCATGCATCCATCCCAAGGCTTCTGTTCCAGCTGCAGAAAGCACATGACCATCCTCGGGGAGGGAGGCAGCAGGAACCCTGGCAATCACTTCTATGGAGGAGGGAACAAGTTTGAAGACCTTCTCCACAGTGACATCCTCCAGGAAATGACCTCTCATTCTTTCTGCATCAGTTCCTCCTGGCACCAGAACAAGGCCTGAGGATGTCCACATGTCACACCTGTAAATCCTCTCTGTCCTTTAGAGCACCTTGTTTGTAGCCACCTCATTCTCTGCTACACACACACACACACACACACACACACACACACACACAGCTCTGCCTGTCACTCCTCTCTCATTTCCCATGACAACTTCTACAGAACAAACTGGAATGTGTTTGTCAATTGCATTTGTCAGGCTCCTTGGGTTACTTGTAAAGTAGAATGTTCAGCCCGACATGAGTTAAGGAGTAAAGGGTCCTGAAATGTTATGGATTCCAGCACTCAAAGGAAACCTTCAGGATATGTTTTCTCTGTGACTCAGATCTGGTTTCTTCTGCCCTGACTTCAAGCCGACTTTGCCCGAGCGGATGGCAGAGATAGCCACCAGTAACCAGTGACCACAGCAGAAAGCAGACATCTCTCCCTGATATCTCTTCAAGCCTTCTCAAACTTATTCCCATCATCCCTGTAAGGGTCACACGCTGACCTCTAAACTAAGCGTAGCAACCAGAGTAAGGAAAAGACCCATGGTTCAATGTGAAGATATTGTTCCCACAGAGAAAGCCATGGCAGAAGGGCAGAGGGGTGGATGAATAAGAGAGCATGGCTAGGGGTAAAATGGCCAGGGTGTGAGTGTTCCCGTCTACTACCTTCCTCTAGTGTTGTCCGTGGAAGACCCCCTGGGGACCTGTCTGCAGGAGAGACCATGGAAACCACACAGGTGAAGAAGTAAGTGTGCCCAGAACGAGCGTTTTGCTCCCATACCACTAATCTCTTCCCCACCTCGCAGCCTCTGCCCGAAGCTGTAGTAAGCACACAGGTGGCTTGTGTGGATGGTAAAACCTTGGCTGAACTGGGGACAGAGGTAGGAGGAAGCTGGCGGACACGAATCCAGCGTGACCTTTATTCTTCCTGAATCGAGAGACACTTGAGCCAATTTCTGCTTATATTCTTAGCAGCAGCACACAGGGGAGAGGACTTGCTCTAGTTAATTTTCTGTCCACAGCGTGACACTTTATTAAGGCTGTGCAGGACACCATGACAGATCTGCATAATCCAAGTCCTGTCAAGTATGACCTGCAGGAAGAAAACATGTCATGGTAGAGGGATTCCCAGGAGCCTCTGCTGAATCCCTGGGAGCTGCAGGCCTTGCTCTCTGCTTGAGCCTTCATGTCTGGGCTTGAGGCTGACTCCACTTGCCCCTTCTCCATCCTCGCTCAGGTGTCTGGCTTCAGGCTTCTCCCTCAGGCCAGCAGAGTGTCTGAAGTCGTTCACAAAGAGAGCTCTGACAAGAGAAGGTTGAAAAACAAATGCTGTTGCCTGCTTACTAAGCATGGGTCTGCTGTCTTCAAAGGAGCCTTTGTGCTGGTGGAGAGACTCCAGAGGCTCAGATTGCCCCTTCAGTGCACGGGCTTCAGGGTGTGGTCTCTGGGCTGCCACAACACATTTTCCTCAGGGTAGAGTCAGAGAGCCAGAGAATGACAAAGGAGCCCCACTTCCTACCCAAACCACTGAGGTACTAGTCGGGGAACAGAAGCTAAGACAGCACAGGGCGCTCTATTAGGACACAGCAGGGCGTCCTTCACACTGCTTCCAGCTTCTCCCTTCTGAAGAAAACCTGTGTTTGAGCCTAAATTCTCCTTCCTTCTGGCTGTGTGGAAATGGACCTGACCTTTAATCTCCCTGAGCCTCAGTTCTTAGAGAACCTGCTGGGGTAGCCCTCAGCACTGGATAAAACGACTCACAGCAAAGCAATGCAAAGCAATGCTGACAGGATCTCAGTACTTGACCTCAACCTGCATGGCAGAACCATAGTAACAAAAACACCATGATACCGACATAAAAGCAGAAATACAGATCGATGGAATAGAATGGATGACAAAGAAATACACCCACACTGCTACAGTTGCCTACATTTTGACAACACATTATTTAAAAATAAAAGAAGCAAAAAATAATTAAAATTAAAGACTCTCAGCAAATGATAGTAAATTCGGTATTCAATGTAGAGGAAAGGAACGAGATCCTTATCCCTCATCCTACTCCAAAATTTGTCCAAAGTGGAGCAAAGATCTAAATGTAAGATACGAAACTCTGAAACTCCCAGAAGATACAGGCATAGGTTCTCGGGAACCCATTCCGGTAGCTCAGAGCACAGGAGTGAACACTGAGAAATGAGATTCCATGATGGCAAAGGTTTCTGCAAAACAAAGGAAGCGGTCACCAGAGTGAAGGGATAATGGGAGAGAGTCTCTGGCAAGGAGTCAACATCTGGAATGCAGGGGACTCAAGGACCAAAGAAACATCCCGTCAGTACAAGAGCACGGGTCACGAACAGACAGTTGTCAAAAGGAGAAACACAAGTGACCAAGAAATACTTGGAAAAGAAGTTATGCTTCTTCCCACTGAGATTGCTTCCCACCCGGAGTCAGAAAGGGTGTCATCCAGAGAAACAATGACTACAAATACTGCTAGGATGTGGATGGAGAGACAAGCACCGCTGGTGGAAGAGGAAGCTGAGGGAATCCCTTAGAGTGTCGCCAGGAACCCAAAACAACTATCACGTGACTCCTGGGTGGACACCAGATGAAGAACAATTAATAAACAAAATTGGGACATATAAACACCAGAATGTTTTTCGGATCAAAGGATAATTATCCATTCATGGATACCCAGGCTGGTTCCATGTCCTGGCCGGTGTGAATAGTGTAGCCGTGACTATGGCTGTACAGGTGTCTGTGTGGTGCGTTGGTGCGGTTTCCTTCAGGTCTCTATCTAGGAGGGAGCAGATGGGTCATATGGGAGTCCTAGCTTCAGTTTTTTGTTTTCTTTTGTTTTTCTTTCAAGACAGGGTTTCTCTGTTAGCATTGGCTGTCCCGAAACTTACTCTGTAGACCAGGCTGCCCTCAGACTCAAAGATCCATCTGACTCCGCCTCCCAAGTGCTATGATTAAAGGTGTATGCCACCATGCCCAGCTCTGTCTTCAGTTTTCTGAGGACCATGCTGATTTCCATGGTGGCTGCACCAGTGTGTGTGTGTGTGTGTGTGTGTGTGTGTGTGTGTGTGCACGCGCGCGCGTGCGCGTATGTGTGTGTGCATGTATGTGTGTGCGTGCATGCATGTGTGCGTGCGCGTGTGTGTTTGTGGGTGTGTTCTCCGTTCAGTACACCTTTTCTACCATTGGTCGTCATTTATTTTCTTGATCACAGCCATCTGCATCTCACTGGGGTGTGTTACAGCCTTGATGTAATTTCGATTTGCTTATTTCTCTGACAGCTAAGTATACTGAACATTTTCTCCAAATATTTATTGGTCATTTGTACTTATTTTTTCTCCATTTTAAACAAAATAAAAATGATTTAAACAACAATACACTTGATTTGAAGGGGAAACTATCTAAGACTCATATTTTAAAGAGCACTTTACGCCTACTTAAAGATGCGTTGCCCCACATGTAACAGCTGTGCACAACAAAATCTATAAACTTGTCCTTTTACAATACCAAATGAAACACACCAAAGTTCTCCAATCAAAGTATGCAAGGGTTATTATGCTGTTGGGTCTTTGTTGTTGAGACAATGGGAACAAAACAACTTACTGGAATCTAAAGCCTACAAGATGAATGGATGTGTCGTTAATAAAGAAGAGGGTTTCCACAGAACCAGAACATCTCCGTGCCTTCTCCATTTAATGTCAACAGAAACATAAGATTGACCATTAAGTTTAGGTTTTTTTTTTTTTTTTAAAGAACAATAGCTAGTTCCAGGACAGGCTCCAAAACCACAGAGAAACCGTGTCTCGAAAAACCAAAAAAAAAAAAAAAAAAAAAAAAAAGAAAAGAAAAAAAAGAACAATGTGATTGTGCACATAAACCACTTACTTCCTGTCCCATCAAAGGGGTGGGGGTGAAAAAAAAAAGGACAGAGGGGAAAAAAAACATCCTGTAGTAGTGAGGCCAGGGTGAAGCTGGCCGTCATTTCTAGTTGGAAATGTCTTGGGGTGAAGGGATAGGTTCACTTGTTAGCAGATACCTCCTGCTTGCTGCTGGCCTTCTCCTCCTCGTCCTCCTCCAACTGTGCAGGTGTGTCTGCCTCACTATCTGCTGCCCAGAAAACTGGAAACTTAACAGCCTCATTGGCAATTCCTGCCACCCACCAGTTTGCTGAGTTGAGCACGTCCCTCGGTCTTTCACGATCCGACTGAACCATCCTGCTCCACGCTGCTCAACTAATGCTCGTCTCGTCTGCGTTCAGGAGTCTCCTCAGCAGCCATTCTATAAATAGGTTTCAGCTCTCCAAAAAGAAGCCCCTCTGTATTTCTTCTTTTGAAAACTGCTCATTCAATAATTTTGCTCATTTAGTGATTGAAAGATTTCGGGGGAAAAGATTAATTTTTTAGTTCTTTCTACAAGCTTGACATTAATGCTTTGTTGGAGGCATAGCTGGCAAAGATGCTCTCCCTTCCTGTCTGCTGTCAGCTCACTCTGGTCATCTCTTCCTCTGCCATGCAAACACTTTTACATTTTCTGTCATCCCATGATAAATTATTCTTAATAATATTTAACCTGTTAGAGAATGTGTGTGTGTGTGTCCATGTATATGATGTAAAAGTAAAAAGGGAAAGAAAGGTGAAGGAAAGGACAGTGAGCGGGCGTTAATATGGCCAAAGCACCTGAATGTGGACGCCGTCGTGAAGCCTCCACTTTTTACAATCAAATACGCTAATGAAAATAATCTGGCTGGTGAGAGTAAAAGTGAATGTATTATTTCTTTTATTAGTCCTCAGTGGAGAGAATGAGGCACAGTGAGGTTAAATATACTCCCTGAAGAACTGGAATTGGAAACTAGGAATTCTGACTCCTGTCAACAGATTTGGCTTTTATCTGGGAAATATGTGTTAACAGTATCATGTCTTCCCTCTAGTGGCCTATTTGGGAACTGACCAGCTCCTGCCAATCAAGCCCAGGGCTTGTGCCTTGCCTGGGCCAGCCACCATTGCTCTTCCAGGTTAGGAAAAGGGGCAGCTGAAGTGCACATAATGCCCATTCTCCGTTCATTCAGGGCCTGTAGGTGAGGGGTGGGAGGGAGATGTGTGGTCTCACGGACCCAGGGCTCCCGTCTCGGTCTCTGGGACTCTCCTTCCTCATCTTTGCTCCAGCTCTTCCCTTTCCTGGCAGATTAGACAATCTGAGGCATTTGCTGCACTGTCCAGGTTCTGAACTAGATTTGTCTGCATTTTTTCATGGTCACCCAACGAGGCAGGTGTTACCCTTATTCTCAGGCTTCAACAGTATAAAACTATAGGCCTACCATGCCTACTCATGGCTGCCTGTCATAAAGGTCCTGGGATCCTTCAGCCTCTGAAGTCAGAACTTTGAACCTTCTGGAATTCAAGAAGTGTTGCGATAGTATTAACTGTCAACTCAACAGAATTTATGACCACCCAGCCTAGTCGTGCCTGTAGGGGATTGTCTTGATAGAGGTTAGAGGACCCCCACCACACACACACACACACACACACACACACACACACACACGCTACGGGTGGTACCAATCCCTGGGTTACGTAGAAAGGCTAGCCTTGCTCAGCATGTCCTCATCACCCTGCTTCTTGAGAGTGGCTGCAATGTGACAGGCTGCTGCTTCTGTGACTTCCCATATGATAGATGGTCATTGTGAGGTTTGAGTCTAAATAAACCCTTTGTCCCTTAAGTTACATTAGTCAGACATTCCTGTCACGACAACTAAGATGCACGGTATCTTGCCCTTCTACTTGTCCCTAAGCAGACCCCAAAGTGACACTTACACACAGAGAAAACGGCTTGGGAGTATATTTCTCACACAAGAGAGGAGAGTCAGGTGCAGAGGCGCAGCTAATTGGGGTTCAGGGCCAGGGCTCTGTGTGGCTTTTTCCCCATCATCTGTTTAAAACATGAGGCCCACCTCTTGGTTGGCACATCTTCCTGGCATGCCATTCCTCTGGATGGAACCAGCATTGGCTTCAGATGGTCCCAAGAGTTGTCAGGACTGCAAGTCCTGCCCACTGTCTGAACTAAAGGGGCCATTCACCATCCTGTCCCTTCTCAAGCACATTCATGCCTTTGGTTTGTTCTTACAGATGGGTCCTCCTGAAGCAGCCCTATGCTGACATACATGTCTGTTGATGCTTTCCCCTGGTCAGCTTCAGTAAGTGAAAACCCAAACTCTAGAGAAAGGACTGGTAGGGGGTGACTGTGAAGAATCACTGGAGAGAAAGAAGATTAAGGCCAGAGTCACCCAAGCTGGGGCCAGAGAGTCCCATGGTGATACTTAATTGAGCATTCTTATCACAGTCCTGTCTGGTCCCATCGATATCCTACAGGCACTGGGGGTCACTGAGTATCTGTATCTCACACCAAAGAGACGAGAAGACATAAATAAGAGACTTTAGACATTAGAAGACACTAGCCACCATGAGGAATACTTGTCACAGTTTGGATTTTTCTGGAGACTCCTCTAGGTTCTGATCTTCTTCCCCTCTACTAGTTATCTAGTTGAGAGTACGTCCCAATACTCTCAACTAGATAAAAGTCATCAGGAACCAAGGGTCCTGAACAGATGGGTAAAGGAGCCCAGAAAAAGAAAGAATGGGACTCACAGAAGGGACACAGGAAGTTGGTGACAGTGATGATTAATGCCGATCATCAACATGACAGAGTCTAGAGCCACTTCTGGGCCTATCAAGTAGATAGTTGATATGCTGAACTAATGGAGATGGGAAGACCCACCCTGAGTGTGCTGCACATCATTCTGAAGATGGATCCAAGACATATTCAGGACAAAGTAAGAGAAACACTAGCATTCACCTTTGCTACCTGATTACAGACAAAATGTGACCCCAAGCTCTTGCTGCTGTGCCTTCCCCACCATAATGGATTGTGCCCTCAAACCAAATAAACCCTTTCTTCCACTAGGTGCTTCTTGTCACATATTTGGTCACTGCATTAGGAAAAGTAACTAACATATCGACTGAACCGGGATTTAAGTCTGTCCCTAATGCCCAGCTCAGTTCTGTTCATTCCAGGAACTCCATCCTAACACTTAACACTATGGGGAAAAAATCTATTTCAGGAATATTCCTATAATAAGAGTCACTATGAATAGAAAAGCCTCAGAAAATTATTGTAATCATAATTGCTATGGAGTGAGTGTCTCGGGAACCTCATTGTCACATTGGTCACTGCGAAGGATATTGTACAATAAAATCTTAATGACTAAAGTATAACTCAGAAACCTTGCTAAGGCACCGAGGAGTGTACAACTCCAATAATTTCTCTTTAATATAGATCAGTGAATAGTCCTAGAAACCCACTTATAACCAACCTAACCCCTCTAGAATGGGCTATCTCAGGAACCCCAGTGTAATACTGTAGAGTTGACTTTCCAGGAGCCCAGCTGCGGTAAGGTTGATCCAGGCATTTGTTCTATGGCTTCATGATTTTATTTATACCTGTTTTCAGTATCCTTCCCATGGGATATTCAACACTGAAGAGGGAGGTGGTATTGGGGCATTCTGGGATGAATATGAAAAAGAAAACTTACTTTTAATCAGCCAATTGATGAAAGAGCCTGGGAAGCTTTTGTCCTGGAAAAATAAAGCAAAAATCAAAAAACTCATAGCAAGTGTATACCTACTGTGTTCCAGGCTCGGTGTTCCATGTAAACATGGCACCGACTTTGCAACATGAGGATAACAGACAAAAAAAAAGCAGACTTGGAGATGGTAATGGCTTTGCCCAGGCCTAACATTGAACGGTCACAACACTGTTCCTAAATTCTTGACTCCAGACTTTGCCCCACTTCTGAGGGCTGAGAGGCAGTGGACTATTGACCCCGAGATCCCACCTTGTAGAAGAACCCAGGAACTGCCCCAAGTTCCTGGCCATATCTCAGCCTGGACAGCTAGGGTGGGGAGGATATAGCCAAGGCCACCAGAATGACTGCCCCAGCACCCTGAAGGCTCTGTGTATGAAGATGCCAAGAAATAAACTTGATTGGTTTATTTTTAAATCAATGGCAAAACAGAGTAAGTCAATAGTTTTATAGTTCCTACTCTGTTCCACGTGTGCCAGGCCCTTTCTCACCGAATCATATTTACAGTACTGAGCACCATCAATCGAAGTACATGTTACTTAATGGGCCAGTAAGACATTGTAAAACTTGCCAGTTCAACTATGCTTTCCTGTTGAATACAAGACACCAACTTGAGGTATGCTATGACATAGGGAAGCAGGTATCCTGGAAGAGACACGGTGATAAATGTGTAGCTATGAAAATTACCCTACCTGCCACAAGAAAACGGCGGTTCAGATGTGAGGGCATGGTGCTTGTGGCTACACAGCCATTCAAAATCAAAGCTCAGGCTGGCTCTCTTAATGGTGCCGCTTGGACACATATCCCAACCAAGGAGACCTCAGGTGGGGAGACCCGGGTCCTCTGAGTCCTCAACAGAACTGGCTACTCATACCTTAAAATCCATGTGGTAAGAGCGTTCATATAGTAGAGGCTGTGGGGTACTGGTCAGGTTGTTGTCTCCCAACATCCCGAAGGAAGCAATATCTGATGGAGAAAAAGAAGCAGGAAACAATGGAAAGAACTTGGAAGACAGGAGACATTCACCTGATGAAAACAGAGGCTCATACATCTCCCTTGTCATCCCTGTCAAGATTAATCCCCAGCTGTTGAGTGCGCACTGAGGACACGGAACCCCACCGTCATCCATCCAGGGTGATGGGTGCTCTCGGACTGGCAATGGCAAACCACCTCTCCTACAAGGTAGACCTCTCCTTTCTCAGGCCCGCCAGACTCCTTCCTTCCCTCCTACAACACTTGCCACTTCCCTTCCACGCCTCGTTCCACTCATCTGCCCATTTTTCCTTCCCCCTTTTCCCATCTCAGTAGCTTACTTTTCCCTTGACTTGGTCACAGTCCATCTCACCTCCCCTTGTCTTCCTACCCGTCTGCTAACAGACCCTTCCTTCCATCTATCACTTATCCATCAGTAATATATCATGCATGCACACTGCAACGCCATTGCTCTTTGTCCATCAATCCTCCCTTTCCCCTTTCCTCAAATCCCTTTATTTCTGTTTCCTTTTCCCTCCATCCCCATTTGTCTGTATTTTATTTTATCTTTCCATCACTCCTTCTGCCTTCCACTATCCACCGCAACCCCGCCCCATCCTCCTAAGTGTCCACCACTCCATCTTCTTCTCACCATTTTCTGTCTCTCATTCCCATTTCTGCTTTCCCGTTCACTCATGTCCACCACATCCATTCCTTCCCTTTCCATTTCATGCACCAGTAGAGTTTATTTGGGGGGGGAGGGGAGGTCTACTCTGTCCCCAATCTGGACTGTGAGAGAAATGGAAGGGCAAGTCCCCCTCAAAGAGCTCCAGCCTACTGCAAAAGACAGCCAGGAAGTAAACATTTCACACAATGCAGTGAATGATGACACACCCCAAAGGTTGTAGGGGTCCTGAGGAGGGGCTTTGCTGGGAGAGAGCTTTAAAGGCTTTGAGATGAACCAAACATGGTGATTACACTGGAGGAAGAAGGGATATTTAAGGCATCAGTAGCTGGAGTGGGAAGTCCTGCAGAACTCAGCCGTTATGTCCTCAAACCTTAGGAAGTATATGGAGGCGGCTTGGGTACTCCACTAAAGGAAGATGAGGGGAACACTAGGGACAGCTTCAGAAAAGACCTTGACAACATGCCCTGAGGCGTGAAATTGATTCCCCAAGAAATGGGGATCTGAGTTGTGACTCAGAAAGGTCTGTCTTCAGCTGTATAGGAGTCGGTACTGTGGCTACCGTAGCAGTCAATACAACAAAGCGGTGTGCAAGCAACAGCTCTACTTACTTTTCAGGATGACCAACTGTTGGTTGACGATGTAAAACCAGAATCGGACCACTGGGCACAACTGCAATACAAAGGATGGGAGGCCTTGCTAAGAGGGTACTTGTCCATACCTGATGAGTATTTACATGCCGAATCAATCTTTGTAATCTAGGACACTTTGCAGGATGGAGAAAGTCTATTATAAACATGTCACAATCTTCCTCTTACACAGACCTAAGCTGTCTGCTACAATCACCTCTCAAACGTTGTCTTTTTTTCTGTCCCTTCTTCAGAAACAGGGGTTGTGAAAAAGGACAGGAAAGAGACTCTACACAGCTCAGGCTTATGCCCACATGGGTTAGTCCTCCATCCCGCTAGCTACAGAGCCTTCTCCATATCTTGTGTTCAGCGTCTGTCGGGGCCATGTTGTCAGACTTACTATGTTGGGCAAGGACATGCTCAAGGACCACTTCATCATCGATTCCATCATTGAGGAGAACATGCTGAGGAAGGGAAAGGGTAACACTGATGATGATCATCACCACTAGGACTTTGAATACTGTGCTGTACAATCTGAAAAATGATTATGTCTCTGTTGTTCAATCAGCGGTTCTCAACCTGTGTGCTGTGACCCCTTTGGTGGCTGAACAACCCTTTCACGGGGGTCACATATTAGATATCCTGCATATCAGATACTTCTATTATGATTTATAACAATAGAAAAAATTAAGTTATGAAGTAATAATCAAAATAATTTTATGGTTGCAGGTCACCACAACAAGAGGAAATGTATTAAAGTGTCAATACATTAGAAAGGTTAGAACCACTTTGTTAAATTAAACAAGTATGTGTTTTTCAGACCTCCCCCGTGAACCTAGCTTAGATCTCTCAGGTAGACCACTAATGTCTTTTTTTTTTTCCGAGACAGGGTTTCTTTGTAGCTTTGGTGCCCATCCCGGAACTAGCTCTTGTAGACCAGGCTGGCCTCGAACTCCCAGAGATCCGCCTGCCTCTGCCTCCCGAGTGCTGGGATTAGAGGGGTGCGCCACCACCGCCCAGCCACTAATGTCTTTTTAAGATTACATTTTCCCACCCTTTCTTTAATCCATCCCTGAATTTATCCATGCATGTTTGTCCTCACTTTTCTTCCTTCCTTCCTTCCTTCTTTCCTTCCTTCCTTCCTTCCTTCCTTCCTTTCTTCCTTCTTTCCATCCATCCATCCACTTCTCATCCAACCAGCTTTCCCTTCATTTCCCCCTCATTTTCACTCCCATGATTTTTTTTCCCAGTGTGTCTCCAGGAACAACAGTATCTAGTAGCTCAATATGTTCTGCAGAAATGCATGATGAATATAAGGCAACTTCTTCCCTACAGAGCTCATACAGGCACGTCAGGAATGACAGGCTAGTGTGAAAATTGATGTGGCAAAACTCCTACCCAGGATCTCTCCATGAGAACTTGGAAAAAGGAGCACCCAGTAGTCTCCACAAGTGGATACTGTCAGGGAGGTCTGTGCTTCTGGCCCACAGGAATCCCCTTCTGCTTGGGATTCCAAGATCCTTGAGACAGAAGCTTGACTGGAAGGAGGGAATTAAAAAATAGGAAACACTAGTGGTAGAGTTTGCTAGCATCTTGGTCAGATACCAGGGAGACTGGTGACTACTCTATGCATAGCACCATCGCACACCATGTTCTGTTTGCTGGTACCCAGTTTTCCTGGGTTTCTACCTACCCTGTCTCGACTTGGATCCCAGTGAATACTGCTTTGCAGCTCTTCACAGAAAATGAGACTTGACCAGGCTCAGTCTGTTCCAAATTCAAGGGGACCATGATGTTCACATCCACGGTGGAGCCACTGAGAAATTTGAGCATCCTGGGTGCATGGGAGAAGGCTGTTAGATGTCGCATGCATGTCTGCATGGAAGAAGGCTGTTAGATATCTCATGCATGTCTGCATGGGAGAAGGCTGTTAGATGTCGCATGCATGTCTGCATGGAAGAAGGCTGTTAGATGTCGCATGCATGTCTGCATGGGAGAAGGCTGTTAGATATCACGTGCATGTCTGCATGGGAGAAGGCTGTTAGATGTCACGTGCATGTCTGCATGGGAGAAGGCTGTTAGATGTCACGTGCATGTCTGCATGGGAGAAGGCTGTTAGATGTCACGTGCATGTCTGGGACCACTCTAAAGGTTTTACAGTAACTTGCAAAGAGGGGTAGATACTTGTGGGTGAGAGGTGACTGATAGATATAATTCAAAAAGGATTCCTAATTTCCTATGTCTAAATTTTATTTGTTTTATTATATATATATACATAAAATCAATAAAATAGTTTATTTGAATAGGTAATGCTTATCCATAGCTTAAAACTCAAAGATAAAAAGTGTTAGTGGAAGGCTGCCCTCTACCCTGTCCACCAGTAGCTCTGCTGAACTCAGGTAGTATCACCAGTATTAGTATCTTCTCCTGGAGTTACATGTGTGCCCACAACCATTCACGTGCAATGTGTGTGTATAATTGTTTATGTGTGTGCATGTGTGATGGTGTGCATGTGACGGTGTGTATGTATGATGGCAATGATGATGATGTATGTAAGAGAGAGAGAGAAATATGGTGATTCAGTTTGTGTGTGTAGTGTGTGTGTTGGTGTGTATGCATATCTGATGGTATGTTCCTGAAGCTCATGTATTTGGATTAGCCTACCAGTCAATAAGCTTCAGGGATCCCTCTATCTCTGTCCTCAGCAGCACTGGGGTGACAGGCACAGATCCTGGCCCAGGTCTGAACTTGTGTCGTCAAGCTTGTGTCACGGGCATTTTTCCAAACGAGCGCTTTCCCTGTCTTTATGTGTAATCCGATTGAATGTCTCTGAGGTCCTATTGGCTGTTTGGTAAAATGGATGCAGTATCTCCGTCCCTTGGAGATCTACGGTAGGAATTGAGAAGAGAACTCAGAGGAACTACCACCCCACAACCTGGGCTGTGTGAAGTACTCAAGAATGCTAGACACATTTCGTCACAATTGCCAGGTCTCTGTAAGATAATTTAGCAATGGTTATCAAAGTCTATAAATTACAGGGTGGTGATATAGTTCAGTAACTGAATATTTGCCTGGTTTATATGAGGTCTTGGGTTCAACACCCAGCACAGCAAATAAATAGATGATAGATAGATAGATAGATAGATAGATAGATAGATAGATATGAATTGTACTCAAGAGACTTTCTAATAATTGGAGAGTTGACAGATTCATTACTTGAACTGATCACAGAGTTATTCAAAAGACTGTGTGAACAACCTGGTGTTAGTTACAGGACAGCTCACGAACACCATGCTGTGGGTGGTGTTTATTATCTTTCAGAATGGTTGTGGGAAAAGAACAGAAAAGACACCAACTGAGATCTTAAAGGCCACTGCCTCTCTTTTGTAAGATTGGAGGCTGTTTTCTTTTGCATTTTAATTTTCTCCCCAAGTTTGCTTCAACACAGACTCAGAATGCAGCAGAAAAGCAAAAAGCTTTCTTTGCATCTCTGTCCTGCCACTACTGCCATCCCAAGAAACTGTATACGTATTCAGACAGTATCAAGATCTTTTGAAAATGCTAAGAAAAACTAAAGACCACCAAAAAAAAAACCACTTGCTATCTCTAGGACTTTCCTCCGCTTGCTTTTCTCACCATGTTAGTTACTTTGCATCACTGTGATCAAATGTCCAACAGAAAGAGCTTGAGGCAGAAAATGGTGTTTTGATCTACAGTTTAGAAACATTTCAATTCTTTTGCTGGGGAAGGCATGGCAATGGGATCATATGGTGGAGGACACTAGCTCATGTCATGGCAGAGAAGAGAGCCGCTGGAGCTCAAGGACAGGCTGTGATCTTCCAAGGCCTGCTTCCAGTGACAAACTTCAGCCTGACTCCTAAATGTTCCAAGGCACCCCAAAACCACACTAGAGTTCAAAGAGTGAACCTGCAGAGGACAGTTCCGATTCACACCATAACATTCCTCATTTTGCTCACCCGGAAAAGTTGATGGTCAACTTGGTCTGAAGTTCAAGTTCAAGGCTAGATGAAGCAAAGACCTTCCATGACAATTGGACAATATCGAAGCGGGTGACATTGAGCCTGCAGAAGAGGAACAGTGAGGTGAAGCAGAAAAGTCAGTTTGGTCTCCTTGGCTCTCTGCTCAGGTTGTAGCGGCTGCCCTTCCCTCTGTTCCATGCCTGTCCCTCCTTAACCTTGATTTCTGTTCTGAGTCCCATTCCTACAAATCCTAAACCAGGAAAGTGTCAGCCATTAACTGTCTTTGCAGTTGATTAAGATGGTAAGAGAAAATGCAGATACCCTGTTGAAAGCCTCATCTGGTAACTATGGGATTATCTTGAAACAAAGGGATTCTTTTACTCACTGGGGGACAGGTGATAAGAGATAAGTGGTCAGAGCATCTGTGATATGTTTTCCTGGTGTGACTTAGAATATAGCAGAGCTCAGATAAGCTCACATAAACCCAAAAGTTGGACCACATTAGAGAAACACTAGGCAGCCACTAAGGCTTTGGAAGAGCAGGTGGTGACTTCCCAGTGCCAACTTCTTAAAGAGAGTCAATCCGACCAAAGTCTTCCGGGAGTCTGGAACCATCTCTGATCAATGCTTTATAGAGTCGTTTTATTGCTAAAGAACTCAAACTCACCAGCCATTGAGTTTCCCAGAATTCATGTTCTTCAGAACATCATTCATGCCAGAGAGACTTCCATGGCCACAAAGGCCTCCCAGGGAGCCCTTGCAGATCAGGCCTTCCACAGCCTTGGTCCCTGCTGCCTCCAGGAGGTCATTTTTGATACCAAATGATAGACTGCCACCCAGGAGAAGCGTCTGTAGCTCTTCTCTCTCCAGGGCTAGATTCTGGTTGTTGAGAATAACAGCGCTCAGCAGCCCTTCCTGGCTCAGGATGTCCTGGTTGAGGACAGGTTTTGACAACTATTGGTTAAGGAGGTTGCCAGCTCTCTCAAATGGTGCCCTCACATTAATCGTGATGAACTGATGGGGGCAGCCCCATAATCCTCTGGAACCTTCACGTGGACAACATCTTCAGATGGTACTTCCCCAGTGAGACCAGAGCATTTAGGGATACCAAACCTTGATCCAGGGTGGCAGGCTACAGCTCTCTCCAGACAGAGGTCATAAGGTCATAAGAGAGCATACTGAACCTCTGCCACATCCAGTTCTCCTTCTCTCACATCTTTGAGCCCATCCACATCCGCTGATATCTAGACCCAGGTCAGTCTTGAGTTATAACTTTACTTTTATCAATGCCTTCCAGACTCTGGCACATAACCAGACCAGGCTAGTACATATGATATGGGATTTGCCCACTCACCCCTGGAAACCTATAAGAATCAGACACTTTTGTCTTATCATTTTGAAGGAAAGGTCCTCTCTCACTTCAAGGCCAAATTATGGCTGCCTGTGACCTTAGTGATATCTCTCTCCAGAATGCTCTTCCACATCTGAGACTTATAGCTGGTGCTGAGCCTGTGACTCTCCTTTTAAAGCTCATCCAAAGGTAGTTTCCTGTCAGCACCTTTCAGTGAACCTGCTTTAATTTCTAACACAAGGATGACCTTGACTTAGAATTTGCATAATCTTTATGTAACCTACAGCCCGAGGGACCAAAACCAAAAGATACCCTAAGCCCAAACTAACAGTGACTACTGAATAACCATTCATGATCAAGATTGATTAAGGCCATTGGACAAACTCAAATCCAGGAAAACCGCTCACTAATCCTGTTCCAGATTAAATAGATCCCCAGAAAACCAAGCTCCCAACTGATCATCCCTTGACTATCCATCCTAAATCCATAGTAGATATTTGTCAGTCCTGCTCCAGACTGATCAAACCTTCCATAAAATTGATCCAACATCACCTTCACCACAACAACCGGAATGACCTATCACCACGAGTCAGGCCATTTGTTCAAACTGCTCAGACTGAGCCACGTCACCAGATGACCCAATCCCAGGCCGACCATTTGTTGACCCTGCTTCAGATTAACCTGGGCCACCAGATAACACAGCCCCAGACAGACCAGAGCTACCACCTCGGACCTGGAAGCACTTCTTGGATGAGCATCATAATGGTAGCCCTTGCCTGTGAAGTTCGTGACATCTGCCACTGAAAGGCTGGACTATCTTGAGCACTTGTGACCTTAATATACAGGACTGCTTATACTCTTTTGACCCAACTGACCAAAGGATACTTGGCTGGTGATGCCACTTGTGTCCAGGGAGTCTGAAACAGTGACCTTGAGACTATCAAGTTCACTCACACTGTCTTGGTTGACTTCAGGGACCTTTACAGATGAAGCAATAGTCAGAGGAGCCAGTTTTTCACTGTTGGCTCCAAGATCAATGTATTCACTTTTGTCATCAGCAAGAAGATCTGTAGACAGCCCACTATTGTCTCCAATTCCAAAGCCTGCTGATACAAAGACATGGTTCAGTCCTGGGACACAAGCTCCCATTGGGGTCAGGAAATTAGGTATTCAACCCGAGGCCACTTGTGATCATACCCTGGAGCCAGCTTCCTTACAAAAGGAAAACCAAGGTTTGGTCTTGCACCTGAGCTCAGGAGGCAATGAAAAGTCAGATAGAGGACCACACTGGGTCATCTAGGGTGAAGAGAAGTAGCTGCTTTGACTGCTCACAGCTTCCCTGATCTTGATTTACACACACACACACACACACACACACACACACACACACACACACTTTATTCTTCTATTTCAATGCTGGGGATGAAACCCGGGGATTTGTTAATGTTGGGTAAGCACTTGTTTCTAGTACTGGGCTATCCTCCTACTTCTATATCTTGGCTTTAGCAACCTAGGAGCCCCAGAGGATGTCTGAAATCATAGATAGGACAGCTCTTCTCCCCTTTTAATCAATGTTTTTCCCAACTATATATTTCCTTTTGTCAGATGAAATTTCTGTTCTTTCCATCAAAATTAGACCTAAGATAGAATCTCAAGGAGTGTGGTTCAAGGTGAGAACTCTTCAGAGATAATGGAGCCAAGCTGTAGACCCAGAAGGTAGGAGTGGTTTGTAAAGGCTTGGTCATAAGACCAGAAGCTGTAAGTCTGTGTTGTGTGTTCTCCTAGTAGCTGCTTAAGCCCTTGCCTATGTTCTTGTAACAGGCACTTAAGGACTGCTTGAGGCCACAGGATAGAATCCTGGCTTGGCATCTGGGCTTTTGACTTTGGCTCAGACTCCTGTTTTCTGCCTCCTGGACATGTCAATCATCTGTCCCCCTAACTTAGCTCTTTACCCTGTACGGTTGAAGGCACAGGGATAGGTCGTTGTCTTAAACTGGATTCCAGGAAGAGCAAACCTCAAAAGACAGACCCTCTGCAGATGAGAACCACTGTCTATGAGTGGGGGCCACACCCCAGAGCAGAAGTGATGTCTTGTGAGAACCAGATGAATCTCCTTGAGTAATGACACCAGTAACAGCTTCAGAACACCCTATAGAACCAGGATGGAGACAAAGATGAACTAGACCACACCTTGATCCTGAATCCTCATCATACAGTCCTCTTGCCCCTTGCTAGAGCCCTAAAGATGAACTTGTGGGGAGCACTAGACTCCTTTATTTGTTCCTTTTGAAATGCGTCCATTAAATCTCCCCTCTCTGCTTTGCTCACCGTTGTTCATGTCTGTAATGAGCATATTGTGGCCGTGGCTGGACCTACAATGTTGGGGCGCCAGAACTGAGGCTTTTGCTCTTTAGGGAAAACTTTGATCATTAGAGCTGAAGGCTAGAAAGACCTACCTGGGAAGCGGGTATAAAAATGGAAGACTATGTTGAGACAATCAATAATGGAAAGAAAGTAGTTTACATCAAATAGGTGATCTGGATGACAAGATGTGGTCCAAAAGGGACAAGATGCCTCTAAGAGAGAGTACAGTGCCTCCAGAAGCTTTTGGAGACACTGGCAGATCTTGTTACTCTGATGGGTCAGCTACAAGGAGAGATGTCAATTTGTCTTTTGGGATGTTTCCTTGGACATAACCTCCAAGAAGGATGGGGTGGCTCACCTAAGCTGTAGCTGAATAAAAGATGTCTCTTGTTAACCAGACAGCCAAGGAAGAGGAACATCCACAAGAGTCTCATGTTCACTGCGAGCACCTGTGGAGACAACAGCTGATAAATTAGATAACACTCATCTGTGTGACCCCAGAGTCCTGGGGTCTTGTGCAATTCTCACCATCACTCTCCATATGGATGGGTCAAGCCTCAGTTTCCCTGTCTGTAAAAGCAGCAACTTCTTACTTTCTTTCCATGAAAGTTCCTGGCATGGGGAAGTCTCCACTAGGCAGTGAGCTCCTCTGCATAAGTAGTTAAAACTGGGAGGTTTTTTTTCCTGCAACTTTGCTATGTGACAATTAATATCAAGTTCTCTCTCTCTCTCTCTCTCTCTCTCTCTCTCTTTCTCTCTCTTTTGGTTTTTTGAGACAGAGTTTCTCTGTTTAACAACCCTAGCTGCCCTGGAACAAACTTTGTAGACCAGGCTGGCTCCGAACTCACAGAGATCCGCCTGCCTCTGCCTCCAGAGTACTGGGATTAAAGGCCTGCGCCACCACCTCCTGGCAATATCAAGTCCTTTAAAGACAGAATTCAGGGAAGCAATGAAGTATTGGAGGTAAAATGACATGCCCAATATCACACAGCTTGTGAGTGGCAGGGGAAAAAAATCCAAATCCAGGCAGGCTGGGTTTAGAACCCAACTGTGTTCTAACAGATGAATTGGCAGAAGTGGATGGACACAGAAGCTACCATTTACTGAGGAGATAGTCTGCATTAATTCCCATGCCATGTTCCTTTGATTCACTACTTAGTAGAATTAAATCCTTCTAACAACCATTGGATGAAATGGAAGCAAAGTGGTCTGGCCAGCGTGCCTCAGTGGCTAATGACAGGGCTAGGGCAGAAGAGATATTATTGTGTGAATACATCCTTAGCCTCTTGGGCCAGAGGGTGAGGGAGGAATGCTGAGACAGGTTGAACTTTTCAGAGATGATCACACAGTAGCCATCTTCTCTTTTGTGTGTGCTTATAACATCACTGATGCTTCTTCCTCCAAGAGGCAGGTGCTATGTTTCCACCCCTAAGTCTAGAGCAAGGGGGACTGTTGATTGCTTCAAAGAATGGAGCACACATAAACGACATTGTGATTCTGTGACTATGACATGGCTCCTGTTCTCTCTCTTTCCTTTTTCCTCTCCTTCCCTGCTTTTTTGCCCTTCAAACTCACATAATGAGGAAAGAGCCTTGGCCATGATGGAATTAAATGATTAGGTTCTTAAAGAGATGGCAAGCCGCCCACATAAAGGAAGGGAGTTCCAGGGCACAGCCCTTCTGTTCCTGAGTGGGAAATGGGGTCATTCTACTCTCACTTTTCACTATTGGGAGAAGCAGGTGCTTACATGCTAATTCAAAATAGAGTTGCCTGTTGAGTATCAGGCCCTTTTGACAAGGTTGGTTTGATCGGTGCAGTGTCTGTAGCCTCTAAAGCAAGGTCTACTTTACAGCTCTATGAACAAGAGGAGGGATTGGAGCTCTTGAGTTTAATATGCCGTCAAATTGTTCAAAATTTAAAGATTGGTAAAAATACTTTGTAAGACACACATGTCTTACACTTATCTGTCCTGGGACTGTTACCTTGACCATTAAGCCTAGCCTGTGAGAGACTGAGCACATGGAGGAGGAGGTATCCTCAGTGAGTCTGGAGGGTAAGGGAAGAGAACAGAGTCCACCCACCTGGGGCAGGAAGAAGAATGGACTTGGAACAGTAGGAGTAAGCATGCATCTGGTACTACTCAGAAAGTCCTAAAGATGTGATCTTGGTCAGGATGAGTGCAAATGCTGGAAGAATGTGTTGTGGCCTTCTTCTGGCCCAAACTGCCAGCGAAGCTGAGGGCTAAGGGCATGACAAGTACCTCATTAGTCTCTCTTACAGACTAGGTGAGAGGTTACAGCAGAGTGAGCAAGAGCACAGTCAGGAGGATGTATTTGGTGCCATGGTTGTAATGGTAAAAGTAAAATTGCTGCGGATCTCTGAGTGGCTGCAGCAGCAGAAGCACTGCAGGTTCTCAAGCAGCAGCAGTGGGCAGTGGGTCCCATGATCAGCCAGTCCCAGAGCCACGAGTCCCAGGCAGGGAGCTGCGTGGTGGGTGAGAAACCTCAATGGGGCAGCCAGTTCCACAATGAGAGATGGACAGATGGGCATGCCAGGAGACCATGCCCAGGTCTCTGATGGTGTCTAGTCCCGGGCAGGGAGACAAGTGGTGGGCGAGAGACAGAGACATGGATAAGCCATGCAGAGTGAGGTTGGATATTTATTTAGTGGGAAATGAAGGGGAAAGGAAGAAAGGGAGAAGAGAGAGAGGCGGGGAGAAAGAGAGAGAGAGAGTGAGAGAAGAGACAGAAGGGAGAGGGGAGAAGTGGGGAGAGACAGAAGCTGCCTCTTTGAGAGGGAGAAGAAAGCAGGGGCAGGGGCATGGCTTGTCTCTTAAAGGGACAGAGCAGTCCATTACAATGGTGCCCCCTGTAACAGGCAGTTAGGGAATCATCCACTTGCCAGATGAAGGTAATTATCCACAAAGATAAGGCCATACCTTGGAGCAGAAATTATCTTGTGAGAACCAGCCTGATCACTTCAAGTGGAGGCAGAGGTAAGGACTTCCTTGACCTGATCAGATAACTGTCAGAACCAGAGCTGAGACAATGGTCAATCAGACCACATATTGACCAGGACTGCTCAGTTATGCATCCCTCTTGCCCCATGCCCCATGTCATAGTTAGCATTAATTGTCAGCTTGACACAGTCTAGAATCACCTGGGAAGTAAAGTCTAAATTGAATCATTATCTTTATCAGGTGAGCATGTCTATGAGAAAGTTGTCTTGATTATCAATTGATAATTATCAATTATCTTGATGCAGGAGGCCTAGCCCATTCTGATTGCCACCATCCGTAAGCAAGTGGTCCCAGGTTATGTAAGGAAGTTAGTGAGCAAGCCAGCAAGTAGTATTTCTTCATCGGTACTTCCTGCCCAGACTTCCCTCAACGATGTATTGTGAGCTGGCAGTGTAAGCCAAATAAATCCCTTTCTTCCTGTATTACTTTTGATCACAGTTTTTTTTTTAACACAGCAAAAGAATGAAAACTAGGCCACATCAGTTCTTTTCCCTGCTTTCCCCTATTAATTTGGCTCTTTCAACTGTCCTACTGAGAGCAGGTGGCCAAACCTGACTTGGGGCACAGGATGTGACCCCCCAAGAGTTGCTAGCTGGCCCATTTATGGCACTCCGGGAAGGACTTTCCATTACATGGCAATGAGACAAAACAACTCACTAGAATCAATTCTTGCCTCAGTCACCTAGATGAACATGTAACCCAAGAGAACATGGTGGAAATCTTCCCCTCTTCCTAGAATTATTTAAAATACCTGAGTTGCAAACATATGGCTACTTGGGTTTTGCTTATTTTCAACTTATTCTTGTCATGACTAATTAAAAGTATGTATGTGTAAAAAGTATCATAAATAGCCGGGCGGTGGTGGCTATTTAATCTCAGCACTCGGGAGGCAGAGGCAGGTGGATCTCTGCAAACATATGCAAACATATGGCTACTTGGGTTTTGCTTATTTTCAACTTATTCTTGTCATGACTAATTAAAAGTATGTATGTGTAAAAAGTATCATAAATAGCCGGGCGGTGGTGGCCTTTAATCTCAGCACTCGGGAGGCAGAGGTAGGTGGATCTCTGTGAGTTCGAGGCCAGCCTGGTCTATAAGAGCTAGTTCCAGGACAGGAACCAAAAGCTACGGAGAAACCCTGTCTCGAAAATAAAAAAAAAAGTATCATAAATATTTTGGGCATGGTTTTGTGCCTTCCTCATGGCACTAATATATAGGGGCTGTTTCCTCTACATTTTTGCCCACCCCCTCCCATTTCTGAATCTGCCTGTTACTCAAGGTCTTAACCAGAGCCTCACTCTGCAGGAATTGCTCTCTTAGCATGGAGCTGAAGGATAAAGAATAAAACTGGTCATTTTAAAGGCAAGTTATTGTTGACTCCTTAGAGGCTAGCAACAGGCATCGTCAAGCTTGCCTGTGAAGACAGGTGGTCTTAACATGTCCCATTTCATCATAAATTTCATCCGGATTCAGCTCCACTTTGTAGAGTCTTTGGGACTATTAACAAATGTGTTTTTATAGATTACTAATGCATAGAGAAATGAGTTCTAAGATTGCTTTTTTTCTGGATCTTCCCCAAGATTAATGTTATTGAGGTTAATACTAACTAGCAGAGCTGGAAAAATGGTTCAGTGTTAAGAGCACTGTCTACTCTTCCAGAGGGCCAGGGTTCGATTCCCGGCACTCACATAGTGACTTCCAACCATCTGTAACTCCAGCTCCAGGGGATCTAACACCTTTTGCTGGCCTCTGTGGGCACTGCACATGTGTGGTCCATATAAACACACAGAGGCAAAACACCCATACACATGAAACAAAATAAAAGTTTACAAATATGATTAGCATGTTTAGAAAATATGAAGAATGAAGGTGTGATGGTGAGAAAACTATAAAAAAGTATGAAATAAAATTTTCTAAATTCAATTGTTGTAAAGGTATTTATTTCAAAATGATTTAAACTTTCTAAGGTCAAGATTCAATGCACTGGTGCAAACCTGGGGGAAGTTTAATTATCTGTAGCTAAAGTAACAAGTTATTCTCAAGAATATTGCTTTGTTCTTAGTAACATTTGGGAAAAAATGCCTTAGGGCAATTTTACGTTTTATCAAGATGATTGTGGCTTTTCTGACTTCATCAACTTTGAACTGCTAAGGAAATCAAGTCTTAATGAAGTCAAGGGCCACTTACGTGTCTGTTTGTGTATTCCAAACAATTGCCTCATAAGCAATTACTCGGAAGGTTTTAATATAATCAATATCGTGTGTGTGTTACTAGAAGTGCACAGAACTGTGTGAGCAAACTTTGTTTGAGTCTTCTGCAAGCATTTGTGGAGTGCAACGCTTGTCGGTGAAGTACACAAAGGAGCCAACAGATACTAGCTGTTTGGGGTATCATGGCATCAGGACTTTCAATACATGAAATGACAAGAAAAAAGGAATGACAGGGCAGGGAAAAAGGAAAGGAGGGAGGGAGGAAGGGATGGATGGATGGATGGATGGATGGATGGGGAGAGAGAGAGAGAGAGAGAAGAGAGTAGTCACTCATGGCCCCTTGAGGGACAGGAGTTTGGTCATATCTACCACATTATCATGATTCCCATTACCACATCTCACTAGCTCAAAAGCATGTTTTTCCTTATTTTACTCTCAAGTAGGATTGCATGTCACGCATATGCAGGAACGTGGCCATTATGCAACTGATGACATTTAAGTTTCCACTGAAGGACCCTGAGGATGAAGTAGATGGGAATTATTGCTCCTATAAAGTGGACAGATAAATGGAGCTCATATAATAACTAATTATTTATATCAATTATTAAATTAATAATTGTTAAAGACCCAACTTAGTAATCATCCCCATCCAGCTCTTGGCTCCTGACTCAGCTTCCCCCACCCACTGCTGGAGCCTGAACTCAGTTCTGCAAATGACTTTGTGCATCTGACACCGTGCTGAAGTAGCAAGAAGCAGGTCTGTTCCCACTGGGCCCACGGAACAACAGTAATGACAAGAATGCCATCTTGTCAGGCCCTGTGCTGGCACTCAGCTCACACCAGGCTTTGTGCCCTACTTTCCAGAAGAACTCTGTCTTCCGTCTGCTCAACAGAGCTAGCTAGTCTGGCTTTTTGTCACCTGTGAAAGCATTATTTTTAACTGTCAGAGAAAGGAACTTGATTCCAACAAAATGAGGTCCCAGCAATTTCAGGGAAATATGTATGTCTGTGCCCCGGAAATGTCTACATAGGGATGAGAAAGATGGGCACAGGAATCTGGAGCTAACCAGATTTTATCTCCCTCAAGTATGATGTCAGCAGTTTTGACAGGCATGGTATATAAAAAAGTAAAGGTTCCCCCATCTGAGGCCCGAGGATAGCCTGGAAGGTCAGTGACAGAGGCAGGATGAACCCCAGTACTCAAGTCCTTCCTTACCTAGATACTCTCCTTCCCTTGAATATCAGGATACAGGGACCTTACCTGGGTCTCAGCTCTGGCCACACAGAACCCGTGGGTCTCCTGCACCTGCCTCCAGAATGGCAAGGGGGAGGGAAGTAAGGTATTTAAGTAGCAGGCGGCCAGTCCAAGGGACAGGTTAAGAATGGTTGGGCGGGACAGTGTCCCAGAGACCTGAGCAAGCTGCTGGAAGATGGAGCACTTCTGCTAATACAGAACAGAGGTGAGTCAGGTAGGGCTGTGCCTTGGGGACCTGGGGAGAATGAGATCATAAGTCATGTACTTGGTCAGGTGCGCGACTTCCCGAAACTGCAGAAACACATGCATGCTTGAATGATTCTGTGTGCCGAAAGATAGGTAATGCCTGTATGTCTGTGTCTGGTTGGCGTGGTGCAGGGGTGTCTGCTCTGTTTGAATACAGCACTGTGGAAGGTGTTAAGGACAAGAAAATGGGTCCTTCTGTCAACTGTCATTCCTGCCCAACATGGCTCTCTCTGTGCCTGTCCTGGGAGAGAGAGACGAATGTCAGAACAGGAAAAGGCAACAGCCCAGAGACCTGCAGGGTCACAAACTGAGGGTCATAGGCCCAGATGGACCCTCCTGACTCTACCTACCTTTCCCCTCCAGACACAATAGCCCCAGTACTTCAGATTCCCGAGGACACTGGAATCAGTCAGTAGGTATTCCGGGCCATAGGGTATTTGATCAGGCACAGCTGACTGGGCAAGGCTGGCAAGCCTCTCAGTGCCCAAGGGCCTATCTCATGAATTAATTTGCACAAGGAAGAAAAACACCTTCAGCCTAGTGGGTGGCACCCAGCCTGAGGGACTGGGCATCATGAACCTTGCTAAGTTGGGCCTGAGGATTGTCAGAACTGAGGAGGCAGACCCTACTGGGTGAGGCCTCCTGAGATGCAGCCTCTGGAGTACTGCCTGTGCTCTGTGACTGCAGAAGCAAAGTCTCTACCTGAATTGCCATCATACAGTCATCAAGCACATCAAGCAGAACACAGACACACAGATACACCACACACACACACACACACACACACACACACACACACGTAAGAAGAGCAGAGTCAGAGGAACTCATGCAAGGATACCCCATGTGTCAAACATGCAGTAACGTAGCACCAGATTCTTAGATTGGTGTCTCTACCTCTGTATTCGGAATGTCACTATTCATCTTCTCTACACAGAGAAACTTCTCTAGTAATGAAATATAGAAATGGTCCCTGGGAGTACAGTCTATTTATTTATTTATTTATTTATTTATTTATTTATTTATTTATTTATTATGTATACAATATTATGTCTGTTTGTATGTCTGCAGGCCAGAAGAGGGCACCAGACCTCATTACAGGTGGTTGTGAGCCACCATGTGGTTGCCGGGAATTGAACTCAGGACCTTTGGAAGAGCAAGCAATGCTCTTAAGCACTGAGCCATCTCTCCAGCCCCTGAGTACAGTCTTGAAATAGAATTTTGCTGTTTTTGAAATAGGGTCTCTCTACATAGCCCTAGCTGTCCTGGAATTCACTGTGTAAACCAAGCTGTCTTTGAACTTACAGAGATCCACCTGCCTCTGCCTCCCAAGTACTTAGATTAAAAGCATGTGCCAACATACCCTATTTGAAAGAAGATTTTTAAAGAAATAATTTATTTCAAATGAGGTTCTTGTGATAAAGGGCTTACTGCACATTCAAGATGACTTGAGTTTGAATCCCAAGCACCCACACACAAAACTTGCCATGGCTAAACAGGCCTGTAATCCCTGTGCTGGGTAACAAAAATAAATGGTCCCGGGTGTTTTCTGACCAGCAAATCTAGCCTAAATTGCAAGCTTCCAGTCAAGTGAGAGACCTTGTCTCAAGAACTAAGTAGAAAATAGAGGAAAAGGTTGGTGGCACTAGGATCTACATAGAGGGACAACTTGGGGGAAAGACAACCATCAATAGGTCAAGTAGAGTGGGCTTGGAGGAATTCAGCCCAACCACTTCTTGAGTTCAGACTACTCAAGCCCAGACTTCTGCTTCCAGAAGAGGAGGAAAATGAGTTTCTATTGTGTGTCCACCAGACTGTGACGCTTGCTTACGGCAACCCTGGCAGACCAATTTCCCTTGGAACCAACATCCAAACAAGGACTAGGACCCTCCTATTTCCCTCAGAATTCTCCCGTGAACCCCTCTCAGGTTCTCACTGACCCTAAGAGCAACTCCTGCTCAGACACCTCACACCATAGGTTCATTTCTTCTGCCTCCTTGGGTTCCATAGTTGAAAGGGAACAGTGCATGCGTCTTGGTGGAGTTTCTCTGTTTCCACATTGTGTATGTGGGGTTCATCCATACTGTGTATACAGTCAACCCATGTTCCTTTGCATTGTCACACAGTAGTCCATTATAGTTATCAGGACTCCTGGGGATGGGTGCCTGGGCAGCTATCACTTTGGGACTATTGCAAATACAATTTTGAGGTGCTCCTAGTACCTCCCTTTGGTGACCTTGTGTGCAAAGTGCCCTTGGGTTATGGGTTTTAATGCATACTGCTAGGTAGTTTTCCAAAGATAGGCCATCTTATACTAAAGTCCCCATCTCCAGCCCTGGGCAGCTCCCTGTTAGGCACAGCAGCCATTCTGGGGGTACTGGCCCAGAATTTTTATCTGTGTAAACTGTTATCTCAAATGTTGCAGCATGAGTAGTGTTAAGTAGTACCAAGCTTGCATATTTTTGGAGGACTGTAAACAATGACATCCCAGGATGACAACTTCTGCTTGTTTACAGTAACAAATGTGTCCAAGGAAGCATGGGCACCCAAATGGCTCCATGGAACCAGCATTCATTGGGAAACATGCTAGAGGCTCCTTTGCAGTTGGAAAGGCTGTGGCTTTCCTGCCTTCCTGGAATTGCTTGGCCTTCTAGCTCCCTGAGGACGTCCAGCTCTAGCACATTTGTCCACAGAAACTTGCTGCCAGGGAAGCTTACTTCTTATTCCTCCTTTGTTCTCTCTTCGGTTCATTGTATTACGGTCTATTGAGTAAGCCATGCATGGTGTTGGGGATATGGGTGAACTCTATCCTCACAAAGCTGATATTCTGGGTTAACTATAAATAAATAATAGATACTGCATATGCCTTGTGCTAAGTGGAGAAAAGACAGCACAGTGTTGGAAGGGGTAAGGGAGGGAGGGCTGTTTGAGATACAGAAGTCAGAGAAACCCTCATTTTTTTTAATTTATTTATTTATTAAAGATTTCTGTCTCTTCCCCGCCACCGCGTCCCATTTCCCTCCCCCTCCCCCAATTAAGTCCCCCCCCCCCCAGCCCGAAAAGCAATCAGGGTTTCCTGTCCTGTGGGAAGTCCAAGGAACCCCCACCTCCATTCAGGTCTAGTAAGTTGAGCATCCAAACTGCCTAGGCTCCCACAAAGTCAGTGCGTGCAGTAGGATCAGAAACCCATCGCCAATGTTCTTGAGTTCTCAGGAGAAACCCTCATTTTGAGAGTGACTGGTGACTTCGGGAGAAAAGAGACTAACATCAGTCTAGGTAGGGAAGGATAAGCAATCCAGATGTGTGCCAAGGTCCTGGGGTAGAAAAGGTGAGGAATAAACAGTGACGAAATAACAATGCTGGCATGAAACAGCACAGCAGAAAGGAACAAAGGATGAGATCAGACAGGCAAGGACCTCCCTGCACCAGAAATATACATCTTGTGGGGTAGGGATATGGGAAAGAGTCAGAAAAAAATAGAAATATATGTAATATATAATATATATATACACACAAACATACATACATGCACATATATATAGACTTCTTGATCTAGGCTTGGTGACACTACTGAGCCCTAGCACCTTGGAAGCTGAGACAGGAACACTGAGAATTGAAAACCAGCCTGAGCTATATAGAAAGACCCTAGGAAGGAAAGAAAGAAAGGAGGGGGAGGAAATGGAGAGAGAATTACATATCTTGATTAAATTTTTATTAATCTTCCTTGTCCTTAAGATATTCAGTATCTAAACTGTCTTTGGGCTAGTGAGATGGCTCAGTGGGTAAGAGCACTTGCCACCAAGCCTATAGAGTTCAATCCCCAGAACCCACATAGTGGAAGAACTCTGTAAGTTGTCCTCTGAACCCTACATGAGCACCATAGTACATGGACTTCTGTACACACATAGTAAAATAAATTTTAAAATGTAAAAATATCACAATATTTTAGATTGTTAGTGTTATCCTTAGAAGAACATATAATAAATTAATATAATTACTAACAACACTTAAGCCCAAAGGAATCTGTGGGAGCTCTCTCTCCCCATCCACTCATTTATCTGTGAATTAATTTACTTATTGCTAGGCAGAGTGGTTCCTCAGCACCCATCATAGACCCTACTGTCATCATTAGTAATATAAATGTTCACCAAAAAAGTCAGTCTGTTCAGCATGTTTGCAGGTGGAAACAGCAAGATTGCTTTTCACAGAGTTGCTCAACCCTGGGCTGTTCCAGCATCTTTACCAGGAAGCACATGCTGGGCTGTTATCAGAAGCCGTCTCTCAACCACAGATCTACAGCAGCCATAATCACAATGCTCCTCTTTGTTTGAACTGGAAGCCACTTGGCAGACCTTCTTAAGTGCAGAGGGCTACTCAGTCCTTCGTTCAGGGCCTGCACGTCAGTATTCCCAGCCACGCACTTCCATGGTGATTTGTGACAAGAAAGAACTCTGGAGTGTTAAGACCCTGGAAACAGTTCCCCTTGCGTTATTCTGTAAGAAGCCTCAGAAAGTGTTATTCATCCACCCCTGCTTGCCCTGATGTCATGTCTGTCACTGTGATACATCACGCTAACCAAAAGCAGCACAGGAAAGGAAAGGGTTCCTTTGGCTCACAATTCTAGATTATAGTCAATCACTGAGAGGAAGCTGAGGAAGGAGCTTGATCAGCAGTCAAGAGCAGAGCCAAAGGAGTGCGGTCTTGCTTCCTGTTTGCTTGGGAGCCTGCTATTTTCTGTCCGTATAGCTCAGGACCTCCAGCTTAGAAAGGGTGCCACTTACCAGGAGCTGTGGCTTCCTGTGTCCTAGACAATCCCCCTCACCCACCAAAGACATGCCCACAGGCCAATCTGATAAAGAGAGTTACTCAAGGCCAGCTCACTTATCAGGTGATTCTCAGCTGTGGCGAGTTGACAGTGAGAACCAACCAGCTCGTTACTCCAACCCACCACGGGGTTCATGGCTTAATGAAGAAGTTTCAGTGAGTACCGACTCATCCACTTCTTATCAATGATGACTGATTTGTGTTGTGGAATATTCCTTTACACTGTGTGAAGATGTGTCACTGTGATTGGTTTAATAAAAAGCTGAATGGCCAATAGCTAGGCAGGATTTCCAGGCACAGAGGATGATGGGAAGAAGAAAAGTGGAGAAGCCATGCAGACACAGAAGGAGTCAGACACATAAAATTGGATAGAGGTAAAAGTCACATGGTAGAACACAGATTATTAAATATATGGGTTAATTTAAATTATAAAAGCCAGCTAAAAATAAGCATAAGCTATAGGGCAAGCTTTCATAATTAATAAAAAGTATCCACATGATTATTTGGGAGCTGATAGGCAGGACAGAGAAAGACTCAGTATAAATGGCATCCAGCATCCAGCCACGTACATCCACATACGACCCGAGAAAGCTTTAACTTCCTCATAACATTTCAGGTTATATATAATCTGCTGATTATTATTGTATAATATCTGGATAAACTAAGGTTCATCTTCAGTTTCATCATGCAGAGACAGAATAGGTTCTTGTCTAAATTCCTCTGTGACTTAATATTTTTCTTATTTTCGTTAGTAGGTCTTTCTAAGACTTGTATCTTATCAGTCAATTTTTCTGATTTCCATTAATAAATCTTTCTAAAGCTTATATCTTATTGGTCGACTTTTCATATTTGATATAATTACCAAACCACTTTTTATATCTGCCATAAAAAATTGATGTGGCTATGAAGGATAAACTATAAATTATCAGACTGACAGTAGTTACAATTGGAATTAAGTCAATCCCAGACAAATCATTTATCCCCTTATCTATTTTTTCTGTTTGCAAATCATCAGTAGTAGCACTATACAGGGTCCTAACTCCCTGCATTAAGATATTTTCCATCGGGGAGGGAAATGGGAGGCTGGGAGGAGGCGGAAACTTGTTTTTTTTCCTTTTCTCAATAAAACAAAAAAGATATTTCCCATCTTTAACAGGAAAAATATTTTTCTTTTTAATATTGTTTAACTCCTTCCTTAAGGACTTCCCAGGTGTCTCACCAAATCTGCTGACTTCTCTGTTCACAGCAATGATGACTGTGGTTTGCTCAGCAAGGAGCTCAAGCCCCTCTCCCAACTTCCAAGCATGAGCCAGCTTTCCGAGGTTGCAGCAAGCAGAAGCTGATTGCTGTGAGTTCTTGCAGAGAAGTCCAGGCTGCAGCAACAGCACCAGCATGAGTGACTTCTCTATCCTTTAGTTGGGACACACATTGGAGCACCAAATGTTGTTTTAATCACTGGCACTGCAGCTGCAACTGAATCCTCTGCTTTTTCAAGTTCTGACTGTAGCTCTCCAATCACTGCCCCACTGCTGTAGGAGGTCGCTTGTTGGTTCCCGACTGCTCAGCACCAAAACAATCACACAGAAGCTATGTTGTTTAAATCACTGCTTGGTTTATTAAATCTAGCTTCTTATTTGTTAATTCTTACATCTTAATTTAACCCATCACCATTAATCTATGTATCACCACAATGTTGTAGCCTACCAGCAAAGTTTCAGCCTATCTGTCCCAGTGGCAGCTCCATGGCTTCTCCCTGACTCTGCCTCCTTTCTCCCAGCATTCAGTTTAGTTCCCCCCCCCCCATCTAAGTTCTGCCCTATCAACAGGCCAATGCAGTTTCTTTATTCACCAATGGTATTCACAGCACACAGAGGGGAATCCCACATCAGCCCCCACTGCTCATGCCAAGGCCCAGTGGGGCACAAAAGCCCCACAGTAACTGCCACTTGCTGTTGCCTCCAAGTGTAATTTTAATTAAATCTCTGTCATTCTATTTACCAACAGACTCGGAGTCTGATGCTAGAGTGAAAAGCTTTTAGCTCAGAGAGGCAGAGAAGCAACCAGCTGACCTTCCTCTTCAGTCAGCAACCCAGCAAGAGAACATCCTTCTACCACCCCAAACCACAAAAAGACCACCACACTCAGAGTCCCTCCCTACCACTTCCTGCGTGTCTCTCTATCTATCCTCTGAATTCCCTCTGACTCTCTAAGACTACTTTCTGTTAGTTAGTAAGTACTACTTACTAATTGCTGGCTCCACCTTCTGGCACAAGGTTGATTTTATTTAATTTTATTTAAATAATACAGACACAGGTTCACAGTGTGACTGAATATCCGATAACACAGATAAGCAATGGGGAAATCAGGAATATTAAACATACATCTTTATCTCTTCAAAGAAAAGACATGTTTACTCATTTTCCACCTGAAATGCTGGGAACTGATGGAGTTATAACCTGACCTTTCGCTATCTGTGCAACAAGGCTTCACCCAAATCTCCCAGACTGTTACGTTTGTTTATCCCAGACTCCCCCAACCCTGGTCCCCCTAGAGTTTGAGTATTGTTTCTCATTCCATAAAATTCGTCCTTATAGGCCCTATCACTTATATTTTCAACAGCTTAAGTAAATTCTGTGTTGTCTTAGATCCAAGCCAAACCTGACTCCTACAAGCCATTACGTTTCCTTTGGTTGTTCTCCCTAGACCCTTATCTTGAACATTGTTTCTGAGTCAACAGAACCTATCTTAATGGAAAGTGTGTACTTTGTAAAGAGCTTCAAAGTAAACATTGCTTAAGCTTTGTTGTATATACAGGACTGAGTTAATTGTCGCCAGGAAGCTTTTTCTGTAGATATGGCTAAAATAAACTCCTGGTGTCAGACTCTATAAGTCTGAACCAGCCCAGCCATCTAAGTCACACTTAACAGGGTCTCATTCTTGCCTCTTGGGAATTCTTTCTCTGCTGGCCATAGTGTTTTCTGGGACTCCCACATCCGTATAGGGGAAACAATCTGGCCACACATTACCCAGTTGCTTTCTGGAATCCTGATACAAGTCTCTAGAACTCTCTCATTCTTGGATCTTTCAGGCCTGAAAAATTGACACTGTAGCCATCTTGGCAACAGAGGGGACATTTTAAAGAGAAGTGTGTGTGCTCTCAGACTATTGAAGCCATGGAACCAAAGATTAAAAATTTCCACAGGAGTCACCAGCTGTGAAAAGAGAAACGCTGAAGATCTTGTACCAGCCAGAAGAGGAACTTGCCTCCAAGGAAAACATTTCACACAATATTAACAACTTATTAAACTATGTGGCACAACAGACCTGAACTGCGACAAGAGTGGGTCAGTGATGGAAGGGACGGATCTCCACTGGGGATACTTGGTTATGCATACCTCACGCCGGCTATTCAAACACAACCCTCATGTCCATACTCTAAAGATGTACTGAGGGTCACTGAATCTCTTTCTTTATTCCTCTCTTCAGTGAAGCCACATAAAGTAAATTTCCTTTCTCTGCTTTTCCTTTTTCCTTAAATCTCCAACTGGCATATTGGAGGAGAATGACTGAGTCTAGCTTGCTGGGACTGATAAAAGACAAACTCTGACCCTAATAACAATTTTGACATGCCAACAGGAGACAGACACCTTTTAGGTCTGAGGCCAACTGCAGCAAGTCAACCCCAGATACAGGGGAAAAGCTGACCAGATGGCAAAGCTGTTACAATTACTTTATTTCTAGGACTATTTCTTATCTTTCAGCTTCATTTGCCATTTCTGCCTTCTACCTTATTCAGTAAACCAAGAAAACATGAAGTGTTTGGATTCTACTGGCTCTGGTCTGACTCTTAATAAGTTCCTCCTGATTAGTGTAGCTTTGCCCTTCGTTTTTCTTGTCAATTAGGAGGCAGTTTTGAGCTGCTTGCATTCTTTTTAAGCATCTTGTCAACTGCCATCTGTGTGACTCACCTTACTTTCAGAGTTCTTTTAAGCCACCCAGGTTCTTTTCGAACCTTTGAGTGACAGGCCTTGTCAGTAAATCTGGAATTCTATCAATTATCTGGGTATCTGTTGTACCACAAGGAAGCAGGGAAGGGTGTTGTTTTGTATAAATTTGTATCTTACAATTTTACCAATAAAGATTCAGAGGTGAGAGGCTGGAATGAAAACCTGCTAGCCAGGGAGGTTAAGGAAGAAGTAGCTGACCTTCCTCCTTTGCCAGTGTCTCAGAAAAAAGAGCTCCATTTCCATCATTCAGAACCAAAAGTGACTGCCAAATTCAAAGTCCCTCCCTTCTTATACTTCTCTCAGCTAGGTTCTGGCTCAACCTGTCGTGTGACATTTTGATTATGTTCTGACAAATAAAGTTTACTTGGAGTCAGAGGGAGGAACTAGTCACTAGAAGACCAAAATTAATCATTGAGGTATGGAGGACTTTAGACAGGAGACAGGAAGTAGTAAGAAGGGGCTGAGAGAGGATCTTGGTCCTTTTTGGAGGAAGGAATGGAAAAGATAGGAGGTGACTGGTGGCTGCTCCCCTGTTTCTCTGATCTTTCAGGCTCTTGTTATGATATCTGACTTCCAATTTTTAATTGATAAAGAGTAATTAGATGAACACTTCATATGGCTATTGCGCTAAAGTAGATTTATTTAATTCCTCAATCCTGGTGTTCAAAGTATGGTCAAATATCCTGTAATATTTCCCCCTTTTGTCTAAATAAAAATGAAAGGTTTTAACTCTGTCACAGTAAAGCTATATACAATAAGAAAAATTATCAGGTAAGAATTACATTCACAATGTCCAGTCCATCTGTATTTCCTGAATTTGGGAACAAGGAAAACTTTAAAATTGTAACTATTTAGTCTTCAACCTCATCAGAGACCTGAGAATGATAAAATATTATCTGAGTAAATAGGAAGTTCAGAAGAAGCAACTTCCAAAACTATAGAAATAAGAAAGACAGCTGTCTTCCTGGACAGTCGCCCAAGGTTTTCCTGCAACCTTGACACACCTGTCATTAGCCTAACTGCCCAGAATACCTGACAGACCTTTCTTTGATGCAGGAATCTTGAAGGACTGGCCTACCTTGTCTTGGCAAAGCTCAGCAGTAGAATCATTTTGAGTCCTACTTGTCCAATTTGGACAGTATACTGTCAGCAATCAAGGAAAGGGCAACTTCTTGCTCGGTGGCTAGCATTGCCACATTTGAAGCAAACTCCATATGGAGATTCTTCAATACTTATCATCTTTTTGAAGTATATTGGTACTGCCAAGAGCAGACTTATCTCACTGTCATCAAAAGGCTTATGTTATTAAACCATCTTAAATGTCATATTCTGTAGATATTTGAAGTGTTGGAAGATCACCTATCTATCCAAAAGACAAAAGGCTAAATAAAGCTTATTTCTGTCTACATCTAAACCCTTACTACAAGTTTTATTGTTATCTTAATTATCCTAAACAGTTTGCAATAGTAGCTTTCAAGGACAGAACTTTACATTTTAAAATAAGTTGCATAGGTATAATGTCTTAAACAAGAATGGAAATATATATATATATAGTAATAAAAATAACTTTACATTTGAATCAATATACAAAGGCACATGCCAAGGTAAAATATTTGAGACCAGTGGCTACTTTTTTATTTAAAAGTAGATTCAATAATCTATCCTTTTAGCCTAGCATATCTACATCCCCCTTTTCTTTCTTTTCATCCCCTATCCTCCCTTTTCTCCAACAATGGATAGGAGAGAAAGAAGAATAGAAGAAAGAAAAAAGGAATCCCTTAATCTAACCTCCTTAGTTTAGTTTCCTGCCTGACCATGACCAATAGCAACTTACAACTAAACCCCCTAAATAATGACAAAAATATAGGGCTCCAGAAATTGTTTTTCCTTTTACTATATGAAGGTGAGACTAATTTATTTTTTTTTTATAAACTGGTCTCCTGCTTTGGGGATTTCTGTTACTAATATACCTGACAAAATTACTACAAGCTCTTTGCTAATGTTCATTTTCTACCCATAAGGAGGCAATTCCAGCATTAGTAAAAGGCACTACACTTTCTGTTGGGTCTATTCCTGCTAATTGACAAAGTCTTATTTTTCTTTTCAAAATCAATTCAGAACCTTTTTATACATAGGCCTTTAATTTCTTACTTTGTTTTTGTACTAAAAATATCCATTTATCTAAGATATTACCTTCCCTATACATAAGAATCCCTATGGAATAATGTGTATAAAGTAAAATGACTAGAATACAAACAAGCTCTGGATCCAGGCAGTCCACGTGTGCATCTTGGAATTTCTTTTCTACCAGAGCCAATTCTTTCTCAGTCTCAGTAGATAATTTTCTTGGACTATTTAAGTTCTTATCACCTTTTAAGTTTTGAAATAAATTAATTTGCTCTTGAGTAGTTAATCCAATTAACGGGGCCATGGCTAATCTCTCCCAACAATTTTTGAAAATTATTAAGTGTTGGAAATTGATTTCTACTGATTTGTTCTTTCTGTGGTTGAGTTTTCTGTAAACATATATACCAGGTAATTAATAGAATCTCTTCTTTGTGTTTTTTTGCAAGAGCAATTTGTAATCCTCAGCAAGTTCTTTACTTCATCAAACATTTTTTCTAAGGTATTCTCATCTTAGTCAGTCAGTAAGAAATAATCCATATAATGGTAAATTATAGATTTAAAAACTGTTTATGAATTATTTCTAATGATTGCTGTACAAAATGTTGACATCAGACTAGCTGGCTAGCAGGCAAGGTTCATAACTGCAGGTCTGGAGCCATGTCTGACCGCCCTAGCCCTGGGAAGTTTCTAGGCCTGCACTGTAGCAGTGGTTTCTAACTTCTATTCCTCTGGTAGCTTGCTATTCAAATGCTCTTCTGCATGGCAGGGACTCTTAAAGGAGCTGTGCCTCTGTGTTCTGTGAACACCAAACCAACCTGAGAGACCATGGTCACCAGGCAGTCACATCGGGCTTGTGTTTGGAATTTTTTTTTCACCTTCTGAGGCCCTTTGAAGATATAAGTGTTAGGCATTGGGTGCTAAAGGCAGTTGGACTTTTTTTTGGCCTGCCAGCCCCTATATAATAACACAGAAACCTATTATTAATTATGAAAGGTTGGCCTTTAGCTTAGGCTTGTTCCCAACTAGCTCCTGCAGCTTAAATTAACCCACTTCTACCAATCTATGCTTTTCTGTGTGTCTCCTTAGCTCTCCTCTATTTTGCATGTCCAATTCCCTCCATGCCTCGCTGGCATCTCTTACTTGCCTAGATTCTAACCTTGAGTCCCTCTCTCCCCAGAAGTCCTGCCTATTCTCTCCTTCCTAGCTATTGGCCATTTATCTCTTTATTAAACCAGCCAGAATAAAACAGCGACACATTTTCACACAGTGTAACCAAATGTCTGCAACACTCTCCTTTCTGTAGCTCCCTTGGTCCAGAGTCTCCTCCTCCCATAGCTGCTTACTCCTGTTACACAGCTGGGGAGGGAGCTTGGGAAATCGTCCAGGTTCAGGGCTTCTCAAAGAGATCTTTTATTGACCCTGGGAGGTTTCTTTAGCTCCCTCAGGAGGGACTGAGTGTGAAAATGGATCTTAAGTTCTAATTGAGTCCACAGGACAATGAAATGCCAGGGATGGAAAACACTGCCAAAGAAAGTTCAAGGCATTGCAGGGAGCAGAACCAAGAGAGAGGTCATGTTTGCAATAGGCAGCAGGACCACAGGAGCTAGGCTCCCCAAGACCTTCTGAAGCCCAGCTGATGCCAGCATGTGCTCTAAATTCTGGACAGGGAGCTTTGGAATTTAGTGTCTCTTCCTCCTAGGTGTGAGTCTTGTTCCAGCTCTGTCTTTCCTTGCCGCTCTCTTTCTCCACTTTTGGAATGGGAATGTTTACTCTGTGGTTTGTATATTGGAACTGTGTGACTTCTTTGTTATACAGAAGTCCGTAACTAAGACTTTGCCTAAGACACTCTGGGTTTCTCAGGAGTATTTGGTAAGATATGGGTCTCTGGGCTCTTGAAGTTAGACCGAGTGCACTTTTCTCTTTGAGAGGGTCATAAGCCTCCAGGAGCCAAGGGAAGACTGCTAGAGTTGGAATCTGAAATGTCCTCCCCGACATGCTTATGTTATGTCCAGGTAGTGGTGCTGCTTGGGGACGCTCTGGGGCTTTTAGCAGGCAAGGTTTCGCTGGGGGAAACAGGACACTGGATATAAAGCTCTTCAAAGGTCTAGACTAGCTCTGGTGCCAGATCTAGCTTCTGCTTCCTGTTCTGCCAAGATCTGAGCATCATGCCAACGTTCCCACCAGCACGGACTCCAGGCACTATGCCTTCCCACCATTAGGCACTGAAATTGAGCCAAGAAAATCCCTTCTCCCTTATGGTATTTCTGTTAGGTGTGTTCTTACAGGGATGGGAGAAGCACCTAAGACAGTTAGTTCAGCTTCTAATAGCTTCTAATCCTGCTTTAGGATTCACCAGCTCTAGGGTGAGGTGGGCAGTGGTTAAGCCAGAGGACTTGGTTTGGATTCCCTGCACCCACAAGGTAGAGAACAATCCTCTGTAACTCCAGTTCCAGGAAATCCAGTGCCCTCTTCTGGCTTCTGTAGGTACTGCACAAACGTACACAGGTATACATTCAGGCAAAACAGCCACACACATAAAATAAAGGAATCTTCAAATGAATATGCCAGCTCTGATTCTAACCAGAGAAAATATAGATTGAGTACCTACTATCTGCCAGCTTCAGTGCTAAGCACCTTAGAAAAAATAATTTTATTTAGTAGCCTCACATCCATCATGCATTTGAGAAAACTGAGTTTCAGAAAGGCTGAGAAATTTACCAAGTGTCAGAGGTATGATTGGAGTCCTCTTTTTCTTTTAATTAATACTTTTATTAATTCTTTGAGTATAATTATTTTCATACATCTATATAATGCATTTTTAGCTAAGGACCTCTTATGTTTTTATTTAATGTATTCTTCTCATGTTTTGTTTTATATGTATGGGTATTTAGTTGTAGGCATGAGTGCACCACCTGTCAATGCCTACAAAGGCCGGAAGAGGTGTTGAATCTTGTGGACCTGAAGTCACAGACAATTATGGGTGCTGGAAACTGAGCCTAAATCCTCAGGAAGACAGCCAATACTCTTAACTGCTGAGTTATAGCTCTCCAACCCTTATTTTTAATTAAAAAAATATGTATATGTGTTTATGTGTGTTGGTGCCCATTGGGGCCAAGAAAAGGTGATGGTGTCAGATATTTTTGGAGTTGGAGTCCGAGGCGGATATGAGCTACTCAGCATTGGCACTGGAGTCTGCCTTCAGGTCCTCTGCAAAAGCAGTGTGCACTCCTAACCCATGAGCCATCCCTCCAACCCCTTGAGTCTCCTTTTTCTAACTCCAAACTCTTTTCTCTCAGTGAGCTCCTGATGCAGAGAATGCAAAGCTGCCTGCCACAGGGTACCTGATAGAGAACACTGCTTGGCTGTTTTTAACAATGAAGAGATGGCCATCGTCCTCAGCTGTTTCTAGAAGTTTGGGAGTGTGTCAGCTGTAAGGGAATGAGTCAGTCAGTGGCCAGAGCCTAGAGCTGACGGAATTTCCAGTCATCAGCTCTGTGTTTAGAAACCAAGGACTGGTACCCACGGGACTGCTTTGGGAACCTGCTTGTTCCCAGAGCTATTGCCCCTCTTGTAGAGATCATAAAACATTAAGGCTACATGAAACCTCTTTCTTCGTACTGGAGACAGCAGAGCAGCAAACAGTTAAGGCACAAGTCCCAGAGCTAAGCCACCAAGTCGAAGCTTCAGCTGTGTGACATTGGTCAAGTCCCCGAATTTCTCAGTGTCTCAGTTTCACAGTCTGTGAATGGAGGTCATCCCGGCCCCTGAGTCCTAACAACTCAGCTGTACTGAAGCTGCAGGGGATGAGTCAGAAGGAAAGTGTGTGCGCTCATGCGTGCGCATGTGCATATGTGTGTTAGTTTGGGAGAACCTGGGGTACATCTGCCCACCCTTCTGTACCTGGGCAAATCATAGCTGAAAAACAAGTGAGAGAGAGGGAGAGAGAGAGAGAGAGGGAGAGAGAGAGAGAGAGAGAGAGAAACCAAAAGTCATAAAGGACAGGGAACCCCAGTCATAACATCACCGGGAGTTAGGCCGTGATAATCTTTTAGTAACGTAAGGCCTGTTGGCTCTGAATTTGTTATTTCTGGATCCAGACCCTCACTGTGCGTTGAGCAGCGATGAGGAAACTGAGACAAGAGGAATGAGCCACGGCGAGTCAGAAAGAAGGCACTAAAAGCTGAATCCAAGGCTCCATCCTCGCTCCCAACCCCAGCCCCCTCCTCTGCAGTGTGTCCTCCGGGCAGATAAAGCTCCACTGCCGATATCCAAAGCACACTCAAGGAGGAAAGGGAGCTCTAGGCCCCAGGAGGCCCCTTCATGGAGACACCCCAACTGCAGGGAAAGTGAAATATTTTATTGAAAGCACAAGATCTCAGTGCCCAGGCTGTCCTGAGCAGGGCATCGTTGACCAATGGGCAGCAGCTGGATCCTTTCTCGGGATGAGGGCAGGAGGGGAGCAAGGTGGGAGAGTAGGGAGGGGACCTGTAGTGAAGACTGAAGGGACTTGGGAGCAGGATGCTGTCCAAGCCAATCCTCTGTAAAGCTGGTTCTGACGTCTTCTCGCAGTATCTGCCTCTGTCTCTCATGTGCTCAGCACCAGAAGGTCCTTTGGGGCAGAAGAGACAACCCTGTGAGGAGCAGGTGGCCCTGGCCGCAGCTTTGACCACTCGCTTGCCACTTTATGGGGTGAACAGAGTCGAGCAGCCTGGGGACCACCTTTCTGGACCATTATCTTGACCTGAACAGAGGATCTTGGGCAAGGTGAGGGACTCTTCTTTTTGTCCCTCATCTTTTTCAACCAAATCATAGAAGGGGCCTATGCCTGTTTATAGCCTTCCCAAATGCAGTAGACATAACTTAAGGATGTTATACAAAGAAGTAAATAGTGCATAGATTGGAACCCTAACAAAATGTCCAACATGAGTCTGCCTTAATACAGATAGTTGAGCGAATACATAAATATGGGAGTTGAGGGACAGCTCTTTCTTACATAAGAATTCTGTTTAATAAGCATAAAGGGAATTACAACGCAGAAAGTTGAAACTGGCAAACCCATGGCGATAACTATTGCTGACAGGAGCCAAAGTGAGTGGGGGGTGCAATGGGAAGCCAGATTAGTGGGATCTATGAGTTTCCCTACAAGGTGTGTGTGAGTCACAGTTCCTCCACGAGCTATGTGGGTCTGCCAGAGTGTCAGAAGGTGGCTTCACACTGGGGAAGCCTGACAGGAACCAGGTAGTAACCAGGGAGACTGCCTAGAAGAAGCCCAGTGGATACACCGTGCCCTGGCAGGTGACAGTGGGAGAGAAAACCTCAGTCCCATCACAAGGCCATGTCAGCTCTGTCTAAGCTGAGGCCCTCCCCACAAACAGAAAATGTCACAGTTGTGCTGCCAAGGAAGTGTGAGGCTCCATGAGATGGCAGGACTCAAAGAGGACAACACAACACAATTTGAGACGTCCAAGAGCAGACCCTGAGCAGGACAGAGGACATGCAGGGGAGCTGATGGAGCCATGCACTGCTGCTCCCTGCTTGATTTTGGCTGGCAAGCTTGAGTTATATAAGATGCTAACTCGAGAGGAAGCTGGGGAAATAGCATACTGGAGTGATCTAGTCTTGCTCTTTTTTAAAAATTTTCTTGTAAAATTGAAATGCTATCAACACAAAAAGATAAAAACAAATGCCTAGATTTATATAAAAATGATGAGAAAAAAAAACAGTACAAAACGGCTACAAGGCCAGGCCCAGAGCCAAACTTATCTCCAAATTTTCCAGATGCGTGTTTACACTTCCTTACAGAACTGTGATAGTTCCTACTTGAAAGACCCCAGCTTAGCTGCTGTAATGCCATTTTGCAAGGCTTTCACACAAACAAAAGTAAGTTCAAGGTAAAGTCGGAACTCCTAGGCGGCCAAAACAGGATATCTGTGGTCAGACACCAGGCCTAGGAGGGGAACGAACAGTTCAGGGAAAAACTACATGTACCCTAGATAGGGCCAAGTCTGCTATTATTATCAGACCTTCATGTCTCCGGGAAACTTGTCCCCTAAATGAACCCATCGCCTTATTCGAACTGACCAATGAGATCCCTGTAACCATGCATTACTTCCCTATGCCTGCTTTTGCCACCCTTTTCCTATAAAAAGACCTTCTCCCAGCCTGCAGGCGCACAAGTCCTCCGAAAGGACTTTGCCGCCCACAGGTACCTGTGCCCACCCAATAAACCTCTTGCTAATTGCAGCTAGTGGTCTCGACTGTTCCTTGGGTTAGGGGTCTCCTCCTGAGGGAAGGATCACTCTGAGGGTCTTTCATACTTACTCTGGATAAATTCAAATTATATAGTTTAATTTAGAGATCAACACAATTCCCTTACTGGGATTTGAAGGGAAAATAAAGCACAAGTCATTAATATAAAGTAGTAGGTATTTTGATATGGAAATTATCATGTGTGACTGTTTAGGCAGGAAAAACTCATTTCTACTGTTTCAAAAAGGCCTGGGGGTAGGGGCAGCCCCATGGAGGGGCAGTGTGTGAGATCACCACATGTTATCTGCAAACCCCAGTGTGACACTGGGTAAGTGGTCTGCCCCGCTGGCACTCAGTCCTTCTCCTAGTGTGCAGACTCTCCACCATTACCAGTGCTGCCACTGTCTAGGTCCAAACATCAGCAGGAGATTTTACCGAAACCATGCTATGGTACGTGGGCCATCCGCTCAGCAAATCCATGTCAGTCCTGTTCCTGTGTCCCAGCCCCTTGCTTACAACAGCCATACTGTTCATGTGATGTCATGCCATTTCTCCCTCAAACACCGCAAGATGGGAACTGCTGCTCCCCATTGATTGACAGTTTTAGATAGCATCAGTCTTGGAGACACCCAAAGGATGGGACCAGGGCAGGCACCCCTGGGGACAGTTCCAGGCCTGTACTGTTCATCCAAGGTCACTGTCACCTCCCTGAAGTACTCTCCAGATGTGGAGGGAGTATTGATCCCCAGGCCAAGCTCCAGTCACAATGTGTGTGTGCTTTGCACACTCAGAAGAGTGCAAATACACACAGCTGTTGCCAGGGACAATTCCCCATTTGGAAGGCAGGCTTATTCAGTCCATTCTGGGAGTGTGTTCTGAGCAGATAAACTCTAAGCTTAGAGTCTTGGATGTCCCTCCCGCAGCATGATACTGGGGGCAGACAGATCCATAAGGCCTACCACATTCTGAGGGCTGTGCAAATCCTTTCTACTTGGATTCTCATTTTATTCTAAAAGTATCCTAATGGCTACTGACTCCAGCTAGAAGAGTGAAAGTCAGAGAAGCTGCGTAACCTGCCGAAGGCCACCCAGGTAGAGGTGGGCAGAGGTCCTGAGTCTTTGAGCCCGGTGCCCTCTGGGTCAGAGCCATGACTGAGGTAGAAATTCTAGTAAGCTCAGGATGAACGAATCTGGCGGGGTGACTTCTGACTTGAATGTCTACCTGAGTAATACGCGGGTTGAACCTGGCCTACACTTCCCACGGGTTGCCTGCCGAGCACACCTGTCTTTTTATAATGGAAACAAAGCCCCTGAATTCGAACTTCCAGGAACCTGCCATCTGTGCCGTTAGTCAATTGCTTCATGAGTGTGGATCTCTACGAGGCTGGGGTAGGCAGGTTGGAACTAGGACTGAACTTGTTTCCCGCCTCCTCTAGTGTGTGGGCCCACAGTAGGTGTTCAGTGAACTCTGCCACACTTCAGCTTGGCACACCTGCCACTGCTTAGAGCCTCGGCTTTCCCAGCAGGAAAAGGGGAAGCCACAGGCACCAAGTTTTCCGTTTTGTACCTTGGTCCCTCACTCTGGTACTGGGTTTCGAAAGGGAAAACTCTAGTTGCCCCCCATGCACACATGCACACACACACACACTTCCTCTCACTGCTGATGGCAGGAGCTGAAAGGGAAAGTCCTTCCTCTCTCCTTACCTCCAATACGTCAATGTCGGCATTGCTGAAGTCAATGTTGAGGATTTTGGGCAGAGGGACTCCAGAACCCAGGACAGCTGTAAAGGGGGTGAGGGAGAGTCAGGTCAGGTGTTATCCATGTGGCCCAGAGGTGGCAGCCTGGCCAAAAGCAACCAGCATTTGCAAGACCATAGCTGTCTTTTCAGCCTCTCAGGCGTTGTCCTTGAGGTTCCTGCCCAGAAGAAGCCCAGGCTGGCCTTAGGCTTGCTGTGTAAAGGGGAGGATGACTTGAGCTCTTGCTCCTCCTGATCCATCTCCAAGTGCTGGAATCATACACCACCATGGCCAGTTTACGGCGCTGGGGACTGAACCCAGGACTTCGTGCATACTAGGAAAGCACTTTACCAACTGAGTCACGTCCCCAGTCCCCTCCATGATGGGTTCTGGGCCTCCCCTGAGACTATTCACGCATCTTGTTATATACAGTGCTTCCTTGACCTTAGGCCAGCAACTAGGCAGCTGCGGCTTCTGCCCCACTCCTAATTTCTGCCACCAGAGAAACTAAAGCACATTCATTCTGATTTTCTGAACTTCATGCTTACCCACGTCAGTGCCTTGGGGACTGTCCCTAGAATTAGAGAACAGGAGGACTAGCTGCGGAGTGGAGAAACAGAATTATGCACATGGGTCCCCAACATGAGAGTTGCCACGGGGTTTCGTTTGGTTTAAGATGTCAGAAGCAAAAAAAGAAGGAAAAGCGTGGGATGGCTCAGCCTGGAAAGGGGCTTGCTGCACAAACCTGCTGACGTGAGTTCAATCCCCAGAACCCGTATAAAGACAGAGAACCAACTCCACACAGTTGTCGTCACACATGCACTGTGGTACACATACATTCCCACATATATTGTGTAAATAATAATAATAATAATAAATGGAACTTTAAAAACAAACTCAGAGGTTATATAGATTTGTCAATTAATGTACTAAAAAGAAGAAAGGAAAAGAGGAAGGTGAAAGAAAGGGTAGGTGGACTTTGTGATTAACTGAACTTGACCTTTCTGAGCCCAATAAAATTTGGAACTGGGGACACTTGGGACCTGCCCTACAGGGTTATCTATACTGTTTCCCAGTCTCCCTTGGCCACAGAACCATTTTCTTAAGGTGCTATTGTTTCATGGGCCTCTGTACTTTGGGAATCATAAATCTAGTCAAATCTCTCACTTTTGAAGAGGATAGATTGCATTTGGACTTCCTAAGCCAAAAGGATTTTCTTCAAGGATACTGTGGTAGTTTGAAAGAAAATTCCCCAAAGGGAGTAGCACTATTAGGAGGTGTGACCTTGTTAGAGAAAGTGTGGTCTCATGGGAGAAAGAGTGTCACTGTGGAGGTAGGCTTTGAGGTCTCATGTAAGACCAGTGTATCTTTTAGATAGATCACTTCCTATTGTCTACAAGACGTAGGACTCCGCAGCTACAGGACCATGTCTGCCCACATTCTGCCATATCCCAACCTTGATGATGATGGACTAAACCTCTGAACTGTAATCAAGTCACTCCCAATTAAATATCTTGCTGTGGTCATAGTATCTCTTCACCCAATAGACCTCTAGCTAAGACAGAAGTGGGCACCAGGGACTAGAGTATTGTGATAGGTTTGACTACGTTTTTGTTAGGAAGAATTTGGACCTTGTACTTTGGCTTAGTAAAGGAATGAAATGCTTTAAGCACTGATAAATGGGCCATACTAGTAGGAGCATGGAAGACAGAGGTGCTAAGTGTTATTTGAACTGTTGAAACCTCATTCGTGAGGTCTCAAAGGAGAAGAATATTAATATGTGGCTTAGAGATCATTCTTGTGATATTTTGGTGAAGAATGTGACTGCATTTTGCCCTTGACCTAAGAGTCTGCCTGAGACTAAAGTGGGGAGTTCTAGATTAATTCTGTTGGCAGAGGAAATCTCAAAACAGCCCAGTTTAGACCCTGTTGTGTGGCTGTTAGTGACAACTCTAATGAAGATTTATAATGAAAAGGGGTAAACTGGGCAAATAAAAATACAAAATGGACAGATTGAGAAAAGCGGCACCAGGAAGTGGAAAGAGCTAAATCCTGTGTTCAAGGAGATAAAAGGATTAAGAAATGGAACGAAGGGAATCATGGCTTGAGGGCAAGACCCTACCAACTAAATTTCCAACTTGTGAAAAGGAATTAAAGACAAGTTAGAGCCAGATGTGGTGGCGCACACCTTTAATCCCAGCACTCAGAAAGAGGCTGGCAGATTTCTGAGTTTGAGGCTAGCCTGGTCTACAGAGCAAGTTCAAGGACAGCCAAGCTTAGGCAGTGAAGGAAAACAAGGAACTGAAAGATGAAGACATAATTAAAGGAGAAAGCCGGATCCCAGCTCCAGCGAGCAGCAGAACTTTGTAACTTGGGTCACGTGGCTCTAGAGTGAAGGATAGAAGGAAGGGGCCATGGAATGCACCTCCACAACTCAGAAAGTCACTGAGGCCAGGCCTGTGTCAGGGGTGTCCCTGAATGGAGGTCTAGAGTGGCCATTGAGTGAAGTGTAAAGTTGAAGCCTGAATTGCCTTGGGGACCCCAAGAGGTTAGAAATGCCGAAACTGTGGAATACCTGCCAAGCAAAGTTGTTAAGAGGGAGTGGAACCAGCCAAAGAGAAAGAGGTGTGCTGCAGTCAAGAAAGCTGATGGGAATTGGAGACATCAGACGTGGAGATGCAGAGTTTGCCCAGCTGTCTTGCTTTCGTCTGCCATTTCCTCACTATGCTCCCTGCATTTTGGAACAGCAAAGTTTATCATGCATCATTTGATGTTTGAAGTATATGATCTGTTTTTTTTTTATTTTGATTTCATAGTTAAGAGATTATATGAATCTCAGATAAGACTTTGAACTTCAAACTTTTTAGTTTTGTTGAGACTGTGATAGACTTTCAGGACTTTTGAAGTTGGACTAAATGCATTTTGCATTATGATATTGTCACAAGCCTTTGGAGGCCAGGGAGCGGAATGTGGTAGTTTGAAATAAAATGACCTCCAAAGGGAGCGGTGCTATTAGCCTTGTTAGAGGCGATGCGTCACTGAGGCTAGTTTTGAGATCTCATACACGCTCCAGATACCGCCCCGTGTTTTAGAGCACTTCCTGTTACCTGCAAGATGTAGGACTCTCAACTGCCGCTTCAGCACCTACACTCTGCCGTGTCCCACCATGACGATAATGGACTCAAGCTCTGAACTGTAAGCCAGCCCCAGTAAAACGTTTATCTTTATGAGTTGCCATGCTCATGGCGTCTCTTTACAGCAATAGAAATTCTAACTAAGACAGATAACAAGCCAGGTAAAAGGTCTCTGGCTGAGGTCTGCCCAGTGCTGATACTTCCCTCTCTCCCTGCTAGATTCCTGGGGCACTTAAGGACTCAGGAGGGATCTTAAAGGTGTAACAGTGAAGAGAAAGAGTTTAGAAGGAAACACTAAATACTTGGAAGTTCAGATGACTCATCTCTGGGCGGGGCCTTCTAAAAGTTATTCTGTGATTCGTAAAATTTACACACACACAAATTTCATAAGGATCAGAAAAATTAAAGACAACAACCAAACAGGAAGCAGATGTGGGAGCTGGGGAACCATCCTGTTTCCTGTCAACAGAAATGTGGGCATTTGTTGCTTGCTATGTAAAGATAAAAGTTGTCATGGGCATGGTGGTATACAACTGTTATCCCAACATGTAAGCAGCTGAGGCAGAAGGATCACAAGTTTGAGGCCAGCTTGGGTGAGATCCTGTCTCAAAAAAATCTAAAAATAATTCTTATTAACTTGTAAGCTTGAAGAGCATTTGCCTTCAGAGACTTAAATCACTCTATTTTAATAAAGTCCTTGAAATGGCACGGTACAGTATAGTGTACACTCAATATATCTAGTAAGCCAGTAGTCGCTAGGTCCCTGACCCACGTAACCCCAAGAGGCTTGGACGCCTCCTCTTACCATTCATCGCTGGCATAAAGGCTAGGTCAAAGATCTTCTCAACCAACATTTCCAAGATGAACACCTGTGGAAAAAGAGCTGAGTTCAGGCAGGACTGCAATCCGCTCTGAGGGACCCTGGAGGACCTGGGGGACCTAGAGTCCAATGCGAAGGCCTAGTGCTGCTTGATAGAACCCCAGAACCCACAAATGACAGTCCCTCGGAGCCCTTGGGTCACCTGCTCACAGTACAGAGAGAAAAGATGAGGATCAAAGCTGCTAAGAGGCAAGAGGCAAAGAAGGCGTGGCTCCTCCCCTAGGAGGCTGGGGATCCATAGCTAGCCTGTACACCCCAGCTCAGCCTCCAGGGGCCAGTGGGAAGGCTCTGTACCTCTCTGACCTTGAACTCCCTCAGCTGTGCAGTGGATCCACCTGCAAGGACTCGGGGATTCTGAAGGGATCCTGTCTCTTGCCTGGCCTTCAGCCCTTAATCACATAGTCAGCCCTCTGCGTCCATGAACCCTTGCTTCTGGACTCAGTCAATGTGCTTCAGAATATTGTAAAACAGAATTCCATTTATTCTGAGGCAGGAAGATTGCCATGAGTTCAAGGTAAGCCTGGGCTAGCAAGATAAGACTGTCTCAAGAACAACAAAAAATGTTTTAATCTGCACTAGATGTGTTTGAGTTCATTCTCCTCATCATGATTCTCGGAGCAATGCAAATAATAAATAGTCACATCATATGATCAAGAACAGATGGAAAATACACGAAAGGAATGACTGGCCACATATAAACAAAACGCTACACTGTTTACGCACAGGGCATGAGCATCCTGGGGACCCTGGAGCTAATGCTGGTGCTGAGGGGCAGCTACACAGCAGCCCTTGACGGCTCTTTGCTTTGGTTTCCTGTCTGCACACAGGAGTGGCTGAATCCTACTACGCCATTGAAACCCAGAGCAAGTGATGGATACAAACACGGGGCTCTGCACAGGCTGTGTGCGGCCACTCCTGCACGGCTCGGCTACCTGTGACAAGTCACACAAGTCACTGAGTTTGCAATCCTTATTTCAAAAGCAGGGTTTACTAACTGCCAAAGTCACAAGAATGTAGCCAGGACTAAACGAGAAAAGCTATTAAAGCAGGAACTTGATTTGAGCCGCCAGTGTGCCTGGGGACTTCATGTATTTCTACTATGCTCATGGGATGTGGTGCTCCTCCCCACTGGAGTCCGGAGACATCTGTTCTAGCTGGAGCTATGAAGTGCGGGAGTTTCTCTGCCTAAAACTGAGCTGGTAACTTTGACGTCACTGGTGTTGGAAACAGATGGAGAAGCTCAAAAGCAAGAGACAGGAAAAGGGATCTGTCTTTCTCAACACGTGCAGAAACCTCACCCAAGCCTAACCAAAACCAGTTCATTTGTAAGAGGGGGATGGAGATGAAAGGGGAAGGAGAGTGCTCCCTTAAGAAGCCTCATGTGGGGATTCAGGGCTGAACAAAAGCAGTGGCAATCAGTCCTGATTCTGAACTCCTCATGGACCCTTAAAGGCAGCTAGCTCTCCAAGACCCGAAATTTAGAAGAGAAATGAATCCAAACCTATTTCTTTTTTTTTTTTTTTTTGTAGGAGAAAATGGAGGCTCGGCATAAGTGGGCAATGCTCATAGTCACACCTGGGTCAGTGGTCCACAAATTCCAAGGGGAGAAAGCCCCCCAAGCACCTGGCTTCCCTGGGTCCTCCTTGTTCTGAAGAAAAACGACTTGGGTACAGCCCAGGGTGTCAGCTAAAATGAGCAGAGCCATTGGCAGCAAGCAGGATCTGTGAGCTCACACCCCGCCCCTTGCTCCATCCCTCCTCAGTCTCCATCCATGAGAAGGGTGACAGTGCCAACGCCAGCCCCCTGTGATTAGCAACCATGCTGGGCTCCGCTAGGCTCAGAAGAGCTTTTCTGATGCCTAAACCCTAATACTTACATCGAAGTTGCCCACGTTTGAAGTTCTGAGGTTGAGGCTGGTCCTGCAGTAAAAGAAAGTGACTCATCAAGAGGGGTCGATATCATGACTGGGAAACCCACAGACACAGTTGACCCAAACTTGTGGGAGCTCAGAGACTCTACACCGACAGCTGGGGAGCCTATGAGGAACTTGACCAGGCCCTCTGCATGTGGGTGACAGTTTTGTAACCTGGTCTGTGGGACCGCTGGCACTGGAACCAGGACCTATCTCTAGTGCATGAGCTGGCTTTTTAAAGCCCATTCCGTATGGTGGGATGCCTTGGCTTGGAGGCTTGGAGGCTTGGTCCTGCCTCAGCTGAACATGCCAGGTTTTGTTGATGCCCCGTGAGGGGCCTTACCCTTTCTGAGGAGTGGATAGGGGTAGGTTAGGGGGAGAAGACATGGAGGAGGGAAGAGAGGGGAACTGTGGTTGGTATGCAAAATGAATAGAATAAAATTAAATTAAATTTTTTCAGAAAAGAAAGTGGCTCATTAAAAGCAACAATGGCCCAGGACTCATAACCAACAGTCAGAAGCCTCTGGCAGTACCCACGGGAAGGCTCATCCTGGCGGGATCAATTACAGGAATTCACTTTCCTATACTGAGTACTAAGAACCTTTCAGACCCCAGACTAACAGGGGTAAACCTGAAATTACAGCTTTGCCTCAGACCGGCTGTGCAATCTTAGGAACTTCACCTCTCTGAGCCTCAGTTTCCTCATCTGTAAAGGGGATCCTGCAGGACTAAAAGGGGATGGAGTCCTCCGAAGTAGCTGGAGCCATGTGTGATGAGTAGCCAGCGCCCTGTGTGGACACTGGCTACCTCTACCTCACTTAATCCTCACAGCAGCCTCCTGGTTGGACATCCTAAGGTTCATGCCCAGCCCTCCCCTCCCCCGCACCACCCAAATGTCCTGACACTGCACACTGTCCATGTCACCATCCCCACTGAGAAGCCCAGCTCTCTTCCCCGGAAGTCCCTGCTCTCCCCATGACTGTTCTTCTCACCAGATCTAGCTGGTCAGCCCCTGGACCATCCTGGGTGGCCTACAGCACCACTTGTGAGTGTCCTTCATCGCTGGGCTACATAAACACTGATCATCAGAAGGAAAGCTCTCCCTAACCTAAGTGTCTACTGAGAGTCCAAAATAGGGGCTTATGCATCTTGAAATGGCAGTGACAGCAACCCTTATTTCTGCATAATTAGGTCAAGGTTAAACAGATAAACTTCCAGAACCTTCCTCAGCACCTTCACCAGAGGCACCCAATGGACGGCAGTCTTTTGTCATGAATTTTATGAAATAGAGACTATTGTCCCAATCTTCAGATGGGAAGACTGAGGCTCAGAGAAGTCATCTGACTGACATCACACAGTCGTCCAGATCTAAATGGTACTGCTGAACTCTAGACACAGGGCTCAGCATTCAGGACAACGGGCATCTGGACCTGCACTGGCTCCTAGCTCCACTCTGTGTGGCATTGAGTTAGCACACCCACCTCTCTGAACCTTAGTTTCTCATCTCTGAAACAGGAGAATGATGGCCCTGATGTCATGGGCCTTTAGGAAGGTGACACACGTGGATGAAGGACCAAGAGCACCTTATTGTCCCCAGCACCGCGCTGAGCCCTGATGCGCTTCTTGGCTCAGCGGGTTCTCTAGCTCTGTTCCTGGCGCTGGCCCACAGCGGGCTCAGCAGACAGGCTGTGGTCAGCTCTGCAGGCCCTCACAGTCACACAGCAGACTCCACCCCTGCCTGGCGGCCCTGCGTGAACCACTTCCAGCAGTCTCGGTCAGGAGACATGCTCTGAGGAGCAGAAGCATGCACGCAGATCCTCTTACTTGTCCAGCTTCGCGTCAATCATGAGCTTGTCCCCTTCCACGGAAAATGAGGCCAGGAGGTCTGTGTCCTGGAGGGAGAGGAGGAGAACAAACACCACTGTGGTCTTGCAGACCGCTGCAGGCCGGATGCTCACAGTGTACAGCGCCCACCGGCAACCCATTCACCTGAGTATGGTAGGTCACTCCTCTGCCAAGAGGCCTGTCCTCCTCATAAGCACAAGATTGCCAAGAGTACCCCAAAACCCATGGCTCGCTTTCAGGAGTCAACCAACACCCAGCACTGTTTCCACTTACGTCTCTGTACTGGCAGAGTGAACATTTCTCAGAGACATGCCCAAGACTGGCATTGTGTTCACAAAGACCCCCAAGATCCCTTCCGGAGAGAACTTTTAGCCTGTGGAACTTACTGGGCGTGAGCCACAGAAGACGCAATTGGGCAGCGTCCATGCCAATCATAACTGCCCTGCCCCTTAAGAGAGGCATGAAATGTCCAGACTCCTCCCCTTCTTCAAGAAAATGTAGTCATAGGAAAACTTCTCATTACCCCACCGAAGCCTTCCTCCAATAAATAAAATAAAACAGTCTTATGAAAATTAAAGTCTGCCTCCAGCAAACTGAGGGAGTAGAATTGATAAGACAATGGTGGAGAAGAGCCAGGGCCCCGGTGACAGAGGCAGGGGTCTAAGCTGGCACAGGAAGCCATCCTGAGGAAATGCTGTCTGTGCCAAGGACCAAAGGGTGTGCAGTGTTTGAGCAGATGGAAAGGGTACGAGAGTCATTCGGGCTGTAGGGGAGGGCAAGTGCAAAGGCCCTGAGGCAGGAAAGAGGGAAGCATTATATAAGAGAAAACAGGGTAATAGGGAGGTGAGAAGATTCTGAGGCTGAGGTGGAATAATCTGGGCCGGACTAGGCCAGACTGTGTGAGCCCAGGAAGCCAGAACCACTGGTGCATCACCATGGCAAAGTGCTTAGCCAGCTCACATGGCAGGGAGCACACACACTCCCACTTCCACCTCTCATCTGATGATGCCCAGATAGGACATCCCCCATCCTCGCTCCTTCCACAGTGGCTTGTCATACTTCAGCTAGAGAAACCACTTTCTGACCTAGAAGTATCTCATTGGTCCCCAACCCCGGGAGCAACAGGCACTGTGAAGACACAGCAGATGGGACCAGAGCCCTGAATGTCTGCCTGAAGCCCCCCTCCTCTGGAGGGAGTGGTCCTTAGTGTGCATCCCTTTGGAAATGTTTCCTCAGCGCTACCATGTGCTGGGCCTGGGTCAGGCTCTGGGGATCTGACAGTGAATGGGATCGGTCTCTGCCCAGCAATAAACTCACAAGTTGATTTTGTTACATCAGGTTAAGACTTCAAGCCTGGGAGACACAGTGTGGGAGGGTTGTATTTCAGGTGAGCGATATGAGAACAGGGGTCTTGCTTTAGATGAGGAGTGTGAGAGGAACCTCTGCGAATATGGTATTTGAACAGAAACCTACTGTAAGCAAGGGTGTGAGCCATGCAGACAGCGAGGGACAGGCCAAGCAAAGGCCCTGTAGTTAAACTATGCTTGACTGTTCTGAAAGGCATTGGGGAGCTGAAATGTGACCAAGAGGAGACCTTGCAGGACTTTAGGACATTGCTTTCCTTCAGAATGCTGAGGAAAGCAGGGGAGAAGGGTGGTTTCCATTTTTAAGACTCCGTGAGAAGTCTTCTGTAGTATGCAAGGTGACAGTGTTCACAAGAATGTCTCATAACTTGGCTGACATTTGTGGGGACTGTGAGGATGTGAAGAAGACAGGGGCCTGAGGAGACCTTGTCGCTCTGTCTTTAGACCTGGCTGTTAGAGCTTCACCCTCAGGCACATACCACATCGATGAGGCAGATGGTGGTCTCTACATCATTGGGCTGGGACACTACAACCTCCGAGGTGGCAAACACCTTCACCAGTGCCTTGTCCTTCTGCAGCGTCACAGACGGGGGATTGGGTACTTGGATCCTGATGGTGAGTGGACGGGACTCAGGGTACTGCTGGAACACCTGTGGGCGGCACCAGATGTGTGCAGGGTCACCAGAAGTGGGTTTTTGTCAGCCAACTTTCAAACAGAATGGGCAGAGGTGAAAGCAGGTCCCCCATCACAGGAGGCCCACACACTCCAGGAAAAGACATGGACCCACTGTGGAGTGGGGAAGAGACTGCCGGCCCTCTCTGATGCCCTCACATATGAGCACCATACAAACTACATGTGACAAGATGAACAGATCAATGCCAGACACATAGAGATTCTTGGTAAATGGCTCAGAGTCAAGTGGGATTTCCTGAAGCCTCGGGCCAGGTACATAGTGACAGTCAAAATTTTATTAATTCAATCACTCAAACTCTGGGGCACTTTTTACTTCTGGCCTAGAGGAGAACACAGCATACTGTCTGTGGCCAACTGGGGAGCACAGCGCCCTTTGCACCCTTCCAGGGACGTGAAGGAAGCCCCAGGCCATCTCAAGGCAGAGTTCACCAGGAAGAGCTGGCCGGGTCCCCTGAGTGTCCCAGTGAGGGCGCTTGGGCCTGTTTCTGCAGATCAGATTCCCAGCGCTAACCTGCTGAAAAGACGAGTTTATCACAGTTACTAAACACCTGATCAATTCCATGTAAAACTCTTTCCTAAATATGGAAATTAGGCACCAGACACTACTCAAACCCTTGGTCGTTTTCAGAGGGAGTGGGGAACACCTGTTTCTCAAATAGAAATTGCCCATGGCTGGGATGAGGGGGATTAAGCCTAAGAAGACAGGTCTTGATCTTGACACAAGTGTGCCGATAGTCTTCTGTGGGAACTCTTGATCAGTGAACAAATTCAGTATGTTCAGCTATTTAACTCACCCTGAGAACTTACCCTCAATGGTGTGAGCATCAATAGTCAGGCATTTGGCCAGCTGACTTTTCACAGAGATTTTCAGGATCATTGCCCCCAAACAGGCAGTGTCTCTGAAAGACTACAATACCTCCTTCAGAGAGACCCCAAGGCAGTTGGAACTGTGTCTCCAGATAAGCAGGGCTCCAGGAGGCCACCAGAGCCTGGGTCAAGCTCTCTATGTGGCTCCAGCCATGTGCCACTTTGTCTAGCCTCAACTCAGTGGCCACCTCGAGCCATGTAAAGCTCCGTGTCCTTGGTCTGATCTCTCTGTGCCTGGTGTGCAGCTGAGAACAGAGTCTGTGTCCCAGTGAAAGAGGAGATTCCAGGACAGACTCATGAGCTGTCCAGAGCAGTGAGCACACAAACTGTTCCAGTATCCAAGGTGGAGCTGCAGAAACTTAGGACCAAGGATGTGTCTGCTATTCAAATGCCAACCACACGAGGGCAGTAGCGATCACTTGCTGAGCTTTGTTCCCAATCTCTATCTCTGAGCTATAATGGAGCTTATGGAAAGAGATGGGGTAAGGTACAGAGGACTGTAAATGAGTACCCTCCGCCCTGTGTGGCACTTCCTACCCATAGGGTTCTTTGATGCCAGGGAACAGGCCAAGAACTAGGGTTGGGAATCGAGAGACTTTTGTTCTGCCTTTACATGGCCACTTGAAAGAGAATCTGTAAAGGATTAGCAAGAACAGCTGTTAACATCTGTCTGCCAAATGCCCACTCTGGGCCTTTGTTTCCAGATGAGAAAACAGAGGCCTGGACAGGTGAGGTCAATGGTGATGGGACTACACCTGGGACATGCCGAGTCATGCCCAGCTCTAAACACCTGCCAGCTCCCTTTTCAGCTGTCAGGTGCCTATGTGTGCCCTCACTGGATTTCCCCCTAGACAACCTGGACAAATGCTAAGACTGTGTCCAAGGTCACACAGAGGGAGATCACTAGCCTGGTATATGCAAGGCCCTGAGTTCAAACTCCAATCTTACTTTGTCACCCAGCCAAGGAGTGGCCAAGCCAGGAGACTATGCAGGCTGGTCCCCACCACCAGGGGTCAGGATCTGTCATCCTTGTACTCTCTCACCAGGATCTGGTCTCCACACCTACCCCGCCCGAACTCCAGGGAACCGGGTTAGAACCCTGCCCGAATGCAGAGACAAGGCTGTCCCCCATTTCATGGCCATCACTGTCTGCAGAGGGCTCTGGTCGTGGCTTCTGTTGTCTCTTACCCAAAGGGTGCCACTTAAAACTTCAGAGAACTAACTATATGTTATATAGTGAGTGACGTGTGGCATTCCCCTAAGGACATAAGCCAAGTTAGAGACAAGGACATCTTAGGATCACTCACTTACCTTGGGAATCAAGGCCCCCAGTGTGGACGTGGTGAGTGGAGGGAGATCTTCAAACTGTGGGACAAGGACAAGGTCATGTGAGTCCTGAAGTGATGGGGACAGGTAGGTGCTTAGGTTCCAGTACATATAAAACAGACAGATCCCCTAGGAAGCCGCACCCTCCAAGAGTACACTCCAGACCAGCCGTTGTGTAGCCCACATCGCAGTTGTGTGGCTCAATGGATGGGAGCAGCCACTTAGGCTTTCTGCCTACAAATATGGCTTCATGTGTTCAAGGTAAGCCCAAATCTTTCTTCTCTGGTGGAATGCTTTGGGCATTCTTTAGGAAAGCTTGGCCAAGTCCACGTGTGCCACCTAGTGTCTGCTTGACCTCTCTGCTATTTCCTTCTTGTCTCCTCCATGTCTACTCGTTTCACAAAATGTCAGATGCCAAACAATGAAATGCAGGGCCGAGAGAGAGAGAGAGAGAGAGAGAGAGAGAGAGAGAGAGAGAAACAGAGAGAGACAGAGACAGACAGAGAGACAGAGACAGAGACAGAGAGACAGAGACAGAGAGAGAGAGAGGGAGACAGACAGAGAGACAGAGAGAGAGAGAGAGAGAGAGAGAGAGAGAGAGAGAGAGATGCACTGTCTGGGCAGAGCACCAGTCACATGTCCAAAAGGGACCCTTAAACACTTAAAACTGCAAGTGCTACCTACACTGGACCTAAATGGGCACTTTCTTCAGCAGAATTACATATTTTCGTGATTTGGGTAACAAATTTTTTTCTCATTTTTAGGAGAAGCAGGATGGATACATAGATTTATAGAATGTATGGGTGGCTAGGTGGAAGATAGATGGATAGATAGATGATAGATCAATAGACAGATAATGGAAGGGGTACTCATAGATGGGTGGGTGGATGGATGGGTGGATGAATGGATAGATAGACAGGGAGACAATGGGTGGTGCCTGGGTGGATGGTAGATGCATGGGTGGACTGGCTGAAGGACAGATGTCGGGATGGGTGTGTGAATGGCTGGAGGGCGAGTACATGGATAAATGGTGAATGGAGGGGTAGATGGACAGATGAGTGGGTGGTGAGTGGATGGGAAGGTCATGAAGAAGGTATCTGGAGAGATGGATATGAATCACATTTGACAAAATAAGATCTAGGAGGCACAAGTGAGCATGACTACATTATTCTGCAGCCATTCTGGAGGTGGGAAATCTCTTAAAGGGACTGGGGGGATTGACTCCTGAGCACTACTCCAGGGTATTAGTGTCTTCTTTTCATGCTTCTTTTGATTGCTGGTGCATGCATGTTGGTTAACTGAAAGAATTATAAGTATTCATATTAAGGTGCTCACATGTGAATATGCTTTGCCTTTCAAAAAGTAGTGAAATAAATCACATCAAACAGAGAGCTAATGCCTCCTCGTGGGACCAGAAGCAGATTACTGCTGTGCCTATGAGGCTCGAGAGAGGCTCTGGTAGACAGATAATGCCTGGGTGGATGGGCAGATAAAGGATGGGTAGGTGGGTGGTTGTATGAATGGATGGGTGTGTAGATGTATGTATGGATGGATGAATGGATGGGTGGATGAATGGATAGGTAGATGGATGGATGGGTAAGTGGATGGATGGATGGATGGATGGATGGATGGATAGATGGATGGATGGGTGGGTAAGTGGATGGATGGATGGATGGATGGATGGATGGATAGATGGATGGATGGGTGGGTAAGTGGATGGATGGATGGATGGATGGATGGATGGGTAGATAGATGGATGGGTGGGTGGATCACCATCTTTGGAGACCCTGGAGTATAGGGTAAATGACAGGCTAGGAAGGACCCCAAACCAGGCACTCAGTGCCATGCTGGGCTGACTCACCATGCCATCGGTGATGTCGATGTCCAGCGCGCCTTGCTTCTGCAGCATGGTCAGCACAGAGCCCAGGAAATTAGCCGAGATGGCCAACTGGGAGTTGGTGTTGTCACCCATGGGGGGAAGTTCTGGCATCTGTGGCCTGGGCAACACAGCTGGCCTCCCCAGGGGGTAGTCAATGAGGTCGCCTCCTGCCTCCCCAACTAAAGTCTGAGGAGCACAGAAAAGGGGAGGGAAGAAGAGGAGGCTGCAGTCTGGAAGAGGGTTCTGGGCAGGTTCTTCCCAATTGCACCCATGATTCTGAGCTACCCTTATGGACAGCCCTTTGTCTGCTTAAAAGGGAAGGGGGTCATGGCAGCTCTTGCTTTATGGTCAGTTGCTACTACAATTATTACAGACAGTCATGCACACACCCACATGCATGGGTACACATGCACGCACACACATACACTGTGGCACAGAACCCGTGTCTCAATATATGCATGCATCTGTGCCTGCGCCATCCACACTGGCCCATCCATCTCCAAGGATGATGCCCTGTGCAGTGTTCCAGGTCTTCTCTGGACTCAAGGGCCAGCTACTCTGCCCTCACCTTCCTTCTGCCCCTCAGCCACCAGGGCCAGCACTGGGCCAGCCACCCTCCCACGTCTTTGCCACCCCCATGTTCCCCCACTCATTTCTTGTCACCCAGCCGGATTTAGCTCAAGGGCTGCCTCCTCTTAGAAGCCCTCACTGACCTTGCTAATGCATCCTAGTGCCTGTTTTAGGTACTGTCATGGTGCTGGGCCTGTAATTGCCAGTTTGCTTAAAGGATTCTCATGGCTTCTCCTACATAGACCAGAAGTTCTTTAAAGAGAAGCTTTGTCCAGGACCCAGGCCTGGCAGCACGCCTCTCCAATGGGCATGTGTGTCTGTGCACATGATGCAATGCAACCACGTGACATGGTTTGCATCTCTGCGCTGAAGGCTCAGGAGAGCATCATGTCCACATGATCCAGGCTTGGCCTGCCTACAAAGGGACCCCTGCACAGTGAGTACCAGACCCATGTAGTGCTGGAGGAGTTGCTCAAACCAGCCCACAAGATCCAATCTCCCAACTTCACCTTCAGTGAAGTCAGGTTCCCCAGGTCGTCACTGACCACCGTGGGAGTGTTTGTACTACATACAGAAACAGCAAACGCTGCCAACCAGAACTTTTGAAAAATCATCAGGAGCAGGCTGTTAGCTACATACTAGCATGCTAATGGCCAGTTGTTTATCCAGCAGACCCAGGTTCCAGCAGCTGCAGACACCAGCAGCTGGGTGCCTAGGTTCAAAACCCAGGCATGCAGTCACTAGCTGTGTGACATTGGGCAAGTGGAGCCACCTCTCTGTGCCAGTAGACAAGTCTCGTACTGTGGTTCCTATGAGACTGAGCTCATCAGCAGGAAGTGCTCACTGGGATGTGCGTGACTCCCAGGAAGCACTGAAGAGTGTGTGAGGATGCTTCCCAGATCTGCCCTTAGGTCTCTAGTCCACAAAGGGTCCTGCTCAGATGTTGCTTATAGCATGCATAAATGCCTCGTGTGTGTTTCTGAGTGTGTGTCTCTGTGTGTGTGTGTGTGTGTGTGAGGATGTGTGTGTTCCCATCCAGCCCATAGTAAGCCACACTCAACTTTAGGGAGAAAGTTTGCAGCCCATCACTTACATTGAGATCCAACTCAAGGAATTCTCCAGTCACCAGCGGGAGGCTGGAGAAGGTGTATTGCACACTTCCAAGTATCCCCAGAGGCACCAGAGCTGCGGGCAAAGGGGAAGGTCACGTTTTGGTTCTCCTCTCCAACAGACCAGACAGTCACACCTCCAATGCCCCCACACCTATGGATGTGTTATGAGGATGGGGTATAGACCAAACAAGGCCCCGTGCTTCAAGGCAGAACCAGCTCTGTTCCAAGCCCAGCTCTGACTCTTCCTTACTGTGTGACCTCAGGCAGGTTGCTGCTCTTCTCTGGAACTTACTCCCTCCTTTGTAAAGTGTGTTCAGTGTCACCTTTTAGATTTGTGGCAGGGTTGGGGGAGAAATCCCAGTGTGGATGAGCCCTGTGAGCTGTGAAGTGCAGTGAACCAGGGCACGCCTACGACGGCAGTGTGCTGCTTGGTCGGATCCCCATCCCCTGACTGCTGGCAATAAACCCTTTGTCTTCTGTGCTTCCTTTCCTCATCTCAGAAAACCATCCTCAAACTGCCTGGGGTCCAGGGGACATGGGCTCCCCAGCAGAGAGGGCTCCACTGTGTGACTGCGGGAATTCAGCACTGAAGCATTGTGGGTGCTGCTGTGTGGATTATGCAGTTCCTGTGTGCACAACCATACAGGACTAGCTTGCTTTCAGGAACAATCTCCAGGAAATTCAGGACTAAGGGTAGCGTTGAAGCCTGGTCCTTGGGACGGGATCAGTGTCTGTACTGATGCCTTTGAGAGAATGAGGAATCTCTCCAATGCCAAAACTGTCAGGGCAGAGCCAGGCTTCCATCCAGGATTCTGGCTGCTGCCTAGGCCAGGCCTTCCGGATCCTAAGCAGTGCATGGTAACAGCAACAGCCAGTGTGGAAGGCCTGGCTATTCCTTTGAAACTGCTGGGGCTTACAGTGACTGCCCACCACCTTGTGCCCTCCTCCCAGCTGCGGCAGGGCCCCTGGGGCTAGATCCAGCAGGCAGCAATAGACATTGGTCACACCACAAAGAGGGAATACTTACAATCTACAAGACCCAGTTGGTCATTGACAAGACCCAGGACCACGTCTACGATGGGGCAAAGCTGTGGAGAGAGACATCAGGGAGCTCAGGAGGTATGACGCTGGGGAGGAACATTTGCCCCAGCATGGTGGTAGTGATGGATTGACTGTTGTCTATGGGCCCTGTCCTCTCCACAGCCCAGGGGAGGGATCTCTCCTTATTCCCACCTTTAAGATGGGAAACAAATTTAGGGAGGTGTTGAGCTCTGTCACACAACAAGAAAACACCCCAGCTGGGGTCCAGAGCCATGGGTGCTCAGACTGGACCTCCCATCTCCGCACTCACATAGATGAGCCATTCCTGGCTCTTTCCATCCCACTGGGCCACCTGCCTGACCCTGGAGACACGATCCCTCTCTTACCAGGTCAGGGAGGACGTTGGCCAGCACTCGGTTCACTAAGTTGTCCACCAGGTTGGGGAGAAGCCTACAGAGGGAGGAGCAGGATGGGACAGGCATGGGGGGCTCTGGGCTGTCCATACACACCAGTGTCTAACTCTGTCTCTGAGCACTGAGAGTCCCCGGGCCCTAGTCAGAGGCACTGGACAGAGGGCTCTCCCTAGGCCTGCCCACATAGGCCAGCAGCAAACTTACTTCCCTCTCTGCCTCCCCTTTCCTTTCTCTCTTTCTCCACCCCTTCCATTCTCTCTTTAACCTAGCCTCTATTCCCCTCATTCCTTCCCTCCCTTCTTCCTTCTCTCCCCTTTCCTTCTTTCCTTATCTCCTTCCTTCTTTCCTTCCTTCCTTCCTTCCTTCCGGCTCTGTTTTGACAGAGAGTCTGGAACATCCCAGATCCCTAGCTGCCTAGACCTTCCCTCCAACTCCTGTGGTCTTCTGCAGAGCTAAAGGCTTGTCATCTTCCCAGGGAACAAATGAATTTACTACTTTATCTAAGTTCACAGATGGCATTCCATGTGCTCAAAAAACATTTGTGGATGGGACAGAACCCTAGCAATAAAAATAACCACACACTCAAAGACAAGTAAGTGGAACTGAAAAGGTTGGGTGGTGGGAGCCATTTAATAGATCAGGAAGGAGACCAGAGAACTGACCAGAGTGGGTTCTCAACGCCCACCTGAATCCCAGCTGGTGAAGGACAGAGACTGGTTACACACACAGATGGTGCACAGATAGTCAGGCAGACACAGGTGGACTCACTCCTTAACATCATTGCTGTTCAGCCCTCACACTGACCCTGGGCCCCTCCCCAACAAAGAACTGTCACTTCTCTGCCAGGCTGTGGGGCAACATCCTAGAGAAACACCAGCTTAGACTCCTCCCCAAGGTTTGCCGTGCACCTTGGTTCTCGTTGTAGATGGATTCACCTGTCCTGGCACTCCTGAGGTCACTAGGAATATACACAGGGGCACACACAGGTGCACATGTACTGGTGTGTTGGAGACAGTGTGCCACTGATATAGTGATAAACAGACAGGCAGACAGACAGATAGACATAGATATATAGAGATACCTATTCCCTTATGAGAAGTGATAAGCTACATTAGACCTCCCATAAAACAACATCTATAGACAGCATTTCATGTCACAGAAACAGATGGACAAAACAGGGAACGGGCAAATGAATGACAGCTCATCCGGAAGCAGCAGGCAGCCTAAGACGTCAGACAAGGGCACTTTAGTGTTTGAGCACAGCGAAGTCACCCAGGTGAATAAAGGGAAGGTTTTAGAGCAGGCACCTGCTTGCATGGAGAAGTGGGGGAGAGCCACACTCTCCTTCCTCAACAGGGAATAGGGACACTAAGGACCGAGGGTGTGAACAGAGAGGCATTCATCTCTAAACTGTCAGGAGTGTGCCCTCATCCAAGGTCTCTTAGGTCTGGGGACAACGTGCTGACCAACGCAAGAATGCCTGACAACCCTCTAGACAGGAGAGGGGTTTGGTCACATTGTAGAGAAGATGAAAAAATATCTCACATATGCCCTCAATCTGGGCACATTGATTATAACCTGATGAACATTTTCTCCAGGGGTTGGGACACTCAGGGATGCATAAGCCCTCTTCGATACTTTCCTAAACTGACAACAGGTCAGATTTTGTGCCAACTGCTTTACCCTCTTTATCTCAGTTCCCAAAGACAGAGTTTACCCCATTTCACAGACTGAGAATCCAGAGCTCGGGACCAACAGAGCTGTTCAGGGTCACACAGCAGCAATGGAACTGAGATTTGAATCTGAGCAGGTCTCTCCTGGGCTCTAAAGCACAGCCCTTGAATTGCCACCAAGCAGGTGCCAGCCAGTGTGGATGGCTCAGTAGGAGTGACCTCTGTGTGGGGCCACCATATTTCCTGCATGGGTGACCATAGTGCCCTGCAGCCCTGCCCTGTGCCTCTCCATCTCACACTCACCCCCGAAGCAGTTTGACTTTGATGCCCCCCAGGAGGGTGTCGCAGCGCTCAATGACCAGCCGCGGGTAGCCTGTGCGGTCCATGGTCAGCCGAACTTTGGCTGTGATGTTTACCTCCACTGCAATATCCAGGAAGCCAATGAGGCTGGAAGAGACCAAGGGACCAAAGAGACCATGAGCCACTCTCGCCACCAGGAGTCTTGGCATTCTGCAGGCCTGTCAGGAACCTGTCACCTCAGGTTTTAGCACTGGTTCTTTCTGAATTTGTGTCTAGGGGACCCAGACAAGTGCTACCCTACCACCTCAAGGCAGTGTGATAAATCTCTCTTGACCTCAGCCAATGAGAATTTTAAAGTCTGGGAATAGGACTTGGTACAAACTCTGGTTTGTAAGGTAACCATCCTGACTTTGTAGACAGGACCTCACCCCATGAGGAAATGACGCTATGCTAAGGCCCACCCTCCAAGGTCTGTATAGTAGGTGTCTAGGAAGGCACTCTGACTGTGCAGACAACCAGAAAAGGAGTGCTCTTGCTACCTTGGGCAAGTAAACTTAAGAAGACTCAATGGCATTAGGAGGATTGTCTAAGTTTTAGAACCCAAGCTATTCCCTACCTCCAGCCTCCAAGACCCTAAACACCACCCTGGGCTGCCTTTCCTGCTGAAGGGACTGAAGGCCGACTTGGAGATCAGTCACTTGCGTCCTCCCTCCCTGTCCCTCCCACCATACACGATGATGAGAAGAGGCAGCTTGCCCCGGGTCCCCTGTCAGGGACCCCTTCTGAGGCAAGAGCACGCACCTCTTTCCGTTGATGGCCACGCGGGTATACAAGCTCAGGTAGACACCCACACCAGGCAGGAGCCGCACAGACACCCGGGGAAGGGTAAGCTCCACAATTCGTAGCCTGCATGCGATCAAAGAGGTGAGCTAGCGACAGCTGCCATACTGCCTCAGAGCACCCTCCCTCACCGCTCCTCCTCTGCTCCCCACACTCCATCCTCCTACCACAGGGATGCCTGAGATCCATGGGCAGAATATGGAGAAGTTCAAGGGAGGAAACGCCACGGCCCAGCATCCCACCCCTGGGGGCATCTGTTTGCACATCTGTGCCTTTCATTTCCTTAGAATCTTTGGCAAAGACGCTGCTCCCTGCCAGATCCTTCCTGCACACTCCCCAGACTCCAGCCAGGGTTCCCAGGCATGAAGCCACCCGCCCTGAGCCCCAAGCTGGTGAGTCCCTCATTCTGCACACTCTTCCTCCCCAGCAGCTCCTGCCAGCCCTTGCGACTGTGTGAAGGATCTTTCTTCAAGCCCACACACCTCCCTGGCCAGAAAGCTCCCTGGGACTTTGTGCCTGTTTTCAGGTCAACGTGTCCCTCACATCCTAAGAGCTCAGTCTATTTGTTGTTAAACATCTATGGCAGGGAATCTGGCCATGGCTGGAATTATAAGACATAATTACAAGCAGGAACTCTAATGTACTTCATTATGCGATTAGAGCATACGGTGTACTCTATATGTCACACGGTTTTAAGTCCTTGGCTTTTTCTTTTCTTCATAAATTGAGTTATTTGACCATTCTACAGACCAGTAAATTGTGAATCAGAAAGGTGAAAAGAGTGTCCTAATGTCACACAGAAATAAAAGAGACATTGCCGGGTCTAGGCTTCTAGCCTCATTCATGTGGACCCTGCAAACTGTAACTGGGACCTGCCAAGATCTCCTCCGATAGCCTCGGTGCATGGTCACCCACTTGTGGCTAGCAGTCAGTAGGCAGAGCTCCCTTCCTTACCCAGTGATGCCTTGAACAGTGCTCAGGATGCCTCCTTCACCCAACACACCAAGCACACCACCTCCTCCTAGAAGTCCTCCATCTCCGAGGAGACCACCTCCTCCGAGCAAGCCACCTTGGCCTGCCAGAATGCCTTCATTCGCCAGGAAGCCTCCGCTGCCCAGCAGGCCTCCGGGACCAAGTGCCCCAGTGGCCACCCCGGCTGGGATCTCTCCAGGCCGCAGCTCGCGCCGGTGGAGCCGGCCCACCGCCGATGTGTCTGCAGCAGACCTGTACCGCCCAGAGTTCCGGTGGTAGGCATAGTCTGCATGGCGGTAGTCCTCATGACGCAGGTCCCTGAGGTTCCCGTCAGGCTCCAGGATCTCCCCATAGCGGTATTTGCCCCCCAACTGAGCGGTGTTGTCGTTCTTCTCAATGTGCCCATATTTGTAATTACCACCAAGCTGTCTGCCATTGGTGTATACTGGGGGGGGCTCTCGAACATGGAAGTCGTTGTAGGGGACACCACCAACACCTCGGGGAAATTCAGCTCGTCTGTAGTCATCATAGTGGTGCCGACCACCACCCAAAAGGCCGCCACTGCCCCCCAGCAAACCCCCACCTCTGCTCCCTCCACCACCCAACAGCCCTCCACCACCACCTAGCAGCCCCCCACCATGGCTACCACCACCACCACCCAACAACCCTCCACCACCACCTAGCAGCCCCCCTCCACTGCTACCACCACCCAGCAGCCCCCCACCATGGCTACTACCACCACCCAGCAGCCCCCCACCATGGCTACTACCACCACCCAACAACCCTCCACTACCACCTAACAGCCCCCCACCATGGCTACTACCACCACCCAGCAGCCCCCCACCACTGCTACCACCACCCAGAAGCCCCCCACTACCACCCAGCAGCCCCCCACCACTGCTACTACTGCCACCCAATAGGCCTCCACCCAACAGATCACCACCACCTCCTCCACTCCCACCACCAAGCAGGCCCCCCAAGAGACCTCCTCCCCCACCACTGCTCCCTCCACTTCCACCAAGCAGCCCACCCAGGAAGGGCCCACCACCATCACCACGGGCTTTACCCAAGGGCACCTCCCTCAGGGCGGAGCGGAAGGCATCGCTTGTCTGTATTGTGCCTGAGATGGCTGTGGAGAAACACAGGGGTCATCCCTGGGGCTCCCCTTCCCAGTCCCCAAGCACCACCTCAGAGTATCACTCTATTGTGGGGTCTCATCCATCCCCCCGCCCCCAGTTTAAAAAAAGCAGCAACAGATCAAGAAGACAGAGCAGGACCCAGTGAGCTCATGTCCTGGTCTTACCGCTGTCCCTCTAACTAGGTTCCCACATGATTGGGCCAAACCTTGTATCCTCACTGGAGCCCTGGGCAGAGATTGGGCCACAGCAGGTCCTCATTTCTCAGAGCATAGAGTAAGGATTTGAGATTTGGAGGCACCTGTACCTGAATTTCTGTGCTCTGGGGACTAGACAGGTCTCCAGAAGTCATCCTATTAGCCCTCCGTACACCAGTCCTCAGAGGTGAGGATAGGTCCACCCACTTTCCAGATGAGGAAACTGAGATCAGGTTGTATAACCAGGGTTTGAATCCCAGGAAGGCTGGCTCTGGGGCCCAAGTTCTTAACCTCTGCTCTCTACTGCCTTGAGAGGATGAGCTGGTGCCCAAAAAGTGGCATCCAAGAGAAAAGGGAAACTCCAGCCCAAAGGGAAGAGGCCACCCAGTCACTAACCACGGAGTCTGCTAGCGTGGAGAGTACCCAGGTACTGGAGAGCTGGCTTGCCTCCCCTGCTCCTCCCATCCACTCATGACCCCCGTTGGGATTGGACTCACCCTTGCCCAGTACATCTTTTGTAACTCTGAGGACTGTGTTTGTGTCTTGAGGTATGCCACACACAGCTGCCACCGCCAGAGCAGCCACACACCACGCGGTCCACATATTCATGTTGCTCTCCTGTTGAAACACCGTGTGTCAGACTGTGACTGTCCTCCCATCCATCCCTTTATCCACTCACCCATTCATCCATCTGTCCATCCACCCACCCACTAGTCCATCTGTCTACCCACCCACCCATCTGTCTATCCTAGCCATTCGTCCATCCATCTACCCATCCACTCCCACATCCATCCTTCCTTCCATCATCCATCTGTCCTCCTTGTCTTTATCCACTCAGCTCTGGTCAGCAGGCAAAGATAAGCACCCTTGGCCTAGGAGTCACATGAGAATCCCATGACCCAGAGACAGGAAACTGACCAAGGTTACACAGTAGGACATAGCCCAGAATTCCTGACATCACTTTAAATTTGTTCGAGGGAAAATTGATCTAGTGGCAAGATCACTCATTAAACAAATGATCCCAGAGCATGGAAATCAATCGCCCAAGGTGGAACTGAATAATAGATCTGTAAGGACAGGGACAGGAATTTCAAACCAAATAGCACTCTGGCAGCTATCAGCTCTGTGAAGCTCTTCAGCATCTATCCATCTACACATCCACCTACATGTTCACTCACCTGTTCTTCTCCTCCTATCCAGGCACCTTCCAGCCTTCTATCCACCCTCCAGTCTACCCATTATCCAAAGAGCTACTAAGTTGTACACCATCTACCAATACACCCTCCTATCCTTCTATCCATCTCTCTATCTGTCCACACACCAGTCCATACCCCTACCTACTTTCCCATCCATCTACCATGCATCCATTTGTACATCTACCTCCCATCCCCCCATCTCTCTTCCTATCTGTTATCTAAGCAGCTAAACCATCCGGTCATATATCCATCCATCCATTAATCCAACAGTTCTCAACCTTGCTAATGGTGTGACCCTTTAGTACAGTTCCTCACATTGCAGTAATCCCCAACTACAAAATTATTTTTGATGCTGCTTCATAAACATAATTTTGCTACTGTTATGCACCCTTTGGGAGATAGAGGTTTGTCAAAGGGGCTAAGAACACAAGCTAAGAACCACTGTAATTCTTTCATCCATTAATCCATTAATCTTCCCTCCCTTAGAGCAGTGGGATCCACACCATATGCATAGGACCATGGCTTTGGATGAGAGCCCTGTAGATCTGACCCTTAGGCAAAAGACTTTGCCCTTTTGGACCTCTAATTCCTAACCACAAGCGTGAGGCATCTAAGCCACACAGGTGGTGCTTAGTAATGGGCGGTTGTTGTTGTTTTAGGACAGTCTCCTCCGACCCTCAGGAAGCGATGAGCGTGCTGAGGTGGGTGAGGCCTGACTTCAGCTCGGATGACAGCTTCCAGGAAGCTTTGGCAGCCTCTGTGCCCTTGCCTCCTTCGCCCACTTCATCTTCCCAGGCTGCTCACTCGTCTGCCTCAGAGTGCCAGTGCCCAACAGTCTCCCTTTGCTGACATCAGCGCCTTCCACGTACACACTCTCCTCTCTTTAACTTGTTCCCACCACTCTTGAATTTCATAAAACTTCTGAGCTCCATATACCCATCTGATCCCAGGAGTCTGGGAGATACTCCTTTCTAGTATTAAAAACTTGAATGTCCAAGAATGCTTTCCTGCCTTCCTCACCTCATTTTGACCCCTTGCCTAAACTCTGCATATATATAATTCTTTCATAAAAACAAAAACAGGCAGTAGTTGAAGCATTCCCAGCATCAGCAAGCAACTAGATGAAAAGATCTATAGGGTAATAAAGGTCCCATTTGGCTTAGACTCCTGGGAAAGCTGGGCACAGCTTTTGCATACATACATATGTCCTGATTTGGGCTTATTTGCTGTTTTCTTCAGCTCTGGCCATTGGCAGGGCTTCCCCGCAGGCCTACAGTGTGGGATTTCTCATCCCTCACAAGGCCTCAGCCTCTTCTGCCGCCCTGGACCTGTGACAGGGAAGGGACTCCTACTTACCCCCGATGGGTTGTACAGTCAATCCCGAGTGATCTGATGCCCAGGCCTCTGCTGTGGGCTGAGTCTGGCCACAGGTCAGCCTTATAAAGTGGCCACAGTCCAAACAAGGACCCGGACAGGGAAGGGCTGTGTAATTATGACAGACTAGAATTATAAGATCGGAATTAGATTTTCTCTACAACTCGAGTATTGAGTCCCAAAACCACAAGAGTCTGCGGTTTGTGGTTAATTCCAAGAAGTGTGTTCAGCCCCGGATGGTGTCACACGAGCTGGGGTTTATCATCCTGATCTGGGTACATTCCTGGAAATCCCAGAGAGGCCTTCAGGTGAGCACATCTGGGTTCCAGATGTTCAGGTGTGGGGCAGCTCATAGGCATATGGTTCAGAGCTACAGAAGGATCCCCACACCCACGAGTTTCACCATGAGAAAAAAAGAACTCATGTACAGAAAGGCTGAGAGAGCATCCAGTGAGCACCACACCCCTGCCAGCTCTCTCCAGTCTCACCAACATTTGTGTTCTGTGGCACCGGGCCTGTCATGTTTTTATCCAACCACAGAGCCCCTTTTTATCTCATGAGTATTTCACTTTTTATGCCCTTAGACAAAGTCTCATGCATCCCAGGCTGGTCTCTAATTCACCATGTAGCTGAGGATAACCTCGAACAGCTGAGCCTCCTTCATCCATCTCGCTGGGATTAGTCAGTCACCACCACAGCTGTGTATGCTGTGGCTTCAACTCTCTGTATGCTGCTAGTGAGCCCTCATCCACCTGAGCTTGGTTCTCAGTCCTTTTTTTTTCTTTCTTACTTAAGGTTTTTATTGTTGTGAAGAGACACCTTAACCACGGCACTTCTTATCAATGAAAACGTTTAATCGAGGTGGTTCATGAGGTACGGACACCAGGAAGTGACACTACCCACTTCTACAAACAGGCCACAATTTTTTATATACATTTCCACACAGTGAAAGGGCCAAACTTGTGATGATTTTATGTATCCATGTGGCCTGCATCTTACCATACTATACAACGTTCCTTCCCCCAAAGTCCCATCTTTCCTTTCCCCAGTCACTCCCTACTCCCTGAGAGGTATTCATTGACCTCTCTACTGCCCAGGTTCCCCTTGACATCCAAGACACTCCACACCCCCACTCCTGCCTCCCACTCCTGTCTTCCCCTTATGCTCCTCCATGGTCCTTGTTACTACTGTGTTTCTCCCTGCCTCTGGGCCTTTGCGCCTGCCAGCCCTGCTGTCTACCATGCCTTTTATTCCCCCTCTGGACCACTCAGCAATCCCTGGACCCCAGCTAAGATATGAATTCTCCAGGAAAACCAGGAGTGTGACCATCTCTCAATCCAGGGCGTAAACGGGCTAGCTAAGAACACAGTCTGGTAATGGGAGTTCTGCTGCCATCATTCTGCCTGCTTAAAGTAAACTGATGATCAGATCTATCCTGGCCCATGAAACTGAAGATAGAACCTGCACACGATGCTGCTAGGGACAGAGCTTTCTCAGCTTCATCATCTAGGGTCCTTTTGGGCTCCACATGGTCACATGGGGCATGAAGAAAAAAATTCACAGTGAGCTGTCTAAATCCGACTAGGGCCAGAGGGCTATGGGATTGGAGGACGACTTCCTCCTCTCTGGCCTCAGCCTGGTTCTGTATTATGAAGAGTGTAGAAGGCTGGGTAGGAAATGTCTAGATCCTGCCGGAAGCCCCAGAAGATCACAGTCCCCCGTGGCTCCCCGAGTGAGAGCAACTTCCCTGTGTAAAGTGGGTTCTACCCCGTTTGCTCCGACCACCAATTTGGACCACACCTGCTCTTCCCTGTGCTTCGGTCTGCACCTCTGTGTCATGGAGAGTTTAGGAGTAACATTTGTAAATGATGGTCCCTTGTATGTCACTGGGCCTCCATCATGTAAAATCTGACTCTCGGCTGCATGGCACCAAGGAGGTGTTTCCCCAGATGCTGGATAAGCAAGCATATCTATCACCTTTTAAATTGAAGTAAAATCCAAGAATCCAAATAAGCCTTTCCTCACCCGAGGAAAAGGAAGGCCATGTGATCTGCTGAGGGCCAAGCATGGCTGCAGCCTGGGGGTGATTGTTGTCCCCCCTCCAGGCTCTCTTACTGCCTTCAGTTCTGAGGCCAGAGCAGCCCCAGTGGCTCTGAGACTGACCTGTCTCATGGGGCCACCTTGATATCTTAGAAGGATTAGTGCAGCGGCGCCAGGGAGATCGCATGGGCTTAGTGTCCAAAAGGCCCTTTGTCTAGAGCTGTGCTGTGAAGGGAGCATGGTGGAAGGACGTCCAGATCTCCCAGGAGATGACTGACCCTGAAGGTGACCCAGTTATAAAGGGAGGGAAGTGTGTGCGTGTGTGCTGAGTCACTCGGTTGAGATAGAAAACAGTTCCGGCTCCACCATGGCCTCCTCCCCTCATCACCGTCCCCTGTCTGAATGGTCAGTTCACTAGGAATGCCCACACAGGGTACTCTTTGTAGCACAGATTCCAATTTATCTTAATAATAAAAATCAGGAGCCAGATATTGGGGTAAATGCTGAAAGAGCAGCGAGAGAAAGGAGCGAGCCACAGTCAACTCTTACCTTGCTAACTCATAAGCCAATTAAGAACTGATCTTCTGTGTCCTTCCCCCCTTATATTCCTTTCAGCCATATCACTTCCTGTCTGTCTGTATAGATGGACATACCTCTATGGTAAACTAGTGACCAGCTCCATCCTCTGATCTTCAGGCAAGTGTAGATGTAAGTTTCTGTCCCACATGGTCCTGAAGTCACTCAGTCCCAAAGACGCACAGAGGCTTATATTAATTATAAACTCTTTGGCCTCTTAGCTCAGGCTTATTATTAACTAGCTCTTACAACTTAAATTAACCCATAATTCTTATTTATGTTTAGCCATGTGGCTTGGTACCTTTTCTCAGTAAAGCCTTCTTACCTTGCTTCCTCTGTATCATGGTGATGACTGACTCTTTGCCTTTCCTCTTCCCAGAATTCTCCTGGTCTGGTTGTGCTACCCATACTTCCTGCCTGGATATTGGTCAATCAGCTTTTTATTAAACTTATATGAGTGACAAATCTTTACAGTGCACAAGAGCATTATCCCACACCATTTCTTCTTTTTTCCTTCTCAAAACAAGAACCCTGAACCTAATCTGCTTTGTTTAACTTTTTTCCTGATCATTATCCATGAAAACTTGTAACCAACACACTAAACAAAGATAAACATTTTTGATCTTCAGATAAGCTTTACTGATTAAAATGAAATGCCACTACAAGGCCCTCCACTGTAACCGAGGACCAAACTCCAAAACTGCTGTAACCAAGTCTCTCCAGACTTGAGGGATAATTCTAACAAGTTGACCACAAGTTTAACTACTGCTTCACAAAGGGGGAATCCATGCCATATGATACGATTGCTTCCTTGAGTCTCCTTAAATCTAACATTGCCATAGGAGTCCATTTAACTCTTGCACATGCTTGGGGCTATCTATCATTTGGCATTCGTTCCTGTAAGGTATCTGGATAAATTAAAGTTGGTTATTTGAAAACCTTAGGCTGTTCCTCTCTAACCTTATAATACAACCCTAAAATTGATTCTCCATTAAATTCCTCTGTCTGTATCTAAACATCTCTATGATCTGCTATAATAAGTTTTTCTAAGGCCTGTATCTTGGCACTCATATCAACCAAATTTCTTAGGGATAAACCAAAAATTATCAAACTGATAATAAAGATTATCAAAATGATAACTAACATTATGTCAATCTTGGCTAAACTGATTGTCCCTTCATTTAATTGTTCCAATTTTAAGCCATCCATTGTGTAATCATACAGAGACCTAACTCTCTCCATATTAATAGTGTTTCTCATTTTTTTTAATGTGTGTGGGGGGGGGAAACTCCTCTTTTTTTTAACTAATTCCCCTCTTTAAGAATTTCCAATTGTCTCACCAAATTTGCTGATGATGTCAGTGAAAATTGAAATGGAGCATGTCTGATCAGAGAACACAGGCGGTGAACAGCCTGGCTGAGGACAGCTGTGGCTGCAAGCGTGTAGCTGTGAGCTGAGAGTGTGTGGAAGTAGCAACAGCGGTAGAAGCCTGAGCAGGTGTCAAGGCAGCTACCTAGTGTGGCAGTAGCCTGAGGAAGAGGTCCAAAGAAAGCCCACAACCCACAGGGGAGAGGGAGCTGGCTGTCTGAAAAACCCACACGGGGTTGTGCAGAAGCACATGTGGAAGGAACCGCCTGAAGCCAGAGCCAGCCAGTCTAGGGCAGGTAAGTCCTGTGGTGTTTGGATCCCAGGTACTTCTGGAGTTTGGGTGGCAGCTGGAGACTGTTGTAGAGAGGCTGTAATAGGAAAATCCCAAACTTGTTCAAAGGGAGGAACAAAAAAAAGAAAGAAAGAAAGAAAGAAAGAAAGAAAGAAAACCTAGCCACCTAGCCAGTGGGGTGATGACTCCAGCTTTTTTGTGAATCCGTACCATAAAGTTGGAAACTAATTGTTGCATGACTTCTAATTGGTCTTAATAATAAAAACCAGGAGCCAGATATTGGGGTAAATGCTGAAAGATCAGAAGGAGAAAGGAGCAAGCCATATCCAACTCTTACCTTGCTAAGTCCTCATCCATAAACGGGCTGAGCTCCTGGGTCCTCCTGCCTTATATTCCTCTCTCTGCTCAGCCATTTCACTTCCTGTATAACAGACCTCTGATCTCTATGGTTACCTAGTGGCTAGCTCACCCTCAGATCTCTAGGCAAGCTTCATTTGTTAGCGTGCAAACAGGATAATACCACAACTCTTCACACTGTGTCTTATCCCCTATACTAAGGTTGGAAGTTCAGAGTCATGGAGGAGAGACACTGAGTTCAAATCCTGACCTGCGTAGCCTTGGCTTGTCACTTAAATTCCCTGTGCCTCAGTTTCCTGTAGAATTACTAGAAAGCAGGGCTAAGACGTTGAACATGAGAATGCAAAAGGCACGTTGGACTGTGCCTAGCCCTTTGTGAATGCTTGACAACAGCACCACAGTGTCACATTGAACGTCCCAGTTTCGGAATCAGGATCAGCAGGATCTGCTTGAGTCGCAGACTTCCCGCTTCTGCCACTTAGGAGCTGCCTGATACCAGTTCTCGGGGCCTTGGTTTCTCCATTGTAGAACCAGGATGTATGGCATCAGTTTTCCCATTACTATGACAAAAGACCTAGGGAAACAATGTGAAGGAAGACACCGTCCTTTTAGCCCAGAGGTCTCAGTCTACCGTCGACGGGCTCCATTGCTCTCAGGCCTGTGGGATGGTGGAGCACCATGCAGAAGGACACAGAGGAAAGCTGCTCACCCCATGCCACCATAGTGCCACACAGATCAAGCTCTAACCTAAGAGTCCTGTGGAGACACTTCATAGTTGAACCATAGCAGCATGGAACCCCCATCCAGTCTAGGCACTGTGGGATTCAGTTCATAGCAGGATGGCAAGCAGACTCTGTCCCTGCCTTTGGGGAACGCTCAGTGGAGGGCCAGGTGTCTTGATGTGAACATTTAGCTCCCCAGTGCTGGGAAAAGGGGGCTCAGGCCTGACTCAGGAAGAAGTGCCAAGAAATGGCAGCCATGTGAAGGCCTGGCCAGGTTGCTGCTCACTCACACATGCCAGGCTCTCTTCCCAGCACCTGACAAGGGCTGACTTTAGCCCTCAGAGGAACTGGGAGAGAACCATGACTTCCCCATGTCACAGCCAAGCACATGCTGTGGCCTGGATGTGTTCCCTGTATGATGGGGCCAGTGGGAGGTGTTAAGCTTGTGGGGACTCCAGCCTCGTGCACAGATAGGTACCATTTAAGTAGACAAAAGGTAAATTCCACGGTGTGCGAATGGTTCTTAAAGAAAGGATTCTGTGTGTGTGTGTGTGTGTGTCCCTCTCCCTTTTCCTCTCCATCTCCCATCTCCTTCTTTATCTCTTTCCTATCTTTGGCCTTTCTGTCTGACATTATGGGATGGCACATCAAGAAGGAGCCTAGCAGACATCAGCTCCTCCATCTTGGATGTCCTATCTCCTATAACAATGAGCCAGTGTATTGTTACTCATTATAAATCAGCCGGTCTCAGACATCCTGTTGCAGTCCATCAGCACATATGGGGATATGAGACTCAGAGAGAGCCCAAGGTCAGGCATCCGAGCCCCTTTAGTTGCAGTAGGAGGCTGCCTGGACCTCTGAGTAGGAGCTCGGATGACTTCGTACCATGTGCATTGGTGATGCCTGGAAGATTAGTAAAGCCTACTTTACTAATCTTTTGTTTGTTTGTTTGTTTAGTGATGAATTTGTTTGAGTGATGAACCCTGGGGAGCCCCATGCCAGATGTGAGCAGGGCCAACCTTCCATAGGCTTGAGGTCTAGGGAATAGGACAGAAAGGAGGAGGAAGGAATTCCTGACACGCTCCCAGCACTGTGATGTCTGCCCCAGCTACTGTCCATAGCAATGAAGCTAGCCTGCCACAGACTGAAACCTCCAAAACCACGAGCCCAAATAAATCCTTTAAACTGTATCTCCTGTAGAGTTGTCACACTGGTACATGAAGCTGACCGTGCCGTGCGTCAAGAGCATTTGGCAGTGCTCTCTTGTTCTAGGGGCATCCCTGTCTTCTCCTTGGTCAGCGGGCATCTCAGCCTGGCTGCATGGAGTTCCAGATCCTTTTCTCCTTGGAAAACTCCTATTCACCCCTCAAAATTCAGCTCATACACCCTTCTGAGAAGTGCCCAAAACTCAGAGATGCAGGTTCTGAAGAAGAGAGAGTGGGGAATGGATCAAAGGGAGAGGAAAAGTCGGGGAGGCATGACAAGGACCAGAGGCTGCCCAGGCCAGCCAGGTGGGCTGGGACACAACACTCCAGGTTCCCACATCTCTCAATGGTTCCTGCTTAGAAAGAGAAAGGTCATTGGAGGCCAAGGCCAAGACCGCTCCTCTGCATCATCAGGGAATGAACCAGCAGGCAGGCACAAGACCAAGGATCAGTTTATTGAAGCTGGGACTGAACCAAGGTGCTGTGTGCTTTCTGAAGCAGACCTGGGGCTGCCCAGATGTTCCCCACCCCCAAACTAGCAGAACCACAGGGACAGAGGGCAAGGTGGGCCTGGGTGGACAGGGGGCACGTATACTGTCACCAATGCAGGCTAGAGACTGGGAGGGAAACTGAGTGCAGACAGACAGGACTCTGAAGTGAACAGGAAGAGCAGCGGCCACGCTGCCTCACGGTGCCACGGTCAGCACAACAGCATTCTGCAAGAACAGGAATTCTCAGTTAGGTCTCCAAGCCCCAGGCCTGCACATCTGCCTCACCGTGTGCCTGCCTCCTGCTCTGAGACCCAGCATTAAATGAGGTGTAAGCAGCTGAACGTGTCTGGTGTGGGTCAGATTCCTGGCTCAGACATCCTGAATAACCTTGACACCCCTCGGCCTTCATCCTCAGCTTAAAAACTGGTACAGAAACCCCTGTTCTGCTCACTTCCTGGAACTGTCCCAAGACTCAGAAGTGTGCTGACTTGAACAGGCTTGTAGCCCAAAAGAGTGTGTTGGTGGATGTCACAATCTATTAATCATGTCTGCCATGGGCACAAGGTGAGGGAAGGCCAGAACAAGTATTTGCTATTCATAAACCAAACAACTGTGATTCTGTGAGTTTATCTGAGATTTCTTCTTCAGATCAGACATGTCCTAATTCAACAGAATTCTGTGATTGATTGACAATGTCTGCCATGGGCAAGGAAGGCAAAGGTAGAAATACATGAGCTATTTATTAGCTATTTCTCATAGACATGGTTTGTATTTCTCTGAGCTATATAGAAATGATACAGAGGCAGGTCAGAAGGTGAGGCAGAACATGCCTCTCAGAGGCGTCAAGCATGTCCCTCTGAGCCTAAGATGGAATCATCTGAACACAGCCACAGAGAAGCTCACCTCAATGATTTCTACTGCTGAATTGGCAAAGTTGACATTGAGAATCTTAGGCAGGGGTATCCCAACCTCCAGGTGTTCTGTGAAGAGAAAATGGGTGAAGACAAAGATGGGGTGTCCCAAGACACTGATGATGGGCAGACATTCCTCCCTGTGGGAACTCAGCTTCTTATTGGCAAACTCCTACCTACCCCACCATACCCAAACAAAACAAGACAAAACCTGTGTTTTTGATATCACCTGTGGTTCCCCTTCAGCCACACCTCGTAGAGGTGTCACCTCTTGCTGATATGACTACTTCCCACGTAACTATGGGCATTTAAGCAGGGCGCAGGGGAGGATAACTGTGGAGGCCCAGAGTAGAACAAGGTGGTGCTGATTATTGCTGCATGAAGGGAAACACTGGCATCTCCCTGGCCTCAGTATTCTCAAAGCAAGGGAGTGAGGAGCAAATTGATCTTCAGTTCGGTCATACCGTTGAGCCTCTGCATGTAGGCTGCCCGGACCACATCGCTTAGCCATTCTTCTAGATGGGATACCTGCAACACAGGGTGTGTGCAAGGGACTTCATGGGACACCAGGGGCCTGGAAGCCTTCAGCAAGCCTAAAGAAACAGTTCCTGGCCGGTAATGGGTCCCCTGGACTAGGTTGTCTACCCAATAGCACCAAAAGAGACTTGGGTTAATACAGGTTTCACCCTTAGCTTGGGATCTTAGAAGACATTCCGTTCTAGAAGATTCTGTGGGTTAGGGTGGGTGTGCCTGAGAAAAGGAGAAGGAATGTGCCCAGATACGGTAGAACTGTATGAAGTCTGATCTTAGGATTTAGACAGTTTTTGAGCCCTCAGAACATTCTAGAATTTGAGGCTGTCCCTGAGATTTCAGAGCCTCGGAAGTCTATAAGAAGCAGGAAGGAGCCTTGGGACTCTTTGGGGCTCTGAAATGCTAGAACTTTCTGGGTTCAGAACTTTCTGTGACTTCCAGATCTTCGGAACTTGTGAGCCTTTGAATATTTACAAGCGTGACAGTCCAAGACCTTGGAAGAACACGGGATTGGTTTTCTTAGGGTAATCAGTGCCGTTTGCATACACGCACACACATACGCACACACACAAGCACACACACACGCACACACAAATGCAGGTGCACAGGCAAACACAAGCATGAACACTAGCATACTTTATCTCTTTTTCTGCTCTGCTCAGAGGGAGCTGAGCCCACACAGAAGCAGCGATGACCTTGACTCAGCCACCACTCCCCACCCAAATGCTCCACCTTGTGCCAAGTTCCTTCTTCCCAGGTACTTACATCAAAAGGTTGGGAAAAGGAGGAGGCCAGCTGGACACTCAACCTGGCAGAGAGAAGAGAAAGGATGAGAGGTTCTAGCTGCTCCTCACTTCCTACTGAGGGCTGTTCACCTAGCTTACCCTGGCCCACCCCAATCATAGCCTTCCAGGGACAGGAAACAAGACTCAGCTAGTTCATCTCTCCCCAGCCTTGGCCCAGGGTCTCTGTTTTCCTCACTGTGAAATGGACTGAGAGGCCCTCACTTCCCTTCTGAGACTGCGCTTCAAACCACTCCAAGGGGGCTCCCAAATGTCTGTGTGTATGACACTGCACGTGGACCATCCACATCCAGCAAGTGCTCACTAATGGTCTTGTATACCAGTGAACCCTAGTTCAGGGTAAGCCTAGACCTCCATCTTCACCTCTGGAGTGCTGTGGTATGAACTGCCACCAGGGGGCAGAGAGGAGCAGGCAGCACGCCTGGCTAAGGGGGGCTGCAATGGAACCACAGGGAAGTTGTAGAGGCCAAAAGGCAGAGAGATGTCATACTGGGTGCTGTGACTCAGGACAGGAGAATCTCAAAGACATCGGGGAAATTCTCTACCACTGGGACAGGGGCCAGACCGACTTCATCATAGCCAGAGCGCCAGGAGGAGAGGAAGGCCCGGAACACAGGTCTATTTCTCCAGCCAGAGCGCACTTTACAAACTGTAAAGTACTGTACTGGGAAGTGTATGAAAGTATGAGGAGAACGGTCTTTCACTTTCATCTTGGCTACTTGGATGCTCTGGATGCCCAGTTAACACAGGGCAGGAGAAGAGGAATCCGAGGAAGGAGTCCATAGGAGGCAGAAGCATCTGCCAGCAGTGTGGGGCTCCTGTCCCTGTGGTCAGCATCAGACAGGTGGCACAGGGTGCAGCCTTTGTATCCTGGTGCAGGCTCACTACCAGGGCAGCCTCTGAGCATAGGGAGCAGTGGAGGGGCCAGTCAGGGCCACCTACTCTGAGCCCTACCTGCTCGATCTGAAATGATCGCCAGTCCCCTCCCTGTAGGAGGTAAGACAAACCCACTAAACACCCAACTCAGTGATGCCCACTGACACCAGGTGGCCCCTATTTTAACCAGTCCCTGATTCTTGTGTCTAGAGGGGATAAGGTCACCCTAAGACCCCCACATTACCGTTCCAGGGACAGGGATATGTGCAACTTGGTAGTGGATGGAGCCAGCTGGGCATTTAGAGTCATAACCTGAGAAAAAGAGAGGGCATTTATTTTCCCTGACTCTGCAAGGCATAGGGACAGTCACCTGAATACCAGGAGAACCTCTGCCCATTCCTGCCACGTGTTGCTCTGGTCCTACTGGGTGGCAGGAACTGCAGGCATTCTTGGCTGCAGACCTTGGAAAGACCCACTTCTTTAACCCATGGGGGAGCTAGAGGCTCCCCAGCACACTTGAGCAAACCTAGGAAGATAGCAGAGGAGACAGGCAGGGCAGGTAGAGCACAAGGCATGCTGGGACCAGCAGACTGAAGCAGGCAGCAGATTCCCCCAGGAGACAGCTGAGCTAAGTTAAGTCATTAGGGAACAACTCCCAGGACTCAAGGAAACAGTGTGGACCCACTGGGCCAGAGAAGGGTTAGGGGTAGGTGGGAAGCTGGCTAAACAGGTTCAGTTCAGAGATGACATGGGGGGGGTCTTGCTTGACACATGGGGCTCCCCACTCTCCACTCAACCACTTACCCCATTCATCTGGAAGAGGGCTACAGGACTTCCTTGAGGGACAGACGACAGCACACGGATGGTCACTGGGATGGAGACTGTGGCCTTCTTTCTCTGCAGCGCGACCATGGGTGCTTTTGTCACCCGCAGCGAGAGCAGGAGGGGCTGGCCAGGGGGCAGCTTCCCAAGGGCCTGGGAGAGACAAGGAAAGGGCAGAGGGCACCCAGGCAGCTTAGATACCCAATATCGGAAACAGTCTGTCAGTCAGCAAACACATTGACCATCCACCAGGCAAGAAGCACCGTGCTTGGCATCAAGGTCACAGCATGACCTAGGAGAGCAGGCACCTGGCCCCATCAAGGTGGCAAGACTCTAACCCATGGGGTCACCGAATCAGACTGCATGCACAGGCAAACTGGGCATGGTGGCACACATCTAAAATCCCAGCCTTTGGGAGACAGAAGCAAAAGGATCAAGAATTAAAGCTAGCCTTGGCTAAATAACAAGCTCAAGGATCAAAAATAAAACAACACACACGAACTGTGGCAACCCAAGGGCCCTTTCAGTTGTCTCTGCCACAAATCCCTAGTCCCCTTCTTCCTGCCCTCAAGAAGTCCCCATGAGTGTCCAACCTCAGGCCTCTGAGCCTCCTCTATCCTTCAGCCCTGAGACTCTGAGGGGTGAAGTCCCCCCCTTGCTCCCTGAGATTTCCTGGAGCCATCCCCTCCATGGACTCACAGACCTTGTCCTCCACACCCAACTCAGCAGCCACCACATCCTCTGTCCCTCTCTCTGACCCCCTCAGACTCTGCTGCTGCTCTAAGATCCCTAAAGTGATGGGAGTCATGTCAACGTCGGGATGATTCTGATTCCCCCAGCTGGAGAGTGGCGGGCCCAGGCCCAGCTGACTTATGGGCCCTGATATCACGTACTAATGTCCCCTATCTCCACCTCCATGCCCCTCCTCCTTTGTCTCTCCAGGACAGCAAAAAGCAAGAGCGGGGGACCCACTCTTCAGGTCTGGGGGACCCTTGAGGGTGGACCTTATGATTCCCTGTGCTGATAAATAAGTAACTCAGGAATCTGGGCTGGGGACACTGGCCTTCAGATCCCAGCATGTTGGTGTCTGGGGTAGGTGGGGAGGCAGTATGCCTCTGTTCTAAACTGCTCTTGTCCTGATTTCCATCACTTCTCAAAGGCGGAGGCGATTCTGGGACACACAGAACGCTCTAATGGTGTGCTTCCTTCTGCTCGGTATCCACCGAGTAACTGGAAGGAAGGCAGCTGGAAGGACCACAGCAATTAGGGGCCTGGGGAGACTCTCCTGTTCTATGCCTGCTGGAGCAGCTGTGGCCAGTGAACTCAGGTGGCTTCTGGGACACTCTGATGCTTTCCTTTCTACGCCAGCTGTGCTATCAGGAAAGGATATGGTCATTAACACTCCACACTTTAGTAGGAGTTTGGACTCAGTATTAACCGTGGGTGTCTGGAGAGATGCCCTGGGAAAGATTTGGAGTCCATTCAAGTTCAAGGGGAAAGAGATACACTAAGGGAACTCCTAGGAGGGCCACTCACCTCGGGGGCCAAAGCTGCCAGGTCGGTAGTTGTCAGTGGGATATTTCTAGGAACCTGAACATAAGAGCAAACAAGAGGTTAATGGAGAAGGAAGGAATCCCTGGGCACATGGGCAAGACAGGGAGTGTGTCCCTCCCACCTCTGCTCACTACAGACACTCGCACCTATTCAGTGATGACTGAGCCTGAGCCTGAGCCTGACCCTGTACCAGGCACCAGATGCGTGCAGAGAGTTCTTCCCAGCTTCCCTTGCACAACCGACACAACAGCCCTGCAGCTAAGACTGCCCTCAATTTACGCAAGGGATACTAAAGCTCTGCCCAACGTCTATCCTTGGCTAATGGCAGCCCAAGTTGTGCAAATGTTATCAGATCCCTCTCATTGCTCCCAGACCATATCAGAAAGTAGAGGCTAGGCCCCAGGCGCTCTTGTCCATCACCTCAGCAATCACTCATGAGATGACCGTTTCATCTCAAAGGGTTCACATAAGCTTACCAGCTCTAGCAGAAATGTTAGGAATGTGAGCATACTAGGCCCATGCCTCTTCCCCATGAGGTAGCTAGGAAGCAGTGGTAATCATGGTCCACTAAGCAATCGGTTGCTAAGCAACAGTGACCCCACATGAACCACCTATCAGAATAGATCTGTCCGCACTACGTCCCCAGGGCTCTAGGCAGACTCTCGGGCTCAGTCAACACACCGTGATGGTAATAACAGAAGACATATTCTGGGAAGACCTCTCATGATAATGCTCATAGCCCCAGGCATGTCGCTCACTGACTTGTTGTAGAATATTCCTTTGCACCGTGTGAAGATGTATCACTGTGATGGGTTTTTAAGGGCTGAATGGACAACAGCAAAGCAGGAAGAGGTTAGGCAGGACTCCTGGGACACAGAGGACTCAGAGAGGAAGACAGGCAGGTCATCAGCCAGACATGGAGAAAGCAACTCGCGCAGTATAGAGAAAGGAGGTAACAAGCCACGTGAGAGAATGCAGATTAAAATAAATGAGTTAGTTTAAGTTATCAGAGCTGGTGCACCAAGCCTAAGCTAAGGCCAAGTTTTCATAATTAATAATAATTCTCTGTGTCCTTATTTGGAAGCTGGCAGCACAGAAAAAGACTTGCTACATATGGTGTCCACCCCCCAAATAAGGACACAGAGACTTATTATTAAATATGAAAGCTCAGCCTATAGCTTAGACTTGTTTCTAACTAGTTCTTATCTTAAATTAACTCTTTTTGTGTTTTGTTTTGTTTTTCGAGACAGAATTTTTCTGTGTAACAACCCTGGATGTCCTGGAACTTGTGCTCACAGAGATCCTCCTGCCTCTGCCTCCCGAGTGCTGGGATTAAAGGCATGCACCGTATTTTTTAATCTACATTCTACCACATGTTTTTTTTACCTTTTTTTTCATTCTGTACCTCCGACTTGTTTTGTATCTCCTGGCATCTTCTCAATTACTCTTCCTCTCTCCCTCTTCCCAGAAGTCCCACCTATACCTCCTGCCTAGCTATTGGCCATTCAGCTCTCTATTAAACCAATCAGAAGGCACCTTGGCAAAGACACATCTTTACAATCTGAACAAATATTCCACAACAGACATTTCCCTCCTTCAGACTCTGCCTTATCCCCAGCTGAAGATCCCTACCTCTGTCCCCTGAAAACCCCTCTACCCTGTATGAAGTAAGAGGCCAAACCACTTGCCTCAAACCTAAGCTGCATGTGAGGCCTCCACATAGCTCAGAGCTCACTGCTCCAGGTAGGGCTGAGACCAAGAAAAATCCTCTGGCAGGGCTTCTAGAGGCTGGGCCTTCTAAGCTACTGGGACAATGGAGCCAGCATAAAATCAAGGAGGTCCCAGAAGCTCCAGAACAAAAGCGCAAGTGGGCTTCGGCAAAGTCAAACCCTAGCTGTTTGTCTTCCTCCAGCTCAAACCTATTCTTTTTTTTTAAATATTTATTTATTTAGTTAGTTAGTTAGTTATTATGTATACAATGTTCTGTCTGTATGCCTGCAGGCCAGAAGAGGGCACCAGACCTCATTACAGATGGTTGTGAGCCACCATGTGGTTGCTGGGAATTGAACTCAGGACCTTTGGAAGAGCAGGCAATGCTCTTAACCACTGAGCCATCTCTCCAGCCCCCTCAAACCTATTCTTAAGAAAGCAGATGGGATGCCAGCCATTCCTGCTTTAGTGTAAAATAGCTGACACTCAGGAAAGGGTCATCTGACCCAAGGCTGGAAGGAAGGTTGACTCTGTGCCAGTTCTGGCTGCTGAGGTGGCTTTCTGGAGGGCTGAGTTTAGAAGGTTTCAGACGTGCCATGGAGGATTGGCATCCTCCTCTGGGACAGCATGAACGACAGTGTGTATGTTCTAAACATGCCCAACCCTCACTTACAGAGAACAGGCTAAGCAAGGCTGTAAGTGACCACAGGAAAACTCAACACCAGGTCTTCCAAGGCCGGGGAGCAGGTGTCTGATGTGGAGGTCCCTTCTGTGTGTGTTGCTTTTACTGGTTGATGAATAAAGATGCTTGGCCAATGACTCTAGCGTATGTCTGACTACAGGTGTCCCTACCCAACATCCCCATACCCCACTCACCATCTCGGTGGTGATGTCTAGGTCAAGGGCACCATTGGTCTGCAGGAGCCCAAACACGGTGCTGAAGAGGTAGAGTGGGACAGTCACTTGGGAGGTATGGTCCTCCTTGGGAGGCACCTTGACTGGGAGGCGTGGCTTGGGAAAATCAATGACGTCACCAGCTATGCTCTTCACGATGGGCTACGGGGCAGGAGACGGGGACAGGAAGATATGTGACTGCTCAGCCTCCTGGCCTTGCCAGTGATGCCCATCAACCTCTGCGGCTCCCTCATGGACCCTGCTGCCTTGGTCTCGGGGCACTCACGTTCACATCCAGTTCAATGTACTGGTTGGAGATGAGGGGCAGCGTAGCCAGGGTGAACTCCACAGACCCCAGAGGCCCAAGGGGCACCAGGCCTGCAGGAAAGAGGGCAGACAGTACAACCTCAACCTAGCCACCAGGAACAGTCCCCCTTCATCCATTGAGCACCTGGGCATACTTACCTTTAATCCAGAATTCATTTGGGTGCTGCTGTCACCCCACCTAGCTGGTGGATGTCCACAGCCCAAGGCCACACAAAGTGACAAAGTCTGTGTTCCTGTTTTTAGGCCTACTGTGACTGACCCATGCCTGCCCTGCCTCTTTCCCAAGGCTCCCTGATGGAGGTGTGGCCAGAGGACCATGCTGCCCTGTTCCTTCGCATACTTCCCCGAGTACAGAGGACTCCACAGAAGAGGATAGAGTCACTGGACTGCATGGCCGGGTTTGCCTTGCTGAAGCCCCCTGGGGCTGAGGCTTCCTTCTCCCCAGAGAACCTTTGCCACCTGTTTCAGTCCCAAGTGCTCAGTGGATGTCTTTCTGTCTGCAGAGCCTGGGTGCTCAGTGGGTGTCTGTCTGTCTGCAGACCCTGAATCTCAGTGAGTGTCTGTCTGCAGAGCCTGGGTGCTCAGTGAGTGTCTGTCTGTGGCAGACTCTGGGTGCTCAGTGACAGTCTGTCTGTCTGCAGACCCTGGGTGCTCAGTGAGTGTCTGTCTGTCTGCAGAGCCTGGGTGCTCAGTGGGTGTTGGCTGTCTGTCTGCAGAGCCTAGGTGCTCAGTGGGTGTCTGTCTGTCTGCATTTGACATCCTCGCTAGCACCCCTTCCTTAAGTCTCCACCCTAGGCCTTCTCCAGAGATCTCCCCAAAGTGGAATGGGCAGTCTGAAGAGAAAGTGTCCCCTCTACCCCACTTCCCTCCATGGTCACCTGTTCAGTGATAAGGGAAGGCAGACAAGAGAAAGAATCACAGAGGCGGGGCAGGGCCCCAACTTACTCAGTGTAGCCCCCAAGAGTTCGTTCACCACACTTAGCACGCTGTCTACCACAGGGCAGAGCTGTATAGGAGGAGACAGAAGTTATTATAGAGATAAGGGTGCACCCTGCTTGGGGCAAGAGATAGCTGCCCTTCTCCAATTGGTGTTGAGTCTCAAAGCAAAGCAGGGTATGAAGACAGGCGATGGGGAGGGGACATATGGGCACACAGTCTCACGTCTTTGTTACACGAACCCTACTTTAGCACTTTCTAAAGTGCTAAAGATTACTGGGAATGCAGTAAAGATTACAGGGGCTACTGAAGCAATGTCACAGTGGCTACTGCTCCCTCTACCGTTGAGCTCCATCCTGCCACCCCAGTGCAGAGAGAGAAGGCCTGTGGTCAGAAGTCCCAGGGTACCTCATCTTCTCTGTCATCCACAAAACCCATCACACCCTGCCCTCCAACTCACTGAGCCCTGTGCTGTGAGTGCATTGAGCAAGCACTTTACCATCCACGTGAGACTCCAGCCCAGCACCTCAGTCTACAGCTGGGGTCAGAGACGAAGAGCTACCCGCCAAGGTCACGGTTACTAGCAGATACCTAAGATGGGGTTGAGGCAAGACTGGTGCACTAGCTCCAGGTCAGCACTGGAAAGAGAAAGGCTGCAGGCAGCCAGCTGGTGTAACCCATAACCCTGGGCAGCCAGCTGGTGTAACCCACAGCCCTGGGCAGCCAGCTGGTGTAACCTGCAGCCCTGGGCAGCCAGCTGGTGTAAGCTGCAGCCCTAGGCAGCCAGGAGGACTAGACAGAGAAGCCATAGCGCAGCATTGACCTCGAAGCACAAACCCACCCAGAATAACAACCAAGGACTCTGGCGAAAGTGTTGTCAGATACCCAAAGGATGTTCAATCATATCACAAGGACATGTGCTCAGCTATGTTCATAGCAGCATTGTTTGTCATAGCCAGAACCTAGAAACAACCTAAATGCCCCTCGACAGAGGAATGGATAAGGAAAATGTGGTATATTTACACAATGGAGTACTACACAGCTGGGAAAACGACACCTTGAAATTTGCGGGCAAAAAGATGGATCAAGAAAGCATCATATTGAATAAGGTAACCCAGATCCAGAGAGACAAATATAATATCTACTCACTCATAAGTGTCTTTTAGACATAAAGCAAAGAATAACCAGCCTACAATCCACAACCCCAGAGAACCTAGACAACAAAGAGGACCCTAAGAGAAACATGCATGGATCTAATCTACATGGGAAGTAGAAAAAGATCTTCTGAGTAAACTGGAAGTGTGGGGATCGTGGGAGAGGGTAGTAGGGGGAAGGGAAGGAAAGGAGGGGCTCAGAGAAATTATATATAATTATATATTTATTTATAAATATAAAAATATGTATTTCAATAAAAACAATTGAAATATGTTACAAAGAAAGGAAGGAAGGAAGAGAGAGAGAGAGAGAGAGAGAGAGAGAAAGAAAGAAAATAAGGAAAGAAAGAAAGAAGGAAGGAAAGAAAGTGTTGCCCGAACACAGAACCAGGAGCCCATGCTCAGCCCCAGAGCCCAGGGTGAACGTCCTTGAGTCCACCTGAGCTGTCTTCTCCCCTCCCATGGTTACACGGCTTCCTTCAGTCCTGGGCAGACTATCTATCCACTCCACCTACACAGTTCTCCTCAGTTAGAGATGCCAGCTAACTACCCTTGGTGGCCTGGGCAGGGGGTGAGGCACACTCACCAGGCCAGGCAGCACTTTGCAGAGTGTCTGTTCTACGAGTCCAAAGATTGGTGTGGGCAGCAGCCTGGATGGAGGAGACATGAAGGTGGGCATCAGGGCAGGTGGACCAGGGCCTCTGCCTTTCTCCTGTCTCTTCCTTTTGTGAGGTTGGCTGGGGCTTTAGGGACCTGTATTTAAGCCCTGGCCCTGCCTTACATTGGTCCATCCAAGGCTTCAGCTTCCCTGGCTAGACAGCCCCACCCTATCCTATGCCATTGTGAGGATCCCTCACAAGCCTACTATGCAACCTGTGCTCTGGAAGTGTCTGACCCCAGGTTTCATCCAACAGGTGTAGGCAAGGGTCATCTGCATGGGCAGCAATGCCTGGCTTAGCATGGGGCTCAATAAACATGAATGAATGAATGACAGGAAGATGGCCTGAGAATAAGTGATACTGGTTGGATTCAGGCCTGTCTGGAGGTTATGGGGGTACAGGGCCATATCTCCACAAAGCCACATTCCAAGATAGCAGCAGTTCCCTGGGCTTACCACGTCCAGTGCATCAGAACACATGCTAGAATTTAAGGAGCCCAAAGCCCCCACCCTTGGTAAAGCCTTTACAGAGGAATTGCATTCTTTGCTGGAGATAAAACTAAGTCAGCAAGGTCAGGAATCTGGGACTTGGCCTAGGATGAAGACAGTGCCAGGGAGGCAGAGGAGGAGTGGGCCAGGAGAGGGCAGTGCAGTGGTCAGAGACCACCTTCCATGTTTGTCTCATCTGTGCGTGGGAGCTTGGGCAGGCCCCTTGCCCTATGTGGGCTCTGCTCTCTCCCTAGAGTGAGGCTGGTCATGAGTATGGGCAGGTGAGTGGGTGCCCGCAGAAAGTGGTAACTATGAAGGTGTTTGCAGACGCACACAAGAGACATTGAGGCCCTGACATGGAGCAATGGATCCAGAATCACACAAGTCAGAGTCACAGCTGAGGCTCTTACATGCTGTGAGCAGAGATGATTCTTGGGGACAGGGAGCCCTGAGTGGGACCCTAGAAACAGGAGGACATCACTCTGGACTAGGTGTGTTGTGCGCTATGACTTGGTTCTCACATTTGGGACAAACCCTGGGACTGCAGGGCAGCATGGCATTCTCAGGCAGACCTGGGAGACAGGCATCCCATGATGAATGCGTACAAGCCAAAGACTCACCCTGACATCACACTGGTGTGGCCCAGGAGAGTGTTGCAGCGCTTAAGGACCAGGATGGGTGTCCCCCGTGGACTCATACCCAGTGCCACCTTTGAGGACACATTCACCTCTGCAGCCAGCTGCAGAAGGCCCACCAGAGGACTGCAAAACTCCAAAAATGAATATGGCCTGCCCCCCAGACCTTCCCCATCTCACCACACCCACTCCATCCTTGGGTCTGGAAGGCAAGGGGCCTGGTTCCCAAGCATCGGCACTCCCCTCGCCCCACCTCAGGCAGTGGAAGAGGACCCAGGAAACGCCATGGAAGCCTGAGGATCATCAATGAGGTGGGGTTCTCTGGGAGAAGGGAATAGAATGGGGTCCAAGAGAAACAGAATGGGAGTCCCTTGGGGAGGAAGTAAGGTAGAGGAAATGGAGGGGTGTAGTGGATAGGGGCTCCCAGAAGCACACTCACCCAGAGCCATGCAGGCTAACCTTGGTGTGCAGGCTCAGCTGCACCCCAAACCCCGGCAGCAGCTTGAGGGACACTTTGGGCAGAGTAATTTCCTCTATCTTCAGCCTGGAGAAGGGGTGGAGCGGGCTGCTTACTCCTACATACGCCACCAGGCCTGGGAGAACCTGACCGGCAGATTCCAAGTATGGTCCATGCTCAGCAATGTAACCCTAGCATCAGAGTTGGAGGCCAGATCCTATTTGGCAGCCTGTGACACGGGGTCCTACATAGAGAACACCCTACACGGGATTTCTTGTTATCCTTCCAGCTCATTCTCACTATTTCTGTCTGGAGCACGCATTCCTGACTCTCTTTAACTTAGCGTCCTCTTCCAGCTGAGTCCTCCTGGGCCTCCTGATTTCAGTCAGACATCCCCTCATCTAGGAAGTCGTCCTTCCTGGTTCTCAGCCTGCAGCTTATAGCTTATAGCCCTGCCATATCAGGCTTTGGCACATTCTACGGCTCCTTGAAGCAAGGACAATGTGAGACTCATTCAGGCAGGGAGGTCCACAGAGATGTGGAACTTAATAATAGGGATAGCATTTATTGAGTGCTCACTGAATACATGGTTCTATTTGGCCTGCTGCATACATATTAATGCTGTCCTAACATCATGGTATCCAATCAATGCTTCACACCCGCGCTCTGTGGCTACCTGTGACTACGGAAATGTCATACGGCTGTTGTGGGTCAGTATCTGTGTGTGTAAAACCCGAGCATTGACAAGGTCTAGCTCAGAGTTATTCGATGAAGCTCAATGCTATCAGCCATCACCAGTCCCCTTAGTAGACGTGGGTGCTACATGGGGACCAGGCCCCCATCTCCTCTGCCATCACAAGCCCATGCTCCTCAACTGACTGGCTGCCCTGACTCACTCCAGCCATGGGTAAGCAGTGTGGGCTGCAGTCACACACAGAGTCCTCTCTACCCCTGAGTGAGCACAGCAAGAACCTTCCTTCCCTGTGGGGCTTCCACCTGCTCACCTGTGGAGGGAGTTGACACTTGTCCCGTCTCTGCACTTAGTAGACCAACTTACCAGCAGTCCTTGGGGTCACCTAGAAACCCCTGCTGGTGACTATCTTGCTAAATGTATTAGCCTCCTGCCATTTCTTTCATCCTAAAATTATCACGACACCCTGTTTATATGGTGAGGACATTCCAATAAACAGCCCAGAGAAGAATTCTTCCCCTCCTTGGTTTTATAATCTGCCATGGTGACAAAGACAAACCAGCAAAATGTGTGGTGTGTACAGAATGTCATAGAGAGACCCTGAGGTGTAGAGGGGATGAGGAGGAGCTCAGCAGGCCCAGGGTCTTCTGGGCAGACTCCCAAAAGAGATGAGGGAAGGAGCCAGACAGACACCTGGCTTAGCCCAGAGAAATCAAGGAACCTTCCCAGGGTCACACAGCAAGTGACTACAATTGTCTCCAGCCCCTGAGTGCCAGCGGAAAGAGGCTGTCCATGTCCTGCCAGGCTCACAGCCATTATTCCCCTTCCTGCACTACCCTCACTGCCCACCAATGACCATAGCTCCTCCCAGCAGCAAGCAGGGGCAAGCCTTCCTGCAGAACCCTGCAGAGCCCTGCCGCCTCACCCCGAGAGTTCCTCCACAAGACTGAAGATGCCCCCGTAGCTCAGCAGACCGCCTCCTCCAAGCAGCCCGCCTGCGCCCAGGAGGCCCTGGTTCACCGATGTCACGGTTCCCAACACGTTTTGTAGAATAGGGCCCCCAACCAGCGAGTTCTGGATGGCTGCAGAGAGGGTGGGAAGGAGGAAGATCAATAAACTCTTCTTCCACACTGAGGACCAGGACCGAGGCCGCTGCCTTTTCCTTTTAGCTGTTTCCACTAGGATTGACATGTCACTTCAAGGGGTAGGAACTCCTCCCACTGGCCCCACTTATGGTACCCAGGGAGTGCCAGGAATAAATGACCACACCCCCTGACAATCTATTCATCTGAGATAGACAAAAGGCCGAAAGGGGCAGACACTTGCCCAGTGTCAGAGCAAATGTGATGTGAGGGCCTGGAGTTAAACTCGGCTCCAGATCCCAGGGCTACCCTGGAACCGGACTGGAGAGTGGACCCAGGGCTACCCTGGAACCGGACTGGAGAGTGGACCCAGGGCTACCCTGGAACCGGACTGGAGACCCAGGGCTACCCTGGAACCGGACTGGAGAGTGGACCCAGGGCTACCCTGGAACCGGACTGGAGACCCAGGGCTACCCTGGAACTGGACTGGAGAGTGGACCCAGGGCTACCCTGGAACCGGATTGGAGAGAGGACCCAGGGACTGAAGGCAGTGCAGGAGCAACCCCAGCCTTGAGGTCCACAGCCTGACTCTGTAGCTATGGGAGTGCAGGATGGAAAAGCCCCACCGTGGGTAACCCTGCATTGTCCCTGAGATGGTCACCCCAAAGACATGAGGTGGAGATATGACCCAGTCAGGCCCTTTTCTATGCCTGTCCCCAGGCCCAGGCAACTCCACACAGTCCAGTTCTCTGCTCAGAGGAAATGGCGACAGTGGCCACCGGAGGAGTTGGAGAGCAAGTCCATGTCAGAGTGTGTGCTGCTGGCTCCTCCGGGGTCCCCACAGAATATAGCAGAAAGTGCCAGCTGAGCACTGAGAGCCTCAGCTCGAATGTCTGCCTCTGATGCAGACAATTGCAGAGGGGTCCCTCCAGTCTGCCCACCTGCCCCTGACTCACCTTTGCCCAGTTCATCTTTGTCGATCCGAGCAAGTGTGCCGACTGTCTCAAGCAAGCCCAGGCTCGGAGTGGCCAGGCCCCAGAGCAGGAGCAGGGTGGACACGCCCAGCATTGTCAGCTGCACACCTGGGTTGGGGGGAAAGACTTGACCAGTTCCGTACGCCCAGCTTGTCCCCTCTTGCTCTCCATCACTGTCACTGCTGCTCTGTGGCCCTCTTTCCTTCCTGGACACCCAGGTGTGGATTTATTCCTGCCCTATCCAGCCAGCACATAGAGCAAGCATTTCACTGCCCAGCACAGCTTCCGAGGCCTGCATTGGATCCCTTTTTGCAGGGGGGGAGCGGGGGACTGAAGCCCAGAAATTAGAGAGAACTCAACCAAGAGCTAACCACCAACGGGACCCACATTCAAGTCTGAATCCATGTGGCTTAGAAGTTGTCATGTGAGCCAGGCGGTGGGGGCACACACCTTTAATCCCAGCACTCAGGAGGCAGAGACAGGCAGATCTCTGCAAGTTCGAGGCCAGCCTGGTCTACAAGAGCTAGTTCCAGGACAGGCTCCAAAGCTACAGAGAAACCCTGTCTTGAAAACAAAAACAAAACAAAACAAAAGTTGTCATGTGACGCTGTAAGCCTGGCAGGGTCTAGGGTACACACTTCAGTGAGATCCTCTGTGGCTCCAGGTTGCTTCCTTGCTGGCTGCCAATCCCATGTCAGGAGTGGCTGGTCAGAGACACGCAGCACTCCGCCTCACCTATCCCTCCTCTCCACCTCTATTCTGATTGCCACTGCAATGGGAAAGGGCCTGAAGGCAGAGTAAAAATATCTGGCTGTAACTATAAATCCACAGGGCTGACTTCTCTTTAGGCACACCTCCATCTATTCCGCCCTCTGGATACCCTCAGTGACTCCTACTACCCAAGGCAGAGTGAGGCCCAGGATGCCTCACCATTACCCACAAATCTTTTTTACCACCTTAGTTTTAAATATACTAAATCCGGCCCCACCCCAGGGCCTTTGCACATGTTATTCCAGTCGCTAGGAAGTCTCTGTAGTGATTCCTAGTCCATCCGGTTAGCTGCCTTCTGAGAGAGGCCCCTCCCCTTGCTTTGTCTCGAGAATCCTACCGATCACTGAGATATTTATTTTGAGGAAGTTCTCACAAGTTGCATTTATTCAAATGTGTCCATATCCTTGCTGGCCAATTCTGTAAGCTACAGGCAGGGGGGGGGGGGGGGACTGTGTCTTGTGTCTCAATGTAACTGGCCTGTGCACAGGAAGGCACCTGTCATGGGGTGAGGGCAGGATCCAGTAGCTCATCACTCACCAAGCTGCGGGCTCTAGTACAGACTGAGTCAACCCAGAACAGGCACCTTCTCCCTGGCACAAAGGTGTCCTGGGCACCATGTGACCCAACAACAAACTTGAATGTACACCTTGTTTACTAAGACGTGGTCCTGAGTGGCCTTGTCACCCTAGGGTCTCTCACAGAGGGAACGCCAGGATCGTAGAAGGCCAGTCGGGTCCCACCATTTAGAGAAAGAAATTCTAGTCTGGAACTCTGTCCATGGGAAATTTGGGCCCTCATCCATCCAGCCCTGCCATGGCCTTATATAGCAAGGACCCCAGACCTGTAAGTTGGGCGGTTCCCTCCTGCTGCCCTCCAGGTGCTCCCAGGCCCCTCTTCCCTCTGAGAGAGATTCATTCTATACCCATTATTCAGATGGAACAGCAAGAGTCACTGGGTCTGAGGAGGGGATTAGGATAGGGCCAGGCCACCTGAGGCCACCTTACCAGCCTGTTCCTCCTGCTCTGCAGGTGGGTTTCCAGCCTCCTGTCAAGTCCTCCACACTTGAGCCCAGGAGCAACCCTTATATATCCACAGCCGCTCGGGGACACAAAGGGGACACAGCCGCCAGAAACCCGTCAATATGTCATGTCAGGAGCAAATTGCGGTTTTCCCCGAGGGCCTGAACTAAGCCTTCCTTCTGTAGAGAAAGCCAGGGGCTAGGGTCAGCGCCCAGGGGCAGGAAGAAATGCATAGAAGCCACAGGGACCAGCCCCTCTCCCCAGCTAGGGTGAGCAGGGCTCTGGCAGTCCCATAGAGTTCTCTTTTGGTCCCTAACAGTCACCCCAATGGCACAGGGTCCACCTCGCCTCCCTTGCCCACCTTTTAAAATGGCCTGGAGGGAAGGAAGCTGCTTAAACTACTGGACCCTCTTGACCTGTAATCCAGCCGCAGGCCTAGCATGGAGAAATCCAGGCCTTGAGAAGGGGACTGGGGCTACTTGGGGAAGGGTCACCAACTTCAACCACCCCCAAGGCTTGGGGTGTCCAGGACTCCAGAGCAGGCAGTTTCAGGAAAATGGTGCAGAGACATTCAGTTAGTCAGTTAGTCAGTCAGTCCTTCTACAGCAGGTCCATTGTGGGGTGCCTTCTGTTTACCTAATGTGGGGTATCCCAATGAACAGAAAAAGCAGCCTTGATCCCCAGGGCTGCCACACCCTTTAGCATTTCGGCAGTCATGAATTAAAAATGACAGAGGTTGATAAGATTAATCTTCATAGTATGATTCATTTAACCACGCACAGATAGCCAGCATGTTCCCATTTAATTGTTCTCAGAACACTGGGATGAGCGGCTTTTCCTTCTTTTTAAGCAATGGCAGTCTGTGGGCACAACGTTCTGAAGGGAACACACACGCGCATACCAGTCAACAACCACGGGCAGAAACAAAACTTTGGTGGGCCATGATTTGGAGGGGACACTAGGAGGCTTAGTTCTGCAGGGGTCTGTCCCAGCATCACCTCCTCCAAGAGGTCTTCTGGAACTCTATACTGAGTGAGGCACCACCTCTGAGCCCAGCTCTGTCCCCTGGACCTTCCTGAGAGCTTGTGACAGCCCAGGTGACCACCATGTGTCTGTGGTGTCTCCTTGAGGGCCCTCCAGGAAGATGAGCAAGAGCAATGGCACTAACCTGACTGCTCACAGCAATGCTAAAGCCGGGACCCACCTTCTTCCTGATGCAGGCCTGGTCTATTTCTCCACCACAGCTCTCTGAACAGCAAGCATCTTGAAATATGGAACCCAAGCAGAAAGGGGCCGTGGGTTTCAAGTGTGTAGCTTGTTGAACTTTTAAACTGGGTGCTTCCCAAGTCCCCTGGTGGCCCTCCAAATCTGACCACTGTCCTGACACAGTGGCTGGGGATAGCATACAATGGTGTCTGTGTCCTGTGAGCTCCCTCCTACTGATGCTCCATGTCCACATAACTGCTTCACCTGGTCATGTGAGGAGCAGTGTTTCTCCATCTGGGGCTACTCCACACACGGATGCTCCATGGTTCGGTTGCTTTTGCCATCTTCCGTCTAGAAGCATTGGGGCCTTCTGGCCATTGGCTATTATGAATGAAGTGACAATGTACATTTTTGTCACATCTTTTTGTGGACATGTACTTATAGTTTCCATTTCTTGGGTGAACAGTCAGGAGCAGAGTCTACAAGTCTACTCACAAGTGGTGGGAACGGGGGACCACTTGGCATGACCGTACCAGCTAGGCCTCTTCTGAGTGGTTATGCTAAGTGGGCCCTCACTTCCAGCCAGGCGTATGGGTGCCACCATTACTGCCGCTCCATGCCCACCAGCACCAGGTAGCCGCAATGCATTGAAGACGCTCTGGAGGAGGAAGAAGGAGCGGCATCCCCCTCGTCTATTCAGCATTGACTGTGCACACAGCCTCTGCATGGTAACTGTGTCTGGTGCCATCCTGGCCCAGGGACCTTCATTCTATATCATCTCCTACTCCCCCAGGAGCCCGGGGCAGGCCGAAGGGAAGCAGCTGGCCCAAGGCCATCACAATGCAGCCTCAGCCTCCAAGTTATTGGCCACTCGATGAACTACATAGACAACAGAGGATGTGAGGGTCCAGGCAGCCTCGGAGAAGGACGCAGGCACTATTGCCTAGTAGGGCCCTCATTCACCATGTCACAATAATTGCTGTGAATATGAGGCCAACCTAGTCTGTCTAGAGAGACCTTGTCTCAAAAACAAACAAACAAACAAAAATCCTGGGAGGAAACAACAGCCACACACCTGACCTCTCTCACTCCACGCTGACCCTGCTCACCTGCCTGGCTCAGCCTCTTGGAAGGTAAGAATGCTGCTGGCTCCTTGCTTGCTTTCTCTCTTTTTCCTCCAGGTCTACATCCCCCTCCCAAGGTCTCCATCCCTACTTGCAGCCCAGGCATCCCCCACCACCTCATGTAGGACAAAGGAGTGGATTCTGTCGGTGGAGGAGACTCATGAAAATGCTATCTTGCTATCTCGGGGTCCTACTTTTCACAGACCCCACCCAGCAGACTAAGGGCAGAGGGCTGTAGCCTGCATGTTTAAGAAGGTGGTATGCAGGCCTGGTGGTGGGTATAGGAACCATGGAAGGGATCAGGGCAGAGGAGGCAAAAGACACCCTCCCCACCCTGTGCAGTCCTAGGTCCTAGGCCTGGTAGAGCCATTTTCACATCTGCAATGGGCTCATCTCCTGTGATTGCTCCTACTGCAGATTGATGCCCAACAAGGGCATTGGGAAATGGGGGGAAAGAGTGCTAGAGGCTCTGATGATGGTAACATCCTGGGAGGTACCTGAGCAAACAGTGGACAGAGGATGGAGAAGCAGGGTACGGGGGACACTGCTTTGAGGAGCATCACCGTGTCGGCTACCCTGGCGTGTCCCTGGAGATTGGTAGTCGTGGATCTGCACTGAAGACCTAGCTCAGCTCCCTGCCTGCTCTGGGGCCTTGCATCTCAGCTTCTTTACATGATCTATGCAGTGCTCAGTGCTCAGAGAGGAGCGGGAAGGAGACTGGCTGAGACTCAGGCAGATGAGTTCCAGGCCAGTCTCATATACACGTGTGGGCCATCAGGGAAGCTGCCTCATTCCTCTAAGCCTCACTTTCATCTGTTGCAGTTGGCGGAGTCTTGAAAGGTGAGAGAGTCCAGGGGCAGAGGGCATCTGTTATGGAGCCAAGTGAAGGCACCAAGCTCCCTTGCCTGGTCTTGTCCTTCCCAGAGCCAATCTGAAAGGGTCTGAACACACAGCAAGCATACAGACCTTGCCCAAAGAAACAGAGACTTGGGCAGGAGCTGCCATGTGTGAGAAGCTACACTGTGCCTGGGGTCCCAGTAGACCCAGTACTTCCCTCTAACACGCTGTGCCTTGGTTTCCCAGCTGCACACTAGACCTGGGAAGGTGACTATAAGTCTGTAAGCGGCCGTGAGTATGTTCCTGAACACACAGGGACAGAGAAATCTCTAACACCGTGTCAAGTGTCACCGCCCATGGATTAACTAGACATCGGGACCTGCCAGTATTGCTTCAAGGTTGCTATTGTTCCACAGCCCAGGGGATGATGGCTGATGGGATTAGGTGACGGTGAGGGACAAGGGCATGGCCCTGGCATCCGGACCTTCCTCCTCTGTGGTATGGATCTATGCCAGGTTGGAAGAGAGCCACCTGTCAGGCTCCACGGGCTTGAGGAGCACTGGTATCCTAGCCAGTCTCTGGGCAGGTGCCAGACTTAGGCTCCTCGCACTCACATCTGTCCCCAACTTCTACACCAGAGCCTTGCCATATTGAGACACAGTGTTGTGACACACGTACACACCAGAGTATGGATGCACAGACGCTCAGCCACCACCCTGGTGCTCTCCAGGGCTGATCACAGGAAGAGTCCAATACACATGGCTGGGTTTGTATGAATTTTACATTCTAGCAGGTCATACTCATTTTCAGCATTGACTTAAAACACACATTTAACTTCGCTAGGTGTAAATGTGCATGTAGATTAAAAAGAATCAATTTAAAGCTGGGCGGTGGTGGCCCATGCCTTTAATCCCAGCACTCAGGAGGCAGAGGCACACAGATTTCTGTGAGTTAGAGGCCAACCTGGTCTATAAGGGCTAGCTCCAGGATAGCTAGGACTGTAACACAGAAACCCTGTCTCAAAAAAAAAGTCAATTTAAAAACCATGAAACTAGGAATTTGTTCAATGGTAGAACACTTGCCCAGCTTAGGTGAGGTCCTGGGTTCCAGCCCTAGCTGGAATATACATATATACATATACATATATGGAATATACATATATAGAATGTGTATGTATGTGTATATGTATTTATACATACTAGGAATCCCAAGAAAAGGGCAGAGCGCAGATGGGAGGCACAGGGGCATTCTGGCCAGGTTATGTGTAAATGGAGGGGCATGTTCAGACACAGGCAAATACTGCAGATGCTCAGGCCTCTCTTACACATGACCTTCTAGTGCTTATGGTGGCCCCAGATCCCAAACCTGCTATACATGGCCAGATGCTCATACACTCCATGGTGCTCAGCCACACCCTGGCTCAGAGACACCTGCTCACTTGAGGTCTCAGAACCCCATCTGAGCTAGCACTTTTTCCTCTGTCTGAGCACTACCTACGATGCCAGTCGTATAAACTTTACAACGGCCCTGCTGGGACTGGCACTGGTACAGGTAAGGAAAAATGAGGCTCCCATTGGTACCATAATTCACCCAAAACACACAGCAGAGAAAGAAGCAGGGTTGAGTCAAGTCAAAGCAGGCTAGCTGCAGAGCCCAAGTTCCAATCCCAGCCCTGTGCCCTGATGTGCCCCTATGTGCTGGTCAGGCCACTCTGAGCTTCAACTTCCCTGTCTGGGAAATGTTGACAGTTACCTCCTCAGCCATAAGGACTAAAGGAGGTCACATGGAGAGACTCCTTGGGCACAGGATCCATGTGAACAGAGACATCTTCAGATTACCAAGACTTGGGGCACGGAGTTGAAGCAGGAAGACCCTAGACAGAAAGTGAGCCACTCCGGGCTTCCACCATCTGCTCAGTGAATAGGGCGACTCCACTTGTCTTTCCCATGGGTTCTGGATAATCGAAAGCAGGGAAAGAATGGAGAGTAACTATTAGCAGATGCTTGACACATATCTAACCTACCCGAAATCTGGGTAAGCTTTCCTTCAGATCCCAGGCTGGTTTTAGACCCTAACCCATCAAAGGGGACCAAAACAAAACAAAAACAAAAAGAAAAAAACCACACATGTTTGTTGGCTACAGAAAGAGACAGAAACACTGAATTGTGTGAGAGTCTTCTTCCTGTTTATTTCCGAGGCCCACCAGGCCTCTAACTTTCTCCTGTCACAGGAAGTAACCAGTGGTGTCAGGGCCAGGCACATCTGGCTCACACTTGGGTTCCTTTGCTGGTACAGAACATGGCAGTTGAAGGCAGTTGTCAGAGTCTTGCCATGGTCATTCCATCTTCAAGTCCAACACCAGGGCACCCTGGTGGGAGAAAAGGGCTGAGTGACGAGGGGGCTGGGAGTGATGAGAAGAGACACCCAGGCTCAGGAACAGATGGAACCAGCCGTGCCCAGGAGATGAAAAGCAACACTTTATAAGCAAAGGCCTTGTGACCTGGAAGGTACCTTTGCCCCTCTGAGCCTTCACTTTTTCAACTGTCAAATAGGAATATACCTTGTCACCTCCTAGAGTAGAGAGACAGCATGAGAGAAACATCCACTTAACACTCAAGGCTCAAAGCCCAACATATAATGAGAAGTTTGTATTTATCGAGTGTTTACTATGGGCCTTCAGGTTCATTGTCTTAGAAAATCAGGACAGCTCTCTGAGGTTGATGTCCACATTCTCACCCCCATTTCAACCCAGAAATGGGGAGGGACATAGAGAGATTGAGGTGACAGAGCTACAGAGTGGTAAGATGGAGAATCCTTCTGTGCAGTCCTGGCTAAGGCCCTTGTTCCAGGACTGGAGAGATTACAGTGATAGCCTTCCCCTTCTCCCACTCTTCCCCTCCAGTTGGCCAGAGGCTAGCTCTTCCTGATCTCCCATTGGCCAAAGTGTTCAATGGCATGGCCTCCCCCAGCCCTTCCCTCACCTCTACTATGTCCAACTCAGCCAGGTTGTAATTGATAGCCAGAAGGTCTGGGAGTGGAAGCCCAACATGGAGGACACCTGAGAAACAAACACAGGAAAACTGCTTGTCAATTAGTAAGACGCTGCCTGGAGCTGCATGGTAGGAGATAGTGTCATGATGGGTTCCTGATGTCTGCTGGCCACACAGGCAGAGAGCACCTATCTGCCTTGCCTTTATATCACAGGCCAAAATCACATTCATGATAGGAGGTCAAGGGTCAGAGCCCAAATTATGAAATGGGCTTTTGCCTCCAAGAAGGCGCCATTAAGCCTACTTTGTCCTCAATGTTTAGCCATTGCCTATTTACTCCCAAAACCTTGAGAGATTTCACAGGTGAAAGCTCCCTTTGGTGATGTGCATTCTGATTCTCGGAGAAGCCTCACCGTTCACCACAGGGATGTAGGCTTTCTGGAGATAATCAGTGATGAAGTCAGTTAACTTCGTCTCCTGGAAGAGAAAGACAGGGAAACCCCCCAAGGCAGCTCAGCATCCCTCCTCAGCCTGCCCTCACTGGGAAACACAAAAGAGGACATTAGAGACAGCATACGGCTTGTCTAAGCAGCCTCAGGCCTGGGGGCTAAGCCCTGCCCTGCTCCTAATCCCTGTTCGGGTGACGTGTAGGGTGATGGGTCTCTGTGCAGGAATGGGGACACTCAGGAGGAAGGAGGGGTGCATGGCCTGCACTCCTGATCTGACAGAAAACTCAGAGCTCATATTGGCCATGCGTCCACCAGCTCCTTGGGCCATGCCTACTCCCAGGTTCCCAGGAAGGTTCACATGTCCACACGGATAGAGGCTAATGTTCTATAGTGCCTACTTGATTGGGTGCTGTGCAGGCAGCCCTGTGGCTAGAGACTAATTGAAATAACAGTCTGGCCAATGAAGGCCAGTCAAGCCACTACCATGGTAATGCTTTTAGAATGGATAAATCCATAGCGTTGTCCAAGTTCTATATGGGAAAGGGAACAAGGACTCAGAAGTATATGGGCCTTCACCAAGGTCAGATAGTGCCAGGAGCCCCAAAGAATGTGAGTGGCCTTGCTCTCTTTACTCTGATTCCATTGTAGGGCCCATCCTCTGTAAACTCATGCTGCATTCAGATGGCCAGGCAAAAGCACATGGGACACTTACGTTGAAGTTGCCAATTGAAGAAGACACTCGGGACAGGCTCAGTAAACTACAAAGCAGAGGGAAGGGTATGGAGAAAGCATGGTCAGAGCGAGTCACTGAGAGAGGGGTCTTTAGTGTCACAGCCTCCTACAGGTGTTCTGTCTGCCACCTGCTTGCATGTGATCTGTGATGGGAGGGTGACCACCACTCATCCCCTCCCATTCTGTCCTCATGGCTCCCAGACCTCCTGAATGGCCTCTCATGAACCCTGCTCTTCCAAACTCTGAGTCCTTGATCATGTATGCAGCTCCATTTATAGCTCAGCAGGCCAGACCCAAATCCTTGAAGGACACAGGGAAGTCCTTCCTTTCCCCTCCCCAACATAGCTCCCAGGAGACACTAACACATACCAGCATTAGGACAGGACACTGGGCAGACATCTGGATTCTGCCCGGCCATGCCCCATCTTAGCAAAATACCCTACATCTCTACAGCCAACTGCATGGGCAAACAATCCCCAGCAGAGACAGCAGCCCAGGACCAGGTCACCCATGAGCACTCCGTCTCTTGCTAACTATGATTGGTCTAGCCTTGCCCATGTGACCCAAACAAAACTCCAGGCCTTGGTGACTATGAGAACTATTAGACCAGGGCACCTTTTTCTGTTGGGGTCACCTCTTTCTGTTGGGGTGCCTTTACTACCTCCTGGTGGGGAGAGGCTGCCTGAGAATTTAGGCAGCAGAGGACGGGAAGGAGGGAGCCAGAGTCTTGAGAACTTTGAGTGCTTGGATCCCAATGGCACATGAGCCAAAAGATTCCCTATCAGGCTGCAAAGCAGCTCCAGCTGGACTCTGACTGAAAGAGTCCTGACCCAATTCAATTCAGATGGATTGCTGAGGCGAGCAGAGGAGTCAGTGAGTGGCTGAGTGTAAACCCTGGTGTAAGGATCCTTTCCCTGAGAGTGTAAGACCCAAGCAGGATAGTGGACGTCAGGTGTGTGGCCAGTGCTTCACTAGAGGAAAGCATAGAGCTAAAGATGCCCTGGGGGAAGTAGCAATTGAGATGGGCCCTGGTTCATTTGGAAGAAATGGCAAAGGCCTATGAATGAAGGGGGATAAAGACCTAATCTAAACTCACTACAGAAGAGCAAAGTGGAAGAGTAAGGGCGGAAGGAGATTTTAGAAAGCCTCGGAGTGCGAGCTAAGATTTAAGATAAGACCACATAGGCAGTGCGGAGCTAGTGAGGGTTCTAAAGCAGGCTGAATGACTAGAGCATCCTGGTAGTGTGGGTTATGGTGGATGGATCTGGGGGAGTGGGGGAGAACCTGGAGTTGAAAGCCAATGGACAAGAGCAAGAGTGGACAAGGCCAGAAGCATGTGGTGACAGTGGCATCGCGATGCACTTGTCACCCAGTCTATGGTGGGTAATGGTGATGGTGAGATAGAAGGGAGTGAGGTGGGGAATAGATCCAGGGCTACTACAGGGATGTCACCATGGTACCAGAGCTCCTACCTGTCCAGAGAGGTGGCCATCTGCAGCCGGTTCTCATGCACTGAGTAATGGGCTTCCAGACCAAGGTGCTGGCATGGGGGAGGGAGCAGAGAAGGCAGTTGGTCCTCCATTAGCACCTCTGCTTCCTGTCCTGTCCTGGGACTGAACCCAGAAGTCTCTCTACACCCCTCTCCCGGGATCCTTATCTCTCCTTATCCTGGATCAGCATGAACTTTCTTGAGCACCTGACCCATGGCTAATGTCTGCACATGGTAGTAACAGATGCTTCTCAACAACACCTCCTCCCCTGCACAGCTCCTGCTCAACCCTTCAAACATCTCTCAGCAAGTACTGGATGTGGGGGTTTCTTTAGTCTTCCACAGTTCTGGAGCAGGCTTTACTATTCTTGGGGGTTGAGGAGTGTTGGAGGGAGAGAGGAGACACTAAACCACCATATAGCAGGTTGTAATGCCAAAGGTCAGGTCACTCCATCTGTGCCTTGACTCTTAACTAAAATCCAAGCATCCCTCAGCCTGGGAGCATCCAACATGAGAGTGGCTACCTACGGGCTCTACTCACAGTCTCCAGGAGGAAGAGGGATTTCGGGTGTTTGCCATGTCGCCGTGCTACAAACATCTCCAGGCTGCCGTGAAGGTGCATCAGGCTCTTTCCAGCCTTCATGGTGACCTTGGGGGCTTTGTTTATCTTGACTTTGATCAGCAAGGGCTTTGGTTTGTGGTAGGTCTTGGCCACCTGCAAAGTCCAAGGCATACTCTCAAAGCCAGCCCTTGGACTTCAGCCCAAGGGTGTCTCAGGAAGTCGCTGGTTTCTGCTGGAAGCTCAGTATGCAAAGACCTGGAGCTATTTCCATGATGAACGCAGAACTCACAAGATACTAGAGCTGAGCTGTCTGTGGCTGAGCCCAGAGAGTGCTCTGTGGAAAGGTTGGGCTGTCTCCACACTGGGCAAAGGGCAGGCACATTGAGCGGCTGCCTCCCAAGCCAATCTCCTTGCCTGGAGGACAAAATGAGCATGGTGGTCACAGGTAACTGGGGCACTCACCTTCGGGATGAAGTCAGCCAGTGTCCTAGTGGTGTGTGACAGCTTACCAACCTACAAATCAAAGTCAAAGTGGGCACTGTGTAAAGTCGTTATCCGATATCCACCACTCTGCTTCAGGAAGCTGGGGCCTCAGAGCCTCTTCCTTCATCTCATGTACAACTCTGCAATCAACCTGGGGAGGACCCTCCAGCCCCCAGCTATTATTTACATACCCCAGCTCCCGTGGCTCCTGACCCAAGGTCAAATACTGAGAAAATGTTAAATGAAAAAGCAGGAAGATGGATGGGAGCACGGCCAGGTGTGAGGGACGAGAGGGCAAGGCAAGTATATAGACAGACAGGCAAATAGAAGGGGGCACAGAACAACAGATGAGCGATGGAACGGGGGAGGGTGGGTAGAAGAGTAGATGGAAGTGGGGGGAAGGGACCAGTGTGGATGGTAGTGGGTGGGATGGATGCGGAGTAGCTGAGTGGAAACCAGAAGGTGTCTGGGAAGAAAACAGGTGAACTGGTTGGTGAGAAGACGAAGGGATGGCAGCAAGATGGGTGATAATATGGTGTGATGGGGCAATGGAGGAGGGGGGCGGATGCGCAGGTGGGTACCCAGCTGGATGAACAGGTGGGTGACAGAAGGGACAATGGTGAGACATGTATGGTAATAGTGATGTAGAGGCGCACTTATCCACAGTCTGTGGTGTTGGTGTGAGGTGGGGAATAGAACCAGGTCATGAAGACACAGCAGGTGGATGATGATTTGGGTCAAAGGAAAGTAGTGGTTGCCAAGGCGTGAGAAATGTAGGGAGAAGGGTGCTGGGGTGACGAGAGGATAAAACCTCCTGCCACACAAGCCTTGACCTGATCCCAGTGCCTAGAACCACCGTGGAAGGAGAGAACCAACTTCAGAGAGTTGCCCTCTGACCTCCACATGTACTTATTTTTTTTTTCCTTAAAAAAAAAATGTAGGTGGGTCACTGAACGGTTGGTTTGAAGACAGGTAGACACAGGTCACATGGGCAGAGGAGGGAGCTGTAGGCAGGGACAGCTGCCTTCAAAGCCCCCATCAGCCTCACTTCTCCTACGCTGGTCCTGCGTCTAACCCTGGACTATTCCCAGGTACAGAGGCAAAAGCAGTGGGAGTGAGGTGGTGGCTCACCCTCTTGTCATTGAGGTTCACTTCCAAGGACTTCTGCAGAAGGGCCAGCTCAGCTGTGAGGAAGGAGGCTGAGAGCAGCAGCTGTGACCCCTTGGCTGCGTCCTCGGGGAACTCCAGGGCTGACCCATCAGTGGCGAGCTGGATAACTTGGCTTTCCTGAAGCTGCACTACAGGCTGGGGTACAATAGGAAGGACACTCAGCCATGTGGGGATGAGACCAGCGGAGTCTTGGTCCTCTGACCACTGGGACTCCGGTCAGACCTCAAGTCAACAAGACACTGTTAGAGCGGAACAGGTGGCAGTGGGTAGAAGTGGCTTGAAAAGGCGAGCATCAGCCACTAGGTCCCCTGCAGTTTCTCCTGGGAGTGTTTAGGTCATTTTAGTGGCTCTGACTCTGGCTTGGGCCCTTATGTGTGCAGAGTGTGGTATGATCCCCACCACATCATTCTCACAAGCAAGGAGAGAGGCCCCAGCTTGACAGGAGAAAGCCACTCGGGCCCTCTCATCTACACTCTTCCAAGAGACTTGTCCGTGTGTGTGTGTGAGCACCCAGCTCTGCCACAACACTGCAGAAGCCATTTTAGCCTGGTCTCTTCCCTGTTTCAGTGTCCCTATCTGTACAATATCAGGGCACAGTCACTCTCTGAGAAACATTAACGATCCTGCAAGAAATGAGACCGAAGTCGCCAGCCCCAGCAGCCTCACTTTGAGCAGGGTGAGAGGGGAGTTCTCAAGGCAAGGCTCCTCCTACTCGTCACCTCCCAGCCACCTGTCAGGGAGAAGCAGCCACACCAGCACCTCCAAGCCTGAGCACAGCACCCTGGGGACCCTCGCTACTTACACTAAAGTCCACCTGGATGTGGCTAGCTGTGGTGACTGGTGGGGCTGTCAAGGCATATTTGACAGTGCCCATCTGGTCAACGGGCATGGGTACTGTGGAGAAGAGCTTCCATTCAGTTGGGCACCAGTCCCAGGAGCAGATAAAAAAAAGCCAGAAGCAGCCACCGCTCCTGAGCCAGCCTATCCCACTGTGTGACCCAAGAAGTGGCTTAGATCTTGGTAACCCGTTGTCCTGCAGGCCCAGAGTCTGAGCGTTCATTCACCAGGGCTCTTGCAACCATGACAACACATATGAGGTTGCAATCATGAGCTTTTCACACGTGAGGAAACTGAGGCTGAGGGAAGAGAAATGAATTCTCCCAGACCCCACTGCTGAGGACAGGAAGGCAGGGAGGGATCTTCAAGGCTCAGCCATTGGATTTCCTTTCTCCCGTCTTGAGGGACACTGTGGACCCCAAATGGTAGAGACAGCAGACCTCTTTAACAAAGGATTCAGGAATGCCCAGCCAAGACAACTCATTAGTCATGAGTCATTAGGGATTTTCTGCAGAGCAGCTGTCATGGAATTCAGGTAGAGAAATGAAAGGACCCAGGCACCCTGTGGGGTTTCAGACTTCTCATCTAGACAGTATGGGGACACCATGACCTCAGCCCTCCTCTTGTCCTAGAGACAGGCTGGAAACAGAGGGCATGGACATTGAAATCCAGCTAATGTGACATCCTGTGTGGAAGAGGAATGTGTCACCTGTCAACTTGGTCCATTTCTTGTTCACATACACCAGGACAGCATCGATGGCTGGACACATCTACAAGTAAAGAAGGCAGCAGCCTCAGTGGGTTATACACACAGGGAGACTCCACAATACTCCACAGGGAATCCTAAGAACCCCAGAAGGACAAAAGCTGGGCGGGGAAGAGGCGCTGAGGCCCAAGTCATGAGACTATCAACAGCAGAGCCTGGATTAGAATCCAGATGCTTGCACACCATGCTGAACTACCAAGGATTCATTTTCTGGGGCTGGCCGTAAGCAGGGTGGTCAAGCTGGGACACACACACACTGGGGTTGCCTATACCTGTGCTCACGGCAGACATCACTAGGTGACCATCGCACTTCCCTCCTGAGCCAGCCACAGACTCTGAACTCTTCTTAGCCACTATCCACCCATCAAGGTCCCCGCTTAAGGGCAAATTCCCTGGCTGCCCTGGCCACAGCCGCTGCACCAAGAAGGGCTGGAGACTTGTTCAGGGTCACTCACCAGGCCAGGAAGGACCTTGCGCAGGGTGCTGTCCACAAACTTGCTGATGGCCTTGCTGAGACACAGGCATGGGGGAAGGTGTGAACAGAGCACCAATGACATCAAGTTGGACAGAGGACACAGAGGGGCATGGTTATAGTTCAGCGGCTCAGGAAGAGGAGTGTTGGAGAGGAGCAGCACGGTCCACCATGCTTCCCAGACACAGGACCCCCTTACTTGTTAGGCAGATTGGTTTTCACGCTGACCAGGATGACCTCACAGCCCTCGCTCCTGAACATGGGAGTGCCTGTCTCCTCATCCTGCAGAAGCCGATTGGTGGCTGTGATGTTCTGGACCACATTGATCTCCATGTTCCCTCCTGTGAAGCTGGAAGACCAGGCAGGCAGGCAGGCAGGCAGGCACTGTTGGTATCTCTGCTACTGGAGCTACTATCCCTACCTTCTTTGCCCACAACCTCAGCATCTGAGGATGGAGAGGGCAGGATCTAACCCCACATGATGAAAACTCAGGATGGGGCCTTCTCACAGTCCCATAACCGGTCCTCCCACTCCCGCTTACTTTGATGAACTCTGAACTTTGAGCACCTGAAACACTGCTTTGCTGTAATCACCTCCCCAGAGCCTCCCTGACCTCTCTAACACTTCTCAGTCCTTTTCCCTTCTACCAATGATTCTGTCTGTGGCTGTGCTTCACCTGACTCCCATCAAAATAGAAGCCAAGTCTACAGTCACCTCAGATCCCAGCAGCCACATAATAAACAGTCAGTACACTGTGCATGAGCATGGGAGAGTGAGACCAGAGGACAGTCTCCTTCCCCCACTTCTCCCTTTCCACACCAACCTCTTGCCGGTGATGGTCATGCCTGTGGACACACACTGGAAGATGCCCACTCCAGGTACGAAGTTCAGTGTGATGACAGGTTCCAAGACATCCTTTACCTTCATACTTAGAGGGAACGGACACATACGGTGATGAGAAGACAAGACCCACGCCCTCTACATGTTCCACCACCACCTCACTGGGAGGTCTCGGGAAACTTCTATCCCACATCTACCAGGGCCATCCGAAATGTAAACCAAAGGCTTGGACAGGGACCAGTCTATGTACAGGAAACCCTCATGTGTGAAGAGAGGCACATGGCTGATTCTATGTGATCTTGGGCTAGTCCCTTTTCCTCTTTTGTCCTCAAGTTCTCCAGCAACAAATTAGGGAGGCTGGATTGGATGCAGGTTTTCCAGCAATGTCACCTTTGATATTTGGGGCTTAGTAATAGCCCTGATCTCGACTCATGTATACTAATAGCACTGTCCCGTTCCTTCTCAAGTTGAGACAACCTAAAGTAACTCTAGACAAATATGCCCCTGGAGATACTGCCACCTCTGGCTCAGAAACGATCATTCAAGAATCAGGTTTACAAGGATGTGGTGCACATACCTCCACCTGCCCATCCTGAGTTCTTGATAGACATTGCTAATCTATCCAATTCTGCTATTCCAGATAGTACCCTAAAACCAGATAGTGCCTCAGAACACTCCCCAGGACAGCAGTCTGAACAGCCCCAACCAGCCATGATGGGGCTTGCAAGGAGCCCTTTCCTCCCGTTACTGGAAGACTGCCAATACCTTTCCAGCCCCACCATTTGAAGACTTGTTTCCGTTTGATTTTATGTATATTTAGTGAGCTCGTTTTCTCCTCTAAATGACTTCAGGAAGGAATGGTTCTCAGGGCATGACTGAGAAGTCCCAGGCCAAAGCATGAAAACGCCTGCCTGCACCAGGTTCCTACCCATCCATTCCTTGTTTCCACATAGACCCCCTGCTTACTTGCTGAGGCCTTTAATGGCCTTTGCCCCTGGCTGTGGGTTGCTAGCCTCTGCAGCCATCTTCTCCAGGATGTGACTCTCTTCCATGGCACTCTGGACCTCTGGAAAGGAAAGGATGTCAACTGACTCTCAGCCAGAAGGGGACAGTTGCCAGGAGGAGGTGGCAAATATCACCTGGTCCTTTGGAGAAAGACTGGGACTTTCCACTGGAAGTGAGGAGACAGGGCAAACAGGTCAGGCAGAGGGTGTGTCAAGGCAAAGGAAGCGGGGAAGTGGGTGGATATTGAAGCAGGTCAGGGTGAGAAGAGAAAGGAAGGAAGGGAAGAAGAAGGAGGAGGAGGAGAAGAGGAGGAGAAAGAGGAGGAGAAGGAGGAGGAGGAAAAGGAGGAGGAGAAGGGGGAGAAGGGGGAGAAGGGGGAGGAGAAGGAGGAGAAGGAGAAGGAGGAGGAGGAGGAGAAGAAGAAGAAGAAGAAGAAGAAGAAGAAGAAGAAGAAGAAGAAGAAGAAGAAGAAAGAAGAAAAGAGGGGCTGAGAATATTTATTCCAGGGGTAAGGGCAGCAAGGAATCTAGCTAACGGGTGAAGAGTATATACAGAATATAGCCATGGGGACCCAGACAAACAGCATAGTAAGTGACCAAAGCACTCCTCTGGGAACTGGCTACAACAGCTTTGAGCCCAGCACCAAGAGAGACTGATTTCCCAGGAGTGGGGTGTCCAACCCTCAGGTGATAACCCTGTTAGAAACCCCGCCAGCAGAGTCACCGGCTAATTTCCAGAGGAGTAAATACTGAGTAAAACGCGTTGACCTCTCACACCTGACCTCAACTGTTTCATGGAGCTGGGCAAGGGGTGGAAAATGAGGCATGATTCCTTGAGGAGGTTGCTCCCACGTATCTCTCAACCCTGCCTGGGAAGAGCTGGTCACCTTGTTTGTATTTCTCCACACAGACAACACAGACAGGGCACAGGACTTGCCTGGGGTCACAAAGCAGGTTGACAGAGCTGAGGTTTGACCCCCACTTGTCACCTTCACAGCCCACACATGGGCACCAGCCCCTTACATTAGAGAGGAGGAGGGACTGGAAGGGAGCAGGATTTCTGACTACATCCACTGGAGGGAGTTTGGGAGGTTGGCTCATTTTCTCTGGGCCTCCACTTCCCCTTCTGTGGAATGGAAGGGCTAAGAGGAACTTGATGCTTTGTAGACTGGAGATGCTCAAGGCCTGCAGACTTGGGAAATCATTACCTATCCATCTGCTCCACATCCCCCTGGTGCCAGCCCAGGGCCTACCCACTCACCGTGGTTCATAATGTCCATGCCCAACCTCAGAAGAGTCCCAGGGTCAGCTCGAGTGCCAGCCAGAAGGCCGCAGAGGACCAGGCACAGGATCCACAGCATGCCTGCACCTGTACAGAGGGCTTGGAGTCACACCAGGGATCGTACTCTCCAGAAATCCCCTTTTCCCGTGGACACAAAGCAATGGCCAGCTTGCCATACGGGCAGTGGGAGGGTTAGCTGCAGATCTGCATGAGTTCAAATGCAGCTCAGTGCCCACGGTGCTGGACTCACAGGGGAGCTCCAACCCTTCTGCATCCAGGAGCTCGACCTGTAGTGTGCACACATCCACCTGGTCCCTCGCTTACTCCAGCCCAGCCTCACTCACCGCTGGAATCCAACACTCCAACTCAGCCCCTGGAGGTCCCTTGAAACATAGTCTTACCAATGGGGAAACTGAGAGACATAAGAGGCCTCATAGCCAGAGAACGGCAAACTGAGTGATGAGCTCCTATCTCGGTCTCTCACTTCCCAAGAAAGCCATGCTCGACCCTGGTCCTCCAGGAATCCTGTCCTCTACTTACCAACTCCTGAAGTTCTCCCAGCAGAGGCCAAGTGTGCAGTTCTGGCTTGAGCTAGGACTGAAAGGAATCAAGGAGGGGCCACGCAGCTACCCTGTGTCTGCCTGGAGAGGGAGCACCAGTCGGAATCACTACAGCACCCTCAACCCACGGCTCTCCGACCCCCCAGTCAAACCTCCCTGGGCATGCCTTCCCAGTCCAGGCATGAGCTTGTATCCATTCATTCATTCATTCATTCATTCACGTATTTGTTCACTTATTTGTTCATTAATTCATCCATCCATTCTTCAGTTCACCTTTTCACTCCTATGCTCATTTGCTTACTCATCCATCCATTCATACATTTATTCATAGATTTATTTGCCTTTCTAGCCATTCATCAACTCATTCACTCCTCTATCCATTCCTTTATCCATCCACCCCCTCATCTGTTCACCCATTCATCCACCCATTTATCCATCCACCCCCTCATCTATTCACCCATCCATCCATCCATTTATGCATCCACCCCCTCATCTGTTCACCCATTCATCCACCCATTTATCCATCCACCCCCTCATCTGTTCACCCATTCATCCATCCATTTATCCATCCACCCCCTCATCTGTTCACCCATTCATCCATCCATTTATTCATCCACCCCTCATCTGTTCACCCATCCATCCATCCATTTATTCATCCACCCCCTCATCTGTTCACCCATCCATCCATTTATTCATCCACCCCCTCATCTGTTCACCCATCCATCCGTCCATTTATTCATCCACCCCCTCATCTGTTCACCCATCCATCCATCCATCCATTTATCCATCCACCCCCTCATCTGTTCACCCATCCATCCATCCATTTATTCATCCACCCACTCATCTGTTCATTCATTCCTTCGTTCATCCATTAGTTCAGACATCCACTCATCCAGCTCCCACTTAATACTGCCGCAAGGTGACCCCAGCAGACAGACCTACCACTCCCGAATCTGAAAACCAGGAGAGCAAGCTGATATAAAGGGTTAGAATGACAAAGTGGTCAGAAGGGCAGCTACAGAGCCTGGGACCTAGGGTATGAAAAGAAGCAGTTCTGAAGAGCAGCCCTATAGGAGTACCAAAGTGAACATGAGATCTGTCAAACTCTCAAACCATATGGGCCCAGGAGTTCCCCGGCCCCTGTGAATCACATGTGTGTGCCCCAAGCAAGCGCTCGTGGCTGGCACTCCAGGGCAAAGCTCTCTGAAAGTTGTCGCAAGGCTCTGTGCACGGAAAAAGGAGTCCAAAATGTCCCTTCCAATGTCACCCATCCCACAGGTGGGCAGACAGCCCTGCCAGAAGACTTCCCAGCCCAGACCAAAGCCAATGTCATATTTCACTGCTGACTCAGGCAGAGTATTTACCATTTAAACTAAAAGGCCATGCTGTGTTCCCAGGAGACATGGAGATGACCAGATTCTGGTGGCACTTTTGTCTGAGCTCTGCCTCCCTTCTACAGGCCCTGCCCTCCATCTACCTACCATCTGGCCGCCCTCAAGGGCTCCTTTCAGCCCTCACGTCCACCATCAGCAAGCTTCCTCTCCCACTCGCAGCCTCAAAGACCTCAAAACCAATAGGAACTAACCACCATGCTGCCCCTGCTCCCCACCCGAGCCCTTGAGGCCCCGGTGAGCTCTCAGCTCCCATAGCTCAGACTAGATGTCCCTCCTTCCTCTCCCAGGGCCCCAGGATGGAGCCACAGAGACCTGATGATTCTGCTGTCTACTTGGTTACCCTAAGCCCTATGTGTTTGAAGACAGCAGTGTTCAAGGGTTACCTGTGAATTAGAGCATCAGACAGGGGAAAAGGACTGAGATACCCCCTCTTCACTGAACAACTGCACATAAGTTCCTTCTCCTACTGCAGCCTCGACTTTCTCATTCATAAAATGACAGTTCTGGATGAGACACTCAGGGAAAAGCCACAGGTGGGAGACTGTCTTACCTTGCCAAGCTTGAGGAAGTTCTACAACTGCCTGCCCCCTGCCTCCAATCCTATGGTGAGGAAACCCTTATATTCTGGAGCCTGATTAGCTGCTTGGATAATAAGGGCTTAATAAGGGACAGATAATTATCTAGAGTCACAGAGAACAGGAGACCCAGAGCTCACATGAACAGTTACTCTGTTCCAACATAAATAGCACAGAAGATGAGGGCGGCTAGGGAACCCAAGAGCTATACTAAGACCAGTATCAGAGACAGATGTGACTGTCCAGAGGACATCAGTGCCCCTGGTGTTCCCTCTCTCTAACTCACACCTTCCCCAAGGCTGAACACACACTAGGTACTTTAGCCAACACTTATTGAGCGCCTACTGTGTTCCAGGCCTAAGCAGGGCATTGGAATGACCTCAGTGAACAAGACAGCTGGGGTCCCTGTCCTGAAATCGGCACTGTGCAAGTCACCTGCACAAGTCCACATCATTTCTGGGGTGAGGTAAGGCAGATAGGAGCCACTAAGCCCGGGGGATAGGACAGATGGAACGACAGGATACTGTGGGTACTGGGAGAGCCCTGTAGAAGGGACATTTTTACTGGTACCTGGAAAACCATGTCTCTGGTGGGCAGGTGTAAAGACCAGGAGATACTGGATGAACCTGGAGGAACTGTCCCTGAGATTCCCTTCTTGCGGAGGGGGGGACTTGAGGAAATAATGATCAAGTTAAATATCCTAAGAGGAACCCTCCTCCAAGTGATATGGGGACGTGATAAGGGAGCCCTGTGCCTATAAGGGCAGAGATGACTCCAGTCACAGGCCTCCAGGTGCCCAGCTCCAACTTTGGTCCCAAGGAGTTTCTGGGACAGCCTAGCCTGAGACACTTCAAGGGTGAACAATCCAAAAAGTTAACGTGCCCTGGGGTTTTCCCGTTCCCACTTCATGGAACACAGAGTCTGGAAGCTGGAAGGAACCACTGTGCCCATGGGCACATGGGGCCTTGAGTAGATGAGACCTGCTGAGTCATGATAGGGTTGATACAAGGCAAAAGCCAATTCCAAGCAGCCTGCTCAGGCTCCACCTTGATCTGCAAGGTGCAGCAAGCATGTCTCTGTCCCCACCACCACTCTCCACCACACACAGAGGCCAGTTGGGAAACACCCACTGTTCCTTGGCCAGAATGGGCACTTAGGAAGGTAGAGGAGGGCAAAGGAAGGACATCGGTGTGGGAAGACACAAGAAGCCCCTTACAGGGTTGAGGGATCTGAAGGCCAATCCCAGGTGCTGTCCTCCCAAGTCATGTTGCCCTGGCAGCTCTCCCATTTCCTTAAGTTATGATTTCCTCAGATCTAAGTGCAGAATTATATGATTCCAACAGTGATAAGTGACTATCTGCTGATCAGCTCAGCTGGGCAAGAGTCAAAACTACCCAGGGAGATAAACATTTTGGCAATCTCCCCCTTTTCGCACATGGAGAAACTGAGCCTTAGACAGGCCAAGCCATTTGCCTAAAATCACACAGCAAGTGAGTGTCCTGGCTAGGGTTCACCTCTGCATCCAAGAGCTCCAGAACCCAGCCAAGACACACCCAATGGGCTCCTGCCCACCTTTCCGACACCCTTCACTGTGTTCTCTGCCAGGACCCTTACAACTTGTCCAGCACTGCTCCAAGTCCAGCCACCCTTCTCAGTCAGAGGGACTTCCTCTTCCAGAGAGCTTCCTGTAGCTTCCCCTTTCCTCCTCTCAGACTCCTGAGGCTCCGGACCCTCTTTCCTTCCCCTCAGGCCCTCAAGGACCCAGCAAGGGCAATTCAAGCCCAGCAGCCTCCATCCACCCCAGATGACTCCCATACATGACTCCAGCACAGACACATGCGAGCAATTCACCCCTTGAAAACTTATGATGCACCTGCTGGATACTGAGCTCTGGGAGGGGTCAGAGTGGAAAATCAATGTGAAAGAAGCCCCCGCTGTCTAGCTCAGCTTCTCCAATGACCGCAGACTGCAGTTGAAGGACATCAGAGTGACCTGGAAAGAAGCCTGAGGACTAAGGGACAATACACTTCAGGACCCATCCTCTGTGGCTAGCTGAGGCCATATTAGAGCTGGTGACCAGATGGCATCAGGCTGTGGTGCATAGCCACAGAGGGCACAGAGACAGCAAAGGCCTCAGAGGAGCTGTGCAGGCTCCAGGTTGAAAGTTGAAAGGGGACCATGCAGAAGGACAATGGCATGTTTGTCAAGAAGCCAGATCTGAGCTGCCCTCTGCTCCATGGTATCACGCAGCGATTTGCCACCACTCTGCTCTGAGGCCCCCATCTGTGCTGAGCTGTGGACCTTCTCAGTCTCCACACTGTGGTGAGGCTCACTGCTGGAAGTGCCTATTGCTGTGCTCTGCGGTTCTCTCTTCCACCTGGCTCCTCACCGCCACACTCCCTACACCTCTCAGAAGCCAGTGTGCCCAGGAGGGAGCAGGCACCTGATGAAATACTTTGATGGTGCCACTTGGAGATCAGGCCAGTTCCTTTTGGGGAAGCCATGCTCATCTTTCTGGATGGGAGAGATTAACTAGTTTTATCCTCTTCCTCTCAAAGGAACATGTTATAGAACTAGGTGCACCATGACTACAAAGTCTGGTGGGGAGGAAGGAAAAATGGAATAAATGGATTGATAAATTGTTAAGAAGGAAGATGATGGATAAGGAAGGGAGGGAGGGGTATTTATGTGGATGGATGATGGGCAGGTGTGTGGATGGATGGATAGATAGAAGGGTGAATGGTTGATAGATGGGTGGGTGAACAGGTAGATGATGGGTGGGTGAACAGGTAGATGATGGGTGGGTGGGTGGATGATGGGTGGGTGGGTGGGTGGATGTATGGTTGGATGGGTGGATGGATGGATCGATGGATGGACGGACAGACAGACGGACAGATGGACAAATGAATGCAAAGGTATATGAATTGATAGGTGAATGAATGGACAAATGAATGGAAGTGCATATGAACTGATGGGGGAAGATGGATGGATGTTGGATTAGTGGGTTGACTGGACTGGGCAAGGTGGCACACACCTGTAATGCCAGCACTTGGGAAGGTAAGGCAGGAAGAGGAAGCTCATAAATTCAGTGCCAACCTAGACTAAATATTATTGTAAGACCCTTTCTTTAAAACAATAAAAATACAGGTGGCTGGATAGATGAAAGGATGAATAAGTGAGAGGAAGGGAGGAGAGCGGTGGGCAGGTTGGAGCCTGCATATTGAGTGCCTGATCTTTCTCTTTGTCATTAGCTTCCTTATGGACTTGGCCTATGTTGTGGCTTGAATGTGAACTTTCTAAATATTCCCCACTCTCAACACTCACAGGCCCTTGTGTTTGGATACTTTTCCCCAACTGGTGCTCTTTGGGAGGGTATGCAACCTTTGGGTCATGGCCTGAGCCACTAGGAGAATGCCTTGAAGGTTACACCTGCCTTCAGCTCCGATTAGCTCTCTGTTCCTTCTCAGCCACCATGTAAAGAAGTGACAGCTCCAAGTTTCTGTCGCAACAGGAGCTGCGTCCCTGCCCTGATGGGCAAAATCCCCTGACAGCAGAAGCAGAATCAGACCCTCTTCCTGTAAGTTGCCTTTGTTACTTCCTGCTTTGTAAAGAGGAGAAAAGTCACCAACACAGTCATATCTCGGAGTTTTGTCTCTCTAAACCCTAACAACCTAGCATAAGGTGGAGCCTACACAGTAAACGTAAATTGATAAATCAATTAACTGAGCAGCCCCCAAAACTAAAGGGCACGCTGTTGTGGGTGAAATTGCAAGGAAGGATTTTCTAACCTGCTCTTTTTACTCTTTCATTCTAACTTCCTCTCTTTACCAAGGTGGAGCAGAGTCTGCTTACTCCCTGCCACAGGTGACCTTGCAAGAGGCAGGTGGGTGGAGTGGCACCACCCTGTCCAGGGGCTTTGCTGGCTGAGGTTGAAAATCCAGGCACCTTCTACTTCCCCTGAAGAAACACACAGAACACAGAACACGAGCCGTTTGCTCTGCCAGGAAGGAGTCGGTGGCTTAGAGATTAGCCTATCAGGGAGAAAGATCACCAGGCTTTAGCTCACTGAGCCCCTTGCTCTGCCCATACTACGCTGCGATGCGTCACTGTGGGTCTCAGAAGCTCTCCACTGAACGAGAGTTAGACACGTTAGGCCTGAGAGCAGAGAACAGAAGCAGTTCTTATTCCTAGAACAAAAACAGTTGCTTGTGACGAGAAGCTAAAAGATGCAAAAGGGTACCTGAAAACGTCATGGAAATGTCACCTGAAATTTTGGAAACAGGGACAAAAATGGGCATAGGGGAGGCAAATAAATGGGGGCAGGAACTGGTCAAACTCTTCAGATGCTAGAAGGTCATAGTCTTGGATCTGTCCAGCTCTGGGGCTCTGGGTATGTCCCTCTCCTCGCTGGACATTAGTAGCTGCATCCCTCAGAAGAAACTCAGAGCCTGCCTGCCTTCCTGCCTCACGGGGCTCATCTGACCTAATTACAAGGCAGGGAATGCCGCCAGGCAGAGGGCATAATACCTGAACATGTGCTACTCATAACCTTAGCTCATCCTTGCCACCCTCCAGGGTCCTCTTTCAGAATAGGAGCCTCCTGGGCAAGGAGTGAAAGCCGACAGGCATGGTCAGCAGAGATGGGCTCCCATCCTCCTCCTCTCTGGGGCAGTTTGGGTGGCTCGGGACCCAGGGGCTGCACACAGAGAGCTGGCTCGGGTACACAGCGTCAGTTGGGAGTTGCAACTCAAGAAAAATATTTAATGTTGAAGTGAGCAGGTCTTCACAGCTTGCAGCCAGCAGCCTCCTCCCCAGGAGGGGCCCAAGAAGGAGGAAGGAAGCAAGAGAGTGACCCAGGTGTCCAACAAAGATTAAGGAGCCCAGACAGGAATCTGGCTTGGTGATGATGATTCTACATGGCTCTGCCTCAGTGTCCCCAGGCTTGGGGAAAGAAAGCTCCTGAATAGCCGGCTCTCTTCATGATCCTAGCTCAGCGTTGGTAGGCGAGTCCACTGGATATCACAACATAACCCTGGAAGACCAAAAAAAGCTATGGCTAACTCAGAGGCCTATGGGGGAACCCCTAGTTGCCACCTTCAACCTGTTTCTAGGTAGTGTTCTTATCAGGAGTGGCCATCAATCTCACACTCTGTCATTTATTTAATGTCTGTAGCATTTGCCGGGCAGTGGTGGCGCACGCCTTTAATCCCAGCACTCAGAAGGCAGAGTCAGGCAGATCTCTGTGAGTTCAAGGCCAGCCTGGTCTACAGAGAGAGTTCCAGAACAGTCAAGGCTGTTACACAGAGAAACACTGTCTCAAAAAGAAAAAAGTAGCAGCACTCACCTCACAAAGCTATGGAGGGGGAGCCCTCAAAAGGGGGAGCCTCACAAAGGGAGAGCCCTCAAAATGTGGGTCAGCATGAGACCAGCGCATGCTCTATGCTCCAGGCATAGAGCCCATGCCATTGCTGTTTCCTGACCAGGAGTGCAGAACCACTGAGCTCCTTCTCCAAGCCTCAACTTCCCTAGCAGAGCCAGGCACTCCCTGTAGCTCACATGCCCCACGCTGCACTACTGAAGTGAACACTCCTGCGGGCTGCTAACCGGTCACCGTCATTTATCTCTCCATCCAACCGTTTGCTCATTTGTCAAGTCTCCGCTGAGCCTCTAGCACAAGCCAAACTCTCCGGAAGATGCTGAGGACTCAACAGAGAACAAATGAGACCTGGTCTCTGTCCATAGGTAGCTCAGAGTCGAGGGTAGTCTATTCTAGCGACCATTAGCCTCGTGTGACTAACACGACTATTTATTTTTTAATTAAGAAAGGGGAGAAGAGGCCTCAGATTAGCCTCCAGCTCTCGATGACCTTCCCGAGTCCTCTGTGTTTTGACCATCCCTCTTTTTTATCCTTTTTTTACGTCTATGTGTGTGATGTACATAATTGCATACATTCACGTTTACATGTATGGAGGCTGGAGGTTGACCTCTGATGTCTTCCTCAATTGCTTTATTTACCAAGGCAGGCTTCTCGTTGAACCTGGAGTTCACGTCTGATTAGTCTTGCTAGTCAGCTCACACTAGAGGGCCCTGTCTCTGCCTCCTGGGTGCTGGGATTACAGTTGGGCCACCACATCTGACCAGTGTGAATCCTGGGACTCTAAACTGGAGTCTTCACACTTGCAAGTATGAATCTATCGAGCCATCTCCTCCGCGCCTAAACTATCCATCTTCATGAGAGTTGATCATCAGAGCCTTGAGGCCACCATTCTTAAAGAACCAGGGTGAGCATCCTCCCTGAACTGCTAAGCCCCACTTTGGACCGTTGTCCCATTTCCTATCCTTGTTCTGCCTGTTGAAGGAATTTGTTCTGAGTTCCCAGATGAGACAGGAAGAGATTGTAGGGAGTCATTCTCTATCTGTCAGGATGAATTTCATCCTGGGCCTAAGATTCCAGTCCCAGGAACAGTAACCACAGAAGGTTCAGGAAGTTACCTACCAGCTGCAAAAAAAAAAAAAAAAAAAAAAAAAAAAAATCTCTCTACCGTTCACCTTAGACGCCAAGAGGCCAAGCCCATCTCAGGACTCAGTATCCTGAAACGGTTGAAGACCTGAAGTCTCTGGTGTGAGGTATGATGAGAAGGGAGGGCCCCTCCCACCATGGTCTCTTGGGTCCTGGCTCCTCCATCTCACTGCGTTAGTGTTTGCTGTGTGGTCTTGGAAGATGCAGGGTGAGCTCCCAGAGGGGTGACACTTCCCCCTCTCTAAAGAGGCTCCCCGTTCACTCAACAGCTCTCACCTCACAGATGGAGACCTCAGAGTGGACATAGTGGAGATTGAGCACGCTTGGGAGAGCAATTCCCATGCCCAGGAGAGCTGCAGTGAGACAGAAGAGTCCAAGTTAGTCAGAAGGAAGAGTCCCACCTGCAGCCAGCCCTGTGCTGGCAGCTTGGGAACCATGTGACCTAGAGTGGGAGGTGGGATCACCCGCACAGCACAGAAGGGAAATTGAGACAGGATCGGAAACCATCTATTGGTTATACAAATGTGTACTAAGAGGCAGAAGCAGCTGGCCTCTAAAAACCACCCTCTTAATCTTTGAGCCTGAGAGGGTTTGGGGACTTGGACAGGGCTCAAAAGGGCACCAGAGGGGGCAGAGCAGCAAAGAGCAGGACTCACCATTGAGGTGATCCAGCAGGGGCTTCTGGAATACAGTGCTTATGAGTGTGTACACTTGATCCATCTGCAGCGACCGCCAAGGGTTGGGTGGGGGTGGAGGGACCAGCCCCAGGAAAGACCAAGAGAATGCAGTTAAACATACAGATGAACAGGCATCCGAGACACAGGATGAAGGAGGGTAGCTCTCCCACATCAGCTGACCCTAATCAACTCCCCAGCTAGATCAGCCTTGAGTCGGGCAACCCAGGGACAACTCTGACCCTCATCCCAGAGTTACCAACAGGAGGGCTAGCCAACAGATGCCCGATGACAGATGGAAGTTAGGCTGGCAGACTGGCAGCTGAGTGGACGACTTAGGTATACTAACTCACATCCCATGATGCATGGGGATAAAGAAATGTGTGCATGGTGGCAAGAGCCTGACCATGTGACATGATGGGCCATCCAGTGCCAGACCAATGAGCACTGATTGAGGGTTGAGCTGATGAATCAATCACTTTCCCACAGGCAAAGAAACAGGCAAGGGAGTGGGGACAAATGGAGAGCAAGTAGGTCCCTTTCCCCAGCCATCCCAGGGAAGCTATGGTGGCACTGAGATGTGTGTATTATTCTCACACTCCCACAGCCCTTCCCAAGGCTTAAGGCAGTCCAGTGCTCCACTCACATCGATGGAGCCCACATTGGAGGTGGCCACGGAGAGTTGGAGCCCCCTGAAAAAAAAGAAGGGGTGGGCTCAGCATATGCCAGCTTCCCCTGAAGCTCACATCACTACGTCTGAGAGCACACTGGGGCTCCAGGGTCAGAGGCTCACTTACCCTAGCATAGACGTGGTCCCCCGAAGCTTTGCCTTAGACACAGAGAGCTGAAGGTTCAGGTTCACCATCTGGGTGTATAAGAAGAGCAAGTCAGAAGGTGCATTGTAGAGCCTCCCGCCCCTCCCTGGCAAGGGCAGACCACATATGCTTAGGAGCTGGCTAGAAGTCAGGTTGTGGCCTGCACTTTATGAGCAACAACAGTATAAAGAAGACAGGTGGGGTCCCTTCCCTTCCCTGTGGGGACCTTCCAGAAGCAGTCAGACAGGGGCTTTCTCAAAAGCGGAGGCTGTCACAAAGGCAGAGAGTGATGGGGACCTTCTCACTCAGGGTGGCCCAAGAAGGCTGCTCTGAGCAAGGCTTCAACACTTAAGCTAAGAACTGAAAAATGAAGAAAAAGCAGTCATGCCAAAAGAAAAGGAAAAGAGTGCCAGGCAGAGGGTTCCACGTGTGCCACGGTCCTGAGGCGGAATGTCCTGGCATGTTCAGGAGAGATGTGGATCAAAGCAAATGAGAAGAGTATAGAGCATGTAAGGTCTCATCTGGCCTGTCACTCACCACATCCAAGGAGAAAAGGAACTGCAAGGCTGAGCTGGGGGATGCAGCAAGGACCTCTACACTGGGCCGCAGCTGCAGAGTGGAGTAGTTGGTGTGGAGTGTGACCACGGGTGTGGCACCCAGCTGCACCTTGAGTACCACGGGCATGGGTTCAGGGAACTGACGGGCCACCTGGGACATGGGAGAAAGAGAGGGAGAGGGTTGTACATGCCCCTGACTGGCAGTCTTCCGTGTTGGATGTTGATAAACCATCACCCTCTATTCCTGACTGAGCTCAGAAGTGGGTCCAGCCCAGGCTTCTGGACCAGACTTGAGCTCCTCAGAGGGGATTCTTGTGTTGGTGTTTTGCTTTGATTTTAAGGCAAGATTTTGCTATACACCCCAGCTGGCTTTGAGCTGGTGATCTTCCTGCCTCCCAAGTGCTAAGATTATAGGTGTGTGTCATCCACTCTGAGCTAGATTTTACAGGCAGGCAGGGATTAGAAAAGAAAGTGGAATGGATCATCAGACTCACAACAGGCAGAGACAGAGAGAAGAAAGTGCAGCTGCCTGGGATGGGCAGTCCCTAAGCTCAGGAGAAAGGGCTAAACGCAGGTGTTGACCCCCCCACACACACTTGGGGTAGAGGGAGACCATAAAGGCCCCACCCAATCCCTGAGCCTCTGGCTTGCTATGAGCAGAAATATCACTCACCTCAGGGATGAGCTGGCCCAGCATGGAGGTGTTCAGAGGGTTGTTCTTTGAATTCTGAAATCAGTTTCCATCAGGACAGAGTTTAGGCAGTTTCACAGTCAAGGCCACCACTTGGCCTCACGGGTAGAGTTCCTTATCCACTGGTTCCTTCCGAGGGCCATCCTGTAGCCCCAACTCTAGCTGCCCACTGCCCATGACTCCACATCTACAGGATATCACCAGAATGGGCCACGGGGCACCCTGCCACAGGACCTGGGTGACAGACCCAGCCCTCACCAGCTGCCCTGTGATCTCCAGGTTGAGGGATCCAGCCTTTTGCAGCATCAGGAGGGCACAGTCGAACAGGTGCTGGGAGAGCCCCACTGTTGCCATGGCACCTTCGGCACCCAAAGGCCGTGGCAACACAAAGGGGTGAGCGCCATGCAGAGGCAGGAGGATGGGCTTGCCGAGCAGGAAGAGAATGGCCTGGATAACGGCAGGGGCACACGTGCAGGGCAACAAGAACAGTAGGCCTGTAATCGACCCAGGATCCCCAGGGACTAACCTAGCCATGAAAACGTGGCCACACTCCCACCTGGAGTACCAGCCACCTTCTTCCCTCTACCCTCTACCCTCTTAGGCCACTTCCAGGACACCAAGGATGCCAGCCTCAGACTGACTGGAGGTACTCACTCTGACATCCATAGACATATAGTTACTGGTGATAGTGGGCGTGCTGGTCACTGAGTAGCGGATCTGGGACTCAGGGCCCACAGGACTGAGTCCTTCATAAAAACAGAAAAACGTTGAGCACCAGGCCCTCACTGAGCCAGCAAACAGTTACCAATGACCTTTCTGAGCCACAGCCAGGCCACAAACTCATCAGCCGGCTAGGCCTCCTTTGAAGGCATGCACCCAGCTTGCTGACTGACTGAAACGCAAGGCTAGCAGGCATGTTTGCTAACATTCCCAATCAGCTAAAGACCGTTGAGCTCAGATTACAGAAGGAGAAGGCTCAGCCCAGGCCCAGTCCATCTAATGGAGGCAAGAAGGGCACACAGGAAGAAGAGAGTTCCCACTGGTCAGCCAGACCAATGACTTCCTCTGTCTCTTCTCATCACCACAGAGTCCACTCAAGTTTCTCTGCACGCAGTGTGGTCAGTTCGTTCTTGCCCAAGGAGGCATACACAAGTCAGTCTGCTCCCAAAGCTTTGGCCCCTTCACCTGACCACACATCTCCTTCAGGAAATCAAACACCAGAGCAAAGACACCCAGATCTAACTTCATCCAAAGCCTCAAGCAGCTCTCAGAAAGCACAGCACAGAGGCTGGATGTGAGTGGACTCCCAGTTCAGAATATTCTGCCTATGAAGATTGCACAGGTGAAGGTCGGCACATCCTCAGAGATGACAGCAGGTGCGGCAGGCCAGAATTCAGGGCTTAGGAGAGCCTAACTCAGCCCACAGTTCTACCGCCAAAACCCTAGATAGCCCAGAGTTTTTCATTGCTTTATTTTTTTTATACGTATGGGTGTTTTGCCTGCTTATATATCTGTGTGCCACATGTTTGCCTGGCGCCTATAGAGGCCAGAAGAGGGTGTCATGTTGAATTCCCTGGAACTGGAGTTGCAGACAATGGTGAACTTCCATGTGGGTGCTGGGCACTGAACCCACATCCTCTTGAAGGGCAGTCAGTGCTCTTAACTGCTAAGCAGCCCTCTGGTCCCAGTAGCCCAGTGATGGGTGATGTAGGTATATGTGGATATACATGTATATTTTAAATACCTGTTCCATATATATTTATCTACCCATTCATTTTAAAATATCAATTATGGGTCCATCTTATGTGCTTTGTATAATTTTGTTATATTTAAGCATGTAAATATTTATTTAATATTGTATATGAAAATAGATTATGTATTCAAATATATAAAGTATATATTGTATATATGTATTAAAGTATATATTGGTAAGTATATATCTCCTTTCAGCTTTCTGTTTTTCTGTTGGTTCAGCTGAATCTAATTTCATTTTTTCTAATACTTTTAGGATTTTTTTTTTTTTGCAAAAGCAACTCAGTGTGACTCCCTTCCTTGTCTGTCAGTGGGTCACATGGTTTGGAGGCAGGAGGAAGGGGCAGCAGGAAGGATGTGGAGATTGGTAGACTGCCCTGTCTCTTGAGTCACCTATCGCTGCATTTGTCAACACTCTGGACACTATGAAGGTGAAATTGCTGCATGTTTAAAATGAATAAAACATTAAGGTCGTGGTGTATATTTTAAAAATATAGCCAGGTGGTGGTGGCACGTGCCTTTAACCCTAGCGCTCCAGAGGCAGAGACAGGCAGAAGATTTCTGTGAGTTCAAGGTCAGCCTGGCCTACAAAGTGAGTTCTAGGACAGCCAGGGCTACACGGAGAAACCCTGTATCAAAAAGAAAAGCCAAAAGAAAACAAAAAAAGGAAGGAGGGAGGGAAGACAGAGAGAGGGGAGAGAGAGGGAGGGAGAGAGGAAGGAAAGAATGAAGGAAGGAAGGAACGAAGGAAGGAACGAAGGAAGGAACGAAGGAAGGAACGAAGGGAGGAAATATAAGAGAGGTGGAAGATAGAGCCCAGGATCCCAGCTGAACTCCATTTTCAATGTTTTTCTTACACCACAGTAAAAGACACTTTTGTTACACAGCCTTCCAGAGACATGTGGCTAGCCGACACACCCCTTTGATCTGTGCTTTTTAATGGACTCTAAATATTTGAGATGATGGAAATGTTAATGTACTTGATTTAACTCTTCCACTTTATATCCATTATATTAGGATTATATATATATATATATATATATATATTATATATAGGGTATTACATTATACACTGTAAGTACATACAGTCCTACATTACCAATTTACAATACAAATCTTTTGTCAATAGAGTAAAGAAGTCCCAGTTCTCCTACTTCACACTCTGGTTGTGCAAGCCTCACATAATAGTCCTCCAGGGCTGGTGCCATGGAGTCCCTTTATTAGATTTTTTTTATTATTCCTCAAGACAAAGACAAGAGCTGATCTTTGGGATAAACCCAAACCCGGGGCACCCTGCTGAATGTAAGCTTGCTGAGGAAGGAGAAATACATACTTGCTTATTAAGCCTGCCAGGCCCCAGGCCCTTAACCCATGCTGTTTCATAAAACCAACAAATTCAAGAAGTGGGAATTTTCATCCCTAATTTCTGGATAGAATGGTGCGGATGAGTGACTTCCCTAAGGTCACGCAGCATGGGAACAATGTGACTATAATTCTAGTGTGTTCCCTTTCACTCCAGTCCAGTGGCCTCAGCTGCTTGCCACCTCCTATTTAAGGTAATATGGAGGTTGAGTGGGATAGGGAACCAGGAAATCAAGAAGACAAGATAACTTGGAACTGGCCAGAGTGGTGGGTGGATGCGTGAGGAAGGAAAGGTAGCACGGGCCTGTCCCTACATAGCTCCAGCCCTCTGCTTTCCCATGGTAACCTGGGGCTGATGGCAGCAGAGCCTGTCTACTCAAGAACCCACCATGGGTAAAGTCAGGCTCTGCCCTGTGTCCCTGGGATAAGCCCAGGCTCTGGGTCCTCTGATCTCACCCCGCAACCCTTCACACTGTCCCAGCTTGTATATATTCATTAGCATCCCAGGGCAGGTCCAAACAGACAAGGCCAGTCGCAGTACCCTGAAAAGGACACCAGTGACAAGACAAAGCTGGTGGGCCCCAAGCAGGTGCGGCTTCAAAATTGCTCCTGAGGAATGTGAAAAAGTCCATGGGTTCCATGATGGGAGAGGCTGTGTGGGATCTGAGGCAAATAAGATGCCCCTGAGGTATGATGTAATGTCTTCTGAACTAGTCCTGAGGTACTGATGCCTATGGCTAAGAAGATGCGACAGGCCTGCTCTCCAGCCTTCAGATTCTACCACAGCTAGTCAAGAAGACACATGGATACCTTCCAGTGTTCTCAAATAATAGTGCAGATCAGTGTGGGGACAGTGGAGAATATTGAAATATGACCCATGACAATTGGGGTTTGTGGGTGAGCACTCAACTCCTGCATGCTAAGGCATTTCCACCCAGTCTCAAAAGGTACTGCAGTGAGAGACTGGGCCCCAGCTGTACACACAGTTCAGTTCATTAGCAACAACAGCAGCAACAGCATCTTCTTCTTCTTCTTCTTCTTCTTCTTCTTCTTCTTCTTCTTCTTCTTTTCTTCTTCTTCTTCTTCTCCTTCTCCTTCTCCTTCTCCTTCTCCTCCTCCTCCTCCTCTTCTTCTTCTTCTTTTTCTTCTTTTTCCTCCTCCTTCTCCTCCTCTTCTTCTTCTCTTTCCTTCTTTTTTCTTATTCCTCCTCCTTCTCTTCCTCTTTGTCCTTCCCTTACTCCTTCCCTGCTCCTTCTTCCTTTCTGTCATTGTCAAGACTCAGAAACCAGAACTAATGATCATGCGGTCCTGGGGGGAAGGACATATATGTGTCCTTTTTGAGAGGGTTGCAGAGCCAGTGTCCCATATCCAGGTAAGGAGCATACATCTTCATACCCACAGCCCACATGATAGCCAAAGCAAGCCTTAGGCCCAGCACCTCCAGTGATAGACACACCCCCTCACCACAGTGCCTGGCCTCCCTGTGATGCTACAGGAGGGTTCCCTGACTCTGAGGATCTGTTTCCAAAACCTCCGAGACTCTGGCAGTGAAAATCTAGATCCTAAGAGCCAATGCAGCTTAGTTTCTCCAACAGTAACATTTGTTGCTTAAGCATTCAGCTTTATTTTGATTTTTGGCAATTTGACCTAAACTAGGTAGATTCTAGGATCAAAGAATTCATTCTGGCATCTAGAGGAGGCATGTTCTGTGGACAGCCATGTGCTTTGGGGAGTCCTAGGTGACCTTCCCAAGGGCCTCCTTTTCCTCAGATTGGTTGAAAAGAGAACACTATTTATAATCAGAAGCCAGCAATGAAGACCATGCCACCAGGTCCAAGGGAGATATCGTTACAGGTTCTTAAGACCCACAGGCCCCACCCTCCCATCCACTGGGCTCCAGGTCTTACCAATTAAAGTACCCAAATGGACATTGAGGTCCTGAACCAGGCCAGAGACTTGCAAGCACAGCTGTAGCAAAAGAGAGGCAGCTGTTGTGAGGGCGATTTGGAGCTGTGGCCGAGGAACAGTCAGGCTGCAGGCCCTTGCCCCAGCCCTCAAAAGCCTCCCAGGCACACAGCAAGCCTGGAGTCCTTTCCTTTTCCTCCTTGGAATGGCTGGCGTCCACCTCTCTTAGGGTGCTGAGGAGGCAAGAGAAGCTGCCAAAGGGAGAGGAGGGCACGGGCACTTGGCAAGGAGGGGACTGCAAGGCCAGGGTGCTCCTAGCCTGTGAATAATGCCATCACTCCTGGGGTGGAGATAACACACACTAGGTAGACAAATAAATTTTTGCTGGCTCTTCAGTTCACAGTTCTGAACTCCTTTCCTACCTTAGTACCCTCATCCGAGACTGGCCTGCCCATTGCACAGCCTGGGGGAGGGAGCATCAGGCTTACTTTGTTCATTCCAAATTTATCTCCCCCAAAACATTTCCCCTACCCCCACCTTCTGACATGGGATCAGGACTACTCTGAGAAGATTTGTCACTGTCTCCCAAGCTCCCTAAAGTCCACCCATGCCCCCACTCCTCCTCCTCAGCACTGAACATGGGCCTCTTTCTTGTTCTCACGAAGAAATTGGAAGCATCCCATGAAGGGCCTTCTATTTAAAATAATATTACGGACTGAAGTAAAGTCTTAGTGAAAGATGATGAGAATATATATATATATATATATATATATATATATCACCATCACATTACATGGACACACATGCACACAACACACATATACGGTACACTTACATGCATTGAAGCCCACATAGGCACATCAAGATACAATGCCCCTCTCCCAAGGCTTGCAGCCCCACTGCTCATACCTCAGGCCTTCTAAGCTATGTCATCTGCTGGAAGCCCCTTACCATATTGCTCAGGTCAGCTCGGATGTGCTCCTGCACCAGGTCCAGCAGCTCCTGGGAGGTACTGAGGAAGTGGTACAGAAAGTGTCCCTGAGTTCCCTGGGTGTGGTTCTTAGCAGAACCACACAGACAGCTGGGACAGAAGTCTCTATCCCCAGTCAGCAGCCCAGAGATCCCATCTGAGACCTCGCCATGTTCCTGACAGTGTTAGAATGGAGGTCTGCACCCCCACAGAGGAAGCGCTTGAGACTCAGAGAAAGGACTCTTCCTCTCAAGGTTTGGAAGTAGCCAAGATGGTGGTAGTGGGGGCCCGGCTCAGGAGAGACAGATACGAACACTGGACCTTGGAAAACGCCCCATGTGGCCATATTCTCAGCCAGCTGGCTCAAGAGCTACTAGGGTGAGAAGGCATGGGGAGTGGAGCTGGGGTCTCAGGTCCCCTTGTCACTTTGGCTCCAGTGCCCTGTGATGCTCTGCAGAGCATCTGCAGAGTGTCTGCCTAGCACTGGACTTCAGGCTCCCCTCTGAACTAGGGTGTAAATCGGCATTTCTCAACGGCGGCCCAGAGGAACTAACGAATCCTCTGTTTGATCTCAGCCACAGCCTGCTGCACTCTGGGGGGAGAAGCTATATCTCTGTGTTTATAGCTCCCCTCTGCAGCCAGGAGAGGCCAGCATGGCTGGATTCCTGCACGCTCACTGCTCTCCGGGGAAAAGGTCAAGCTTTGGGGGACACTTCTTTTAGGACTTCCCAGTGCTCAGCCACCTCAGAGTGGACAAAAACAAGGAAAGAGCAGGCATAGTAAGGAAGCTCCCAGGCAAAAGCATGGTGAAGTCTGCCTTGAGTCAACTGTACTCTGGGCCTCCGATTTCTTCCTGTGGCACGGAGACCCTGGCACGTACCGATCAGACACTGTGGAGCTCATGGAGAAGACTCCTGTGAAGAGCCAAGAGTGGCATCCACAGAGCAGGCGCAAGGGGCAGCTGCTGTTAGCCTTACATGCTGACCTGAACAGCCCCCTGCTATAGAGCTTGACTGGTCCTACCTCACCTCCCATCCCTGGACTGTCCACCTCTGCAGGGCGGGATGGCCTGTAAGGGCCCGAGCATCCAGACTGATTGGCTTCATCGTTACTAGTAAGTGTGCCCTGGTAGCTGACAGAGGAAAGTGGTCAAGACGCAGGCTGCATGGCATCAGCTAGGTCCCTAGTCCTCTCTGGGCCTCTCTGTGCTAAGTCATAGGACAGATGTGATTATGGAGCCTCCTTGATCCTTTGTGGCCACTGGATGCAGTCTTGAGTGAGAAACTTGAGTAGTGGTCCCATAGCCTTGGTGTCGGGAACCCCTGAAACCCAGTGCCCTCAGGAACCCACCTGCTGCTGCCGTCCAGCGTGCTGGCTGGGCTGAAGAGTGAAGAGCAGGTGGAGATGCTGAGCACAAGGGTCCCAATGGAATCCCGGGCCACGTGCACATCAGCCAGCAAGGCCACAGGCAGCACCAGCTCCATGGGCTCCGGGACTCTGCAGGAGGTCAGACCTTAACCCATCCTGGTTTATAAAGACCACACATACCCCCAGGCCTGGGCCAAACTCCACAGTACAGCAGTTGAGTATGACTCAGGCTTTCTGGGGCTCCTGTGACAGGCCTCTGGGCCACCCTGGCTAGAGTGAGTCTCAGCTCTCCTTCTGTGAAACTGACATGAGAATGGATGTGCCTGCTTCTTAGCACTGTGCTGAGCTCTCCAAGACCTCACCCTGTGAGAACATCAGCTCTATGTCCAGTCACAGAGAGCACCCATAAAACAATATCTCAGCACTCACCATCAGCACTAAGGAGCACTCACCATCAGAGCGCTAAGGAGCACTCACCATCAGCACTAAGGAGCACTCACCATCAGCGCTAAGGAGCACTCACCATCAGCGCTAAGGAGCACTCACCATTCTCAGCACTAAGGAGCACTCCCCATCAGCACTAAGGAGCATTCACCATCAGCACTAAGGAGCACTCACCATCAGCACTAAGGAGCACTCGCCATCAGCACTAAGGAGCACTCACCATCTCAGCACTAAGGAGCACTCCCCATCTCAGCACTAAGGAGCACTCCCCATCACAGCACTAAGGAGTACCCATAACAGTGCTAGGGCAAAGCAATAAAGATAAAGCATTTCTTGAAATCTCAATGTACAACTTGAACGTTAAATGCAGTTACACAAGAAGCTGCCTGGCACAGAGAAATAAGGCTGATAACACAATTTATTAAGCATCTACTCTGTGTTTTGTACTGTAAAAGAAGCAAAATGCCATAATCAAAACACCAAATCCATCAATTCAACCCTCACAGATCCCTGCAAGGTTCATCTCACCTCAGGTAAAGAAACTGAGGGTTGGAGAAGTTGAAGCAGCTCCACTGGCTGCATAGCTATTGGGGCTGGACTAAGGTCTCCAAGGTTCTCCCCTGTCTCACTCCCCCAGAGGGTGGGAAGGGGCATGGAGATATCGTTAGCCCCCTCACCTCACTCTTCCCTGGGAGAAACCCTGAAACTCCTGCCCTCCAACAAGGACTCTCACTCACCGAAAGACTTTGATCGTGAAATTGGCTGCTGCTGATAAGTGTATCCCAAAACCAGCAATGAATTTCAAGTGGAGGTGGGGCAGATGGACATCCAGAATCTGGACCCTGTAGGGTTGGAATCCAAGGGACAAGGGAACTCCCATTAAACACAGAATCAGCTCAGGGGAGGCTTCCCCGAGCCACCCCCACATGCTGATGTTATAAAGAAGGGCTTTCTGGTGAGTGAGGTGGTAAGCACTCCAACACAGGAGGCTCGTGACACGCCCAGCTGGTACAAAGGCAAACAGAGGGGCCTGGCTTCAGCAAGATAATCCTGTGGGGTTCTAACAGCTTCTGACCATTTCCCAGGAAGGCAAAGAAGAGACACTGAAATCCCCACAATATTCTAACCTTTGGCCCCCAGCAACAGGAAACACCCAGTGAGTACTCCATGGCTTCCTTTTTGCCTGAGTGAAAAGTCATTTTCTCCCTGGTGGGGTAAGCTTGGGATGATTCAGGCATCAGTAAATGACCCCACTTTCTTTTTTTTTATTTATTTATTAAGGATTTCTGCCTCCTCCCCACAACTGCTTCCCATTTATATAGGCATCCTCAAGAATATTAACCTTCATCAGGCGATGAAAGGAGACAGAGACAGAGACCCACATGGGAGCACCGGACAGAAATCTCAAGGTCCAAATCAGGAGCAGAAGGAGACGGAGCACGAGCAAGGAACTCATGACCCCACTTTCAAATGCCTCATTTTAACCTGGGGTGACGTGGACCCACGACTGTTCTCTCTCTACAAGCCTATCTTACGCTTACAGTATTCAGCTGCAGCCATCCTGGATACTCTCCTGCTGAAAGCAAGGGTCTTCTGGTCCAGGTGGTTCCGTACATATAAACAGCACTCACTCCATCCCTGCCTCGGAGGTCTCAAACTGTTGGCCCCAAGCTGCCTGTCCATCGACCTGTACACTGTTCTGGGGTCTAAGTTTTTGTATCAGTTTCCACCATTTAAGATTCTACATAAGTTAGGCCCCGTATTTCAAGGCCCTGATCACCATGTTTCAGAAAGCTGAGACAGGAAGATTTCAAGTGTAAGGCTAACCTCAGCTACATAGCGAGGCCCCCATCTCAAACAAAAAAGGAACAAAAAAAGAAAATTATAGCTGATGGACAGGTGAGTAGGCAGGTAAGCACATAGAAAGCAGCAGATTTCTCCAGTGCCCGAAACTCTGACAGTAGCCAGTCGGTATTCCTGTAGGGACGGGTACAACGGCCACTGTGTTTGTTTGGGTGTCTCCATCCCTTTGGGTCTTTATGCATTAACAGGCAAGCACATAGTTTAGATTGTCCTTGTGTCTAAATTTGGTGTCCAACATTTGGAGGAAGAAGTTGATAGCCTTACCGGATCTGTGGACCCAGGGCCAGTCTGAGCCCCTTAGTGCAGGTTACCAAGTGACTCAATCAGCCAAGACTTCTTATAACCTCACCCGCTGGTGGGAGCCTCTGACCTGGTTGAGTTTACTCACCTATGGACCTGTACGCCCATCTGATAGTCCAGAGCACTACGTCCAGTAGATGGGAGCAGTTTGTTAGGGTAGAGTAGCTACCTGACAGGTGGAGCACTCCCTCCTAATGAGCCAAAGCACCACTCCCTTGGCCATCGGAACATTCCAGCTAGCAGCAGGAGGACTACAGCACTCTCTCTGGAGGATGGGAACACTCACCTGGTAGACTGAAGTACCGCATCACTCCGATCCGGGAAATCAGAGACAGTGACCTGCAGGGCCCGCTGGAGAGGGACTTTCCCGATGTCCGACACTGTGGGTCCAGGGCATGGTGAGTTCAAGCGCCTGGATCCACCAACCATGATAACCACACCACCTATCACCTGTCCTGCCCTTTGGGTGAAGGCGCTCAGATACCAGGTGGCGCATTGGCAGAATGGCTGCTCCATGCAAGCCCATGAGGTGTACCCTATTATCATGCCCTCCATTTCCCAACCCTTCTCCATCCCATTCCTCCAAGACCATAAAATCCTTAGCCCTCTCACGAATCTCCATCTGAGCCCCAATTGTCCCTAGAGCTTTCCCAAGTCACCAGCTGAAGGAGCCACCCACCAATCCTGAGGAAGCATCCCCTGGGAGGAGAGAAGAGGGGCAGCTTCATCCTGATCACATATGCCCCAGGTGCTGGACCCAAATCCCAGCTCTGCTATTCACAGCCTGCATGGCTGCTGCACATCATGCTTTCTCCATCTCTCTAGTGCACTAATTACAACACCCATCTCTCAGGACCATTGTAAACAATCAGTGTACAGGCACACTCTTCATGGCTGTGGACCTTTTCACTAACACACTAACGGTAGCTGTTGCCACAGAGTCCTCCGGGTGTGCCACGTGCTGTTTTGAGCATTTTCTTCTATTCCTATGCCTAGTTTATAGGTGGATGAAGACACCTGACTGAGAGAAAGGCAGACCCGGATAAAGCAGCATAGCTCTGAACCTGCTGGCTTCCCCCTCGCCTGTACTATCAGGCCCCAGCTAAGTAGACAGTGGAATCAAAAAGAGAGACAATGGTTCTAGAAGGAAGCCTGAATTTAAGCCAAGAGGCTAGAACTTGGCTCAGACTCACTAGCATGGTAAATGTCTTTGACCCTATCTGAGCCTCAATTGCCCCGAGCAAGAAGAAAAAAAAAGGTCACGGTCTCCATGTTCCTGATGCCCACCCAAGTCTGTCCATCTGTGGTTGAACTAAGACTCCATCCACAATGCTCCCCGACACAGGGCCTGCACTCTGGGTAGGGAGGACTCCAGAAGCCACTCATCCAGACTTGGAAGCACTGTGGGCTGCACAGGCCTCCTGCCAGGTTTCCACCCACAGAGAATAAACACAGGTAGATGAGCCCAGGAGACCTGGGACAAAGGAGCCCTGAACAGAACAAGCAGAGGGCAGGGCAGACACCCAGGAGGCCACCCTCAGGTCTCTGTCCCAGGCATCCATTCCTGCTGTGTGTGAACCATCCTCCTACACGGATCACTGACCACTTTCCTTGTCTGCCCACCTGCCCGGAAGCAAGGTCCTAGAGAGCTGTGTGCCCTGGCGGAAGCTGCTGACTGACAGCTTCACGTTTTGGCCATTAAGGTCCCTTCTCTGGTCTGGATGGAGTCCCCCACAGGCTAATACAGTTAGATTTGACCTTTGGGAAAGCATCTCCAGACCCCATTTTGGTGGAACAGTTTCCTGAGAGGCAGCTGAGGGGAAATGAAGGTCTCCATGCTGGGACCTCGGGTTTTTGTGACCTCGTTCTTCCCTGTGGGGCCTCAGTTTCCTCATTGGGCCTTCCCCATGGGAGAGAGCAGGACTCGAATGCACCTAGCAGTAAAGCCACAGGGAGAGACCTGTGCCCCCTCCCTTACCTCCCACCTCCCCCCAACCCCCACCACTCCCTCCCGAGCAGCACAGAGCAACTGGCTCTCTGCCGCTGAGCCCTGCAGAGATACGACTCCAGGATGCTTCCTGCCTTGCTGCGCTTGACGCCCCTCTCCTTGGTCCCTGTGTGAGCACAGACACTACACATGTACATGTGTGCACTTGGAGTGCGAGGCACACCTGTGCACACACATTCAGACACATGCCTCAGACACACACCCTCCCCAGTGCTCAGATCACATCTCCCTGGCACTCCAAGCTCACAAGAACTCTCAGGTACAAAGTCAATCACTCAAGTTAATTAACCCAGGTCCAGGGCCTCGTGCCTGTAATCCCAGTAATTAGGGAGGCTGGGGCAGGAGGATCGAGAGTTTGAGAATAGCCTGGGCTACCTAAGAAGACTGCCTCACACACACATCAAAAAAAAAAAAGTTTAATGATTAAAAATAAGTCTTTTTGTTTGGGAGGCTTTTGTTTGTTTATGTGTTGGGGGACATGTTTTTGGTTTTAAGAACATGCCTACCTACACAAGGCACAAGGGCACAGCTCTGTGTGTGTGTGTGTGTGTGTGTGTGTGTGTGTGTGTTCGTGCATGGTCACACTACTTGCTCACCCCAGACTCCCTAATTAGCCACTGAGCAGAAGGACACAGTGACACATACAAACCCAGGTCCTCTGCCAGTACACATCTAGGCCAGCTGGGATGCAATTCTAGGCTGGGATTCCGCTCAATGGTGGAGCAGTTGCCCAGCATGCATTGGGTTCTGGGTCCCATCCCAAGCACCACAGAAATAAGCAACATACGGGTCCTCTGAGACACCTGTGTCCATTCAGATCTGGTTCTCACCTACACACTGGGAGGCAAGTTGGCAGGTCTCTTACCATAATCCAGCATTGCCTTGTTGAGTCGGACCACAGTGACAGGCAAGGAGACACTGACCACGGCCAGCAGCAGCACCAGCAGTGGTCCCAGACTGCACGCCCCAGCCATAATTCTTCCAGTCACTACACCAGGATCTGTGGGCCAGGCTAGGGACAAGCATCAGGGAGCTTGAGCAGATATCCATCCACCCTTGGGCACTCATGTCTCATCCCAGCTTGTATCCAGGCTGAGTGGTGGTCAGAGCCCTGCTCCAAACCTCAATACATCCATTTTTACATTTCTATGTTAGGAATTACCTACTTTGTAAGACACTACAAGAGTGTCTTAAAAATAGCCAAGACCCTCAAGTAAACATGACCTTTCCTGAAGTGACACAGCAGACAGGATTTGGGGGAGCAGTGCAGAGGGGCAAGACCCAAGCAGTGTCAGAAGAGACTGGTGAGGTCATGATGGGGATACAGAAGACAGTTGCCTGTCCTGTGAAGAGCACTCTGCCCTAGCATCCTACGGTCCAGTCACTGGAAGTCAGGTGCCCGGTCCATTGTGCCAGATTAGCCTGGTGTTCAGTTGTCTAGATCTTACCAGAGATGACCCATCTCCATGATCCAACTGAGGAATATCCTAAGAGTGGCCCAGGTCCCACGAGACCACACCAGCCTAATGGTCAGGTGTGAACCCAGCTCTGAGAGAGGGGACTCGCCCCGGCTGCAGAAATAAGAAGCCAGTGCTCTAATGAGCTACCTGAAACCCAGCAAGATGGCGCTTGCCAATGTTCTTTGCAAGGCCAGGAACAGGTGGTGCCTGTTGCAAGGAGATGACTGGAGGTAGCATCCCCATGGACCAGAGGGAGAAGTAGTCACCCAGCCCATTCCTACCTCGGAGGTTCTCAAAGCAGATGGAGACTCCGTCTTGGGATGCTTCGCCTGGAGAGCAAGTGCACAGGCTGCTTTTTGAGGCTCCCCCACTGCAGCCTGCAGACCACAGGGAGTGGCAGGTTTGTTTGTGGTTGCAAGTGTTTTCTCTGCAAACATGGCCTTGTCAAGTGTCTCCGTTCCCTGTGAGATGGGTCTGCCACGTATGCAAGCATGGCTCCCTGCTGCTGGCTATCTGGACATAGAATTCTTCACACCTGTGTCTGGAACTGGGCCGTTTCAGCTCAAGGATCTGTAGCTTTCTGAAGGAGGATGCTTCCCAGGAGTGTTCCCAACTATCCCAAGCAAGCCCAGTCAAGGTTCAGGAGCAAGGGTGCCCAGAGGGCAGGTGGATAGCCTTGTGTCTCCATGCTCTTCCAGAAATATGATTCTTGGAGGGAGTGCAGGAGGCTTTCTGAGCCCTGACCCCCAACAATGATCCCTGATCTTGGTCACACGTTGGTCCTTCAAGCAAAAGGGAACAACAGAAGACAGTGGGGCTGGCCCAGAGTTCCCTGACACACCCGTCACTCTCCAAACGCACATCCGTCACAGTGGGCAGGAGAGTCCCATCGTGTGTGGGAGAAGAGAGGGCATGTATGTGAGCATGGGGTTGCATATGCACCATTACATATATACACATACAAGGTCACAGGGACTGGTGTCAGAGGGAAATGGGTGTCTGAGGATGAAGAGATGGCATGGCATGGTGACATCTTGGTTAATGTTGTCACTTCCTGGACACAGGTGTGAACAGTTCTATGCACAGATATGCTGAGCTACTGGATGATGGGACTGTGGGTCTAGGATAGTGATTTGAGGTATGTTTATATACACATGTTCAATGGCCTGGCTGCAGGAACACCAGTCCATCCTTCTGAGTGATTCACCTGGGCCACAGACACAGATGACCTGGGAGATATTATCCCAGGCTTAGAGCCCAGAGCTCTGAGATCCTCACAGGCACCTATGGAACTAACTGCAGGCACCAGTAAGTGTTCCTGGAATAGCCCTGCCTCCCAGCCAGTGCTCCCAGGGGGTTTCTCAGAGGCAGAAAGAACAAAGCGTCAGAGGTGACTAACATCCCACTCCCAGCAGCGGTTCGCCTCCTGTTGCCCAAACCGGCTCCTTTTGCTCACTCATCAGACACAGTGAAGAGATGTACTAATATTGACCAGCGCCCTTCTCCGTGTTTGCTTTTGACATGAATACTTCCTCCTCTTCAGTTCTTTGAGCACAAGGGACACTTGGGTAACATCCAGGTGACATAAAGGGAGAGTCTTCACCAGCACTTTCTCCGGAATCTGTAGCCTCGATGCAGCAACCCAGGTCCTGTTCACCAAGCACTTCCTACCTGCAAGGCACTCAGCCCACAGGCCCAACCTTGTGCCCTATGCTGGAACATACTGAGTGCTAAATTACGTTAAAAGGCCTTGTAAGAATTAGTACCAGGATTTAAGTTTCCCCTTCACTGGGCATTCTCAAAGGGTTGCTATGACAAATCACCACACATATAGAAACTCAAAGATTTATCACCTTCTTTTAATATGATGTCTCATTATAACCCAGGTTAGCCTCCAATTTGCCAGTAGTCAAGGATAACCTTGAACGTCTGATCATCCTGCCTCCACACCTCCCAAGTGCTGGGGTTACAGACACACATCCCATTTTATTGGGCACTGAGGGTAGAAGCCAGGGCTGCATGCTTGCCAAACAAGGAGTTTACCAACTGGGCTGCATTCTCGACACCCAAATATTCTGCTCTGGAGGTCAGGAGTTCAAGCAAGTCTTCCTAGGAGACATCACTGAGGTGCTGGCAGAGCTGTTGTCCTATGCTAAGACTTCTGGAGAGGGCTGTTTATTGCCTCGGGTTCTGAGGAGAAAACACTGCCCTTCCCAGGGCCACGCTCAGGACCCACACGCATGCCTGGGGCAGTCCACCCTGGGTGCCGAGGACAAAACAGAGGCGCACCTGGCGCCTTCTGGCACCAGGCAGTCAAGCCCCATTATAGTGAGCAAGCGCATGGTGTTGTGTGGGAGAGAGAGACAGAATGGTTCGTGACCTGTGGACATAGGTGAAAGCAGTGAGGAGAGGACCGAGGTGGGTGCCTTGATTGCCGCCCAAGAGCTTGGTGATGTCTAGGCCTGGAGCTGCTGCCAGTGCCCATGTCTGGGTTCATGGCCCTATTGCAATTGCAGTCTATGTTGCTGCCATGGTTCCTGATACCACCAAAGGACGAGAGGACAGGACTGTACAAAGCTGGCCCTCCCCTCACTGAGTGCAACACTAGGGGAACCGGTCCTGCCCCTCACCAGCTGCAGGACTCAGGAGAGCGGGTCCTGCACCTCACCTGGGCAGCACAGTAGAGCTGTCGCTGTAGACAGGGCGGGGGTGAGCAGGCCGCGAGGGCTAGAGAGTGAGATGTCTGGTACCGCCCTCTTGTCTGCGGTGTGGTGATGAGGGAAAGGGAAAGATGCTGAGCCGCCACTTCACCAGCCACAGCACTCAAGAACGCAGGTCCTGCATCTTGTCTGGGCAGCACAGTAGAGCTGACCCTGTCGATGGGGGCACGGGTGAGCCGGGACCATCAACATGAGGGCGTTAGCCCCTTTGCTCACAATATCGTTCCTCCCTCTTTATGGCTAGACTCCTGGAGTTCGGCCCAGTGCTCAGCTGTGGATCTCTGCATCTGCTTCCAGAAGGTTCTATGATGATAATCAAGGTAGGCATCAATCTGATTACAGAAACAGCTGACTCGAGCTCATGGAAGCTCACTGACCCGGGACTGACAGCTAGGGAACCAGCATAAGACCAAAGTAGGCCCTTGAATGTGGGTGACAGTTGTGTGGCAGGGGCAGTGGAACCAATATGTATCCCTCGTGCATGAACTGGCTCTTTGGAGCCCATTCCCTATGGAGGGATACCTTGCTCAGCCTAGACACAGGGTGGGAGGACCTTGGTCCTGCCTCCAGTGATGTGACAGACTTTGTTGACTCCCATGGGAGGCCTCACCCTCTCTGAGGAGTGGATAGGAGTGGGGTGGGGGGAAGAAAGAGGGAGTGGGAAGATGGGAGGAAGAGGAAACTGGGATTGGTATATAAAATAAGACTGTTTTAAATAGAAAAAAAAAAAGACCATGAGGGTGGGAAATCTGGCTCTGCCCTACATCTGCCATATGGTGGCATGGGCAAGGGAGAAATCCCCACCCCACCCCCCGGCCCTCGCCACCTGTGGCAGGTAGGAGAGCTGGCCTTGGGGTCATAAGAGCAGGAGAGTTGTCCCTGTCCCTCACCAGCTGCAGCACTTGGAAGAGTGGCCCCTGCCCCTCGCCTGGAAACACAGAAGAGCTGGCCCTGGTGGTGTAGGTGTTGGTGAGCTGGCCCTGAGGGCGTGAAACTGGTCCTGGCCCTTGTTCACTACTACATAGGGTGAACTGGCCGGGGCAATGCCAGAGAGCTCACCCTGGCGGTGAGGATGGAAGAGAGCTGGCGGGCTGACCAACCTGAAACTACCCAGGCCTGGAACCAATACCCACCCCATCTATAATCTTCTGGAGCACACGGAAGGGGTATGTCCTGTGGATCCAAAGCTGCAGGATCTCCACAACACAGGGCAACAACAGGATATCCAAGAGGAATCCCAGTGAGGCCCAGCATTGGTGGTGTAGCCGAAACCAGATGCCGTTATACCAGACCAATGACTCTTTGCAATGTACACTTGCAAGAGAAATATATGAACTAAAGGATATGCTATACTGTGTGAGTCACTGGGCCACAGCACAGCTTCCGCAACAAGATTTTTCTCTTAAAATTTATTTTATTTGGGAAGGGGGTTGCAAGGACAGGGGGTGGATATGAAGGGGCGGGGAGATGAATGAGATCAAGATGCATGATGTGAAAGACACAAAGAATAAATGAAAAGAACATTTAAAAAAGCAAAGAAAATCAATTCACATGCAGCCTGAAAAGGCAGGAAGCCCAGGAAGCTTAGGGCAGCAAAAAATCTTAGGGGCAAGGAGGGTGACTTGATAGTGGGCACCTCCATTCTTACCTCTGCCAACCTCTGCCCTGGCATGGCCCTCCCTGGCTTACAACTTCACCCTTCGCATCTTCAAAATGGAAAGTCAGTCACTGTGGAATCCTCTGAGAGGAAGTTCTGGAGATGGGCTATAGACTCAGGACCCTCCATCCAAGCGGTCTGTGAAGTCACAGAGCTGACAGTTCCACCTGACCCAGTAAATTCCATGTCGCCTTCCAAGGGATACTCAGAGGTAGTGGTGGCAGTGGTGGCCACTTCTTCCTCACTGACTCCCTTAGATCTTCATCCTCATACTTCATCCTTAAAAAAGGAAATCAATGCCCCGGTCAAGGAACACTGGGGACCTATGTGTCCAACCTGAAGACACGAGCCACTGCACCAGGCCCAGGAGGTGAGGCCAATAGCTCCTGCCTTTTCCCAGCCATTAGCGTTTTTGGGGATAAGCAGATCTTGTCAACTCTCCTTACAGAAGTAGCTGCTGAGGACAGAGAGGCTCAAAGTAGCTTCCCAAGGTCTCCTGGCAACGGCAGAGCACGAAGCACTTACCATTCCAACAAGTATTTACTGAGGACCTGCTGTGAGCTAGGAGTGTTTGCAAGCTCACTGTCCTAATGCACCTCAGGCTAGTGTTGGGGACAAGGAGACAAATAGCTCTACCTCCCTTGTCAAGAGTCACCTGGTCGCAGGTGACAGGAATTCCAACTTGTAATGATGCCTACTTCCAAGAGGGCATACAAAACAACCCATGAGGGAAGGAAGACGTTCTTAAAAACCACAGAATTTCAGCTCATCATTCTGTATAGTTATCCCTTGAGTTTAAGTTGGCACATAGTAATTGCGTGTTAATCGGGTGCAATGTGGTAATCTGGTACGTGTGGCTGGCGCATGTGTGATGGTGAAGTCAGGGTAGTGAGTCGGCCTTTGTATTGGGAACCTTTAAACTCCTGTCTTCTGGTTATTTTGTGATACACTGGGCACCCTGCCATGGCCAAATAGACCTCAGGAATGTGTGTATATTATATTTTGGGGAGGGCCAATAATACGTCCGCACAAGTAGCCACTGTATGAGACTACATTCTCTCTAACAAAGCACCGGTGATAGCTTTAAAGAGAAGAGGCTTAACTCGCGGTTTGGAAGTTCTAGTCCATAGTCAAGGGCCCAGTGGTCTTTGTGGCAAAAGAACACAACAAGAGAGCGGGAAGGACAGTCACTTCATGAGTCAAGAAGCAAAGAGAGAGAGAGGAAAAGACTGGGAACCCACAATCCCTTTCCAGGCTATGTGTCTTCCCAGGATAAAAATCTCCTACTAGGCCCCACCCCTAAAATGCCCACAGCACCTCTAAATACCTCCACTATGGAAACCAATTCTTTAACCTAGCTGGAGACATTTAGTATCCAAAATACAACAGCTTGATGTGTGATTTCTTAGTAAATACACACAAATAGAAAGTGTCCAATAAAAAAAATTGTTTAGGAATTGCTATCTTACAAAATAAAGATGTTTCTATTTCCCTAACCAAGGTGGGGATAGTGTCAGAGGGAGTTATCTTGAGAGTTCTCTGGTGCTCCCCAACTTCAGGCTCCCACTACGCTGTGACTCTCTCTCTCTTAGCACCTCCTGTGGCAGGTCACCAGGCTACCTGGGTCCAGTGTCATGGAGAAGCATGGCTGTCCAGGGAGGGAGGAGAGTGGGCCTGACCTCCTATGGGGTTCATTGCAGCAAAGAGAAGCTTTCATCATTCCCACAGCCTCGCAGCCACCCACCTCCCTTCCCCATGGGAAGACCATAACAGGCTTTGACCAGTTAGGACCTATGATAGCCACAGTATCCACACACCTTGTCTCAAAAGAGACCCAGATCTGAGGTCTATCAGAGCTCATCTGTCCCTGATTCACGGCTTCTCAATCTGAAACGTAGGATGTAAAATGTGGTTGTGAACCTTGTCATCCCCAGGGGCATCCAAAGAGGCCACATCAGCAGAACGACAGAGGCAGCCTCAGCAAACATGAGTGAGCAAGAACCGAGTCCTGGGGCTTCACTGGCACCTGGCGCAAAGTTGGGGGTAGATCAACCGAGAGGCACACACCAAGCCCGGGACCCCCAGGGCTCTGCAAGCCCATGTCTTGAGGTCTATGTTCTTGTGGTCTGTCTTCTCTGCAGATGATGCTTCCCTGTTGTTTTCCGGCATCAACAGCCCAGGTCCCAGCCTAACCCAGTTCATACTGGGATATATGTGTATGTATATATATGGAAGAACTAGCTTAAGTAGCAGGAGGCAGGAAGGGAAGCAGCTTCAGACCAGCCTCTTGTAGAACTCGGGTTGCCCTGGGGTGGCAGTGTACGCAAGGAGCTACAGGATGGCCCACCCATTCCAGGCAGGGTCTCCCTGGAAGGGAAAGTAAAAGGACACCTTGCTGGCATAGGAGGAACTGTCCCCAAGTCCTTCTCTACTTTGGCTCCATTAATCTACCCACCAATCATCCAATATCCATGAATTCACCCATCCATGCATCCATTATCTGTCTACCCACTCACCATTGGGCCATTCATCACTTGCCCCTTATTTTCATTTGCTAGTACAGTCATCCCTTTGCCCATTCATCAGCCCTCTGGCTCTCCATGGTCCCATTCTACTATTCACCAATCTTCCAACTCAAGAACTCACCCTCTTTTTCCTTCTCCCTTCCCCCATGCATACACCCACTTTCTCATCTATCCTGAACCCCTATTTACTAATCTAAGCTATGTTACACTCCAGAGATGAACCCTAGAAGGACACAGCCCTGGCCAGGCTCCTGGTGTCCAGGGATGACATTAGCACGCACCATCTTTTGTGCTGCCAAGTGTTAACAGTGCCAGGCTCTGTTAACTGCCATCTTCAAGTAAGGCTTGCCCATAGGCCTTGAACTTACAGATACTTACATAAGCCGAGACAGGGGCTATCCTGGGCTCAACCATCAAATCAAGAGGGTCTTGCAGCTCCAAGGATAGTCAGTGCACTTACAATGGGACCAAGATGAGGGTACAACTCCTTGTTGCCATCCTGTCTCCCTCTTCAGCCTGGCTCACCTGCCTGGCCTGCTTCCTGAGGACTCAGGCCCAGCAAGTTCTACTTAACACCTGCAGGTAAACAGGAGAGGGGGAGGATGGCGGGGGGGCCGGCAGTGACAGCGCCCTCATTAGTTTGGCTCTTCCCCTGCTAGTCAGACCAGATGAGCCATCCTCAATCTGGGTTTTCACATCCCCCATCTCAGATCTTCTGTGGCTTCCCATTGCTCAGCTCCCCAGCATGTCCCTTGCCTGACCCTTCTTTTCCTAGAATGCCCTCATTCTGCTTCATTCCATGGAACCACAGGGCCTGCAAGGCTGGGGCCCTCACTCCCTGAACATCCCACCCAGTTTCCCATGCCACTCTTTTGCCAGTGTTCTTCCTGGCCAGAATAACCTCACCCACACCCACTTCTCTCCCTGTGCTTACTTAGTCTATATAAATCCCCCTGCTGAGATGCCTACCTCGTTCATTAATTTAAACTTTACATTTTAAATATTACCCAGCCTTGCACCGCCTCCACCACCACCATGGGCTTCCAGCCAGGTGGGAAAACAATACCAGGCTAAGATTGCAGGGTGGCACAGAGACAGCTGACCTGAGCTCATGGGAGCTCACAGACACGGGACTGACAGCTAGGGAACCTACATGGGGCCAACCCAGGGCTTCTACATGTGGGTTACAGTTGTGTAACGTGGTCTGTCTGTGGGGCTCCTAGCAGTGAGATCAAGAGCTGTTCCTGATACAAGCTGGCTTTTGGGAACCTGTTCCCTACGCTGGGATGTCTCACCCAGTCTTGATGCAGGGCGAGGAGCTTGGTCCTGCCTCAAGTCGATTTGTCTTGCTTTGTTGCTTCCCGTTAGAGGCCTTCCCCCTTCAGAATGGAGGAGGATGGATGAGGGGGTAGATGGGAGGTAGGGGAAGGGAACAGGAGAAGAGGAGGGAGGGGAAACTGATTGGTATGTAAAGCAAATAAAAAATTTTTCATTAAAAACAAGAAAAGATTGCAGGGTGAGGTGACTTTGGAGGTTCTAGAAGGGGGGAGGCATTAGAGATGGTCCCTGAAGGACAAGTTCAATAAGAGAGGAATAGGAAGGGACAAGGGACAGATGGAACAATGGAGCGAGGGCGAGGGGAGCCTGCCAGACTGCAGCTGACCTTGACAGTGACCTCTCTGCTTCTCAGGTGCAAGCTACTCTGCCAGAAACTCATGGAGAAGATTGGCCTTCTGGTCCTCTGTGCTTTTGGTGCGTCTCCAGGGCCCTGCCTAGAGGAGGCAACCCCAGACTTAGGCCCATTTTGGGAGAGGGAGAGGTGACCCTGTCTTTCATGCTGTCTGTGAGTGCTGCCCTGCAGCTTACGAGCAATAAACAGTCGTAGAAGCCAGCCAGTGCTTTGAAAACGTTTTAGAGTTAAGAACAGTGAATATCTCTTAAGTACTTTTAGATAATAGATTCAAACCAGCCTGGAGCTCATAAAATGCAGGAAAGAGCATATTACCGTCTCTCAGTCCACTATGCAGTAGAAGGAAGTATGTCCTTTAGCTTACGTGGCAGACATCTCACAGAGGACTTGGCTTGAGCACGATGTAGATATTACTCTATTCCCATCTTACAAAGGAAGACCCTAAGCTCCAGAAAGATTAAGAGACTTCTGAAGTTACACAACCCTAACTTAGATGCCTTAATTCCAGAACCCAAGCTTTCAACCTTTTGAGTTAAGTGGGTCATTCTTGTTCTCGTGGCCCACAGGCTTCTGGATGTTTTCCATGCATTTACCATCAAAAATGGAAGTCTGGCAGGTGAGTGTGTGCCCCCCACAGGCCCCATGGCTGACGGACCTACCTAAGCCAACAATATCTCTCTGTAGTTCCTCCTCCTCTCACCGAATCTGGATGATGCTCTGTTCTTGACTCGTCCAAGATCCAAATTGCTACCTTTGTCACCCCGCCCACCAGAATCCCTCTCCTGTATGTGACTCTCACAGACCACACAGGCATCCCTCCACCATCATGGGGCTTTCCTGTCACTCACCCCACTGTGGCCCATCTCCTTCCTCTAGACCACCCCTAAACTAAGGCATGAGGAACCACACTGCTCTTTCTGCCCTCTCTGCTTCCGTTAGTTGAGACTCACCAACAGGTTTGGTTTTCTGGGGAAGAAGGAAGAGGAACCCAGTGACAAGAGCTACTGATAAAGTCACAGAGACCCATAGATAGCAGGAGGAGGGCGCTGGAGGACGGGTCTCTCTTCTTCCTCTCACCCTGTGTAAACCGTTGTATTCTTTGAGGTCTAGTTGAAAGATCACAGCCTCCAGGCACACCAAAGCAAAGGAAGTCACATTTTTCCTTTTCCTCCAATTTCTGTAACCATGACCACCTCTCCAACTGTACCAGCAACCCCTTATAGGAAGCAGGCAGTTCTGATTCATACAAGCAACAGCCATTTCAGTGCTAAGCACAGGGGACTGACTTTATCAGTGCTGGATGTCTGGTTACCAGGAGAGAGTGTGACTAGAGAAAGCATGGATCGACGATAGAACGGACAGATGGATGGATAATCACGGAGGGGGAAGAAAGCTCTGAATTTGGATAGATGGCATTCGGGTGGATAGATGGAAGATTAAATATGAAGGTGGAAGACTGGGCAGTGGTGGCACATGCCTTTAATCCCAACACAAACACACAGAGAGAGGCGTGCAGAGCTCTGTGAGTTCAAGGCCAGTCTGGTCTACAGCTAGCTCCAGGACAGCCAGGGATACATAGAAAAACTCTATCTCAAAAAATATATATAAAAAAAACATTAAATACGAAAGTAGATGAATGAATGGATTAATGGCCATGAGAGAGCAGAGAGATGAAGCTCTTATCGGGCCCAGATTAAGTCGCTTGACAGAGATTCCTGCTTTCCTCAACACTCCACCAGGATGACAGCATAAACAGCCCACTGCAGAGCCTGAGGTAAGCGAACTACTTACTAGTCCTAGAACTGGAATCTGGGGCATATCCTTAGCCAAAAATATGGGCCCGCACTCAGACCACCCTAGACGTGACTCCTAGCTCCTGTAAATTCTATGTGACTGAGCTTATGCAAGTAGTCTCTTTTTTCTGGACTTTTGACTCCTCATTTGTGAGATGAGACATAGCTTTCATGTTGTTCCAGGTAAACAGGCAAAAAAAAAAAAGACATTAAACATCCTGAATAGTTATTGACTCGTAATTGGTGCTCAGCAAATGACAGTTGAGATGAAATAACAAGTCACTGCCTGGTGACAGCATTACACAGACAAACAACACTCATGAACATTTTGGGAAGGTTGAGCTGGACTTACAGATGTTCCAAGCAAAAGGAAGAGAAGGACTAAGAACCCGAGAGTGGTGTGTGGGGGGCGGACCCAGGAAAGTGGAAGGTTTGAAAGGTCATTCATTAAGACTCACTCACAGAAAGATAGCAAGAGCAACATGCACATCATAAAGCCGTCAGTTCTTGCTTTACCTCCTTGTTGATAAGGATGTACCAGGAGAAAGTACGACATCACACTGGGGAGATCCAGGACCTACGAGGTAGCATGAACCAGCTCATTGCCAAACTCCAGGAGATGGAAGCCATGTCTGATGAGGTGAGATGCTGCCATTGGACTCCTCACCACCCAATGTCTTCTTGATGCCCTGTTTTTTATATACTATGCTATCTTCTTCCTTCGTCTCATCCCTCATTTTGATAGAGCATTATCTTCCCCCAACCCTCGCCAATAACTTCATGAAAAAGAGTGAAAGGAGAGTGTTATATGGTTTTTTTCCTAGTTCTTTTTTTTTAGAATGTGCATGTTTTAAAATATCCTCATCCTATACTTAACACCAATTGATAGTTTTGCTAGGTATAGAAGTTTAGAAAGTTTCTCATGAAAATTCTGAAGGAAGCCCATCATATTCTAGTTTTACCATTGCTACTGAAAATTTCACCATTCTGAACTTTCACCCCTTGGGTCTAATCTGGTGTTTGTTTTGGCTTTATTTTTATTCCCAGAAACTATAATGTTCCTTTTGTGTCCAGTATAACCTGTCTAGAGGTTTGATATTATTGAATATATACATTGGTGTTCTTCAAAACTTCTTAAAGGTCTTTGTTTTTAATCTCTGAAAATATTCCTTCTTATCCATAAACTCTTTGTTCTCTTGTATTCTGATTATATCTATGCTAGACCTATGGAGTGGGTTCCAAGTTTTTCCTACCTGATTTATTTCTTGTTCTTCATTCATTTTCTCTATGACCTAAGTTTTGACAGTTTTGTCTCAGCTTTCTTCAGACTCACTTGCAATCCTGTATTCTGTATATAAACTCAGCCATTAATTTCATATATTGCATTATTTCATTTTAGAATTCATATTCAATATATTTTCATTTCATAGACTTAATTCTACCATCAATTCACCATTTGCCTGTGTTTTCTTTTTTCCTTTAAAATATTAGTCATGGTTATTTTTAAATCTTTGTTAGCTAACTCCAATATTCTGTTTGTTTTATTTTTCTCACTTTGCATCATCTTTTGATCTTACCTATTAATGTCTACTTATTTGGGGTGTTTTCTGGACATGATATAAAAGAACTTAACATAATTGCAAATATCACTGTGGAAATATTCTTTGCTTCATAGGAAAGAGGAAGTAACCATGCCACTTCTTTCTTGGTGAGTATTAATCTGGTTTAGAAAGACAGACACAGATTGAAATTTTTATAAGATTTATTAGAGGTTTTTGGCTGATTTGGATTCCTGTCCTGTCATCTTCAAAACTTTGTCAAATGTCTTCATGGGAACGCCTAACCATATGTTTGAGGGCTCTTAACCTTTCTGGTTTGTCTTCTAGCCCCACATGAATATAAAATCCCTGACCCCAGTGGCACCTTCCTTACCAGAGGCAGATTCCATCCTCCTGGCATCTCTGTCTTCCGAGGCTCTCCACTGCTGCCCAAGCTTCAATCTTACAGCTTCACCCATCAGCCTGGGCATTCTGATCTCATATTTACCTAGCCTCCAGGTCCTCCTTTAAAATCAGGGTGGAAACCTCTGTGATTCTGTAATTCTTGTATTCTTTACAAAATCACCATCATATGGGTGGTGCCAAGGTCTACTACAAGCTCAAGGAGAAGCCAGGTCTCCCTGGACCAGGACTATTGTGGTCTCTGAATGCCTAAGTGACTGAACACGGTAAGACCAATCCTGGATAAGCACTGTCTTACACAATCCTTTGCGAGCAGGCTACCCCAGAGACACTTTCTTCTCAAGGATCAATCTTAAAAATGAATTTGTTCTTTAGTACCCTTGTACCTGCTGTGGTGGGGTCTGGACAGGGCTTGAGATCCCCTTAAGACCCCACTGCTCTTGTCCTGATGAAAAGCACTTGGTTTCTTTTTAAGAACCAGAGCCACCCTTCCTCACTACTTTAAGTATGCCCTTTTCCTGGCCAAATCAAGTATTTCTGCTCTGTTCTTTGCTCCCAATTCTTGCTGTAACCCTAGCTGAAAAGCAGCCAGAAATAGCTATGTCATTGCCTAAATACTATACTGTCTTAGAACTTCCCCCGAATAGATTGGCTAGCCCATCACATTTAAACTCAGCCTTCCATAAAGAAGAAGGAAGTTCCACACAGTGGAACATGGAAAAGGTAATAGATACATTCATTACCAGAACCTAACAAGAATACCCCTGGTCTAAATCCTGGTAAGTCTTCGGTCTCATCTGAAACCATGAACATGGCCTGAACTGCCCAGATGCTTGTCTTCAATATGATTAAGCTCTGTAAGCCTTAGAACATTCTAGGACTTCTCTAGCCCATTTTGACAAACTCTTCTAAATTCCTCCCACAAATCAATTTCTAAGGCTTAAAAACAGCATAGTCAGGTTTAGCCACAGCAACAACCTCATTCTTCTGGTACCAATTTTATGTGTTTATTTTATTGTCATTGTGACTAAATATATAGTGTAACAACTTAAAGGAGGAATCATTATTTTTGGCTCAGGGTTTCAGAGAACTCAATCAATTCTTGCTTGGCACAGTGTACCAGACAGAACATTATGGTAGTTGGAGTGTGTGACAGAGGCTGTTTAATTTACTTCATGGGCAACAGGAAACAGAGCAGAGCTGTAACAGGAAGGGGACAGAGCAAAATAGAGTCCCCAGGGACACATCTCAGTGACTTATTTCTTCCAGTTAGACTCAACTCCTAAAGTTTCGAGAACCTCCGAAAGCAGTGTGACCGCTTATGAACCTCGTGTGGAGAACACATAGTCAAATCATAAACACCATTCATTAATCAAATCACCCACAAATGACCTGTCACATGACCTGCTTCCTCACAACGTGACTTTGAGACCCCAGAGGTACAAGCAACATTATTGTAAGCCCTTTGGACCCAGTCACAAAGCATCTTTTCTGCCCTAGTCCACACTGATGGGCAGGGGACCCTGGACAATTCCCCCACGACACATACCTCTTTGAGAAGATAGCAGTGTCAGATTGAAAAATTAGAGCGTGGAACAGGAAACTTTGCTGCAGCCATTGTTGGACAACAGAACTGGCCTCCCCTGGAGGTATCTAAGCAGAATAGCTGACTGTAACTGGGCATTGACTGTGCACAGAGCTTTGCAGTCTTCCTCTGCCAGGTCAGGGGAGTGCTTAGGAGCCCAGAACCTGCAAGATGCTGGCTCTGCTCTTACAGCTGGGTCAGCACCAAAGCTTTATTCCTGTAGCTACAGTATTCTTCCCTCGAAGATGGTGTGACAATTGCCCAAATCTCCCTGGAAGGCCATAGGGGATGAGAGCGAACAGGATGGATGGAGAACAGGTCTGCACATAGTGGGGCTTCACACAGCTTTCTAATATCTAACAGCATTCCACAGCCATGGTGGCAGACAGAAATTTTGCCCCATCTTACAGACTTAGAAAATTTAGATTCAGAGGCACCATATTGCACAAGACCCACAGCGGTAAGGTCTGTCTTCTTCCCGAGGTCCTACCTTTGACCTCCCTAAGTCTCTAGGACCTCCATGTGACATCTTGCAACATGAACTTGAAAGGTCATAACAGACCCAGAGGATGGGGTGACTTCGTGTCTCGGGGTCTCCTCACAGTATAGCAATTGGGTCATCCTACTAAGGGCCATCCATAGCCTCTGAAGGTGGTAGAGGGATCCTACGACCACCTGTCCATCTGTCAAGGACACACATATGAGGCTCATAATTCTTAAGAATGTAACAGGACACAGCCTTCATTTTCTGCCTTCTCAGCAAAAAATGGCCCAGAAGATAATGAAGATGATACAAGGTGACTACATTGAAAAGCCAGACTTTGCCCTGAAGTCCATAGGTATGTGACCTGCCTCCCCCATCATGACCTGACCTGCCGCTCCCATCCACCCATCACAGACCTACCTCAGAAACCCTCCATGGGGTGCCAGCCCACACTGCTGCTACCGTGAGGTCTGGCCTCGGAGCTAACCTCCGCTCCCACCTGGCTTCTTGATGCAGTTTCCTTTCTCTGATAAGGGTGGGCAACAGGAACCCATGGCCCTCAACTCTACCCATGCCCCTCCACCACCCCTCACCCCTTCCATTCCCCAAACCTGGGGCTTGGTACATGGAGGAGACCCTGAAGTAGAGAGGCTGACTTTGGAAACAAGCAAGTGAACCCAATGGCAGTCAGGGAGTGAACTCAGGGAGACTAGAGGAGCTGTGTAGGGAAGAGGAGACCCCTAGCCTTGGGAGACATTTGGCTTGAGACCTAATGAGAAAGGAAGGACATTCCCGCCAGGAGGATGAATGTATAAGTTCTCCATGGGATGAGGCCACAAGAGAGAGCTCAGGCTTCTTGAAGGTGGGAGTAGCGCCCAACCAGCCCACACCAGTTGGCCCTGGCCCCTCAGACCTCAAGGAAATGTGGGATCAGATGAAAGAGCCCCTCTCCAGAACCAGCCCAGGCCTCCCTCCACGTTTCAAGCCCGGCCCCCTCTGCACCCTGCACATGCATGCAGTTGTTTCCAGCACACCCGACCAATAGCTGGGAAACACCATTGCATTAGTTCCTTTGGCACATAGCCTGGGCAAGCCACTCTTATACTACTAACTACAGTGTTCATCCCATTGCCTAGAGGGGCACACTGAGCTCCAGAGATGGCAGGGATTCAGCCCAAGCAGAAGCATGCCCTCTGACACACCCCCGTCCATACAGGAGCCAGCATCGACTTTGAGCACACGTCAGCCACATACAACCACGACAAGGCCCGCTCCTACTGGAACTGGATCCGGCTGTGGAACTACGCGCAGCCCCCGGATGTGATCCTCGAGGCAGGGGGCAGGGCAGGGGACAGCAGGAGGGCCACGGGAGGGGGCAAAATTGAGGGCAGCAGCAGGAAGGAGAGATGAGGCAAAGACAAGGTAGGGGGCAGTGGACATGATGAACACTGTGGGGGAGGGAGGACAAGAATGGAGCCACAAGGAGGCTTCTGGCAGGAGGACACGGTGACCCCCACCGGGTCCTGACACTTTGGGGTTTGAGAACTCGCAAGCCATCTGGGGTGGGGGAGGGCGGCGAGATGTACTTCCTTTGCAAAGGAAGATACCAGGCCAAGAAGCCAGATCACTTGCCATGTGGTATGAGGCAGAGTCAACATTCAGACACTTAGCCCTCTGAAAATTCTGCCTTTCAGATGGGGGACCTGAAGCCCAGAGAGGGGAATGCGCCTGTCCAAGTCCCAAAGCAACTACAAACCACTGAGATCTCATCAGCTTGGGGCAGCACTACAACCACAGGCCACCTGTCTGTGGGTCCCACCCTGAAGGAACTCTCAAGAGTCCACCTAGGACAGTGGCCTCCCAGGGGTAGAGAAGCCTCCTGTTGGGGTGGATGGAGACAGCAAGGTCCACTGTGCAATGAGTTGCTAGTGAGGACCTGGGACATGGGAAGGAATCACAGAACATAGCGAGCTCTGACCGGGGAGACAGGTGTGCAGCCCAGGCAATAGAGGAGCCAAGTCTGGCTGCGAAACACTGGCTTCAGTCAGGTCTGGGGCAAAGTCTCTGCCACCCAGGCTTCTGCACCTCCAAGCCTGGCCAGCCAGCACCAGTGTCCCAAGCCACCAGACATACTTGACTTCCCTTGGGTTGGCATGCCTCTCCCAACTGACTACTACTCTCCCTTGTCCCAGCTCCTGCAGGAGTCCTTCCAAGATCTCCCCAACCTTTATCCTAGCCTCACAGCTCCAGATCAGGAGGGAGCACACTGTGTCTTCAAAAAGCCCAGCACCTACTGGATGAGTAGCTTCCCTGTGTGCTGTGAGGTCAACCCTCTTTCCATCCCGGGATTCTGTCTCTCATTTTATGGGTCAGATAATGGTGGTTACCAGCAAGCCAGTTCCAGGGCCAAATTGTCAAGTTACATTTACAGCTCTGACAATCCTGGGCCATTCGCTTCCCTGCTCTGAGCCTCAGTTTCCTCCTCTGCATAGGGAGAACACGTTCATGTCTGAGCCCCAGGGTAACAATGAAAGCATGCAAAGAATGTTGTGAGTGTGGGATGACTGTGTGAGGAAATGAATGGATGGATGAGCGGGCACAGAGAACGGGACTGGGAGGTCCCACGCAGGCCCAGCTCTCCCTGAACTGCTAGAGCCAAGCTCTGTAGGCAGAGAGGATGGTCACCTTCAGGAGGTCAAAGGAATGTGAGGAGTAGGGAAAAAGGGACTCCATCCATCCAACCCAGGCCCCTCACACCTGCCTCTTCCAGCCCAATGTGACACCTGGCAACTGCTGGGCCTTCGCCGGCGACCGTGGCCAGGTGACCATCCGCTTGGCCCAGAAAGTCTACCTGTCCAATCTTACACTGCAGCACATCCCCAAGACCATCTCACTGTCGGGTAGCCTGGACACCGCACCGAAGGACTTTGTCATCTATGTGAGCACACGACAGAGAGCCAGGCTGGGCTGAAGGGACCACCTTGGAAGGTGGCAGTCCAAACCTTGAGAGAACCCATCCACATAGCTGAAGGGATGTGGCTTAGCTAGGTTGGGAATGGCCAGAGTGGGCTCGTCTCAGTCTTCCAGGACCAACAGAGACACCTGTCTAGTTCAACCAAGGCTTTCCTGAGAGAGAAAGATGAGAGAGACCATTGGGCTTTATTCTGCCAAGGCAGCCCATAGAGGTATCAGTAGAATCCAGAGAAGGACTCAGAAGCAACCTGACCCTTACTAGCGGGGTTGGAAGTAGACCTCAGCTTCTGACTCCTCATGCAGTGTTCCTTGCTGTCCCAGACACCAGGCTGTGACACTGCCCACATTGATGAGGAGCCCCCTCCCCCATCCCAAGAGTTGCACAAGTCTTAGCTTGCTGTATTTTATACCTCATTGTCTGGTTCCACAGGGCATGGAGAGCCCCCCTAGGGAGGAAGTGTTCCTGGGGGCATTCCAGTTTCAGCCAGAAAACACCATCCAGATGTTCCCACTCCAGGTACCTGGGGAAACCACAAAAGGACATCTGCAGAGTGTTTCCCATGTACAGCTCTCCCCTGTTCCCTACAGCCCTGAGGGGTGGTAGTCATGCTAGCCCACGTGACACATGAGGAGACTGAAGAGAAGTGGAGCTGCTGCCTGGGGCCCTGAGTAGCACCCAAGGGGAGCCCTCTGGCTCGGGTTAGTCCTCCCCGTTTTCTGGTCCCTCCAGGAGTCCTCTCGCTGCGTCTCTTCCCTGGATAACAAATGTTGAACACAAAGTGCCCGTCAAGTATGACTCCTGGCTCCAAACTTAAAGCCTCTGTGCTAGGAGCCCCTAGTCAGCACCTGATCTGGCTATAAGAGTGGAAACTGAGGCCTTCAGAAGAGGAAGTTGGGGACAGACAGAAGCAGGACTGGATGAGCTGGCAATGTGACTATCCAAGTTTGGGGTCTGCATATTGACGACGTCCAAATCTAAGCCTTGTCAGGCCTGGGTTCCAGGCTTCAGGATCCCTTCTGCAAATCCCTGCGAGGCTAAAACACGTACTGAGTGTTTTATAGCAGAACTGAGGGGTGACCCTAGGATCTCACAAGTGTTCTGCCTCTCAACTACATCCCCAATCCTCTCTTTTAACTCTGAGACAGAATCTCACTATGTGGCTCAGGCTGGCCTCACCAGCAGTTGGGATTAACGGCCCGAGCCACCAGTCCTGCTTTGCCTTTTCCACAGTGGGCATGGGACTTGATAGACACCACCTCCAACCACTGTAGGCACTGGGAACAGAGGGGCTAAGTTTGCAGAGAAGCCATGACATGCCAGGGGCTGATGAGCCAAGAGCTCTTTTCATGTCCACAGTAATCCTGGAGAATAACTATTAGCACTTCCATTTTACAGAGGGGAAACTGAGGCCCAGAGAGGCACAGTAGCTTGTTGAGGACCCCACAGCATCACACTGCCAAGTTCCATGGCTGAACATCCTCCCTACGGCGCTGAGTCTGTGCTTCTGGCCTCAGCACCTTCCATCCTAGCCCCCAAGTGCTGAGTCCATTCCCCTCTCAGACTCCATTCTCACATCTGTGGAATGGGAAAGTTCCCTTCTTCCAAGGCTCCTCTGCTGGGTGGAGCAGACGCCTGTTGGGGAGCTACTACGCTCTGTCTCTGTTCCAGAACCAGCCGCCCAGGGGCTTTGCTGCAGTCAAAGTGAAGATCTCCAGCAACTGGGGGAACCCCCGCTTCACCTGCCTATACCGTGTGCGTGTGCACGGATCTGTGACTCCTCCCAGAGACTCGCACCTAGCACCCCTGTCCTAGAGAGTAAAGTATCTCCTTTGGTCCCAGTCAAGTCTGAGTGTCTTTGAGCCGTGATATAGTGCAGTAGACTGGCTTGGGAACACTGTGGGTCACTGCCTGCCAGACACCTGGGTATCTTCCTAACAGTCCCAACTGTCCCCTTTCCACATAGGAAGACAGTGACAGCTCTGAGTAATAGGTGACTTGTGAGAATTCACAGCCAGCAAATGGCAGTCCCTGGAACACACCCTAAGCAATCTAACTCCTGCACAAAGACACCTCTCTAGACTCAAATAGACCTCTGTCTCCCCCTATGGGTTACCTTCAACAAGAGCCCACCTTCCTAGGGCCTCAGTCTCCACATCTGTACAATGGGGACAGGATGAAGGCTATTACAACATAGTAACAGATGAGAGGTCCCAACTCTGCCCACCCTGTGGTGTTTCAACATCTTTTAAACTATTTGCTGTGTGATGTTGGGTAAAATACATACCCACTCTGGACCTCATTTTTTCCAGGTACACATACACCCAAATCTCAGGCTCCATATTTTGCCTGTGTATCCTTGCCATGGCTGTTTAATCTGCCCCTTGCTAGCATTTACTTGAAAGCACACAGAAGTACTAGAAACAGTGCCTGCTATTGCTGTCAACAGTAGCTCAGGCCATAGCACACAGCAGATGCTGGGTGGTCACTGACATTACCATCAATTTCTGCTGCAGACAGGCAATAACAGAAGCAATTCTCTCAGACAGACTCTGTCCTAGATAGAACAGGGCCTCAGCAGGATGGGAGCCATGGCAATTGGAGCCTGCGGGCAAGGACAGGGAGGTAAAGGCTGGCAAGGGCCCAGCTGGGCATTGGAAGGGTGGAGAAATCAGAAATGGGTTTGTCTTCAGGGAAGGCACCCTGGGCAGCCCTGCCCTACTGTAGAATCTGCCCCCTGGGTCATATCCCAGACCTCCAGCCAATCTGGTTCCTCCAGCACCAGCCTTGGGGTCCTTTGGGTCTCCACAGTGGAAGGGACTTGTAGAGACAACTCACACTCCCACTGCCCTGCCCAGCAGTCAGTCTAGACACCAAAATTTGTGGAACGTTTCTCTTACTCTTCTGTGTTTTCCTGAGGCAAGCTCCCACATCTCCCAGACGGGCCTTGAGCTTGGTAGTCTAAGATGACCTTGAACTTCTAATGCCCTTAGTGCTGTCTCTTGAGTACTGAGATTACAAGCATCCTGGTTTAAGTAGTTCTTGGAATAGAACCCAGGGCTGTGTGTGTGTGTGTGTGTGTGTGTGTGTGTGTGTGTGTGCTGGGCAAGCACTCTAATAACTGAGCTACAGGCTCAGCCTGTGCAAACTGTTCTTGTGCGACAAACACCCCACTCTGAGTGGCTGTCACATAGAAATGTGTCCCACTGTGCTCTAGTGAGTAGCCTATCCTTCTAGCCTCTTCTTGGCTGTCCCTTTGTGCCCTTTCCAGACAAAACAGTGTTGGTTTGCAGCACTGCTCACTGGATTTTCAACATCTTCTAGTAAGGGTCATTTTTTTCTTCATATGTATTCTGCGCTTTTCTTGGCAGGTTGAGTCCTGGCTGTCTTAGATGTTCAGGACTGTCACAAGTGGGGTCTTTACCCTCGGTGACATATCCCATGGGGCAATTCCTGCTGCTTGTCACCCCTGCATTTGCCCCACCTTGGTTCCCACCCTCCTGGGTTCAAGCTCATTCTCTGAGACACTCACATGATCCACAAAGAAGCATAATCCACTGTGTGCTCACACCCTGACGAGGCACTTGCCAGGGTCAGCCAGCAAGTGAGGTGCAGGTGTCAGTCAGCGGGGACCTGCCCTGGCCTGGGTACCTGGGGACACTTCCATAGCCACTCACAGTTACAGAAGATTCCGGGGCAGTTGTGCATGGGGATGACAGTGGCTTTGCCTGCTCCACCCTGAAGAAGAGTGCTTTGACACCCCCCCCCCGCCCCCAATGGGAGGACACAGGTCATAGCTGGCAGATCCTCTGCAAATGCGATTCCCACTACACCTGTGAGAAGCACCCCTGCGCGGCCCTCAGCCCTGCCACACCTGCTGATTGGCCAGCCTCTGAATCACTCCCTATCATCCGCCAAGGCTAATGGCCCTAGGGCAGAAGATACAGGTCCCAGTGCACCTGGTGTGCCCAGCAAGGCACAGAGGTCGACTTATTTGGGGGAAAGCCTCTGTCGGAAAACGAAGGTGGCCCCTAAGCCTCCTTCCCACCTCATCCCAGGTCCTCACCACTCAGCCCCATCAGCATGAATAAGACCTGTGGGCTATGAGCCAAGGTAGGAGTCAAGTGTCCCAAGCCACTGAGACAGACCCGGAGGTATAGGATGCCAAGTCACCCCAAGGCCCCCAGAGTGGCGCCTCTGATAAACCCAGCTCGAGTGCCAGGATTTAGCTAATCCCCTTAATCTCTGAAGCCAAGGCAGTGTGATTGGGAAAAACTGAGACAAACAGACTTCTGGAGAGAGAGGAGGCCCCTGGTTCCACCCTTGCCCTGTCCTCCCTCACTGGGTCACCCTGTGATCTTCAGTTTCCCTGGCTGAACCAGGAGATGCTAGCTTTCTCCGCTTTCTGAGAACTGAGGCCCTGGGTATGGGGTGAAAGGTCCCTGACTGAGGTGGTGAACGAGCTGCCTGGCAAGCACACTTATAATCCAGTAATTCGGGAGGTGGAGGGAGGATTAGCAAGTTCAAGGTCATCATCAGCTACTTAGATTGAGGTCATCCTAGTTTGCCTGAGACTATGTTCAGAGAGGAGGGAGAGAGAGAGGGAGGGAGAGGGAGAGGGAGAGGGAGAGGGAGAGGGAGAGAGAGAGAGAGAGAGAGAGAGAGAGAGAGAGAGAATGAACTGCTTGGAGCACAGTGAGGAAGAACCTTGTTCCTCCAAATGAAGCCTGCATCTGAGCCTGTACACACCAGCGACAGCAGGAAGCCCCATAGCCACCATTTCCCAGGTCTCTGTCCCCTTCCATGTCAGCTCTGGACAGTAACCCTGAGACTCTGGTTGTTTATCCATCATTCTAAGATGGTCTCCACCCACCCCTTTCTCAACATGGGGCCCCAAGGTTCACAGGAAACTCTAAGCTCCAAGCTCCCCCAGGGCCTGTGGTCACATAGAACAACAGCTCCTGCTGCCAGCAGTCTGTGAGATCTGCCCAGTTCTGGGGAGGAGATAACTGTGACCAAGATAGAGAATTAGACAAATTTTCTGTCTCTGAGGCCTTCCCTAGGAGAAGCCAAAGGATCCCCCAGTTTTAGTGCCCTTCTAGCAGGGCTGGCACCTAAGGAAGGACATTGTGATTGTGCCACTGTGCCCTCCACAGAAATGTGTGTGCCCAGGTAGACAAGCCACTTGAGAACATACGGGTCTGTGAATATTCTTTCCTGGTTCTGAGCTAGCCACCTCTCCTTTTGGAGGGATTCTGGGCCCAAGTCTGGCTAAGAGTATCAACCTTCGAGGGTGCCTTTTCTGAATCACTAGGAGGGGCTGCCTCATTTTCTAGATGAAACTGGGAGAGATTAAAAACACCAGCCCAGTGTTACCCAGCTAGTGTGGAGAGCCAGGAGGGTACCTGGTGAGTATAACCGCAGAGATGAGACAGGTTCAGAGACCTGCCTGGCCTGGAAGGTCATCCTGCTCTGGGTTCTGCATGTGTAGCCTTAGATATGTCCCTTTTTCTATGTGAGCCTCTGTTCTCTCCTATAGAACAAAAGAGAGTCGGGCCACCCTCTGATATCCACAACAGAACAATATCCCACCAGATACCACAGACTAACAAATATAAAATGCAGATCCAGGAACGGGTTACCTCTTTGGGAAATCATTGACCAATGAGGTCCCATAGAGCCCTAACACTACAGGCTATTACCAGTGCTCTTGGTTACCCTCCAAGAGTTGACCTAAGACCCTATTGCTGAAGACAAAGCATACGTAAGTTGTAGAACACAGAAATCAAGCTGGTATTTGCCTGGAAGCTTCATTCAAACTACCACAATTACATAGAGTCTGTCTCATTAAGAAAATGTAAAAATGACAAAATAGAGACTATTAAAATAAATTTCAAGGCCAGATTTTTTTCACTTATAGAAGCTATGGAGGCCTCCTTGAGCCTCTTTTTCATGCAATACGACTGCTCAGCAAAGTTGAGCATACCGCAGTGGGTTACTGCTAAGGGCATGTTTGATCTCTCAGCATCCCTGACATCTGAATCCAGAGTGAGCTGTGGACCTCAGCATCCATGATGCCTGAATCCAAAGTGAGCTGTGGACCTCAGAATCCCTGATATCTGAATCCAGAGTGAGCTGTGGACCTCAGGATCCCGATATCTGAATCCAGAGTGAGCTGTGGATCTCAGCATCCTGACTTCTGAATCCAGAGTGAGCTATGGATCTCAGCATCCTGACATCTGAATCCAGAGTGAGCTGTGGACCTCAGCATCCCTTACATCTAAATCCAGAGTAAGCTGTGGATCTCTGCATCCCTTACATCTGAATCCAGAGTGAGCTGTGGACCTCAGCATCCCTTACATCTGAATCCAGAGTGAGTTATGGATCTCAGCATCCTGACATCTGAATCCAGAGTGAGCTATGGATCTCAGCATCCTGACATCTGAATCCAGAGTGAGCTGTGGACCTCAGCATCCCTTACATCTGAATCCAGAATAAGCTGTGGATCTCAGCATCCTGACATCTGAATCCAGAGTGAGTTATGGATCTCAGCATCCTGACATCTGAATCCAGAGTGAGCTGTGGACCTCAGCATCCCTTACATCTGAATCCAGAATAAGCTGTGGATCTCAGCATCCTGACATCTGAATCCAGAGTGAGCTGTGGACCTCAGCATCCCTTACATCTGAATCCAGAGTGAGCTGTGGATCTCAGCATCCTGACATCTGAATCCAGAGTGAGCTATGGATCTCAGCATCCTGACATCTGAATCCGGAATAAGCTGTGGGATGAATCACAGGTGTCCTCTGAGCTTGTTTCCTAAATCAAAAAATTGATCAGTGAGAGCCCTCATCTACCTTGGAATCCATGAGGGGGAAACATTCTCAGAGGGGTAGCAGGACATTGCCCTACAGAGCAGAACAGCCACCAGATGGCACTAGAGACCAGTAGACCTGACCCACTCCTCCAGGGTGACCTCAAACTTACCTCTCTGAACCACGACTGAGGCTAAGGGAACTCCAGGAGTGCCCTACTCCCGTACAGCTGCAGTGCCCCACTGTGCCCAACACATCAACTCCCAATCAGCTTGGGTTTGTTTCCCAGCACCATAAAAAAAAAAAAAAATGTAGTTGCCATCTTGCCTGTCAGAGGGCATTTTAAGGTAGGAGAGGTCACAATGATTTAGCCATGCAAAGAGGCACAGAGCCATCAGTAGACACCAGAAAGCTATGGCAGGCAAAACTGTCTGGTCCCTATCTCATCTCTGGTCTGACTTACTGTAATTCTTCCAGAAAGGGTATAGCTCCCTCTTTTGGCCATGGGGAAGAACTGCAAAAGTCTTGGCCAGCTGATCACAGCTAGCATCAACCTCGGCATCAAAGTTCCGTCCTGAGTGCAACTGCTCCCAGAAGTCACGTGCCCTTCCCTGCTGCTTGTTATCTGTTAGAATGTCGTCGCAACAGCCCACAGCTGCTGGAGATCCATCCGTCCATCCCCTTACCCCTCCCACAACCACCCCTACCCAGTCAGACAAGACAAAGACATGGACTGTTTGGGAGCTGTATGTTTTTGTTTTGTTTTGTTTAAGGCTCAGGGGGTTGCAGAGATGGTTCAGTGGTTAAAAGCACTGCCTGCTCCTCCAGAGGACTGGGGTTTGATTCCCAGCACCCACATGGCAGCTAACAACTGTCTGTAACTCCAGTTCCAGAGGATCCATTGCCCTCTTCTGGCCTCTGCAGGCACTACAGACATATGGTAAGCAGACATATAGGCAAAACATCCATTCACATAACATTTTGAAGATTATTTGTCCAGACAGGGTTTCTCTGTAATGTGACCCTAGCTGTCCTGGGACTCTCTATAAGCAACCCTTATAAAAGAAAGCATTTAATTGGGGGCTTGCTTACTTACAGATTCAGAGGTTTAATCTATGACCACTGTTGTGAGAAGCAGAAAGGTGTGACATTGGAGCAGTAGCTGAGATCTGCAGGCATCAGCAGAGAGCCTGGCCTGTGCTTTTGAAACCTCTAAACCCACCCCATGACATGCTTTATCCAACAAGGCCACACCTCCTAATCCTTCCTAAACAGTGCCACTAACTAGGGCCCCGCATTCAAAGGGGTGAGCCTATGGAGGCCATTCTCATTCATCACAAAGGGGAAAGGAAGGGCATTCACTGTTTACTCACTTGGTCTTCCCTCTTGCCAACGAGTTAATTCACCCCATTCCTGCCACTGCTGACTTCTTTGCTGATATTTCTAGTCAGCTTCCAATATGGAGTAAGGACCAGTGGCTCTTCAGGAACACTTAAGAACTTTGGTAACAGAACTGGACTGCTGAGATACTTAACTTCATGTGCTGAACAACTACTAGGCTCCTGGCCTTCCAGGTGTGAGACAGATGTTGTTGACTATTACATAGGCTTCCACCAGGAGGCACAGTAAACATCCCTTTGAAGTAGAAGCTAAGCCTTCCCCCTGGACACTCTGGCTCAAAACGCCCTCAAGTCAACGTGGTAGGAAGTGTGGTTGTTCGCGAGGCTGAGGAATTCATGTGGAGGTCAGAGTGGAGGCAGGTGTGAGTGGGTGCAAAAGAAGGAATCATGGCTGCCAAAGTGTTTGAGTTCATCGGGAAGTTCGGCCTGGCTTTAGCAGTGGCAGGAGGCGTGGTGAATTCCGCCTTGTATAATGTGGATGCTGGACACAGAGCTGTCATCTTTGACCGATTCCGTGGAGTACAGGACGTCGTGGTAGGGGAAGGGACTCACTTTCTCATCCCTTGGGTACAGAAAGCAATTTATCTTTGACTGCCGCTCGCGACCACGGAATGTACCAGTCATCACTGGTAGCAAAGATTTGCAGAACGTCAACATCACACTACGTATCCTCTTCAGGCCAGTGGCCAGCCAGCTCCCTCGTATCTACACCAGCATCGGCGAGGACTATGATGAGCGGGTGCTGCCTTCCATCACTACAGAGATCCTCAAGTCAGTGGTGGCTCGCTTTGATGCTGGAGAATTGATCACCCAGCGAGAGCTGGTCTCCCGGCAGGTGAGCGATGACCTCACAGAGAGAGCAGCAACAGTTGGGCTCATTCTGGATGATATGTTCTTGACACATCTGACCTTTGGGAAAGAGTTCACAGAAGCAGTGGAAGCCAAACAGGTGGCTCAGCAGGAAGCAAAGAGGGCCAGATTTGTGGTGGAAAAGGCTGAGCAACAGAAGAAGGCAGCCATCATCTCTGCTGAGGGCGACTCCAAGGCAGCCGAGCTGATCACCAACTCCCTGGCCACAGCAGGCGATGGCCTGATTGAGCTGCGGAAGCTGGAAGCAGCTGAGGACATTGCTTACCAGCTCTCTCGCTCTCTGAACATCACCTACCTGCCAGCGGGGCAGTCGGTGCTCCTCCAGCTTCCCAGTGAGGCCCCCCTGCTTGCACCTTCTCAGGCCAACCAGGCCGTGGCCTCCATCATTTTGAACACACTTTCCTTCTGCCCCATCCCAGAAATCACTGTGAAATTCCATGATTGGCTTAACGTGAAGGAAAGCAGAATCAGTTCAAAAAAAAAAAAAAAAAGAACTTCTTCTCCACAGTGGAAGGAAGAGTATGTCTTAGATGGAAGAAATATGATTAAGGTCAGTGAAAACTACAACAGCACAGCCCAGGAAGGATGACACATATTCTAGAACAGTGGTTCTCAATCTCCCTGATGCTGCAGACCTTTAGTACAGCTCCTCATGTTGTGCTGACCCCCAACCATTTTTTTGTTACTACTTCAAAACTATCATTTTGCTACTGTTATGAAATGTACATATCTGTGGTTTTCCTGTGGCCTTAAGTGAAAGAGTCATTCGACTTCCCTGCAAAGGGTCGCAACCCACAAATTGAGACCCACTGGCTTAGACCCCCTTTCTCCAGGTAAAGAACCAAGACCGACTAAGGTGCTTACTGGGAGTGGAGGAAATGCAGAATAGGTAGTAGATGGAGTCATAAATACCAGCTAAGGTCACATGACCAGTTACAGAAATGATTGTCATTGGCATGAATGTTTTTGTCTTATTTGTTGAGAATGTGCTTACACATATATTAAGTAGATGGTTATGTTTTCTTCTATCTCTTTACCATGCAATGTTGATCGAGGCATGAGTGCTTATGTTGTAAAAATATATAATAATATTTAAGTTATGGGATGTTAAAGGATAAAGCATTGCTCGAGGGAGTTAGAACATTATAGTTCAAGCACCAGATGTTGGTCATTGGAGCTACAAACTTTGATCTTTTCCCTACTAGATTTTACTTTTCCTTTGGTGTGTTTGTTCATTTGCTATGACCTTCATTTTCTGTTCTGTAATAAAGAATATTTGCTTGGTAACATTATATGTCGGAAGAATGTAATTTGTTTATTATATTCACAGGAGCTTATAGTCAAGAGATTTGGAACTTTTAAAGTACGGGGATTTTAAAAAGATTTGAGGGACTTTTCAAACTATATTTGGGCTGGAGAGATGCCTTTGCAGTTAGGAGCACTGACCGCTCTTCCAGAGGACCTAGGTTTGATTCCCAGCAACCACATGATTGGTGGTTCACAACTGCCTGTAACTCCAGTCCTGGGGTATCTGACCTCTGTAGGTACTGCACATACATGGTACACAGAAGAGCACATGCACGCACAACACCCAGCTGTAGTACTAGGGGCGCGGTGCTGCGTTCTCAGCACCCCCAGCCGCCTGCCCGGCTAGCTTATGCCCAAAATAATTACACGGACACTGTATTCCTCCAAACACTGCCTGGCCCATTCTCTTCTAGGCTAATTCTCGCATATTAATTTAGCCCACCTCTAATCATCTGTATGTAGCACCCCAAGGTGCGCTTACCGGGGAGATTCCAGCCTAGTCCATCCTGGGTCGGAGCTTCATCCCGGGAGCGGGGCATGGCGTCTCTCTCTGAGGCGTCTGCTCCCGAGAGAGCTGTGGAGTCTCTGAGCTCACTTCCTCTTCCTCCCAGCATTTTGTTCTGTTTACTCCTCCCACCTATCCTCTAACCAATAAAATGGGCCAGGGCAGTTCCTTTATTAGCCAATGACCTTCCTCCATCACCCAGCTACATAAAATAAGCAATTTTTAAAAGGCTAGACTATATATTATAACTATAAAATAAACATGAGACTTTGGGACAAGGCATGAAAGGTTGTGGTTTTTAAAGTGATGTGTTTCTGTGACAAGCTGACAAGGGGTAGGCTGTAATTGTTGGTTTTAAATGTCCACTTGTCCCATGGAGAATCACCTCAGCAGAGAGCTCAGTTTAGTCACCGTCTGTGTTAGGTTACCCCAAGGGTTCATCTCTGTTGAGAGAGACATGAGCCACCAAGGCCCTGGGCCTCATTTTAAGGCTCTCTTACTGTAGATTTATCTTTGTTAGGAATGACCTACAGTATAAACTTGAAGCCGGTGTGCCTTGGAGGGCTGCTACCCCCAGTGCTCAGGAGGCCCCAGGACCTCCTGGCACACTAGCCAGAAGTGAGTCTCAAACTTCTCAGCGCTCCGCTCCCACAACACCTGACCCAGGGCTCGGCACACCCCACACACAGACATGTGAGGGGCCAGGAGACAGTTCAGTGGGTAAAGCATTTGCCATGCAAGCATGAGGACCCACATATCAGTGAGCTCTGGATTCAGTTAGCAACCTTGCTTCAATATAGAAGAGAAAAAACATCGCATAGCAACCTTGGACCTTGCACAAGTTCATGCACACATGATGGGTTGCAGACATGTGTATGACTACACACCTGAGAACACACACACGTACCACACAAACACAAAAATTTAAGAGAACATAAAGAGGTTCTCTGTGAGGAACTTGCTAGCCCTGATGCTTGGGGCTATTGGGAGGTGACTTGGTGCCACATCCATGGCAAGGATGGGCCTGAGGACTCTGCTCTGCCCAGAGCCACAAGGCAGGCTCCTGAAAAGGCTTCCTGTTCAAGACAGTGAAACCTAATGCTTCATGGCCTGTAAATAGAATCTTCTGTGAGCAGATGTCTACACATGCCCCAGACTTGACATTCTGAGAGGGCCAGGGGCCAGGCAGAGGTCAGGACAAGAAGGGTGCTCCAAGTCCAGAGGAGGGGCCATTTGATACATGCTCAGATATCCTTAACACAAGGCACAGAACAGCTTCCAAATACTATGCCTGGGGCTGAAGTGCCTGGTAGCCAAGGAGGACAGGAAGCAGAGACAAGGGACAAGCAGACACTGTCAACATAGACTAACTCCTATGAGGCTGAATCAGGCTGCTGAGCCATCCAGCATCCCTACCATATGATATACCTGCCATGCCACACAAAGCCCCGGTGGGGTGGGCCTGCTGCATGGCAGCCAAACACCCAGGGATCCTGAGGTACAGCTTCCTCTGTGTCTGCCCAAGGCCTTGCCAGGCATTATGGCTTGTCCCAGCAGATCAGGGACCCAAGCAGGTGAGAAACATAGCCCAGCCTTGTCACCTGTAGGACACAGGAGAATATTTATTTTGTTTTCTAGAATTGTACAGAGCCAGAAGATAGCTGGACTTATCCAGAGAGAGGCAGTGTGGGGCCCCTGGAGAAAAGGCTGCATCCCCTGGGTCTGGCAGGGAGTGAGCCAGAAACATGCAGGACCCTGTGGGTACCCTGCTACAGAATAGAGAGAAGAATGGACACCTCAAAACATGAGGTGGGAGCCCCACTTCACAGAGAATATGAGGGTGGCTCCCCCGGGCTTCGGATGCTGCAGGAGGCAGGGAGACCCTGGCATGGCAGTTTCTGGCCTTTGCGGGACAGACTCAAGGTCTGGGGTGATGTGGACGAGCTAGACTGTCCTGGAGAGGCTGACCAGGGCCTCAGCAAGGAGACTGAGGAACGGTGTCTCATGGAGGTAGACAAGTTGGAGTCCAGAACCCTGGAAGCTGATGCTCCCAGGGAAAGCATGGAGAGGGAGGAAGGGGTCGCAGCAGGTGTGCTGCTGGCTGCCAAGTCCATGAAGATCTGGCCCCGGATAAAATCGAGCTCGCTCCGGATATCGCTAGCCACCCAGCGGATGTGCCGGCCCTGGTGGTCCAGGACCTTATGCATCAGGAAGTCAGGTTGTTGGATTGGCTTAAGGTCAATGAAACACAGGCTTTGGTAGATCTGAGGGGAAATCTGGGAACAGAACAGGAGGTGAGTGTCTGTTAGAGCTGGTGGTACCAGGGACCGAGAACAAGCTTGCATCAGGGGAGAGCCCTCAGGTCTTCCCACGCCATGTAAATCTCCAGGACACAGCTATGGAACCCACACAGCCTGAGCAGGCCCACCTTCCCACTCTCTCCTCCCTACACTTGTCTGTGATCTGAGCCTGGCACCGGGATTCTTCTCCTTTGAAGCAAGGCCATGAGTTAGACCTCAAGTGGGGCCTGATACAAAGAGTCCTGGATATACCTCAGCTCCTCCCGAGCTGGGCTCTGAGGAGCCTCCAGAACCCTCTCACACCAACCTCCCCAGTAGAGTTGTAGCCTTGGGCATCATGGGAGAGAGAGTCAGGCAGGCTTTTAGAGGTCAGTCACCTGACTGGATTAAATGGGGAAAGGAGATTATGGAGTTGATTCTGATGTAATTTCAAGGTACCCTTGGAATCTTTATGGCTCCTGTTGTCCCATCAAGGTATACTGGCTTGGAGTCAGACTGGCTTTTATAAGTCTCTGATTCCCCTTTCCACAATGAAGGACAGCCGTCCCTTCGTGTGTGTCCACCTATGCACCCAGTACCCACACACCCCTCATCTCCTTTTGATTACCTACACTCATGGCTACAGGGGCAGTTAATATGCTAAAGAGTAGCCAGAGAATATAACGGTGCTCTGGGGGCTAGAGACAGGAAAGGCCAGAGGAGACCCCACCCTCCAGAAGCCCAGTGGCTGTGTTCCCAGAGACAAGATTTCTGCCAACTAAAAACATGCCAGCCTGGCCAGTTTATGCCATAGACAGAGAGCATGGACCGGATAGGCTCTGCTGACCTCAGATGGCCCAGCATCTCAGATGCAGTCTCATTCCCTCACCTGCTGCCTCATCCAGCTATACTGCACTCTGGTGGCCAGGAGTTTGGGGTTCCGAACATGCTCCTTGGGCTTGTAAGCTGCTCCCACGATTTTGCTCGCCTGCAAGAGTCACAGGTGAGAACAGTAGCCAGAAGCTGAGTTCCCTCCCCTCCCCCAACTGTCCCCACCTGCTTGTCCTTAGTCCATTGATTCCAGCTCTCCTCGATGTCTTCCACAGAATGCTCTTTGGTCCATGGGGCTGTGCAGGACATCTGGTGCAGCCGGGCCCGGGCCTCAGCTTCCTTCTCTGCTTTCCCGTGCAGGAGGGCCATCAGTGCCTCCTGCTCACGCTGCTGGTACATCAGGGCTTGGGCCAGTTCCTTGCTGTGAGAGGCTTCCTTCAAAACACGGGCCTCCTATTTCCCTAACAGCCCCCCACATACACCCTGATGCCAGGTGGCCTCCCCTTTCTGGGACTGCCCCTCTCCAACCCTTTCCTGTCTCCTGCCAGGGTCCAGCACTGAGCAAGTACTGTCTAGCATGAGCAAGGCCCAGATACACTAGCCCAAGATCTGCTGTGTTTTCTTCCATTCAGGCCTCAACTAGACCTCCCTGGCAGGATATGCAAACATCCCCACCCCAGGGAAGCTCTTGCCTTGCCTTGTTTTATAAACCCCCACAAGACTGTCCATCGAAAGAAGAGTATGCCTTGATGGGACAACAGAAGCCATAAAGATTCCATAGGTAGCTGAAAATTACATCAAAATCAGCTCCACAGTCTCTACTATGAAACCTTCCTCATTTAATCTGGTGGAAGAGGGGGGCTGACCTCTCAATAACCTCTCTTCTTGCTATTCCCAACAACTGTCAGATGAACCTCAGTCATGAGTTTTCACATCCATCTCCCCATGTAGACTGTAACTTTTCTAGCTTAGACCAGGTGTGATGGTACTGGGTAAAACCCAAGGCCTTGTCACTAGAGGCACTGAGTCTTATTTCCAGCCATCAATAAAGAACAAATAAAAACAGATTTTCTTTTTTCTTTTCTTTCTTTCTTTTTTTTTTTTTAACAAGGTCTCTCTAAGTAGCCCTGGCTGTCCTGGAACTCACTATGCAAACCAGGCTGGCCTTGAACTCATATGCCTCTGCCTCCTGACTGCTGGAACTAAAAGTGTGAGCCACCATGCCCAGCCCAGCAATAATAATAAAAAAAAAATTGAAGGAACTGAAATCATTTGAAAATTAAGAAATAAGGATGGTGTAGGTGATGTGGGTGGGTGGAAGGGAACCCAGAGGAAAAGCAACAGCTGGAGGAACAAGCCTCTCCTTCTCCCATGTATGACACAGCTGTCTGCTCTGGACCGTCACCTTGGGCATTGGCATGGGCAGTCCTCTGCCAATGGTAATGACCTCTACAGGTACCACTGCCACCCTGCAGATCTCAATCTAACTTAGGAGCAGGGCTCTTCCTGGCTGCTGGGTCTTGCCTCTGAGATGGTTAAATAGGACCCTAGGTTGACTGCAAATCCTAAGCTTCTCGCCCCACCCCAGTGAGAGACTTCTGGGAGCCAGGGAGCCCCAGGTGGCCATAGGAACGCACTGCAGCTCCAAGAAGGATCTCTTGAGGGTGGTGCCAGCGAGGTGGGGCTTTTCCTCTGAAGTTGCTGCCTGCTCCTGACCATCGACCATCGTGGCCTCCTGCAGCCTCTTCCAAATGTTCAGGCCGAACGTTCCTGTGATATGACCAGACCCTGTTCAGAACTAGGACTCTCTAAATCCACTGCTTCTGCCCCTCCGCTCCAAGAGTTGGTAAGTGGCCCTGTGCTCCGCCCCACCCACTCACCCAAACACTGAGTGCCTGCTGTGTGCCAGGCACTATAGCGACTACACAACAAATCTCTAGATTTGTCAGACTCCAGCCCTAGGAGGTACTGGAGCTTAGGTCTCAGGCATCCTGCACCGTGTGTAGCTTGGCATGGGGAGATAAGTGTGACAAGGGCCCAGTAACCCCCATTCGGGCTCCCAGCGCTCATGCGTGAAATGACAAGGGCATAAAATGGCCAGGATCTATCTAGGTGAGATCCGGAGTGGAGCAGAAGACGGGGAAGTCAGTGTCCTGCTCTGGTTCTGTTATGGATGACCTGAATTTAGTCCCAGACAGAACTGACATGGTAGAGTTCTGTGAATTCTGACCTCCACGTGTATAAAGTGGCACAGGCATGCCATGCCGTGTGTGAAACCACTGCTCCCTGACCCATACACAATAAATAAATAAAAGTAGGCCATTCTCCTGCTACGGAACTATGAAACTAGGAAAGAGAAAAACCAAAGCGCTCCAGCAGCAAATAAGAGAGCAACTAAACTGACAGGCAGGGACGTCTCTGCAAGAAACACTAGTCTAGGAGTCACTGGCTTCTCCAGGAGTTCCTGGTGTGGGTTGAAAACCAAGCTTGGCCTAGACAGAAGGATGCATCTGTGGGACCAGCTGAGCTCCTGCCAGCCCAGCAGCTGGCAGGACTGAGTCTTGTCCTAAAAGCACTAGGGGTGGGAGGCATGGGTTAGGATGGGATCAAAAGAGAGGGCCTCACAAGAAGCCTCGCCATCTCCGTTTTGACATACCCAAAGACAAGGTAAACTGACTCTACCCAAATCTGCTTTCCAGCCCCTCAAGCTCAGACCCAGGTGAATGAGAAAACACACGCTCAGGGAAATTAATACCAACTCCAGTCTTCACAGATCAGTTATACAACATCCAGAAAAATTTCCTTGTGCTCTGTGTTTGAAACATATATTGGTAAACTGTCATCCTGAGCTCCCTAAGAAGTTGGCTCCCGAATCAGGGTGACCCACCCCAGTTGTGTAGGTCCCTCCCCAATGGTAACTCAAGCATGTTTATCTCAAAGTCTCCTCCAAGACCCCTGTCCTGAAGCATCTGATCCCCTAACTGTACAGGGAGAACAGCAAAACAGCAAAATAGTCTAAGAAACTTATGTAGCCAACATCGCTCTGACCAAAGTAAAAAAACAAAAACAAAAACAAAAAAACCACTACTGGCCAATATCCTTGGTGAACAGAAATGAAAAACCCCTCCAAGTACTCATGGAGGTGGAATAATCAATAAAGTCAGCATGAGGACCTGAGTTCAATTCCCAGAGTCAATGCAGAAAGGCAGGTTCTAAATCCCCCAGCACTGGTGAGGCTGGGGCAGGCAGACCCCTTGGGTTAGCTGACAAACACCAGGCTAATGAGAGGATCTGATTCACAGACATCTCCACATGCATGCACTCACATGCGCACACGCACAAACACACATATCACATAAGAATACATTGTAGCAAGCCCGGAAAACAACCAGGGAAAATTTCTAAATATTGGTCTCAGCAATGACTTCTGGAAAAAAACAAACAAAAAAGGCAAAGATAGAAGCAGAGCTCTACAAAAGCTTCTGGGTACATACAAGACAACCTACAGAATGGGAGAAATACCTCACCACATACTAACACGGGCCAAGCTAACCACTAAAATACGGAAGACTATGTAAAATATGAAGACTAATAGCAGAAAGACCTGATTTTAAAATAGATAAAAGACTTGAACAGATATTTGTCTAAATGAAATCTGCAAATGGCCAGCAGGCTGTGTTAAAATGCTCAGCACCTCTACACGGAGAACAGAAATACACCTCCCCCTCATTTGCGGGGTGTTATCAGAAGAGCAAGAAACGGGCATCTCTGTATCAGTTAGCATGCAGAAAGGAATGGAAACCCGGGTAACTACTCTAGGAAGTGGTGTAGCGTTCCTTGAAATTGAAATGAGGACCTCCATTTGATCCAGTCACCCACTTCTGGTGATTTTCCCAAGAGAACTGAAAGCATGTGGCTGGTAACCTCTCTGAGGGGCAGACAGGGGAATTGTAAATTTGGGGTCAATCTGGCCTACACAGTTAGCCCCCCCCTTTACATATGCACACACATCCTGAAAACAGGATCATCTGCCCTCGCTCTCAGGCGTCAGTGCAGCATGCATTGACAGATGGGTTCAGATGACACATCTATGACGGAATGCTCTTCAGCCTTAGAGAAGAAGGGACTGTGACAATGGGGATGAACCTTGAAAACACAAGGTCCAATGAAAGGAACCAGACACAAGGCAACTGCATAATCTCATGGCTGTATGGTGTCGAAACAGTCAGGCTCATAGACAGGATGCAGAGACCAGGACGGAGAAGAAGGGAGACACTTCAGGATGGCAGAGTTCAGGGATCTGAGTACGTGTAGCTAACTTAGCAAAGTGCTGGGACAAAGAGTGTTTATACTTGGCCAATGAAAGAACCACTTCAAAAGGCCACAGGGAAATAACAACTGAAACATAGAGAGAGAGAGAGAGAGAGAGAGAGAGAGAGAGAGAGAGATCCCTGATTAGAAATAATCTCCAGATACCAAACTGAAATGCATATATTTGTTTATTTAAAAAAATTACAAGGGGCTGGAGAGATGGCTCAGTGGTTAAGAGCATTGCCTGCTCTTCCAAAGGTCCTGAGCTCAATTCCCAGCAACCACATGGTGGCTCACAGTCATCTCTAATGAGGTCTGGTGCCCTCTTCTGGCTTACAGACATACACACAGACAGAATATTGTATACATAATAAATAAATAAATAGAACCAAGTACTCCAATGCCCCCCTTCCTTATTCTTTAAAAAAAAATTACAAGAGTGTTTATAGGAGTATTATTCTCAATCATGTAAAATAGCTAGAAAAAGTAACATAGGATTAGCATGGTATTTATTGCGGATAAACTTCACAGCTATACTGTTTAGAGAAAGAAAACAGAAACAAAGAAAAGATCATCACATGATCTCATATGTAAAAGTGAAGAAACTAAGTTTAGAAACCTGACCAGGGATAAGGGCCCCTACCTGGGACCCAGCATTGAAGAGAGTTCAGAATCCAAGACCAGCCTGGGCTATCATAGTGAAATGCTGTCAAAAAAAAAAAAAAAAAAAAAAAAAAAAGCCGGGCAGTGGTGGCGCATGCCTTTAATCCCACTCTCGAGAGGCAGGTGGATCTCTTTGAGTCAAAGCCAGCCTGGTCTACAAGAGCTAGTTCCAGGACAGGCTCCAAAGCTGCAGAGAAACCCTGTCAAAAAAAAAAAACAGGGTACAGAGAGATGGCTCAGCTGGTAAAGTGCCTGCTACAGAAGCCTGAAGACAGAGTTCACACCCCCACCACTCACACTGAAGGCAGGACAGCTGTGCACACCTCCATCACTAGAACTACAGAAGCCTGAAGACAGAGTTCACACCCCCACCACTCACACTGAAGGCAGGACAGCTGTGCACACCTCCATCACTAGAACTCACTATCCAGCCAGCTTCACCAAATCAATGAGCTCCAGGTTCAGTGAGAAACCCTGTCTCAAAAATGAGGGGGCGAGTGAGTAGGAAGAGAGCCAACATTGACCTCTGGCCTACACAAACGAGTTCACACGTGCACATGTGCCCACAAACACGTGCTCACACATGTATAAGGCTGTACATATACCACACCTAAACATATACAAGAAAAACCGTCAGGGCCTGGAGAACTGGCTCAGTGGGTGAAGGCACTTTCCACCAAGCCTGCCCACCTGAGTTCCACTTCAGGGACAGAACAGGCGAGAACCCCCTCCCACAGTTGACCTCTGACCTCTGCATGCATTCCATGGCATGTGCCTCTCCCAAAAAAAAATAAAAAATTGTAAAATGCTGTAGGAAATCCTATAGCCGGTAGCCTTTAAGTTCCCCGCCCACTGGGGTGTGGCCTCTTACACTATTTCTGCAGTGTAAAGTGTTTGCCCAGTCTCTTTTCTAGCTGCAGGATTCAGTTGCTGTTCTCCGTTCCAGCAGAGGATATTGATTTGTGAGTCCTACCCCTAATAAATAACCAACTATTATTCTCAATTCTGAGCTAGTGTGGGATTTCTTTTAAGTGCCCCTTTTCAGTAAAACACACACACAGCAGCAGCAAAAGCAGGGGTTGGAAGAGACTCTTGGGTGTCTGCTTCCCAATGTGGACTATACAGACAGACAGAAGTACATACACTCTAGGAATTAAAGGTGAAACACTTTGATTTTCTGAGCTTTTCTTCATGTAACACCAGAATTGTGCTTATTTTTTTAAGAGAAAAGAACAGAACTTACCAGTTACACAATTTTCTAAAACTCACCAAGACAAGCAAAGCTGGGTGGGTGAGTGAAAGCCTGGAAAGAAAGCTGACGGATGAGTGGACAACCGGACAGATTCACATCCTGCAATATTCTCTGAGCAGCTGTAAGGCCCTTCTCCCCACGGGGCATAGGCCAGGGTGTGTTCTGCCAGGGACAAGGACAGGAGAGGCCATGCTTTGGCGGCACCCATACCTATGGCATCACCAGAGAGTTTCCAGGCCTTGACGTCCCCATCCAAGCCAGCACTGACAACCAGCCGGAAGATGTCCACGTACAGGATATCGGTCACGCTCTCCAGGTGGCTACACCAGGTAATCAGAAGGGGTGGGGGAACCAGAGAAATGGTCTGGCCATCCACAACCTGTAGGGGGCAGTAGAGGGTGACTCATGACTCACATCATGCTCTCACAAAGATAGCACCCTAGCACTTACCTAGGGCCCAGAGGAGCAGAGTCCAGGGAAGAGCACCTGGACACCAGCTAATGAACCACCTCTGGGCACTTCACATTAACTGGCTGCTGCTGACCTTTGGTAGGGCTCAGCACTTCTCTGGCTTCAAGAGCCCCTTTGTTAGAGCCTCACAGACTGTCTCGTTGGAACCCACAATGTTATATGCCATAGAACATGTTCACAACTTTACTGAGAAGAGGAAATCAAAGATATTCAGAAATCAGCCTGAAGCCAGAGAGCTGGAAAGTGATGGGACAAGAATATAAGCCCACACATCTTCTAACTCTTCTCAACTGAGCACTAGGACAGACCGCATGGGGTGGCTGGTGACACAGGGGACATCACACTAGGAAAAACGGAAAAACGTGAGAGAAAATAACTCTATATATGTATGTGTGTATGTGTGTGAGTGTGTGTGTGTTTGTAAGAAAGGGGGTACATATGTATATTCATGTTTGCCTGTGTTCGGCCCACATGTGTACATGTTCACATGCATGTATATGATGCAGGTGGAGACATGAAGTTGACCTCGGGTATCCTCCTTCATCTCTCAGGATCTCTTGTTGAACCCAGAGTTTGCCAATTCCAGCTGGTCTAGCTAGCCATCTTACTCAGGGATCCCCCGTCTCTGACCCATGCCATGCCTGTTCAGCTGTTAGAGGGGTTCTGGGATTCAAACCCCAGTCCCCACACTTGAGCAGCAAGTGCTACATCTACTGAGCCATCTCCCCAGCCCCAACCATTCTTAAATCCAACAATACTGAGGAAGGAACGTTTATTCTATATGCTATAGTCAGGCATAGTGAGTCAGACTACTGCAAACCATAACCCAAGAGTGAAAGACATCAGCGAGCACAGAAGCCATGCTAAGCATGTAGGAACCCCTTGGGTGTAGTAGTTGGAGCGGCGGGGCTGCGTCCCCAGCACCCCGGCCGCCTCACTAGCTTATGCCCCAAAATAACAACACACAAATTGTATTCATTTAAACACTGCTTGGCCCTTTAACTCTAGCCCTTACTGGCTAATTCTGATATCCCGATCAACCCATCTCTAATAATCTGTGAGCACCGGTCTTACCGGGAAGATTCTAGCCTACGTCCATCCTGGGTCGGAGCTTCATCGCGTGTGTCTGCCCGGGAGCAGGGCATGGCGTCTCTCTGAGCTCACTTCCTCTTCCTCCCAGCATTCTGTTCTGTTTACTCCTCCCACCTACGTTTTAACCTATGAGGGCCAGCCAAGCAGTTTCTGTATTGCTTAGCCAATGAAATCAACAGATTGATATATGACACTCCCACATCACTTGGGTATGAGAATAGTATCAGAAGAGTGGTTCAAGCACAAACACAGTGTGCTGTCAAAAGAAAACCAACCATTATCACATCTGAAACTAAAATACACACTAAGAGGCTTGATTTTTTATTTGCTTTGATTTGGGGGCATTGTTTGGTTTGGTTGGTTGGTTTCTGGTTTTGGTTGTTAGTTTTTTGAATGGTCTCATAAGGCCTGCGCTGGCAGGCATAAAAGTTACTATCAAAGTAACCCTGGCCTCACAGAAAACTCTTGGAAGGGTTGTGCAGACCTGTCATTGGTGTTTTCAGTATTCAGTGGAATACACCAGCAAAGGCATCTGTGCCTCAGCATCCCTCTGGTACTGAAGATGTGGCAGGACTTCCCTTGTGTTCCTCACTCCATAATGCATCTTAGGAATCTTTCTAGAGCTGAATAGTAAGCCACAGGCTATGCTATTAATACAATCCTCTCAAGGGGAGAATTGCTGTGTTTTATTCTTAAAAGTGAATCTTAGTAGCGAGTGCTATTTTACATGTGTGTTAGCATGTCTGAAAGGTACATTTCCAGAAGAGGGGAACTAGGTCAAAGGGTTTCATATATTTGCAATTTTGTTATCCATCTTGCAAACATAAGTATTTTGAGATGTGGTCTAGCTATGTATCTCAAACTGGCCTCAAAGTTACCATCCTCCTGCCTAAGCCTAGGTTCTGGGATTACAGGTCTGCATTGCAAGCTGGTTGCTCATGTGCTGTCCACATGCACACTCATGTAAATCAGTACCAGAATAGCCAGAAATCCCTAACAGTGACCACTTCAGGGAAGAATTGTGCTTCACACAGGACCAGGGCCTCTCTACATTGCCTGGACACTTGTAAAACTTTCATATATGTATAATGAACACATAAAAAGTCATATGCATAACGAATGTATTTTAACATAATTATACAAATTAAACACAAATGTATAATCAGACCCACATAATGAGGTGTAATACTGTCAGCCTGACAACCTCAAGAGTTCTTCCAGCTACTCCCCACCCCAACAAGAATTATCACTTCTGATAGGCAGGCTCAGTTTTTCTACAGTTATGTTCCATAGAAACAGAACAAACACATACAATGTACATGCTTTAAGGCCTGACTTGGCTTAATTTTCTGAAGAGTCACTGATTAGATTTTTTTTTTTTTGAGTAGATGTTACTGCTCTGTCTACGAAATCTACATTGTGGGTCCAGCCAAGACTGATGAGTGTGTGGGTATTTCCAGTGTGGAGCCATTATCAATAGGAATTCTCTCAACCTTCTTCCCATGTTTTACACGAACTTCTGGGTATAAGCCTACAGTGGAACTGCCGGGTGGAAGGGCAGACATGCTCAGGTTAGGTAGCTATTGTCAAATAATCCCCCAAAGTAAATATACTAATTGCCAACGCTTGCCCAAGGTGGCTGTTTCACGTGGTCTGCATCTCTGCAGACTCTGCTTGTGTCTTTCTGATTTCAGTCATCCTCGTGAGATGTAGTGACGTCACTCCACCGCTTCCATTTATTTTTTTCTTGGTAACTAAAGAAAAGATGCTTGATTTCATGAGGCCCTGGGGCCAACACCAATTACTTTGAACCATGTGTTGACTACTTGAGAGAGTGTATAATATTTCAGTTTTAAACTCAGGACACTAGGGTCCTACTGCAAAGATCAACATGCATGGGGAGGGGATGGTGAATGTGTATCTGTGTGCATGTGTGATGAATACCTGTGGGCGTACTTGGCCCTTGTCACCTGGGGTAATGATGACCTCTGACTAACAGGTTTTTCCACATAGGCCAGACATCATGAAGGGAGCATGAAGACTCATAATGTTCACTGAAAACCACAGTCCTGGCTCCTTAGTGGAACTTTCCCAAGCAACCCCCACCATCTACCTACCTCCTTCTCTTTCTCCGGGATGTAGTGCTGGGAGCGGGCCTGGAGTTGTTTAGGAATAAGGAATCGGAACTTATTCTCCGCTTCAGTGGAGATCTTGATTCCACTGGGTTGGGGTGGTCTCTGGCCGACAAATAAGCAGTACTCCTTGATGTCCCAGATCTAGGCGCAGAGAGGGGGTCAGTGGGTTCCTCCCACGCTGCTCTGCTCTGAGCTTTGGGAGTGGTTTGTTCTTACACCTCTGAGGTAAATATTTACTCACTACAGAGGGGGCATAGGGTCTTCTAAACCAGACCCCTTGATTAGCAGGCAGAGAGGTTTTGAGTGGCTTAGATGGACAAGGCACTCATGCCTCATGTCTCACCAAAGAGCACAAAATCAACTATGAGACAGTTGCTCACGGATGAGACACATGGCTGGCAGGTGGGGAAACTGTGGGGTGACAGTGATGGATAGTAGGGTCCACTGGCGGGGGCAGCTTAAAGAGACCCCCAGCAGACTCCTAAGTAACTTACCTTGCTCCCACCACCTTCTCTGGTGACATCAGTACCCAACAGGAGTAGGAGGCAGACAAGGGCCACATGCAGCACAGAAATGGGCAAAGGCTGACCTGGCTCCAGTCCTTCCTCACCTTGATCACTCCTTTACTGTCCCCTGTGACGAGGATCCAGTCGTTTTCATCGGTGGCCATGGCACCCACAACAATACTCCCATTCGCTTCAATGTCCACAGGGAACTTCCCCAACAGACCTCCATTCCCGTGGATGGACCAGGCGTAGATGAAGCCATCAACGCAGCTGCTCAGCATGGCAGCTGTGTGTTGCAGACGAGGCCTGGTCTGCAGAAAAATGATCTGCACAAGAGAGTGGGCCTGGCTCAGCAGTGGCCACTGTTACACATTATACATGACTTAGACAAACCGCTACACCCAACTAGTGCCGTCTCCTAAGATTCTCCTTTCTTCCTGAGGAATTGAGGAACAGCATACTGGTCTGTGAGTTATTTGAAGGCAGGGAATGGTATCTTTTTGATGCTGTTATTCACCGCCCTCAGTACCTACAGGGACTCCTGATTTCACAGTATAGGACCAGCAAATGCTAAATGAAAGAAGATACATGAGTTTGCCTTACTCATCTCAAGTTTTCCAAGCCCTATTACTCTCTCAGTGTGACATGAAGAAATAACTCATGCTCTCAACTGTAGTCACAGCAAAGTGTCTGTGTGAACGTCAGAGGACAAGCACATTTAACCATGGGGTCATCACACCAGCTCAGCACCTTCAACTTTTTATCTTACCTCAGAAACTAGCAATATCTTCTTACTATAGTGGGAACTTTAGTAAGTCATCTAAGGAGAAACTTAGCTAAGAATAAGTTTCTAGCTGGGCATGGTGGTGCATCCCTTTAATCCCAGCACTTGGGAGGCAGAGGCAGGCAGACCTCCATGAGTATTAAGTCAGCCTGGTCTACAGAATGACTTTCAGGACAGTCAGAGCTATATAGTGAGACACTATCTCCAAGAAAGAAGGAAAGGAAGGAAGGAAGGAAGAAGGAAGGAAGGAAGGAAGGAAGGAGAGAGAGAGAGAGAAAGAATTAGCTTCTAAAAAGAAGGTAATAGTAATTATTATTCTGAGCTGGCCTTTTTACGGAAAAATGGTTTATTTATTCTTTGACAATTCCATACATGAATATAGTGTATTTTGATCACATTCATACACATCCCAATTCCTCTCTCTTATGCTCCTCCCACTCCTTCTGGATTCCTTCTACTTCCATGCAAGCCTCCCTCCTACTTTTATATTTTTTATAGGAAAACTATTTTATTAGAGTAGAGATGGAATTTCCACTTTAGATTTTCCTGACGTTATGCTTGAAAACACTGATCTTTAATTACCCACAATAGAGGACAGGTAATCAATAATTTCCTTGAACAGCAATTCACAGTTGATATATATATTTCTTTCCTTTTTACAAGCTTCATACAGTCTTTTTCTTTTTTTGTCCTCAATAGCTAGAAACAACCTCCTCCAGCAGGACCCTGTTACTTTTTTATTGTTTTTATTGAGCTATTTATTTTTCTCTGCTCCCCTTCCCTCCCCCTCCCCACCTACTCTCTCCCATGGTCCCCACACTTCTAATTCACTCAGATCTTGTCTTTTTCTATTTCCCATGTAGATTAGATCCATGCATGTCTCTCTTAGAGTCCTCATTGTTTTCTAGGTTCTCTGGGATTGTGAATTGTAGGCTGGTTTTTCTTTGCTTTATATATAAAACCAACTTGTGAGTGCGAACATATATTTGTCTTTCTGGGTCTAGGTTACCTCACTCAGTTTGATGTTTCTAGATCTGTCCAGTTGCCTGCAAATTTCAAAATGTCATTATTTTTTTCCACTGTGTAGTACTCCATTGTGTAAATGTACCACATTTTCTTTATTCATTCTTTGGTAGAGGGGCATGTAGGTTGTTTCCAGGTTATGGCTATTAAAAATAAAGCTGCTAGTTGAGCACATGTCCTCGTGGTATGATTGAGCATCCTTTAGGTATATACCCAATAGCAGCATTGCTGGGTCTTGAGGTAGGTTGTTTTCTAATTATCTGAGAAATCATCATACTGATTTCCAAAACAGCTGCACCAGTTTGTATTCCCACCAGCAATGGAGGAGTGTTTCCTTTACCCCACATTCTCTCCAACATAAGCTGTCATCTGTGTTTTTGATCTTGGCCATTCTGACAGGTGTAAGATGGAATCTCAGGGTTGTTTTGATTTGCGTTTCTCTGATAACTAAGGATGTCGAGCATTTCCTTAAGTGTCTTTCAGCCATTTTAGATTCCTCTGTTGAGAGTTCTCTGTTTAGGTCTCTACTCCATATTTATTGGATTATTTGTTGTTTTGATGTCAAGTTTCTTGAGTTCTTTGTATATTTCAGAGATCAGACCTCTGTCTGATGTGGGGTTGGTAAAGATCTTTTCCCATTCTGTAGGCTACTGTTTTGTCTTGCTGATTGTGTCCTTTGCTTTACAGAAGCTTCTCAATTTCAGGAGGTCCCATTTAATAATTGTTTCTCTCAGTGTCTGTGCTACTGGGGTTATATTTAGGAAATGGTCTCATCCAATGTGTTCAAGTGTACTTCCCATTTTCTCTTCTATAAGGTTCAGTGTGTTTGGATTTATGTTAAGGTCTTTTTGATCCATTTGGACTTGAGTTTTGTGCATGATGATAGATATGGATCTATTTTCATTCTTCTACATGTTGATATCCAGTTATGACTGCACCCTTTGTTGAATATGTTCTTTTCTCCCATTTTATATTTTTTGTTTCTTTGTCAAAAATCAGGTGCTCATAGGTGTGTAGACTGGTATCCATTGGTCCTCCTGTGTGTATTTATGCCAATACCAGTCTGTTTTCAGTACTGTAGCTCTGTAGTAGAGTTTGAAGTTAGGGGTTGTGATGCCTCCAGAAGTTCCTTTATTGTACAGAATTGTTTTAGCTATCCTGGGTTTTTTGCTTTTTCATATGAAGTTGATTATTGTTCTTTCAAGGTCTGTGAAGAACTTTGCTGGGATTTTGATGGGTACTGCATTGAATCTGTATATTTCTTTTGATAAGATGGCCATTTTTACTATGTTAATTCTACCTACCCAAGAGCACCGGAGATTTTTCCATTTTCTGGTGTCTTCTTCAGTTTATTTCTCAAAGGCTTGTTTTGTTAGATTTACTCCAAGATATTTTATTTGTGGCTACTTATTTTATTTGTGTTGTTTGTTGCTATTGTGAAGGGTGATGTTTCTCTGATTTCTTTCTCAGCCAATTTATCATCTGTATAAAGGAGAGCTACTGATTTTTTTTTTTTGTTGTTGCTGTTAATCTTGTATCCCACTACATTGCTGAAGGTGTTTATGAGTTGTAGAAGTTCCTTGGTAGAATTTTTGGGGTCACTTTTGTAAACTATCATATTATAAGCAAATGGTGAGAGTTTGACTTTTTCTTTTCTGATTTGTATCTCCTTGATCTCCCTTTGTTGTCTTATTGCTCTAGCTAGAACTTCAAGTACTATATTGAATAGATATGGGAAAGTGAACAACCTTGTCTTGTTCCTGATTTCAGTAGGATCGCTGTGAGTTTCTCTCCATTTAGTTTGATGTTGGCTGTTGACTTGCTGTATATTGTCTTTATTATATTTAGGTATGTTCCTTGTATCCCTGCTCTCTCAAAGACCTTTATCATGAAGGGATGTTGTATTTTGTTGAAGGCTTTTTCAGCATCTAATGAGATAATTATGCGGGGTTTTTTTTTCAGTTTGTTTATATAGTAGATTTCATATGTTGAACCATCCCTGCATCTCTGGGATGAAGCCTACTTAGTCATGGTGGAAGATTTTTCTAATGTGTTCTTGGATTCGGTTTGCCAGTATTTTATTGATTATTTTGCATCAATGCTCATGAGTGAGATTGGTCTGTAATTCTCTTTCATGGTGTATCTTTGTATGGTTTGGATATCAGGGTAATTGTAGCCTTGTAAAAAGAGTTTGGCAATGTTCCTTCTGTTTCTATTGTGTGGAATAATTTGAGGAGTATTGGTAATAGTTCTTTGAAAATCTTGTAGAATTCTGCACTGAAACCATCTAATCCTAGGCTTTCTTTGGTTGGGAGACTTTTGATGACTGTTTCTATTTCTTTAGCAGTTATAGGTCTATTTAATTTGCTTATCTGATCTTGATTTAATTTTGGTAAGTGATATTTATCCAGAAATTGTTGATTTCCTTTAAGTTTTCCAATTTTGTGAAGTACAGATTTTCAAAGTATGACCTGATGATTCTCTGGATTTTCTCCATGTCTGTTGTTACGCCCCTTTTCATTTCTGATTTTGTTAATTTGGAAATTCTCTCCCTCTGCCTTTTAGTTAGTTTTGATAAAGGTTTGTCTATTTTGCTGATTTTCTTGAAGAACCAACTCTTTGTCTCATTCTTTGTATTGTTTTCTTTGTTTCTATTTTGTAGATTTCAGCTCTCAATTTCATTATTTCCTGCTATCTAGTCCTCCTGGGTGAGTTTGCTTCTTTTTGTTCTAGAGTTTTCAGATGTTCTGTTAACTCACTAGTGTGGAATTTTTCCAGCTACTTTATGTAGGCATTGAGTGCTATGAACTTTCCTCTTAACACTGCTTTCATTGTATCCCATAAATTCAGGTATGTTGTGTGGTCATTTTCATTGAGTTTTAGGAAGTCTTTAATTTCTTTCTTTACTTTTTTCATGACTCATTGGTGATTCAGGTGAGCACATGTGATTATGGGCTTTCTGAAATTAGTGTTGCTGTTGAATTCTAATTTTAAGCCATGGTGATCTGATAATGTTGCAAGGAGGGGCCCACTTGTTTGTCCTGGCCACCCAGCTAGCTTAGCCCCAAAAGAGCCACACAGCAACTGTATTAATTAAATCACTACTTGTCCCATTAGCTCTAGTTTCTTATTGGCTAATTCTTACATTTTAATTTAACCTATTTTTATTAATCTGTGTATTGCCACGTGGCAGTGGCTTACCAGGTAAAATTCCCAGCATCTGTCTCTCATGGATCCATGAAGTATCTCTTACTCTGCTTTCTCGATAAAATATGTGGGTTATTCCAATTTTTTTTATCTGTCGAGGTTTGCTTTATTACCTAGTATGTGGTCAATTTTTAAGAAAATTCCATGAAGTGCTGAGAAGAAGATATATTCTTTTATGTTTGGGTGAAATGTTCTATAGATGTCTGTTAAGTCCATTTGAGTCATAACATCTGTTAGTTCCTTTATTTCTCTGTTAAGTTTCTGTCTGACAGACCTGTCCAGTGGTGAGAATGGAGTGTTGAAGTTTCCCACTATTAGTGTGTGGGATTTAATGTATGATTTAAGCTTTACAAGTGTTTCTTTTACATATGAGGGTGCCCCATATATTTGGGGCATAGATGTTCAGTATTGAGATTTCTTCTTGCTGGATTTTTCCTGTGACTAATATGAAATGTCCTTCTTTGTCTCTTTTGATTGATTTTAGTTTGAAGTCTATTTTGTTTCTTAGGTCAATTTGATTGGAAATTTTTTCCCAACCCTTTACTCTGAGGTGATGTCTGTCTTTGAGGCTGAGGTGTGTTTCTTGTATGCAGCAGAAGGATGGATTCTGTTTTTGTATCCAATCTGTTAGTCTGTGTCTTTTTTATAGGTGAGTTGAGTTCGTTTATATTAAGGGATATTAGTGACCAGTGACTGCTAGTTTCTGTTATTTTAATTTTCATCCTTGGTAATGTTATTGTGTGTGTTGTTCCCTTCTTTGGGATTTGCTCCTGTGAAACCATCTATTGTCTGTATCTTTGACCACTGAGTCTATTTCCTCTATCTTATCTTCAATGCTTGAGGTTCTCTCTTCAATCTCTTATATTCTGCTGTTTATGCTTGCATTTGTGGTTCCTGATCATTTTCCCATATTTTCCATTTCTAGAACTTCCTCAGTTTGTGTTTTCTTTATTGCCTCTATTTCAGTTTTCAAGTCTCAAATGTTTCTTTCACCTGTTTGATTGCTTTTTCTTAGAGATTTGTTGATTTCTTGCAATTTTTTGTCTTTTCCTCCATTTCTTTGAGAGAATCTTTCATTTCTTCTTTAAGGGCCTCAAACATTCTCCTAAAGTTATTTTTATGTCATTTTCTTCTGCATCATCTGTATCGGGGCATTCAAGTCTTTCTGTTGTAGAGTCACTAGTTTTTGTTGGTGTCATGTTGCTCTTTGTGGTGTTGTGTTCTTACCTTGTCTATCCAGCTTTTCTTCTGATTGGTATAGTTGGGGCTGTGTCTCTGGTGATCACTCTTCTCCCTCCTTCTCCTCCTCTTTCTCATTCTCATCCTCTTCTTCTATGAGGCTTGAGAAGGACTGATATTGTAGTTCCTTAAATGCTGAGTAGAACTGACCATTGCCCTCAGATTCAGGGTCTAAAGAATTCCTGTTTCTTTTCATCCTGACACCTGGATCAACAGGATGAGGGTTGAACATCTTGTTTAGGACTTCCTAAACAAACAGGATACTCAAGAATTTTGGAGCTGGCCAGTAAATAACCTCACACTCATGGACTTGCAAGCAACCACAGTTCAACCCAATGGTTTATCTCTCCTTTTTTTTCTGAGACATTTCCCTGTGTAGTTCTGGCTGGCTTGGAACTCACTAAGTAGACCAGGGTAACCTCAAACTCATAGAGATAAGCCTGCCTCTGGTGTAGGAGGTCCTTCTGTCTTTGTGTTGCTTTTATTGGTTAATAAAGAAACTGCTTTGAGCCTGATGATAGGGCAGAACTTAGGTAGATGGGGAGATGGAACTGAATGCTGGGAGAAAGAAGGGCGGAGTAAGAGAGAAGCCATGGATCCGCTGGAGACAGACGCTGGAAATTTTGCCTGGTAAGCCACTGTCACATGGTGATACACAGATTAATAGAAATGGGTTAAATTAAGATGTAAAAATTAGCCAACAAGAAGTTAGAGTTAATGGACCAAGCAATGTTTTAATTAATAAAGTTTCTGTATGATTATTTCAGTTCTGGGCAGCAGAGACGAACAAGCAGCCTCTGTCTCCTGAGAGCATCTGCTGCCACACCTGGCTTCAGTGGGCTCTCTTAACTAAGACAAGATGGAAATCAAGATGTCAAGCAAATAGAAGCCCAGCACATACAAGAATACTAGACTCCTATCTGAAAAGGCAGTTTTCAATACAAAACCAGTTAGAAGAGACAAAAAGCTCACTTTATATTACTATTAAATGGGATAGCCTACCAAGAAAATACAATTACAAATATATATGCAACAAACACTGAGACACCTAATTTCCATAAAACAAATACTAATGTAAGAGGCAGACAGGTCTAGATATAATCAAAGCTCTCATCAAGAGATAGAGTAGACAAAAAAAAATCAACAAAGAAACTTCAGAGTTAATCTAAACCATAGCAGGCACCTAAAATATATTCCACCCAGCTGCTGTAGATCACATTTTAAGACATAAAGAAAGTCTTAACCAAGACCAAAAACACTCATTTACTTTTCATATCAGATCATAGTGGAATAAACATGCCAATCAGTATCAAGCGAAAGGCTGGGCATGGTGTGTACATCCCAGCACTCAGCTAACAGACAAATGTGGATGAGTTTAAGGTCAGACTGGTCTACATAGCAAGTTGCAGGCCAGTCTTTTGACTGTATTTATGCTCTACTGATAGCTTCTTCGCTATGCAGGAGCTTTTTAATTTTATGTAATCCCATTTATCAGTTCTTGGGGCTATTCCCCGTGCTGCAGGGCATTCATCTAGCCTCTGGGCACCTGTATGCATGTGCACATATAAACATGCAGACAAGCATATACACAGAAATAAAAATTAAATTATATTAAATTTTTAAAAGGTTAATGATCTAGGGCTGGGATGTAGTTCAGTTGGCAAAGTCCCTACCAAGCATGCCTGAAACCCTGGGTTCATGCCTCAGCACTGAGGAAGCCAAATGGTGGAAACACCTTTAATCCCAGCACTTAAGAGGTAGAAGCAAGGGGATCTGAAATTCAGGGTCATCCTCAGCTTGTGAGTTCTATATCAGCCAGGTATACAGGTGTCTGAGTTAGAATCTCTGTTGCTGTGATAAAACACTATGGTCAAAAGCAACTTGGGGGGGGAGGAAGGGTTTATTTCGGTTTACAGCTCCACATCACAGTCAGGATGTGGATCATAGTGAGGGGTCCATGCCAGAAAGGGGACAGTAGGAAGAAATGAGTACAGATGAACCAACTCAACTTGCACCCCACCACTGTTGTGGAATATTTAACTATGTACAGATGTGTTACATTTGTTTATGTGGTGGAATATTACTTTAACTATGTAAGGGTTTGTAACGTTTGTTTCTGCTGCCTTTGTTAATGATGTAAAGATGTGTTACATTTGTGTATGCTACTTTTCTTTAATTATGTCAAGATGTGTTGCTGTTTCACCTTCCCTGACTAAGGCAGCTGATTAGTCTAATGAAGAGTTGAATGGCCAATAGCTAGGCAGAGAAAGGACAGGCAGGGCTGATTGGCAGAGAGAATAAGTAGGAGAAAAGTAAGACATACAGAAAGAAAACAAACAAAGAAAGAAAGAAAGAAAGAAAGAAAGGTAAAAAGCCCTGAGGCAAAAGGTAAATAAAGAGAAACAAGTTAATTTAAGTTAAAGATACCAGAAACGAGTCTAAGCTAGGATGAGCATTTATAAGTAACAAGAAGTCTCCATGTCATGATTTGGAGCTGGTTGGTGTCCCAAAAAAGAAAACCTGTTACACACTACAAAACACCATCCCAGGCAAAGAGAGAGACTTCCAACAGTGTGTTCTAGAAAAAAACACTTCTCTCACAGTCCCACCCCTGCTCAAACCCTAGCAAATGGCTCTGGAATTCCAAATTCACCAGGTCCATGACACACCCACCCCTGCCCAGCCCAGCTCCCACTCCCCCACTGAGCACAGCTCACCTTCTCCACTGACATGTTCTGATGCAGCAGTCTCTTCTTCCAGAACTCCTCCTTTTCCTTTTCAGAGTTGCTGTGAAGAGGTTTGTGAACCAATGGTTTATCGTGGAGCATGTTAGACAGCTTGGACTTCTGAGCACTGGAAGATGTCTGAAAGTAAAACATTGCTCCTGAACACTCCTACAGACCATGGAGAAAAAGAGCAGTCATGGGGCCTCACCCTGAAAAAGACCAGTGGGGTACCTACTTGGACCTTAGGATACTCTGAGACTGAGAGGTTTCTATTTTAAGAAACCAGCAATTTTGCTCTGTAGAACAGAGACTTGAGTCACCTTCAGGGTCAATCCTTCCTTTGTCCTGTGAGGCTAAAGGGGTCTAACACCCATTCTTCTCAAGATAAGAGTGCAGAGGCCTAAACTGCTCAGCCAAAGATGGCCCATGTCTGAGAGTAAAGTAGGCTCATCTCATAGCACCCCAAAGTGCCTGAACCTCACGGTACCATGATTGTGAGCACCTCACAGTGCAGTGTACCTCACAGGGCTCTCTCTCACAGCAGAACATGGTCTCGGCAGACCCTACTGGAGCTGACCCACATTGCCCCATGCCTGGGCGTGGGACTGGAGCTGCCCAATGCTGCCCCCACACCTGGGAATTGGGAAGCTAGTGACTCTCATTCAAGCCTCAGGTCTCAGAAATCAGAACTGGGCTGCAGGAGCAACTGGATTGTTTCCTCACTCCTCCGTGATCTCCTGTACACAGTGTTGGAGCACTATCATCCCTCCTACAAGACCAAGGTCAATTACCTTCCTTCAGACCTTGTTCCCTTCCCACACCCTACAAACCAGAGCTGTCAAATCAATCCTGAGTCTTCAGGGCCTGGAGTTAAAGTCCATCTTACTGCATCTTCCCCTTTTGCATTGTGGCTCAGGCTTTGGAGAGGTGGCACTTGGTGCCCTGAACAGCTCACTCCTGGGTCAGGGCCAGGGCCAGGGCTGGGGCCAAGAGACTTCATCTTTAAGAACTGAAGCCATAGACCATGTTCTAACAACCAATTTAGGCTTTTAGAATCCTGCTCCCTATAGGTTCTATTCATAAACTTTCGGCTCTCAGACCAGGTCTGGAGATGCACTAGGAAAGAACGATTCCCAGGCTTGAGTGAGCAGAGTTTGTTAGCTACAGCATGATCAGAATAGAAAGGCAGTGGGTGGTGCAGTGCACACCTTTAAACCCAGCACTTGGGAGGCAGAGGAAGGCAGATCTCTGTGAGTTTGAGGCCATCCTGGTCTACAAAGCGAGTTCTAGGACAGCCAGGACTGTTACACAGAGAAACCCTGTCTCAAAAAAAAAAAAATGGACCCTGTCCCCTGCCCCCCTACACACACACACACACACACACACACACACACACAACATGCTCAGAACATGTGAGCTGGACAATTGGAGCAGGAGGGATGGCCTCACTCCCACCTGCTGAGACATATTCTTCTCTTGGTACGTTTCTCTTGGACATTTCTCTTGGTTCATGTCTCTCCGACGTTTCATCACTGGAGGAGCTGACATCAATCTCCGCTTCGTAGTAAAGCCAGAGAACTTTGTGGGAGGCTTGTGTGCCCACTTTTGCTCATTACTGACTGGGGAGATTTGGGTGTTGTGCTTGCACTCCTCTGCCTCCTTTACCTGTGCAGAGAGGAGAGAGGGCGGCTTCAGAAACTCCCCCACAAGTGGGAAGCTCAGGATTCTCCTCAGCCCAGTGCCAACGTCACTGGCCCTCCAGGAAACACAGCATAGCATTACTTCCTAGAAACTTCGTGCCTTGACAGGTCTCAGACCAAGGCTTATAAACCCACCCCTGGACCTACTGATAATACCCTAGGCAGGACACAGCTCCTGAGAGGAACTGGGTTTCCCCATGTATAAAAATGGACAGTGGTTTCCAAATATTGACTTAGTCACACAAAGCCAAGTACAAACTAGATAAATTCTGAGCTGTCTTGGAGGATGTAGTACCTACCCATCAGCACCATCCACTGGAGGAGGTGACCTCTATCCGCTGGAGGAGGTGACCTCTAGCACCAGTCCAGCTTTAGGTTGCCACAGTGTAGCAATTTAGAGACTGTGCTTGTTTCCTACACCTCTCTCATGAGCCTGGAGAGTGTTGTATGACACTATTGCCCAAGTGGGGAAGATGTGGGCAGGACCTACTGCCAACCTGATGGGACTGGGAAGGGCCTAGAAGAGTAAAACCGTATCTGGGTGCATCTGTGAAGGTGTTCTCAAGGAGAAAACAAAGGGGGAAGATCCACCCTGAATGTGGGCCCATCTGGAACAAAAGAGGAAGACCATTTCTCTGGTACCCGTCTCTGCTTCCTAGTGGCCCAGATGTGAGCTACTCCAGCTGACCTGGGCCTCCTGCCACGGCAGACTTGGAATCTGAAACTGTGAGCCCTTTTAGGCTGCTTCTGCCAGGTGTTTTGTAACAGCAGTGAAGAGTTAATGGTGGGCTGTCTTCAGGAGGAAGTAATCTGTTGAAAAGGACTGAAAAGTACAGCCTAGCACCCCAGGCCCTAGAGTCAACTGTCATGGTCTAGATCCACCCCTTCTTGGTCGTAGACCTTGAGAAAGGTGGCTGACCTCTTAGTGCCTCTGTACCCTGAGAAAGGTGGCTAGCCTCCTCGTGCCTGTTTTCTGTCACATGGAGATGTTCAAAGAAGCTACCTACTATCTATTATCCTAGCTACCAGCCACCCCACACACACACCCCAGTATGTCTCCATTTCTCCCTCTGCTCCCAGGATGCTCTCTCTGCCCTCCCTGATTCTGGCCCATAGCCCAGACAGAAATGAAAGGATTGGAGTGAAAGCTGCCTGGGAAACTGGGAAAGCACGGGGTGCTGTACCTTCTTTGGCGGTAAAGGCAAGGGGCTCTCGGAGGCATTGAAACTCAAGATGGGTTTCAACATGCTGACATTCCAGAAGAGAATGTCCCCATTGTAGGCAGCAGTCCCAAGGAACTGGTTCTGATACTTGGCCATGCTCAGGACATCCTCCGTGTGGAAGGTCTGCCAGTGGTAGCAGGAGAGTGCCAGCTGGGTCTTCTGGAACCTGTGCATATGGCCAGGGGCAAGAAGGGCAAGAGCTCACAGGCTGCAATACTTTGGGGAAATCACAGCCTTTAGGATTCAGAAGCCAACTCAGAGTGGCACTGTCTTGGGGATCCGGGAGCTTGTTTAAAATCCCTACTGATCTAGGTACCCACTATATGTCAAGAATAAAGGCTCTGCTCTTGGGGTTTACAAATAATGAATCTTCATTATCCCCTGAGTAAAGATTCAGGTTTAAACAAGAGGAAATGATAGCTGTGACCAGGCCTCCTGTAACAGAAGGGAACTTGTACATGTTGGTCCTTCCTCTTGGAATGTGTGTCCCATTCCAGGTACTTCCCTGGTACCCCCTCCAGCTCATAGCTCACCCTGGGCCTCCTTGACTAAGCTGTTCTTGACCACTCCCCAATATTAAGGATTCTGTTCCTCCACAGGAAGCCTGCTCTTTCCCCCACAGCAGTCAACATGCTTTATAAAGCAAATTATCACATTATCTAATAGAGACTGAGTGTGTATACATACTCAAAATTCCTGTGTTAGAATCTAATAATCCTCAAGTGGGGAATGGACCTTGGGGAGAACATCTGGTCAAGAAGGCAGAAGCTTTGTTGATGGTATGATAAAGAGACCGAAGAGATTCTCCACCCTTCCCATCACAGAGACTACAGCAAGACGACCCTTTATAAAAAAAGGAAAAGGGACCTGCAAGATTCCACAATGCTTTTCCGAGGACCTTTTAGCCTTTGTAAGAGCAAGAAATAAACCTCCACTATTTATAAGTCACCCGCTCCGTGGCGTTACACTGGGGCAGCCTACATGACTAAGGTAGAAACTACAGAGAGTGAGGCGCTGCCATGACAGATAACAAAACTATGCAGGTGACTTTGGAGGTGGCAGATGGATAGAGGTTGAAAGAATTCTAATGCACATTCCAGGAAGGGCCTACAGCGCCACATATAGGTCATCAAGGATGGTTCCAGTGGGTGAGGGCATAGAAAAGGGGAGAGCTATAAAGAAAGCCATGCTAGGGATGTAGCTCAGCTGACAGAGTACACGCCTAGCATGTGTGAAGCCCTGGATTTGATCCCAAGCACCGAATAAATCAGACCTGGTGGTGACGGCTGCAATCCCACCGCCAGAGAGTCAAGAGGATTGGAACCTCAAAGTCATCTATATAGGGAGTTCAAGGCCAGTTGGGGCTTCAGGAGAGAGAGGGAAACAGAGAGTGAGACAGAGAAACGGGGGAGGGGAGAAGAGCTGGAGATGGAACCCCAGCTCAGCATGCACACTCCCAGCCCCATCTATTTAAAGATGACCTAAGCCATCCTAAGCTGCTGGGAACAAAATGGATGATAATGACCACTATAATATCTCAAGTAGAAATGAGGAACATGCTACTGGAAACCAGAGGCAAAGCCATCCTGGGTACAAAGTGACAGAGAACTTGGCTGGATTGTGTTCACATTCTAGTGCTGTAGCAAGTAGAACTTGCAAGCCATGAGACTGGGTATTTCTGTGGCTGGGGAAATTCCTAAGAAAGACAGTCAAAGGTTTAGATAGTTTTCTCCTGTTTATAGTAAAATTCTAGAAGAGAGAAATAATTTTAAAATAGAGATGTTGAGCAAAGGGGAACAAAGTCTGGGGTTGTGCTCAATGGCAGAGCATTTATGAGGCCATGGTTCGGTTCATAATACCAAAATGGGATGGGGGTCAGAACTTAAGGTCTAAAACCTTCTCTTCTCAGCCCTTATCTATTGGAATGAAAGATGAGCCTATGGGGTGTGGTACGGACTGTGAGAATACTGTGGGTCAGCCACGTGACAGAAGCTGTGTGCTAGGCTCTAAGACAATGGACAAATGACTCTAAGAGCAATTCAGGCATTTGAACTGTCCTTCCTATTTTATTTTATTTTATTTTTATTTTTCGAGACAGGGTTTCTCTGTAGCTTTTGGTTCCTGTCCTAGAACTAGCTCTTGTAGACCAGGCTGGTCTCGAACTCACAGAGATCCGCCTGCCTCTGCCTCCCGAGTGCTGGGATTAAAGGCGTGCACCACCACCGCCTGGCCTGTCCTTCCTATTGCACAAGGGTTTCAGAAAAGAGACCACCAGTCCAAGTTAGACCTCAGTACCCCTTATATTGAACACCTCACTTCATAGTCTCTCATCTCACACTCTGGCATCATGTTTTTTAGCCAAGCCAGGCATAGTTCCTGAAGACAATAGTATGATACAAGCTATACCAATAGAGACAGGAAAGCTTGGCTACATCCATCATCTAGATTCCAGTGGGCAGAGTCATGGATTCAGGACTACCGTCCCAGACAGGCACAGACCCATGCAGGGAATAAAACCATCACAGATGCATGGCCTGGACCCAGGATCACCATGAGGGCATAGTGTCCCAAAGCTGCGGAAGCAGGTTATCTAAAGGTTTACATATTCAGCCCCTGCAAAACAGGACACCTCCATCTCAGGAGCCTTGGAGGCAAAAAAGAGGATTCTGTTGGTGTCCTAAGATAACTCAATGGATAAAGGCCTTGCTGCCAAGGAACCCACATGGTAGAAGTAACAGACTGACTCCCACAAGTTATCCTCTGACTTCTGCCTATATGCCATGACACCTGTACTAGATAGACAGACAGACAGATGATTGAATGATAGATGTGAAATTTGTTCCAATGAGTTTTAGACTCATTTGGGTTCTGTAGCTCATTTCTTCCCTCCTGCATTCGTTCATCTGTCCTGTGCCCATCTCACTGCTGGACTTTGGAAGTGCATAACAAGTCCATGTCACGTGTTTAGAGCCAAGGGAGAATTTGTCTCAGGATAAGTGGTACACTGGATCTCATCCACACGTGACTTAAATATTTAGATGAGACTTTGGGCTTAGACATTTCAGTTGATGCTAACCAAATAAAACCCTCAGTGCCACCCTCAGTTCCCACCACTAGTTGGTGGCCTTGTCCCTCCGCCTTAGTTCTGTTTCTTGGGAAAGGCTTCAGCTCTGAGATAATTGTGTAGCTCAACCATTTCAGGGACCAGTGTGAGCACATTAGGAGGTCAAGCCTTTAGAAGGTGGTGTGGTCATGTGTGTGGAGCCCTCAACGGTGGGATTATAGCCCTCAACCCTTCTGTCAGGTAAGTTCATAGGAAGGAAAGCTTTCTAGGAGCCAGGAAGCAGGCCTTCACCAGAAGCCAAACTGTCTAGCGCCTTGGACTTAGACTACCCAGCTTCTAGGACTGTGGGAAAAAAATCCCTGTGTCTTGTAAGCTGCCAGTCAATGGCATCTTGTTATAAGAGACTGAAGTGATTCCTCCAGGGAATGAGAAGCTACATGGGGGCAGAGACTGTCACTTTTTCCATGACCATCACCAGCAGAAGGCACCTTACTTCATGCTGTGTGAATGGACAGGTAGATGTACAGGGGGAGCAATGACTTGGTCACCACGGGGGCCCTGCTAGCTACTGCAGCTGCTGGGAAAGCTTAGGATGAGAAAAGCCCAAAATAAGGAAAGCCTCCCACTCATACTTGGTGCTCACGTGAAACTGGTGATTCTCTTACTCCACCCTGTCACGTAGAATACTTTGTTCATGTGGACAATTCCACTAATCTGTTGGAGATAAAGAAAACAGAGCGCTAAACTCCTCAGAGAGAACGCCTTTGGGTTCCTGATGCTTTCCTAAATGTACCCAGCAGAAAGTCAAAACTCAGTGAAGGCGAGAATTCCGAGTCAATGCCACATCAAGCTTTCAGAGTGCCTGCTAATTACCTAACTGAAGGGAGCCAGAGACCATCAAACCTGATGTGTCTGAAAGAAGCAGATAATGTGGGTACCCATGTTCATTTTACAGAAGAGATTACTGGGCAACATGTGACCTGGCTATGGTCCAAATACTGCTGAGAGGTCTAGACCAGTACTCAACCCCTTGTTCTGTGTATGTGCGTGTGTGTGTGTGTGTGTGTGTGTGTGTGTGTGTGTGTGTGTATGTAAATGGAGGCCAGACCAACCTCCACTGTAGTTTCTCAGTTAGCACCCACTTTGTTTGAAGGGAAAGACTCTCTAACTGAGAACTGTAGCTCATCCATTAGACTAGTCTGATAGACAGCAAACTTCAGGAATCCGCCTATCTCCTCCTGCCCAGTATTAGGATTAGAAGCCATGCCGCCACCCCCAGTTTCCTATGTGGATACGGGGGATCAAACTCTTCCACAACTGAGCTCTCTCCAGCACCCTCATGTCTGGCTCCTTCTGCCCAGGTTAAAGGAAGGGGGGTCAAGTTCCAAAGTGACACTTACAGTTGACTCCAATCTATGCTATATCCGTGGGCTGTTTCTAGAGCCCCAGCAAGTACTTTCTGTCTCGGGCTGTCTAAATGTTCAGAAATGAGCTAACCTGGGCTACAGGAGGATTTCTGGTGGTTAGACAAAAGCCAAAAGTCCTCAGGAACTTGCAAAACCATTTCCCATCTTCCAAAAAGAGACATTTCCCTTACCTCTGGCAGAAGATCAATATGAATACCTGTAGCATCTATCAACATATCAGATGCTGCCTCCAGGCTCCCCCAGTATCTCAAGTACTTGTTATCCATTTCAAAGTTCATGCTCTGCTCACTTCCTAGCCCTCCTTGCTGCTCCAGGCTTCCCTCCTCCCAGAACCCATTCGCTGTCTATGTCCCAGCAACTTTCCCCTGCCTCCACTGTCCTCACGACATCCTCTTTCTCTTACTCCCTTACTCTCCTGCTATGCTCTGTGCTCTATCTCTTTCTACCTCATTATCTCTGCTATTCTCTCCTGCTTCCCTAGCCCTGACCATGTCCAGTCTGCAGACTGTGTTCAGTCCACTTCTTTCTCTCTCTGCTCCGGACTCGGTGCTCCTGGCTGTTCTCTCTCACACATTTATAATAAAACCCTTAACCATATCCTGGACCCATCATGTCAGCCGTTTCTTTACTGTACCCTCACATACACTTTCAGATAGGAATGAGCACAGGAGCCTCTGCATCAAACACCCACCCACCGCTAAAAACACACCCCAAAGCTCGGAGGTGCAGAAGAACAATATGTCCTTGCACATTTTAAATGCAGCTGGCATCTCTGGAACCCTCCCTAGAGACACTGCCTAGCTTTTTTTCATGCAGGAGGGCCCAAGGGCTCAGGCAAGTTTGAAGGCATGCAGTATCACCATGCTGTGCAGCCTCTTAGACACACAGAAAACTACATCCTAGAGCTCCCGGGAACCTGCTGGCTCCACCTGACGGGCCCCACTGACCTCCACTTTGTCGTTGTTGGGAAAGGTCAATAGGCACTCCCCAGTGTTGTAATTCCACATCTGCATTATGCCATCACGCAAGCCCGTGAGCAGACACCGCTCCGACTCATCCAGGGCCATGGCAGTCAGCTCACTGTGCTGGGCAGCAGACACAGGGAACTCCATCCTCTTCTTACCCGTGGTGATGTCCCACACACTCACCGTGCCCTGTAGGCAGCCACTCACCACCTGTAAGTGGAGCACACAGGTGCCCCAACTCACTGGAGGGCAGTCCCAAATATATCATGGCGCCCCTCCCTTCCACAACCCCACCCTGGCAACCTGTGCAGCACAGGCAATGCCTTAAAATAGACCTTCCTGGGCTCTGTGTCAAATGCTACTACTCTTTTTAAATGAGTCACTTTCATAAATCTCTCTGGGGATTTCAAGCTCCCAGAAGAGACAAGAAAGTCACACATATAGTAAAGTTTGTGCAACACTGATCAACTGGTTAGAACTTGGTGACTATAGAGGGTTAGACGGCTACAGATCTAGATCCAAGTGATCCTGGGCTATCTTTAGTTCCCTTAACAGCCACTCACCTCTTAATCCACCTCTGTGTCTTGACAGAGCACCCTTTGACCTCTGAGGAAATACCTTTAGACTGCGTTAGCCCAGCAAACCACCAGCTTTCACCAGCCCACAGCTGAGAAGGCCATCTGACAACAGCTTCCCACTCACCAATGGACTTGGAAAATGCCTTGGTGTATGGCTGTCCTTTGTCTCAGGACGAAAAAAAGTCATGTAACTGCTTCAACATCAGAACATGTAGTTTGGGGGAACCTGAATCCCTGTTCCCAGACCACCATGATTCATATTTGGCTCCAGACAAACTCTTCTTCCCATGAGGTGAGAACCATGGTTTGCACCAACTCACTCATCACTGTCTCCAGAGAAGAGAATCTATGGTATAGAGAAGGCACTTGCCAAAGCACCTTTAGTGGGTACCAAAATGGGAGCAAAAAGGCCAAGCAGGCAATAGGCTCCTGGTGCCTCTGCAGAGAAGCACTGAGGACACAACATGGCCGTGCTCTCACTGCCTTCATCCTGTGACGCTGCTTTAGAGTGGCAACCACATTCCTGCTGAGAAGAGCTGGGTGCACTTACAAACAAAAATAATAAAACGCTGTTCTGCAACCCAAAGAGCCCTAAGCCAGCTAGAACCTGAGACAGTGGTGCTAAGAGCCAGACCTGGAGGAGAGCTCTGGCCAAAGGCCACTCCTGCACAGACAGCCGCCCTATCCACTGCCCAGGTCAGACAAGAGATGCCACTGGGAGTGGGCAGGAGCCTGCAGCCCTTTCTGTTCATGCTCCTTATAAACATTCTCTGTGTCCAGAGGCCCTACCCACAGAGAGGATCTCCTCAGCCCCAGAGAGCGCTGCCCTACCCACAGAGAAGCATCTCCTTCAGCACCAGAGGGCACTGGCTATGGTACCTTTCCCATAAGACACAGAATGCAGCTTCCACAAAACAGTACTCTGGGGGAGCTCATAGAGTGGGAATCTTGAGGGACACCTGCACCAGCATCTGTTTCCGTGCTAAGAGCTGACCTGGGTGACAGCGCAAGGCAGGGGTACTCAGAGGGATCAACAATCTAGTGACCAGATGGGGAGTCCAGGCAGCTCCCATGACAACCAGTCTTCAGGCTACTTCAGGCCTACATTTTGGTGAAGACGGGGCTAAACCAAAGGTGGCACTAATCATTTCCAGAGTGCCACATGAGCTGACTGCTGTTTGAATGCTGACTCGGGCACATGGAGAGGTCTGGGTCCTGGACATGTCACTGGCACTCTTCCCTGCTGCCGAGGCCAGCCTTGCCTACTCACCTGCTTGAAGATCTTGCTGTAGAGGACAGCACACAGGTCTGATTTGTAAGTTGTCATCTTCCCTGTTTTCATGGGCCCCTGGGATTCCAGGTACCCTCTGAGGATCCCAATCTGTGGATGGGGAGGGACAGACAGCTGAGCAATCAGATGGGCTCTCCCTCTGTGACTAAGGCCTTGAGGAGAAACCTCCAACATCAAGACATCCTGTACCCCCATGAGGCTCCTCAGAAATTCAGAATTCCATTCCTTCTCTTACCCTGCTCCAAGGCCCTATTTCCAGGACTTGGAGTCCTAACCCTCATGTGCCAATAATCCCCTTGAGATCCAAACCCATGGTCCTCTCACCCTCTGAGGAGCTGAGAAGTCTCACTCAGGTGTCTCCTTTGCAACCAGCCTGGCAGACATGAAGCTATTCTGAAGAGACACTTGCGTCTTCCACTCTGACTATGAGACTGCTGAAACGGTGGACCCAGAGAAATGGGAATTTCCCCAGGATCTCACACTGATAGAAGAACAGGTGCCAGGGGTGGGGGTGGGGAATTACTTAGCTCCCAGAATGTTAGTTCACATGGTTCTACACCAGACTATCTTACAGGAGGATACTGAAGCTGGACAGTAATGAGCCAATGGCCAGTCTTCCTGGGACTGTTCAGATATGCACACCCTTGGCTCCTATTTAAACTTGAATCTCACTTCAGGACCCCAAAGATGGACCTGAGGACTTTGCTGAATCTTTGTATCTCTTACCAATGTAACCATACTGAATAAATCTCCTTTTTCTGATTTCCTCTATCAATTTGACTTTTTATTTGTTTGTTTTTGTTTTTTGAGATAGGGTTTCTTTGTCTAGCCTTGGCTGTCCTGGAACCCACTCTATAGACCAGGTTGGCTTCAAACTCAGAGACCCACCTGCTTCTGCCTCCTGGGTGCTGGGATTAAAGGTGTGTGCCTGGTTTTAATTTGGCTCTTTTAATTGACTTGTTAAAGACATGACTTGGGGCCAAGGTTGTGACCTCCAAGACCAAAATCACCTTTAGGAAGCCTTCTGTGATCAGTTCAGCCTCAGGCTCAGTGGAGACTTCCCTGTGGTCATGAACCCTTAGAATCTAACACTTTCATATGGTCTTGTACTTTCTACTGAATTAACATTACCTTAGTAATATACTCTCAGGTCCCAACAAAGCTGGGCGTTAAATATTGTCATAGCCCCACCCAGAGAGTCTATGCTAATGCCCAGGATGATTGGAAATGAATTTCTAAGATCTGTTTAATTTTAAAACTACTGACAGCAAGTTCAGCACCCATCAGAGATGTAAGTCCTCCTCTCTCTCTCTCTCTCTCTCTCTCTCTCTCTCTCTCTCTCTCCATAAACCTGCTGCAAAGGAGAGAGACAGCCATGTGCACAGAAAGACATCAATGTCCCTTGACAGGGTGGTCGCATGTGGGAAGTTTTTCTGCATATGTGTTGTTTTTATTGGTTAATGAATAAAGAAGATGCTTTGGCCTGTGATAGGACAGAGTAGAGCTAGGCGGGAAACCTAAACTGAATGTTGGGAGAAAGTAGTCAGAGTCAGTGAGAAGCCGTGTAGCCACCATGGAGACTGATGTGTCAGAACCTTGCTGGTAAAAGCATGAACCTCATGGTAAAATATAAAATAATGGAAATGGGTTATTTTAAGATATAAGAGCTAACTAGAAAGATGCTTAAGCTATTGGCCAAACAGCATTGTAATTAATATAGTTTCTATGTAGATATTTTGAGTCTAGGCAGTCAGGAACAAATGAGCAGACTCCATCAACAAAACAGAGATTCCTGCCACTTGTCTGCCACTGGGCTCCCATATGGTACCAGGTCTCACCATGGCTCTAGTTAGTCCTCCCCTCCTGCCTTCCTTAAGGCGCCAGGCAAGTCATAGCTCACAGGCACTCCCCCTGACAGTTTTCTCCAGGGCCTCCCTGTCTTCCTGGAGCTGATGATTACAACTGATGGGGCCAAAGGAGCATGGAGGAATGACAGAGGAGTCTGAGGGGCACATGTGTGGGGATGGGGTAGGAGCAGTAGTGGTGGAGAAAAGCATGGGCTAGAATCAGAACCTACTCTCAAGGAAGCTCAAGAACCAGAGCCTTACAGACTCCAGAGCCAGGCCAGCACAGGACAGCCCCTGTTAGCTGGGCCTGTCCCTCGGACAGCACTCACGTTGTAGGTGGTACAGATGAGACTTCTGTCTCTGTGGAAGTAGGCACTGGTGATGGAGCAACTGCCCAGGCTGAAGAGCTTCCCACAGAAGGACTGGAGGCAGACATAGTCCTGCAGGTCCCACACGCGAATGTTCTGTAGGAAAAAGGCAAGAGGCAGGAGGGTCTGCAGAAGCAGCCAGCACCCTAGGCCCTGGGGACACCCTATGAGCAAGGTCACAGCCCCTCCCAAGAGGCTAAACTAATGGCCAATAATCTCTGTTCTCAGGGAGGTAGGGAGAGCGGGGCCTCCTTCCTCAGTTTTCCTGGGAATCTCTGTCCTGCCTGGACGTCTAAGCTCAGAAAGCTAAAGGCAAAGACAACAGGCAGCCTGTACCCTGCCTCAGACCTTCACTTGTTCCCCCACTTCAGGCCACCTGTATAATGACTCTCTTAGGGCTCCCCCCGTGGGCCTTTGGCAAAGTGTGAGACCAGGGGTAGAAAGATTACCTCTGTGTCTCAGACTCCTCCCAATACTAGTTGAGCTATGTTAGCACCCCAGGGTCAGTGTCTTTCCTGGGGAACAGAGCTGGAGGGATGGGGGACAAAGGTATGCTCCATGAGGGTGACACCTTGTCCCTGGAGATGCTGATCAGGATGCTGGCATTCTTGCTGTTCACGAGGAGGTGAGTCACTGCTGTCTGATGTCCCTTCATCAGCCACACAGGCTTTTTTGAGACCAGTGGGTTCCACAGGCGGATGTGGGGGTCATAGCCACCAGTTGCTGGGGTCAAGAAATGAGTTATCAGCTACCAGGGTCTGCACTGGGACCTCCTTCCAGGGCCAGGCCTCAGGCTCCAGCCAGAGTTAGCAGATGGAGAAGGTCATGGCGATCTGTCACTGGCATTCTTTCTCTTTCCTACCTATGTCCATCTCTGACAGCCTGAGTCACATCCCACCTCCCAGCGATGTAGCTCAGCAGTGGAAGAAGCCAGAGGCCTGGGACTATACAGAGCCATGTCCTTGGCTCTGATCATCCCCAGGCTGTGCAGCCCCCACCCCGGCATTGCTTGTGGGGAACACAAAGATGACTTACCCAGGAAGTTCCTGTCTGGACAGTAAGCAAAGCAGAGAATTCCTTTTTTTAAATTCAATGTTGATAACCTAGAGCAAAAAGCCAAGTGGGGAAGATGCAGGGCTAAGAGCAGCAGACTGGACTTCAGGAGGGGAGTAGCTAGGTGCTTGATGGGGAGGGGTCAGTATCTCTCTGCCCATGAAGAAGAGAGGCCCCAGGCCTGCCCAATGCTCACCCAGAACCCAAAGCATAGCCCAGTGAAGTAGCAGATGCCCAAATCAGTTGCACCCACCCTTTAGGAAGAAAAAAACACCAAACATGAAAAAGTCTTTGCATTTGTAAAGCATTTTGTGTTGTTCCAAGAATAAACTTAACGTGATTTTACACCCACCACCTTCAGGCAGGTATCCTCCAGGCCAAGATACAAATAAATGAAAAACCTTAAAAATAAACTATAAAAAAGCAGGCCAGAGCCATGGGTGCTGTGCCCTCACTCTGTGCTAGATGCCATCTCACAGGCCACCACATGCAATCCTTAGGGGTGGCGTTGCCATGGTGTGATGAGAACACACACCTGTGGGATGAAGGATGAGGACTCCGCCCTGGTGGGCACAACAGGAAATGGCTCAAGACATCCAGGAAGAGAAAAAAGGAAGGGTGAGGCAGGATCCCAGGGATGCCAGGTCCCCTACACAGGCCACTGAACTGCCTGCCTAGAAATTTCCTGGGACGCTAGCCAGGCCTGTGGCCTTCACACCACACCACATCCAGTTTAGGACCCCTTCGCTTCCATATCAGCCTCCCAACTGTTTCCTAACTTCCAGCCTTGCTTTAGATTTTCAAGAACAATCCCACCCACTGGCAAGCCAGAGATGTGGGCCAATGAGAGGACTTAGTTGATAATGACACTTGCTGCCAAGCTTGTAATGGGGTTCAACTCCTGGAACCCACTCCATGGCAGGAGAGAATCAACTCCCGCAAGTTGTCCTCTGAGCTCCACATGAGTGCAGCATTGGGCCACCATCCCTATAACAAATACATGTTTAAAAAAAAAAACATATGTCTCCATCTACACACTTATGTGAGAGAAACGTCCTACAACAACGGCCGCCAAGAGGACAGAAGGAATTACTTCAGACTGACTCACTCCTCTATGCACAGTCCTACCAGGACTCAGGAACCACTATGCTCCCCGCCTTACAGACCTTGTCTCACAAGAACAAGGAAATGGATGGGGACAGGAGGGACGGTGATCAGCTACGAGGAGGCCTGCAGGGGAAGCAATGGATGGCTTAGCAGAGGGAAACAGAATGACTTATTTGGGACAGCCTCTCTGAGAAGGGTGCTGGGAGGCAGACACCTACAGAAGAATTAGCAACAGCCCAAGAGAGCATGCAGAGAGGGACAAGGCTTCAGACCCAGGGAGCAGTTAGTACAAGGTTATAGGGCTGGCGGAAGTGGTCAGAAGCAAGGTAGTGGGGAACTGGACTATAAAGGATGAGATCTGCAGATGATTGTGTCTAGGGACAGCAGCCAGAGGGGACCTAGTGAGCTCTGACAACGACTTCAGATAAGAGTCGATGGAAGAATGGAAGAAATGAGAAAAGAGAAAGGAGGGGAGGCAGGGTGGGTCAGTGACACACTCCATACCAGTTCTAACAGCCCCAGTCCCTAATCCTCTGCCAGCTCTGCTCCTGATTTAACCAACCACCTGAAGAGATCAGGTAAGGCCAACTATAATGAAGCTGGACCCTAGGGGTCCTGAGAGGCTGAGGGTGACTCTACAGGAGTCAGGCGTGGCCCCTCAAGTTTCACCTTCCCTAGTTCTTCACAAGAGGACATCAGGTACCAGAGGCCAGCAGGCAACCAATAGTGCCACCTCCTGGCCTGAGGTGGTACTGCACCAACACAGAAGAAGCCACGTGTGTACACTTGTTATACATCCTCCAACCTATCCCCAAATTAAATATTCCAGCCTCTCCACCTCCACCCGTGGCCACCTTCAGGTAACCACCATGCATAGCCTGAACTATTGGGATAGACTTCTCCATGGTGGCCCCACCTCTCCTGGCCCTTAGACTTGAACGATCTGCATTCTGATTCTAGAGGGTTAGAACACATCATTCTAAGTACTTGAACTAGTGCCCAGGTGACAATAAGGAATTGTGGATTTCTTTTATGTTCTTATGCATATATTTGAGATTTTTCAAAATAAAAATGTTAAGCAAATGAGATGCACTGGACGATGGTGGCGCACACCTTTGATCCCAGCACTCGGAAGGCAGAGGCAGGCGGATCTCTGTGAGTTCGAGGCCAGCCTGGTCTACAGAGCAAGTTCCAGGACAGGTCCCAAAAGCTACAGAGAAACCCTGTCTCAAAAAATTAAAAAAAAAAAGGAAGGGAGTGAGGGAGGGAAGGAGGGAGAAAGAGAGGGAAGGAGGAAGAGAGAAAAGAAAAGCAGAGCAGAGAATGATGGTGCGTGCCTTTAATCCCAACACTCAGAAAGCAGACACATCTCTATAAGTTAGAGGCTAGCTTGGCCGATGTAATGAGTTCTGGACTAGCTAGGGCTATACAGTGAGACCCTGACTCAAAAACAAATTTATAAAAAAAAAAAAGGAAGGAAATAAAGAAAAAATAAAACAAGAGAGAGCTTGGGCTTTAGCTCAGTGATGGAGTATTTGCCTAGCAAGCACAAGACCTTGGATTTGGTCCCCTGGCACAGGGGTAAAACCAAACAAGAAAACCAGATATGTTGGTTCATTCCTATAATCCCAGCACTCGGGTGACAGAAGCAGGAGGATGGCAAGTTCAAGGCCAATCTGAGCTACACAGCAAGATTTTGTCTCAAAATCAAAAAAAAAAAAAAACATGGAGAGAGAGAAAAAAAGAAAGATGAGAACACAGTGAGCAGAAAGGAGCAGAGAGCCTGGAGCACAGTGTGCCTGAACTCTGGGCCTGCGCATCGAGAATGGGAAGAGAAGGCGGGAAAGGAGAGCAAGGCATCAGAAGCAGCCTCCCGAGACCATGGTGAGATGACCCTCTGGCTTCCTGCCATCAAATGCAATGAAATAAAATACTCCTAGAAGCCGGGCGATGGTGGCGCACGCCTTTAATCCCAGCACTTGGGAGGCAGAGGCAGGCGGATCTCTGTGAGTTCGAGACCAGCCTGGTCTACAGAGCTAGTTCCAGGACAGGCTCCAAAGCCACAGAGAAACCCTGTCTCGAAAAACAAAAAAAAAAAAAACAAAAAAAAAAAAACAAAAAAAAATACTCCTAGAAAGAAGGAAACAAAGCATGTTGGAACTGTCTCCAAGAACAATGCATGCGCTCGTGGGGGTTGTCCTGCTTCTGTATTGTGGCTTATCGTAGGAAGAGAAGACATAACTTTTGCCACCTAAATAACTTATTTTGCAGTCGATGAGTTGGTTTTTTTCATTTGTTTTTACTGTGAGGTAGAACATGCCACACAGAACATTCTCCACTCAAGGACTCCCTGAGGTCTGGGGTAGATACTGGCTTCACCCTTCACGGGTGAGGAAACTGAGGCTCCCGAGGTAAAGCCATTCACTCTCACTACTCCATTTACAAACGTATTTTGATCCCAGCTAGTGGCAAAAGCCTGTAATCCTAGCCTTTGCAGGGTGGAGGCAGGAGGATCAGAAGTTCAAGATCAGCTTCAGTTACATGAGACCCTTCCTCACTGTTCCCTTCAAAACACAGAGAGAAACAAAAGACAAGACAAGCCTTTCGTCTGCCTACTTAACATAGCCTGGGGTTGATGTGGTTTTGTTGCTTGTTTTTAATAAATTTGTCAGTAAAGCAGGTCTGCTGGAGCTGGGCAGGCAGTTCAGGGGGCAGAGGACTTGCCACACAAGCATGATGACCTGAGTTTGAATTCCCAGACACCATGGAAAGTTGGGCATTGTAATACACATCTGTAAGCCCGTCTTTCTATAGCAAGCTATGATACAAAACCAGGAGACCCTTCAGGAACTCACAGGCCAGTCAGTCTGGTGGACACAGTGGTCAACAACAGAGAGACCCTGTCTCAAACACTGGGAGACGGGGACCAACACTGGAGGCTGACCTCTGGCCTCCGTGTGTGCACTAAGGCATACGTTCGGTCCCCCAGACCACACACACACAGAGCCCACGTGCTAGGTCAACAACCACTGTCAGCCTATGGGACCCAGCACAAGCCCCAGGGCAGTGTATCCTCTCTCATTAAGGCTATCTGCATGTGGCAGAGGGAAGCCAGACCTATCCAGGGCACACCTGCTGCCCACCCAGCTTACCTGGTACTCCTTACCTGGGTTTCTCAAGGTCTTTGGCTGGCAGGATTGTCAGCACCAGAGAGGACCTCTCAGTGGCTGAACACGAGACCACCACATTCAGCTGGGGGATGAACCTGACCTGCTGACACCAGTTGGGGTGGAGACTCTGGAAGAGAGAATGGCTGTAGCAGGAGACCTCCCAGGGACAGTTGAGTACCATATCCTACCCCTGGAACTTAGCCAAGGCCAGTGTGGAATGGGACTGAAGATCACAAAATCTAAGGCCCTTGCCTTAGCGACCACAGCTTGGACAAAATGATGTGGCCCATAGTCCTAACCAGGTCCCATGAACAGGGTGTCTAGCCCATCCCTGTCACCAAACCTACCATCACCTGGACTCCTATGTCCAAAGAGTCTCTTAGGTTTAGAAGCCACAGACTGGGCTCATGATAATGTCATTCCTCCAAGCAGGGAGAAAGGTTGGACTCGAGGGTGCCTAAGCCCTAGTCTGTCTTCTACTGGCTGCCTCCACTACAAGAAGTCTGCATTTTTGGGCCCACTGCCACCCTCTATATTGGTCAGAACACAATAGCTTCCAGGATCAGGAGGAGCAGAATACACTCTCTACCTGGACTACAGTAAGAGGGAGATAGCACCCAGAGGGCAGAGAAGGCGGACTGGCCCAGGCTGACTGGCAAGATTTTGTCAATGTGACACAAACTAGAGTCAGCTGGGAAGAGGGAGCCCCAGCTGAAGAGTTGCCTCCATCCTACTAGCCTGTAGGTATGTCTATGGGTCGTTTTCTTGATTAATGATTGATGTGAGAGGGTTCAGCCCACTGTGGGTGGTGTCAGCCCTGGGTAGATGGTGCAGGGCTGTATAAGAAAACAGGCTGAGGAAGCCATGGAGAACCAGCAGCCCTCCTTCATGGTTCCTGCTTCAGCTTGTGCTTCAGTTCCTACCCCGACTTCCCTCAGTGGTGGTCTGTGATGGGGACATGTAAGCCAAGGAAACCCTTTCCTCCCCAAGTTGCTTTTGTTCAGTGTTTTATCACAGCAACAGAGAGCAAACTAACACATCCTCTCTGTGGACCCGGCTGGTACCTGTGCTTAGCCTCCCTGCCTAGAGATTTCCCTTCTGGAGACAAGAAGAGCAAGGATGGGCACACAGATACGATTATCAAACATGCCTTAAACGTGCAAGCCCCTGGGTGGGGTCTAACGTCTCTATTTCCTCTAATGTCTGTCACAATAATGGTATCTAAGCCAACGCACTGAATGAGGCCTGGCATGCTTAGTAACATCAAGGGCAAGCTTCATCCTAATGAGATAACCACAGAAGAAAAGAGGGGAAGGAGCCAAGCGCAGTGGTACACGCAGCAATCTCAGCAGTTGGGAAATGGAGGTGGGAGGGTCAGGTGTTCAAGGACAACAATCTTGAATCCAGACTTGAGAAAAAGAAAAGAGGGGGAGTAGTGTGGGTACTGCTTCCTGTGACGTCACTTGCCTGTTTCTACAATGTGTCCAGCTCAGATCTGCACTGAGAGCCTCATTCATTCATCTGTTCCACGAATGTACCAGAAGTCACTGGGCCCTGATTTGGGAACAGCTGGAGACTTTCTCTCCAGAGACCACAACCCACGAAGCCCCTGCCCTTGAGGAGCTGTTGCTGTCGTGAGGCTAACAGGACAAGATCAATAGGTTGATAATTCAAAGTTGGGAGTGATAACCTCTTCCAGGGACAGGGCTAACAGCAGAGGCAGCCTCAGGGCACTCGGGGAAGGCTACTTAGAACCTGAAGTGTAGGGGTGAGAGATGAGCCAAACAGATCTCTGCAGCATCAAGAAACGTGTCAAGGCCCTGTAGTAAGAAAGGGTTTGGGGAGTTCTCGGGTGAGCAAGGGAACCTGTCTCAGCAACAAACGAGAAGAACGGAGAGAGCAGCAGGACATGGGGATGTAGCTCAGTTGGGATAATGTTGGCCTAGCATGCACAAAGCCCTGGGTTCAATCCCCACCATGCATGTGATGGCATGTGCCTGTAATGCCAGCACTTGGAAGGTGGAGGCGAGAAGATCAGAAACTCAAAGTCAAACTTGGCTACACAGAAAGTCCAAGGCTAGCCTTGAATACATGAGACTCTGGCTCGGTTGCAGGGAGTGGGGTACTAGCAATGGAGTAAGCCAGAGGCTTATCAGCTTGTATTTCATGCTCAAGTCAAAGATTTGAGATTGCTTCAAGTATAATGAGAAGCTGCCGGGGTAACATGACTATATTCTAAAGCAGATTTCCTCTGGTTGCTGAACTGAACAAGCACTTCATGGAGAGAGAGGGGGCGAAGGGAAAGTAGGGAAACCAAACAGAAAGCCAATGACTGTCCAGAATAAAGCTGATGTTTTCACTAACTTGGAGAAGCCAAGGAGGCTGTGAGAAAGACGGGGCTAGCCTTAGGAACCTGTATCAGGAGCTGTTCAAGACGTGGATGGGATACAGCAGCTTCCTGCACTCTGTCCTCAGAGGCCAAGCCCCCAGGAGCTGAGGCTGAGCTGACATTGGTTTTTGAGTAGAGCACGTATGTGGATAATGGCAGGCTAAGGAAAGACACACTTACCTTCATTCGGAAGATCCTATACAGAGGGGACTTCTCATTTAGGAGTTTCCACAAGGAAATATGGATCCGGTTATCTGGCAGGGAAACAGACTCCACACATTAGCAACCTCTCCTCTGCCAGCTTAGAGGACATTTTCACATTGTGCATCCATGCTTCCCAGAACACCAACCAGACAGCCACTCATTGGAGCCTCATGTGACTTCATGAGCTTGACAGAGCTTCCGTCTGTTTCCCTGCTGCCCAGCATGGCCCTGCAAGCCCAGAGTACAACAGTGACCAGCTTCCAGGGGCTATGCACTCCCATGTGCTGCCATCCAACAAGAAGGCTCCCCATTCGTGCGTTCCAGAGAATGAACGGAGACTTCAGGCTGTATTCACTCTGAAAAGTGATGCACTGGGGGCTTGCCATCATGCCTCAAGACACACAGCCTCCTTGGTCAGAAAGCAAAAGTCCCAAGAAGTACAGGGTGCAAGTATGCAGCATGAGCAAGCAACTCCTGCATGCTAGGTACTGCCCACACCCACTGTCCTGCCCTTGTAATGAGCGCCCAGGGGGAGCAAACTGATAGAGGCGGATGATGATTCTGTCATGCCATGTGATGCCCGTAGTAGGGTCGGGAGCTGGTCATGGAAGGAAGTCAGAAACTCCCAGGACTCATGGAAGAAAAACACTGTGGGGGGGGGGGCAGTCTGTTCAGGGGGTAAAAGGAAACTTGCAAAAAAGAAAATAAAAGCCCTCAGGCTGAGGAGATAACTTGTTCCCAAAGCTGGAGCTTGGTGAGTCCCAGGTCCTACTAAGAGACCCTGTGTCAAAACACCAGGTGGACAGTTCCTGCGGAATGATGCCTGTTGTTGGCCTCTGGCCTCCACACACATGTTCACATGTACATAAGCATCCATAAAATACATATTCACATATATACATGAACACACACATGCAAAGGAAGTCCTGAGTCAGATGGCATGTTAATGGGGAAATTGCAGCACAACAGTGTCTACTGTATGTCTTTCCCACTAGACTCTGAGGTCCCAGGAGGGTAGAAAGACACAGTCTCTAAGCACTTCTACGTACCTAACGCTCCCTCATTCCAAGCATCTTATAGCAGAGCCAAAAATTCAGCACGATTGTCCCTGTCTCCATTTGAATAGGAGACTGAGGCTCAGAAGGGTTAAGCAACTGACTTCAGATCACCCAGAGCTAGGTACATACTCCTTAGCTTTGTCCATCCCCTCTTGCATCCCACCATCTCTTCATATTTGCTCCCAGGCTTCCGTCTAGTGGGTGGCCCTGAAGGACTCACACCCACTAATCCCCTGCCTTGTTTCATTCACCACTCATCACAGAGACCACCATGACACAAACATGACCAGGGTGGGGCAGTCACCAGGGACTGATGGGACAAGGACAAAATAGCGTGCTAGCTGGAAATGTAGCTCAGTGCTACAAAGCTTGTCTGACACACTCAAGGCTCTGGGTTCAATCCCCAGCACACACACACATGTGCACACACATACACACAACCCTTCCAGAACATCATCAAGCCAGCTTAGTAGGGGTCCTTGCCAATGCCTGGGAACCCTTGGAGACCTCCATAGCTAGACGTCCCAGCAAGGGCTGCTCTGGCATCCTGGATAGAAAGGAGGTCAGTTTCCCTGCAGGCAGGGCCCCAGGGTCCAGCACCACACCTAAGGTTCCATCCTGGATCTGATCCATCACCATGAGTCTCTCAGGAAGCCCCAGGTCCATGGCCTCTGCTGACCTTATACCCTTTGTCAAAGAAGCTCTAACTTAAACTGACTTCCTGGGTCAATTTAGGACACATCCCAGCACGTGGTGGGAACTGGAGACTCTGGATGGGCAGCTTGGCTTAAGACCTCAGTCACACTCCCCAGCCTCGGGGCATATACGAGTAGCTTCAGCTCACTAAACCTCTTAATGGGCAGTAACAAGTCCCCCCTAGCAGGGGGTGGTGACAGGAGATGATGCATCAAGAGCTCAGGGTACAGCTGCTCACTGATGCCGGGTGCAGTTATTCATGCTGCTGCCAAGCCGGGTGGTCCCCTAGGTTCCGCCACAGCCCACCTTATGACCTTGCCAATCTATTCTCACGCATCCAAAGATAGCTCAAAACCAGGAAGAACAGAAGCCCTCACAGTCATCAGATAGGGTCGCTTATCCTGAACCTCAGAGGATAAGGGACACATCCCAGGGCCACAGCCAAGCACTTCACTCTCCCTGAGCGGAGGAAAATCTGCAGTCTTTGGTCCTCACCTCAAAAGACTGTCCCTCACCTTGGACCCTCTGGCCTTTCCTGTCACACAGCTCTACCTCATCCAGTAGGCAGGGCACCTCCTCACCAGATGCTCAGAGTGGGGAGACAGGGAAGTAAGAATGCCTCAGAGTTGGGGGCCAACTTAGCACCCATGGCTACCCACTCCCCAGGCCTCAGCCCATTCTCGTGTCTTTTAGCTACCCCATTTGGAGGTCCGGGGAAGGATGTGTGGGTTGAACAGCCCACCAGCCACATTGTCAGACATGAAGATGACGACGTTGCCCTTGGTGTCCCCATAGCAGAACACACCTTGGCGATAGTCGGACCTGGGGAAGATGAAGATAGAATGTGCTGTGTCAGATTGGGATTGATGGAGCTGATGTGAAAATAAAGAGGAGACTGACCTCTAGAGAAGGAGAACAACCAAGAGCAGCCTCTCCACCATGAGAGTAGTAGCTATGTGCCAGGGCACCAGGGACTTTGGGTTTTATAAGGTAGAAAAGGGGACTTTTGGGTAGGAAGGTTTTTGACTACAGATCTATATGCTGCTTTCCCAGGCCCATAAAGGAGTTCTTATCACTCTGGCATCCTCCCAGAAGTTCTCCTGGGAGGTCCTAATAACATGTTGACCCCTGGCCACTGACCTCCCTCCTTCTGACTAATTGCCCAGTTCTATCTCTGATATTATCAGGGTATCCAATCTTCCTGAATAGAGTTTCCCAGGCTGTTTGAGGCTGTTAGGGTATTAACCCTTCACTGTGGAGCCTTCTACCCTGCTACCCCTGTCCACCTTAGGGACAAGGACAGTTCCAACAGACTTCCAGCCTTGCTCTGGGCCTCTGGCCAGCAGTCAAGCATAGACCAGTAATCAGGCTCTGTGTTGACCACTTTTACTTCCCAGAGACCTTGGTGCCACAGGGCAGGCCTTTGCCAGCATTGAGTGGTGGGCAGGGTAAGAAGGGGGAGGCGGAGAAGAATAAGGAGGACTCTAAGAGTGGGGTGACTGAGCAAGACCCAAGAAAAGCAATGAGGAACAATATGGCAATAAGGTCAGAGCCAGCTCCCCAGGTGCTCTAGGGTCTCAGCCCCCTTCCTAGTGATGTGGTAGCTCCCAAGACCCTATCTCAGTTCCTGTGAGACTTACCAATAGTCCATGACCATGACACAGCTATCCAGGTCAATAAAGGTGAAGGCCTGAACACATTTGTGGTTACTGATATCAAAGAACTCTGGAAGAGAAAAGAGTAACACACAGAGCTGAGAGCCGTGGCTCTGGTGGCAAACAGCCTCCCAGCACTCCCTGCCACCTCTCTGGACCTGTAGTCCACCCCCACAGCAGCCAAAAACAGTAGACCCAAGCACAGCCACTCACCAAGCTACAAATTGCCCTCCAGCCCCTACTGCAGCCAGAACAAAAGCCTAGTGTAGACCTAACCTGTGAAGTCCTGTAGGATCAGACCCTGCACAGTGTAGTGTATCTTGTCTATCTGGAAGAGCACCTCTATGCCTCCTCCTGCCTGGTCTGTGGCCCCTGTCCGGCCACTAGGCTCCAAGCATGCCAGTTTCTTATCTCTCTAGATGCATCAACCTCATGCACTTCTGGGTCCTGCCTCTCCCTGCTTTGTCCACCTTGAATACACTCAGAACTCTTCCAGACCAGCTCCATGACCCCTTCTTAGAAAGGCTTCCACCTCTTCAGCTAGGCCCACTGGTACTCTCCCATCTGGCTGGCTGCCTGTCAATCTCCCTCCCCACCTGTTTTCTTTGACTGCAGGAGCTGCCTGGCCTAAGAGCTGTGCGAGGACAGGGAGCGTGTTTCACATGGCACCTGTGGGCTCCTCAGCCTCTGACACAGTACCCAGGGTCTGCTTCGCTGAGAGACTGGCTGTGATGCACAATGAAGGGACAAATCCCAAGCCCTGGGGAATGTGGCCCCTGGGGCTTCCAGTGGCCCGTCCATGTGTGTGTCCCTGGAGGTGTTTGAAGCCAACGGAAACAGAGATCTGCTCCCCATCACTCACCACCCTCATCAGGGCTAGAGCTGGGAACCCAAGCAGATCAGAGCTGGTACCAGGAGAGTTCACGGCATGCAGGTGCATATGAAGAACAGATGTAGGGTGGCTTTGTGCAGGCTCACCCATCCCTCAGTGTCTGGAACCAGCCTGCCAGACTGATCTTCTGAAACATTACTTCCATCCTGCCCAAGAGCCTTCCATGGGGCCCTGACACACAGCTGCTACTGACTTAGGAAGCCTGGCTCCTTCTGGCAGCTCTGGCCGCAAATCACTCAGGCTGAGGAGCAGTCTCCCACATTTGAATGACAGGCCCTTAAGTGTCTGCTTCCTACAGGCCCGGCCATCCCAGAAGGGTTGGGTTATGGGTCACAGAGCAGGGCTAACTGTCCAAGTCACATAGGTCAAGGTTCGTGCTGACGGCCTACCATGTCAGTTCAGTCAGCAGAGCTCAATGGTATGAGGAGCTGGGATCAGGCTCTCAGGACTGCGGGTGAAGGGAGAGCTCCTACCTGCTCACACCCTCGCTGTTTTGCTGGCTGCGTCACAGTCTGTCCTCCTGATAAGGACAGCATTGGCTAATGTATACCAAGCACCTCCCATATCCAATCACTAACCCACACTCACCTAGAGATATAGAGCACTGACCCTGTTTTTCCTCTGGGTAGACTAAGGCCCTCACAGGTAAAGTAGCTGCTCAAAGTCACACACCTGCTGAGTGTCAGGACCAGAGTTGAAACCTGGGCAGTTTCAGAACTGCTGCTCTCCAGCCTCCTGTCTAGTTCTGCACCATGGACCATGGGGACACACATGAAGTCCTCTCCTTCATGATCTTAGACACATGACTAGTTGGACCCTTTACCCATCTATCCACCTACCCAGTACTACCAAGCCTCTAGGTGGCACCAAGCACTGAGCGCTTGGTGAGTGAAGCAGACGCCATCTGTCCCCACTGCCTGAGCTACACCAGGGACTCTAGCTGACAAGCATAAGATCACTCCAAAGGGCTTGACAGGGATTTTTTTGAGAGGCACCTGACTTGGACTAGGTGTGGTCATGGAAGGGTCTCTGGATCAAAGGAAGAGTAGAAGCTCTGGGGGGCGGGGGTGTGGGGGAGAAGGTGGAGCACACAAATTGACCCACGGTACCCATTAGAGATGGCAAGAGAAGGTTACAGCATTCTCAGCACAACAGGAGGAGGGTCCGGTCCAAGGAAACCTACAGGCAGTAGGGCCAGCTCTTTCTTGCCTCACGGGTCACACTAAGGTTCCTCCCCCAGTCTGTGCTTTGTGAAGGTTTTCTGCAGGAAGACATTTCAAAAGTCCATTTGTGGCTACCATAGTGACCTTCAGAGGACGTGTGCTAAGCAAGAGGAGGCTTCAGTGCTATCCCATTGACAACTAAAGGTGGGCCTGGGCTAGAGGCAGCAAGACACAAGGGTAGAATCAAGCTGGAGAGATTGGCGTGGGCTGTGATCTATAATTAGAACTGTTCAATACTTGTAAACATTGAGCATTCACTGAGTACATCTGTCTACAAAGAAACCACCAACACAAACGACCAACACCCAGTGCCTTTTACAGCACACAACATTTGGCAGGCCCTTGCTACCCAACATTTCCCAAAAGACTCCCATTCAAGCTCACAGTTGCTCAGCCAACAAGTCTGTCCCAAGTGCAAATCTCACTCGCTAAAAGCTAAGGGCAGGCCTGGAGAGCCCCAGGGACTCACCTATCTTCAGCTCAGTGGAGGCAACTGCAATAAGGTTCATGTTGTGTATATATACCATGTCGACAACCCAAATCTTCTGGTGGGAGGACTGCTGGATCTGGGTGAGCTGGCAGAAGAAAAACAGAGACTCAGACTGGACGATTGCTACCAGAGTGCAGAGGCACAGGGACCTTTCCTGTCACACAAGGCCCTGGGAACAAGCACAGTCCTGGCATGCCTCATGTCAGCTCTAAAAACAGGGCCTTGGCTAAATTCCTCATCTGTAAAATGGTTCTAATAGTCACCCATCTTCATGACCCCAAGGACTTAAGGCCAAGCCTACCTCCAAAGCCTCCTATTTGCATGACAGTGAGTCCCCAGTGGGTCCTGGCTGATGGTCCTGAGAGGTCCACAATTTAACCCAAACCAGCTCCTTCAGGAAGAACTTCCAGAACTCTCAAGACTTCTCAGGAAGGCCTCCTCTGTCTTGTCAGCCTCCCAAGCTCTGACCCCTGAGGTGGCCCTAGAGCAGTCACTGTCAGAGATCAGGCTACCAACACCTTAATCCACACACATGTGGAGAAAGGGAGGCAGAGTATGCCAGATACCACAGACTCAGGAATGCAGATGTGAGCACACACACACACACACACACAGGTCTCTCCTCTCATAAGGGCTGATCCATGCTGCAAGTATAAAAGCACTATGTGACTACAGAGGCATAAAACCCTTCACACTGCTGACAGTGCTCTCCATAGCCTTGCTAGGGAGCCCTGGAGGGTAGGTCTTTGTTTGTTGCCGGATCCTCCACTAGTCTGGCAGCACCAAGTGCATAGCTGATTTGTCTGACTATGTCATCCCTTACTACACTAGGCCATGAGCTGATAGCAGAAAGCTCATGATGATGTTGGTTTCTATTCATCTGTGCTTGCTGAATGCCTGACATGCTCCAGCATGATCCATGACCCATACCATTAAGTACTCCCCCAATCCTGAGAGGGGCTACTACTCCAAGAGGAGTACATACCAGGAATCAGAGATAGCTCGGCCAGCATGCCACAGCTGTTGGGTGGTATAGTTGAGACTCTAACCCTGGTAGTTGGACCCCAGAGCCCAAATACCATAATTTCTTGCCTGGATCAGATAAAGGTTTCTATCAGCAGGACTTACAGACAGTGTGGGTATGACAGAGCAAGGAGAGAAGGCCAGGCACTGGCACAGAGGCTGGAGGATAACACTCACTGAGATGGGGATTCCAGGGACACAGTCCCTGGACAAACTGCTTTGTAGGTGCCTAATAGACATCCAAGCAGTGTTCTGCTTAGTAGGAGACAAGTGTAGGCTCCAGTAGTTGAGTCATAATGTTAACTCAAGTCCTGTGACTTCAAAGCTAGGCTGCTCAGATAATAAGTGCCAAAGCCAAATCCACCCAGGGTGCCACAACAGAGGCTCTCCACCAACCCCGTGAATACCCGACTCACCCTAAAGGAGTGCATTATTGAGAAAGTCTCGGTCCAGAACTGCAAGATCCCGTCTTTGGTAACAGTCATGAAACACCCCATCTTTTTGAACCGTTGGACTATAAACGCCACTTTCACAATCTCGCTCCCATGGTGCCTACAAATGGCAAGAAACAAACATATAACTCAGAAAGTGTCTGCATGAACTGAGAGTCACAGAAGAGGCAGGCCCAAGGCCAGTGGGGACAGCCACACCAGTATGCATGTGAACCAAGAGTCACAGAAGAGGCAGGCCAAAGGCCAGTGGGGACAGCCACACCAGTATGCATGTGTACCCCCCCACACACACACACACACCCCAAGAAACTGTAGGAGGCTCCAGAGGACATGGGACTCTGTCCCTTCTCTAAGTAGACTTCAACTAGATCCAGTGCAGGATAGGGTGTGGTGCAGTGGTAGAGTACTTGCCTAGTATATGTGAGGTCCTGGGTTCCATCCAGAAAAATAACCAACTCTGATATGGTATGAGATAGAATCCAAAGCTGATCCCTAGAAATAACCAGGCAGGTCCCTCACTTTGTAGTAGGAGAGCAGAAATGGAGAGTGGAGATCTCCAGAACTTCTTTCACGGGAGAAACAGCCCACAGATGGCGAGCAGGGTATAACTTACGACAGAAACCTGAGAAATGACACTTCCTAACCATTGCTACCATGCTCTGGGGTGAAGAGAAGAGTACAACAAAGGGTAATGAGGAGTTGGGCCCTGTGCACCCAACTCCTCACAGCCAGGACACTGAGCACAGCTCAGTCCTGGGCAGACCCGGCTTAGCAAGCTGTTACCCCACACCCATCCCAGGAAGCCTCCGTGCTACTTGCCAGTGGTTGCCCCAGTGTCAACAAAGTCAGCTCTCTGGCTATTAAGGCTCACACTTCCCCATGCATCTGCCCATCTGGGATCATGGTAGGTTGGGACAGGTCACATCACTTACAGGGAGTTGCATCCTAGAACTAAATGCCTAGAGCTTTCATTCCTCCTCCAGAGCCTTTTCCAAAGCTTGAAAGTAGGTATGAGCTGACATGAGGCAGTTCCACAGAGGAGCAGGGACATGTATGTCTAGCTATAAGTCTCCCTGTCTCCTGCCATCAGTTTATTTCTAGGTGATCAACATTCCCAGCTATCTCTCTCTGTCTCTCTCTGTCTCTCTGTCTCTGTCTCTCTGTCTCTGTCTCTCTGTCTTTCTCTCTGTCTCTCTGTCTCTCTCTCTCTCTCTCTCTCTCTCTCTCTCTCTCCATTACTTCAACTCTGCCCTTTCTATCAGGACCAAAGACTGTGGGGAATAGAGATTTAAGGCCTTTGGTTAACACTGCCCTGGGAATAGCATCTTGGGGAGGTCTGTTTCCTCATCAGTGTAGTGACTGTGCCTCTCTCTTTCTGGACAGTGAAGGGATCAAAGAGGGTGCTGTTTTGGGTATGTGCTCAATCCAGACTCGGTAATGGCAGACTCAGTAATTGTGAACCGACTTTTAGAGTCCCCCTCTCATAAAATTAACTAGTCAGGCACTGGTGGCGCATGCCTTTAATTCCAGCACTCAGGAGTCAGAGACAGGCAGATCTCCATGAGTTCAAGGCCAGCCTGGTCTACAAGAGCTAGTTCCAGGGCAAATTCCAAAGCTACAGAAAAAAACCTATCTCAAAAAAAACAAAACAAAAAGATTTTTAAAAATAATTAACTAAACAGTGTTTGGCTATTCTGGCTACTTTCTCCACCAGATCAGATCCCTCTTGAGTTGCAAGCTGTGGAAATAAATTAGAGCAAATAAGGGAAAAAGCTTCCTGGAATTTAGTGTCCCAGATTTTAAACATTCTTGAGATCTAAAGAAATAAAAACCAGCAAAGGAGAAGCTACATCAAGCCAAGTGTTCATGTCAAAATTACAGTTATAAAATCTCTTGTTATTCATATTTAATTGGCTACTCCTCAATTAACTCCCAATCAGAATGTTTTACAAGCTACTCTTCTATGATCTCCATTAAACTGCCCTCTTCACTAAAGCTCTAGGCTGCCGAGGCAGAGACAACCTCTAGGTCGTGCTCCTCCACAGCCTGCATCAGGTGTGGCTCTCTGAGAACAGGCCCACCTACAGCTTGCTCTCACCAGATACAAATGTGGCTCACCAAACTGCTCCACAGGAGCTGGTGCCCTGCCACACAGCCAAGGCTGCTGGTGCTCCAACCCAGGGTGGATCCAGGAAAGGAGAAAGGGTCCTAGGCAGCCCAGTTCAAGGACCCTGGTGGCAGAGGGGCATGTTCTAAGCCAATGGTTCTCAACCTGTGGGTTGCAATCAATTTGGGGATCAACAATCCTTTCACAAGGGTCACAGACATCCTGTATATCTGTGTTTACATGATTCATAATAGTAGAAAAATAACAGTTATGCAGTAGTAACGAAAATAATTTCATGGTTAGGGATCACACAACATGAGGAACTGTATTAAAGGGTCGTGCATCAGGAAGGTTGAGAACCACTGCAAGCCAACAAACTACCCCTTGTCCTTAGGGTGTTGGAGGAACTTCAAAAGGGGAGACAAGACCACAGGAAAGGAAGAGGTTGATGAAATTTGAGACACTCCACCCAAAGCATGGCACTTTGGACTATTAAATATTTTCAGCTAAATGCATTTGAGAAGTAGTATGTTGCCACCATAAGATCCCAGGTGGGAGCAGTCTTATCTTCTTTTGTTTTTTTCTTCTGAAACAATGTGTCCTGTATACTAGTCCAGTCTCCAACTCATCATGTAGCTGAAACGGACCCTGAATTTATGATCCTCCTGCCTCTAGCACCTAGTACTGGTTCCACACCTCCATAGACAGCTACAACTTCTGAAAAGTCAAGGACACAGAGAAGAATGGGCATGGACAGGCGGGCCAAGTCTCCTCCAGTTATTACACCGACTCCTCCCTATTTTAATCCAATTTCCCTGAGGCACTCAGTTGAATGAGTGCTTGGCTAGTAAGCATGAAACCCTGGATCTGATCCCCAGCACTGCATAAAACTAGATGCATACCTATAATCTAAGCACTCAGCAGTCAGAGGTAGGAGGATCAAAAGGTCAAGCTACATGCTGAGTTGGAAGCCAAACTGGGGTACATAAGATCCATCTCAGAAATCAAATAAGCAGTTGCCCCATGACTTTCCACTCTTCCTCAAACCTAGCACACCAACACCCAGGATATACAGCTTCTAGCACTTTCACTTCCCTATGAAGGTCCCCATGAAGATGTAAAACTTGTACTAAATAAAGTTGTATGGTCTTCTCTTGTGGCTCATCTGCTAGAGAAGTCCTCCAAGGCCAAGATCCAGTGGATAGCATGGGTAGAGGGGCCACAAGCAGAGTGAGTAGCAGGTCAGGCAGAGACAAGTCAGAGCCACTAAGTTCTAGCCACCCCCCTCTCCTGAGGGTCAGCAAGACCTCTACAGCTTGGCCAGAGTCCTCCCTGTCACCTCACAGGAGAATCCTAGCTGCACATATGTGAGCCATCCGTGGCTCCGAGGATGAAATTGCCAGACTCACACAACACTGGTAATATAGGGTAACAAGAGAAACTGCAGTGTGCAGGAAAGGTGGGGAAGAAAGCATAGAACAGCCTGGGCAAGGCATTAGGCTGGCCTCTCTGAGCCTTGACTTTCTTATCTGTGAAAGGGGGACAAGCCACCTACCTTTACCATCATGACCACCTACAGATTGTGAAAGACAAGCTGGAAAGACAAGAGGCCAGCCAGCACTTTGGTTGGGCCGGTGACTCATGGACTGAGGAGGGGCTCCCTGGAGGGCAGCACCAGCACTTTTCCATCACACCCAGCGGCAGGGAAGAGGCTCTTACAGGGGGATGACGGTCATGGGAAGGTGGAAGCGCAGGCGGTACTGGCTCTTCCTCATCTCCTCCTTGCCCTGGAACTCACGCATCATATAATCCACATACTTTTGCTGTCTCAGAAAGACAAAGCAAGGGAAAGAAGGCATTGGTAGTAGTCTTAATGTTTGCCTTTAGGACCCAAACCTGGCATACCGTGTCTTCCCTCCTCTCTCTACAGCCCCCTCCAAGTGGCTCTGAAGGCTGTCCTCTGAGTACTCACCAGGAAAGTAGCCAACCAACAAGCCTGTGCTTGAATCTCAAATTGGACAAGCATCCCTAGGCCACAGTCACATCACCTGGCTGTCCATAGAAAGTTTCCGGTCACCTCTGTTTACCCAGAGGATAATCTGGTTGAGGCACCGTGTCTGATTTGTTCATGTCCATGACCAAGTTAACAGTAGGGAGGGTTCACAGCTATGTGGGTACACCTACCCTACAAATATCTGCCACTCTGGGCTCCAGTGACCAACCTCACTAAAACATGGTCAAGGTTCAAACCTACGAAGCTATAATAAGAAATAGGAACCAGGGATAGCGACACATCTTAGTCCCAGGTACACAGAAGGATCACCTGAGCCTAAGAGTTCAAGACCAACATGGACAACAAAGCAGCCATCTCAATGAGAAAGGAGGGTAGGAAAGAAGGGATAGACAGAGGAGGGTGGAGGATGAACTCAGTGGAAGAATGCTTGCCTGGCATACACAAGACCTCTAGTACCACAAAAAGGAAGAGGTGGCAAGAATCATCATGTAGACAGAGAATGCTGGGAACCTTATACCCAAACCATGAGGAGGTGTTCATAGACAGTTACCCACAGACCTTTGCGGCAAACTCAGGTCTGAACATGAGGTCTGCTGGAAGCCAGCTCTGTAACACTGAAACCAAGTTACTAATGGCTCTGAGCCTCAAGTTTCCCAGCCTCTACCCTTCTGCATCCTGTGAGACTTCAGCAGAGGAATGCACCAAGTGCTGGACATGGTGCCTCAAGATCATCTTCCCATCAGTCTCTCCGATCTCCCACAAGGCTCTGCACATTTCTGCAGGCTCAATGCCATGAGTGCTGTTCCACATCACAAGGTGTTTAAAGTCAGCATCATTCCTACACTATGAAGACCTGACAGTTCCAGAGTCAACAGCCACGAGCTTGCCTGTACCTAAGTGACAAGAAAGGGCCATAATACCGTCACGGTACTGACAAAGACCCCCTACACCAGGAGGGAATGGCTCTGAAGTACAGGAAAGCTAGCTGTACCTCAGGGGTCTCAATGTGGGAGACAATGAGCCCACCTCCCAGAAGTCTGAAGGGAGACCCCTCAGAGATATGTAGCTTCCCTCTACCTAGTAAGTGTCCTGATACCAGAGTCCGTTTTGACTGATACTTGCTGCCACCCATCTTCAAGTCTCTGCTTGTTCCACAGAGAGGTCCAGGTTGGACCTTCTAGCCTTTCCCGATTTCTTGTGGCAGCAGGGGACCCTCCTTACCCAGGTGACGAAGCCATTGCAGTCTGAGTCCACCTTCAGGAACAGCACCTCCAGCATCTCCTCTGTCATGGTGCTTAGCATCTTCTTCATGATCCTGATGAAACTTTCCTTGTTCAGGGCTTCAGGAGAGAAAAACACCGGTGCTCACTCACAAGTCGCCACCTGGCCCTCACAGGTCACAGGCTGCAGGCACTCTACTCTAGACATTCTGTCTGCTACCTGCCTGTGATTGTTAGTCGGACCCTCTCAAGGGAAGCAGATGGGAGGACTCCAGCCAGAGGTGCCTTAAGAGCCAGCCCCTCCCCTACCCCTCACATCAGTCATGAACTTGGCCCTGTTTACCCTTCCCTCAAGGCTCCAGCATTCACCTTAGCACAGGCTGGCTGATTCCTGATGCTTCTGCCGTCACCCAATTGTCTTTCCCATCTCATTAGCCCACACTCAGGCATTCCTCATCAACACCTGCCACTGTGTTTGTTGACCCCACAGCAGGAAGGAGGGTGGACAGACCAGGTCCCAGTTCTGATCAAGGGTTACAGACTACAGCATCAACTCTCCACAGACAACAAGCAGTGAACTCTGGTGCAAGTGATGAGCAGCAACCCCTGCATGGGGAGCCAGGTATAAACAGCCACACGGGAGAGAGATACAGAGCAGTTGGAGGCTGTGGATCCCAATCTACCACAGTACGTTAAATATATCTTTTTAAAACCATTTATAAAAATATCAGCTTTTAGTTAGATATGATGGTGTATGCCTATAATTCCAGCATGGGGGGGGGGGAGAGACAGAAAGTTCAGAGTTCAAGGCCAACCTGGGCTACACATAAAGTTCAAGGCCAGCCTGGGCTACAGAGGCCCTGTTTCAGAAAGACATAATAATAACAATAGCACACTTTGCCTAGAGGGGAAGAAGGTGAAGAAAGGAGAAAAACAAGGCCAGCATAAAATACTTTCTCCCTGAGCTGGGTTCAAGTTTGCAAAGGTGTCAGTTGGCCCTAATTTTTTTAATATAATTATTGCCTTCAAAAATCACTTCTAAAACCCCTTCAAAAACTGGGCCTCTTGCCATGGCGCGAAGGCTGTGCAGTATCTGGCTCCACCCATCAAGACTCATCCCCCAGCACACCCTCCATACTCTGCTCCAGTTATCAGAACCCCCATGCCCACCACGGGGCCTTTCACAGCCTGGCTGTCCCGCCCCCTGCAGTTCAGGTCATTCTTTCTTCAAGGATGCCTTTCTTCCTAAGGACCATCTGAGGAGGCTGCCATCCCTGCTGCTGGCTTCTTAGTTGTCTGCCACTCTGCCATGACCTCTAGAAGCACACAAGAGCCCTTCTGTCACTTGGTTCTGGGCATTCCACAAACACTAGTCCCTGAGAAGTGACAGCTCTGCATTCTATGAATGCTGGCCACATATGGGGGGCTCTGAGGAAACTGAGGCTGCCTGCCCGAGGTCAAGGTCACACAGCCAGTAGGTTGCTAGTGACAGATAGGAACTTCAGAGCTCACTGATGGTCAAACGGAGGCCTGAGGAACATGTGCTGACTTAGAGAAATGCCCATCTGAGTATGTAATGCTGGGGCCAAAAGGCTTACATATTGCAAGTAGTGCTCCACAGTCCTTACAGGCCCAGATGGTGACTGTTTTCTGAGTGCTGCTGGGAGACAGGTAAAGTAAAACTGCCTCTGCACTTACAGACCCACAGAAGAGAGGAAGGAGGTCTCCTCAGAGCCATGGCTCTCTCTCCCTCGCTGTAAGAACTCCCGGGCCTGGAGGACACACGGTGAACAGGAAGGCACTGATATAACCTTGCTCATCCCTCCACCAGTGCTGGTGTCCAGGTGCCTAGGAAATGGTATGCACCCTCCGCCCCGTGTTCTCAATAGCCTTGTTGAAGGTGTCTAAAGAGAAAAATAGCCTGATTTCCTAACCTTCCATCAATGTGGAGGGAATTCTCCTCCCCCAAGCTAACACCATTGCCAGATGACTGGGAAGTCAGTTCAGTGGTGAAGCATTTGCAAGAATGAGGATATCAGTTCAGTCCCAGGAACATACATGCAAAGCCAGACATGGCAGCACATGCCTGTAATCCCAGTCCTAGGCAAAGACTGCTGGATCCTGGGGACTTGCTGTCCATCAGCCTTGCCAAAACTACAAGGCTCAGATCCAGTGAAGAGACCCTGTCTCAAATGAGGCAAAAGCAATAGAAGACATCCTGATGTCAACTTCCAGCCTGCTCATGTGCACACACTGTCCCTCTCTGTGCTTCTGTCAATGTGTCTTGTTCTCTCTCTCTCTCTCTCCCTCCCTCCCTCCCTCCCTCCCTCCCTCCCCCCCCCCTCTCGCTCCAAACAGCATAATGTGGCTACAATTACTCATATGAACAGGAAAATAGATGGGCCCAGCACTAGCAACCATAGTCAACTCTGAAGATGCCTTTACTCCTATTTGACTTCCAGGAGTATCATTCCAAAGGGCAGAAATCAAGTTGCCAGAAGGAGAAAGGTCTGGTATGCAGAAAGTATCCCCATGGGAGACATCATTTATAGCCCATGGGAATGTAAATAAGCGAATCAGAGGGACGACTCCAGCCATAGAAGAGCACTTGGACCCATTAACAAGGCTTGCATAGGAGGCTTCAGGGCACCATACCAAGTCCCTCAGATATTAAAACGATGTGAAAAAGGGGTCTGTAATAACATACACAGTCCCCAGCTTACAGCTTTTCCACTTCACAGTGGTATAAATGCAAACACATATAAATGCTATTTCTTGATTTCATGAGATATCGCACACTTTATTTTAAAATGTGCGTTGTGTTAGCTGATTTTACCCAACCTGAGGCTAAGTACGCGTTCTCAACACATCTAGTAAGGGAGGCCAAGCTAGTGTTTGTTTCCTCGACTGACAATTGTTTCCACTACAAATTAGTATCTGAAGAGAAGATTAGATAGATATACTTACAGAGGCCCCAGGAGGGTGGGCCCTACTGTTCACACCCTCCTGCAGTCCCCTCACTTTTGAACAACAGGGATCACATCATGGCTCCACAGTTCCATGACCATAAGATTGTGACACCTGTCAGTGTTGATCTACCTTGCCAGCTGCCATGTTGGCGAATCTCACGTGGCCAGGCTTCTGGGAGCGGAGGGCAACCTCCTTGCAACAGTCAGAAAGAAATGAAAGGCCTCCATACCACAGCGGCAAGGATCTGAATTTTGGGACAACATATCTGAGCTTAGACCTAAGGCCTTCCCAAGTCCAGCCCCAGATGACTACAGAACTGTGGCTTTTTTGGGCCCCTGAGCAGGAAGGCAGCTCAGCCCTGTCCTTGCTCAGGAAATTCGGAGATCACAAGCACAAGTTGGGGTAAGCCACTAAGATGTGGGACTGTTGTCATACAACAATTGATAACAAACAAACCACAGACTGAAAATGCTTGGAAAACACATCAAAACGTAGCAGGATATACTTGGGTATCTGGGCTAGTGGAATTTTAAAAACGTCCGAGATCTCAGAAAGCCTTCACTATCCCTGCACCACTTACTCAGATTTAAACAGGATAGCAGATATAAAAATGCTGACCAGGTCTGAGCCCTGCACATAGCCCAGATACCAGGTCCTGGACAGGAGTCACCGAGATCATCCTACAGTATTTCTATACCTCCAGTCTCATCTGTTTCCTTCTCAAACAACTTCTGTAGGTCGGCCAGGTGCATCTCAGTAAACTGCTGAGTCTTTTGATTGATTTCGCTGTTCTGGCTAAGACTGTCTGTCGGTGGCAGGAAGTCAGAAGTCTCCTTGTCTTGGGATCCATCTGGAGGGGCCACCTGGGACAAATATGATCACAACTAGGCACTAAGACAGTTAGTCCTCTGAACCAAATGTTTGAGCCACATCTTGTTTATGAGGTTAAATCTCTGTGGATATTGCTTACTCATTCTTACATATTTTAATCCTATGAAGATGAAAAAAGGTCCTAGAGTCTTTCTTGTGACGATGGAGAGGTAACCATTGTTCTCTTATGGGTGCCATGTTTGGGTCAGCAAGGTTAGAGGACACAGACTCCTTTTTTTGTTCTGTTTCTAACTTTTTGTTTGTTTTGGTTATTGAGACAGGGAATCACATGTAGCCAAGGTGGCTTTGACATACTCTTGTCTCAGCCTCACAAGTGCTAGGATTACAGGAGTATGCACCCCTCCTAGCTTAGAACTCTAATGGACTTCAGTCCCACCAAAGGGGAAAACATGCTTACTGAGCATCAGGCACTGCAAATCCAAAAAACAAGTGTTCCACTTCTCACCTCATATGCTGTGCATAGTGCCGCTTGCCTACCCCATAGCTAAACCCCATTATCAGCACTTTCTCTAAGGAGCTTTTTCTTACCATTCACTTGAGAGCCACCACTGCCACCCTACCATTCCTCAGGCTCTGATCACTTCTACCATCCGGTGCATCTCCGTCTATACATGTAAACCGTAGGCATGAGAGGTAACACATGGTTGCAGAGTCCTGAGATGTGGGTTAGAATTACATCAAGCTCTCCCACTTACAAGCTATTTTATCTTGGGCATTTCTCATCTCTCTGAGCCACTGATTTCTTCACTTGAGAAACAGAAATCCACAGCACTCAGCCTGCAGAGTTCTGAAGGCCTAAATGACACATGAAGCTACATGAAACCCCAGAAAAGTGGCTTTACAATAAATGATGATGGTTCTTGTGACATATCTCAAAATGAGATTTAAGAAGATAAGGACATATTCAGTTAAATTAATTGTAATTTGCATTATCTCTATATTTTCCGGTCCCATGCACCGAACAGATAATGTGATATACATCTGGCTTGAGATAATGTGATATACATCTGGCTTGAAATAATGTGATATACATCTGGCTTGAGATAATGTGCTATACATCTGGCTTGAGATAATGTGATATACATCTGGCTTGAAATAATGTGATATACATCTGGCTTGAGATAATGTGATATACATCCAGCTTGAGATAATGTGATATACATCCAGCTTGAGATAATGCAATATACATCCGGCTTGAGATAATGCAATATACATCTGGCTTGATGAAATTTATCACTTCATCACTATCACCGCTTTGCTAGACAAAATTAGGTATAGGCCATGAACAGACTGTGACTTGATATCCTCATGTATGTGACATTTGGCCCGTGTTGTGCTCTCAAAGAAGAAGCCAAGCTAAACATGTGACTATGAAAGCACATACCTGCAGCCCCAGACAGTACGTGTGACACTGAGGCAGGACTGCCACACATATGAGCCCAGCCAGGCTACATACAGGAGCCCTGTCTCAAATAATGATGATGATGATGATGATAATAAGTAAATAAAAATTTTAAAAGTAGAGCTTGGCATGGTTTGTGTACCTTTAATCCCAGCACTCTGAGGGCAGAGGCAGGCAGACCTCTGTGCGTTTGAGGCCAGCCTGGTCTACACAGTGAGTTCCAGGCCAGTCAGAGATACATATTGAGACACTATCTCAAAAACAAAACAAAACAGTAGGGCTAGGGATATGGGTCAATGTTATACTTGCCTAGCTTACTCGAAGCTCTGGGCTCAGTCCTCAGTGTGGGAGTAGGGAGGAAAGGAAAGAGGGAAGAGGAACCTGTTTGTTAGGCACACCTAAGTGACCGCTTGGCCCAAAAGGCTTGGCTACATTTGCAAGCCTGGTGCAGAAGAAGTGGATTTGTATGCTGGTGACATTTTGGAAGCCAGTGAATTTGTATTCTGGCAAATGACACTTTGTGTGGCTTCCAAATGCCCTCTCCCTTTGTTGCTTTCTTACCTTTTGAGGTTGAGGGTTCTCTCTTAACTTCTCAGAAGACATTAGTCTTGACCTAAAATGGGTAATCACAGTTTCTTTAAGACAAGTCTGCAGGACTGACCTAGTCCTAGCTCTACAGGAAGTGGGAAAGGTCCAAGGAGATGATGACTGGCCCTTGTCCACGAGCAGCCCCTTTCCCTGGATAGCCTTCCTGAATTGATGGAAAGGGGCTGACCCACAGAAACCATGAAGTTTCTCAGGTTACTTTACTCCTAGCTAAAATCTAGGATCTGTAGAATTTGGAGGGGCTTAGCCATCCGTGTGCCAGTCCCAAGAGCCATTCAACAAGGAGAAGGAGATCCAGAGGTAGACACACATCTAAAGTCAAAGACATGGCCTTCAAGTACATAACCTGTTGTAATAAGGAGCGGCGGGGCTGCGTTCCCAGCACCCCGGCCGCCTGCCCAGCTAGCTTATGCCCGAAATAATTACACGGAAACTGTATTCTTTTAAACACCGCTTGGCCCATTATATCTAGCCTTTTCTTGGCTAACTCTCGCACCTGGACTAGCCCATTTCTTATAATCTATGTAGCCCATGAGCTGGCTTACCAGGAATGATCTTAACCTGCATCTGCCTGGAGTAGAAGAATCATGGTGACTCCTCAACTCAGCTTCTTTCTCCCAGAATTCTGTTCTGTTTACTCCGCCTACCTATGTTTTAACCTATGAGGGCCAGCCAAGCAGTTTCTTTATTGCTTAACCAATAAAATCAACAGATTGATATATGACACTCCCACATCAATAACCCTCCAAAACCTTCCAGGGAGCTTGGGGACAGGACCTTCTCCAGTGACATCCGGAGACAACACATGGAGAGGGTGCATTCTTCCTCATCAAGGGAATGTTTCTAATGAGAGGTTAGTGCTATGCTAAGATATTGGGATACCAGACCAGCAGGGTCCCCAGCCCTGATGTGAGCTGCGGGGGGAGGGGGCATTCTCAGAGAGCAGATAGCCAGCTAGGAAAGAGAAGAGACTGCCATACCCAGGTGACTGACCAGATGGCCATAGGATTCCTAGGAGGCATCGGGAAGAGAGGGAAGAGTGGAGAGAACACAGTGAGGAGAAAAGCAAGGAGAATGCAAGCTCGTGGGTGTCTGGCTTACGAGACTGAATTCCCAGGATGAAGGGCAGCTGTGAAGGCTCTCGCTTGTAGTAGCCAGAACCTGGAAACAACCTAGATGCCCTTCAATGGAAGAATGGATGAAGAAAGTACGAAATATATACATATTAGAGCACTACTCAGCAGTAAAAAATAAGGACTTCTTGAATTTTGCATACAAATGGATGGAAATAGAAAACACTATCCTGAGTGAGGTAAGCCAGACCCAAAAAGAGGAACATGGGATGTACTCACTCATATTTGGTTTCTAGCCTTAAATAAAGGACATTGAGCCTATCTATAATTTGCCATCCTAGAGAAGCTAAATAAGAAGGTGAACCCAAAGACAAACAAATAGACATCCTCCTGAATATTAACCTTCATCAGGCGATGAAAGGAGACAGAGACAGAGACCCACATTGGAGCACTGGACTGAAATCTCAAGGTCCAAATCAGGAGAAGGAGAGAGAGCACGAGCAAGGAACTCAGGACCGTGAGGGGTGCACCCACACACTGAGACAACGGGGATGTTCTATCGGGAACTCACCAAGGCCAGCTGGCCTAGGTCTGAAAAAGCATGGGATAAAACCGGACTTGCTGAACATAGTGGACAATGAGGACTACTGAGAACTCGAGAACAATGGCAATGGGTTTTTGATCCTACTGCACGTACTGGCTTTGGGGGAGCCTAGGCAGTTTGGATGCTCACCTTACTAGACCTGAATGGAGGTGGGTGGTCCTTGGACTTCCCACAGGTCAGGGAACCCTGATTGCTCTTCGGGCTGAGAAGGGAGGGGGAATTGATCGGGGGAGGGGGAGGGAAATGGGAGGCAGTGGCGGGGAGGAGGCAGAAATCTTTAATAAATAAATAAATTTAAAAAAAAAAAGAAAAGGAAGGTGATGGGGAGGAACGCTGAAGACTTGCCAAGAAAGTCCTCTCCAGGGGTTTCTTGACAACTAACAAGGAAGAACTAGGAGAAGGAAAGAGCCAAGGGGCAGGGAGGGAAGGGGGCATGAAGTAAGTCATGATGACTACTCAGCTAGAAATAAACTCAAATATCTGGAAATTGGGGGACTGATAAGCTTAGAGCATTTAGGGACCAGAAAAGAAAAACATAAATGACAACTAGGATGTGTTACTGGGGGGGGGGGCTGTAAAAGCATATTTGTTTATGAGAACAGTTCTGTGGAATATATGAATGTTGTTGGCTAGTGCATTAAAAAAAAAAAAAACCTAAAAGCACTGGACCTGGGTTCAATTTCTAGCACCCAACATGGCATGGCAACTCACAACTGTCTGCAACTACAGTTCTAAAGGATCTAAAGCCGTCTTCTGACCTTCTTGAACACTGCACACATGGTGAACACAGACATGCAGATAAAACACTCATACACATAAAATAAAAATAATTTTTTAAAAAATAAAAAAGGCCTTAAGTTCAAGTTCAATGGCAGTTATCTGTGGCAGATGAGATAGAGGGGATGAGGTACATGTTAGACATGCACTCCTCTAACACACACACAGATAGGGAGAGAGAAAAAAAACAATTTTTTTTTCAGCCTGGGACAAACGACTAGGGATAAGGTGGCCCCTATACCCTTGGTCATCAACATCGGCCCTCCCTCCCACTGCATAGAGCCCCCCTTCCCCACAAGTACCTTGGGGAGGCAAAGGCTGACAGAACCAGATGGTTGTGGATGAATATTTGGTGCCGGCAGCAGTAGCAGTGGTTGGGGTCTAAGCATGAACCTGAAGGAAAAACAACACAACTGCCCGGAAGTCCGACGACACAAATTTGGGGAGGTAAAAGAGAGGGGGCAAGGCTAGCCCCTAGCTAAGAGTGTCCCACTGGATGAAGGAAAACAGCACAGCAGGAAGTGGGGATGGGCGAATGAGTGCCCCAGCATGCTCTGGGCAGCTGTCGCGGGAAATAGGGCCTCACCTGGTAATGGGTAATGTCTATCTGCACCTGTTACTGCACTAGGTTCCAGAGCCCGGGTGAAGGCAAGGCGGATGGGCCCCAATCCCTGTCCTGCTTCCTGTACCCCGCGGCACCTGCCCAGCTTAGTTTAAGGTAAGGTGGGGCAGAAGTGGCTGAGAGCTCCAACTGGTGACAGTTAGGCCAGGGACATCCTGGGGTCTAAGAATTATCTGCACTAGCTATCGCTGCTGCTGCTGCTGCTGCCGCCAGTTCAGACAAAAGGGCCTTGTCAGAATGGAGATGAGGTTTATTAGACCTCTTTTAAGGACAGGGGGGCACCCCCAAGCTACGCTGCGAGAAGGGGGTAGAGCAGAGCAGTAGCAAATGGGGGCCCAGATCAGGAAACCCAGAGAACAATGTCTCCCAAGGGAGAAGGAGATCAGGAAGCACGGGCTAGGGCTATGTGGGACAGGACGTTAACCTTCTGGGAAAGCGGGCAAATGTGCGCGAGGGTAGGAAAGGCGCTGGGATTGAGGTTGGAGGGAAACTGCTCCCTCCCCACGCGGCCAGCGGCCCAACCCGCGGTGGAGCCCTGCAGCTGGTGGTGGCAGTAGGTCGGAGGGGCGGGGCTATGGGAGGCGGGGCCAGGGATAGGCAGCACCAGACTGGTCTCTCCTGCCCCTTAGCCCAGGACTCCAGCGAGGAGGTTTCTTCTAACTCCTCCAATATGGGGGGTTTGCCCCTTAGTCGTCTCCCTGGAGCCGATGTAGTTTTCCAGGTCTTGACAGAGCACTTATTTTTGAGCCTATTTGGTTGGCCAGAGATCTCGAGTGTTGGCACTTGCTGGGCTCCTTGACTCCCATCAGCAGGCTGCCAGACTCACCCAAGGCTGCAGTGGCCTGCCTTTTCAGTTCCAACCTTTTCCTGTTGGGTGGCCAAGAGCTGGCTGGGCTTCAATTTCTACTTCCACTTGCTCATCTTCTCTGTGAATGCCAGCTGTGATGTACACACTGGTGTTCACCAGTCATAGCTCAAGGATGAGGACTGTCCGTCCTGTTTCTACATTTGGAAGGTGCCTTCTGAGCTCCACTAGTAACAGAAGTAGACCAAATAGATCTAGGCTTTTGGTTTCCTTGGTTTTAGTTTTTTAAGACAAGGTCTCATGTAACCCAGGCTTTGAGTTCCCTATGTGGCCAATGGTGGCAATATATATGACTTGAACTCCTGACCCTCTTGCCTCCACCTCCAAGGTGCTGGGACTCCATATATGCACCATCACACTCACCATCTAATTTTTTACTTGAAAGAAAAAAGACAGCAATCTTTAAGATTTACATGGCATGGGCAGGGTGGTTGGCATTGAGTCCTAGTGTTAAGAAAAATGGAATGAGGGTTGACTCCTTAGCTTCCGGGATCCTCACCTAGTCAAGGACACAGCCAGCGATGAGACAAAGCAGGGTTCCCCCAAGGTTCTGGCCCAGGGCAGGTCCTTTCTGCCTAAATTTAACAGAATATTATATAAATTATGAGTATGGGGAGAGAGGTGATGAATGGAAGGCTTTCTCCCCAGACAAGAGGACCTTGTCAGAATGGAGACAAAGTTTGGACCCCTTTTAGGGCGGGGCATACTCCCAAGCTAAGGTATCAATTTGGATTCCCAGGAGTCAAAGGCTAACAGGGACTGGAGACTATCGCCTTCAAAAGCAGACGAATCGTCACACTTGCATGAAGCTGGCAAGTGTGTGTATGCTTATAAATGTTAAGCTGTGAATCATCCTGAAGTCTTAGCTAATCTCTAGGAAATACAAATGGAACTTAGTACTTACCTAGCATATATGAAACCAAGAGGTTCAGTCCCTAAGGCTTGGAGGTTTGGGTGAGAACAGCCCCCATAGGCTCATATATTTCAACGTCTGGTTCCTAGTTGGTAGACTGTTTAGGAAGGATTAAGAAGTGTGGCCTTGTTAGAAGAGGTGTGTCACTGGGGGTGAGCTCTGAGGTTTCAAAACTACCACACCAAGCCCCAAGCCCTCTCTCTTCCCCTTCCTCCCTCCTTTCCCCCCTCCCTCCCTTCAGCAACTTGTGGATAATATGTGGGCTCTTAAATTGTTCTGTTCTGTGGTGTCTAAACCTATTACTATTATTTATAATGGATTTTCAAAAATTAAAATGCAAGGAGACAACAACAAAAAGATGTAGGCTCTTAGCTACTGCTCCAGCACCAAGCTTCCTGCCATAAGGAAATGGACTAACCCTAAAACTGTAAGCAAGCCCCCAATTAAATGCTTTCTCTTATAAGCTGCCTTGGTCATGCTGTCTCTTCAGAGCAAGAGAACAGTGACTGTGATGTCTGTAATCTCAGCATCCAAGAGGTAAAAAGGCAGCAAGCTAATAAGCTCAAGGTCATCCTTCAAGAACTAGCTATATTACTCTTGGGCATATACCCAAAGGATACTTCGTCCCACCACAAGGATACTTCCTCAACCATATTGACTGCTGCCCTAATCATAATAGCCAGAAACTGGAAATGACCTAAATGTCCCTCAACGGAAGAACGGACAATGAAAATATGGTACATTCACACAATAGAGTATTACTCAGCTGTTAAAAAAATGACATCATGGAAATATGCAGTAAAATAAATAAATAGAACTAGAAAAAAATCATCCTGAGCGAGGTAACCTAGAGCCAGAAAGATAAATATGGTATGTATTCAATTATATTTGGATATTAGCCATTAGATAAATTATAACCAAGCTAAACCCAGAGAGCACAGGCATAAGAGGGGACCAGGAGGGGCACATCAATCTCCTTGGGAGGGGAAATAGATTTTATGGGTGGAATGGAAGGGGAGGGGGTGAGAATGGAATGATTAGGTAGGAAGGAAGAGGGGAGATGGGAATGAGGGGAGAGACAGCTAGAATTGAAGGACATTTGAGGGTCAGTATGGAATGACTCCTAAAGATGTTACTATATTCATAGATTGATACCCGATTCAGCCATCATCAGAGAGGCTTCTTCTTCCTGCAGCAGATGGACACAATACTAAGACCCAAAGCCAGATATTAGAGAGACCTTGGAACGCACAGCTCTAAATGAGATGTCTCCATCAAATCCCTCCTCTCAAAGCTCAGGGAACCCTGCAGAAGAGGAGGCAGGAGTAGGGGAGATAGAAGGGATGGAGGACACCAACACAAGGTACTCTAAAACTGAGCAAAGCTCTTTATGAACTCAAGAGACAGAAGCAGCAAGCACAGGGCCTACAGCAGTCTACACCAGGTCCCCTGAATATACACTATCACCCTCAGTTTAGTACTTTTATGAGACTGACTCCTAATTGCATGAACAATTAGGTATCCGGTTCTTATGCCTGCTCTTGGGGCTCTTTTATTTTTCTGTTGCCTTGATTTGTCCAACTTTGATATGATGGTTTTTGTTTTAACTTATTATATTTTATTTTGTTAGGAAAAAAGAGGTATGTCTTTAATTAGAAGAGAGGGCATAAGCCTGTGGTCATGAACCAAGGCAAAGCACCAAGTGGGATTAAAGGTATTGTCCAATAGCTACAGAGACCACTCAAAAGAAACGGACAAGGGTTGGAGGCATAGCTCAGTGGACAGCACGTTGCCTATCATGCATGATGCTTTGAAGTTTATTCACAGAACCAAAGAGAAAAGAACAAAGAAGAAACAGAGGTGGAACTGAGAGGAACTTGAAGACCAGAGGGAAGTAGGAAACAGGCAATTCAATTTATATTTAGAATCCAAGAGCAAGTAAGATCCTAAGTCATACCCACTGCTTTTACCACACCGGTGAGTTCTGTTCAGAACAGACTGCAGAGGGGAGAGAAAGGAGGGTACAGATCCAGAAGTAGGGAGATGATAGCACAGGAAGGGAGTAACTGACATGATCCATTGCCATTGGTTGGCATGCAGCTGTAGGGCAGATGACTCTAAGATAAGGATATTTGTCCCAGAAATGAAAAGATGCTTCTGGTTCCCATTCAGCCCCTGGAGTCAAGCAAATGACCCTTAAGGCCAAGGTGTCCAACTTTCAGGACATTAGCCCTGAGCCAATTTGATCTCCACAGCTAAACTTGATGGATGGCAGATAGCTAAACAGTTTTCAACACTCACTTCCTTTATAACCTCTTGGCAGAGAACCCTGAGTCTGAGGCAGAGAAGGCTTCTACCTGATTGCAAAGTCAGCTGGTCAAATTTATAAGCAGAGAACTGATGAAATTCCACACAAAGAACATGAAGGGAAAATCAGAATCTATTCCATAAACCAAAACAGCCATTTATACCCAGTTTGAGACCTTTTATTGACAAAACTGACTCATGAAGGGCAATAACAGCACCAAGAGCCAGGACAAATATGAATATAAAGCAATCCATAGGACACGCACTGGTCAAGAGAGCTTCCCTCTCAAGGGAAATGCCAGGGAGTCCTATGGTAAAGCAGGTTCTCCAAACCAAAAAGGCCACTGGTTCCCCCAGTTCAGAGAATAAACCTCTGATTCCCCACTTCTGCATCAGTCCCAATTATTTAAGAAGAGGCAGGCAACAAGACCACTACGTACAAATAGGGGGACAACCTGGACTTGATATCTTCACCTATCTTTATCATGGCATAAAAGCCAGAGCCAGCTGGTGAAAGGTCTTGAGTGAGAAGAATCATGGTAGGACCTGGATTCCAGATCTCTAAATTTGACTGCAAAGAGCTGGATAGTACCAAACTGCCAAGACACCATCACCAGTCAAAACTTCCTCCCTGGGCCTAAACAAAGAACATCAGCACACCACAAGTAGTTTGACCTATTTCACCCTAACGGGACAAAGGTCACACTGACGGATAGGAAAGGTTAAGTAGATGAAAACACTATGGGGAAAAAGCACAAAAATCTTTTCAAGTAATTTGGCTAGATATAAAGAAGCTAAAAAATTTTATTTTTATTTATTAAAAGGGGGCAGGAGAGATGAATCAGTGGTTAAGAGCACTAATTGCTCTTCCAGACAGTCCAAGTTTGATTCCCAGCACCCACATGATTGCTCATAAATGTCTCAATTTATCTCATAAATTCCAATCTCAAGGAATTCCATGTCCTATTCTATTCCATCTCCTTGGACATATGTACATGGCGCAAGACATATATGCAAGCAAAACACCCACTCACATAAAATAAGAACTGTGTGACCTGCATTGGGGGCGGGGTTGAGTGGGTGGAAGTACAGGTGGTAGAGGACAACTTTCAGTAGTCGGTTCTTCCCCTCCACCGTGGGATCCTGGGCTTGAACTCAGGTTGGCATTTTTGTACGACACACATCTTTACCTACTGAGCTCACTCATTGGCCTGAAACTAGAGATTTTCACAGTAAAAACACACAAGATTGATGTTTCCCATTGGTTTTTGATTTTGTCCCTATAGAAAGCGGATTCTTGTGACAGTTTCTACATTTCTCCAATGACACCATGTGCTAACTGAAACAGTGTTTCGTGTTTGTGGTGTCTTATAGATCCTATTTTCAATGACTCATCTATCAGCATTCATATGGCTAAAATATGCTGGAAGATAATTTCCCTTCTCTGCAAAAAAAAAAAAAATGGGGTGGGAGACATGGACTGGGTTACAGTGAATTTCTTTCTTTACAGAAAAGTTCAAAAGAGTCAAAATACAATCAATAATTCAAGTTTTTAAAATGTGGGAAGGCATTTAGAAGAGAAATCTAGATAAATCTCAGCATAATGATTCAGGAACAGTTCAAGTTCGACTTGAGATGAATTCAGCATTACGACCTAGAGAATCTCCTCGAAACTACAGTCTATTCAAGGGCATGCAGATCACCGAAAGGCACAACCATAGAATCAAAGCAGACACAGGTCCTCAGAGTCTGTGTCTCTCTGAGGCCCTTCCTCACTCACATTAGGCAACACCAATGCTCTCCCCTCAATGTGGATTCCAAAGTGCCAAACCTCAATCTTTTAGCTATATGTAATAAGACAAATTTTTTAATATGCAAGCCAGGCTTGGTAGTGCACACCTATAATCCCAGCACTTGGAAGGCAGAGGCAAGGGAATCTCTGCGAGCTCAAGGCCAGCCTGGTCTACATAGCAAGTTCCAGGACAGCCGGGGCCAGCAACATAGTGAGACTCTATTAAAAATAAAATAAAATTACTAAGGCGTAAGGTGACACAAACCATGGATCTATGCCTGCCTGTAACAGAGTTACCATCCTCAAGGGTAGTTTAAACTCTGAAAATGAAACAGCACTAATGAAGCTAAATATACAGTTTGGTTGATAGAATGTTTGCCTAGCATGCAGGAAGCCTTGGGTTTGATCCTGCATATACTGGTCACGGCAGTACACACCTGCAATCCCAGCATAAGGAGGTGGAGGATTCAAAGTTCAAAGTCACCATAGGCTACATAGTGGATTCAAGGCCTGTCTGGAACACAGGAAACCCCGCCTCAAAACAACAAAAAGATGTAAGGTTTTGGATAAAGAAGAGTAGAAATGGGACTGACTCTAAGGCCAGACCCACGAACCTAAACAACCAAATTAATGAAGTTATCAGACAACAGTGTCAACAGAGAGCCCCGAAACTACGAGGGAAAAGACTGGCATTCACAAACTGCAGCTAGGCAGCAACCTGGCTAAAGCCAAATAGGCCGAGGGTTCCAGCTGCAGTCAGTTCATTGAAAGCACCAAACCCCTCCTCATCTTTGAGAAAATTCTGCATACCTAATTATAGCAGGATTCAAACATTATGAAAAGAAGCCATAAGCGTAATGAAGACCCATAAATATCATCTTGTTCAACTTTGAAATTTTAAAGATGTTGTGGAATATTAATTTAAGATGTATTGCATTTGTTTATGCTGTGGAACATTTGTTTTAATGATGCAAAGATGTGTTGCATTCTTATATGTTGGATTTGTTTAACACTGTGAAGCTGTGTTGTCTATCTAAAATACCTAATGGTCTAATAAACAGTTGTACAGCCAATAGCAAGGCAGGAGAAAGGAAAGATCATGGAGCAAGAACAAGGAGAGAACACAAGGGGCCAGCCAAGGAGGAAGAGTGAAAGCAAGATTACAGAAGCAAGAGAAGAAAAATGCAAAAGAGGGGCAAAAGGTAGATGGAATAATTTAAGTTAAAGAAAGCTGGCAAGAAATAAGCCAAGCTAGGGCAGGGCATTTATAAGGAAAAATAAACTTCTGTTGAGTATTTATTTGGGAGCTGGGTCAAAAAGAGTAAAAACAACCAACAATATAGAAAGTGTAAAAATTCAAAAGCATGACGTCACTCACAGCAAGTGACAAGAGAGAAAATAACCAGTGACTCTCGGATTGACCACAAGCAAAGGTTTGGTTTTGCTGAAAGCAGTCCCTTTCACTCTCCCTGCTACCTACAGTAAGATTCGGCTCATGCACACACTGGCAAGCTAATCTGGCCAGGCTGGTCAGGCTTAGAGCCCATGGCCTGATTTGTGAACTAAGCAAACCATGAGTTATGGGAAAATCACCAATGAGCTCCTCACACTAACCTTCCACCAAGGACTGGTAAGGAAAGCTTCCCTGAGTTCCATGCTTATAGCAAAAGAAAGCTGCTGTCCCACAAATGAAAATCCCAGAGAATCCAGACAACAATGAGGACCCTAAGAAGAGATATACATGGAACTAATCTACATGGGAAGTAGAAAAAGACAAGATCTCATGAGTAATTGGGAGCATGGGGACCAGGGGAGAGGTTTGAAGGGGAGAGAAAAGGAGGGTAACAGAGAAAAATGTGTAGCTCAATAAAATCAATTAAAAAGAAAAAAAAGCTGCTGTCTGTCCTCACCTTACATCCTAGAGAACAACCCTGGAATCATGGAAGGTCGCCAATTCCTCATTTACTTGAAACATGAAATGTGTTTAGTCCATCATCCCAGTAGGGGAAAAGAGGATGAAGACAGGCCTGAAAACAAGGCGCTTGACATCACCACCACCAAACTGAGAAAGAACTACTGAGAAAACTCAACACCCACTTTCTAAAACAACCCAAAGCCATGTCCTAAATTCTCAGGGCATGAGAATTTTTCTAATCTATAAACAACTTCTGACCATGAAATAACATCTCTTAAGAGCTTCCCAACCCTGCAGCTCCTGCGCCTCTGATCCCAACAAACATGCAGCGTGGGAGGCCCTCCTGCCATCAGTGCCCTCGATTTGCAGGCAAGAAAAAGAAAGTGGGTTAGAACCCTCACATCTAATGTTCTCACTGAAACATGAAGAACTAACACAGCTCTAGGCAAGTCCCACATGTAGGCCACCTGAAGAGCATTTCCAGTTTCAAATGTTCTACACCAACCAGCTCCCAAGAGACTGGGAAGCAATCACCTTAGCTTGAGGAACAAATCCTGAATGCCAATCATGTGGGTGTTCATACCATAGACCTTGCCAAGCAGCATATTCAAACTCACTGCACCACTGCCCTAACATGAATTAGTCACACCGAGGTTTTCCAGGGCTCAGCCATGTCAATGAATAGTCTCCACTTGACTTCTTACCTAGTAACTTCTCAGTTGACAGCACCCACCATATTCCAGCAGGTGTCTTCTCAGAGACAATGAATGCAGATGGTGCCAAATTCTTCCCCAAACTCGGTCTGTTTCCTGGATAGATCACGCCATTAGCTTCCAGGGAAAGTAGTGAGTATTAAGGTGTGTTGCTTTTGTTTATGCTGCATTTGTTTACCTCTGTGAAGCTGTGGCCCTCTGCCTGTCTAAAACACCTCCTGGTGGTCTAATAAAGAGCTCAACAGTCACTAGCAAGGAAGGAGCAAGAATAGGTGGGGCTGGCAGGCAGATAATAAATAAATAAAAGGAGAAACAAGGAAGAGCAAGAGAACAGTAGAGGAGGAGGACATCAAGGGTGAGCCAGTCAGCTACACAGCAAGCCATGGACAAAGTAAAGAAAGGTATATGGAAATAAGAGCAAGATAAAAGCCTAGAGGCAAAAGGTAGTGGGGATAATTTAAGAAAGCTGGCTAGAGCAGAGCGGTGGTGGCGCACGCCTTTAATCCCAGGACTCGGGAGGCAGAGGCAGGCGGATCTCTGTGAGTTCGATGCCAGCCTGGTCTATAAGAGCTAGTTCCAGGATAGGAACCAAAAGCTACGGAGAAGGCTGGAGGGATGGCTCAGTGGTTAAGAGCATTGCCTGCTCTTCCAAAGGTCCTGAGTTCAATTCCCGGCAACCACATGGTGGCTCACAACCATCTGTAATGAGGTCTGGTGCCCTCTTCTGGACTGCAGACATACACACAGACAGAATATTGTATGCATAATAAATAAATAAATATTTAAAAAAAAAAACTACGGAGAAACCCTGTCTCGAAAATCCCAAAAAAAAAAAAAAAAAAAAAAAAGGAAAGCTGGCTAGAAACAAGTCAAAACCAGGCATTCCTAAGAATAAGCCTCTGTGTTTATTTGGGAGCTGGTGGTGGTCCCCCAAAAGCCAAAAGAGTAAAACATCGCAAAACGGAGTACAAACTTTATGAAAATCATCAAGTTCTGCTTCTAGAGCAGCTATTACTACAGATGAATTTACCTTCCCTCTATGTAACATTATTTCAAGATAAAAACAGGGGCAGATAACCTTTTAAACTCATTTTTAAAGGTGTAGGGCTTTACAAAACAGGAAAAAGGCAACAACTTTATTTTCTAGTTTGAGATTGTGCTGTCTTTGAGACCGATTTACAGGAAAATGAAAGTTATCTCTAACCATCTGTCAAACACTGTCCAGCTGCACTTCTGAAGAAAGAAGAGCCTTACGCATCCAGAGCAAGCTCTATGCTTCTGTGGGGAAAACCTCAGGGTAGTGGGAATTTAAAACAGCAGGGGACTGAGGAATGAAATGTGAATGAAGGAGGGACAGAGAGAGAGAAAAGGAGAGAGAGAGGGGAGGAAAACGAGGGAGAGAGAAAATACACATTTTAAACCAGGCATGGCAGTACATACAGGAAGCTGAAGAAAGAGGACTGCCGTAAGTCTGAGGCCAATCAGGACAGGAACAGTAAAGCCCAGTCTCAAAAAATAAATAAATACATACACACATACATACATACAGGGAAGGAGGGAGATACACTGATTGGTTTTTAAAAAGTAAAGGATTTGAAAACATCAGTTCTATTTAAGAAGATCTGAGGAGTCAGCAGGAGTGAGGAGTGATTATGATCAAAATACATGAAAAAAAGTTTAAAAAAAAAAAAGATAGCAGGAATCACTTCTCAGCCTTCTATCTAAAATCAGCTGAAGACCCTAACCCTGACCCCTAGAATTAAAAGCTTGCACTCAAGGCAAAACACATTTCAGAAGACCGGACACTCTTGAAATACAGAATTTTATTTAGAAACTGTTTAAAGTAGAAAAAAACCCTGTCAAGAAAGACCAGGTGGAAAAATGGGTTCCCAATAAAATGGAATTTGGGGGCAACAGAAGTCTAAAAGGCCACAAAGGAGAAATAGCACCACTGTCATCTGAACAATGGCTAGTTACTTGCATTTTTTTTTTGGCATTGTTAATCACTAAATTGGATTTTCCTCTGAATTCCACACAGAGCATGCACTACATAACAATCTGTCATAAAATACCTGTTTTCTACACACAGCATAAGACAAGCTACCACCAGAAACAAACCAACACAAACACATCAGGGGCTGAACAACCTCAGTAGTGGGTAACACACATTTTGCAGAATTCTGCCAAACGAACTGAATAGGTCATGGGCAAAGCAAATGAGGGAGAATTAAGGAATGAAAGTATTTTAAATATTAATATTTCAGTCATGGTACTGTATATTCTAAAAAAAAAAAACATTTTAACATTTAGTAACACACGAGAATTTTATCTCCAAAGAGATTAGTGCACTGGCAAAGTATTTGGGTGACAATGGAGAGCTGTGGACAGCAGACACCGAACACCCCAGCCTCACAGAGCCCAAGGTGACACTGGCCTTCACTGATCACTCCTTTGCCAGAGGTCCAGAAAGTACTTGCAGCTGCGATCACCAGCCTGCTGTATTTACAATGCTCAGCAGCAAACTTAAGGAGCCAGAGGCGTCCCCAGAGGTCAAGGGGAGCAGAGAAGAGAACGTGGTAAATGTAAACTTACAAGACAGTACAACGGGACTAGGCGCCCATTCAAATCCCAGAGATATGGGCAGGTCCCAGAATCACAATACACAGGAACTTGGGGGACTGTTTGAAAAATCCTCAGAGGAAAGCTCAGCAAAAGCTGAGCTCTGTCTCAGGCACTGCAGGGCTGAGACGCCCTCTATTCACCCAAGCTACCATGTTGCTTATATATTTTATAGTAGGGATGCAACTGGTCAATGACACCTAATGGCTTTACAGAACAACTTTTCAAACTTTCCTTCTGGGCCAAAGACTACATCTATGAGATGTAGTCTGGAAAGGCCTGTATCAGCAGGTTCCAAAGGGTCTAAAGTCTGGCCCTTCCTTCCCAGACACAATATAGGACACACAAAATCTCCTGTCATGTTACATTTTATATTTTGAAATATGGAAGCATATTTTAAATACTCTTAAGGCATTATTTATTAAAACGTTCTCTGCCAGAATTTCACTTAAAATTCATATCAGTCTTTACATTTCTCTGAGTATTTGTAATACCTCAATGTATTACAAAACCCCCTTCTCCATCAGTCAGTGTGACCAGCATCCACATGAAGAGCCCCATGGTTGGCCTCTCTGTCCCCTAGTGAACCAACTAGATGTTAATACTGCTCTGCTGCAAGGCAACAGCTCCTAACTCAAACTCATCGGAAAGAGACTTCTGCAAAGTGCACTTTGAAGAAGAGGTACTTTTTGCTTATGAAAAGAAACCAGTGAATTCTCTAAGAATAACAAAAGGGTGTATTTAACAGTTAAGCACATGATTTGGAGTGAAGAATTCGGATGTTGCTCTGCTGGTCCAGGCTGCTTAATACTCTTCTTGTTCCTCCTGTGGGCCCCCTTCATCAGGTATCACAAAGCCTTCCTGAAATGGGAAATGAAAGTTGGGGAAAGCTGTTACTCAATACTGAATGCCAGTTCCTCCTTCTACTCATTGACCTCACAATTTAAGCCTCTCCATGTAGGTAGTTCTTCTTGTCTCCCACACATCTGGCACTTCAACACATAAGCCAGGGATATATAATTTATAATAATTTATAATATATACTATTATATTTTTTTAGACAATGGCATCATTTCTTTTTTTTGTTTTGATTTTTGATATAAGATCTCCCTATGTAGCCTTGCCTAGCCTGCAGCTTGCTTAAATATAGACCAAACTGGCTTCAAAATCAAATTGTTCTACCTTTCCCTCCTGAGTTCCACATTTAAATGTGTCTATCACACCCAACAATAGCACCATTTCTTTTAATGCCAAAAACTACACACAAATTCATCCTCAAAGCACTAGGATAATGAATGTGTCTAAATATATCTTTAAAATGTGCATTCCCTCAAAAGTCTTTAACTCCAAGTTCACTACTACAGAGAATGAGACCCTGCCTCAAAAAATTTCTGTCAAAGCTCCAATGACAGAGAACTTAACTCTACACAAGACAAAAGTGGATTCAATCCCAAGTTGCATAACAAAACAAAGGCAAATTTAATGACATTTAAGCAGGTAGAACAGCACACACACACAAAACTCCAAAATTCAGGACACACAAACAGGAGTTCAAAGTCATCCTTAGCTATGTAGTGAGTTCAAGTCTAAGCAAGGTTATGAAACCCTTGATTTAATCAAAAACAAAAAAACCTGAAGATGACTATCAAGTTCAGTATCCTAACTGGGTGTGGTGGCTCACACCTGTATTTCTAGCACTTCAAGAGGCTGAGGCAGGAGGACTGCTAAATTACAGTACAAAATGGCCACACTGCTCTACCGTAAAAAACACACCTTGACTTTTCTTTTTAACTAAATCTCTATAGCTTAAAAAGTAGTTAAGATGTACTTTCCCTAAAAAAACCAAAGACTTATTTAATCATCTAGCTTCACATTTCACTACTGAACATGATGCAAACGTTAACGATTTATTGGACAAATTAGCAGCTTCTCAGTCATCTGTCTTAATCCTTCAAAATTCCAACAGTATGTTTAGAAAACTACTAGTTAATTTGTATAGTATTACACAGACCTTGTGAGGTATGTGCAATTACAAATACTGTTAAATAGTAGGTATGGCCGGGTATCATATCCTAAATCCAGGAGGAAGAAAAGCAGGCTTCTCTGATGAATATGTCATGATTAAAGGCTATGTAATAAAGATGGATCCAAAGAAAATCACACAGGGAGTCAGGCAAGCTCCTGGGAGGGAGGTGCAAAGGCATACCCTGGCAGCTATGAGTGCAAACATCAAGGACCAAGGACCAAGGACATGCCTGGGGTCCTGACAATGGCCAACAACAACACATCCAGCTGGAGTGGTCAAACTGCAAGGATGGGATGGTCAATAAACTACAGAAGTGGACAAGCCAGCCATTTCTGTAGTTGATTGCTTCCCTAAGCAAAGACACAGGGACGTCAAGATGCTCTTTGGTTGACTTGGAGAAAATCAAAAATGAAATTTTCTGGTGAACCCTACCCTGGAACAGAGGTGCCAGCACAAAATGAGCTGAAATCAACAATGTTAAACTTTTTCTTAGTTGACAGAATGGAAAGAAAATATCTCAAAGTAAACACGTACATCTGTGGCATAAAGAATATCTACAATCCTCTGCAGTACAGGGTCATTTTCCCCCTCATTCTCCTGGCAAATCAATTCAATGTTCCTTAGCTTTCCAAAGTAGAAGTCTCTCTCTTTCTCCAAGTCTTCAACAGTAAGCTTCAAAACTTTGACCTGTAAAAGATATTGAAAACAGTAAGCATTGAAACAGCAAGCATTGATGTACTAACATAATATCAAACCCAAAAAAATGGTGTGTCCTTTGATCAAAATAAAACATAAGCAAAAATCCAGTTCAGTTTAATTTTCTTCAGTCTCAGATATATAATGTATACTAGTTCACAGTAATCTTGACTATGAGTTCTCAAGAAAGGGAAGACTATAAGACTACACCTTAAAGCTAGGCATGATGGCATATGCCTTGAATACCAGCATTCAGGAGGCAGAGGCAGGTTGATCTCTGTGAATAAGACCAGCCTGGTCCACACAGTGAGTTCTAGAACAGCCAGGGCTACACAGATAAACCCTGCCTCAAAAGAGAGAGGGAGGGATTGAAGGAGGGAGGGAGGGAGAGAGAGAGGGAGGGAGGGAGGACTATACCTTAAATTATTAGAAAGCTTTTCACTGAGATGGGATCAAAAATGGAAAAGTTAAGGCTGGCTGAGATGGGACTAAAACCCACAACCCAGCTTAGCAAAACGACCAACAATCATCACTATGTCCTTACCAGAAGAATGGTCAATTTAGTCCAAGACTTGCTGCATATATCATTCAAAACATTAGGTGGCTCTAAGCCCCTGTAAGTCCTACTAGAGGGCTTTGGTTTCCACAAACAAGCTACTGAGAAATTAAATTAAAAAATTAATCTTGCCAGGCATGGTGACATATACCTTTAACCCCAGCACTCAGGCAGTTGGATCTCTGAATTCAAGGCCAGTTTGATCCACATGAGTTAGTTCCAGGCCAACAAGAACTATATTCTGAGACCCTGTCTCTAATAATAATAATAATAATAACAACAACAACAACAAATTTCGTGGCTCAAGAGATGGGTCACTGGCTAGTACTGCTCTTACAAAGGACATAGGCTTAGTTCCCAGAAACAACGTGGTAGCTCACAACAACCTGTAACTCCAATTCCAGGGAGCAGAATGTAGCACTTCTGGCCTCCAGGAGCTCCTGCATGCAGGTGGTGAACAGAAACTCACACAGGCACACACAAATCTGGTGTGAGACTACAGCGGATTTGACAACACATATCAACAGATTTTTTTTTTTTTTAAGTACAAATCCTGGCAGAGTTTGACACACAGCTGTAATCCCAGAATTTAGGAGTCAGGAAAGATGATGGCAAGTTCCAAGACAATTTAGGCCACACATAAGACACTCAAAAGACTTTAAGTAACTATCTCCATGATGACTTAAGGTGGGATCCCTGCAAACCAACCAAGGATGAGTAAGTACTACAAAGTAATCGACACAGAATACAGTGCTGCTCTCTGCCTAACCAACCTATCTGCTTCATGTCTCCCATTTATCTAGGGCTACAAATTCAAATGCTTTCAGGGAGGCCACCAGACAGAACATGTAACTGAATGGGGTTTGGACTTTGGCAACCTGAGAAAAGCATACAGTCCTTCATATTAACTTTTTTTAAAAAAAACTTATTCGGGTCAAGAGCCAGGTATATTGGTTCACACCTATAAATCCAACATTTAGAAGGTGAGGTCTGGACAAGCCAGAAACTAGCAAAAACAAAAGGGATTTTTAAAAAAGAGGGGGGGGGGGCTGGAGAGATGGCTCAGAGGTTAAGAGCACTGATTGCTCTTCCAGAGGTCCTGAGTTCAATTCCCAGCAACCACCACATGGTGGCTCACAACCATCTGTAATAAGATCTGGTGCCCTCTTCTGGCTAGCAAGCATACAGACAAAACACTGTATACAAATAAATAAAATCTTTAAAAAAAAAAAAAAAAAGAAAGAAAGAGAGAGAGAGAGAGAGAGAGAGAGAGAAGGCCAATGTGTTTCTGTGGTACAGACCAGCTGGGTGTGAGAATCTGACCCTAACTTTCCAGGGTAAAAGAAGAAACTGGTTAGTACAAAGTCAGTTTCCTGACCTCCCACATCATCGTCAGAGGCCCACAACTACTCAGAACTCCAGGTCTTCAAAACCTTAGCCTACCCAATCTCAACTATTGAAACCTATTCCGAAATTAGCAATGATGATAAATACCAATCTCCAAAGCAGGGAGGTCTCCCTTTTCTGATCCATTTCTTATTTCTCGCACAAGCCAAGAAGATAGAACCCATGTGAACTTTTAAAGAACACTGCAGCATCTACTCCATTCCATCCAGACTATAAAAACAATCATCATTTAATCCAATGGAGTCTGTACCAAACACCATTCCAGATATCTGAATTACTGTGAGCAAGTGTTAGCTCCCTCCAGGCACAGAAGCAGAGGTTACAGCATGGCCACAAATTCAAAGCCAGTCTAGTCTGCATAGTAAGCCTGTCTCAAAAGAAAAAAGTGAACAACAAAAAAACCTACCCAAGCCCCCACCTCACACATTAAGTATTTAGTCCAGAGAGGCTAGCTGAAAAGCGTAAATGAAATAATGGCAAAGCAGTTCTCATTTCCTCCTTGGGCTCATCATGAAAAAACTGTCTATTTCTACAGAATGAAAGATCAACTTGCCAGTCATGTAGCCTCAGCTGACCACTCTTTATGCTCTTGTATCTTTTTTTCTGTAACTGCTTCCTCTGACGTTTTAGGGAGGTCTCCTTTTTCTCCATAATTCTATATTTTATAGCAACAGTGACTAGTAGATGACTGAATCAAACTAATCACTCAAAAGCATTACACAAGGAAGGAAAAATACAAAGAGGATCAAGAGTCCCCATTCTGCTTTTCTGATCTACCTCCAGTCACTGACCCGTACAGAAGAGAACCAGAAGAGCAACAGTCTCCCCCGTACGTCCACTCTCAATCTCCAGGAGGCAACTCTTCATTGTCTTTTCTCTCTCAATCCCAGAGAATCCGAGGGCATTCCAATGAGGTTCAAGACTATGATCCACAGTGTGGATCTTAACTGCCTATAACTCCAGTACCAGGGATCCACTGACTTCTTCTGGTCTTTACACATATATCAGACACATAGACAAACACACATGAATAAGAATAAATCTTTTCTTTTTAAGTTGATTTCCAGACAGACATAGGTTTCTGTGGTACTAGGAAAGCCCGAACCCTGTTCTACTCCACGGCTCATGGCCAATTCTGCAGCCAAAGCCTCACATATATCAAAACAACTGCAGGCAAGAGAGAAGCCCCTGCCCTCATGAGTGAAGCAAGGAACCCACAATAACAATGTCAACAACACAAGAGGGGCATACCTGCTGCACCAATTCAGCTGCTTCGTCATCCCCATTACCCACACCAGGATTCTTTCGCACCATCCCTGGACCAGCCTTAGGAGCTGCAGTAGTTCTCTGTGTTGCAATGGGTCTCTGCGGAGCTGAGAAAAGACTAACCATGTTAGAAGAAATTTCGAAAACAGACAGAAACACACAAAAAGCAAGAAGTCTGTATAACTGCTTTCCACAGTCAGCGAAGGAACTGATGGCTACTACAGAGCCCAAATACAAGAGCACACCACCAAGTGGTTCTTATCCTGGCAGTAGACTTAATAACAATCTTAGCAAGCTCCTTCATGCTGGGGAGAGCCTCTAACAAGATCTTCACTCTGCTACAGCCAACTGCCAGCCGAAAGGTGTAATCACACTGGTACATACAATGAAAGGCCTTAACCCAAAAGCAATGCAGTTTCATGGATCAAAGGCAAACCTTGTATAAAGAACAGATCACAATCTCAGCTGGTACTTCAATACTCTGTGCTCCACCTGGAAAACTAGAACTCTCTAACTTACTGCCTCAGACTCCCTGTGTTAGGTAAGGGAAGGGGCTCACAAAGGCTAGGAGTAGAGCCCGCCTTTACCACTGTAGCTTCAGAGTTCACCTTTTAGATGTCTATGGGGTCAGGAGAGAAACCGTAACCAAGATTTACAGATCTCTTAGTGGTTATAACCAAAAGGCAGACAATGCAATGACAGAAAATGATCTGCAAGTTTACATAACTAAGAATGGGCTACTTCACGATAAATGCAACCCTCTTCACTTTAGTTATTCATCTAGCAAATATTCTGTAAACACAGATATTAAGCCAGGCTTAGAAATATCCTATCTTCCCAGTACCCCAAAAATGTATAATCACAGGCCTTTTGTCCACTCATAGGCATTTTGTCTGGACGGCACTCTTTGGTACTTGCTTATCCTGAACACTAAATGTTTACTACAAGTCATCTGAAATATGCTACGTCTAAGATTACGTATGTAGTTGCCATTCTCAAAAACTAAGGAATAAAAAAAAAACACAGTTCTGAGGGCAATCAAAACCCTCCTATACCACTAATGGTTGATGTGAGTTTCCCCTCTGTATGCTGTGAATACCACTGGTTAATAAAGAAACTGTTTTGGGCCTATAGCAGAGCTGTAAGGGAATAGAGCTAGGTGGGGAAAACTAAGTCGAATGCTGGGAGAAAGGAGGCAGAATCAGAGGGAGAAGCGATGTAGCCCCACCAGAGACATTTGCCCCTGGTAAGCCACAGCCACGTGGCAATACACAGATTAATGGAGATGTGTTAAATTAATATGTAAGAGTTAGCCAATAAGAATCTAGAGCTAATGGGTCAAGCAGTGATTCAATTAATACAGTTTCTGTGTGGTTATTTCAGAAGTCTGGGCACCTGGGAACCATCAAGCGGCCTTCCATCAACAAATGGTAAGACACTGCTGATGGTACGGCAGTGGCCAGTGGCCAGCGGCAGTGCAAACAGGCAGCTCTACAAACACTTTAATGTAGCCCAGGAATTCAGCTTCAAAAATACACTCTTGGGTACACACCCAAGAGAAATAAAAATGTGTTCTACATAGAAACTACATAAACCTCACAGCAGTACACTCAAGACAGCCAACACCAGCAACAACTCCACAACCAACAGACAAATGAGTTGCTCCACACAATGGAGGATTATGATGCAGTAAAAACAATCAAGTACTAAGCCAGGCTGTTGGGAGGGAAAGGCAAGAATATCAGAAGTTCAAGGACCGACTGGGCAACCTTACAAGAGCCAATCTCAAAATTTTGAAAAGAAGGTATGGATGTGGGGTACACTGATATCAGAAGTACACAGCTTCCCTAGCATGTGTGAGATGGGACTGGGAAGAGGGGGAGACAGAAAAAAAGAACCAGCTGGGGGGTATGGACATACACCTTTAAACCAAACATTTGGGAGGCAGAAACAGACAGGTCTGGGTGTTTGAGGTCAGCCTGGTCTACATAGTGAGTTCCAGACAAATCAGAGCAACACAGTGAGAGACTCTCAAAAAAATAAATAAATAAAAACTGATAAATACTATAAAACATTGAAATTATTGTGCTAAATAAAGGAAGCCAGACACAAGATGACACTATTCTATGGTTTCATTTATAGAAAAATGTCCAAAATAAGTGAAGTCATAGAAACCAGGTAAGTAAAGACCTAGAGCCAGGAAAGAGAGAAAAGTTGGAGGAAATGAACACAAACAATTGAGCACAAGAAGGTTTCTTTTTGAGTGATCAAAATATCCTTAAATTGTTTGTGGTAAAGCCAGGTGGTGGTGGTGCACACCTTTAATCCCAGCACTTGGAAAATAGAGGCAGGCAGATCTTTGTGAATTCAAGGCCAGCCTGGTCTACATAATGAGTGGCAGAAGAGCCAGAGCTACACAGTGAGAGCTGCCTAAATAAATAAATAAATAAATAGCAAAACATAAACTAACAAACAAAAAAGGTGAGAGCTTTCCTAAGCTTTACTGGCTTTCAGTCATTAAAATGCTTGCCTTAAAAACCTCAAGTCCTGAGCTGTATTCCCAGAACCCATGTAACAGTGCGTGCTTATAATCCCAGTGATAGAGAGGCTCCCTGGCAAGTCAGCTTAGCCTATTAAACAAGTTCCAAGTCAATGAAGTATCTCAAAGAAACAGATGAATGGTACCTGAGAAATATTTAAATGCACCTTCACATACACACACATGAATATATGCACGTGTGCGTGTATACATATACATACACACACACACTAAGAAGTTGGAGAGATGGTTCAGAAGAGCACTTGCTTATCTTCCAGAGGACCTGGTTCAATTTCCAACACCCACATAGTGGTTCACAGCCATCTATAATTACAGTTCCAGGGAATTCAACACCCTCTTCTGACCTCTGAGGGCACCAGGCACACATGCAATACAGACATACATGCAAACAAAGCACCCATAAACATAAAAATAAATTGCAATTTTTTTTTTAGGTTTAAACATTTTAAGAAGGTAAAAAAGTATGGTGCATGTATTCTTTCTCAATAAAGTTATTAAAACAAAACTCCAATAGGTGGAGCAGAAAGAACAAAGTTCAAAGTCATTCTTGGCTACACAGTGAGTTCAAAGCCAGCCTTGGCCAGAGACCCTGTCTCAACAACAGCAACAACAACAAAGCAACACTCCATCTTTAGCAGGGAGTGGTGGCCCAGAACATACGTACATGTTCTATGAATATACTACTAAAAAGACATCTTGGGAAACCAAGCCCAAACATTTTCAAGACACTCTTTACCATCCACTTGCCCCTCCCTCCTAGGCCCTGCTAGCAGCAAAGCAAGCCACAGCAGTTCTCCCACTTAATCTCCATGGACGAAGACACAAGCAGGCACAGAAGGTTGGCCTACAGACTGACGGCTAGAAGAATCCCTGAGACCTAGAAAACTCTTAAAGTCCTAAACCTCAGACAACTGAAACTTACTCTCAGGTATTTACAAAATGCCCTAATTTCCCATGGAAATAAAGCTCTGTTATGTGAACTAGCAGAAGTAAATTCTATGACATTCAACAAAAAAGTCCTTAGGTAACACAGCATACAGGTCAGAGCAAGTGTTAACTCTCCACTTTACAGAGAAGGACGACCAGGGGCAAGAGTGAAGAGGTTTCCGCGGAGCTGCACAGCACAGGCACGTATCTGCCACGTGCAGAATCATGTCCCTGCCAAAGGCACAGGGCACGCCTATGGCTACTCAACTCTCCTGATCCAGGGCTACAGCACAGTTCTATGCAGAGTCCCTATACCCAATGTTGAATGAGTGGAATTACTGGAACCGGGCTAACGGTTCTCTTTACCTGCATTACCGGAGCTGAGAGGTTTCTTCGGTTTACTCAGAGCTGGGGCGACAAGAGAAGGAGCCACTGCCGTTTCTTGACCTTGTCTGGCAGCTACAGGGTCATACTCTTTTCCATCATAATTTGCATCAAAAAACTTCTTGAACCACTGAACGAATTCAAAATTGTCCTGAAATTTTCCTTTTACTAATTTATCCACAGGAATTATCTGCAGAAAAAAATCAAGACCATTTAGACCAAACCAAAGGCTTTGTTTGGCAAGCATCAAACCTGCCCATAAATCAGAACAACACAAGTTCTGCCAAATTAAGAAAATGTTTTAGAGATCTTACTGCTAAGTTCAGTTTGCCTTCAATACAGTACCAATCCCTAGTCAGTCTTCCAAACTCCTGAGAAGAAACGTCAAAAAAAACCAGAGACCTGGATATGGTTAAGTGCCTGCCTGGCTGCACAAGGCCTTGTGCTGCACCCTAAGCACCACAGGAGAACTAGCATCACCAAAGTCATAACCACACATTCAGACACCTAAAAGGTAGCAGAAGTTTCACTGTACCATAAAGAGAAATACCCTGGTTGAGTGCAATGGCACACATCTGAGAACACTCTGGGAGCTGAGACAGGAACATGTCCAATTTGAGGTCAGCCTAGGCTACACAGTAAGACTCTAGAAAGGGAGGGAGGAAGGAAGGAGAGAAGGAAGGATGGGTGGATGAAAAGTCAAAATGCAGAATCAAGTACAGTATATTTTATAGAAGTAAATCTAAAAAATAATAATAATAAAATAAAAATCCAGGCAATGGTGGAGCTTACCTTTATTCCCAGCACTCGGGAGGCAGAGGCAGGTGGATCTTTGAGAGTTCCAGGACAGCTAGGGTTATTACACAGAGAAATCCTGTCTTAAAAAACAAAAAACAAACAAAAAAAAGCTGAATGACCCATAGCTAGGCAGGATTTTTCAGGGCAGAGAGAATGCTGGGAAGAAGGCAGAGTCACCAGTGGACACAGAGGGAAGAGACATGCAGGAAAAGAGGTAAAAGCCATGAGTCATGTGGCAATACACAGATGAACAGAAATGGGTTAATTTTAGTTATAAGAGCTAGTTAAGAGCAAGCCTAAGCTATTATAATTAAGTCTCTGTGTCATTTATTTGGAGCTGGTTAGTGGGCCAGAGAAAGACTCCCAAGTATGAAAGGACCAGTGAGATGGTTCGGTGGGTACAGCTGCAGCCATGAATCACATATACACATGCACTCATACACTCTCCTCTCTTTCCTTCTCTCAATAAAATGGAATGAAAGAAAGTTTTAGGAGGTAGAGGGACATTGAATGAGTGACAGCACTTTTTGCTCTCATAGAAGACCCGGGTTTGGTTCCTTACCTAAATGGTGGCACACAACCACTTATAACTCCAAGGGATGCAACCCCCTCTTCTGACCTCCACAGACACTAGGCACACACAATACATACAAGCAAGCAAAACACTCATATACATAGAATCTTTTAAATTTTATTAAAAAAAAAAATCACTGGTTTAGTGTGATTTAGTGTTGACAGAAGTTTCTGTCCTGCCCAGTCCCAAAGCCATTCAAGCCCAAAGTAACACACAGATGCTTACATTAACTATCCCAAAGAAATACACAGAGGCCTACCTTAATTATAAACTGGTTGGCCCATTAGCTCGGGATTCTTATTAACTAACTCTTACATCTTAACCCATAATTCTTATCTGTGTTAGCCATGTGGCTTGGTACCTTTTATCAATGAGGCATTCTCATCTTGCTTCCTCTGCATCTGGGTGACAACTGCAGACTGAGCCTTTCCTCTTCCCAGAATTGTCCTATTCTGGCCACCCAGCCTATACTTCCTGCTTGGTTACTGGCCAATCAGGTTTTATTAAACCAATACAAGTGACAAATCTTTATAGGGTATAAGATCATTGCCCCACAGTAGTTCAGGTTTACAGGTTGATGGTGCAGGACAATTGTATTCTGTCAATTATATTTTAAATAAACAGTGATTGGTCAGTAGTCAGGTAGGAAGTATAGGCAGGATAACCAGACAGGAAGTAAAGGCAGGTCAATGAGAACAGGAGAATTCTGAGAAGGAAGCTCACAGTCCTATCCAGACACCGAAGAAGCAGGATGTGACCTGCCCTGCTGAAAAAGGTACCGAGCCACGTGGCTAACATAGGCAAGAATAATGGGTTAATATAAGAGTTAATAAGAAGCCTGAGCTAATGGGCCAAGCAGTGTTTTAATGAATACAGTTTCTGTGTGATTATTTCGGGGTTAAGCTAGCTGGGTGGCTGGGGCGAAAAGCAGGCCCTCATGTTACAGGCTGTCTACTCCAAACCGTATTAAATTCAGACAATAAAAAAGACAGTGAAGGAAGCAAGGGCTGGAGGGTAGAGGAAAAGCTGGTTCCCTGTAAATCCTGTTAACTAGAAACAAAGGTAACATAAACTAGAAAGAGAAAATGTCCAGCCCACAAAGTGCCTCACACCTGTAATCCTATCATTCAGGAGGCTGAAGCAGGAAGACCACCATGAGTTCAAAGCCAGCCTGGGCAACACAGTGAGTTCAAGGCCAGCCTGTCGTAAACAAACTTTAAAAAAAATAAATTTTCAAAGAGCCAGCAAGGCTGGGTGTGGTGGTGGCACATGCCTTTAATCCCAGTACTTGAGAAAAAGAAGCAGACAGATCTCTGAAGGCGTAAGTCATAAACAATGCCACACCAGTTTGGAATTATGATTAATAGGGTGGTATTTATTTAAAGGGGAAAAAACTTACAGATCACCGTCAGCCCTCTGCGCAACCAGGAAGGGAGTCTAGTTGCCGGCAGCAGGAAGTGAAGAGAGAGAGGAGAGGGAAGTGAGGGAAGTGGCCGCTTTTTTAAAGGGAGAGACCACGCCCCAATGGGCTGGTATCTCAGCAGCGATAGGCTGGAGGACTGGGAGGACCTCCTGTAACAGATCTCTGTGAATCTGAGAGCAGCCTGGTCTACATAGTGAATTCCAGTATAGTCAGGACTACAGAGAAAGAACTTGTCTCAAAAAACAAAAACACAACAACAAAGAGGGTGGGGAGCAGAGAGAAGCCTCAATTGGTAAAGACACCTGCTGTCAAGCCTGATGACCTCATTTCCCCCCAGTTGTCCTCCTGCATAGGCATGTATATATACACACACACAAACACAAATACACAATCTTTTTGTTAAAGATATCTAAAATTTAAATAAAAAATTTAAACACAAGAAAGAAACCTAAACAAAGGAGTAAAGCTTACTTACTTTGTCAACGCCCATCCTCTTGAAACCTGCTTGTAGTATTTTGAAGTTCTGGATATATTCATGTTCTAGCTTAGCTTGGAATTTCACTTTCTTCAAAGCAATGGAGCCAGGGAAGAGCATGTCCATAAACTGACAGTATGCAGCTCCTGAATAAATAACATAAAAGAAAAAGTCAATTAACTAGGTCACTGAATGCCACACTTTCTCCCCAGACAGAATCTCACTCACTATGTAGCCTTGGTTGGCCTGAAACTCCCAACATAGATCAGGCTGACATTGCACTCAGAGATCTGCCTGCCTCTGCATCCTGAGTGCTGGGATTAAAGATGTTTAACACTATGGCCCACTCTAAATGCTACTAGTAAAAAACCATGGTCATTCACATCCCTTAACCCAAATACAATTTGTTAAAAGAGATGTCTCATGTGCTTAGACCAGGTTCAAACTCAAAGAAGCAAAGATAACCTGGAATTTCTGATCCTCCTGCCTCTACTTCCTTAGTGCTGAAAATTTTAAGCACAAAACAACACATGCTATTACATGTGTGGAGCTCAGGGTGAAAATCAGGGGCTTATGTATAGTAGCTGAGTATTCTACATTTCCAAGCCCCAAATACAATTTTAAAATTTGTACAGTGGCCCACAAACAACTAAAAAGATGGGGCTACAAAGACAGTTCAATGGTTAAGAACATATACAGCCCTTGCAAAGGACCCGTTTAGTTCCCAACAGCCATATCAGGTGGTTCTTAATCACCTGTAACTTCAGCTCTAGGGAAATCTCACACCTCTGTGGGCAACAGCACACATATGCACAAACGCACGCGCGCGCACACACATAATTTAAAGTAATAGAAACAAATATCTTGGGGGGGGGAAGATAAGAGCAAAATCAATTTTTAAAAATCTATTAACAAAGGGCTAGAGATGGCTCAGCAGTTAAGAGCACTCCTGCAGAGGACCTGAGTTTGATTCCCTGCACCCATACAACAACTCAGAATTGTTTGTAATGCTATTTTCCAGGGAATCCAATGCCCTCTTTTGGTGCCTAGGGTATCTGACGCACATGTGGCGTACAGACATACATGCAGGTTAAACACTCATACACATAACATTTTTTTTAATCTATTAACAAAATGACAAGGGGTCTTAAAGTTTACTTTTAGAAATATGTATCTCTGTCAGACCTGGAACTTACTGCAGAGCCAAGGCTAGCTATGAACTCATAGCAATCCCACTGCCTCAACCTCTGGAGTGCTAACTCAAAGCTGGTTTTATCTGACAAATTCTTTAACATATTTTCAATCTGGAAAACAGGCAGAAAATAAAGGTTGCTATGAAAGTCTAACTCTTGTTAGAAATTGCCATAAATAGCCACTAGAAAGAAAAATGAATGCACAAAACAGTAAAAAGGAAAAAAGGGGCGAAACATTTTCTAAATCTTCACAAAGATATAGACTTACTTCTCTCCACAGGAGCACAGAGGATTTCAAAGATCTCTCTTCTGAATTAGGTTAGAAGAAAACTGGAGGAGCTGGGTGTAGTGGTACATACCTGTAACCCCAGCACTCAGGGAAGCTGAGGAAAACAGCTTGGTTCAATGAATTGGCTCAGTACCTAAAGGTGCTGGCTATGCAAGCCTGGAGATCTGAGTTCGATACCTGGAACCCAGGTACACATAGAAAGAGAGAACAAATTCCACAAAGGTGTTCTCTGGCCCATGCATGCCCACACATATACCATACACATGCATAGTTTTTGTTGTTTTGAGACAGAGCTTACAACATAGACCAGGCTGACCTTGAACCCAGAGATATGCCTGCTTCTGACTCTTAAGTGCTGAGATTAAAGCCATACCCCACTATACCCAGCACATATTTTTCTTAGAACTAGGGAGCAACCAAACAGACCAACCAACCAACAACTCAGCAGCAAAAACCGTCTGCTTCTTAGTCATCTGCTCAAAGAATCATTAGTTTTTAGTTTAGAACTCAGAGAGTCCCTAGAGACATTATAACTTTTAAAAACTAAATAGAAGAGTTGGGGATGTAGTACAGTGATAGAGTACTTGCCAAGTATAAGGACTCTGAGTTCAAGTCCCAATACGCACGTACACGTACAAAGAAATTTAAAAACAAGGACCAAAATATGTGGCTCAATAAATACCACAGAGGCCAGAGTCCAACCCTAGCATTACATTGAGCTCCTGATTCCCATGAATCACATTAGAAGCCCATAGGACAGACATAGTTGTCACAGTTGGGGAAAGAAGCATTTTCTAGAAGCGGAGTGTACCATGTGACTACACTCTCATTGACCAAAAATGTGTTAATATATATATAAAATTTAAAAAAAAGAAAAGGAAAAAAAAAAATAAAGCCCACTAAAAGAGCTGGGGATAGAGCCCAACAAGAGTTCCCCAGCTGTGTATAAGGAGCCAGAGGATTTTGGTTGGTTGATTGGTTGGTTGGTTGGCTGGTTATAGAGACAGGATCTTGCAATGTAGTCCAGACTAGTCTGAAACTCTCCATAAATCCTCCTTCCTGCAACTCTCAAATGCTGGGATTACAAAAATGTACCACCATAGCAATCCTCATACCCTTTTCATACATGTCTCAGCTAGGGAAAAAAAAAAATCAGGTTGGGGGGATCCTTTCCACTCTGCCTGAGTGAGACTAGGGCAAAGGTAGACAACTCAAGCAGAGCTTCAAAATAGGCCAACAATCTTCAACAAGAAGAACCCATCAGTCTCTAGCTTGACAGTGTGAAGTAATGGGAGGAGAATAAGGCAGTGTCAGGGTGTCCACTGGCTGTCAAAAACTCCACTCTAAGGCTCTGCTTGGGAACAGAGACCATAAAATACAAGGCCAGGACACAGTCCAATACCAGACAATTTCTTATCTCAAGTACATTGATGCTCAACCTGGTTCAATTCGGGGTACTCTTAGAAAGCTTAATGAAAACCCTAGCCAATATTCCCTTACTAACACTAGGCATGATGGTATACATCTGTAATCCCAAAACTCAGAAAGCTAAAAAAGGTGGATCAGGAATTCAAGACCAGCCCAAACCCAGAAAAGGACAGATACAATATAATCTGTAATCCTAGCATTCCTATAGCAGACAGGAAGGGGTCACAGGGAATTTCCTGGAGGTTGTGGGCCCAGAAAGCCTGGAGTGCATAGGTTGGCAGAAAAAGAGAGAAATCCCTGCCTCAACAAGATAGAAGAGAATCAACTCAAGACCTGTCCTCTGACCTCCGCATGTACTCCACAGCACACTAGATCCCTCACACCCATATATCACACAAAATAAATAACACCAGTGCTTTAATACTAACATACACAAAACACACATGACTACGAAGAGTGTTTAGGCTTCAAAGAGAACATGCAACTTGATTATCTTAAATGACGAATTAAAAAAAAAAATCTGCAGAGGGCTGAAGGGTCATTAATATACAGACCTTAAAATTCAAGCTCAAAATATTTTAACAGGGGGAATACTATTTTGATGTAAACAGAACTGTATAACCAGCATTTGCTTTGTCTTGTATGTTACTCACTGTTAACAGTCTGAGGGGCAAGAAACTGGAAACAAATACAGAGCCAATCCACTAACAGAAGAGTCATACAAAGAAATTACTAGTGCTGCCCACCAGACACAGGGTGGCAAAAAGCAACTCCTGGCTCCTTCTGGACAAAAGCAAGCTTGCTGTCAAAATCACTGTGTGATGTCAAAATCATTCTGTGTGACCAGAGTTTCTTCTCTGATGGTATCTACAACAGACTTGATTGGTTAGCACGCCAAAGATGATCCCTGACAGAACATAGGAAGCCTCTTGATCAGCCTGCCAGTATCACCAAGGTCTTCTCACCCTTTCTCACTTTCAGAGCCAAGCAAGGGCTCCTGACTTTGTGGGTGGGTGAGGAGCTGATACTGCAAACACTCAGTCACGTCACAGCCATCAGCACATGACCAGGGAAGGATCCCCACTTTGTACTTCTAGAGAAAAACCGGATATTATCTCCTAAAGACTGTGCATGGTGGAAATTTCTGGTCTTTTGATCCACTGCTCATTAGAAGTTTGATAAGAAAGAACCAGAACTGGTGCTGAAGGCCTCAGACACACAAGGAGCTGAAAAGTTTCCCCTCCACTGACTCCCAGCAAGGAGCTGAGAAGGACCCCGGCACCAACTCTCAAGAACAGTCTGCAGCTTATCCTGTGTGGTCTCAGATTACAAGTAAAAGCTGCCTTCGAAGGCAAAATGAAAAACACAATGCAACCACCTACATATTCCAAGAGCCACCCGAAGCAGCTTTCAAGAGGACAACTATCAATGAGAGACTCACATATCAGTTAAATGTCTTACACTCAACACTTTCTCCTATGGAAAACACCTTATCTAGGATAAGAAAAGTGGCAGACGCCAGAAAAGCTGAAATACTTCACAGAGTTTATGATAAAGTGTCATCATAACTAGTTATATACAGTTGTATTTGTCAATTCTTTCTCTTCTACATGCCTCTTTAAAAATGCAACACACTGGGAGGCAGAGGCAGGCAAATCTCTGAGTTCGTGCCAGCCTGGTCTATGGAGCTAGTTGGAGAGCTAGGGCTGTTACACAGAAAAACCCTGTCTTGAAAAGTAATAATAAAATTAAATATCCAACACATGCCATATGTAATCAATCTCATATGTGTACTACCATACAGGTAATCCTAACATGTGAGAAGCAGAGGAAAGAGAATGGCCACAAGTTAGAGACCAACTACCCTTGGCTACAGAATAAAACTTTGTCTCAAAAAAAAAAAATGGTAGGGTGGAGGACAAGGTAATTAAGAGCACTGGCTGCTCTTTCAGACGACTCATTTCCCAGCAGCTCATGAGCATCTGTACCTAGTCCATCAGGGTCTGACAGACAATCAGCAGCCAGGAGACCCTGGCAAAAACCAAGCTGGTGAACCAGGACTACTGCCCCAGTTCACAGCTGAGGAAACAGCACTAGAAGACCACCAAAGAATTCATCCAAGGTCACAAGGTTCAGAGCAGACTAAAGGCTTCTTCATGACATGACCTGTCTAAGATAGCTCCCTGCCTAAATCAGAAAAGCCTGGGGCCAGATTGGGATATGCACAACTTATCTATACAGGAAGAGATGCAGCTTCTAATTAAGTGAGAAATATTCTGGGGTGTATTTATAGATAGAAGGAAATTTTAGGGAAAACCTGCTGGTGAGCAAGCAGTCTCCAATGAAAATGAAGATGACCTCACCCACATTACTCACAGCACAGGGCAAACAAGTGCTTTAAAAAGCCTTCAACAAACTGCGGCACAGCAAGAAAAAGCTGAGAAAATGACTAGGAGATAGAGGACAGCAGCACAGATCTGAAGCAACCATCTTTACAACAAAATAAGGTTATAAAGGCCACTCATTGTTGGGAACCACTAGAGTTCTTCATGCACTACCTCCCTCTGGACAACTGAAAAACAGACTGGCCCTCGCAGCAAATGAAGCAAACAAATGAAACCAAGACCAAGAGTCGGAGCCACTCCCCCCTCAAAACAACAAAAAAGGAAGTACAAAAGCTGAGCACCACAGGAAGCAGCTAAGGAATGGCAGTCTCTTTAAATCAACCCAAATGGTACCCGTCAGTTAAGAAAAAGTCCAATGCAAATAGCGTGTAGGGACTGAAGAATACAGGCTCTTGTTTTGAAAAAAGGTTCAAATCCCCCTTGTGCTCTTAGTTCTCTATGCCTAGATTCATTACTCAAATTCTCTAAGCCATCTTTCCCATGTGAAACCGGAAGTACCTGTACCTTTCTCTTGGAGATATACTGAGCTAAATGGGGATGTTTGAGAAGCGTTTACATAGTTGAGCCTGGTTGTCCAGGCTGTCTGTAATCCAGTTTCAGTTTCTTAGGAGGCTGAGAAAGAAGGATCATAAATTCTAGGCTCCAGGGTAAATTAAAGCCAGACTGAGACATCTAGGAAGACATTGCCTCAAAGCTAGTAAGAGGCTGGGGCTCAGGGGTAGTGCACTTGCATAGCATGTGTAAGTCCTGTTTTTAACCACTAGTACCAAAGAGAAGTTATTTACTGGAAGAAGCAGGATTCTGATTCTATGTCACTAATAAGACTCCCCCGCCTCAGAAGTTCTGGGAACTGAACCCAGACTTGGGCATGTTGCCCACGTCCTTTTCTACTGCTTTATATCCATGCCCATTAAGACAGAATTCCCGTAGTTAGAGAAAATATCCCCACCCCACCCCTATCTGTGTGGGGAGCTGTTGCTTTTGAGAAAGGGTTTCACCATGTAGCCTTAGTGGGTCTGGTACTTGCTATGTAGACTATGTAGACTAGACTGGCCTCAAACTCAGAGGCCTCTGCCTCCCAAATGCTGGGATTAGAAACATGTACCATCACACCCAGCTCTGGTATATATATTCTTGAAATCATCCACTAACTAGGAAGATCCAGTTTTACAGCCCTGACATGCAAGGCTGAGGAGATGGCTCAGTGGGTAAGAGCACTTGCTCTACAAGCACAATGGAGAATATCTAGGTTTGAATCCCAACACCCATGCAAAGAGCCAGGCATGGTGTGTATACCTACAATCCCAGCACTGGAGGATAGAAAGGTAGATCTCAATACCTCACTAGTCAGCCTACTCTGGACTGAAAGCCTAGCCAAAATAGCAAGCTTCTGCTTCCAGTCCTCCAGTTCAGTGACAGAGCTGTCTCTAGGCAATTAAGGTAGAGAGCAACAGACAAGACACTGATGTCTTGGTCTCCACAGGCATTTATACACACTCCTTGGCAATCAAACTCAGTGCTCTGTGAATTGCCAGGCAAGTATTCTATTGACTGAGCCACCCCTCCCAGTACTCAGCATGGATAAAGCTGAAAGAAACTATAATCTCTCTGTGGCTCTATATAGAGAGGCCAGTACAAACCCTAAGGCCACATGTGCTTTTAAAGGATGGTCTAGTGAGTCAAGTATGGCGGTGCAATCTTTAATCTCAGCACTCAGGAGACAGAAGCAGGTGGACCTTTGAATTCAAGGACAGCCTGGTCTAAAGTTCCAGACGAGCCAAGGCTACACAAGGAAACATTGTCTTAAAAAGCCAAAAAAATAAAATAAGGGGGGGGGAGGGGTCTAGTGGATTCCTCTTACCTGAGCACAATTGTTCTATCTTTGTCAGATTCAACTGCAGAGATTCATTGATCCAAGCCAGCATGTCATGTCGACTTAGGTTATCACTGGTGACTGACGTCGAGTACACATTCACTGCCATCTTCTACAACATGAAATCAAAGAGAGAAGGCTCCTGTTAGGATGACCATGAAAGTGAAGGCGCGCAGTTCCCAAGGTTGCCCAGAGCAAATCTGAACAAATACTTAATTTTAAGCTCAGCCTTCTTCCCTGAAAGGTGAAACCAGACACTAAGATTCCAGTCATAAGCCAGAGTTCCATGCATAAAATGACCTGAAATAAATGTCCCAAACTAATCAGTCTAAAACTCAGGCCCCATGTTAATAAGATTGATACATGATTGCAAGTCACAAAAGGCACTAAGAGATCAGCACAGACTTTATGAAGGGAGGCTGCTGCACAATCAAGAACGTTCTGTTCAAAAACACTAGTCCAAGAGCTGTGGGGTAATTCAGAGTAATAGAACATGTATCCGGCATCCGTGATGCCTGTGTTCAGAGTAATGAAACATGCATTCTGCATCCAATCATCAGCAACCAAAAAAAAAAAAAAAAAAGAAAGAAAAGAAAGAAACAGGTGGGTGTGGTGGTAGCATACCTGTGCTCAGGAGGCCGAGGCAGGACAACCTCAAGTTCCAGGCCAGCGCAGGCTACAAAGTAAGACCTTATCTCAAGTCATCGTCAGCAACAACACACACACCAAGGGCTAAGGGCACCAAGCCCTGGGCCAATCCCTAGCAATACCTATCTACTTTCACAGTTTCCAATAACTTAGGTACCGTACATAGGTGAGGTCAAGTGGTAACCTCTCGAAGTCCTTGGCACCTACTCTTCTCTGCTGCACACTCCCTGGGGACTTGGGAGTACCTGAACTCTAATGAAGTATGAGGTCTCTCAAAGACACTTGTTACTGAACTAGCAATCCTCTTCAAGGCCTTCTTCACTCCCTTCATTTCAGGGGTAAAGAAAAGGAAGCCCTGAATATTACATGAGTTTACACAGCCTCATTTTCCCATTTCTCAGAAAATGCTGCCCCCTCACCTTTCAGGCAGATTTCTGACATAGCCTTTATATTTTGGGATACAGATATGCCATGTTATACAGGCAAACCTCAAACTTCTAGACTTATGTTATCCTCTTGCCTCAAGCTTGGGAGCAGTTGAGACTACATGCACCAATCATTATAGTCAACTATAAATCTCATTTAAAGTACTGGTAAATGTGGGTGCCATACTCTGAGAATATCTGTTCAATCATCCTTCATTCTTGGTTATTTTTATTTACTATGTTCTTGTATGCATATGTGCATGTGTGTGGAGGTCTAAGGAAAACTTTCAGGAGTTGGTTCTCTCCTTCTCTCATGTGGTCCGAAGCTGGTCAGGCTTGGTGGGAAGCACCTCTACCTGCTGAGCCGTCTCACTGAGCAAGCAGTAGGCTTTACAGTGACTCTTGACACTAGAATTGTCCTAATTCCCCACACCGTTTTGTCAATGGAATAAGGACTGGAACTCACAGCAATTTACAGCCATAGTCCCCAGCCCTTGGCTCTCCTGACATGCTTCACTCCCTCCCCCTAGTAATGTGGGCTCTGCCCACATTCATCTCCTGCATGGAGCTGCTGCAAGCCCTGAGTCACGCGCTCTAGCCTGAGAACCAAAGACGGGGTTCCCTCTCCCAGTGCACTCACTAACTTACAAGCAGTGGTGATGCGGTGTACAGACACAGATGACTTGGCAGTCTCTGCCTGATATCCCTGCCCTCGCCCCCACCCCACATTTCACACACACAGAGTGAGTGTTAGGTAAATGTTACTTGTTTCAGACTGTGGAGGAGGAAATGATGTCTACATAAACTCTTTTCAGAAAGCTAACTACCAACACTCTACACTCCCTAAAGACAGCTGACAGAACCAGCACAATTCAGTCATCATTCCACAGGTAAATCCTTCCTCACACTCCCAGAGCACTTCATTCAAACCTCTGGGACTTTAATTATCACACTAAATTGTCACTATTCCTCCATTTTTCAGCTTCCCAGACCAGATTTAGGCCAGGAGGTAACTGGTGGAGTTGGGCTTGAACCTGAGTCCATCCCATTAGCCATGTAACTGGGGGCAAGGTACTAAAGTCGAGGTACCTCAACTCTAAGTTAATACAACCACCTGAAAAAGGGCTCAGAGAGAGCTATATGAAATAGGGAACATAACATAGCTGGCATTATATCAAACACAAGTCACAGGAACAAATGGGGTCCAGGGTAGGGACCGCCTCTCTTTTATGCTATCTTGGTGCTGAGAACTGTGCCTGGTATCTGCTGCCAACACCTCTCAAGATCCCCTGCAAGTTCTCAAATTAGTCTGTCTCAATCTGTTCCTACACGGCAGCCAGAAAGAATTTTCTGAATCACAAATCGCATGAGGTATTTCTCTCCTGCTTAAAAATCCCTCAACAAGAAAAACGCACACTGTGTGCAGAAGGCTATCATCGTGTCCCAAGGAGAGCCATTCAAACAAGATGGATATACATGTATACATTGGGTATTGTGTGTCTCATGCTACCATAAAATGAAAGCAGCTGGTAAAGCCACATGTGTCTCCTGACCACACCCCAGCTCAGAAAAGGTTAATGGCCCTTGACGATCATGTCATGTAATTTCAAACTCTTTCATTAGCAGTCATTAATACCAAGTCCCATGTGCTCCACAAACTCTGTGGTCACTAAATACATAGGATTAGGCACCCTGTGGATGTGTAATAAACATCCACTCATTCGACCAATTAATTGGCTCTTCCAGGCAATCAAAACAGAGACTAGCTCTCAAAGCTTCTCTCTCTCTCTCTCTCTCTCTCTCTCTCTCTCTCTCTCCTTCTGGTAAGAATGTATGAGCCAGAAGTAAGGGCCCATGCCTATAAACCTAGCACTCAAAAAGCTGAGGCAGGGAGATCACTCCACTTCAGGATCAGCAGGCCTCACTGTGAATTCTAGGTCAGCCTGGGCTAAGAGTTAAGATCCTGTCTCCAAAAAGTAAGGAAAATGTCCACTGCTCAGCCTTGGTGCAAGCCCGCTGAGTACAACACACCCACCCCACTGCTTCAGGGCTCTCTGAGCTGCACAGAACCACAATGAAAAACCCCCTTCCCACCTACTCAAGTGTCTCCCTCCCTTCAGCAACTCTCTTGGGAACCTCCCTAACTCATTCTACTCTGCTCTTCAACACAGTAGCTCCTGAAGTAGCTCTGAAGCTAGATGACCTTGAATTCCTCATTCTCCGGCCTCTACCACCCAAGTGTAAGGACTACGGGCATGTGCCACCATACTTGGCTCCCCAACTCACTTCAATTCAGCATACGCTAAAGTACATGACCTTCCTCTCCAAGTACCATCCCAAGTCCCATGGAAAGATAGGATGGCACAATAAATAAATAACTCTGTGACCCCAAATGAAACACTTCTCCTTTCCTCAGAAATGGATCACCTGCAAAATGGCTAAGACCCTACCTTTTCTACCGTTGTGGTAAGGATTAAGTAGAATCCGAGTTGACTAACACCCTAACTGAAAAGAACACCTCCTCCCAAGCATCCATGTGCTGGCCCTTTGACACAAGAGGCATGTCTGTACAAAAGACCCTTTCTAGATGGGGGAGAAGGGCTAACACAGAGGTTATATGAACCTGGAATTAAGTTACTTGTTAGGCAACATAAGGCAAGTCATTTCACCACCTAAAATCTCAGACTTGCTTCTGCAAAATGTCACTGAGGGAGAGAGTAGCTCAGCGACACGGCGCTTGCCCAATGTAGAGGGTGGGGGAACCGGAGTCAACTCCCAGCACCACAAAGAAAATAAAATGAACAAAATACAACAGAGGGGAAAGAAAGAAAAAGAAGATAACATACCTCCAAGACGATGTGCCTATTAAATGACACAAGGCTAAATCAAGCTTTAATGGGCACTACACACACCAAGTGCCCATTAAGGAACTATCTTGATTAATGCTCTCCAAGACATCCATCCTATCATGGGCAGACATCAGGCCTGGCTTAACTTCCCTCAATAGGCCATGCCTCCGGATCCTCATCTCCAAGGGGCAGAGGTCAGGCTGCACCCTGCAGTACTAGTATCACCCTTTTATAGTAATTACAGAAATTATCTTGGCCATGTATTCATTTTCTTGCTTCCCAACTCTTTGCCCACAAAGCAGACTCCTAGAAAGCATGTCTTTGCCTGTCTACTCGCTAATGGAAACGGACCTGGCATTTACAGGCACTCAACAAACCTCGGCTGAGACCGCCTTACTTTTGGCCAAGCATGGTGCTGAGACCTTTCTATGCTTAATCCTACTGTCCCCATTTTACAGATGAGGAAACTGTGGCATAGGGAGGCTGAAGCGTCAGCCTAAGGTCGCATTCTGGGGTCCAACTCCGCAGACCAACTCCCACCCATTATGCAACGACGCCTCCTGCACCGAGGGTCCCCACCTCACCCCTCGAGCACACCCTCCGGACTCAGCCGTACAGCCAGGACCTCGCCGGTCACCACTAAGCAGCCCCCACTTCCGGCCCACGCCCCGCCCCCGGGACAACGGAGCGCGCGCCCCCGGCCCAGGCCGCGCGCCGGGTCACGGCCCCGCCCTTCCCCCCCCCCACCGCCCGCGCGGCGCCGCGCCGCTCACGAGGGCCGCCCCCCCATGAATTCTCGACCGCTGCCGCCGCCCGGGGCCCACCAGCCGCCTCACCGGCTCTCGGGGAACCCGCGTCCTCTGACCGCGCGCCCAGCTCCGGTTCCGTCTTCGTCTCGTTCAAACCGTCGGACCCCGCCCGCCCGCGCGCAATGAGCTCACACGCACCCCGCCGTGACGCGCCGACGCACGGGCTCGTCAGCGCCCGCCCGTCCTTTTATAGAGACGGACCAGCCCGCGCGCCGGAGGAGGGGCCGAGCCCTTGATCGACAGCTGGGATGCCCGGGGGCGGTGCGCAAGCCTGTTGGGCACGTGGTCAGTTGTGGCCAATGAGATGTGAATCCTCTTAGGAGGCGGGGTCCAGTTGCACATTTTGGTTCGCTGTATCCCCAGCACATTGAATTTACCAAAGTGGATTATTGAATGGGCTCGGGAGGAAGCTTGGTTGATGCTCGCCTAGCATGCATGAATCCCTGGATTCTGTCCCCAACACCGCAGAAACCGGCTGTGGTGGAGCACACTTGTCATTCCCGCAATACATGAGACCCCGCCTCAGAAAGAAAAAAGAAGAAACCGGGCGTGATGGGCCATTCCTTCACACTTGGACAGGAAAGAGAATCGCTGCAAATTCAAGGCCAGCCTGGGTTACGTAGTAACGGGCCATCCGGCTACACAGCGAAATCTGGTCTCAAAACTAAAAGAAAAGGGAGCCATCAAAATGGTTCATTTCGTAAATGCCCCCAAACCTAACATGAGTTTGATCCCCAGGACCCACTGATAGAAGGTGAGAACTGCAAGTTGTCCTCTGACTTCCACATATGTGTGGTGGCTCTCACATGCCTACACACACAGAAAGAGAGACATGAATATGCACACAAATAAATGTAAAAAAAAATTTTTAATGGATTAGCCTGATGTGGTGGTATAAACCTTTAATCCCAGAACTCAATAGATAGAGACAAATGAATCTATGAGAGTCTAAGGCCAGCCATAGAGCTATGCCATAGTCAGACTTTGTCTAAAAAAAAAAATTATATGATAGACACCTGTATTAATCAGTGTTACTATTACTGTGATGAAACATGACCAGTTTAGGGAGGAAACTTTATTTGGCTTACACTTATCACTGCTCATCATGGAAGGAAATCAGGACAGGAACTCAAAACAGGGCAGGAACCTAAACTAGAGGCAGGAGGAGATGCAGAGACTATCAAGGGGTTCTGCTTACTGGCTTGCTCACCATGACTTGCTTAGCCTGCTTTCTTATAGAACCCAGGACCATCACATCAGCCCAGCAGTGGCCCCACCCACAATGGACTGGTTCCTCCCCATCAATGACTAATTAAGAAAATGCCCTACACCAGGTGGTGGTGGCACACACCTTTAATCCCAGTACTTCGGAGGCAGAGGCAGGCAGATCTCTGTGAGTTCAAGGCCAGCCTGGTTTACAGAGTAAGTTTCAGGACTGGCTCCAAAGAGACAGAGAAATCCTGTCTCGAAAAACCGAGAGAGGGAGGGAGAGAGAGAGAGAGAGAGAGAGAGAGAGGAAGCATCTCCTCTCAGATGGCTTTAACTTGTAGCAAGTTGACCTAAAACCATCCAGCACAGGACCTTAATAACAAACTTAAGTCACTCATAGGAGTGCCTGCAATATCATGCGGTTTATTTCTAGCACTTCAGAAGAAGTTTCTTTGCTTTTCATGCCTTTATCTTCTGCCTTCCCACGGTGAAGCTTTCCTATTCTAGTTCCAGGCTGTGTCTCAGTGTTTGTTATATTTGATGAAAGGATGAACTATACCACTTCACAGCAGAGGAAGCAGCCTCAGAAGCCAATTCACTTGCCCAGAATCACAGAGCTGGATCTAGGCCTCAGAAAGGTTTCTTTGTCTCAATACCGCTTATTTATATACTTCCCATTTTTTTTTTGAGAAGGGTCTAATATAGCTCAGAGTAGTCTTCGACTTCCTACGTAACTGAGGATAACCTTGAACTCCTGACCCTCCTGTTGTTTCTTTCCAATTGCTGGGATTATAGGCCTGTACCACCAAGCTTGGCTACAAGAATTTATTTTCTCTGACTAAACCAGCCCTAGGCACTTGATGGTGAGCTAAAACCAAACATAGCCTCCTAACATAGACTTCCTAACTGTGGCAAAGCAGGCAGAGTGGACATTTGAGTGCCCTGAACCTTGGTCTAGTAACAGATCAGTTGAGGGCTAGGCAAAGGCAATACATAGCAAGGTGCTTGCATTGTGAGCACAGGCTCCCGGAAAGTCTGGGCCTCGTCTCAATTGTCAAATCCCAAGAACTTTCTCTCAGAGTGGCTAGAAATCTGGCAAGGAAGCAGTGACTGACTTACTGATAATCCTCCTGCCTGCACCTCCTGAGAGCTGGGATTACACTTGTGTACCCCCACATCCATTTTATGTGATGCTGGGATCAAACCCAAGCTTTCGGCATACGAGGTGAGCACTCAACCAGCTGCATCCCAGGCTGCACACTGCTAGTCCCCATGGTGAGTAGAACTCCAAGCATATCACAACAAGAGACTCAACTTCACTTTGCAGCATGGGAAGACATCCCAGAGCTGACATTGATCCTAAAAGATGTGTTATTACCATTATAAAAGGGTTAATATAGGGGAAAATAGCAAGAAGGAACAGCAGAGTATGGTGTAATACCAGAAATTAGGAGGTCATAGGAGGTCAGGAGGACCAGGAACTCTAAGCACAGCCTAGGCTACATGAGAGTCTCTCTTTTAAAAAAAATTAAAAAATTTTAAAAAGACAATGAATCATATCATTAAAGTCAATAACAACGATCCATCTAAAGGACTTGTGAATGTTTTGGGGAAACATTGAAAATGTCATTTTACATGTGAAGACATACCCTAAGTAGCAAAGCACGTATATCTGGGTTTGAACCCTGACTCTGCTAGGAGTTGCAATTAAGTGAGATACGTACTGCCCAGGATCATAGCTTAACAGTAGCTATCTAACAGTAGCTATGTACAAGGCCCTGAGTTCCATCTCCAGTACCACTGGGAGAAAATAGATCTAGATAAAGTTTTTCTTCTTTTAGGTATTTGGTTTTTTATGCATGTGTACATGTGTACAGTATGTGTGTGTACATGCATGTTTGCATGTGTGCCAGTGTGCATGCATGTGTACCTATAGGTATGGAGGCCCAGGGTTGACATCCAGTGTCTTTCTTATCCCTCTTCACCTCATATACTGAAACAGGGTCTCTCACTCGAACCCAGAGCTCACTATTTCTTTAATCTAGCCAGCTTGCTCTGGAGATCCCCATCTCTGCTTCCCATGAGCTGAGATTACAGAGAGGTCACAGTGCCCTCTTGGCTGAGGATCCAAACTCTAGTCCTCGTGCACGGGCAGCAAGGGCTTTGCCCTAGCCATGTGTACAGTCCTTAGCACAGTCATCGCGCAATAAATGTTAGTTCTGAGTTCTTTCACTTCGTGTCAATTATCGAATTGTGCAGCTTCATTGTTTCATCCTTAACAGGTCATTTTGTTTGGGATGTGAGGACATTAATGTGAAAATGAGATCAATGGACCAGGTCACTAGTGCTTTGAGATGGGTGTAGTGGTGCACACCTGGAATCCTAGCCCTTGGGAGACTGAGTTCTATGCCAGCCTAGGCAACACAGCAATACCCTCTTGTCTAGGTGGTCGGGGTGCTTCTAGTACAGGAGTGAGGTATAGACTCAGCTCTAGAAGCACAGGGAGTCTTGGGAGGTGCCTGGATCAGAGCTTCTGAAATAAAGCTCACCTACAACGCATGACAGTTGCCATAGAGGAGAGAGAAGCCTGTGGCCCGGTCAGTCCACCATTAATCCTTAGTGACAATTTGATTATATTTAGAGTCACCTAGAAGAGTTTGGGCATGGCTGTGAGGGCAGGATATTTTCCAGGAGGTTTAACTGAGGAAGAAAGACCCATGCTGAGCATGATGGGGACCTTCCCATGGCCTGGGGTCCTGGTCTGAATAGAAAAGGGGGGCAGGAAGAAGCCCACTGAGTGCTAGCATTCCCCTTCTCTGCTTCTCTGCCACTGGGATGTAAACACACTGCCACACACTCACAGCTCCAGAGAGGCCTGTCCCCGCGCTCTGCTGACATGCCTGATGGGCTTGCTCACAATGACAAGAAAAATAACTAATACCCAAGCTTATCTTCATCTCAGTACATTTTCATCAGAAAATAAGTGGAAAAGAGAATTCCATTCTGTCAGAGAAACAGTTTTGGAAACCAGGTATGGTGGCCCCAGCCTCTAATCCCAGCGCTTGGGAGCTGAAGGCAAGAGGATCACAAGTGCAAGGCTAATCTGGGCTACATGCCATTCTGTGACACATGCGTGTGTGTGCGCGCGTGCACATACACACGCACACACCATTTTTGGTGCTGTCGCTGCTTCTAGAGTCAGAGTCCCACTATGTAGCCCAGACAGGAACTCGGTCTGTAGATCATGCTGTCTTCCATTCCTGCCTCTGCCTCCCAAGTGCCAAGATTACAGGCTATCATGATGTATCATATATAGAGGCTTCAAGACCCACACTCAATCAAAAACAGGGACTGGGGACATGGCTCCATTAGTAAAGTGCTTGGTGTACAAGCATGAGGACCTGAGTTCAAATCCCCAGCATGTACATAAAAGCGTGGCATGACAGCAAGTACCTATAATCCCAGAACTGGGGCGATAGAGACAGGACCCACATCATAGAAGGAGAGAACTGACTCCCACAAGCTGTCTTTTGACCTCCACACATAGGCTGTGGTGCATGCACACACATACACACATTAACACATATAAAAATTTTAATTCCAAGTTTTTTGAACTCAATAAATTTTGACAGGAGAAGAAAAAAGGGAGGAAGCAAGATAGGCAGTGAGAAAGGAGGGCGCTGGGACTGGAAGGTAGGAAGGCAGCATGAAGGCAACAAACTGTACACGGGCCAAAGGCTGCAGGGAATTTTAAGTTCCACCAAAGCAAAGCAAAACAAGATGCAGGCAGGATCAAGGAGAAAAGCTAGACTGGCTTCAGGGATCAGGCTTCTACTTGCTACCCTAACCCTGATAGCTGTGTGACCCTGTGAAGGGGCCTCTCCCTGCTCTCTTTCCCTGTAGCTGCAGTGGTCAGACCTCCCAAAAGTTTCTAAGAGGGCTCAACTGCAGGAGATAGCATTTCTCAGCCATGCTTCCCAAACACTCAATCATTTGATCCACATATCAGCCCAGGTGAGGCTGAGGGTTCGTAACTGGGGAGTAGAGAGACCCAATGAAGATACCAAAACACCCACATACACAAGAAGGAATAGGCCACCAATATGGGAACCTAGATAATCTGGCTCCAGAGAGAAATAAAGGACCAAGAAAGAATATCCCAGTACAAACACTTCATCACTTAGCTAGAAAACAAGAGGGATGGAAGAATGGGAGAGTCATGTGCCTGGTGCTCACCCTACCCCTCCACATGGCCAGGGCCAGGTCCTGAAATTCAGACAAGATCCCCACCTCGCCCCCAAAGCCACCTTGCTCCTTCCCTAATAAGGGACACTAAGACCTCAAACAGTGAAAGACAATGAGGACACAACATCAGATGCTGCTGTTGCCAACATTGGCATCAGTGGGCAGCTGCTGCACATCTGGGCAATACTGCTTCATCCTTTTTAAGGATTTCGTGATTCATAAACATTGTTTGTTGCTCTCATTACCACGTCTTCACTGCCATTAACACCAAGATGACAGATGGCTTTCATTTTCTTAATGGCGTCTATTTCAAGTGCAAGGCCTGCTGCCTAAGGGGCACAAAGCACAGCATTTACTCCAGATCGCGCCCATGGAATTCACTAACCTATAAAGTACATAGGATGTATCAATCTTGCCTTTTAAATGGGAAATTAAAAAGTCCAGAACTCAAGGTATCTGCTTAAGGCAATACAGCAGTGTGTCAGACCCCAGACACAAATTCACAAGAGCATTCCAAGAGACCTACATGGGATGCCAACTCCAACCTTTGTCGCAATATGTCCATACTCTCCCATAGTCACACAGCCTGGGTTACTCAGATTCAAGCCTAGATAGCCTGAGAGAAGTTACAGATTACAACAGCCCCCTTCGAGGTCTCCACCAGCTGCCTCACAAGCAGGCCGGGACACCCCAGAGCCCCTCACCTGGAGGGCCCGTCGATTTCTCTTCTTGAGGTTCTGAGGAGGGAGCTGCTTATTCGGCTTCATCTTGTCCTGGCATTTGGTGAAGAGCTGTATACAAGATGGCTTAATTGGGCAGCAGCCATCCCTCTGGTCCCAAGTCCGCAGAGAGTAGAGTACACAGGCCTCGTCTTTTACTAATTGCCAGTTGTGTCACCATGGCAAATCTCACCAGGGACTCTCTAGCCAGAGACAACTTTCTAACAACCAGTGTGGTTTCCCATCCTTCCAGTTGCGAAGCTTCTTCCCGTCCTACCTGTTACTACTAGTTAACGCTGATCCAGCCCCTATGAGGCCCTGACCTATGAAGGTCAAGCCATGTCACACCATGATGCAGAGAGGAATCAGTGTGAGGTTGATACAGGGTCGCATGCCCCTGTTCACACCTTACCCTCTGTCCCACATGCTAGTAACTGAAGTATGGCCTCTCCGTGGCCCCTACTTCTTAATTAAAGGCAGCAGCATGTCATGTTGGGCTCTGAGTGTTGAATACCTTGGTTGCTAGCTGTCTCCGGCTAAATTAAGGAAGAGCCACCGGAGACAATTACAGTTTTGAGTGTGAAGAAACAAGTACATCTTTAAATGGTCAATAGATATGATGTTAGTCTGGGCATCCAACTCACTGTAAACCAGTCTAGATAAAAGATCACGTTTAGTGCCCGTGAGATGGTTCACGTTGAGGGAGCCTGCTGCCCAAACCTGATGACTTGAAGATGATGCCCAGGGCCTATGTAAAGGTGGAAGTAGAACCCATTCCACAAAGTTGTCCTGTGACCTCTACACACATGCTGTGCTAAACACTCATCATCATCATCACCATCATCATCATCACAATAATAATAATAATAATAATAATAATAATAGATAAAATCAAAAACTTAAAAAGCTTGTTAGAATCTCAAGAGCCATTCCAAGCCAGCCTGGTCTTTAAAGATAAAATTATCAGCTGGACAACTGGGAAATGGGGTTCAGCAGGCTCCCACGGAAGTTGTGAGGAACCGTAGAAATCAGGACTCATCTTCTTCTGCTTGGGTACCCAATCATCTTAGCTTCCTAAGAAGTCTGGAGACAGGTGACACAATCAAGCCTTTGCCAGGTGTCCTAGTTAGTTGGTTTTGTCAACTGGACACAACCTAGAGTCATCTGAGAAAAGGAAGTCTCATTCAAGGACTACCCAGATCAGATTGGCCTGGCGCGAGGTCTCTGAAAGATTGTCTTGATTGATGATTGATGTGAAAAGGCCCAGGCCACTTTGGGCGGTGCTATTCATAGGCAAGTGGGCCGGGCTGTGTAAGAAGCTAGCTGAGCAAACTTGTGAGTCAGCCAGTAAGCAGCATTTCTCCATGGTTTTGCTTTCAGTTCCTGCTTGAGTTTCTGCCCTAACTTCTCTCGATGATGGTCTGTGACCTGGAAATGTAAGCCAAATAAATGCTGAGTTGCTTTGGGTTAGAGTGTGGGGTTTTGTGTTGGTTTTCGCTTTTGTTTTCTCTGGGCGGAGGGGATGTTTTGTTTCATACAGGGTCTCACTGTGTGGCCCTGGCTAGCCTGGAACTTGATATGTAGACTGGGCTGTCCTGAACTCCTGAAGATCCACCTGCTTCTGCTTTCCCTGTGCTTGGATTAAAGGTGTGCCACTAGGCCCAGCAGGTCAGAGAAACAGAAAATAAACTAGAATCTAAGGCTTAAATGGACCTTTCTAGTCCACTGTCCTCCCTGGAGCAGCCACAGAGGAAGCAGATGCTGCCAATAGGGCTGGAGAAGGACTGACTGTCAGAAGTCCCCAGGGCACGGTGATGCAGGGCTTTGAGAGCTCTGCAGTAGCTCTCAGGCTCCGTGAGCCTCTGCAGATCCCAGGCAGCCCTGTGCTTGGTGCATGGATGACCAACAGCACACTTCCACAGAAGAACAAAGTGCAGATGAGATTATTGCTGAGAAATACTGATTTTAATGAAACAAAAGGGTAAACTCTATGCATCTGTTATCTTTCAGCCTAAAAATCAGCGAAAAACTGTGGAAACAAAGCCTCAATGCAGGGTTTCTCTGTGTAGTCTTGGTTGTCCTGGAACTTGTTCTGTAGACCAGGCTGGTCTCATACTCACAGTGATCTGACTGCCTCTGCCTCCCAAGTACTGAGAGTAAAGGCATGCGCCACCACTGCTCAGCTTGGTTTTAAAGTTTTAAACTTGGAAAACATGAGGACCATGTTGGGCCACTGTAAGATGCCAGATCTGAGCTGTGCACAGGGAGGTTCCCCTGTAGGGCCAGGAGGTTCTGCTCCCACTGAGCAGAAGAGAGCTGAGTATATAGTGAGACCCCAGGAGGTGAGCAAAGGAAGGGCAGAGCTGGGGTGCTTCGAGGATCAGTATGACCCCAAGACCACAGAGCGCCCCAGTCCTGGGTAGAACTATTCACATGCAAAGTAGTCCTTCAAGGGGGCAAAGAGGTGTCTGATGACTGGCACACTCCAGGACTTCCCCAGCAGCTTCTGGCGGGCACCACGGCCCATGTTGGACACGTCTGTGTAGTGTGCAGGAAAGCCAAAGATCCTGGGAGAGAACAGAGTGAAAAGTCACCAGGTTAGAAGGACCAGGTCCCTAGTACACCAAGAACAACTGTGTTCTGGAAGTCAGGCCTAGGAAAGCTACCAGCCTCACTCAGGACTATTAGACTCAAAGGAACCTTCTAGACCCCACTGGTTCCTCAGAATACTTGCTGACAGCTGATACAACTATAACAGTCACAGGGCACTGGAGCTGTCTTGTGTCACCCTCACAGGGACTATGCTTCTGGTCCTTAGGTGCTCTACAGGGACCATTTTAAACGCCTAGTGTGAATTAATCCATGAATGATTGCCAGTCAGCCTGCCCACTTGTATTTGACTCTAAAACACAATAAGAGAAGTTTAGCGACTTCTTGGGATGAAGAGATGGATGTGTGCACATGTCTGTGTCCATGTGGCCAGAGGTCATCCTAAGTCCTCAGGTGTTACTCCTCAAGGACCATGCCTTCACCTCCTCTGTTTCTTGAGACAGGGTCTCTTGGAATCTGCAGATTAGGCTGGCCAGCGGTCAGCACTGCCAGGGATCCTCTGGCTCTGCCTGCCACACTTGCCTTGAACTCAAAACCCCTGACAAGTACTTTAAGGCCTAAGCCCTGTCCTCGGTCCTGCACTCTCTTTAAGAAGGAACAAAGCCACTCCCAAAATAGCAGAGCAGATTTTCAAGCCCAGCTCAGTTTAGTACAATTTTGAATTCAGAGTCTGCCCACGGCATTTGTCCGAGCACAGACATATATGCAGGCAAAACAACAATCCACATGCAATAATATTTTAAAGAAATAAATTCTTATAACCCAGTTCCAGAAACAGCACCAATGGGCCAATGGCTGTCCCCAGGGTTGCTTTCCTTTGCTTTGAAAGTTCCACTGTGTCATCCTTCTGCCCCAGGCCTCTGAATCACAACTCTGAACAACTTATACTAGGGTTTCCGGAAGATTCTCTTCATAGATTGAGCAATGGTATCTACAGTTTTTCTACTAATGAGAAATTGCTATTTTTCAATTATTTGAATTTAGTTTGTGCATATACATGTGTATATGTGTTTGGGCAGAGGACAACTTTCTCAGGTCAAATTAAGGTTGTCTGCCGAACCCTCTCTCCAACCCAGAAATTAACTTTCTAGGCTGTGCATGGTAGTTCATGCCTGTCGTGCAGCACTTGGGAGGCAGAAGCAAGAGTTTGTGACCATGAGTTTGCCATGAGTTTGTGGCCAACCTAGCTACATACTGAGTTCCAGGCTGGCTACAGAGTAGGCTGGCTACAGAGGGAGACATTGTCTTACCCCTAAAAAGCGGTTATATTTTTATTAACACTATTTGTTAAAGAAAAAATAAAACCAGAACTGAGATTCGTGTTGAAAATATTCAATACAAAAGTCTTCAGAATAGAGGTACAAAATAAAAAAGAAAAAGAAAAAAAACCTTGAAATCCAAGAGATGGATCTTTACATGACAACGGACCACTTAGCCCAATAAAGTGTAAAAGATCAAAGACATCCGTGACCAAGGAGGAATCAGCTGCCCCATGAGAAGTGTGGCTGAAATTGCAGAGGTGTTTCCCATTTTCCAAAGAACCCAGAAAGATGGGACAGGAAGGTGTCAGGGCAGTGCAGGTGACAGAGAGGCAGCACTATCAAATAACCTTTCGCCTGAGAGTTCTCATTACCACAGTGCCACCATTTCTGTGGGAAAATAAAGGTTAGTTCTGAAAAGCTGTTATCATGTAGACCCCACTACATCGGGCCAGTGGGCCCTGGAAGAAGCAAGGCAGCTAAGGCTGGGAACTAACGTTGTGTGTGCTGCTGGCTCAGGCTACACATTCTCCTTCCTGTCTCTGTCCCCACAGATTGTCTCTCCAAATGCAGCCTTGTTCACCGTGGTAAGGAGAATGATAAGCACCCCATAGTCTCAGACATTTGAATACAGTTCCCAGGTGATAATGACATTTGAATACAGTCCCCAGTTGGTAATGCTTTGGGGGTAGGTTGAGAAGATGCGACCTTGCTGTAGTAAGCATGTCACTGGGGGAGACCTTTGCGAGTTTAAAGAGTGTACCATTTCTAGTTCACACTCTCTCTCTCTGCATTCATGCTAGCAGATGGAAGTTCTCAGCTTTCCCATGGAGCCATCGTGCTTGTGCCACATTTCCTACATCCCTGATATCATGGACTCTAATTCCTCTGGAACCATAAACACAAATAAACCCTTTGTTTTATAAATGTCCTGTGTCCTATCAAGCAATAGCAAAGGACCTATGCACTCACCTTTCGAGCTCAGTACACCACAAGTCATCGTCCTGGCCATTCATCACTACAGGGAAAAGCTGGTTTTTCCCCTGTCTGATGGAGTTCGACTTGGTGGTTATTGTCTGTACTTTCTTTAACTGGAGAACAAAACAATATCGCGGGGTGAGCGCAGAAGGCTTCCAAGTGGGGTCAGGCTCAGAAGCATCAGAGGCATGAAGGCATGAGTCTGGAGAGCTGGCAGGGACAGGCAGACACAGGGAGAGGACAGAGACTTGGACAGATTCTTTGTGCTTCCACAGATGCTACATGAATTTTAGTGACCATGAAGGATCACATGGGGGCCAAGACACCGGTCATTGGTCGATGAGGTCATTAAGAGCAGAAACCATCCAGACTCAGAATGGTCACCAGCGCTTGAGCATCAGGCCTTTGCTTTTCACAGACATGGAGGAGAAGGCTCTGAGGCCTCACTGTGCATCTGTGACTTCACAGCACAGCCTTTGGCAACAGCATCCGCCACTGTCCTTACTGCAAAGAGCACCTGCAGCACAGCCTCCCTGCCTCCAGCATCACCACCGCAGAGCGCGGCTGGGTCTTCCTGCTGGGGTTGTTACTCTGAACTTGAAGAAGAGAGAAGAGTCTGTGGGGAAAGGGGCCCAGCGCCAGGGGTCTGTGAGGGAATGAGCAGGAGCCGTGTGCAGAGAGCCCAGGTCAGTTTTCCAGAAGGTGCGGCACAGCCTGCTCAGCATCTTACCTTTGCGGTCCTACTGAACTCCAGGCAGTCCTGCAGCTCGAGCTTATCATTCTTGGAAGCTATCACAGGCCTGGGAACAGCCAAAACCCGTTATTCTCCCTGCGGGGCTATGCTAGAGACCTCACAAGGCAGGCAAGGAAAGAATCTGCCCAAGTGTACTCTGGCAGGGACCATGTTTGGCACCAGGGTGAGAACCAACAAGTCTGTGTGGTGAGACAGAGTCCACCAGTCCCTGAAGAGTACTGCCCAGCGCCCAGAGGGAATGTTTCTGTGTATTTTGGGTTTTAGTATCGGGCAAAGTGAGGCTCACCCAGAGGGCTGGGAGCACTGCAGGGAAACCCTGCAAACCAGACATACGTAATAGAGGAGTCTGGTCTAGATCAGCGTTCTCAATCTGTGGATCTCAACCCCTTTATGGATGGGCAACCCTTTTACAGGAGTTGCCTAAGACCATCAAAAAACACAGATATTTACGTTATAATTCACTCCCTGCTTACCATACCTGGATGTTGGATTCCTTGCCTGTTTTCCGTTGTGATCTGTGAGTTGCCCTTTAATAAGGAACCCCATATTATGCCCTATTTGGAGTTAGTGTGGAATTCCTTTACTCACATTCGCCCCCATCTGACACGTTTCCTTGACCACTCTGTCACCCATCAGAGCTCACTTACAGCAGCCCGTCCTCTTAGCCTGGAAGCCACCAAATGTGTAAACAAATGTGCAAATATCCTGCCATCCTACAAACTCCAGAGGTCACTACCACCAACCTCATCTGTCTTCTCACTGGATGGCCCCTTCTGGGACACAGCGTAATAGTTGACCATCTCACCTCTTTCGGCAATGTGCCCGTCTCTGTTCTCTTTCTCTTTTCCTTTTACTAGAAACAGAATATCTTAATTGCTTAAATTAATTAAAATTAATCTCTTATAATATCTATCATAGTGTACATGTACAATAAATGGCACCTTATAACATGCCTGTAGTATCCCAGCCAGAGATACTTGCGCCTGTCTTTTTAAGCCACTCTTGACTTAAGAACACTGCTCTCCAAGCTGGTCTGGGGATGCCTGCCCACCATCTACCCAGAGCCTTCCCTCTCTTCTGCCTCGATTGGCTCCATTCCTTTAGCTCTGCTGAATGAGGCCTCTCCCTTTCCCCACCCTACTTTCCAATGCCACCTCCCCAGCCCTGAATGTACAATTACTCCCTGTGTTCTCTACCCTCCCACTAATGTCTACTCTACAAGAGCCCCTGACATCATCGTGTCCCCCATTGAATTGGCAGCAATACAGCGCTTGGCAGGGAGCGCCTGAGTGTTGAATGGATCAGCCCATGTGATTCCAAACAAGTACATGGTACCTTCTGATTAGATGGTTAGCTGAATAAATATTAACTGTCCGAGGGGTGAAAACAATATTAAAAATGTGAACTAAAAGAAAAGCTACAATATCTAAGAGAAATCTCCAAGCTGTTCCAGGACGCTCTGACTTCTGTCCACACTCTGCCAGACTCCCAAAATTTAGGCTTCTAACACATCTTTCAGAAAGTGTTTCACAGTGTGACTCTGCTGCCTATGTGGGATGGTCACTACAGTGGCGTTTCACAGCTTAGTCGGCAAGCTGTTCCTGAAATCACAAAGGACAGTGCAAAGAGGCCTCTGCAGAGCCACCTAGGACTGAAAACTGGCTATGGCTACACAAGGCGAGATGAACAAGGACGACACCAACAACTACGCCAAAGTGGATGAGGAAAGCCCATGATGCCTCAACCCTCCAGAGAACTCGGAGGAAAGCAATGGGAAGGGCGACCTTCCCCAGGGAAGAGCACACCAAATGGTTGTCTAGTGCCAAACAGCCCTGAAAACATACATGCAAGTAACATATGGATGTGAAAGGTTATATTTAGGAATATGTATGTATATACAAATACATATATGTATACATTAACAGGTGATTAAAAAGTAAGGCCATGAATGTAAAGGAGAACAGGGAGGAGTATAAGGAAGAATTTGGAGGAAGCAATGTTATAATTAAATTATAATCTCAAAAAAAAAAATTTAAGGATGGAAAATGATCCTGACTAAGTAGAGGGACCTAGTGTCTATGTTACTATTTGACACCTCAGCTCCGCCCCCTTGTTGGTCACTAGTCACATAGACCAGGCCCTACTTCATCTCAGCAGCAGAAGGTATGGTTTCTTTAACATTTGCAATGGAAGCCTTAACACAGCAGGAAGAATAGGCAGGCATCACAGTTCTCAGTCCTCAAGGGGACCTTGAGAAACAGCTACCCTGCAGCTAGAGCAAGGCAGCTGCCCAAGCAATTCTACCCAGTGCTCCAGTCCAGAGCATCCTAAAGCCAGGACTTTCTAGAAGGTTGGAATGTCAATCAGACTTGTATATAACTTTGCTATCTGTTACCTGTCCCTCTCAGGGTTCTTACCTGTTCATCCCGGGCAGGTTGCCCCAAAAGTATCGGGCCCTGTGAGCCGCAGAAACCTTGATGGCATCAATCATCACTGGGTTACACTGCAGGAAGAGAAGGGGAGCTGCTGGAGACACCCCAAGACTCAGCTGTCAGTCAGCCCAGGTCTGATCTGTCAGGTGACAAGGTTTTCCTAGCTATACAAGAGACAAGGAGACAGACAGTTCTCACCAAGAGGCTGCTGGAGCAGAGCTGATGTGGTTCACAGCAACAGAACAGCACCGAGACAGAAGTTCGTACCAGGAGTTGGGTATTGCTGTGAGAGAGCTGACCATGCTGTTCGTTGGCAGAATGTGGACTTTGGAAAGAAAAACATCTGAACACTAAAGCTTGGAAGTGGGGCATACTAGTAGGAACATGAGCAGTAACACTTAGAGCAATGAGGGCCAGTTCAAGAAGTTTCAGAGGGGAAGAATATTAGTAAGTGGTCTAGAGACCATTCTTGTGATACCTTAGCAAAGAATGCGGCTGTTCTCTGCTCCTGTCCTAAATATCTGCCTGAGGCTAAACTGAAGAATTTTGGATTAAGGGCTTTGATAGAGAAGATTTCAGGAAGACTATGTAGTGTGGTTATCAATAATCATTCTTATGCCGATCTATAATGAAAAGGATCGAGCTAGATAAAGAGAAATACAGTTTGAGGGGAAAAGAAGCACCAGAAAGTGAAATAGAGCTAAATCCAATGTTCAAGGAGATTTAAAAAAAAAAAAAAGCCTGATGCAGGGCTGGAGAGATGCCTCAGAAGTTAAAAGCACTGGCTGCTTTTCCAGAGGTCTTGAGTTCCATTCCCAGAAACCATATGGTGGCTCACAACCATCTGGTGCCCACTTCTGGCATGTAGGCCTGCATGAAGACAGAACACTATATACATAATAAATAAATATTAAAGAAAAAAAAAGCTTGCTGCTAAATGGAAAAAAGGGAGTGGTAAAAGGGAGTGATGATCTCAGGGCAAGACCCCACCCAATTTTGTTTCCAACTTGTGAAAAGGAATTAAAGAAAAGATTAGGCAGTGAAGGAAACCACCAACAACAGAAAGCTGATGCAGATGTAACTGAACAGGGGGCCCAAATTCCAGCCCCACCAAGCAGCAGAACTTGGTTCACATGGCTCTCGTTTTAGAGTCAAAAATACAAGAAAGGGGTTATGGACTCGTCCTCCTTGGCTAAGGAAGGCAACTGACGCCAGAAGTGTGTCAGTGGTGTCCCTGCCTAGAGGCCCAGAGAGGCCATTATGTGTCGTTCTGAAGGTGAAGCCTGGATTGTGTTGGAGATGCCAAGACGTTGGAGATGCCAGAGCTGTGGAATACCTGCCACAGAGAGCTGTAGACCAAGTCTGAAACCAGCCCAAAAAAGAGAAGTGTGTTACATTCAACAAAGCTGAGGCAAATTGGAGATCTAAAGTGTGTTTTGACATCAGATGTGGAGATGTAGATTTGAAGTTTGCCCTGCTCGTTTTCAGTTTTCTATGGTCCAGTATTTTCTCATTATGTTCCCTTTCTTCTCTTTTGGAATAGTAATATATGTCCTGTGCCATTGTATATTGGAGGTATGTGATCTGCTTCTTTATTTTGATTTTTACAGGAGGTTACAGTTAAGAGACTACCATGAGTTTCAAAAGGGATTTTGAACCTTTGACTTTTAAACAGTGTTGAGGTTATGGTAGACTATGGGAACTTTTGAGGTTAGACTGAATGTATTTTGCATTATGATATGACTACAAGCCTACAGGGGTAGTGCAAAGAGCAGAATGTGGTAGTTTGTATAAGAATGGCTCCCATAGGCTCATATATTTGAATGTTTAGTCACCAGGAAGTGGAACTGTTTAAAGGATTAGAAGGATTAGGAGGTGTGACCTCATTGCAGGAAGTGTGCCACTGGGGATGGATATTTTTTTAAATTTGTTTATTTATTAAGGATTTCTGCCTCCTCCCCGCCACCGCCTCCCATTTCCCTCCCCCTCCCCCGATCAAGTCCCTCTCCCTCATCAGCTCGAAGAGCAATCAGGGTTCCCTGACCTGTGGGAAGTCCAAGGACCGCCCACCTCCATCCAGGTTTAGTAAGGTGAGCATCCAAACTGCCTAGGCTCCCCCAAAGCCAGTACGTGCAGTAGGATCAAAAATCCATTGCCATTGTTAGATGCCCTTCAATGGAAGAATGGATGAAGAAAGTATGGAATATATACATATTAGAGTATTACTAGCAGTAAAAAACAAGGACTTCTTGAATTTTGCGTACAAATGGATGGAAATAGAAAACACTATCCTGAGTGAGGTAAGCCAGACCCAAAAAGAGGAACATGGGATGTACTCACTCATATTTGGTTTCTAGCCTTAAATAAAGGACATTGAGCTTATAATTCGCGATCCTAGAGAAGCTAAATAAGAAGGTGAATCCAAAGACAAACATATAGGCATCCTCCTGAATATTAACCTTCATCAGGTGATGAAAGGAGACAGAGACCCACATTGGAGCACCGGACAGAAATCTCAAGATCCAAATCAGGAGCAGAAGGAGAGGGAGCATGAGCAAGGAACTCAGGACCGTGAGGGGTGCACCCACACACTGAGACAATGGGAATTCACCAAGGCCAGCTGGCCTGGGTCTGAAAAAGCATGGGATAAAACCGGACTTGCTGAACATAGCGGACAATGAGGACTACTGAGAACTCAAGAACAATGGGGATGGATTTTGAGGTTTCAAAAGCCCATGCCAGGTCCAGGCTGCCTTTCTTCCTGCTGCCTATAGGTCAGGATGTAGAACTTGGAGCTTCTTCTCCAGCAGCATGCCTATCTGCATGCTGTCATGCTCCCCACCGTCATAATAATGGAGTACATCTCTGAAACTATAATCAAGCACCTTTTAGTTTATTTTGTAGGAGTTGCCTGTACCATGGTGTCTCCTCACAGCAATTAGAACAATGACTAACACAGCTGAGCTCTGCCTGTGAATGGTGGGTGACTAGTCAGATCAGACCTGCCCACTCTGAGTCATGCCAGTGACAGAATGTGCCAAAGGTAGAGGTTCTTCACATTCGAATCTGCCAAGTCAAATCCCAGCTGCAGAAAGACAGTGTGGGCAATGCATGGCTCAGAACACTCAGCCACAGGTAACATATGGCAGCTGGAAAATAGCCAGTTCTATCACATCTGAGGTCAAAATTGTAAAATTCTAAAGAAAACTAAAGTACAGTCCAGGTGTGGTACACACCTGTAATCCTGGTACTGTAGAGGTACAGAGAAGACGACCAATAATAGTTGAAGGGGATCCTGGGTTACAAGAGACTCTGTCTTAAAAAAAACAAACAAATATAGAGCAAGAGAGATGGTTCAGTGGTTAAGAGCACCAGCTACTGTTCCAGAGGACCCGAGTACAATTCCCAATACCCACATGGTGGTCCACAACCACCCATGATGGGACCCAATGCCCTCTTCTGGTATGTAAATGTACATGCTGACAGAGTACTCATATACATGAAATAATAAATCTTAGAAGAAGAAGAAAAAGAAGAAGAAGAAGAAGGAGAAGGAGAAGGAGAAGGAGAAGAAGAAGAAGAAGAAGAAGAAGAAGAAGAAGAAGAAGCCGGGCATTAGTAGTGCACACCTTTAATCCCAACACTAGGGAGTCAGAGGCAGGCGGATCTCTGTGAGTTTGAGGCCAGCCTGGTCTACAGATCAAGTTCCAGGACAGCTAGGGCTACACAAAAAAAGCTTGTCTTGAAAAGCCAAGAAAGAAAAGAAAAGAGGAAAAAAGAAAGAGGAAGGAAGGAAGGAAGGAAGGAAGGAAATGAAATCCAAAGACCTACTATGGTGGTTGAGGTAATTTAAGTGGTAGACAATTAACTTCTCTGTAACTCCTAACGCTACCATCTTCAGAAGAAAGAGGAAACAAGGAACTGTCTAAAGTGAAAGTACAGGTTGGCGTCATTATTGGTACCTGGCATGGGCAAGGTTATGTTACAGGTAAATGTCTCCCGTGCACTCAAAAGTGTGCTGTATCCTTCCCCCCAGATCCAGTGAAAAACAGGGAAATCAGCCCCATCTGTCAAAACTCAGAAGCTTTCTATGCCAGTGTCTCCCTGACCCAAGAAGTCTTGACACCCAGACCACTCACCTCCAGGAATCGTGAGATGTCCCGCTTGTCACCGACCTCCATGGCTACCACATTCTCAAACATCCAGAAGAATGGACGGTCATCACACTCCTCAGGGCGTGAGTAGTTTAGCAATCGATAAAACTCAAAGAAGAGTCGGCCAGTGCCCTCTACATCCAAAAAAGAACATCAGAGAGCAGGGTTTGATCAAAAGCTTCGATACAAGCCTCCACATTCCCTGAGACCAAGAGAATCCCAATAAGCCCCATCAGTAAAGTCAAGTCAACGCTCTCACATGCCAACTCCCTTAGTCCCCCGGAATGACCAGGCGAGGACACGGAACAGCAGAACACCGTTCCCTGACATCTTTCTTTGAAGGTTCAGGACTTGCAAAAGGCACAGGCAGTGCTTAAGGACCAAGACACTAAACAAGAATGAACAGAAGCCAACAGCTTCTTCTTGGGGCCACCCCATATGGACCAGCACTTAGATATGTTAGGATCTTTGTGAATCAGAACAACTGATGCTCACCAAACAGGCCTTTTCGGACAGGGTTCACACAAGAGAGGTCATTGCAAGGGCTTCCACCAATCACCAAGTCAAATGGGCCCCACTCATCAATCTGAGGGAAAACACAAAAGACCGGGATGAGCCTGAGAGAGGAGGGACTGGAAGCCTTGATTCCGGGGCAGGCAAGATGGGTTGTAGAGTTGATGTACCTGCGGTGCAAGCCTGGCAACCTGGCGTGATCGCCAAAACCCATGTAAGTGTGGAAGAAGAGGGGTAACTCCACCAAGCTGTCCTCTCATCTCTACACATGGACCATGGTACTGGCACCCTCATCCATGTGCATGCACACACACACACACACACACACACACACACACATGATGATGATAAATTGTTTTTAATTTAAAATAAAGAAAGCTTAGATTCTTAGAGAAGTTGCTAAGAAAACTCAGAAACTTGCTCAGTCAGCAACCCCAGTCCCAGTGCATGGAGCCTCAGGCAATGCCCACATTCCACTAAAAGTCCTGTACGTCACTTTTTCAGAAATGTCTCTGCATCTCTTCTACCCACAACGCTAGGCCTGAGGGAAGAAGATAGTATACTACGAGACTAAATTCTAGGGTACAAAAAGCAAGCAAAAGATGAACCCCAGGATAATAGACCACCCTCACATTTCCCTTTGTGATGTTCCTGACGTCATCTACGTATTTGATTTGGCCTTCATGCTTAATGGTGCCCACGGTGATGGACTCGGCACAGACTTCGGAGGCAACGTACTTTTCCACTTTGATACCCAAGTCTTTGAGCACCAAGTACCCTGTGGGGGATCAAACAGAAATGTGAGGCCAAGGGGCCAAGTGCAGAGCCGTGAGCCCCACGGTTGATGTCCTGAACCCCAACCCGAATGAAGATCCCCTCACTCCATTACTGTCACTTCAAGATATCTGTGGTCGACTCCAGAGGACATCACCACATTGCTCATATAGGCTATGTTCATTCCACGTACGGGGCATCTCACAAAATGGAAAGGAATCAGGAATGAGGAGTATAAGTCAAAATGCAATAGCTAAGAAGCATGTACCTTTTAAAAGGCACCAAGAACCCTGCAGGAGCCACAGCAGACCTGAGAGGGCTCTTGCCTCTTGCGTGTTGACTGATTCCTGTGCGCACACAAACTGAAAACTAGAAAGGAGCCAAGACATTTGTGTGTGTAGCCAGGAAACTTCCAGATGCTTGAGCAGAGGGAAAACAAGTCAAACAAGAAACACGTTCCTTTAGAAAAGGGCCAAGGAGGGAATGTGGCAGGTAGAGGAACTTGTCACCAAGGCTGATACCTGGGTAACCCACACAGGAGAGAAGTTGTCCTGATCTCCCCATGTGTCTACGAGACAAATGCATGCTGCCTGTCACACACGCACATAGAATAGTGTGAGAAGGTGCAAAGGCCATGGAGTGGAGCAAGAACAGGCACACGTGACATCCGGGTTACTACTGTTCTTGACTGTCACAGGGCAGAGACACCTTCAGCCTCCTGCCTCAACTCACCTGTCGCAATTCCATCAAACAGGGACAGGACTCTAATGGGTCTCCTCCTGGCTGCAGGAATTGCTGGGAACACCTTGGGCAGCTCCTGCCAGATAAGCAAAAAGAGAGTAATCCCTCAGAGTGTCCATCTTCCTCCTATGCCCAGGGGCTTTGATGGGAACTAGTAAGAATGTATCTGGCACAGGCTGGCCATTCTGTCCTCAGATAGGAGGCACAGCTGCCTCCTACAGACGCACAGGCCCAGATAGGGAGCTTGAGCGGCAACTGCCAAGGCCTCTAAGAACAGCAGATAAACTCCTATGGTGTGGGAGCAGCTGCCCTTGTCTCCCACAGCTCAGACATATCCTTCTTGTTCCCTGGTCAGAAGGTACTGGAAGGGGGAAGTGTCTGCTAGAGGTGTGGACTAGCAAGGGTTCTCAGCCTCTGGCAGGCATGGGCTCTTAGCCTCTGGCAGGCACGGGCTCTGTGAGGTACAAATGGTACAGGGGAGGTGGAATCTAACTGTACATTCCCGGCTGGCCTTGACCTCACCATTTAACACAGGTTGCCCTTAAACTCATCACAAAGGGGCTGGAGAGATGGCTCAGCGGTTAAGAGCATTGCCTGCTCTTCCAAAGGTCCTGAGTTCAATTCCCAGCAACCACATGGTGGCTCACAACCATCTGTAAAGAGGTCTGGTGCCCTCTTCTGGCTTGCAGACATACACACAGACAGGATATTGTACACATAATAAATAAATAAATAAATATTAAAAAATAAAAAATAAAATAAACTCATCACAAAGCTCATGGCTCAGCTTTCTGTGCTGGGACCTTTGTCTCCATGCCTGCCACTATCACCTTTATAGGCTGTTTTGACACAGGATCTCACTATATAGCCTTGACTGTCCAGGAACTCACTAAGTAGACCAGGCTGTCCTTGAACTCAGAGATGTGCCTGCCTCTGTCTCCTACATTCAGAGATCAAAGGCTGGACTCTTGCTCTTACAGATGTACAGGATTCAGCCTCCCAGGGACTGTAATTGTATGAGACTGCACAGAGCTTACAAATTCCTTGAGGTCAGGGTCAGTAGTGAAGAAGTCTTGCAGGCGCGTGTTCCAATCCTTCCTGCGCCTGAGGACCCCATGGCAGCGCTGTGGGAGACACATATAGCAGCTCCAGGGTTCCTGCAGCTTGGCATCCTCAGCTGTCCCTGTACCCACCAGCACCTCCAGACACTCCACACAGAAGCACCTGTACCAGAGTATGAAGAGAGAATGGGCATCGCGGTTAACAGACATTTGTCCTGCAGGCCCAGTCAGTTTCCCAGGGCATGACCACTCCGCCTGATGCTCAGTCTCCTGCCACCTTGTGTTTTGAGCTATGCGGTAACAAATCATTTCCTGAATATGGATCGCTCAAACTCCCTTCAAATCTAGACCCTTTCAACAGAAACCTCCCAGGGCGGACCTCCCAGGGACATCTGTCCTGAGCCCAGCAGTAAGTATCACTGCAGTCCATACTTGTGAGAAGATCCCACAGATATTGTTTGTTTCTAGCTGCCTGCAGGAACTGTGGGGTACACCAGGGATCCGAGGCCCTCGTGCAGCCGCACGGAACGACACTCACCTGCAGCAGCTTGTGTTGCTGCACAGAAGCAGCTCGCGGCCCTCGCAGCACACGGTGCAGTAGGACTGATAGCCGTCTTCATCATACATGTAGAAGAGCTCCAGGAAGCGGTCCTGACCGCCAGAGAGAAGCACGTGAGACCACAGACCTGACCTCAGCCAGGCCTGGCTAGCAAGCGACAGTACATGGGATTTGAGTTCCTCATGGAGGGCCTTCTCTGCTGCAGTACCTGTCCCCCAAACAGGAAGTGGGGGATGTGCCCTGGGAAACCTTACTAGGGCCTGGAACAGGGACTGTGCTGGGAGCCTGGGTGAGGAAGGAAGGGGCAGGAGGAAGGGGCAGGCAGACTTACCCGGCAACTCTGACAGAGCCCACCCTCAAAGAGGGGGTGGAAGGACACAGGGTTCTTCCTACCGCAGGACAAACAGCGGTCTGCGGGAAAGACAGGGTGTCAGAGTTTATGGATACCAAGGGCCTAACATCAGCAGCTCAAGCCTTGAGCCTAACAGTTCTGAGCATCCGCCCCTGGCCAGTCATGTGCCGAGTACTCTGGGCGGTGTCTAGTGCTCATCTAACCCTTTAGCAGCATTGCAGATGAGATACCGTATTTCGGGGGGGTTGGCCACAGACTCGACCTTGTTTAAAGCGCTATCCCCACTTCGTAGTCTGGGAAAGACAAGTTCAAATGAACAAGAAGCACAAGGGAAGCCAAGGCCTGGCCAGGCAAAACAAGAGGCTGAATATTGTTTTGGATTTGGCATCTCCATCTTTCATAAACATTAAATCTCAGATACTGAGGCACAAGTTCTGATTGGCTTGGCGGCAGTTACAGAACCTCCCTGCAACTGAGCTCTTTAAACACAGCACAGATTACCATCCCAGACCTTGGATTTGTTGTTTGTTTGTTTGTTTGTTTGTTTTTACTGTGAGGCCACTCTGTCTTGACTCTAAACTGATTCACTGTTCAAGAGGACAAAACCTTTAAAAGGCCAACACTGTCTCACGGGGTGGGGGTGGGGGACAAGGACAAATGGTGGATGGCTCTTGGGATTCATTGAGGACCACGGGTCCAAAGTTCTTAAATTAGGGCTGGAGAGATGGCTCAGCAGTTAAAAGCTTGGCTGCTCTTCCAGAGGTCCTGAGTTCAATTCCCAGCAACCACATGGTAGCTCACAACCTTCTATAATGAGATCTGATGCCCTCTTCTGGTCTGCAGGCAGACATGCAGGCAGAGTACTCAGACCAAAAAAAAAAAAAAAAGAGTTTCTAAATTAGACCTGGGCAGTGGTGGTAGTGCACAGCACATCTTTAATCCCAGCACTCAGGAGGCAGAAGCAGGTTGATATCTGTGAGTGTGAGTTAGAGGCCAGCCTCATCTTCAGAGTAAGTTCCAGGACAGGCTCCAAAGATACACAGAGAAAAGAGAAACCATGTTTCGAAAAACCACACACACATACACATACACACACGCACACAGTTTCTAAATTGTAGGCATTGCTCTAAACTGCAGCTTTTCCAGGGTACCCTGGATCCAGGTCTGTTTTCTAACCTGGATCCAATAATGAGTAAGTGCTTGATAAATATTTGAAGATTAAGGCACATTGGGCCAAGAATGTAAATGAAGAGTACATTGTATATTCAAACTCCATTAGGTCTGTTCTTGGAAGGTTTCTGAATCCCAGTGCAGTAACCAGCTGGGGAAAGGATATCAGAGTTAGCTCGAAGAGGAGCCAGTGGCAAAATGTGTCTTATTTTAACCTTAAACTTAGCTGTGCTTATTGCATGGGAAGTTCAAGGTTCCAGTCATCTGGAGTTTTCAGGCATTGGCCAAAGTGCCACAGCTTTCATTCTTCCCCACTGCAGTCACCCTGGTCAGCGGTCACATCAGATTCAGTTAAAATAGAAGGAAATCCTATTATTTGGCCTAATAAATTTAGAAACTAATACTCAGGAGTATAGTAGCAGGAGTGGTCCTGATCTAGGTCAATGCCCAGTGCTCCAGATTAAAATCCATGCAGAAGGTCAAAGCCAGGCTAAGGCAGGCCTGGGGCACCCAGAAAGGAGGGCAAAGAGACATAGTACCTTCCAGATTGCCTTTGTTGTTGGCGACATCAGAAGCCATCCGTTCTGTGGAGGAAAGAGGGACAGGAAGGTAAGGAAGTCTCCTTTCCCACACAGCCATGCATCTCTGAACCCCAGAGCAGTGGTCCTGAGGACCTGCTGCTCCTGCTGCTGCACCTTCCCCCCCAAATTCACCTCGGCTCTCATCATCCTCCCCTCGGTCTTTCCCGCCGTAGCTATTGGTCTTGAGGCGCTTGGGTGGAGGACAGTACTCAGCAGAGGCAGAGTCGGTGGTTGTGCGTCTTCTACTTTTGTTCTCTGGAAGGTAAGCAGACAGACTTGACGAGACCATGCTGTGCCTGAGATCCAGCTGCATCTAGAGCAGGGGACTGGGATGGTGTAGAGAGCCCCAGAGGGGAACCCAGAGCAGAAGCCAGTTCCAAGTTCCCCCCACATGGGAAGCAGGCCAGACTCATGCTCCTGGTGCTTCCACATCGGAGTGTGGAGGAGAATCCATTCTTCTAGAGCCAGCCCTGAGCACAGGCTGACCACAGCTGGGGCTGAGGTTCTACAGTGATGCCCACCACAATGCCCAACGGGGGCATGGAGCTATTGGGTATTTTGTTGTTTTGTTTTGTTTTTCAAGACAGGATTTCCCTATGTAGTCCTGGCTGTCCTGGAACTCATGCTATAGACCAGGCTGGCTTCAAACTCAGATCTGCCTGCCTTTGACTCCCGAGTGCTGGGATTAAAGGTGTGCACCACCACCTCCTGGCTTGCTACTGAGTACTTGATATATCAGAAGGGACAGGATTTCACACTGAGGGTCAAGTCCAAACTGTCAAATGATGCTACTGATATGCTTGGTTTGGACTGACTTGAACCCTGGAATCTATTTGGCCAATTTATGAAATTAGCATGTATTCATTAATCAATTTCAGTGTAACTTTTACCTAAAAAAGGCATAATTTTCTTAGGATAGTACTAGAAAAAAGCGAAAGAGTTCAATGTTTTATATAGACTAAATGTTTAAATGCTAAATTTTTAAAATATTAGGTCAAAATGTATGAGTAGCATTAATTTCCCATGATGCTTTATAATGATATAATGAAACTACCAGAAAATAACGAAGTCACATTCTGTGGCCCCCATTCAATAACATTTATTTATACTTTTTTGGATCTATTGAATCACAGTGGACATGGTTGAATCTGACTCTTCCCCATTCCTACACACGAGGTAAGAAACTCAGATACCCATCTAAAGTCATGAGGAGCCAGATGAGATGACACCCAGCTACAAGGCTCCATGAGACCAGAAAGGACCGCAGAGTGAGACCGTTGTCTCAGGAAACAGAAACACAGGAGCCTTTGGTGACATGCTTACGTATGTGCCATTAATATTAATAAATAAAAGAGAAGGGAGGAGTCCTAAGGTTTTAGGAGGCGGGATGTGCACCCAGGTTGACCTGAGGGTCATGGGTGAGGTTGAGAGACTCAGCTTAGAAGATTGGATTCTTCTCCACTGAGCATTGTGGATGCCGAGAAATTGCAGGACAGAGCACTGAAAACAGAACACTCAAAGATGGTAAGGGAATACCATGTCTCCTGGGTTCTAAATTCCTACGTCTGTGCCATTCACTCCCACCTGGTTGCTTGTTGTTGGGTTTGAGGCCCTCGATGTCAGTGGGCTTGAAGCCCCCATGGGCCCATTCCAGCATGGGCTTCAGCTGGTCCTCCAGTGAGTCTCCCGGACTGCTGGGGAAGGTCTTGCCAGCTCGCACCCTGGCTCTCTGCCAAGACACAAATAAAGGCAACGTCTGTCCATGAATGGGAGCGAGCCAATGAGGTATGTGCCAGGGTGAACCCAGGGATTCCTCCTGCTGGGGCCTGCATTCCCTGAACACTGGTGTCTTTCAGAGCTGGACAGCTGTCCTTGGCTTTGTTATGTGACAGGGGCCTGCTTCTGAGATACAAGTAAGGAAACAATAGACCATGGGGGCGGGCACCACATATGACCTCTTCCCTGTAGAAGCAGAGAGCGGTCAGCTCTCTCCCAAAGGAAGAGTTTCGCCTCAGCTTTGTTACTTAAAATCAGGAGCTTTAGGCCATTGTCCCTTGTTCTCCTGTAGCTTGGCTCAGACAGCGGACTTCTTGCCTAAGAAGATGTGGATGTAGTCACGCGTTCTTCATTTAAGGGCAATGCCAATTTGCATGCCTAATGAGGCACTTGGCCAAGTGGGGCAGGCTAGTAGGGGCTGTAGTAGCGAGAAGCCTGGTGACTCAGAGGAGCTAAAGTGTCTGCCGATTAGGGGAGGAGGGTACAGGCCTCAGCTACCTCCTCTAGGCTTGAAGAAAGAAAGCTCACCTGTCTCTGGGACAGCCTACTCTGCAGTATCACTACTGCCCTGTGACACGCGCTACGCTGGTCAATTGTCACGTGCTGGTTAAAGTCACGGAAAGCTAACTCTGGAAGTGAAAGGCCCTCCCTTGTCTCCAACGCAAGCGTAATTTATTTCAAGTGTCTTCCAAAACTCCCTGTCCTGGGCAAGCTGGGCCCATGACACTATGACAGAGACAAAAGAGAACAGCAAACGGCCGAAGGCATTAAAAACATCACACCCTTGAAAACAGCTAAAGGGTAAAACCATTTTTAACAGAGGTTATATGGGGATAAAGATGGCCGCAGTTGGGATGAAGGGGCAGAAGCTCGTCCATAAAGGTGACATTTTCTCTCGACCAAGATGCTGTGAGAAGGCCTTCCTGCATCATTTCTTTGGCGATTTGATGACATTTCTTCTGCTTGCTCTCCCAGCTGGGCTCCTCCCATTGGCTGGATGCTATGAGCACCTGATATGCTCCTCCCACTGGCTGGATGCTGTGAGCACCTGATATGCTCCTCCCACTGGCTGGATACTAGGAGCACCTGATATGCTGGTCTGTCTGCTGCCTCCTATTTGCTCCTTGCCTGCTTCTCAGTAAACTCAGCCCTTTGAAACCGAAAACACAGCTACCCAGATCATTCTCCAGATGATACATTCACGAGGCGGTAGACATCTTTCCCAGTCCATCTGGCAGTACCAGCAATTCTCTAGTAACCTTGGCACATCTCAAATTCCTTTCCCAAACATGCCCTCTGCCTTTGGCATTCGGCATTCACCACCTCCATGGTACCTCTGTCTCCTCCAAGCCAACCTTGGCCACACAATGGTGTAAGCTCACGTTTACTGGTTCTCCCTTCCTCCCAGCTCCTGAAGTCAAGGCCTCACTCCTACACCTGTGTTACCTGCAGAGTATGGTATACGGCCTTCCTGTGAGAAACCAGCTCATAGCCAGGCAGTGGTGGTGCACGCCTTTAAACTCAGCACTTAAGAGGCAGAGGCAGGCAGATCTCTGTGAGTTTAAAGCCAGCCTGGTTTACAGAGTGAGTTCCAGGACAGCCAGGGCTATACAGAGAAATCTTATCTTGAAAAAAAAAATGAAAAATTAAAAAATAAAACAGAAATCAGCTTATTGAAGGTAGCCAGGTTAAAATGCTATCTGAACAGCCAAGGGCCACCGTTTGTCAGCAGAGACCTAGGAGAGAAAGAGATGACCAATATCTACCCGGATCTGGGTGAACAAGGGTACACTGGGTATCCACATTCCTCCAGAGCCTATTTATTCCTGGGGTGCTTCACAGATACCAGTAACAAAATGGGGAACAGTATCTAGCCCATATCAAGGAACCTGAAACAGGAACCCGGGATACTCCAAATGTGAGGAAGAATAAAGCTCAGAATGGGTACAATAAAGCACAAGCCGTTTGTGTTCACATGGCACATGAGTACATACATGTATGTACAGTCAGTGTCCCTGGTCCAGACGTGAGACTCAGTCCTTAAATTGGCTTAACTGTGTTTTGTGCATGCGCTTTGCCCTTCCTGAGTGTGAGGACAGCTATTGAGTCTTCAGATTCTCAATGAGTTCCCACCATACATGGGTTCAGAGAACACGCTGGACACACAGTGAGCTCTTTCTGCTCACGATGATTGTGCATCTTGGTCATGAAGGGCAAGCTGCATGTGCCAAGTCCCCAGACAATGCAGAAATGAACTGTGGGGCGGCACTCCTAGTGAGAGGGGAGATGAAGCAGGTGTTTCGGGCTTCTTATCACACTTGTAGGATACACAGGATGTCCCAGGATGCAATGCTTGCTTTCACATTCAGCCCCATCTTATGCTCGGAGCCTCAACGCTGTGGTGTGACCACCATGGGTGACCATGAAGTGCCAGCGGCTCTTGCCAACATGAGCAGAACACAGTGGAAACTAGGTAGTCTCTGGCCAGGGCCACAGCACACAGTAATCCATTCCAGAATCCTTTCTCACCATATTGAACCTTATTGCCATCTGACCCTGTCTAGAAAGGAGTACATTATGTCTTGCTGGATATAGCTAGCGTCCTCTTCTACATCACACAAGTAACTGCACATATCCCTGAGTGTAATGCTTCAGTAGCCAGCATAGATTCTGGACACTTATCCTTCTCTGCCTTCTGCTGGTCACTCAACACAACTGCATGAAGTGTCTTGGAAATTGGATAACTTTTTTTTTTCTCTAAAGAAATTTTACACATGGACACGGCCCCAAGGGAAAGTAACTCATGAGAAAACCAGAACCTTAATTGAGGCTGAGCCCAGCAATGTTCTTTTTTTAAAGGACTTGTTTATGTGTATTTCTCCATGTGAGCGTATGCCACCTATGTGCTTCTGCATTCAAAATTCAGAAGGGAGTTGCGGGAGGTTTGTGAGCCACCCGAAGTGAGTTCTGAGCACGAAACTTCTGGAAGAGCATCTAGTGCTCTAAACTGACAGTTGATTCGTCTCTCCAGCTTAGAGCTGGGTGCGGCGGTGCACGCTTTAAACCTAGCCCTTCAGGACAGCCAGGCTTAGGCAGGGAAGGAAATCATCGAAAACAGAAGACTGGTGAGTGGATGGACTTGATCCATGTTCCAGCCACAGCAAGCAGCAGAACTTGGCAGCTTCAGTCACGGGGTTCTGGTTTCAGAGTTAAGGAGAGAAGACAGGGGCTGGAGAAATGGCTCAGTGGTTAAGAGCACTGGCTGCTTTTCCGGAGGTCCTGAGTTCAATTCCCAGCAACCACATGGTGGCTCACAACCATCTGTAATGAGATCTGGCGCCCTCTTCATGCAGGCAGAATGTTGTATACATAATAAATAAATAAAATCTTTTAAAAAAAAAAAAAAGGAGAGAAGACAGGGGTTGCGGAATCTTCCTCTGTGACTAAGGAAAGCCTCTGAGGCCAGACATGTGTCAGGGGTGTCCCTGAATGGAGTTTGCCCAGCTCGTTTCAGTCTGCTTTGGTCCAGTATTTCCTCACGAGGCTCCCTTCCCTATGTTTGGAATGGTGAGGCATATCCTGTGTATTGTATGTTTGGAATGGTGAGGCATATTCTGTGTATTGTATGTTTGGAATGGTGGGGCATATCCTGTGTATTGTATGTGGAAACATGTGATCTGCATTTTGGTCTTGACAGGGGATTACAGTGAGCTCGTCAAGCTCAGAAGAGACTCTGAACTTTAGACTTTAAAATAAGTTTGAAACTGTTATAAACTATGGGCGCTTTTGAAGTTGAGCTAAACGCATTTTGCACTATGATACTGTTACAAGCCTATGGAGGCCAGAAAGTGGAATGTGGCAGTTTGAATGTAATTGGCCCCCATAAGCTCATAAAGAGTGGCACTATTAGGAGGTGTGACTTTGTTGGAGGAAATGTATCACTCTGTGAGGGTAGGCTTTGAAGTCTCCTATGCTCAAGCTACACCTAATGTCATGGTTCACTTCCTGTTACCTGTGGTTCAAGATGTAGAGCTCTCAGCTCCTTTTTCAGCACCATGTCTGCATGCTGCCATGTCCCACCATGATGACAACGAACCAAAACCTCTAAAACTGTAAGCCGCTCCAATGAAATGGCTTCCTTTATAAGAGTTGCCATGGTCATGGTGTCTCTTCACAGCAACAGAAACACTAAGTCAGACTGCCTTCTCAGTGGTACCTGATACTGAATGTTGGCTCCCTCTCTGCTTTCCACACCCACCTGGGGAGTGTCCATGCCCTCCTGGTGACTGTCCTGGCTCAGCTCAACCAGTGGGGAACTGATGCTCCAGGATGTCGCTTCTTCATCTGTGAGGTCAATGGTGGGGTAAGGGCTGGCAGGGGACAGCCGTGGTGTGCTTGCTGAAGTGGTTGCTTGCCAACTCAGGGACTGTAGACCAAAAGAAAAGGTTGAGTCCCGGCAAACTAAGCAGGTAGGGGGTGCAAATGAACAGCTTCCCTCCGTTAGATCCCATGCAAGCAAGAGTGAAGAAGGAAACCAGGGCCCTTCTGTTTTATAAGAGCAAGGCTGGCAGTCACTGAGCCCAAGGCAGAGCAAACACACAATAAGGATGATAATGCAGTGGCAGGGAAGGACCAAAGGCTCTGAAGCTGAGCTCAGAGACGGTGGGGGCTCTGGGCAACTGGCTCCTGTGCATCTGGAAACAGAAGTAGAATGTTCCAGACCTGCTGGGGTTGCCTCAAGACAGCAGGAAAAGACACGGGGACAAGGGTGATGGACACCAGTGACTTTCAGCTGAGCTCCAAGGGGAGCCAGATCTGGGCCGTGGGAATTCTTGTCTCCTCAACGTAGTTCCAACAAAAACAGGCCAAGAGTGAAGCCACAGGCTTAGGAGCTTACCTAACGCTCAGGAGAGAGCCAGACCTTGTCCTATGTGTTGTTTTTAATGAAATAGAGCTGGAGCTAGTTAACAAAAAGATGTCAGGGCTAGAGCAATGGCTCAGAAGTCCTTACTGCTCTTCCAGAAGACTTGAGTTCAGTTCCAGCACCCTCCTCATGTGGCTTACACTGCCTATAACCCCATCTCCAGAGGACCCCATGCCCTCTTCTGGCCTCTGAGCACAAGTATGTGTGTGGCTTACGTAGAGAGACGTGTGAATACAAATTAAACAACTTTTTAAAAAATTTAATATAGGGGGCTGGAGAGATGGCTCAGAGGTTAAGAGCATTGCCTGCTCTTCCGAAGGTCCTGAGTTCAATTCCCAGCAACCACATGGTAGCTCACGACCATCTATAATGAGGTTTGGTTCCCTCTTCTGGCTTGCAGGCAGACACACAGACAGAATATTGTATACATAATAAATAAATAAACTTAAAAAATTTAATACAGTTTTTTTTTCTTCTTTTTGGTCTTCAAGACAGGGTTTCTCTGTATAACCCAGGCTGTCCTGGAACTCAGTCTGTAAACCAGGCTGATCTCAGATTCACAGGAATCTGTCTGCCTCTGCCTCCCGAGTGCTGGGATTAAAGGCATGCGCCACCATCCAGCTGATTAATATAAACTTAAACACAGGCATGAGGAAAGACTTGCTGAACCCACCTAAGCTTCGTTTTCTATGCAGGTCTATGAGTGGTAGGAAGCCCCTGGGCTCAAGGAGAGGGAGCTTACTGCTGAGGTATTAGAGGGTGCGCTGTTCTCCCAGGAGAGTGTGGGCGTCACCGGAGAGCCAGAGTCACTGCTGTCCTCTGCCTCGCCACTTCTACCTTCATCTCCATCTTCAGTCAGGTCCTGTGAAAAGGAAACAGCTTTCCCATGTAACCAAGTCGCACAAGCAATACAACTAAGGAAGGCAAATGGCATTGAAACGCATAATGATGTCCCGCTCAGGTCCCTACAACACTTCCACCTCGTTTCGCTCTAAAAAGACTTACCCTCTTCCATCATGGGAAGCACAGCCCACTGACTGAGGAGATAAAAGACAGAGAGGGCCCATTCACCAGAACTTCTCCACCCTAGAGTCATGTTCATCATCTCAGAACTAGCCAGTTTCCCCACAGAGACACCAGCACAAACTGCCGAAACCCTACCAGCGGATGACAGGGAGTCCTTTAGAGAAAGCCACGGAGTTTCTCTGGAGGCCCAGAAAGAGAACCCATCCCTTTCCTCCAATCACATCTGTCCCTCCTGCTGTAGTCATTGGTCCAGGAATTGAAACCAAGAGTATGTCTGCCCCTGTGACCTTCGATGGCTCCCAGGAAGAAACTGGAGAAAAAGCAAATGGAGTTTGCTTTTTCTATAGAAATTGGCGCATCAGATCGACAGAATATTGGTGACAGCCTGAATGCTTCTGTGGCAAACAGAGTAACAGAAACGTCTCTACCCATGTCCAGTCAGTGAGTTTTCAGGGCTGGAGAGATGGCTCAATGGTTAAGAGCACTGGCTACTCTCTGACTGCTCTTCCAGAGGACTGGGATTTGAAGCTTAACACCCACAAGACAGCCAACATCTGTCTGGAGCTCCAGTTTCAGGGCATCTGAAACTTTTCTGGCCTCTGAGGGTATCAGGCACTATGTACAGTCATACAGGTGGCAAAATATTTACCACATTAAAAATAAATAAATAAATAATGGGGGCTGGAGAGATGGCTCAGTGGTTAAGAGCATTGCCTGCTCTTCCAAAGGTCCTGAGTTTAATTCCCAGCAACCACATGGTGGTTCACAACCATCTATAAAGAGGTCTGGTGCCCCCTTCTGGCCTGCAGACATGCACACAAACAGAATATTGTATACATAAATAAATATTTTAAAATAAATAAATAAGCCAGGTGGTGGTGGCGTACACCTTTAATCGTAGCACTTAAAAGGCAGGTCTCTGCGAGTTCGAGGTTTACCTGGTCTACAAAAACAAGTTCCAGGACAGCCCAAAGCAATTACACAGAGAAACCCTGACAAGAAAGAAAGAAAGAAAGAAAGAAAGAAAGAAAGAAATCTTTAAAGAAATTAAAAAATAAGTTCAAAAGGTTTACCACTCCCTGAATTTGTGGGAAATGGAGACCAGCTCTGGAAAGATGTCTTCAGACAACAGTGAAACAGCCCCTCTGGAATTCAGATTTCTTGGGAAGTTCACTGAGGCCAATAGCAGTGAACACAGGGGCCCTGAGTGGAGCAGGAATGTTGAGTACAGTCAACAGGCTGTCAATAAAGCGACAGGCAAGGCTGGGGAACCAGACACATAGCCTGGGTTTCTGGGGTCTTAAGTGGCAGCACTTTGAGATTTGAACAGAAACTTCAGAGTGGAAGCCTCAATGATTGTTGAAAAGAATTTGGAGCCAACATAGCTGCCTTTGTGAGTGCTGCCTGGCCCGTGCTCTGGAGCACCAGACTGCGCTGATGGAGCCCCGTCCCAGCCTGCAGGGCTGGAGCACCAGACTGCCTCTGATGGAGCCCCGTCCCAGCCTGCAGGGCTGGAGCACCAGACTGCCTCTGATGGAGCCCCGTCCCAGCCTGCAGGGCTGGAGCACCAGACTGCCTCTGATGGCACTCTACCCCAGCCTGCAGGGCTGGACAAACATACCAGTCTTGGCCAAAACAAGCCATTGTTTGTGTTTATGTTTTCAGAACCATTTGGTGACTACATGCATCTTAGTGTTGCTGTTGAATGAAGTGCTGGCAGAAATGGGAAGACACTCAAATTATTTTGTTTAATAAACACATGAAATTAAGGTAGAAACAATGGTTTCTAATAAACAGATAAAATACAAGAAGCTAAAAAAACAAAGGCACATGAAAGACCGATGTAAGCAGAGAGCGATACTGATGGATCTCTAGAACAATTCAAAAGTGTTAAGATCTGAGAAACAACTGAAAGAGTTTAACAGTGTTGCCACCCAGGGTGACTGCAACAACGGCTAAAGGGCTGGGAGGCAAAGACACAGCCTGCCAAGGAGAATATTCCTGTCTCTCCTCGCGCACACATTTAATCCCAGTGTTCAGGAAGCAGAGACTGGAAGTTCTCTATCCGTTCAAGGCTACCCTGGTCTACACAGAACTATACCCAAGATAGGGCTATGCAATGAGACCCTGTTAAAAAAGAAAACAAAAACCAACAAACAAAAAATCTGTTCCTGTTAAGATATTTGTTATGGTTATGCACTACTCATAGTAAAATAATTTAAAATCATGTAAACAAAACACTGTTATTATTGTTGTTAGTGTCATCATTCCTGTTATTACAAGCTACAAGTCCTTACCCTCTTTGAATTTAGTGGATTGTGGCATCACATTCTACAATATCTTGCTGACTTTAACACGACTGTGTGTTAAATACTTACACTGAAAAGTGCAGTGTGGGATGCAGAGACGACTGAGCAGTTAACAACAGGGTCTTCCCTTCCAGAAGACTCAATTCCCAGCCCCCACAAGAGTTACAGGCTCATAAAGATCTGTAACCTCAGTTCCAGAGGAATCTGATGCCCTCTTCTGGCCTCTGAGGGTACTGCATGTATGTGACGCATAGATAAACATGCAGACAAAACACTCATTGACATAAAATTATTAGTAATTTAAAAATAAAATAACAGAAAAAAACCTGTTTCAAAAAATAAATAAAGATTAAAAAGTGCACTGCAGCCAGGCATATTGGAGCACGTCTTTAATCCCAGAATTTGGGAGACAGAGGTAGGTGGATCACTGCAAGAGTGAGGCCAGCCTGGTCTACAGCGTGAGTTTCAGGACAGCCAGAGCTACAGAGTGAGATTCTGTCTGGAAAATGGGGAGGGGCATTGCAAGGACAGAAAATTTTACAATCTTTTTTCTATATATTTTCTATATATTATATATATCTATATAATATCTATATATTATACCCTCTTCATTTTTTTAAGGGTGAACCCAAACACATTATTACAATTATATAGTTGAGTTTCCCTGACTTTAGGAAATCACAGGGCTCAGCGCACCCAGCATACAATAAATAAGCATCATCCTGGGGAAAACGTCTCCACCGTCACGGCATCTCCCCTCCCAGGAAGGCAACACTCGTTCTTTTTACAAAGTGAACTTGCAAATGTGTTGATTAATGTCCATTTACACATCCCTGTACAGAAATTACAATTCTGTGCTTACAGCAACGAAACTATAACCCATGTGAAGCATTGGCAATAAATTTCTTCAGTGCATAAATGCTAAAAAGATTTTACGACAGCTACCCCAGGATCACAAATGAAAGACTGAAGGGCAAAACCCGGGGGGTTAGCAAGTGACAGAAATTGGACAAATACACAATGATGCCTAGCAGGGGGCCTGGTGATGTTTGCCTTTCACAACATGTGTGAGGAGGACACAGACCAAATGACCAAGGCGGACACCTGTTAATGAGATGACCAAGAAGCAATGTCATGAACTGTCCTGAGCCTCACACACTAAAGCCAGCACTCACAGAACATAGACCAAGAGTGAAGTGGAAAGACCAGAAGCCCTAGTTAAAGCCTTAAGAACCTAACTTTTCATTTAGCAACCATGCAGCCTTGCTGGTTGACTCCTTCTAGATTAGGTGAACAGTCCTTCCACCAGACCAGCATAGGCATGTTTAGCTCAATGCCAGGCTCAGAGTGAAGTACTCTTAACTAACCACAGAAACACAAGAGCTATCCCAACCCCCTAACCCGCCAGGCCACCTTGTTAGGCGTCCCTTCTATTTCTGAGACAGTCTCACAATGAAGTATGGGCTGCCCTCAGTGTGCTGGGGTAACAGGTGTACCACCTGCCTTGATTTTCTATTCGCACGCCTTTAGTCACAGCACTAGGGAGGCAGAGGCAGGTAGATCTCAGAGTTCAAGAGCAGCCTGGTCTACAGAGTGAGTTTCAGGACAGCCAAGACTATACAGAGAAATCCTGTCTCAAAAAAAGAAACAAACAAGCAAAACATGCAAGGAAAATGGGGGGGGGGGGATTACCAGTAACTATGCTGAGTTTTTAAATAAAAACTAGTTCTAATAAGCTTGGGAGGTTAATTTTGCAGTTCTTTATGTACTTGGATTACCAAACTCCTGCCTAAGATTCAGTGGCAACAGTTTTCTTGCATTCTATAGGCTGTCTGTGTCCTTTGCTGTGCAGAAAGGTGTTTTGAAAAGAACTTATTTATTTCTACTGCATGTGCATTAGTGTTTTGCCTGCATATGTGTCTATGTGAGGGTGTCGTATACTCCAAATCCAGAGTTACAGACAGTTGTGAACTACCATGTGGGTGCTGGGAAATGAACTCAGGGACTCTGGAAGAGCAGCCAGTGCTCTTAACCACTGAGCCATCTCCTCAGCCATGGTGTGCAGAAATTTTTGACTTCACGTGGCTGTGTTTCTTTATGCTTGGGCTATTTCTGAATCCTGTTCAGAAAGTCCCTGTCAGATCCCTTCATGTGGGGATGCATTCCAGGTTTTAAATTAAGATCTTTGATTCACTTTAAATTGGCTTTTTACAGGGTAAGAAATATGAATCCCATTTTACTCCTCTACAGGTGTATCTTAATTAGGCTTTTTAATGCTAGGAGAAAACACTGTGACCAAGGCCACTCATAAAAGGAAGCATTTAAGTGAGATCATAGTTTCCGAGGGTTAAAAGTCCTTAATGACAGAACAAAGGCCTGATGGCAGGAACAGCTGAAAACTCACATCCTGATTCACAAGTAGGAGCTAGAGAGAGCTCACTGGGAATGGCAAGAGCTTTGGGTTTTGTTGTTGTTTTGTTGTTTTGTTGTTTTGTTTGTTTGTTTGTTTTGGTTATGGTTTTGGTTTTTCGTGACAGGGTTTGGAGCCTGTCCTGGAACTCACTCTGTAGACAAGACTGGCCTAGAACTCACAGAGATCCACCCGCCTCTGACTCCTGAGTGCTGGGATTAAAGGCATGCGCCACCACTGCCCAGCAGCAAGAGCTTTTGAAAACTCAAAACCCACTCACAGTGACACACTTCTTCCAGCAAGGTCACACTTTCTAATCTTTCCCAAGCAGTTCCACCAACTGGGGACCAAGTATTCAAACATATGAACTTATGGAGGTCATTCTTATTTAGTTGGGTATAAGATATATACCCAGGGGCTGGAGAGATGGCTCAGTGGTTAAGAGCACTGCCTGTTCTTCCAAAGGTCCTAAGTTCAATTCCCGGCAACCACATGGTGGCTCACAACCATCTGGAATGAGGTCTGGTGCCCTCTTCTGGCCTGCAGACATACACACAGACAGAATATTGTATACATAATAAATAAATATTTTTAAAAAAAGATATATACCCAGTTTTACCAGCACCATTTGTTGAAGAGGTTATCATTTTAGCAGGGTATATTTTTGACATCTTTATCAAAAATTAGGTGACCAAACCTATGTGAGTTTACCTCTAGGTCGTCTATTCAATCTGTCCCTGCATAACTCAGTAACAGAATCTGAGATGAGGTATTGTGATACCTCCAACAATGTTCTTGCTGTTCAGGATCAATTTGGTTATCTGTAGTCTTTTGTGTTTCCATATGAGTTTTTCATTGCTTTTTTCTAGTTATCTGAAAAATGTCATTGGAACTGTGTTGCGGCATATTCCTTTACACTGTGTGAAGATGTGTTACTGTGATTGGTTTATAAAGAGCTGAATGGCCACTAGCTCGGCAGGAAGAGGTTAGGAAGGACTCCTGGGGAGAGAGAGGGTCAGGAAAGAAGAAAGGTGTGAGTGCCAGCCAGACGCAGGAAAAGCAGCATGAGCAGCTTGGAAAGATGAGGTAATGAGCCACGTGACAGAATGTGGGTTAAAATAAATGGGTTAATTTAAGTTATAAGAGTTAATAGGACAAGCCTAAGCCAAGGCCAAGCTTTCATAATTAATAATAAGTCTCAAGTGTTGTTATTTGGGAACTGACGGGACAAAGAAAGACTCATTACGAACTTTAATGAGGATTGCATCAAATCTGTAAATTACTCGTGTTTGTACAGCCGTTTCACAATATTAATTCCGCTGATCCAAGACAAAGGAAGGTCTTTTTATCATCTAGTTTCATCTTTAATTTCTTTTTTCTATGCTTTAAAGTTTTCTTTATAGAAGTCTTTAATTTTCTTGGTTAGGGTCATTCCCAAGTATTTTATGTTTGGGGTTTCTTTGGTTGGTTTTTTTTTGTTTGTTTATGTTGTGTCTTGTTTTGAAATAAGAATGGAGAAATTTAAAAACCAAACTTTAAGGACATAGTCAAATGTTAGACCATGTGTGAGGCTGTGGGTTTGATTCCCAGCAAGGAAAGGAAAATCCTACGTGGCAACATGACTGTAATCCTGGTCTGTACAAAGGTTTCCAGGACCAGCAGGGCTACCCAGACAGAGTCCTGTCTCAACATGAAACAAAATAAGAAAAAACAAAAAGTCCAAACATGGTATGACCATATCGGAATAAGTGAAGTTTGCCATATGAATGAACTTATCAACAATATTGATAAATTAAGAACTAATCTCAGAAACATACAAAAAGAACCTAATAACTCAAAACTTTCCAGTTTGGCAAAATAAACGAGCGTAGATTTTAATTTACCTTCAGATTTCAGGGGGTTTTTTTGTTTTGTTTTGTTTTGTTTTTAGCCTCAGGACACCCATATGATGAAACGTAGGAGAGAGGAAGAACTGATACCTGGATGTAAGCAATCGTGCTGGAGACCTTCCTCTTGGACGGTCGTGAATTTGCTCTGCAGCCTGTGGAGGAAAGAGTCAGAGCACACATTCAGAGGAAGGGGCACCAGGCTTCTTGCTGACAGGCCTTCTCTCAGTGTCTCCCCCAAGTCAGTCATCAGCAGAGACCACGCAGCATCCCTGTCTTCTCTATGTACTCATAGAGATGCAGGGCAGAGGCTCATGCCTTCCTCCCTACAAGCTAAGCAGTGCCATTTGGGGGTCCTAATATGGAGAGGAAACATCCAATTCCTTCCAGAAAGTCGCTGCCTGATCCTATTATGATAATTCCATTAGAATAAAAACCTGGTTTCTGACAGTGGCTGCATTTTAAGTATTTCTATGTAGTCAAGAGGTTATAGGGGTGAACATGGAAACTGGCCACTTGTGCCCTTTCAGAGAGCTCAGATCAGCACCATAAGTCTCAAGGACAGAAACACACAAGACAGGAGACTTCAAAGAGTGGGGGCTGATTCCAGGTGTTCTGGGAGGTGCTAAAAGGAAGGGGCAGTAGGAAGCATCTCTCATCCATGATAATGTCAGTGTCAGCACAATAGAGGACCCATGATCCAGTCCGCGCTGAGACCAGCCCTACCAGGAATGACAAAGTAAGGGAGCCGCCACCGTGGGTGCTTTTCCTCAGAGTCCCAAGGAGAAGAAAGAGGCAGGAGGCTGTGGGCAGAGACAAGACAGAGCTTGGGTGTTGCCTGTGTTCTGTGGGAATAGACTGGTCCCCCTTTAAGGAGGCGTGTGAGGGTGCTCAGTATCCCCATAGCTTCAGGAGCCAGGGAGAAGCTCTTGGTCACAGCCGAGGTGTGCAGCTGTATCTGTTGTGTCGGAATGTAACCCCACCCCAGCTCCCCACTGCCCGCCTACCTTCGCGATCCACTGTGCAGATTGCCTCCATGACTTGGGTGAAGGGAACATTCTTGGCGTCTGAGGACTGGTCACTGCAGTTCCCACTGATGATGACACAATCCTCACATCCACCAGCAGCCTCGTCAGCATTGAGCTGTCTGCTCTCCCCCTCCATTGTCGTCTATGGGAGAAGGCCAGAATAGATAGGAAGGAAGGAGACAGGGGCATGAGAGGGCATCTCACCCCACCTTTCCCACCATGAGCTCTCTGTCCTTGGCTCAGGAGAGAGTCCCACAACCCAATCTCTGAGTGATATTGGGCTCCTAACCTCTACCCCAGGCCCCTCATCAAACTCAGAGGCTCAGGGCTTGGGTCCATGTACCAAGTAGCCTAGAAGGCTCAGTTGTCAGCACCCAAGAGAGAGTTGGAGTCTGAGACACTGCTGTATGGCAACCCTTCAAACAACATCACTCAACACATGCTTGCCCCAGACAACCTAGGTTCCCATCTGTCCCTGGCCCTTCCAGCCTCTGCAGAGCCTCAAGAAGCCAATGCACTCTTTTCTCTCACCCCTTTATTTGCTCTGTCTCCAGGCCTGCCTCCCTCTGCCCTTCCTCTCAGACAGGCTTCTCTCCTCTCCATAGCAGCCCAAGCTCCATCCCATCCCATCCTCTGGGGCCCATTGGTCAGTTGGCCTGTCATTCAATCTCTCCGTCATCAGCTGGGATCCCAAGCTCTGAAGAGAAGGAAGGATGTAGGAAAAAGCTGTGGCAAAAGGCGGTGGCAGTCACCAGGACTGACAGCTCTGACCTGCTATGGCCTTGCCCCACACCCAGGATCTGGTCTTCCTATTGCTGTCTCTCTAGTAATCCAGCTAAGATAGAGAGCTAAGTCCTCACTGATAGGTCCATAGGCTTGTGTGACTTTTGCCCTGACTCACACAACATTATGGGTACCAATTAGGCATACAATTGCACACACACATAAACACACACACACACACAAAACTGCACCATTATCTGGGGGGCTGCAAGCCTATTTTGGAGAAATAGAAAAACTTTATACGGGCAAGTTCTCAAGGATTCAATACCAAGTACAACTGGGCCCTCATCTGCAACAGTAGAACTCAAGTGTTGATGCAGGATTAAAAGTTGGCAGCCTGGGCTAACAGGGAAAGGTTGCCTCAAAACCAAAAAAAAAAAAAAAAAAAAGTTAAGTGTAACTAAATCTCATAACATGTGTGTAGCAAGACACTGGATTCAATTCTTAACACTTAAAAAAAAAAAGTTAGGGTGTGACGGTAATTACACACACCTTTAACCCCAGTACTCAAGAGGCAGAGGCAGTCGGATCTCTGTGAGTTTGAGGCCAGCCTAGTCTACAGAGCAAATTCCAGTACAGCTCCAAAGCTACAGAGAAACCCTGTCTCAAAAAAAAAGAAAAGAAAAGAAAAGAAAAAAAATGTTATGTCAGAACACTATTACAAAGGTTGGAGAGATGGCTCAGTTGTTAAGAGCACAGGCTGCTCTTCCAGAGGACCCTGGTTCAAATCCCAGAAACCAGATAGTAGTGTCTGTAACTCCAGTTACACCCTCACACAGACATACATGCGGGCAAAACACCAATGCACATAAGATGAAAAAATCATTAAAATATATGTTCGACACATCAGAAAAATCATCCACCATGACCAAGTAGGCTTCATCCCAGAGATGTAGGGTTGGTTCAACATTGACAAAAATCTGTCAATTTAATCCACCATATAAACAAACTGAAAGGGGAAAAAACCATGATTATCTCATTAGATGCTAAAAAAAAAAAGCCTTCGACAAAATTCAACACCCCTTCATGATAAAAGTCTTGGAGAGAATGGGGATACAAGGAACATACCTAAACATAGTAAAGGCAATATACAGCAAGTCAACAACCAACATCAAGAGAGAAATTCAAAGTGATCCATTGAGATCAGGAATAAGACAAGGTTGTCCACTCTCTCTATAGCAATTCAATATAGTACTTGAAGTTATAGCTAAAGCAATAAGACAACAAAAGGAGATCGATCAAGGGGATACAAATTGGAAAAGAAGTCAAATTATCACTATTTGCAGACAATATGATAGTATACTTAAATAACCCCAAAAATTCTACCAGGGAACTTCTACAACTCATAAACACCTTCAGAAATGTAGTAGGATACAAAATTTACTCAAAAAAAAATCAGTAGCCCTCTCTTATACAGATGATAAATGGGCCAAGAAAAAAATCAGAGAAATATCACCCTTCACAATAGCCACAAATAATATAAAATACCTTGGGGTAATGCTAACCAAACAAGTGAAAGACCTGTGTGACAAGAACTTAAAAACTATGAAGAAAGAAATTGGGGGCTGGAGAGATGGCTCAGTGGTTAAGAGCATTGCCTGCTCTTCCAAAGGTCCTGAGTTCAATTCCCAGCAACCACATGGTGGCTCACAACCATCTGTAATGAGGTCTGGTGCCCTCTTCTGGCCTGCAGACATACACACAGACAGAATATTGTATACATAATAAATAAATAAATAAATAAATATTTAAAAAAAAAAGAAATTGAAGAAGACACCAGAAAATGGAAAGATCTCCCATGTTCTTGGGTAGGTAGAATTAACATAGCAAAAATGGCAATCTTACCAAAAACAATCTACAGATTCAATGCAATACCCATCAAAATCCCAGCAAAATTCTTCATAGACCTCAAGAGAACAATATTCAACTTTATAAAGAAAAACAAAAAACCCAGAATAGCCAAAACAATCCTGTATAACAAAAGAACTTCTGGGGGCATCACAATCCTGGACTTCAAACTCTACTACAGAGCTACAATAATGAAAACAGCCTGGTATTGGCATAAGAACAGACAGGAGGACCAATGGAACCTAATAGAATACCCAGATATCATTCCACACACCTACGAACACCTGATTTTGACACAGAAGCAAAAATAATAATAAAATGAAAAAAGAAAGCATATTCAACAAATGGTGCTGGCATAACTGGATATCAACATGTAGAAGAATGAAAATAGATCCATACCTATCACCATGCACAAAACTCAAGTCCAAATGGATCAAAGACCTCAACATAAAGCCAATCACACTGAACCTTATAGAAGAGAAAGTGGGAAGTACACTTGAATGCATTAGCACAGGAGACCACTTCCTAAATATAACCCCAGCAGCACGGACACTGAGAGAAACAATTAATAAATGGAACCTCCTGAAACTGAGAAGCTTCTGTAAAGAAAATAACACAGTCAACAAGACTAAATGGCAGCCTACTCAATGGGAAAAGATCTTCACCAACCCCACATTGAACAGAGGACTGATCTCCAAAATATACAAAGAACTCAAGAAACTTGACATCAAAAGAACAAATAATCCAATTTAAAAAATGGAGTACAGACCTAAACAGAGAACTCTCATCAGACAAATTTCAAAGGACTGAAAGACACTTAAAGAAATGTTCAACATCCTTAGCCATCAGAGAAATGCAAATCAAAACAACTCTGAGATTCCTTCCATCTTACACCTGTCAGAATGACCAAGATCAAAAACAATGATGACAGCTTATGCTGCAGAGGATGTGGGGAAAGGGAAACACTCCTTCATTGATGGTGAGAGCACAAACTGGTACAGCGACTTTGGAAATCAGTATGGCAATTTCTCAGAAAATTAGGAAACAATCTATCTCAAGACCCAGCAATGCTGCTGTTGGGTATATACCCAAAAGACACTCAATCATATCACAAGGGCATGTGCTCAACTATGTTCATAGCAGCTTTATTTGTCATAGCCAGAACCTGGAGACAACCTAGATGCTCATCAACCATAGAAAGGATAAAGAAAATGCAGTGCATTTACACAATGAAATATTACATAGTGGAAAAAATAATTTACAGGCAAACGGATGGATCTAGAAAAAAACATATTGAGTAAGGTACCCCGAACCCATAAAGACAAAAATAATATGTATTCACTCATAAGTAGCTTTTAGACCTAAAGCAAAGAAAAACTAGCCTACTATTCATAACCCCAAAGAACCTAGACAACAAGGAAGACCCTAAGAGAGATATATACAGTTCTACATAGAAAAAAGAAAAAGACAAGATCTCCTGAATAAATTGGGAATATGGAGGTCAAAGGAGAGAGTAGAAGGGAAGAGGGAAGAAAGAGAGTGGAGTGGAGAAAAATATATAAAAATAAAAGCAATAAAGCAATGTTCACATTAGCCACCACAAGAAAACAAAACACATAAGAGACCCATAGATGTACATATTTGTTTCTTAGAAGGTGGAGGTACAAGTTTCTGCAGCTGAAGACAGCCTGGAGCACACAGTGAAAGCCTGTCTTTCACTCAAAAAATAAAATAAAATCATCAGAAAAGTGGGCCCAGGATTAGGTATAGACAAGGCTAACACTCAGGAAACGAAAGCTAAAGTCTGTTGTTTGTTTGAGGCGGGGTCTACACTTATAGCTTGGGCTTTCCAGGAGCTCACATCAAACACCCTGCAGGCCTCCAAACTGAGCCTCTCAAAAGCCGCAATTGCACACCTGGGCCACCTTTCCTGCCTTGCCTTTGTTTTTAAAATCCATATAGAATTTGCAAAAATTAAACTGAGTCAAAACAGTATTATGGGGGCTGGAGAGATGGCTCAGTGGTTAAGAGCATTGCCTGCTCTTCCAAAGGTCCTGAGTTCAATTCCCGGCAACCACATGGTGGCTCACAACCATCTGTAATGAAGTCTGGTGCCCTCTTCTGGCCTGCAGACAAACACGCAGACAGAATATTGTACACATAATAAATAAATATTTAAAAAAAAACAGTATTATGATCTACAACAGTTTTCTCAACCTGTGGTTTATGGCACCCTGGAGCATGAGTCAAAGGACCCTTGCATAGGGGTTGCCTATGACCACTGGAAAACACAGATATTTGCATTACAATTCATAACAGTAGCAAAATTGCAGTATAATGAAGTAGCAACGAAAATAATTTTTTTGTTGTTTTAAAAGACAGGGTTTCTCTGTAGTTTTGGTGTCTATCCTGGAATTAGCTCTTATAGACCAGGTTGGGATTAAAGGCGTGCGCCACCACCGCCTGGGCTGCAATGAAAATAATTTTATGGTTGGGAGTCACCACAACATGAGGAACTGTATTAAAGGGTCACAGCATTAGAAAGGTTGAGAACTATTGGTCTACAAATCATAGAACTAACTGTTCGATCAAGTTACCGATCATCATAGAAAAAGAGACTCAATGTTTTAAGTAAGTTTGCAATTTTGTTGGGTCACATGAAGAGCTACCGGTCTCTGTGGGTAGTAGGTTGCAGAGGCCTAAGTAGGAAAAGGTTCTAAAGTACCATCCCTTCATTTCGTGGGGCCCAAGATGGTCACTCTAAACTTTGCCTAGAGAAAATTTGCTTCTAAGTAGCTGCTATCTGCCTCCAGTCTTCTCGCTTCTATCCGATCCAGACACTCACCAGAAAAAGGCTATCCTCAGAGAACCTTCTAGAAGCACCACTATAGCTGCCTGGGGGTGCTATAGGCTTCACTTCTGCCAGGGGGCGCTATGTAGCACAGCCCCGGATGGCATCCACAGACTTATTAGCAATTTGGTCAAGTGAGTCCCAACAGCATCCTTTATACTTGGCCATCACTCAAGCAAGCATGGGCATTGGACAAACAGGGCAAGGGGTCCTCTATTATCTTGCCAATGGCCCTGAGTTAATAAAGGCAGTGTCCAAGAGTTACTTAGACTTCAAAATCTATGGGCAGCAGGATGGCTTAAGGATAAAGACATGGGCTGAAGAGATGGATCAGTGGTTAAGAGCACTGACTGTACTTCCAGAGGTCCTGAGTTCAATTCCCACCAACCACATGGTGGCTCATAACCATCTGTGATGGTATCTGGTGCCCTCTTCTGAGGTGCAGACATACTTGCAGGCAGAACATTGTATACATAATAAATAAATCTTTTTTATTGATATTTATTGAGCTCTACATTTTTCTCTGCTCTTGCTCCCTGACTCTCCCCTCCCCTCTTCAACCCTCCCCCAAGGTCCCCATGTTCTCAATTTACTTAGGAGATCTTGACTTTTTATACTTTCTACTTCCAATGTAGATTAAATCTATGTAAGTCTCTCTTAGTGTCTGCATTGTTGTCTAAGTTCTCTGGGATTGGCTGCCCAGACCCAAAGAATCTATATTAATTACAACATTGCTTGGTCTATTAGCTCAGGCTCCTTATTAACTAAATATTACATCTTAAATTAACCCATTTCTATTAATCACTGTATCACAACTTGGTTGCAGTCTACCAATAAGTTTCCGGCATTGAAGACATAAGTCGCAAACAATGCCACACCAGTTTGGAATTGTGATTAATAGGGTGATATTTATTTAAAGGGGAAAAAACTTACAGATAACCGTCCCAGACAACAGCCCTCTGCGCAATCAGGAAGGAGTCTAGTCGCTGGAAATGGAGCAGGAAGCGAAAAGGGGCAAGAAGGGAAGTAGCTGCTATTTTAAAGGGAGAGAGACCACGCCCCAATGGGCTGGTATCTCAGCGGCTATAGGCTGGAGGAGCGGAAGGACCTCCCGCAACACAGCATCTGTCTCCTTCAGCAGCTACATGGCATCTCCTTGACTCAACCTACTCTCTCTGTATTGCTCTTCCAGCCTGGCTATAGTCTATCCTGCCATAGGCCAAAGCAACTTTATTCATTAACCAATAACAGCAATACATACACAGAAAGATATCCTATATCACATTGGAGCATCCATCTTTAGTATAAAAACCTAAAATATTCAACAGACTTGTCTATGAAGCAGGATTTTTTTTTTTTTTTTTTTGGTTTTTCGAGACAGGGTTTCTCTGTGGCTTTGGAGCCTGTCCTGGAACTAGCTCTGTAGACGAGGCTGGTCTCAAACTCACAGAGATCTGTCTGCCTCTGCCTCCCAAGTGCTGGGATTAAAGACGTGCTCCACCACAGCCCGGCTCTGAAGCAGGATTTTTGAGGGACTATCCCACCTTTTCTTGACAAAGTTTGGCAGTCACTCTCTTTTACATCCTGCTTGTCCAATCAGGACAGTATACTGTCAGCAGTTGAGAAAAGATCACTTTCTTGCCCAATGGCTTGCTTTTTGGCAAAGGAAAGTAAACTCCATGTGGAGTTTCTTCAATGCCCATCATCTTCTCTGAAGTAGGCTAGTGCTGCCAGGAGCAGAAATGTCTCATTGTCATAAAAAAAAAAGAACCCATTATTAAAACATCTATTAATATTCCATGTATCCCTGAAGTGTTTGAAGACAACCTTTCTATCTAAAATATAGCTCTGCTTGACCTTGAAAACACACATAATATGATCACAAATTCAATTGTAATAGGTGACTAATTACTAACCTGCATTTCTTTATTATCCTAAATAGCTGGTAATGATAACTTTTAAGGACTAGAAATTTGCATTACATTGTTAAATGAGCTTTATATGTACAATACCTTGAAAAAGATTAGAAATGTATGTACAGTATTTTTAATAAAATTAATATCAAATTTGTATCAATATAAAAAAATCCAATCTGATGTAAAATATTTAAAACTAGTAGTTGCTTTTTAGAAGTAGATTCAATATCTACCTTTTTATTTTGTCATATCTACAGTCTCCCTTTTTTCTTTTCAGAACAAGAACCCTGAATCTAATGTCTTTAGTTTAGCTTTTCTCCTGAACATTACCAATAAAAACTTATAACCAATCCCCCCGAACTATGACAAATATCCATAACCCAATGAGAGATCAAAAGTCACCACCCTACCTCTTGGGTATGTGGCTGTCATGTTCTAAAATTTACTTCCTGCCATTTGGGGATGATGGCATCTTTAAGGGATCCTGAAAAGAAAAAAATTGAGTTGTCAAGTCCTGTAAGAGGTAGCTGTATCATTTGTTGTCCAGTCTCTGCATAAATGGGAAAGTACAGATTTTTTCTCAAGTCCTGGCTAGAATAGTCTGTCAAGCTGGATCATCTCAGTTAGCCACTTCAAAATAATTCTGAGCAGTTTGTAGCCCAAAAGCCAGTCTTTATGTGGTGTTTTTCAGCTTAGTCATGTTATCATAGCCATGGAGGAATGGTCATTGTGGGGTCCATCCTCCTTTTAAAGACGTCAAAGGTCACTGTTCGGCATGTTTATGGTTCACTGCAGAAAAATGATAGAGATTCAAACCCAAAATCATCTACAGGAAGGTAGATGAGACCTTTAGTATTCTATAGGACCATTAATATCTTGACAAAAACTTTAAAATACATACACTTTAATGTAGCCCAATTAATAGAATCCCAGAGACAGATATTGGGGTTCAGTCTGATTATCAGAAAAAGCAAAGAAGTCAACCACTAGAGAGCTCTTACCTCTATGAAATCTTCAGACTGAAAGAGAGAAAGCAAGTTCCTTTCTCATCCCATTTTATTCCTCTCTAAGCTAGGATTAAAGGTGTGCACCACCACTTCCTGGCATCTATGACTGCCTGGCCTCTGTGGCTAACTATTGTGGTTTCTGGGCCACCACTGCCTGGCCTGAGTGACTGACTGGTGTCCTGTTTGGCATTCTGATCTTCAGGCAAACTTTATTTATTAAAATAAAAATGAAATATCACTAGATTTTAATCTTATAAATTTTTAGATAATATTTATGCCTTAAGAAAAGCTGCTAAAGAATCAACATAAAAAACAAAGGATTGTGAAATTACTGACAATAAAATAGTCCTTAAATATTTGTTTTTCTTCTTTCCCTTAATAGGTGGTTATTCTGACACGAGACAGAGATTTGGGATTTTACTTTAATAAGCATGCTTGGGTTTAGAGAAAGAGAGAACCACACTGCAACTCCAAAGACAGCTTTAATTTTTAATTGGACTGGGACTATAAAAAGACCATTTGCATTATATGTCTGTAGAGAACAGTAGAAACATTTGGAAAGATTAGTGAAATTTATCCTGTTGTAAATCTGATATACCAATAAGCTTATTTACTCTTTTTCTTGGGACAATTTTTCTGGATGATTTGTCTTTTCTCTTCCCATCTCATTTGTTCAGTGGTTTTTGGATTCCTTAGTTGGATACACCTTTATTCTTCTGAAAAGGTAGAAACCCCAACCCTAATTTTGAAGAGGTTCTCTTTTGGCAAGTTATAGCTTATCAAGTAAAAAGTATTTGTTAGTTTTATAGGTTAGTTCAGATTAAAATGGCCATGCTGCTTGATGAACTATCATCTGTTCAAATTAAGAGGTCTCTCTTGTACAAATTGAGTCTTTATCAATTTTAATGGTACCAATAGCTTTTCTTCTCCTGTGAAAACAAAAGCAAAACCCTTTCCCCCATGTAACACATGTCCTGATTTCCATTCTGAGGTCAACATATCTTTAAAGTATACTGGCTGATTCAATTCCATAGTTTTTTCTATTATCCAATGTCTCTCCGCAGCTGTTGTTCCTTTCTCATTAGCATTTATAAAATTCAAAGTTAATAAAGCATTATGCAATTTATTTCTGGAGCTTTTATTACTGTTTTCTGTTTATTTAACATATCCTTTAGAGTTTGATATGATCTTTCTATAACTGCCTGTCCTGTAGGATTTTGTGGTATATGGGTAATATGCTTTAAATTATAATAAGCACAATCTGTTTCATTTTCTTAGAAACATGCTGGAGTATTGTCTTTATTTCTACAGGTATACCCATCATGGCCATAGCTTCTAGAAAATGTGTGATTACAAAATCAGCCTTTTCCAAACTCAAAGCAGTTGCCCATTGAAAACCTGAATAAATATAAATAGTGTGGTATATATATTTTTAATTTTTTGATTCTGTAAAATAGGACATATTCATCTGCCAGATTTCATTCCTTTCAGTACACTTTGGGTTACTTCCTGAATGTAGTGGTGTTTGATTGTATGAAGAACAAGTAGGACATTATGTTATAATTTCTTTGACTTGTTGCCATGTAATGGAAAAGTCTATTTCTAAATCTTTGCTATTGACATGATGTTTTTATGAACTTCTGAGGCCTCCAGCACGTTTCCAATCAATAGTTGATACATTTCTTTATTGTCTTGTGCTAGAGGACCTGGCAGACCAATATGGGATCAGATGTGTGTTATATATATGGGATGATTCCTATTCCCGAGTATTTCTTGCAACTGAATAAATTATAAAGTCAATTCTGTAACACCTGATATAAATTCAATGATTTCAATATGCAAAACAACTTTTTCTGCATATTGCAAATCAGTAAACTATGTTAAGAGGTTCCCTAAAATCCATTAATACCACAAGAATAGCACATAATTCTGACTTTTGGGCAGAATCATAAGGGTTAGATCCACTTTATTTAAATTTTCTGATTTGTAACCTCTCTTTCCTGATTTGTTTGCATCAGTACGAAGTGTATGCGCTCCAAATATTGGTGTTTCCTGTACAATGTTAAGAAGAACCCATTAGTTCTCTTTATAAATTGGATTTTCTTGCATTTGGGATATTTGTTCTTTTTAATATTTATTTATTTATTATGTATACAATATTCTGTCTGTGTGTATACCTGCAGGCCAGAAGAGGGCACCAGACACCATTACAGATGGTTGTGAGCCACCATGTGGTTGCTGGGAATTCAACTCAGGACCTTTAGAAGAACAATGCTCTTAACCGCTGAGCCATCTCTCCAGCCCCAGGATTATTTGTTCTTAATCTCACACAAACTATTACTACAAGTTCCTTTCCAGAGTTCACTTTCTGTCCACAATTTGTCAATTTCATCATTATTAAAAAGTACTATAATTTCTGCTGGGTATATTTCTGCTAGTTGATGAAGTCTCAATTTTCCTTTGAGAATCAACTCAGAGACCTTTCCACATGTTTTTAAGTTTTAATTTAGTTTATGTGGTAAAAAGATCCATTCTAAGGTAATACCTTCCTTCTGTATTAAAATTCCTGAAGGGGAATACTTGGAGGGTAATAGGATCAGAATGTAGTTAAGATTCAGATTTGTGGGCTGGAGAGATGACTGAGAGGTTAAGAGCACTGGCTACTCTTCCAGAGGTCCTAAGTTCAGTTCCCAGCAACCACATGGTGGCTCACAACCTGTAATGAGATCTGGTGCCCTCTTCTTGTGTGTGTGCGCATATGTACACGCAGGCAGGACACTGTATACATAATAAATCTTTTAAAAAACACTTTTAAATTTTTTTAAATGCATCCACACTATCCACATGTGTAATTTGCAATTTCTCTTCAATCAAAGCCAATTCTCTCTCAGCTTCAGCTGATAATTTCCTGGGACTATTTAAGTCTTTCTCACCCTCTGAGGTTTTGACCAGTTCATCAGGACCTCTCCCAGTAGTGGATCTCAGATATGAAGTGTCTCCTAGCAGTCTCTGAAAGTCATTAAGAGTCTGCAATCGATCTCTCCTAAATTTGCACCTTTTGGGGTCTAATTTTTGTAAAATTTTCTGTCTTGTTCTTGGAAAGGTAGAGTGAGGAATCAATCTTTTAAATCAATAACTATAAGAGGCCATCCTTTAGGTAATAGAGAAGGAAAAGGAATTCTAAACTGTAGAGAGCCCATTGGCTGAATCACCTTATTAACAGCTCTTAGATTTGTCACCATTCCCTGTTTTCCATATTTCTTTTTAACAAATACAGAATTCCAAGGGCTGCGTGATTCTTCAATACGCTGAGCATCTAGCTGCTCCTATACCAGCTGTTCTAAGTCCTGAAGTTTCTCTGATGTTTAAAGCCATTGTTCAACCCATACAGGTTTGTCTGTCCACCATTTTAAAGGTAGGGCCTTTGACAGATGAGCAGCTGTTGTCCTCTTATTGTACAACCTTAATGGTTGGTGACTGTTTTTATAATACCTTATAATTTTCCCAGAAACATGTTAATTTGTGGCTTGTTTCTAAGACTGGGGGAATGCTATCTGAGTATTCCATTACTCTAACCAATCATATCCCCAGATTCATTGCTATTTTAGCCACATATGGCTTTAATTTTCCTTTCTGTCCTTCTGGCTCTACATATTCAACCCATCTTGTGCTGAAATGAAGTTCCATCTACGTCCTGAAGAGGTCAATTAGATGCCAAGATTCTAGTACTATTGTTACATCTGCCTCTATGTCTACCAGACTTTCACTGACAGTGTCATTTATTCTTATTTTTAAAATTTGATCTTATAAATGAAGATTGTCAAAATACTGTTTTTTCCTGAATTTTTTGTTTATAGCTGTTAACCAGAGCAGTATGGACTTATAATAAACTTTAGGCTCTTTAATTGCTCTGGGAAGGAGTTACGTCCACGACTACCGAAAACGACTAAACCGGATTTTGTGTGAGGTCCTGTGGAGGCCCCTCAAGGTTTCCCAATGCTAAGGGTTACCTTGAATGTCCCTTTCTGATCTACATTCATTAGTCCAATGATTGTCCTTGCCACACATTCAGCATAATCCAGAGGGAGGTGCATTTGAATTATAGTTAAAAAATGTTGTTTCTTGGAATGCCCTGTTTATAATCCCTTTATGGTAACCTTGCTTGTCACAACGGAAACACTTGGCATTTTGATTTTTCTTCAGACCTCTGGAAATCACCTCTCCTATCCAAGGATCATGATGGTCATGAGATGCAATATTGATCGTATCTCAGATCCACTCCTCCAAAGTGCTGATCTTGCCTTTAAAGGCCTAATTAACCTTTTGCATAGAGAATTAGCATTTTCAAAAGCAGAGATTCAATTTTATTTGTCTAGCTTTTGAATCTGATATCACTCTCTTTGCTGTTGATGTCAATCTTTGTAAGAAATTTGTGAAAATTTCTTTCAGTCCCTGGAGGACTTTAGTAAAAAACTCAATTTTATTTCCTACTTTTTCAATTCTGTCCCAAGGTCATGTACAATCTAGTAAGTTAAGGTCCCACTCACAATGTAGCCCAGGCTGGCCTAGAATTGATGCACCTTGCCTGGCAACAGGAATAAAGACTAGGATAGTAAAACCTGCCCAGACATCACCATGCCGTTACCACAAAGAAGCAGATGAAGACACATACAAGATTAGAGAAATACAATTTTAATCAAACAGAAAGGTAAACTTTAGGCATCGGTTATCTTTCTGCCTAAAACAGTGGAGAAAAACTGTTGAAACAAGGCCGTTTCCCAACACTCGTGACAACGCTCCAGTTTCCAAAAAAACCTTAATGAAAATGTTAAACATGAAAATAGAAGTCTGAGAGATGTAAAAAAGTGTATAAAAAGCTCAAATGTGTCAAGGTTGTCCTTTTTCTACAAAATAGCACCAGTAAATAGAGTAAAAGGTGTTAAAAGCATCACGAGAGCATTTCTGAAATGCAGCTTCTCATCTCCAGGGATGCCCTTAAAAATACAATGTATCATGGGGTAAAAAGGTTTTAAAAATCTCCAGATGATCAAAGTTTCTCATTGTAGTTTCCCCATCATCTCTTAGATAAGGGAAACAATGTGCTTCTGGCCCTAGCTTCTCAATAAGTATTAGAGGATCATACTTATTTGGGGACCTGAGCTGGTTAGGGAGGGGGCTCATCATTTGGAGAGAGGGAGTGGGAAATAGTTTAGCTAAGCTCCCTCCTTCATGTCCCTCACACATGGAAGAGGGGCCACCCCGCTTCCTGAGCTCAAAACATTCTATTCCAGTCTTGAGGATTAGCTACACGAGCCCCTGCCCAGGGAATCTTGGGGGAAATAGCCCTGAATGTGATGATGACATCATCCCTGCTGACATCATCATCATACTGGGAAATGCTACAAGGCCAACAGGACTCCAGCCCTTGTACCAAAGCAAGGGGAAGGTGCCATTAAGACTTAAGTCATAAACATCACCTTTTTCATCTTCTATCCCTAGGGAAAATTAAAAAACACAAAACAAAAAATCGTGGCCTCTTGACCTTGTTCATCTGAGCCCACATTGATACTAGCGTCCTCTAGCAAATAGGAGCACAGGTGATTTAAAAACAAAATCTCAAATGATTTTGCAGCATTAACCTGAGTACTGGGAGAGCTATCATTTTGGTATCTTAGCATCACTTCTGACTGATTAACCCAGCAGGGAAAAAAGCCATCTTGCTACCTATTTCAAGTTTTAAAGTTTCAGGATAAGAAAACATGAGCACCATGTTGGGCTGCTCTAAGCAGCCAGGTCTGAGCTGTGCACGAGGAGAGAGCACCTTGGGCTCCCCTGCAAGGGCCAGGAGGCTCTGCTCCCACAGAGCAGGAGAAAGCTGAGGTACACAGTGAGGTGAGGCCCCAAACAGGTGAGCTGAGAAAGGGGAGAGGTGAGGTGACTTCAGGGAGGCGGTGATTCTGGGGACCTGGCTCAGACCAAGAGCACCCCAGTCCTGGGTAGAACTATTCACATGCAAAGTAGTCCTTCAAGGGGGCAAAGAGGTGTCTGATGACTGGCACACTCCAGGACCTTCCCAGCAGCTTCTGGCGGGCACCACGGCCCATGTTGGACACGTCTGTGTAGTGTGCAGGAAAGCCGAAGATCCTGGGAGAGAACAGAGTGAGAAGTCACCAGGTTAGAAGGACCCAGGTCCCTAGTACACCAAGAACAACTGTGTTCTGGAAGTCAGGCCTAGGAAAGCTACCAGCCTCACTCAGGACTTTTAGACACAAAGGAACCTTCTAGACTACCAGTTCCACTATTAGCTAAGAACACTTACTCACAGCTGATAGTGACAGGAAATCAGTGCATCTTTACTGGGACTGAGCACCTGTTCCTCACAGGCCACGGTATGAATTAACCCTTGCTAATCTGCAGAATGTGTCTAGGACACTGTAACTTTAGAGCCTGTCCTAGAACTAGCTCTTATAGACAGCTGCCTCGAACTCACAAAATCCACCTTTCTCTGCCTCCCGAGTGCTGGGATTAAATGTGTGCGCCATCACTGCCCAGCTCTAGGACCATTCTTTTTTTTTAAATATTTATTTATTTATTTATTTATTATGTATGCAATATTCTTTCAGCGTGTATGCCTGAAGGCCAGAAGAGGGCACCAGACCTCATTACAGATGGTTGTGAGCCACCATGTGGTTGCTGGGAATTGAACTCAGGACCTTTGGAAGAGCAGGCAATGCTCTTAACTGCTGAGCCATCTCTCCAGCCCCCTCTAGGACCATTCTTAAATGCATAGTGTGAACTGGTCTATGCATGATCAGTCAGTCAGAAGACACATATTTGGCTCAAAATATGAGAAGTCAAGAAATTTGTTTTCAGGGGGAAAAAACAAAAAAAGACAAGATTTTCAATGTCAAACAGAGGGTTCACAGATACCAAGTATTTCATAATCGCCAGCACACATGTACATATACAGCTCTCTCACACAATCACTCTCTCTCTATCCGCTCCCTCAAAATATTAGAGAAAAATAAATCCAGAGCTTGCCCAAGGTACTTCATCAACAGAGCTAAAGAGGACAAAAAGACTGAATCTCAGTATCGCAGGCTTACTCTAAAGTTAGCTGTAGGAATTCAACACCTCCAGCCCCGGCCTTGCTATTCCTGGCATCAACACAGTACCAATCACACCTCAACGATCACATTAAACTGAAACTCTCAAATTCCAGTACAATCCACAGCATGGACACAATTACAGTGTCCCAGCCGTGGCCCAGGGACCTTTACAGAAGAGGACGCTGAGATTGCTAAGGTTGATAATATCCTGAGATTGTTTCTGGACAGAAGAGAGCGGATGCACACATCAACTCGCAGTATTGTGATGGCAAGTAACAGGCCTGTAGCAGATCCCAAAGAGTGGGGGAAGGTAGGAATCCCAGTACTAGATAAAGCCAGAGTGATTACACATCAGGGAAGAACCCACTCACAAAGACAGCTGGGCAGCACATGATGAGTAAATGGGGAATAGCAACATCAAAATTGGGTGTGTGGGATTGGAGTGGAGAGGGTTGCAATGTAGTTGAAAGGGTTATGTTCAAATCTGAAAAAGAATTAATTGTAAAAAAAAATATTACTTGAGTCATGGTGGCTGACATTTATAAGCCAGGCATTCAGGAGAGGCGATAGTGAGTTCGTTCTCAGCCAGGAGACCAGAAAAGAAATAAATATGGAATGAAATATGGAGCATTAACATCTTCATGAAATAGTTGATACTTATATCTGGAAGAGAGGGAAGGTAGTGGGGCATCGCCTTTAATCCGAACACTTGGGAGGCAGAGGCAGGCGGGTCTGACAACAAAGGTAACAGATCAGAGAAACTGGAGAGAGAAGGGCCCAGGAGAATTCTGGGGATAAACAGGAGTTTCCTCAGCCTTCTCATTCAAAGGAAAATTTGGGACAGGAAAATATCAGAGCAATGCAGACAGGTGTCCACCATCCTGTCTCTCACCCCATTTCCCCCTTTCCTGTCTTTGTTCCAGATGCAGCTCACCTTTCGAGCTCAGTACACCACAAAACATCGTCCTGGCCATTCATCACTACAGGGAAAAGCTGGTTTTTCCCCTGTCTGATGGAGTTCGACTTGGTGGTTATTGTCTGCACCTTCTTTAACTGGAGAACAAAACAATATCGCGGGGTGAGCAGAAGGCTTCCAAGTGGGGTCAGGCTCAGAAGCATCAGAGGCATGAAGGCATGAGTCTGGAGAGCTGGCAGGGACAGGCAGACACAGGGAGAGGACAGAGACTTGGACAGATTCTTTGTGCTTCCACAGATGCTACATGAATTTTAGTGACCGTGAAGGATCACATGGGGGCCAAGACACCGGTCATTGGTCGATGAGGTCATTAAGAGCAGAAACCATCCAGACTCAGAATGGCCACCAGCGCTTGAGCATCAGGCCTTTGCTTTTCACAGACACGGAGGAGAAGGCTCTGAGGCCTCACTGTGCATCTGTGACTTCACAGCACAGCCTTTGGCAACAGCATCCGCCACTGTCCTTACTGCAAAGAGCACCTGCAGCACAGCCTCCCTGCCTCCAGCATCACCACCGCAGAGCGCGGCTGGGTCTTCCTGCTGGGGTTGTTACTCTGAACTTGAAGAAGAGAGAGAAGAGTCTGTGGGGAAAGGGGCCCAGCACCAGGGGTCTGTGAGGGAATGAGCAGGAGCCGTGTGCAGAGAGCCCAGGTCAGTTTTCCAGAAGGTGCGGCACAGCCTGCTCAGCATCTTACCTTTGCGGTCCTACTGAACTCCAGGCAGTCCTGCAGCTCGAGCTTATCATTCTTGGAAGCTATCACGGGCCTGGGAATAGCCAAAACCCGTTATTCTCCAGCATCTGCCCTGTGGGTCTACATTAGAGACCTCACAAGTCAGGTGAAGAGAGAATGTAGCTTTTTAAATAAAATTCAATTTTTTTAAAATGTGTAGCAATGTCTGTATGGGTTTATTAGACCAACCCATGCATCCAGGGTTCATGGAAGTGAAAAGAACTGAGGTTATAGAGTTCTGAGCTGTCATTTCTGCGCTGGCAATGGAACCAAGAGCAACTCCAGATCTGCTTCCTCAGTGCACTTAGGTAATATCCATGTCACAAACCTTGGATGAAAACCATACTAGTGAAAGCACAAGGCTGTGCCTAAGTGCCTTAAGACCGTGTCCAGTACCCACACACAGTATAGTGTTGTTACTGATTCAAAGAAGAAACCTGTCCACATCTATACATAGAAGCTATGAACTACAGCAGCCTCATTAAAGGACCCAAATCCCGAGACTTCACAATGGGAGCAGATTAAAGAAATCATATCCATCCCTGGCAGCCTTCTAGCTGACCAATGACAATTCCCATTTTCTTTTTTTTATTTTTTAAACATTTATTTATTTATTATGCATAACAATATTCTGTCTGTGTGTATGCCTGCAGGCCAGAGGAGGGCACAAGACACCATTACAGATGGTTGTGAGCCACCATGTGGTTGCCGGGAATTGAACTCAGGACCTTTGGAAGAGCAGACAATGCTCTTAACCCCTGAGCCATCTCTCATTTTCTTTTAAGGTCTTCATGGGCCTAACCCTGAGACCAAGGGAAAAGGATCAGAGCAAGCCTAGATCCACACAAACCTTCAACATAGGTAGGAGCATCATCGTCAAGTCTAAGCCCAGGAACCAAGACCAACGTAGAGCTTTCAGGCGTTCATAGCGCATGCATGCTCACACAGGCACACACATAAGTATAAAAGTACAAAGTATAATAAAAAAAAGAAGAATTTATACAAATAAATGTCTTTGGCTGATGAATGATGATAAGCCTGCAGATATCAGCTAGTGCATTCTATCTCTGCCTAGACCTCAACTGCTTCATCTGTCAAACTAGACTCTTCCTCTCATTGCCTACATGCTGACTGCTAATAACTCCTTTGACTCCAGTGTTTGACAGCCTCTTGGATTGCGACTAATTCACCACTTCATTCGTGTCTTTCTGCCTTATTCTTTTTTCATGCCACTAGACAAATGCATATCATTTTAGCAACTTCCCATGACTTCCAGTGCTGACGTAAGTCCATGGCACTGTTTTAAAACAATTACTTACACATATACCTGTAGTTTCTTTCTCAGGTGCTCGTGACCTAAGCACATTGATTTTTTTTTTTTTTTTGAGACAGGGTTTCTCTGTAGCTTTGGAGCCTGTCCTGGAACTAGCTCTTGTAGACCAGGCTGGTCTCGAACTCACAGAGATCCGCCTGCCTCTGCCTCCCAAGTGCTGGGATTAAAGGCGTGCGCCACCACCGCCCGGCAAGCACATTGATCTTGAAGCTTATCTTGGGAAACCCATTGACCCACAATGCAGAGGCCATCATTCGCCATCTGAACATGACTGCATTCCCTCTGCTCTGTGAAGGAGCCCTCGTCTCCACCCACATTGGCAAAGCTGCATTCACAGTCTTGAACGTACCTACTGCCCTCCTTGTTATCTTGTCTACTCTACAAGAGGCATCAAGAGTCTACCATTGAACGAGCAACACAGCAGCAGTGAAAGGGCTTGATGGCTGGGTAAAATAGCATAGGCTATCCCAAGAATAAACATGGTATGGTACCCATTAATTCAGCAAGCTCCAGCGATTAAGTGACCAATAATACCTCCTACAAACAAAACTGGTCTGCCTTACTACAGGCTCCTCCCACCTCTAGCCACACTTTGTCAGCAGATCCCTATGAAAGTGTGTCAGAGCTTATGGCGAGTCAGATGGTTAATATCGTCTCATTGTGCATCTTCATTAGCAACATCTTGAAAGCAAACGCAGATGAGCTAAGAAGACCTCTACAAAGTGAATTGCTTGTGTATAAACTTCCTTGACTAAAAAAACTTGATTCATAATAAAAATATAGGAAATCTATACTGAGAAATCTAGAGAGGTAGATTGAGCTATCCATAAAAAAATAAAATTTATGTTTATTTATTGTGTGTGTGAATGTATTATCTGCATATGACATGCATACTGGGCACCCTCAGAAGACAAGAGGGCATCAGACTGCATGGAAAAGAACACTAAGACCAATTAACACAGGGAAGTGGACACCATCTTGTGGAGAAATATATATTTGATAGAGGGTTATTATCTAGACTATATAAGAACTACAAAATGGGGAACAGAGATAGTAAACCAAGTCCTCAAAATATGACATATAATTGCCTGAGAAATTCAACATGCCTAGCCAATATGAAAGTATTATAGCTGGGAGATGGTGACACACGGCTTTAATCCCAGCACTTGGGAGGCAGAGGCAGGCGGTCTCTATGAGGCCAGTCTGGTCTACAGCACTAGTTCCAGGACAGGCAAGGCTACAAAGAAACAGTGTCTCCAAAAAGAAAAGAGAGAGAGGGGCAAAGAGAAAGAGATAGGGAGGGAGAAGTAAACTGAGGGAAGAATGACAGAATAAGTGAAAAAAGACTTAAAAAAAAAAGAAAAGAAAAAACATGCAAATTATAACTGTCATGATTGTTCTTGGTGGCAAGGATAAGGGCAAAGGGAAACCCTTATTCATTGCTAGAGGGTGCGTAAATTGGCTCAGGCACTATGCTCAGTATGGCAGCTCCTCAGGAAGCTGGCAATAGATCTGCCAAGATCCACCATAGAATTCTTGATGGTATGGTGAGGACTCCCCACACCTCCTACTTCTCAGCCATTCTTTGCTCTTTCACACATAATGGACAGCACTTAGAAACCGCCTAGATGCCTCTCAATTCATGGATAGTGAAACTGTTGTTCATTTACACAATGGAATGGTTAAGCTGTTAAGAAAAACAAAATAATGAACTTTGAAGATGGGTGGAACCAGGAAAAAATAATCATAACCAAGAACAAAAGGTCAAATATTGTGTATTTTCCCTTAGATGTGCATGGTAGCTTTTAAGCCTTCAATCTTTGGTACATCCAGATACACAGTAAAGACATGGAAGAATCCAGAGAAACAGGAAGTAGAATATAGAGAGAAATAAAGTGCAAACTATAATAGGTGGATTAGGGAGTATAAGGAAGCACACAAATTACACTTTTCTGAATGGTTTGCATGTGTTACATGCAGTTCTGGAGCCCTAGGATTGACAGGAGGGTCTGAGACCATTTGTGTTACAGATGGCTGTATAGCACCATGACTCTAGGAAAGAAAAGGCCAGTAAGCTCAGAATGAGCTTAAAGGCTGAGCTGTCATTTCTCCAGCCACCATGCTACAATTAACACCTCAGCTCTGTCCCCAGGACCCACTTCACCTCAGGAGCCTTTGACATTCAAAATTGCACTGGTGGCCTTAGCACAGCAGAAAGAACAGGGAGGCTTCACAGTTCTCAGACATCATGGGGTCCTTGAGAAACATCCCCCCTGTAGCTAGAGCAAGGCAGTTGCCCAAGAAGTCCTGCTCCAGTCGTCTAGAGGATCCGAAAGCTAGGCCTTTCTAGACAGTGCTTTAACATTCCTAAAGACAGCTTCTTATATTGTGGTGAAATTAATTCATTGCTATTTCCTAACAGTAATATTGCTACTGCAATATCGCCCGCAGGTTGAGAAGCACTGTTGCATTGGCAGTCAGACCTCGCCGTCTGTTACCTGTCCCGCTCAGGGTTCTTACCTGTTCATCCCAGGCAGGTTGCCCCAGAAGTATCGGGCCCTGTGAGCAGCAGAAACCTTGATGGCATCGATCATCACTGGGTTACACTGCAGGAAGAGAAGGGGAGCTGCTGGAGACACCCCAAGGCCAGGTGTGACCTGGCAGGTGACAAACATTTCCTACCTAAACAAGAGATAAAGAGACAGACAGTTCCCGCCCAGAGGCTGCTGGAGAGAACAACACAGGAAGGAGGGTCAAGAGCTGAGGATTAGACCTGCCCACATTGCTTCATGTCAAATTTCTATTTGCAGAAGGTTGTGCAGGCAATGCATGCACACCTGAACAAGGGTCCAAGACAGCCCAATCACTTAGGGTAGATAAATTGTAAGCCAGCTGTGGTAGTGCACACCTGTAATCCCAGCTCTCTAGAGGCAGAAACAGGAAGATTAAAGAGTTCAAGAAAAGCCAATGGTAGGTGAGACCATCTTCAAACAGAAGAAGAGAGCCAGCAGGATGGATCAGCAGGAGTGACCAGAGTTTGACTTCCAGAAGCCACATTGTGGAGAGAATGGACTCCAGAGTAATCCTCTGACCTTCACACGCAGCCTGGCAGGTGTGCCTGTGTGCACACACACAAAATAAAGCTTAAAGAGGAGCAAACCAAGAAAGGGAAAGACAAAAGCCTATTCATTTCCCCACAGCCCTGACAGAAGGGCCACTAACAAGGATGGGGTGAGCTAAAGGGATCAGCTAAGTTGAAAGGGCCTCCTGCTGTTCATCCTCAGATCTAGCCACAGTGCCCTCCAACCAGGAAATCATTAAGCAGACTTTAGAGTAAGGGCTGCCTTCCCTGCCTGGGCTCCCCTGGGTTCACTTACCTCCAAGAATCTGGAGATGTCTTTCTTGTCATTAATCTTCATGGCCACCACATTCTCAAACATCCAGAAGAACGGACGGTTGTCGCCCTCCTTGGGGCGTGTATAATTCAGCAAGTGGTAAAACTCAAAGAAGAGCCGGCCGGTACCCTCTGTATTGGCAAGAGCAATGGAAAACAGAGTTCAATACAAACCACAACTTTCCAAGGACACGGCAGGAAAGTAAAGCCTGTACCTGCTGTGCCCTGGAATGATGAACAACATGATCCGGCCTAGGCTATGTACGAGCAAGGCTGATCAAACTCCCGAAAGCGCCGTTGCAGCCTATTCCAGATGAACTCCCACTGCTGAGAGTGGCTCTGAGGAGGTCACCATCCCAGTGAATCGACTCACCATATAGGCCTTTCCTGGCAGGATTGACATTGGAGAGGTCATTGCAAGGGCTTCCACCAATCACCAAGTCAAAAGGGCCCCACTCTTCAATCTGAGGGGAAAACAGAGGGATAGGATCTTGAGGAAAAGAACTAAAACCTTGGATTCTGTGGGAAACTTAAAAAAAAAATCAATTCAAAAATCATCCTTTGTCACCCCAAAATATCTGACCCAGATACCTCAATGCTTTTGCTCTACCAGAGCTAACCAATCTTGAATTATACCTCAAATTGCCCTATTTGTACTTTTTTTCTGAACTATTCACAGTTGCTCCTACCTGCACCCCTGAACCTGAGGAATGGGGACAGTATGGCATTAGACAAGGAGGGCCCAGGGTATAGAAGGATGAGGAAGATGAGATGAACTCCAGGAAAAAGGTCACCCTCACATTTTTCTTTGTGATTTTCCTGACGTCATTCACATATTTGATTTGGCCTTCATGCTTAACAGTTCCCACGGCGATGGACTCAGCACAGACTTCGGAGGCAACATACTTTTCCACTTTGATACCCAAGTCTTTGAGCACCAAGTACCCTGTGGGAGATCAAACAGAAATAAGAGGCCAAGTGCAGAGCCGTGAACCCCAACACGAATGAAGATCCCCTCACTCCATTACTGTCAGTCACTTCAAGAAATCTGTGGCCGACTCCAGAGGATATCACCGCATTGCCCATATAGGCTATGCTTTGAAAAAGGCACCAAGAACCCTGCAGGAGCCACAGCAGACCTGAGAGGGCTGTGCGTGCTGACTGAATCCTGTGCGCACACAAACTGAAAACTAGAAAGGAGCCAAGGCTAAGGGTCACTGCCTCATCACAACATTTGCGTGTGTAGCCAGGAAACTTCCAGATGCTTGAGCAGAGGGAAAACAAGTCAAACAAGAAACATGTCCCTTTAGAAAGGGGGCCAAGGAGGGAATGTGGCAGGTAGAGGAACTTGTCACCAAGGCTGATACCTGGGTAACCCACACAGGAGAGAAGTTGTCCTGATCTCCCCATGTGTCTACGGGACAAATGCATGCTTCCTGTCACACACGCACATAGAATAGTGTGAGAAGGTGCAAAGGCCATGGAGTGGAGCAAGAACAGGCACACGTGACATCCGGGTTACTACTGTTCTTGACTGTCACAGGGCAGAGACACCTTCAGCCTCCTGCCTCAACTCACCTGTCGCAATTCCATCAAACAGGGACAGGACTCTAATGGGTCTCCTCCTGGCTGCAGGAATTGCTGGGAACACCTTGGGCGGCTCCTGCCAGATAAGCAAAGAGAGAGTAATCCCTCAGAGTGTCCATCTTCCTCCTATGCCCAGGGGCTTTGATGGGAACTAGTAAGAATGTATCTGGCACAGGCAGGCCATTCTGTCCTCAGATAGGAGGCACAGCTGCCTCCTACAGGCGCACAGGCCCAGATAGGGAGCTTGAGCGGCAACTGCCAAGGCCTCTAAAAACAGCAGACTTCTGTTTTCACAGGTGAACATGATTTAGCCTCCCAGAGACTGCACAGAGCCTCGGGCTTACAAATTCCTCGAGGTCAGGGTCAGTAGTGAAGAAGTCTTGCAGGCGCGTGTTCCAATCCTTCCTGCGCCTGAGGACCCCATGGCAGCGCTGTGGGAGACACATATAGCAGTTCCAGGGTTCCTGCAGCTTGGCATCCTCAGCTGTCCCTGTACCCACCAGCACCTCCAGACACTCCACACAGAAGCACCTGTACCAGAGTATGAAGAGAGAATGGGCATCGCGGTTAACAGACATTTGTCCTGCAGGCCCAGTCAGTTTCTCAGGGCATGACCACTCCGCCTGATGCTCAGTCTCCTGCCACCTTGTGTTTTGAGCTATGCGGTAACAAATCACTTCCTGAATATGGATCGCTCAAACTCCCTTCAAATCTAGACCCTTTCAACAGAAACCTCCCAGGGCGGACCTCCCAGGGACATCTGTCCTGAGCCCAGCAGTAAGTATCACTGCAGTCCATACTTGTGAGAAGATCCCACAGATATTGTTTGTTTCTAGCTGCCTGCAGGAACTGTGGGGTACACCAGGGATCCGAGGCCCTCGTGCAGCCGCACGGAACGACACTCACCTGCAGCAGCTTGTGTTGCTGCACAGAAGCAGCTCGCGGCCCTCGCAGCACACGGTGCAGTAGGACTGATAGCCGTCTTCATCATACATGTAGAAGAGCTCCAGGAAGCGGTCCTGACCGCCAGAGAGAAGCACGTGAGACCACAGACCTGACCTCAGCCAGGCCTGGCTAGCAAGCGACAGTACATGGGATTTGAGTTCCTCATGGAGGGCCTTCTCTGCTGCAGTACCTGTCCCCCAAACAGGAAGTGGGGGATGTGCCCTGGGAAACCTTACTAGGGCCTGGAACAGGGACTGTGCTGGGAGCCTGGGTGAGGAAGGAAGGGGCAGGAGGAAGGGGCAGGCAGACTTACCCGGCAACTCTGACAGAGCCCACCCTCAAAGAGGGGGTGGAAGGACACAGGGTTCTTCCTACCGCAGGACAAACAGCGGTCTGCGAGAAAGAGGGAATGTCAGAGTTTACGTATATCAAGGGCCTAACATCAACAGCTGAAGCCTTGAGCCTTAACAATCTAAAACTCTGCCTAACCCAGTACCAAGTCAATGACTTTTTTCTATGTTCAATCTAACTTACAAAATACGATCCAGGGGTTTGTCAAAAAGAATAACATCAAATACCAGAAGAACTACCTACAAAAGAAGTTAAAGTAACTGCCTTGGATATTTCTAGCTCATACACGTCGTGGACATCAAATACAGGCAGTAATGTTAACTGGAATTTGATTAGCAGATGACAGGAGAAACCCTACCAATGAGATAACATTGTGCCTTCAGACTCGAGGTTTCTCCTCTACCTTGAAATAATCAGCGTATTTTAACTAATTGGGTCCAACACCAGTTCAGAATTCATTTCTTTGTATCTTTGCACCCCATCACTTGGAGGCAGAGGTAGGGGGTATTCCTTGGATGGTCACAGCTGGATTGTGTAAATATGCTTGGTGCAAGTACTTGTACATATGCAAACGGGAGAAGCAAGTTACATTTGGGGCGCCTTGTACCATTTTTCCTTTGTTTTCCCGCTCAGTGTCTGTGTGTGTGTGTGTGTGTGTGTGTGTGTGTGTGTGTGTGTGTGTTTTCACACTGCATGCTTGAATGAAGACATCCCCATGACACATGTTCAGAAAAATCATACAACTTCTATCACTCCTGTCCCTGAAACTATTCTCCCACAGATTCTCTTGTATTGACCTGTCAGTCCTGTAACTCCGTATAGGGGAAGCCCCATGATTGTAGAAGCGGGCTTGGTCATTTCTGGGAAAATAATCTGAGGTCCTTACCCTTGAAATAGAAGCACATTACCCTGCACCATTTTCATGAACCCTTGTCTCTAACAGAGGGATAAGCCTATCTCCATCACATAGGGCAAAGCTACTGGAACAAATGAAATTTTGAAAACACTGATTGCACCAAGCGGTGGCAGGGCTTGCCTTTGATCCCAGCACTCGGGAGGAAGAGGCAGGCGGATCTCTGGGAGTTCGAGGCTTTTTTGTGTGGTTTCATTCGGGACAGGAATAGGGCATTGAACAAACAAACATTTCCCAGGTCTAGGGACATAGTTTCTCACTCACTACTAAGCAACAGTCACTAAGGACTAAGGAGAAGAAAGTTGGGAAGGCAAAGAGTTTCTCACACATTCAAAAACTCTATTAGGTTGGTGCTGGGCCAAAATGATTGCAAGGAAAACAAGTTACTGGGACAATGGCAAATAGCTTAGCCAAAATGGTGCATCTCAGTAACCTCAGGACACTACTGTGATCTCCCTGGTCAGTAACATCAGGACAAAGTCACATTCAGTTAAAAATAGAAGGAAATCCTATTGCTTGGTCTAATAAATTTAGGATCACAGGGAGCAGGAGTGGTCCTGATCTAGGTCAATGCCCAGGGCTCTGGATTAAAACCATGAAGAAAATCAAAACCTGGCTAAGGCAAGCCTGGAGCACCCAAGAAGGGAGGAGGGTGAGACAACAGTACCTTCTAGACTGACTTTGTTATTGGCAACATCACAAGCCATCCGTTCTGTGGAGGAAAGAGGGACAGGAAGGTAAGGAAGTCTCCTTTCCCACACAGCCATGCATCTCTGAACCCCAGAGCAGTGGTCCTGAGGACCTGCTGCTCTTGCTGCTGCACCTTCCCCCCCAAATTCACCTCGGCTCTCATCATCCTCCCCTCGGTCTTTCCCGCCATAGCTATTGGTCTTGAGGCGCTTGGGTGGAGGACAGTACTCAGCAGAGGCAGAGTCGGTGGTTGTGCGTCTTCTACTTTTGTTCTCTGGAAGGTAAGCAGACAGACTTGACGAGACCATGCTGTGCCTGAGATCCAGCTGCATCTAGAGCAGGGGACTGGGATGGTGTAGAGAGCCCCAGAGGGGAACCCAGAGCAGAAGCCAGTTCCAAGTTCCCCCCACATGGGAAGCAGGCCAGACTCATGCTCCTGGTGCTTCCACATCGGAGTGTGGAGGAGAATCCATTCTTCTAGAGCCAGCCCTGAGCACAGGCTGACCACAGCTGGGGCTGAGGTTCTACAGTGATGCCCACCACAATGCCCAATGGGGGCATGGAGCTATTGGGTATTTGCATTGCCAATAGGAACGGGATTTCTCAGAGTCACGTTCAAATTATCAAGGGATTCAATCGAATTGACTTAATGGAATCCACTTTAGCTAATGTTACAATTAGTTAATATGGTGATGTCTATAAACCAATATATCTTAAGACATCACTAAAAAACTGAAATCTAAATTTTTATAATAATTTTGAAAGTAGATTAATGTGTAAACACTAATTTCAGTTGTTCCATAACTAGAAAATTATTAAATTGATTTTTTATTGCTGAGTTTGATAGTCCATGCCTTTAGTGACAGCATTCAGAAAGCACAGACAGGGAGTTCAGATCACCCAAATCTACATAGAAGATTCTAGAACAGTGAGTGAGGGCTATCGTCAGACCCTGTTTTAAAATTATATATTTTATTTTAAAGATTTATTCATTACATACACAATATTCCTCCTGCCTGTACACCTCCATGCCAGAAGAGGGCGCCAGACCTCATTACAGATGGTTGTGAGCCACCATATGGTTGCTGGGAATTGAACTCAGGACCTCTGGAAGAGCAGCCAGTGGTCTTAACCTCTGAGCCATCTCTCCAGCCCTTAAAAATATATTTTAATGTGGTTCACATTCTAGTGTTTTTATATTGACTCATCATAATACAAATTATTAAATATGACTCCTCCAACTAAGAAAATAATTTTTTCTTCTGTGACAGGTTTTTCTGTGTAGCCCTAGCCGTCCTTGAACTAGCTGTGTAGGCTGGGTCTTGCGTTCCGCCTGCCTTTGACTTCTGCGTGCTGGGAGTAAAGGCATGTTCCACCATGGTCTGGCAAGGAAATAAAGTTATAAACCTAACAAAATCTATAAGGAGGTGTGATGACACACTTGCATATCAAAATCTAGCCTGGGGTATATGATGAGGCCCCGTCTTTAGAAACTTCTAAAAAAACCATGGTCACTGAGATAGCCAGTAGAGACTATAACCCTGAACAAAGTCTCCATATTATTTTAAAAACACCAAAATTCAAAGAGCCTTTGATGATAGAGTGACAATTACCAGTGCTCGTACATGTCATTAATGTTCAGAAACAAGAGAGGCGGTGAGATAAACAAAACAGTGTAGAAGGCTGTGCACCCGTGGTTAGCCTGGGGTCAGTGAGGGTGGGGAGTGAGGGGGAGGCAACTTAGGTGACTTGATTCTTCTCCAGTGACCCTGTAGATGCCAAGAGATTGCAAGATAGAGGGAGGAAAACAGAACCTTCAAAGATGGTAAGTGAATACCGTGTCTCCTGGGTTCTAACTTCCTACTGCCTGAACGATGCACCTTCGACTTATTAACCACTTTTGCAGGAAAACAAAACAAAAACATTATATTAGGGGAAGTTCAGGTACAACCTTGACTTTGTTCTGTGGAATCATGGGTATATTCAAGGAGATAAGAGACCTGCCAAAATGGCAGGTAGCAAAATGTATTTATTTTTTTATTTTAAGTAAGAATGGCCACAAAGGTAAAGGATAAATTGCACACACCCGTGGCAACAATATGGCCAGGGAAGCCGAACAAGGCAGAAGATGGCCCTCAAGTTTTCAGAGGTTTTAACAGAACTGGGTTCTACAGGGTAACAAGTAGGCCTTGCTTGCTTGGCCCAATGAGAATGAGATGAGGGCTATATCATCCGCACTGATATAGATTCACTCCTACCTGGTTGCTTGTTGTTCGGTTTGAGGCCCTCAATGCCAGTGGGCTTGAAGCCCCCATGGGCCCATTCCAGCATGGGCTTCAGCTGGTCCTCCAGTGAGTCTCCCGGACTGCTGGGGAAGGTCTTGCCAGCTCGCACCCTGGCTCTCTGCCAAGACACAAATAAAGGCAACGTCTGTCCATGAATGGGAGCGAGCCAATGAGGTATGTGCCAGGGTGAACCCAGGGATTCCTCCTGCTGGGGCCTGCATTCCCTGAACACAGGTGTCTTTCATAGTTGGACAGCTGTCTTGGGCTGCATTATGAGAAAGGGATCTGCTTTTGAGAAATAATAGAGACATCGTGACCAAGATATTTTCAGATCCCTAAAAAAGAGATTGATTAAGCTGAGCAAGTTGGGTAGTAGTAGCACATGCCTTTAATCCTACCACTTGGGAGGCAAAGGCAGATGGATCTCTGTGATTTTGAGGTCAGCATGGTCTACAGAGAAAGTTCCATGAGTGTCTTCATAGCTACCGGGAAACCCTTTCTCAAAATGAAAGAGGAAACTGTAGAAGCAAGGGCTTGGGCTGTCCCATCTCATCTCCAGAGTTGTCTTCTGCAGGGCACAGCCAAGCACTCAGTATGTCAGGGATCCAGAGAACTGGTACCTATTATCTAGGCACTTTTTTTTTAATAAATATTTATTTATTTATTATGTATACAATATTCTGTCTGTGTGTATGTCTGCAGGCCAGAAGAGGACACCAGACCTCATTACAGATGGTTGTGAGCCACCATGTGGTTGCTGGGAATTGAACTCAGGACCTTTGGAAGAGCAGGCAGTGCTCTTAACCACTGAGCCATCTCTCCAGCCCCATCTAGGCACTTTTCGATGTGCAACAGGGCTATTAGGGCCAGAGTGAGTGTGGTAAACCAAGAGCGTAATGATTCTCGGGGATAAAATATAGTAAGAGAAACTGTCTCCTCTATGCTTAGAAATCCTGTTCAGAGCTTGGTAAAAAGCCCTTTATAGTAGTATTGCTATGCGACCACAGAAACCTAGTTAGCACCCACACCCATGTTACCTCCAGAGTGTGGTATATGGCTTTCCTATAGGAAACCAGCTTATTGAAGGTGGTCAGGTTAAAGTGCTGGCTGAATAGCCCCAGGGCCATGAGTTTGTCAGCAGAGACCTAGGAGAGAAAAATAAGATTACGATCAACTCACATCTGAGGCTGATTGATGTGCACTAGCTCACCCAGAGCCAATCTGGTGACACTTGACAGATGCCAGGACTGAAACATGAAGGGCAAAGGAGAAATCACACACAGAGCAGACTTGGCAGCTGAGAAACTCCAGATGTGGATAAGAAGGATAATTGAAGCAAAATTAGATCTATCCTGTGGCCCGCCTATGTGTGCATACATTTGTGTGAACAGCGTGAACGTCCCTGAAACTGTCCCTGAAGTATCTGAACATGGTCTTACCTTCGGGTGTACGTGGTACCTGTTGACTCCCAACTAATAAGTACTCCCTGTCTTGATCACGAATGGCAATCTGACTTACGCAGATAAAGAAATGTATTATGGGTGGAATTCCTAACTAGTGCAAAGATATAATAAGGTGACTCAGGCTACTTATCAGAATTCTAGGACATATGGGATGTCACAGCAAGCAGTGCTTACTTTCGTGCTCTGGTGTGGCCACCATGGGTGACAAGTGCCAGATGCTCTAGCCAACGTGAGTAAAAAGTAAGGCAATGAGTGCGCTAAACAGGTTCTGGGCAGGTCTTGGCCTTTTCCCTGGACCATGGTACATTGAAACTATGTCCTATAACCCACCATCTCCATGACACCCCTTATTGCCATCTGACCCTTTCTAGAAGTGAGTAATTATGTCTCACTGACTCAAAACAACCACAATGTCCCTGTGTCTTTATGCTTCAGAGACATACACCCAAGCAACAAGTCCTACTGCTCCCTCTGCTGTTTAAGATGACATTTGCAGGTAACCTCTCAGGTCAGATTGAATGGCCTATTATTCTTACTCACGGAAATGTTGGATCCACTTGAGGAAAACAGAGAATCCCAACGGGTAGGGAAGAAAATACTAAACGCAACAAAGTCCTAAATGCCACCTCGCTCACCTGCGTGCTGTACCTCAGGAACTCCTTCCTGGGCATCAGCCTAACACTACCAGGAAATCACAAAATGTTTGCAGAGGGCTGGTTAAGGGTTCCTCCTCTAGAGCACTTGGTTAGATTCCCAGCACCCAGATGGTAGCTCATGACTGTCATTAAGCCCAGAGACAAGAACCACAGGAAACTGACCTGAGGCCCTTCCTCCGGTCTCCCATGATGTACAGAAATAAACGCTGGGAAATACCTATACTGATGAAAAAAATTTTTTTTCTTGAGGCATAGTTTCTCTGTGTAACATCTCTCGCTGTCCTGGAACTAGCTCTGTAGACCATGCTGGCCTTGAACTCACAGAGTTCCACCTGCCTCTGCCTCCTGAGTGCTGGGATTAAAGGTATACACCACCACTGTAGGGCTGATTTTATATATTTGGTGTTTTTGTTTTCTTTTGTTTTTCAAGACAGGGTTTCTGTGTGTAGCCCTGGTTGTCCTAGAACTCCCTCTGTAGACTAGGCTGGCCTCAAACTCATAGAAATCTGCTTGCCTCCCAAATGCTGGTATTAGAAGCATACGCCAGGGCTGGAGAGATGGCTCAGAGGGTAAGAGCACTGACTGCTCTTCCAGAGGTCCCGAGTTCAATTCTCAGCAACGACATGGTGGCTTACAACCATCTGTAATGAGACCTGGTGCCTTCCTTACCAGCAGTACATTGTATGCTTAATAAATAAATAAATCTTAAAAAAAAAAGAAGCATATGCCACTGCCATCTTTGATGAAATATTTTAAAGTAGATCTTATGTGTTTAACAGGTAATACTCAAATGAGGGATGATAGGATGAAGAACCTACCTAGCTAAAACAGTTTTGTTTTTAATGAGACAGAGTTTCTTTATGCAGCCTCTCTGTCTGTTTCACAATACCTGTTTTTTGGGTGGGGGGTGCCCACTGAAGGCAAAGCATGGAATTTGACCTGGCACTTGAGTGCCATGCAGCTGTGGGCACCCTGATGTAAATGCTGCTTCCCTACTTTCCAGGTAGACAGGCTGTACACACCTTGAGTCCCAGATTTCAGGAGGGAGAGCTAGGAATATCTGAGTTCAAAGCCAGCCTATTATATATACTGAGTCATAAACCAGAGAGTTACAATGAGACCCTGTCACTAAGCATAAGAATGAAGAATTTATGGCCGCTCCAGACATATAACATAAGAAGTGTTTTTCTTAACTCCAGTCCCAGTGTCAAACTTACTGCATCTATATACAGAATGTTGACTTCAAAGCCACTCCAGGAGAAGCAAGGCCTCTGGTAGGAAGAGCCCACCTTGCCACAGGACTCACCTCTGAAAACTTGCCGTCACCAAACCACTGTACCCATCGCATGCCGGGCATGGCCTGGCGCTTAGAGGTGGCTTTCCAGGATACCACCATGGCAGGCCACCAGGAGAATCCCTTGATTTTTCCCCACACAAGGTCACCTATTCCAAACTCCTTGTCATCCTGGAAGAAGAACCAACAGGAAGAACTGTAGTCACCAAGGCAGGTGAACCCTGACCAAGGGCAAGAAAAAAAGGCTGGTCATAAAATGATGCATGCAATTGAGAAATAGCTCAGTGGTGTACAAAAAGGGGCCCAGGAAAAATAAATTTGTTTTTATGGACTTTTTTTTACTTTTAGTTGGTATGGTTGTGTCCATATCTGATGTATGTGTGCAACACACATGTCCCTATCTCAGGGATTGAACTCAGTTGATGCTTGGTAACAAGTGTCTTTCTTATACCACGTTTTTATGCCACTGAGCCAGGTCACTGAAAATATTAAGAAGCCCATGGCAGGGCTGGAGAGATGGCTCAGTAGTTAAGAGCACTGGCTGTTCTTCCAGAGGTCCTGAGTTCAATTCCCAGCACCCACATGGTGGCTCACAACCATCTGTAATGAAATCTGATGCCCTCTTCTGGCGTGTGGGCATACATGGAAGCAGAATGTTGTATACATAATAAATAAATGAATCTTTAAAAAAAAAAAAAAAGAACACCATGGCCATCCTTGATTACATGTCCCTTAGCTAACTATAACTCCGCTTCACAAAAACCAATACAGGACATCAGTAGGTATTATGAAGAAATACAAAATTTCACATTGTCTAGATGCATATGCCCACACAGAGGAAGACTACCTGGTGATATAGATCAACAGTCTAAACTGGTTAAAAATGTTCCAGGCCATAAATACTGTCCAAAAATAAAGTCCACATAGTGACTATTCAGATGCCGGTGGGGATGAAAGAAAAGGCCATATTGTATTTGGAAAGTCTTTGGATTATAACTCTAGTAAAATTAACAGAAATTCATGTAGCATATTCTTACATTCCCAGCATTCGGTAAAACAAAGATTTGGTTATACAAATTTTTTTTTTTGAGACAGTGGCTCACTATATAGCCCTGGCATGAAACTTCTATGTAGATCAGACTTGCCTCTGCCTCATGGGTTTTATATGTATGCTATGACACAATCTTACACAATCTTTAAAACATAAATAAAATACTAGGCAATGCTTGCATGTGCCTTTAATACCAGCACCTGGAAGGCAGATGAGGAGGATCTCCGTGCGTTTGAGGCCAGACTAGAACAAAAGTAAATCCCAAGGCAGCCAGGGCTGTTACAGAGGAACCACCTTGAAAAACCAAAGTCGAGGGGTAGGGGGGCATTGAGTCACTAATTCTTTTTTTTTTTTTTTTTGGTTTTTTGAGACAGGGATTCTCTGTGGTTTTGGAGCCTGTCCTGGAACTAGCTCTTGTAGACCAGGCTGGTCTTGAACTCACAGAGATCCGCCTGCCTCTGCCTCCCGAGTGCTGGGATTAAAGGCGTGCGCCACCACCGCCTGGCGAGTCACTAATTCTTTTTTTTTCTTTCTTTTTTTTTTTTTTTTTTTTTTTTGATTTTCGAGACAGGGTTTCTCTGTAGCTTTTTGGTTCCTGTCCTGGAACTAGCTCTTGTAGACCAGGCTGGCCTCGAACTCACAAAGATCCACCTGCCTCTGCCTCCCGAGTGCTGGGATTAAAGGCGTGCGCCACCACCGCCCGGCGAGTCACTAATTCTTAAAGTTTTCTTTCCCCTGTACTTTGGGGATCTTGTGCACCTGGGTTCCCTTCTCAGTGGTACCTGATACTCAGTGCTGTCTCCATCTTTGCCTTCTGCCTCCAGCTGTGTAGTGTCCATGCTCTCCTGATCGATGTCCTGGGTCAAGTCAATTGATGGGATACTGCTGTTCTGAGGTATCCCTTCTTCTACGAAGGAAGGGCTGGCAGGGGACGACCATGGCGTGCTTGCTGACGATGATGCCCGACGCCTCCGAGACTATAGGTAGAAGGATGAGATTGAGACCCATTGGCAAAGCAGAAGAGGGTACATAAACAGTACCCAACAGGTTCCCTGAGAATTGAGTATGAAAGAACAAACCAGCTCCCCAGAAGACAGGGTTACAGGGACAGGGACTGGCAGTCACTCGACCACCAGGTAGGAGACAGAATAAACAGTATGAGTGTGATGATAGGCAAGGACCAGAGAGGCTCTGGAAGCTGAGCTCAGAGAGGATGGAGTCTCTGGATAACTGGCTCCTGTGCATCTGGAAACACGTGGAATGTTCTGAACCTGCTGGGGTTGCCTCAAGACAGCAGGAAAAGACATAAGAGACATGCAAGGAAGACACCAGTGGCTTTCAGCTGAGCTCCAAGGTGGGTCAGAGACCTCTTGCCCCCTCAAAGTAATTCCAAGTACGATGAGTCAGGAAAGAAAGAAGCCAGAGCCTGCGAGGCAGGAGCATGAAGAAAGCATAGGTTACATTCCACAGTCAGTGCTGTGCAGGGAGTGAAACAGATCTTGCAATCAGAGATAGGACCAACCCTGGTAGCTGGGAACTCCACGGGGTATTCCTGCACATGGTGTCGGCCCTGGCGGCCTCGGGTGATTCTGGGGGAGGCTCTTTGCCTCCCTAGCCTGGAGGTACTGTTGTTATTTCGGGTTCGCATCTGAAAGTAAGAAAGGATAAACACTGGACCTTAGGTGAAGGGACGCAGGGGAACCAATGAAGGCTCCCAAAGGTTCCTTAAGACAGCCTCAAGTTGACCTGAAGTGAAGAAGACAATTGGATATAAACATGAGTCCCATGTCACAGCACAGATTTGACCACCTGGCAGCAGCACAGAGACTAAGCAGTTGTTTGCCTTAAACCAGTATTTCTCAACTTTCCTAATATAGTTCATATTGTGACCCCCAGTCATAAAAATATCCCGTTGCTACTTCATAATTAATTTTGAAGGAGTTGAGTAGTAACATAAATATCTGGTAGCCAGGGTTATCTAATGTGTGACCTGTGTGGAAGACTCAATCGACCTCCAAAGGGTCACACCCACCTTAAGCCAAGCATTATTTCAAAAGGCTCAAGCCTCAAAATGCTGGTTTATTTAGGAAAACATTGGGGATGGGGCACACATCAGAAAAGCTCAGTTTTCTCAGAGTAGTGTGAACCTGCCTGTGGCCACCATTTATTCAAATTCTATACAACAGTTGATGGTTAGTGTGGCATTGTCTGCCTGTAATCCCACCATTTAAGAGCATGTCACAGGGGCTGGAGAGATGGCTCAAAGGCTAAGAGGTCCAACTGCTCTTCAGAGGACCCGGTTCAATCCCCACTACCCATGTGGCAGCTTATAACTGTCTATAACTCCAGTTCCTGGGAACCCAACACCCCCAGACACAGGCAAAACACCAATGCGCATAAAAAAATTAAGAAAAAAGACTGACGTAGGAGAGCCAAGTTCAAAAACAAGAGTTGAAGAAACTGGAATTCTATGTGTACAATGAGGGGAATACAAACTCATAGAAGGTGATATTACAGTAGCAGCCATTTCAACAACTCTTTGCCTGTTTTTTGTTCTGACTGGTGTATGTTTCTTCTGTTTCGTTTTGTTTGAGATGGTATTATTTATTCCTCTCTGGTGGATTAGTACTCACTGCATATACCAGCCTATTCAATGTTTTCTTGAGCCTGGGCAAACACTCATAGAAGACAATGACTCATAGAAGCAATAGGCAACTGAGTCACCACCCAGACAACTACAAATCCATCACATGTGTTAGTCATGAGAAAGAAATGGCAAGGTGGGCTGGAGAGATGGCTCAGTGGTTAAGAGCATTGCCTGCTCTTCCAAAGGTCCTGAGTTCAATTCCCAGCAACCACATGGTGGCTCACAACCATCTGTAATGAGGTCTGGTGCCCTTTTCTGGCCTGCAGACATACACACAGACAGAATATTGTATACATAATAAATAAATATTTAAAAAAAAAAAAGAAATGGCAAGGTGAACAAGTAAGAAACCAGCAATGTCTGAGGCTGACAGATATGTTCCAAAGTTTAAATCATTGGAGGGTTGTGAATATAGCTAAACCACTAGAATATAGCTTATTTTGTATAAGCTCTGGGTTTAAGCTGCAGCTGCAACCAGGTGTGAGGTGCATGTCTGCAATGCATCACAAGAGAGGCAGGTCAACCATGACCTGAAGACTGATCATGCCTCCAGCTCCCAGGCACCAGTGTTGCAGGAGTTCCACACACCCAAGCAACGTCTCATCTCCTGGCATCAGCAGGGATCTGCATTTAGACATGATCACACAGTGAGGGTGAGATACAGCCTGTTGTTGCATTGGTGACATTAATTCAGTACCCTGGAGTTTTAGTGGGGAAAGCAAATGATTGCAAAGGCCTCCTCAATGGGATGGTAGTCAGAAAATGTTGAAGATAACCAAATGTTAAGTGGCTTAGTTCATCAAGCATTTGGTGACATGTTCAGTGTGTTAATTGGACACAGCTCATCTACTCTCCACTCTGTCAAATCTTGTTTTTACCTTGAGGTTCAGGTTATGATCTAAATTATCCTGCTGTGGCTGGGGGACATCAAAACTTAACTTAGGGGTTCAGTGGATTAGGGAACTTGCCAAAGCCTGCTGCTCCTTGAGTTTGGTCCCTGGAATCTCCAGCTGGCAGTGTAACTATTCTCATGTGTTGTCACTGGCCTACAAACATCCAACACACATAAAATCAAATGTGTCCAAAAATTTGTTTAAATAATTGTCTAAGCCTTATTTTCTATGCAGGCCCAGGAAAGGTAGGAGGTGCCTGAGTTCGGCAGATGGGACTTACAGCTGGGTTTTCAGAGGGTGACCTGGTCTCCTTGGTCTCACGTGTGAGCTTTGGCATCAGTCGAACATCATCGCCATCCCCATCCTCTGCCTCACCATCTCCATTTCCTGTCAGGTCCTATGTTAAAGGAAAGAGGATGATGTAAGGGAAGCAATGGTACAGAAGCATCATTCCCTTGACATTCCCCTACGAGTACCCAAAACACATAAATACATCCTATAGTCATCTGGGGTTTTTTTTCTCTATTTAAAATTTCACACCTGCTAATCACATGATCGTTCACAAATTCAAACTGGGTTGAGAAGATAAATCCCAGATCACCAGCAAGATAAGGAAATGACTCTAATGCAGAATGCTACCTGCCAGGCACCCAATCAACTTAGTCACAACACAAGTGAGAGGACAGGAGACATGTGGGTTAAGGCCACCAGAAACTGTCTCAAACAGACAACCAAACACCAAACATGCCATGGCCAAGGTGAGCCCATTCCAGAATGATTCGAGTTTTGTTTTAATAGCATACTGATGACAGATAGGGAGACATAATTTCAAATATACAGGAAGGAAGGAATAAAAGACTTTCCGGTGCAGCAAAGAATTTCATTTGTCTGGTTTCTCAGGCAATCTAAACTGAAAGGTGCAAAACCACATGCTGAGAAGAGGTGGTACCTGAGTGTAACTCAGCAGGCCAGAGACTTCCCTCTTTGACAGCCTTGATCTTGATCTGCGGCCTGCAAGGAAGAGTTGGGAGTCCACATTTGGGAAGTAGGACAGTGATCACCAGCCTGGAGAGTGGCCTTGCTAAAATGCATCCTCAACATTCTGTCTTGGGTCAACCCCAAGCCAGTCATTTTAGGAAACCAGTGTCCCTCATCAGCTCCATGAGCTCACAGGGAAAAAGGACAGAGGGCCTGGCTTCTGCCTTCCTCTCCACAAAATAAGCATTAATATCTAAGGAGGAAGAGAAGCCCAACCCTTCCAAGTCCATGACATGTAACTGGCTGACAGGCTACATTTCCAACTTTCCCATGGCCAAGCAGCTTTTGGGATAAACAGGGAAACAGGCCACTTTTAGCCGTTTCAGAATGTCCTAATGGACACTGTAGAGGTCAAGGACAAGAAGGGACAATACAGGGGACTCCAAACCAGTAGTAGTGGAGGACTTTCAGGTAGTCTGGGAGCTTCTAAGAGGAAGAGGCAAAGCAGTAGCATCTCCTGATCATGATGAAGCCCATATCAACAGAAGATAACCAATGAGCCAGTCTCTGCTGAGACCAATCACGGAGCCTGCAGTGTCAGAGCTATGATGCTCACCTCTGCTCTCCAGTGTGCTGTCAGCCTCTGTGCAGATTGCCTCCAAGACTGGGGGTGAGGGGGCATCCTTAGTGTCTGAGGAATGGTCACTACAGTTCCCATTGACAATGACACTTTCCTCACCCCCACTGGCACCCTCTTCTTCATTCAGATGTCTGCTGTCTCCCTTCATTGTTTCCTGGGAGAAAAGATCCGGATAAGTAGGAGAAACGGGGGCATGAAAGGGCTGCATATTCCAAGTTTTATATCACAGGTTCTCTACTCTCAGCCCAAGAGACCCCAGGACATATTCCGAGGCTGATATCCTGTCCATATTCCCAGACGCCTCCTAATTTGGAGGCTCACCAAATTTGGAGGCTCAGGACCTGGTTCAATGTAGCTGGCTAGGTGGGCTCAAAGTCCCAAGACAGAAGAGGAGGGTGGTGCTAAGGCTGGGGTCTGAGACTGGGGCTGCAGTACAATTGGCCAGTACTTCAAACAGTGCCATTTAGAGTATGCTTATCTGGGCCCGCTGGAGCCAACCTAAGATCTCTTCTTCCTGGCCCCTTTTCCCTGACCAGCCTCTGCAGAGCCTTGAGAAGCCAGTTCACTCTTTTCCATCATGACCCCTTTGTTTGGGTCTCTAGGTCTCCTTTCCCCTTGCCCCTCCTCTCAGATAGGCTTCTCAGCAGCTCAAGACCCACTCCAGCCCATCCTCTGGGGCCCATTGGTCAGTGGACCTGTCACTCATTGCCTCCCTCATCAGCTGGGGGTGAACCTCAAGTTCTGAAGGGAAGGAAGAATGTAGAAAAAGCAGTGGCAAAGGCTGTGGCAGTCACCAGGATTGACAGATCTTACTTGTTGTGGCCTTGCCCCACACCCAGGACTTGGTCTTCCTATTGCTGTCTCTCTAGTAATCCAGCTAAGACTGTGAGAACCAGGTCCTCAAAGATAAATCGGTAAGCCTGTGTGACCCTTGCCCTGACTCACACAACACTATGAGCACCAATTAGGCATATGTACATGTAAGAATCTGTATCTGTGCGGGTAACCTGTACACGCTTTCAATCAACACTCAGGAGAGGTAGAGGCAGATGGATCTCCAGGACACATGGGGCTACATTGTAAGATCCTGTCTCAAACCTCAAACAACCTCCCCCCCTCAAAAAGAAAACAGAAACTGTACCTTTCTAACAGACAACTGTGTGCCCATTCTGGTGCCCCTGGAAAGAACCTGAGGTCAACACGAAAAGCTGCCTCAGAAGACAAAGGATGCTGAGAATGTGGTGCTTGTCTGGCATTTCAGGACCAGAGTTAGAAGACCAGCACTGCAAAAATTATGAATGGTAAAATATGGCCCTGACTCTAAAAATGAAATAAGGGCCACGCACACAGGAGACAAGGATCTCTCTCTGTGAGTTCAAGGTCAACCTGGTCTGTAGAGTGAGTTCTTAGAGAATTTACCACCATGAGAAAATTAAAGCTATCCCATAGTTGCTCACATTTGTAATACAAAAATTTGGTAAACTAAGAAACATAGCCTCAAAAGTCAAAGCCAAAGGGCTACACAGATAAGCCCTGCCTTGAAAAATAAAAAGGGGGGAGGGGGAGCTGGAGAGATGGCTCAGAGGTTATGAGCACTTCCTGCTCTGCCAGAGGTCCTGAGTTCAATTCCCAGCAACCACATGGTGGCTCATAACCACCTGCAATAAAATCTGGTGCCAACTTCTGGCCTGCGGGGACACATGCAGGCAGAACATTGTAAAAGGGGGTGGGGAGAAGACAAACAAAAACCAGACTGGACCACATAGTGAAACCTACTTAAAACTAAAATCCCAGAACTGAGAATGCAAAAGCAGGCAGATTCCTATGAATCTGAGACCAGTCTAGTCTACATAGCAAGTTCCAGGACAGCCAGGCCTACATCATGGGACCCTGATAAATAATTAAAAGAGATGGAGAGATAGCTCAGTGGTTAAGGAGAACTGGCTTCCCACTTTTTCTTCCAGAGCACTAGGATCAATTCCCAGCACCCACATGGTGGCACACAATCCTCTGTAACCGCAGTTCCAGGGGAGGCACTGTGCAGACATCTATGCAGGCAAAACACCCACCAACCAAAATAAATAAATCTTTTTAAATAATAAAATTATGTGAATCAAATATAGACAAAAAAGCTTTTTATCCCCCCAGGAAATGAACGTTAAGTTTACTTTTTCATTCTGTCAGAGACAGATTCTACTGTATCCAAGAATCCTTAAGACAGTGCAGGCTGGCTTTGAACCCATAGCAGTTAGCCTCAGAAGTACTGAGATTGGAGGCGTGAACTATGCCTGGCTTGCTCCTTCAGCTGGTGTGCATCCACCCTTTTGATACTGAACTATGTTAACTACAAATCTCAGGCATGAGAACTGGATATATCAAGTCTATACACACACACGTTACTGTTTGGTTTTAGTTTTGTTTTATTTTTTAATTTTGTTTCTTTGTAGTCCTGACTGCCCTCCCGAGTGCTATGCTAGATCAGAATTAAAGGCATGCACACTGTCGTAAGTTTCTACCTTTGAACTGATTTCAGTTATCCACGGGCATCAGGTTGCATCATGCCTGGAATCTCATCCCGTGTTCACGTTGTACAGCCCAAGGAAGTCACTCACCACATACCCTTGTGTGCAGGAACTCTATCTGGTTTCCGGTCTCTTCCTTGCTCAACACTCACCATGAAAAGCTATCGACCAGGCGAACCTTCTAGAAGCAGCACCTAGTGCCAGTGCCAGAGTACATGATAGGCTTCTTACCCACCAGGGGGCGCTGTGTAGCTCAGGATGAACAGGCCCCATGTTGCTTGCCCAAGGGTATATTTGCAATTTATTCAAGGGAGCCCATACTGCCTCCTTTATACTTGCCCAAGCATGAGCTCTCCCCAAACGGGGTATGTGGACCTCATTACAACTGCAGGCCAGAGCCAGAGCCAGAGCCAGAGCCAACCTTGGACTTGATAATGCAGGCTTTAGCTACAATCTCAGTCTTAGGCTAAACCTAACTAACCTGCTCCACCAGGGTTTTAAACTTTATCAAGATCCTTAGCTGATTAGTCTGCACATTAAAGATTCACTGTTCTTACACAGACAAACAGAAAACGAGCTTCCTTCACCTTCACCCGTGCTCCACAGTGCTTGGACTTCTTTCACAACTCAAGGACTGTCTTCTGATCCCCAGGCTAGGGGAAGTGTCTGATCCAGTCCCATTAGCGATGCACCATGGCTTGGTAGAACAAAACGGCTGAGGCCAGAAAGGCAGACTTTCAGGAAGGCTGCTGGAATGCGTTCAGAATAAGCATTTCCCCTCAGACCATATCAGTGTCACTAAGCAATCTGAGTGGCCTGCTCTGAGTGGGAGACTGAACCCTAGTGGGACACTTGAGAGTCCAGGCCCTCAAGACACTGCAAGGGGGAGCCATACAGTCAAGAGCTGGTGTGGGGTTGGAGCCCTAAAGCAAGGGCATGCATGACCTCCTGCAGGGTGGGCGGTGGGTTTTCTCACACAGCCTTGGACTTCAGTCCCTCAGACAGGCCCTAACTGGGTCACCAGAAGCCAGACAGGACTGGTGCCCTCTTCCTACACAGGTCCAAGCGGACCTGCTGCCCAGAGCAGACAATGATTAACTACCTCAGACCTTCCCCCAGGGCATTAGCAATGCCTAGTAGGCTAATGTCTGATAGGTGGGCGACATCCCTTCCCACAAGCACACCAGTATCCCACAGAACTCCTGCCTGGTCCCACAGGCAAGAGTCTGGCAAGGAGCCCTGTTGTTCCTGCCCATTACCTGGGTGCCCCTACACACAGGGGCTGGCCATTACTCCTGTTAAAAGCACTTCTCTGGCAGAGAGGCTTGGGTTGCCCTGCAAGGTGGCTTACAACTGCTGCAACTCCAGTTACATGGGCCTGCCTGACTGCCTCTTCTAGTCTCCTCAAAGACCATACCGTGCTACATTCAGGCCTACAAGTTAAACCCTCCCTACAAAACAAATGGGGAGGGTGCTATCAGACCGGATATATAACTTAGGTAAAGAGAACTTAGTTGCCTAGCATTCATAGAGCCTGGCACCCCCAAAAGTCAGTTCACCCTCAGGGATTGATATATGCCAGATAACAAATCTCTTCCCAGGTACCTCATTTTGGCTTCTGGCAGCTCAAAGCTAGCGTTTCCTGAGTAATATAGCCCCTATCACAAGCCAATCGCCTTCCAGTAGGGTTGCTAAACTGGCTTTCTTCCCAGGGGAGGTCCTAACAGGTCGCCACACTGTCTTGTCAAACTGAACACAGGTAGCATTCTCAGGTCTTTGCTGTATGGAGCCCGAACACAGCACATAAGGTTGGCATCTCCTACTGCCAACCATGCAGGAGAAATTAGGATGTCAAAAGCAACCCTGACAATTCGAATGCCCAGGCAATCTAGGGCACATACATGCCTTACTGATATTTCTGAAGACAAGCAGACAGACCCCTTATGTGCTATTAAGGATGCATCAGCCACTCAGGGGCTTGGAGCATAATCTAGCATTGTGTTTACCTTCCCTAACCTTGGGAGCAAAGGTAATCTGACTGTTTCCCAGAGACGGGGTCCAGCATATGACTCAGGGGTGGGCAGCAGTGCAGGAACCAGGTCAGAGGAGATCAAATGTGATGTGGCAGACAAGAGGGGGAAATGACACCCCCAATTAGACTCAAAGAAGGCCCAAGAGCTCCTACCAACCACAGGAATGAATTTGATGTCATCCTCCAGGCCGGCCAGCAAGGCAGCTACTCCATAGCATCTTGTAATATTAATGGCATTCAATGTGTCCCTGACAGGGAGGGTGCCAAGGGAAAGTGGAAGTCTGTCTCACCTACAGCTGCAGGACAAAACAAAGGAAAGAGGCAGAGGGTGTAAGAGTCCCACCTGCCCCAAGGGCCCTGACAATCCGCAGCCTTCCTGAGTGTCACCCCCAGAGAAATAGCAGATATGCTACTTTTTACAGGAAGATACACTGTAGCTCAGAGGAACAGCGTCTAGTCAGGTTCACACAGCTGCAAGAGCCAGAGACTTAGTCCACTATAGTTCTTACCAGGCCTGGGAACATAGCAGAGGTATAATTAAAGTTTGTGGGGCTAGAGAGGGCTCAGAGACTAAGTTAGCATTTGGTGCTCTTCCACTGGACGCCCTCTTCTGGCCTCTGAGGGTAATTCAAGTATGTGGTGCAGACACATGCAAGCAAAACAACCATAACCTTAAAAAGTAAATCTTGACCAAAATAATAATAATAATAATAATAATAATAATAATAATAATAATAATAATAATAATTGCAGAGGGCCAGAGAGAGAGAGAGCTGGGTCATGAAAGCCACCAAGCCTGACAGTACAAGTCCAATCCCCAGAACACAGGTACATGAGCATGTGTGTACTTAAACACTGTTTTCGTTGAGGGTTTATTTTGTTTTCATTTAGGTTGTGAAGACTGCTACTCCCTACATAGATCAGGCTGGCCTTGAACTCAGACCCACCTCCCTGCCTGTGTCTTGAGTGCTAGAATCAAAGGTGTGTACCATCATGCAGAAAGGGACACCCTGTACCCAACAGTCATGCTACTCTGCCGGTGCAGAAGCACCAGAGCTTGTCTTAGGATGAAATAAAATCAAGCCAGGCACTGGTGATGCACACCTTTAATCCCAGCACTCAGGAGGCAGAGGCAGGTGGATCTCTGTGAGTTCGAGGCCAGCCTGGTCTACAAAAGCTAGTTCCAGGACACACTCCAAAGCTAGAGAAACCCTGTCAAGAAAGAAAGAAAGAAAGAAAGAAAGAAAGAAAGAAAGAAAGAAAAAAATCTAGCCCAGGATATGGCCTTCTCATCCTGCCACACACCAGCCTTTGATATCAAATGTCCTTGAAGACAGGCATGGTAGTGAATGACTAAAATATCAGCACTTGGGATGAGAGGATTGGGGGTCCAAGGCCACCTGGGCAGTGCAGTCAGATCCTATCTCGAAAATAATTTGTATCCCAGCATTCAGTTGGTGGCTCACAAATGCTTAAGTCCAGTTCCATTAGGTCTACTGCCCTCTTCTGGCTCCCATGTGCACTACATACATGCGGTACACATAAACAAAAAAGGATTTTAAAAACAGGGGTTGGGGGAGAGAGGGCTCAATGTTTAGGAGCATGTATTGAGGGGCAGCAGAGGGCAGCTCCTGCCAGAAGGGGCCGTGTTAAAGTAGAAAAACCTGCGCATCACAACCATGCTATTCTTATCATAGGCATTAGCCATACTCCTGCCGCTTTCCAGGGCTGAGGGTGTAGTTCAGTTCTTGCCTAGCAGGCATGAAGGAGCTCAATCCCATGCACCAGTGGCATACCCAAAACCTACTTGGGAAACACTTCAGAATTCTCACTGCATGAGAATCAGAAGCTCAAAGCAATCCTCACCTACAAAAAGAATGACATCGGTCTGGACAATGTGAGATCCTGTCTCTAAAACATAAAAATAAGAAACAGTAAAAAAGCATAAGTGGTGAGACTAGAGAGATGGCTCAGCAGTTAAGAGTAATGACACCTCTTCCAAAGGTCCAGAGTTCAATTCCCAGTAACCCCCATGGTGGCTCTCAACCATCTCTCATGGGATCTCACGTCCTCTCTTCTGCATAAAGGTGTACATGTAGGTAGAACACTTCTATACATTAAAAAAAATATTTTTTAAAGAAAGCATAAAAGGCATAAGCCTGTAATTCCAGCACATGGAGGCAAGAGGACCATTAGTTCAAAGCATCCCAGCCTCAAGCTCAGCCCGAATACTTGAGACCATGTCTTGATAACATTAAATGTATGTGCACTATGTGAATGGCAAGTGCCAGAAGCAGGGGTCGGGTCCTCTGGAACTGGAGTTCCATATGGTTGGGAGCCCATCCTGTGGGGAAATGAATGCAGGGGCTCTCTCTATAAGAGCCAAGTGTCCTTAGCCACTGAGCCCTCTCCTGCATCAGAAGCCACCTTTTGAGGACTGCCCCATTACCTGGGTGAGGTTCAGATTTGTCCACCTCAGAGCCCTGAAGCAAGTCAGCAGGAAAGGTGTTACTGGTACCAACCTACACTGGAGTGTCTTGATCCAACACATCCTGTCAGCGGCTTATTGGATGAAGTCAGGTTGAGGCAGGGGCACTAGAAAGTCATTTCCAATGGAATTCCAATGCATAACCCACTCCAAGCTAATGAGACCATCCCTGTTGGTGGTGCCGTTGAATGTAACCCTGGTTGACCTGGAACTCACTATGTAGTACAGGCTACCCTAGAACTCTTGTCAATCTTGTCTTAGCCTCCTGGAATGTTGAATTTAGAGGCACCAGATTCTATCCATTAACACACTGTGAGGGAAACAATTCTGTGACCAATTCTGCACACAACCAAAGAAATAGATGAGCCTGCTGGGCGGTGGGGGCATATGCCTTTAATCCCAGCACTTGGGAGGCAGAGGCACATAAATCTCTTGAGTTCGAGGCCAGCCTGGCCTACACCATGAGTTCCAGGACAGTCTACAAAGCTACACAGAGAAACGATGCCTCAAAAAGCCAAAAAGAGAAGGAGGAAGAGGAAAATAGATGAGCCTTCCTACCTCATCAAACAAGGCAGGAAAAAGGCGGGCCAACAGGTTTTTCCTAATTGACTTTTCGTTACAGTTAGGACACAGCTTTCTTCCGTGCTGCCCGGTGTCACCAATGTCAGTGTGGAAGCTGCTGAGACTAGACCACCCACCCATCTTCTCCATGAAAGAGGGACCTATACCAGGCAAGCTAGATGATTCTATTCCGACTGGCTAAGGCTGATGGACTTATCCCAAATAACTTTTGACCAGAAGAGATCTGAGAATATTTGTCATAAATAATAGTGAGAGAGTAGCCAGGCGGTGGTGGCTCACGCCTTTAATATAGCAGAGCTCAGGAGACAGAGGCAGGCCAGCCTGGTCTACAGAGCAAGTTCCAGGACAGACAGAATTGTTACACAGAGAAACCCTGTTTCAAAAAAGCAAAAACAAAAACAACAAAAGACACAAGAAACTAAACAAACCAAGTCCAGGAGAGAGAAAAAAACACCATTTTAGAAACTCTACTCCCAAATCTCAAGCAAAGCACTGCCCAAAGAAGTTCATTTGTTGAGCCAGGAGTTATGTCTTCTTTGAGGGGTGTTGCCAAACCTGACCAGGGCCTCAGGCAAGCCTCGTGTACCCTACACAGAAGAGCTCCTCGGTCCCATTAACCAATAAGTCCCATAAACAACTGATCCCACTCAGACTGACATAAAAGTTTCAACATCAAATGTTGAGCTGAGCCGGGTGGGTCGTGGTGCACACCTTTAATCCCAGGCAGGGGCAGGTAGATCTCTGTGAGTCCCAGGCCAGCCTGGTCTACAGAGTAAATTCCAGGATAGCCAGGGCTACACAGAGAAAGTCAGTCTCAAAAAAAGATAGATAAAACTAAGCTAAAACATGTTGTTCTGTGTATATACACAGCACAACGCATTAAACCCAGGGGCCCCCGTACTGGCTGGGAACTACATCCTCTACATTTGACTCCTCAGAGTCTTTCCTACTGTTTACTCAAGGGAACTTCATCATCTCCAGCTCCCATAAAGCAAACTCTATAGACAGAGCCAGGTGGTGGTGGTGCACACCTTTAATCCCAGCACTCGGGAGGCAGAGGCAGGCGGATCTCTGTGAGTTTGAGGCCAGCCTGGTCTACAAGAGCTAGTTCCAGGACAGGCTCCAAAGCTAGAGAAACCCTGTCTTAATAAATAAATAAATAAATAGCAGAGCAAGGGAGCTCAGGGCACCTCCTTCTTTGTAGAATGTCGACCCTGGGCATGTTGCCTCATATTACTACTCTACAATGGATTTTAATTAAACTTGGGCTTTCCTCAACATAGAGAATGAGCAATTGGTACACTAACCTAAAAATATGGGCAAAGGTACAACCATATCCACTTCTCAGCTGGGAGGGTGCTTCAGAAAACTAACTCGACACAGCAACAAGAATGCATGTTCCCAGCCAGAGGCAGACCTCCAAACACCTGCCCTGTGCGGCCCTGCTATCCTTCCGCAGGGCAGGGGTCCTGAGACGGTGACCGGCGCTAAAGTGCAAATGTCCCCTACTAAGAGCTAGTCACAACCAGGGAGGTGACTAGATCTCCCAGAGCCCCATCATCTATAAAGGGGCCCCCCATGGGATTCACAAAGTCCCACTTGCAAAAGACGTGACAAACAGACCTGCTCTAAATTACAAGTATTGAGGGGGGCAATGGATGGAGGTTAGGGAGGAGAGGAAAGGAGAAGGTCAGGCAAGCCCATCCTGGTAAGTATACACCTGAGGCCAGGCCTGGTGACACATGCCAGCACTTGGGGGCAAGGAAGCAACGCTGTTTGAAACAGATTATGTAACAAAAAAAAAAGCCCTATTATTTCTTAAGGTAAAAAAAAAAATCCACCAGGTCTGAGATTGCCCCCTGTACCACAGTAAAGTACCCGGGGAGACTTCAAATTTAGCAAGGGCTATCTCAGAAATGCTTATCCAAACTGACATGGAAGTTGGTCTGGGACAAAGAAATGCCAGGGGACATTTCCCTGGATGGAGTGTTTGTCCAAATGTCCACTGAAATCGGGTGCCTCGGGCTGCCATAATGAGGGGTGACAGGCGTCTCCAGGTCACAGGCACCACATGGTTGGAGGAAGGGCAGGCAGAGAAGCAGCCTCCCCAGCCCCACCTCCCTTCCTCCTCCCTCAGCCCCCTGCAGCTCCCAGATCCTCTTCTCCCCTCCCCCAACCTTTGCAGGGGTAAGGGTTTTGCCTATGGCTTTAAAGAGGATGTGGCTGGCCTCAGCAGCCCCTTTGTCTTGGCTCTCTCCACCCCGACAGGAAAGGTGAAGGATTTTGCTTAGCTTTACAATTACACCTTCAGTCAGCCTCATGCTTGGAGGGGGAAGGAGCAAAAAAGTAGCCCCAACCATAAAAACACAGCCCTTTTTCAAAGGGAACAAAGGGGGCTGGTGATGGAGAAGGCTCTGCAGGTAAAGGTACTTGCAGCCAAGGCTAACGACCTAAGCTCACTCTCCAGATCCACATGGTGGAGTGTACTACTTCGAGTTCTCCTGACCTTCACAATGGAGCCACATTCGTGTACACACATATAAAATAAAGTATAATAATTTTTTAAAGGAAACAAAGACAGCCCTTCCTGCCAACTCCCCAGTCACAGACAATGATGGTTTAGAAATGCTTCCATAACTAAGAATTGAAACAGTACCTCAGGAAGGCAGGAAAAGGAGGGGCTGGCAAAGGTGACTCTCCATTCCGCTCTCAGCACAGGCTACCTCGACAGTCACGTGCTGGGGCCTACTCTAGGTACCACTGAGTGTTCCACCTTAAAGATGGAAGGTTTTAGAGCTGATCCTTGTGAAGATTGTTCCTATTGCACGGATGTAACAACTAAGACACTGGGCTAGTGCTCTAATTGCTTAGCAATAATACCATCTAAGCACAAATCCAAAGCTACGCTTGCCTGAGAAGGTCAGCCCGTGCTGGGAGGTAATGAGGCCAACTACATAAACACAAATGCTTGCTGCATTACCAACCCTACAATAGTTTTACCTTGAAGGTGGGAGATGCAACCCAGTAGTAGATGGCTTGCCTGAAATAAGACCCTGAATTAGGTCCCAAAGCACCTTTTTTGAGGGGAGGAGGGGGCAGATAAGATTCCCAAATCTGGAAAGGCTAAGTATATACCTGAGGTTTCCAAAGGCCAGCACACAAGCCTTAACAGGCCTAGCGAACACAGGGTCAGTGTCGTCAGTCCGCCAAAACCCACAACATCCACAAGTCAGGAAGCACTCACGCTACTGGGCCCTTAATTCCTTTTCATTCTACACGCCTCAGACTGCAAAGCGGGAATCACGGACTCCGTGCCGCAAGCCTCAAGGATGTAGGGGGTTGCAGGCTGGAGGCAGAGGCATGTGGAGACCACAGGACTGCAGCCACAGGTGGTTAGAGCAAGACACGCTGCGCCTCTGGGCAGTCCATCCTTGTGACCATAGGACTCCGTTTTCCCGGTTGAACCTTCTAGCCTGGAAGAACTCCACAGGCGTCCTTAAGCAATCCCTGAAGTAAGTACAGATGCTCGCGTGCTAGTAAGTGAAGGCAGAGGTTTCTTTTGTTTTATTTTGGTTTTGATTTGTTTCATTAAGGTCTCGGTGTAGGGATTGGGAAGTGGGGCCACCTCACCCCGGAAGAAAGTTAAGAATGGAAAGTGAGCCCCTAGGGCAGCCGGCGTGGTGAGGCACCGCCCCCAGCTCCTCCCAGGCCAGGTGTGCTCAGGCGGCCCCTCCCGGCTGCCGGCTGCACCTCAACTCAGGTGGCTCCGCTCCGGAGGACCCCGGGGACAACGCCCATCTCGCATCTCCACTGGCCGGTAGGTACCCAGAGCACCATCCCAACCTGGGGGTGTCCGTCACGCGAAGTTCCAAGTCAGAAGGGATCCACATCACCGCTACCTTGACGAGACAGCTTCTTCCACTACATCCGAACCATCCCTCCCCGAGGAGGCTGCGGGTGAGCCGGGGCCAGTTAAGGACACTGGGTCCCGGGGACAGCAACCCGTCGAGCCCTATTCCGCTACCAAGTGCCCTCAACTCGAGATTCCAGAGAAGCGACACATCTCCTTCCCTGAACTATTTATAAAGAATGGGGTGCAATGGAGGCGTCGCTTCCTCTGCCCCCATGCCTGGTACCCGTGTCCCCGTACCGCTAAGCACCACGCGCCCCGTTCCCTCCGGTTCCCCGCAAACCTGCAGGCGCCTCTAGAGGACCTGTCGCCCCAGCACGCACCCAACCCCAGACTCCAGCTTCCGGTCCCCTGGAGCGCTGGTCACTCACCTGCCGCGAGGCTTGCTGTGGCAAGGCGCCGTGGTCCCGCCGCGGGTCGTGGCCAGCGGACTGCGCGGAGTGCCCGGCTCGCGAATCTCCGGCGCCGATCGCCGCGCTACGTTTACTTGGGCCGCTTAACCCCCGCGCTGCCGGCCGGGAGCGGCCGTGCGCTCGCCCGCGCGCCAGTGGGCCGCCCGGGTTGGTTCGGGGCGTAGAGGCGGGAGAGTCCACGCGGGCTGCAGCTGCGAGGCGAGGGGAGGCGGTGAGGACGCTGAGGGCCAGGCGAGCACGGGAGTGGGTGGGGAGGGGGCGGCGCCGCTGCCCTTGTAGCCCCGGCCCGGCCTCGCCCCGCCCCCGCTCGGGGGCGCCCCCACCGCAGCCACTCACCGGCCGGCCGGGCCAAGGGGACGGACGAGGGAGATTTGAAATCCCTCCCGAGCCTCCTAGCCCCGCCTCCTCGGGCGCCGCCCCTGGGCCCCCTATGTCTGGAGGGTCACCCTCGGGAATGATCCGATCACAGGGACTCCACCTGAGATTCCCCTGGGCTGTCCCCCACGCCCGAGCGGATGCACACACGCACATGCAAGCACACACTGGCAGCTCTGGATGCCCGACCCAGAGAGGGAAGAGCTGCGGCTGGAGTCACACAGCAACCCTGCATCCGCTTTTCCACCATCCCTCCGCTGCAAGGCTGGCCAGGGCGCTGCTGTGGCCTTGCAGGTCACCAGCTGGGGACCCCGTTACTGCTTCCTGCCTTCACCCAGCTTCGCCTTTGTCAGCCATTTTGAAGGGAAAGGAGGCCCTTCGAGGAAGAAGCAAGCATTCGTGTTCCCCCGACTACCTGGATTCTCGTGCCAACTGGGGAGATGTACTATTCCGCAGCTTAGAGCTGCCTCGGCCATAAGTCCCATTGGGAAAACATTAATATTTATAATAGGCACCTGACGTTTATATTTCTTTATTTTCTTTCTTGCCTGCTTGTTGTCTGTCCCCATACTTTAGATGGTGAACACCAAAGTAGATACTAAATAAATATATGTGAAATGAATGCGCAGAACGAACGATTGCAATGACGAACTACAAGGCCAAGCACGTGCTGGCTCCACTTGGCCTTCACAAATCTCCTACTCTGTTGGCTCCCTGACTTCACTCCAACCTGTTCTCCGTTTTACTGTTCCTCAGATGCACCAAACAGTTTTCTTAAGGTGAATGAGTGCTTTGGTGTCTCTTTCCTCCTTAGACTCTGTTTCCTTATGTCTGTCACAGGAGGAAGCTTTTCATTACTACACAGGACAATCTTTCCTTCAAGGCTCCTTGTGTTCCCATAACACTTAAGCCTCTCTAAGATTGTCTTGTATATTCTTGTCTGCATTTCCCTCGCAGGGGGGCAGGGGACCTCACTCTAGGAAGATGGAAGCCACAGCTCTCTGTCTCTCCAGCCCACAGGGGGCCTAGCATCAAAAGGAGCTAACTCAACACAAGTTTGCTGAATGAATGAATCTCCACAGGTTTCCTGCCTCGGGAGCTCCAGCTTGAGTTAAACACAGCTTCCCCCAGCACCTCTGCCTGGCTGAGAGTAATTGAGCAAGTGGGGACTACTTTGGGAACTTCAGGTTTCAACATTCTCTGGGCCTTATTCCACTTAAAAAAGAATAGAAAGGCCAAGAGACAAAAGAAGAGAAAGACTTAAACAGAGCCCAGTGGAGGTCTGACCTCATGGGGAGGGCCAGCAGGAACTTCTTGGCACTGGGACAAACAGCTCTAAAGTGTGACCCACAAGTTGGTGCAGAAAGAGAATGCCTTAAGCATCCAAATTAGCAGGTGGTCTTGGTCTTGGTCTTGTAATTTGGAATGGACCATAAGTATCCAGAGAATAGCAGGACCTGGTCGATCCTGCCTGGAATCCCAGCGCTTGGGAGTTGCCTCATTCAAGGCCATCCTCAGCTACACAGCAAGTTCCAGACCAAACTGGCCTGTATGAGTGTATGAGACCTTGTCTAAATCCCTCTCTCCCCAACCCAGGAAAAAAAAAAAAGCCAGGAGAACGGGAGTAAGAAAACTACCTTCAGGGCTGGACAGATGGCTAAGTGGTTAAGAATGCTGGCTGATCTTCCAGAGGACGGGAGTTCAATACCAAGCACCCATATGCAGCTCACAACACAGTTCTAGGGGACCCAACACCCTCTTCTGCCTTTCACAAACATACATGAAAGCAAACACCATACACACAAAATAATAATCATATTTTAAAAGAAAGAATACTAGGGAAGCATGATGGCACATACCGTTAAGCCCAGCAGGATCTCTGTCAGTTGGAAGCTGGCCAGGCTGGTCTTCATTGCATGTTCCAGGTCAGTTAAGGTTATCTAGTGAGATCTTGTTGGAAGAAAGAAACTAATCCCAATAGCCGGGCGGTGGTGGCGCATGCCTTTAATCCCAGCACTCGGGAGGCAAAGGCAGGCGGATCTCTGTGAGTTCGAGACCAGCCTGGTCTCCAAGAGCTAGTTCCAGGACAGGCTCCAAAACCACAGAGAAACCCTGTCTCAAAAAACAAACAAAAAAAAAAAGAGAGAGAGGCAGAGGCAGGCGGATCTCTGTGAGTTCGAGACCAGCCTGGTCTACAAGAGCTAGTTCCAGGACAGGCTCCAAAACCACAGAGAAACCCTGTCTCGAAAAAGCAAAAAAAAAAAAAAAAAAAAAAAAAGAAAGAAAGAAAGAAAGAAACTAATCCCAAGAGAGCACAAAGCTTCACAGTTTGAAAACTCATTAGTCATATTGGTGGACTCCCTTGAGCTACAAGACCCTCCACTAAAGACAGAGCAAGGAGCATCAGCCGGAGTTTGGAGCAGTGAAGAGAAGCTCAGAAGAGGGAGGCATTTGTATAACACCACCTTGACTGCACACCTGTGTCCATCAGCGGTGTTTATTGTAAGATATAGCTGGTCATAATCATCACAACCATGCTGCTAATCGCTGTGTCCTAAGGAGACTAGGGTTGGGTGTGTAGCTCTGTGGCAGAGGCCCAGGGGCTCCATACTCAGCGCTGTATGCAGCATGCACATGCATGCACACAGAGATATATGATTAAAGCCCATTTGTTTTACATTCAAGAGACAAAAAGAAACTGGGGTTGGTGGCACACGCTTTCAACTCTAGCTCCTGGGAGTGGAGGTGGCAGGATTGCTAGGCATCTGACACAGGCTGGACTACATGGAGAATTGCAGGATAAGCCTGGACCATATAGAGAGATGCCTCCCCCTTTCCTTCAACAAAGAAGGAAGAAAGAAAACACATCAACTAAAGGATGTCCTTGCTCTTAACACGCAGGAAATACCTAGGACTATAATGCCACCTGCTCACTCTCTCATACAGGAAAACAATTGCATTATTTGCAGGAGGCAGATTTGAAAGCAAACGAGGCGAAATATAAACAAATGGACAATCTGCTTTTAAAACTTTGTATAGTCCTTGTACTTGTATTATAATGTCGAAAATTTTGTGTTTCATTTATTTATCTGGCGTGGCGGCTGGAGGTCAGAGGACAGTTTTTCAGGGCTCTCTCCTTTTCCACTATGTGGGTTCTGGGGCTTGAACTCGGCTCTTCAGGCTTGACAACAAGCGGTGCCTTTACCCCCTGAGCCATCTCACCAGCCCTCTTAAATTAAACTGGTATTCAAGAGCCAGGTGTGGTACACCTTTTTAATCCCAGCACTTGGGAAGCAGAGGCAGGTAAATAAATCTCTTGTGTGTTCAAGGCTAGCCTGGTCTACGTCGGGAATTTCAGGCCAGCCAAGGCTATATATAGTCAGACCCTGTTTCAAAGATCAAACAAAGAAAATTTGCCCTATTCAGAGGTATTATAGAAATTAAGTTGTAACATAAAATAGACATTAAAACTAGACCTGGTAGTTTATAATTCCAGCACTTGGGAGGTAGAGTAGCAAAGCTGAGGAATTTAAGTTCTCCCACATAGTGAAGCTGTCCTGGTCTATAAGAGACCCTGCCTCAAAAAAAGCAAACAAGGGCTGAAGAGATGACTCCAACATTAAGAACACAGGATGTCCTGCCAGAGAATCCAGGCTAGGTCCCAGCACTTAGAGCATTTGTAACTCCAGTTCCAGGGGATCTGATACCTTCTTCTGACCTCCTCGGACATCGAGCACATGTGGTAAAACATTCATGCATATAAAATAAAAATAAAGCTTAAATCCCACCAAACAAACAAAAATATGATCATCAGGGAAAGGCTCTGGCCACCAAGCCTGAGGATCTGAGTGTAATCCCTGGGACCCACACACGGTGGAAGGTACAAACCACTTCCAGCAAACTGTCCCCTGATCTCCACACCTGTGCTGTGTCACACGCACCCACACATGCACAAAATAAATAAATAAATGTGGTTTGGATTTTTTTTCTTTTACATTAAAGCTAGGTGTCACATATCTGTTGTCCCAGCAATCAGAAGGTAGAAGCAAAAGGATTTGTAGGGTTTCTAAGGCAGCAGAGTCTTGTCTCGAGCAACAGCAAAAACAAATCCCAGGTGTGGTAGAGCCCACCTGTCATCCGAACACTTAGGAGACGGAAGCAGCAGGATCTCCATGAGCTCCAAGTCAGGCCAACCACAGAGCAAGACTCTACCAAAGAGGAAGCAAAGCAATAACCTCGCTTTCCTCCTTAGCCAGGTGTAGTCTCCCTGGGCCCGAAATCCAAGGTCTTTTTTTTTTTTTTCTCGGTTTTTCGAGACAGGGTTTCTCTGTGGCTTTGGAGCCTGTCCTGGAACTAGCTCTGTAGACCAGGCTGGTCTCGAACTCACAGAGATCCGCCTGCCTCTCTGCCTCCCGAGTGCTGGGATTAAAGGCGTGTGTCACCATCGCCCAGCTCAAATCCAAGGTCTTAAGTTGTCCTAGAGGACCAAGGATAGCCTGGGCTACCTGAGACAGTCTACAAAGAAAGCAACCTGCAGATGTACACATCTTACTAATCCTTCTGCTCATGAACGAACACGGATGGACTTCCGCTCATGCCGAGGATTGATATTTGTGTTCCATCCCGCTGTCTTAGAGCAGCAATGGGTACTTACTTATTTGCTTGTTTGTGGTTTTTTTCTGGACAGGGTTTCTCTTTGTAGCCTTGGCTGTCGTGAAACTCATTCTGTAGACGAGGCTGGCCTTGAATTCACAGAAAGCTGTGTGACTCTGCCTCCAAAGTGCTGGAATAAAAGACTTTCGTCACCACACTCAGTTTATTAATTAATTAATTAACTAAGCAGTACTGGGAAGTAAACTTGGCACTTTACACATGCTAGGCAAGCGCTCTACTGCTGAGTCACAACCCCAGCCTGCCTGTGAAGACTTTGACAGAGTACCGAATACACATCCTGGGGTTCACTATGGATGGGGTATTTTAATGAATACCCAACACTAGATTCTATATTCCTCAATCATCTTTAAAGCAGAGGTAATAATTTTAGCTACTCAACGTTTATTGGAGAATTATGTTATTAAATACAGAGAAGGCATCTCACACAGTGCCTGGCCATTGGAAACTCATTAAAGTGTTGTTATATAAAACCATAGTGTCATGTGCAATAAGAGCAGACATAATGCCCCATGCCTGTCATTCTAGCACTCCTGACAGAGACAAAAGAATCAAAAATCCAAGGTTGGCTGGGGCTGAAGAGATGGCCTAGAGGTTAAGAGCACTGGCTGTTCTCCCAGAGGACCTGGGTTCGCTTCCCAGCACCCACATGGCAGCTCACAACTGTCTGTAACTTCATGCACCTAAAATAAAGTTAAATAAATTAAAAAAAAAATCCAAGGTTGGCAACAGGGAAAGTGACACATGCCTTGAATCCCAATACTCAGGAGACAGAGGCAGGTGGCATCTATGAGTTCAAGGCCAGCCTAATCCAAAGGACATTGGCTAGTGGGTGGGAGGGCTACACTGAGAAACCCTGTCTCAAAAGAGAGGGGGGGAGGGAGGGAGGGGGGGGGAGGGAGAGAGGAAATAGAAATTCAAGGTTGGGCTGTTAACAGGGCTCACCAGTTAAAAGCACTCCCATCTCTTCAGAGAGGACCATGGTTCAGAGTCCCAGCACCCATGGTCAGGCAGCTCACACAGGCTTGTAACTGCAGTTACCATGGATGTGGTGCACACTCATGCAGACACAGGAGTAAAAGGAAATTAATGAAAACAAATTCAAGGTCATGCTCAGCTATGGGAGGTGGAGGGCAGCGTGAGATACCTGAGACTTTGTTTCAAAATGGGGTGGGGAGTTGGCTCAGCAGGTAAAGGGCTTGCCAGCAAACCTGAGGACGAGAGTTCAACTCCTGGGAATCACATGGTAGAAAGCGTGACTCTAGGAAATTGCCCTCTGATCTCCACACAAGCTGTGGCAGGAGAACATCCATGTGTGAGGACACACCCGTGTAGGCCCACATCCACGCACAAATAAATAACAAAATTAAAGAGAACTTTAATGGAAATGTTGTTCTGCTCAGCTGAACATCCTCCCAGCTCTTTCTATCCCTGTCCCCTGAGCACCTGGCTCCCAAGGCTAGCCCACTTTCACGCAAGGTCCTCATTTATACTGCCTCAAACATGAAGAACCCTGTTTTACAGTGGAGGCGACTAAGGCTCAAAACGGGAGACGGTTTGCCTGAAAAGTCACAGCTGGGTTGGGCTGGTGGCAGAGCTGGAACAAAACAGCCTGCTTGGCCCTCTACCTCCCTGTGATCCCCCCCACCCCCTTGTGTACCAAGCCGAGGAGTTAGACCCCCATCCCAACCAATTGGAATGATAATGGGAGTGAGGCCCATTTCCCCAGAGTGACAGCAGGGGTTCTCCCAGTCCTTGTGGGGAACAGCACCCCATTGTAAAGTACTCAGGCTTCATTGCTGTGTCATTAGAGGCCACCTTCACTTGCTGAGCATGCTCCTTGCTTTTCATTTTCCACAGGAAAACACACGCCTGTTGCTCTGATCCCGATGGGCCACTGATCAGACGGGTGTTCATCAGTTTGTTGCTGGTGTGATGCTGGGGGCTGGAACCCAGGGCCTCACACTTCCTAAGCTAACATTCTGGCCCCCTGATGGGATTTGAAGTCATCCACACTTTTCCCTGACCAAGAGCAGTCACCACTGCTATCCCAAATTATGCACTCAGTTAACACCTGTCCCCTAAATCTCTCCGTCACCACCTCCCCACAATGCACTGATCCACCGCCTTCAGACAAACCAGCAAGAATGCCTGAAACTCAGGCCTGACACCCAAGGGGGAAGACGGGTTAGAGAAAGGCCGCCAAGTCTATGCTCATCCCGCTGGGAGCCAGTGAGGGATCTAGGGGTCTTGTGGCTTCCCATGTCTAGGAGCAGACAACGTGGCAGGACTGAGGCCCTGGACCTCACTGATGCCCTTGGCTACCTGCCTGCCTCCAGACACTGCCCAGTGTCTCCTTCAGACTCTGCCTGCTCTGGACGATTTTTGTTTTATTTCCTCCTATGCGAAGATTGTTAGGGAAAGATCCCCGGGTTTTGCAGAGGCTCAGCAAGCACTCTGCCTTGAGCCCAGCCCTTGACTGCTAAGAATCTCCCTTTTCATCTGGGCTAGGTGGCTCACGCCTTTAGTCCCAGCAATTCGAGGCCAGCCTGGGTTACACAGAGAAATCTTGTCTACAAAAAAAAAAAAAAAAAAAAAAAAAAAAAACAAAGAATCTCCCCAGTCCAAACCAGCCCTTATCTCTTCACTTAGTAGGCCTTCCTCCTTCAAGCTCCCCTAAAGTCCACACTCTCGGCCTACAGATAACCCTGCTTAGGCTGCACTTAGGAAAGGGACCCAGGGCAGGAGGGTTAGGTGGGACAATACAAGAATGATGGGCCCTGTACACCCCCTGCCTTTCCCACCCTCACACCTGTCCAGACCTAACAAGGTTTAAGCATCGCTTTAGTTTTCTCTTATTTCAGGCCTCCCCACAGCTCGCCTTCCCACACAAGCTATCTACGTGCACACCATAAAACCTGCTCGAAGCCTCTCACCCTACTAGGCGTCTTCTTAACAATGGATCTAAGTGGCTTTTCCAAAAAGGTGTGCTAAACCCTTGCTTGGCGTACAGCAGGCCCTGGGTTCAATCCCCAGGCTTAAAAAAAGAAAAAAAATAATAATAGAAATCAAGCAAACAAGCAATGTCCTTCAGACATCAGACACAAAGTCACAGAAGAAAGGAATAATTTCTCTTGTCCCCGGCACATAGTAGGTGCTCAATAAATAGCTACTGCCTTCCTGACTGTGTGGCCCAACGGGCTCTGCCACAGCTCAGGAGAGGAAAGTCTTTTAGAAGACAGCTCGCTCAGGTAACACCTCCTAGGTTAAGCCCCCAGCCAGGTTCACAGCCTCCAACAGAGACTAGCTTTGCAATTCCCTACGGGGCACACCAGGCATTCACTTTATAATTGTTCTGAGGGAAAAAACAAAGCTCCCAATGGAGAAGCTAGGCCTCATTTTCTCAGGCAAAGTAATCCTTCTCATGAATTTGCAGTGAGGGGGTGAGATTTCCGAAAGATACAGGCATTATCACCCCTGCCCTCAAACCAGGAGCAGGCAACAGGGCCTTTAAAAGGCAAATTTCCCAGGTGGACAGCTTTAATGTCCCAAGGCGATTGGGCAAAAGAATCTTTTATTTATTTATTTATTTATATTTTATATTTTAGTTTTTATTTTGAGGCTGTGTTTCTCTACACAGCCCTGGCCAGCCTGGAACTCACTGTGTTGGACCATTCTAGCCTCTACTCACAGACATCCTCCTGTCTCTGCCTCCCCAGTGCTGGGATACAAATGGATCTTTAAAGGGAAATACTGTAACCTGAGAAATTCGACTTTTAAATCATTGGTGATTTGGAGGGATTTTTAAACAAACAAGCAAGCAAATTCACGACCAAAACCTACAGAGAAACCAGAGAATTCGAGCTCCCGTTTAGGAATAACAGCCAGGCACAGGGGCACACACCTTTACTCCTAGCACTTGAGAGGCAGAATTAAGAGGAACTTTGTGAGTTCAAGGCTAGCCTGGTAGTGAGTTCCAGGAAAGCCGGGGCTACATAGTGAGACCATATCTTGAAAACAAACATAAGGAAATAAGAATAACCACAGAGGGCTCAGAGGGCTCTTTCTTTCTTTCTTTCTTTCTTTCTTCCTTGTTGTTGCTGTTTTGTTTGGGATTAAAGGCATGCACCACCACCACCGGGCTATCTTTTTTTAAAGACAGGATCTCATGTAGCCCAGACTGACCTCAAACTCACTCACTTTATAACCAAGAATGACTTTGAATTCCTGAGCCCCTTGCCTCTGCCTCCTAAGCACCAGAATCCAGGGGATGTGACCCCTCACCTGCTTTTTCAGTCATGCTGGGGATCAGGGCTCTATGCGCCCTAGGCAAGCACTCTCCAACTGTGCTATATTCCTAGTTTTCAATGACTTTCCTGGCTTCCTCCCTTCTCAATGCTAAGTGGATATCAAACCTCCAGGATCCTTGAATGGTAGGCAGGCCTCAAGCTTGTAGCACTCCTCCTGCCTCAACCTCCCAACTGTTATTACAGGCATGAACTGAGAAATAGATTTCATCATAAACAAGAATGAATCTAGTTTGTCTCTACTATAAATTGTCTTTCAGGTCTAAGTGGAGGCGGGTTGGTTTATCACTAACCAGGCCTGGGCTCTCTTAACCTAATTCTTTGTCCTTCCTTTATCCACGGAGGACCTGCACATCTTTGACCGAGATGGCAAGACTCTAAGCTAACCGAATTTTTGCATTTCTGAAGTGCTCTTAGGACAAAGATGTTAAATAGAAGATTAAGCTGAGGATAACAACAGAGAGAAGAAAATGCCCATGGTGTTTTGTTATTCCATTTTCTGCTAGAAACAGGTCCTGAAGCTAGCTAGACCTTTTGTGAAATGGCCCTCAGGCCCAAAGTGAGGCCTGGCTGGGATGGAATGTTTTGAAAATGGAGGAACCCTAGTTTGCCAGACAAACTAGGTAAAGATGACAAGGGGACTTTATTTCTCTCACTTAGATGAGTTCACCACATTTAAGAGCTTAGTTTAAGAAAATGCCTTTAGACCCAGTTCAGTTCCCAGCACCCACATGGCAGTTCACAACTGTCTGTAACTCCAAGATCTGACACCCTCACACAGACGTACGCGCTGGCAAACAACGGTGCCCATGAAATAAAAATAAACAGAAAGACGGTGCCTTTAGATGGCATTTCCGAGCTGCAAGTTCAGTTCTTTCTCCTAGGGGAAGTGTGGACCCTGCTGAGCCTCACAGTGGGAGCGCCACCTGAGCAGCCCTGCTTAACAAGGCTTTTCACTTGAGGGCTGGGAGAGAGGGGGGACATTTTAAAGTGAATGAGGGAGCAGGTCCCTCATTAAGTCTGAAGTGGGGGTGGGAGGTCCTCTGGAAAGGAGGCCTCTGGGTCTGCATTTCCTGTTGAAATTATTGGCACCTTCTCCCTCCTGAGCAAGGCTATGGAAACAGGGAAAAAAAAAAAAAAAAAAAAAAACCAGTTTGGTCCTAGGCACATCTCGGGGAGGTTGGTCCTGAGAACCTCAGTGAGCACAGGAAATGTGCTGCCCCTCCCCCATGCCTGGGATGTAAGTTTGTGAGTTTTGTATTGAGATGGGGTCTCGCTATGTATGTCTGGCTGGCCTAGAATTTAATACATAGATGAGGCTGACAGCGAGATTCGCTAGGACTGGGATTACATGTGCTTCACATTGCCTACAGTCTTTGCTCTTCATCGGTCCTCCACACTGCCGGATACTTACTTTGTGACAGCAGACATCAGACTTCCCTATCAAAATCAATAAATAATAGCCATGGGATGGTGGTACACGCTTTTAATCCCAGCACTCTGGAGATGGATCCACTCAGGTGGATCTCTGAGTTCAAGGCCAGTCTGGCCTACAGAGTGAGTTCCAGGACAGCCAGGGTCACACAGAAAAATCCTGTCTCAAAAAGCTTAAAAGAAAAAAAATTAAAAACTGTCTTCATATGTTCATGCCTTTACTTTAATCTCAGTTCTCAGTACTTGAGACGCAAGTGCCTTAACAAACCTTGTCTGTTTTTGAGACAGGGTCTCACTGTGTAACCCTGGTTGGCCTGGAACTTGCTCTATCAACCAAGCTTTGTTCTCTGTTCTTTGTTTATTTTTCCTTATTGAGGCAGGGTCATATATAGCTATTCTTGCCACGTACTTGCTGATCTCTGAGTTCCCGGTCCCTCTGACTGCAGCTGTCAAGTGCTGGGATACAGCACACCAGTTGTCGGCTTTGCCAGCCCAAATGCTTTTCCCTTTACAGTTTCACAGAGGAAACATTTGTTCCCACCATAGACCTTACTGATAGTACAAATGTTTTTTGTTGCTGTTTAAGACAGGTTTTGCTGGATACCTCTGTCTGTATTCTCATTACATAACCCAGGCAGGACTTAAAGTTCCATCCATCCTCCAGCTTCAACCTGTACTAGGATTACAGGTAAATGCTACCTCATCTGCCTAATGTTCTTTGGTTTTCTTTCTTCTTTTGTGGTTGTTTTGGTTTTGCGGCTGTTTTGTTTTGTTTTGGAAACAAGGTCTAGCTGTGTAGCTCTGACTATCCTGGAACTCATTTTGTACATAAGATTAACCTCAAACTCAGAGCCGGGCGATGGTGGCACACGCCTTTAATCCCAGCACTCGGGAGGCAGAGGCAGGTGGATCTCTGTGAGTTCGAGCCCAGCCTGGTCTACAGAGCTAGTTCCAGGACAGGCTCCAAAGCCACAGAGAAACCCTGTCTCAAAAAAACAAAAACAAAAACAAAAACAAAAAAAAAAAAAAACACCTCAAACTCAGAGATCCGCTTGTCTCTGCCTCCTGAGTGATTGGATTAAAGGCGTGTGCCACTATGCCCAGCTTGTTTTCCTTCTTTTGTTTTTTTTTTTTTGTTGTTGTTGTTTTGTTTTTTTGAGACAGGGTTTCTCTGTGGCTTTGGAGCCTGTCCTAAAACTAGCTCTTGTAGACCAGGCTGGTCTCGAACTCACAGAGATCCGCCTGCCTCTGCCTCCTGAGTGCTGGGATTAAAGGCGTGCACCATCACTGCCCGGCTTTCCTTCTTTATTATATCAAGAACATTCACCTTTTACTTCAAGGAGGCTCTTTATAGCTTTTGTCTGGCGTAACCATAATGCCAGCATCACCTACTGATGTGTTTTGGGGCCATTATAAAGCTTAACTGTAACCACAGCCACACAGGATAATTCTTCTATAAACAAGAAGGTTATATGTTCAGGTGTAGTCCAACACTCCTGTAATCCCAGCACTTGGGAGGCAAAGACAGGATTGCTATAAATTCAAAGCTAGCTGGTTGATGTAATAAGTTCCAAGCCATTCAGGGCAGCAAACTGAGACTTAGCTCAAAAAGGAATGGGGGGGGGGGACCTTTGGCTGAAGGATGAGTAGCATAGACCATGTGGATACAATGTGGATACAATGTAGATACACCAAACAAAGAGTAAAACAGTGGATGGGCCAAAGAAATTGTCACTACTCAGAATAATGTGCCATTTAAACCTTATGAACTGGTGTATTTTTTGTTTGTTTGTTTGTTTTTGTTTTTTTTTTTTTTGTTTTTCGAGATAGGGTTTCTCTGTGGCTTTGGAGCCTGTCCTGGAACTAGCTCTGTAGACCAGGCTGGTCTCGAACTCACAGAGATCCGCCTGCCTCTGCCTCCCGAGTGCTGGGATTAAAGGCGTGCGCCACCACCGCCCAGCTGAACTGGTGTATTTCTGAAAATTTCCACTTAATATTTTCAGATCAAAGCCAACCACAAACCAGGCAGTGGTGATGCATGCCTTAATCCCATTTAATCCCAGCACTTGGGAGGCAGGTGGTGAGTTCGAGGCCAGACAGGTCTACAAAGTGAGTTTCAGGGCAGCCAGGGATGTTACACAGAGAGACCCTATCTAGGGAAAAAAAAAAAAACAACTTAGAAAGTAAAAAGAGTCAATTGTGTTGCCTATGTGAATTACAATGTTCTTACTTTTAGTTTTTCTTTTCTTTTTTAAAATTTTTATTTTATGTGCATTGGTGTTTTGCCTATATGTATGTCTGTAAGGGGGTGTCAGATCTTAAGAGTTACAGACAGTTGTGAGCTGCCATGTGGTGTTGGGAATTGAACCAGGTCATTTGGAAGAGCAGCCAGTGCTCTCAACTGCTAAACCATCTCTCCAGTCTCCCTGCCCCATTTTTTTGTTTATTTTCAAGACAGGATCTTTGTGTATCTCTGGCTATCCTGGAACTCACACTGTAGACCAGGCTGGCCTCAAACCCAGAGATTTGCCTGCCTTTGGCTCCTGAGTGCTGGGACCAAAGGTGTAAGTCACTTCTGTTCAGCAAGTTTCTTAATAAAGGAAGGAAAGTTAGGTGTGGTGATATAAGCCATTACTACCAGTACTCGGAGGCAGAGGCAGGAATGGTACCTCATATTATAATCTCAGCAATCAGGAGGCAGAAGTAGGAGGATGGATGTGAGTCCTCTGAAGTCAGGCTATTGAATATCAGGCTAGTTAGGGCTATGTTGTGGGGCTCTATCTCAAAAAAATAAAATAAGGTCCAGAGAGACAGCTAAGCAGTTAAGAGCACTTGTTCTTGTAAAGGTCCTGGGTTAGGTTCCCAGCAGCTACATAACGGCTCACAACCATCCATATTTCCCATCAATAACTCTAGTTTCAGGGAACCCAGTGCCATCTTCTGACTTCTGCAGACACCAGATACGTAAGTGGTACAAATACATTCACATACTCACATATACAAAATAAGATAAATCAAAAAATAAAATAACAACCAAGTATGGCAGCATTCACCTATAATCAGAGCGCTCAGGAGATGAAGGCCGGAGAACCAGAAGTTCAAGGCCAGCCTTAGCTGCACAGTAAGATCAAGGTCCGCCTGGGTCACTACACTCAGCTTCCTCCGTGTGGGTGAAGGTCAGAGTAGAACTTGTGGAGCTGGTTCTCTCCTTCCACTTCTTTATACCAAGAATCAAATTCAGGTCTTCAGGATTGGCAGCACCTTTACCCAGCTCATCGAACAGTGATCATGTCTCAAAAAAAAAAAAAAAAAAAAAAAAAGAGAGAGAGAGAGAGAGAGAGAGAGAGAAATGTGAAAATGACAAGAATATGAGGAACATTAAAATAGAGACAATGCTCTGTTCCCGGGACCACTAGAGCTAGGAAAGAAAGAGTAGGCAGGACCAGCAGATGAAATCAACACAGAAAACTGATCTTTAGGAGCTGGGGTGGGGCTCCATAGGTAGTGTTCACCTAGCATGAATGGGGCCTTAAACCCACACACAGCTCCTCGTAAGCCTGGCATGGTGGCCTGTATCACTGCACTCGGGAGGTGGAGACAGGAGGATGGACTGTAAACTCATCAAGGCTAGCCTGGTCCCTCGTCTACAATTTAATGCAGCTACATGGCTAGATCTTGGCGGCAGGGGCAAGCAAAGGGCAAGAGAAAAACAAAGAAGGGCCAACTTGCAGGGATATCTCCCCGTTTGATATTGTCACAAGACATAGTCATCTACAAGTTCACAATTGAAGCTTGAGAATTGTATAATTACATTACCAAAGAAAACAAAAACAAAACAAAACAAAACAAAAAAAAAACAGGGAAATAGTTCTGCTGGCTTGGAACCCACTGTGTAGACCAGGCTGCTCTCAAACTTAGAGCGATCTGCCTACCTTTACCTCTTGAGTGGAGGGATTAAATAAAGGCCTGCACCGCCAAGCCCAGTTTCATGTTTTAAGTAAGCTTATAGTTCTGTGTTGGGATAATTCATAGGTGTCTTTTGGCCACACGTGTCCTGCGAGTTGACCACTCCTGGATACGCTAAGTCTCTGGACAGAAGACTTTTGTCAACGTTTCCAAAGGGACTTTTCTATTATTTATTTGGTTTTTTCAAGACAGGGTTTCTCTGTGGCTTTGGAGCCTGTCCTGGAACTAGCTCTGTAGACCAGGCTGGTCTCGAACTCACAGAGATCCGCCTGCCTCTGCCTCCCGAGTGCTGGGATTAAAGGCGTGCGCCACCATCGCCCGGCCCAAAGGGACTTTTCTGAGAAGTGTGGAAGCCCAAACTGTCTCGGGACAGCCAACTCTACCCCAGGATTCTACCTAGCTCCCGGGTACTCTCAGGCTAGACTCAGTGCCAGATGCAGCCCTTGCTTAGGTGGGGGTACAGGTCCTAGGACCGAGGGAGTAGATTTCCATTTTCTCCTCTCTTATGAAGGGGAGGTCAGCACTCACCCAGGGCTGGAGATTCTGCTCTCTCTACAAGCTTGGTTGCAGGTGGGGCTCAGTAATTGGTAGCTATACCAAATTGTGCAGATGACACTAACGCCCGTCTAAGTTTCAGATCTACTATTTCACTCAGGTATAGACTCTTAGAGGGATACAGTTGCCTGGTTTATGCCCTTTGCTGTTACCAGTGCCGAATCAGAGGCTAGACACGCAGTTTTGGCTGGGGTTTGTTGATGCAGCTCGTGGCAGAGCCCTTGCCAAGCCTGTGCAAAAACCCAGGACCAATCCTCAGCACCAAATGTATAGAGGAAAGAGAAATGATAGATATATTTAATAGGTAGATTTACCCAATACTTAACAGCAATGATGATAAGATAGCAACCAGCCATTGACTGAGGAATGCTTATGCGCCAAGCTCTGAGCTCAATGATTTTGGCAGATGAAAACCCCAGCAGTCACCTCAATTAACATTATACGGTGAAATTGAGGCTCAGATGATCAAGCGCTTTACATTGGATCACCCAGGCAGAGACCGGGAATCCAAGCGGGAGCCTCAGTGCGGTTCTTGGAGCCCGGCGGCCGCGCGTGCGCTGTCCTGAGAACGGCGGCTGCTGGGATTGTGGCGAAAGTGCGGCTGCGGAAGCGCAGCGACGCCGGGGAGGAGGAAGCGAGCGCCGCTACAGGGCTGAGGGGCTCCTGGCGCCATGGGCCGCCTGCATTGCATGCAGGACCCGGTGCCCGAGGCCGTTCGCGGCGACATGCAGCAGCTGAACCAGCTGGGCGCGCAGGTGGGCCTCGCCTGGGCGCGGGAGGGGCTCAGGAGTGGGCTGGCTCGCTCCAGAGATGGGGACCCCTGGGCACCAGATCTGTAGGCTCCTGGAGATGGGAATGAGGGGATTCCGAGGGGCCCCGGGTTGAAGAGATTAGCGGAGCAGGTGGACTGCAAGCCGAATGTGGGCATCAGTATGGCCAGGCCCGAGTGGGGCTCTGGGCCTGAGCCGGAAGAGGCTCAGACGAAACCGGCGACCACACCCCTTCCCAGTGCCGGAAAGGAACGGTGCTTGCTTTCGAGGCTCTGTCCAGTGCATTGTGGAGTTCGGAATGCCACCTCCTGTTCAGACTGCGGGAATTAGCTAAGTCAGGGATCTGGGACCATCCTGTCCTCCTGCCGAAATAAACGTGTTACAGTGGTCCTTGTCAATACCAGCACTTAGGTGACCGCAGGAATTCCGATCCAGCTTTCAAGGCCAGTCTGAACTACGTGAGACCTCCTGTCAAAAAACAAAGTAGATAAATATATAACCCTGTCTCGAAAAACCTATATATATACATATATAATATATATATCCCTTCACCCCTCTAAATGTACTACGTGTTCTTTCCCAGACTGGGTCTTAACTTCCGAGGAGCTGAGGTCCTTAACTCCCCCACACCCTTACTTAGTAGGCCTGTTTGAGGAATAAAACCCAAACTATGCAGGACAGCCTAGTGCTCACTTTAATCCCAACATTCTGGAGGCCTGGGAAGTCAAATCTCTGTAAATTCAAAACCAGTCTCTTCTATATAATGAGTTTAGCCAGTTAGAGTTACATAGTGAGATCCTGTCTCAAAATAAGTAACAAAAATAAGATCTATTGGTAGTACATGCCTGTTGCGCCATCCCTTGAGAGGCTGAAGCAGAAAAATTGCAAGTCTGGAGCCAGGAATTCAGAACTAAGTTGTCAGACTTCAAAGGGAAGTAGCTAATGTTTTACCATTACCACAGTTCTCTGGAAGACTTTCTGTAACAAAAAAAGAAAAGAAGCTTCTACTGTTAAAAAAAATTTTTTTTTGTTAAAAAAAAAAATTAAGGTTTTTTTTTCTTTCTTTCTTTCTTTTTTTTTTTTTTTTTTTTTTTGTTTTGGTTTTTCGAGACAGGGTTTCGCTGTAGTTTTAGAGCCTGTCCTGGAACTCACTCTGTAGATCAGGCTGGCCTCGAACTCACAGAGATGCGCCTGCCTCTGCCTTCCGAGTGCTGGGATTAAAGGCATGAGCCACCACCGCCCAGTTTAGGTCATTTGGAAGTTGGCTTTGGTGCAGTCCCACTACTATGCAAGTTCCAAGGACTGAACTCAGGCGCCTGTGCCAACTGAGCCATCTTGCAGCCCCAAGATCTTTTTGTTGTTGTTGTTGTTCTTTCAAGACAATGTTTCTCTGTGTTACAGTCCTAGCTGTCCTGGAACTCACTTGGTAGACCAGGCTGGCCTCGAACTTACGGAGATCTGCCTGCCTCTGCCTCCAGAGTGCTGGGATTAAAGGTGTGCACCTCCACTGCCTGACTTTTTGTTTTATTTTTAGACAAGGTCTAACCTGACTGGCCTGGAACCGAAAGCAATCCTCCTTCCAGGGCTAGGATTCTAGGATAAACTACCATGTCTGACCTTGTTTGTTTGAGTGTGATTCTCAATAAATTGCCCAAACTGGCCTTGAATTTAGAATTCTCCTTTCTCAACCTCCAGAATAGCTGAGATTACACTCCTGTGCCTACAGGTCCAGATCTTTTTTTTTTTTTTAATATTTATTTATTTATTTATTATGTATACAATATTCTGTCTGTATGCCTGAAGGCCAGAAGAGGGCGCCAGACCTCCCTACAGATGGTTGTGAGCCACCATGTGGTTGCTGGGAATTGAACTCAGGACCTTTGGAAGAGCAGGCAATGCTCTTAACCACTGAGCCATCTCTCCAGCCCCGGTCCAGATCTTTTAAAAAAAAAAAAATTTTAACTTAAACCATTTTACTGTGTAGCCTATATGAACTTCAAATTCACAATCCTCCTGCCTCAGCCTCCTGAGTACTGTGCTAGGATCGCAGATGTTGTGGCCTGGTTTGTTTGTTTCTTGAGGCAAGGTCTCACTCTGTAGTGTGGCTGGCCTAGAGCTCGCCAGTGAACCTCCTGCCTCTGCCTCCCCAAGTGCTGGGTGCAATTGCAGGAGTGCTCTGCCTTGCCTGGCTGAGCCTCTGTTCTTTGTTCATGAACAGTGCTTTCCAGGGAAAAAGGTCTGTGTAAGCATGGATGGGACAGATATGAGCCACTTATTCCTAGCAGTGGAATTCATGGTCCAGGGTTCTGATTGTCGTTAAAATTGCATGTGTAGTATGACATCATCCTCTAGGAAGGTTGTCTGGTCAATGAAGGAGTGTGTCCTTTCACTGGCTGACTTTTCCCTGACATTGAGCAGCTCTCCTGCTGTTTACTTTTGCTAGTAGTTAAGATTTTGGTAGGGGAGTTAGCTGATGAGCATTTCCTGGGCAAGGCAGCAGCAGAAGAAGACTTCCACAACAAGTACTTCCCGTGCATTTAGCAGGAGTTAAGATGCTGTGAAGACAAAGGCTGTATCAAGAAATGAAGGGGAAGTCTGTGTTTCTTATCAAGACTGCAAATCATAGGTGTGTGAGGTCCCCCGGGGAATGTTCATTCTTAGCAGTAGAAACAAGAGAGCAGACCCTGCCTCAGAGGTGGTCATTGTACCACACACCTTTATTTTCTTATTGATTTGATATTTAAATTTCTTTCTTCTTTTGTTTTTTGGAACAGGGGTTCTCTGTGTATCAGTGGCCATCCCGGAACTCACTCTGTAGACCAGGCTGGCCTTGAACCAGAGATTCACCTGCCTCTGCCTCCCAAGTGTTGTGATTAAAGGTGAGCACCACCAAGGCCCGACTATACACCTTTATTTTATATTATTATTTTTGTTTATTTTCAGACAGGGTCTCACTATGGAGCCCTTGCTGGCCTCGATCTATAAACCAGTGCCACACAGAGACACTTGTCCTCAAAACAGCAACAGAATCCAGAACCAAAGAACTAGCATCTCAGGGGAAGACAGCAAGGGATTTTCTGGGTCCTTCCACACACACTACTTATAGCAAACATTTGGCCTTTAATCCCAACACCAAGGAGGCAGAGGTAGGCAGGTCTCTGTGAGCTCAAGGCCAGGTTGGTCTACTTATCAAGCTTCAGGCCTGTCAGGGATGCATAGTGAGACCCTGTCTCAAAAACAAAAAAGAGAGAACCGGCCTCAGCAAAGTAGAAGGTGAGATCCAGCTCTTGAAAGCTGTTCTCTGACTGCCCCCCATGACCACCCCCCCATAAATAAATAAAAGGGGAAGAAGTGAACATGATAAAACACAGTGTATAAAATTCTCAAAGAATTGCCAGGGGGGCTGGAGAGATGGCTCAGTGATTAAGAGCATTGCCTGCTCTTCCAAAGGTCCTGAGTTCAATTCCCGGCAACCACATGGTGGTTCACAACCATCTGGAATGAGGTCTGGTGCCCTCTTCTGGCCTGCAGACATACAGACAGACAGAATATTGTATACATAATAAATAAATAAATATTTAAAAAAAAAAGAATTGCCAGGCAATAATGGTATACTCCTTTAATTCCAATACTTGGGAGGCAGTAGCAGGCAGGTCTCTGTGAATCTGAGGCTAGCCTGGTCTACAGAGTGAGCACCAGGACAGTCAAGGCTACACAGAGAAATCCTGTCTTGAAAAACCAAAAAAAAAATCCAAGAATTAATAAAACGTGGATCATCAAGCTATCTGAGTCCATCCTTCTCTCTCAAAAGCCTACAGTTGGACGGTGTGCGACATACTAGTTGGAGTGGAGACGAACGTGGTGGGCACACTGGGGGTGGGCAGCAGGGGACAGGAATGGTGCTGATGTTCTGTGTTGTCCTTTTGCAGCAGTTCTCAGCTCTGACAGAAGTGCTTTTCCATTTCCTATCCGAACCTAAAGAGGTGAGTGAGGCATTTTGTGCTGAGGAGGTTTTGCCAACATGGATCTAAAGGTCTGAGATCTTAAAGAAAGTCTGGGTGCTGGCTGCACTTAAAAAGGACCTGGGTTCAGTTCCCAGAACCCACGTGGCAGCTCACAGCCCTCTGTAATTCTTGTTTCATGGATCCCGTGAAACATGCATGCGGGCAGAATACTCATGTACATAAATAAAGCAAATCTTTTTAAAAGGTAAGGAAAGGTCTGTGTTGTCCCCTCTCTGCAGGTGGAATGCTTTCTGGCTCAGCTCTCTGAATTTGCCACTACTAATCAGATCAGTCTTGGCCCCCTCAAAAGCATCGTGAAAAGCCTTCTTCTGGTTCTGAATGGTGAGTTGACTCTCAGCAGCTCCAAAAAGACAACACTGCTACATGAGCCTTCCTTTAGTTGGGGAGTCGTCCAAGCAGCACCCAGTAAAAGTCCGACATGGCAGGGCACACAGAATCTGGGTAAGGAGGTAAATGTCTCAGCTCTCCATGGTCTGTGTCTGTGGACTCAACCAACCATCCAAGGATCAAAAACGTTTTTAAAGTGAGGAGGGACAGCATAAGCCTTAAATGTTTTTTAAAATCATGGCTGTATGCAACATGGACAGACAGCTTTTGTTCATTCTTCTCGAACAAAGTGGTATAACTAGCGTTATATGTATGTACGATGTGTTAGGGGGTGTAAGGGACTGAGTGGTATATTGATTATATGCCAATATTGTACATTTTATCTGAGGGATTAGTAGTATTCTAAGAGGCCTGTGAACCCAGGTACAGCTTGCTGACACAGCAGAGAGGCCATGAAAGCTCACGCTGGGTCTGCCTAAGTTCAGAAACTGAAGGACAGGGTTCTCCAGTGTCAATGAATCTCTCTCTCTGTCTCTGTCTGTCTGTCTGAGAACAGAGTCTCACTATGTAGCCCTGACAGTCTTGAAATTTGCTATGTAGAGAATGGTCTCCAGCTCAGAGAGAGCCTCCTGCCTCTGCCTTTGGGATCAGATGTATGCCCTACCATAACTGGTTCTTTTCTTTTTGTGGTGTGATACTAGAACTAGAATCCAGGGCCTCCCCCATGCTAAGAGCTCTTCCCCAACCCCTATCCCATAATACTTTTTGTTTGCTTGTTTGCTTATTTTGAGACAGTGTTTATGTAGCTTTGGCTGTCTTGAAGTTCCCTATGTAGATCAGGACAGCCTTCAACTCACAGAGATCCACCAGCCTCTGCCTCCTGGGTGCTGGAATTAAAGGTGTGCACTGCCATGTGTAACGGTGTAATGGAATTTTTTTTTTCTGAGACAGGGTTTCTCTGTGTAGCCCTGGCTGTCATAGAACTGGCTCCATAGACCAAGCTAATTTTGAACTCACAGAGATCCTTCTGCCTTTGCCTCCCAAGTGCTGGAATTAAAGGTGTGTGCCTCCACTGCCCTGTGTAACAGTTTTATTAATGCATTTTTTCCTTTCTGTTTGTTACCATTATTTTTGCATGTTTCTATATGTGCAGGTATGTGCCTATGTGAGGAGACCAGAGCCAACCACCTTGTTTTTTGAGAAGGGTCTATCACTGGCCTGAAACTCACTTGTTAGGGTAGTCTGCCTGGCCAGGTCCCAGTGCTGAAGTACAAGTGAGCATCGCCATTCCCAGCTTTCTTAAGTGGGCTCTAGGGGTCCAACACAAGTCCCCACACTTACCCAGGGCTTTATTGACTCACTATGCTATTTGGATTTTTTGTTTGTTTTTTTGAGACAGTGTTTCACTCTGTAGCTCAGGGTGGCTTTGAACTATCAACAGTCTTCCTGTCCCAGCCTCTGAGTTCTGGGATCACAAAATAGGAGCAGGACTTATATTCTGAGTGCCTTTTTTGTTCATGTCTCTAGAAATTAATTTTTATTGCATTTCATGGAAATATCAGTCTGATTTTTTTTTATTCATTCATTCATTTTTTTGGTTTTCTGAGACAGTTTCTCTTTGTAGCCCTGGCTGTCCTGGAACTTGCTCTGTAGACCAGGCTGGCCTCCAGCTCACAGAGATCTGCCTGCTTCTGCCTCCCAAGTGCTGGGATTATAGGCATGTGTCACCACCCAGCTAGCCTATGATATTTTTATGATAAAATAAAAATATAAAGACTGCTGGTGTGCCTCATGCCTGTAATTCCAACACATGTGAGGCTGAGTCAGGAAGATCACAAGTTTGAAGCCAGCCTGTGCTACCTAACATTACTCACTCTGTTTCTCTCTCATTACTCTCTAGCTCTCAAAACAAAGGCAGGAAAAAAAAAGAAAACAGTCCACATCCTTCTGCCATTAAATTAGTTGACTAGTTGTAATGTGGCCTGTTATTGCTGAAAGGGAACTCACTTCCTGCTACCAGAAGGTCTTCCTGCACCACCAGCCCCAGCCTTGGCATGGGGAACCTGTTTTAGCTGCACTGGGTAAAGAGACTGTCAAGTCAAAGCACTGGAGAGGTCATTAGTGTTTTTGCTTTTTGGTTTGTTTGTTTTTGAGACAAAGCCTTACTGTGTAGCCCTGCCTGTTCTGAATCTCACTGTGTAGAGCAGGCTGCTCTCAAACTTACAGAGATCCACCTGCCTCTGCCTTCTGAGTCCAGTTTCTTCTTTTGAGACAGGGTTTCAATCTGCAACACAGACTGGCATCTGACTAACAAGTCTCCTGCCTCAGCTACCTGAGTACTGGAATTACACCACAGTAGCGTATGAGTGGTTTGGTTTGGTATTTTGGATTTGTGAGATAGGGTCTTACTGTGTAGCCTTGACTGGTCTAGAACTTGCAATGTAGTCCAGGCTAGCCTGAAACTTAGACCTGCCTTCCTCAGCATCCAGAATGCTGCAACTAAAGGCATGCACTACTATGCCTAGCATTTTATGTAGTTCTTAAACACATCCCACTGGAACAGCTACCAACCCTTCCCCGAGTTATTTCCCTGCCCCTCACCGCTCTCCAAACTGTATTTGTTTAAAGCAAGTAGCAGACAGCATTCTGGAATGCCCAGTTACCTATCTGTGAAAGATAAGCACAGGCCACTATCCTATCTGAAAGGAAATCTTGCAGCCTGTGCTCTTGGTTCCTCATTATCTGCTGCATTGTGTTGCTTATGGCCATTGTTCTCCCACTCAGCAGGGTCCAGATAGGGCCCTAACCTGCTTTTATTTGGTTGCTTGGGGGTGGGGCTTTCTGCGCTCCTTGCTTGCTCACCGTGGAGTCCTTGGCCCAAGTTCTTCTTCTCTGATAATCACCTTCCTGGGGATGAAATGAAGCTGAGGGAGCTCCTGGAGTTCACTGTTGGAAGGGTGGAGAAAGATGAGCTGATGAGAAACAGCTCAGCGGCAGACCACCTGGGTTCAGTCTCCAGCACCAGGGGAAACAAAACAGAAGATAGACAGTTGAGTGGCAGCTGCCCTTCAGGGTTATCGCCAGTATGGACCTAATTTAAGCTGCTGCTTGTCCCTAGAAGCTGTCTGGTCCCTAGAGGTGATCCAGTACTGACTTGTATTTTCTATTAAAAGTAATTTCCCATTCCTACTCCCCAACATGTTTTTTCTGTAGTCAGGTAGAATGAAAGAATGATTCCCTTCAAACAGTGTTCACAGATTGTATGTTTCTCTCTCACACTCTGTGTGTGTGATTTCTTTCTTGTTCTTATTTTTGCTAAGAGAGAAAGAGCACACAAATTTTCCCATATCCCTAAGGCATGGGAGTGATATTTTCATACAAATGACTGAAGTTGGCCTTTGGCCCCAGGACTGTCAACTTTTCCAGCTTTCCTCGGGTACATTAACCTTTTAGTACTCAATGTGGACTCCATGTTTCTTTTATTTTTATTGTTCTTCTTCTCCTCCTCCTCCGCTTCTTTTTGTCTTCCTTTTTTTTTTTTGGTTTTCCAAGACAGGGTTTATCTATGTAGCCTTGGCTGTCCTGTCAAGCTCACAGAGATCTGCCTGCCTCTGCCTCCCTAGGTCTCCATGCTTCTTATACTATTGGTATGATCTGTTGCTCGGTGGAATACAAGCCTCACTAGGGCAGACATTATTATCTGTGGCTTTCTAATGTCTCCCAGTGTCTGACATGCTGCTGGCACCACAGCAGGTATTCTGTCAGTGTATAGTGACCACCACCTTGCTCTCTCCTGGGTCTCCCCAGGTGGATTCCGCTCGCCAGCCTCCAGGGTGAGTGATTCCAGCCTATGATTCTTCCCACCGTCTCCTACCTACTCTCCTTACTGGATGTTTCCACCAAGCCTTCCATACATAGGGCCAAGACTGTAGACCTGTCCCCTGACTACCTGACTGCAAGGCCATTTTTAAGTGTCACTGTCAAGGGTCCTTTCTAAAGTTTTGAGATTCATATAAGTCTAAATGCAGTAGGGGATGAGCCCTGTACAGATTAGGGGAAACTTCCCAGCAGAACTGTGAAGGCCAATACCCAGTGACAGCAACCTGCCTTGAATCAATGTGGATAGATACAGGAACACTGGCATGATGGCCACCACCTATAATCCCAACATTGACAAAGCTGAGGCAGGAGGATTGTCAGCAGTTAAGAGTGCCCTTGTGCTGGGCAGAGACAGATGGATCTCTGTGAATCTGAGGCTAGCCTGGTCTACAGAGCAAGTTCCCAGACAGGCTCCAAAGCTGTTCATCTCAAAAAACAAAAGAAGAGAGTCCTTGCCACTCTTCCAGAGGATCCAAGTTTGGTCCCAGTACCCGCAGCTCCAGAGAAACCAACTAAGCTATGTCTTCAAACCCCACTCAGCTTTTGGTTTGGTTTGGTTTTTGAGACTGAGTTTCTCTGTGTAGCCTTGGCTTTCCTGAAACTCGCTCTGTATACCAGAGTGGCCTCAAACTCAAAGATCCGCCCGTCTCTGCCTCCTGAGTGCTGGGATTAAAGACATGTGCCTCCATGCCTGGCTGCACTCCAGTTCTAACTAAACTTTGTTTCAGGTTGCTGTGTTCTAGCCAGGGCTGTAGCCTTGCTCATTCTTCCCTCCACTGACCTGTCTCAGACCCAGCCTTTCCTGTTGTCTTTATCTCAGTCCAGCATAGCCTGAGAGCGACTGACTAAGGTGCAGTGACAGTGAAGAGGTTGTGCCCTGCCCCACAGTGGCTGCAGGGCCGCATTTTCTCCTGAAGTGTATTGCATTTGTCTTCTGTGGCACGTAGGTTGGGCCCACCTGATCCTTCCTACTGACCCATGCACTCATTTACACTTTCTGGTTTCTCCCCTGCCTGCAAGGTGCATTGAAGAAGGGCCTCACTGCCGAGCAGGTGCAGGCTGATCTCCTGACTCTAGGTAGGTTGCCAGAGGGGGGAGGGGGAGGTCTCCGAGCTCTTTGAGCTCTTTGTTATGTTAATTATCCTTTCTGTTCTCTACAGGTCTCAGTGAGGAGAAAGCCACTTACTTTTCTGAAAAGGTATAATTCTGTTAATCAAGGTTAAGACCCTGGCTTTTATTTCATGAAAGAAAAGGAAAGGAAAGGGGGAAAAATGCTGAGCAAGACAAAACCATCCCATTCTTCCTCCAGTCAGCCTCGCAGGAATGACACACCTGCTTAGGGCAAGCCCTGTTCTCTTTTCCTTTGGCTTGATCAAATATTAATGCCATTGTTGTTGCAATTGGATTAAATTTTGGGATGAAAAATTTCAACTGAGTTTAGTGGTACACGCCTATAATCCCAGCACTGGGAGTGGGACTCAAGGCCAGCCTTGGCTGCGGAGCAATTTCAAGTCAGCTGGGCTTCAGAGCCTGCTGTGTCCCGGATATGTGCATGCCTGTAGACTCAGCCCTTGGCTCTGCTTTATTCCCTCTTTGTTGAGTCCTGAGCACTGCTGTGCTTGGAGCAGAGGATAGGGACTGATGGTCCCCACTCTGATGACACTGGCCTTTGCTTTTCTTCCAGTGGAAGCAGAACGCCTCAATCCTCGCACAGTGGGCCATAGGTCAGACCCTGATGATTAACCAGCTGATTGATATGGAGTGGCGATTTGGAGGTAACTAGATGGATCCATGCCTGGTCACATGTTCAGCTGTGCTAGGCCTAGACTGCAGAGGCTTTTGAGAGCCTGGGTGGGGAAGACTTGTGCTTTTTTTTTTTTTTTTAATTTTATTTATTTATATTTTATGTATGAGTGTTCTGCACATATGCCTACAGACCAGAAGAGGGCATCAGATCCTATTATAGATGGCTGTGAGCCACCATGTAGATGCTGGGAATTGAACTCAGGACCTCTGGAAGAACAGCCAGTGCTCTTAACCGCTGAGCCATCTCTCCAGTCCTCTTTCTTTTTAAAATTTATTTACTTATTTTATGTGCATTGTTGTTTGGCCCACGTGTATATTTGTGAGAAGGTGTCAGCTCTTGGAGTTACAGACAGTTGTAAACTGTCATGTGGGTGCTGGGAATTGAACCTGGGTCCTCTGGAAGAGCAGCATATGCCATTTCACCAGCCCCCACAGATCTTGGGGGCAGCCAGCTGACTACTTTCAGCTTCCCCCATCCCTGGTGCTGGGTTCACTCCGACATGGCTGCTCCAGATAGCCTGCTATAGTGAGCTCTCTAGAAGAAGTCAGCCACTTAGAGTTCTTTTCTTTGTGCCACAGTGACATCTGGAAGCAGTGAACTAGAGAAAGTGGGAAGCATATTTTTACAGGTAAGTCTTTGGGCGGTGGCCATGGGGAGGATTTCTTTTTTTTTTTTAATATTTCTTATTGTTTATTTACTTTATGTGCACTGGTGTGAAGGTGTCAGATCCCCTGGAACTGGATCTTCAGACAGTTGTGAGCTGCCATGTGGGTGCTGGGAACTGAACCCCGGTCCTCTGGAAGAGCAGTCAGTGCTCTTAACCACTGAGTCATCTCTCCAGCCCTCATGGGGAGGATTTCAACCTGGTTAAAAGTTATTAAAAGCTGAGCATGGTGGCACAGGCCTGGAATCTCCATACTCAGGAGGTTCAAACATCAAAAGTTCAAGGCCAGGGGCCTGGCGAGATGGCAGTTCATAACTGTCTGTAACTCCTGTTCCAGGGGATACAGCACTTTCACACAGACAAACATGCAGGCAAAACACCAATGCACATTAAATAAATAAATAAATAAATAATTTTTTTTTTTTAAGGAAAAAGTTCAGAACCAGTTTATGCTTTATGAGGCCTTGCCTCATTTTTTTTTTTAATTAAAGCTGCATTGGGTTTTGTGTTAGTCAGTGTTTTATTGCAAGAAACACCATGACCATGGCAACTCTTTTTGTGTGTGTGTGTATTGGTGTGAGGATGTGGGATTCATTGGAACTGAAGTTACAGACAGTTGTAAGCTGTCATGTGGGCGCTGGGAATTGAACCAAGGTCCTCTGGGAAAGCAGCCAGCAGTCCTAACCCATTGAGCCATCTCTCCAGCCCTAACCATGGCAACTCTTAGAAAGGAAAACATTTAACTGGGGGCTTGCTTCCAGTTTCAGAGATTAGTCCATCATCATCATAGCAGCATGCAGGTAGACATGGTGCTGGAGAGTAGACGAGAGTTCTACTTCCTGATCCACAGGCAGCAGGAAGAGAGAGGGAGAAAGCCTAGGCCTGGCATAAGCTTTTGAGACCTTAAAGCCCGCCCCCAGAGACACCCACTGAGCCGTCGTGCTGGCCCGCCCATCAATTTATGTTATTTATTTTCTTCACTTTTTCTTTTCCCCCTCTTTCCTTTTAGTTAAAGTTGGTGGTTAAGAAAGGAAAACAGGCTGAAAACGTGTACATAGGTGAGTCTGGAGCCCAGTTTGGAAGCTTTCCACTTCTTCCTTCAGTCACCTGAGCTGCTGAAGTCTGCCTGACACCGCCTGTCTAAGACAAGGTCATCACCAAGCTCTAGAGTGCCCATCCACGCCTTCCCTCTCGTGAAGCGTAGAGTCAGGGCTGTCATCAAGCTGTCCAGAGCCTAGAAACCCTGAGTAAAAGGGAAAAGGATGGGGAGGGGCTGACATGGAACAGAATGGGGGCAAGAGACTCTTGTGAACATCCCTGAACATCCCGAAGGATGTCCACTGGTAAACTCTCCCTGCCTCTGCCTGGCGCTTTGTATACACACTTCAATTCTTAGAGCTGGGGCCCTGCATGGTCAAGACTGTAGGTTCCTTATTCTCACGGATTATCCATCAGGAGCCACTTAGCTGCATGCAGTGGAGCCCTTGCCTAGGCTGCTATAGGCCGGGGTTTGATTCCCAGCACCACAAAAAGAAAGAAAGAGCTGCTGAGCTGTACCAAAGAAAACAGATGTCAGCCTGGGGAGGAGCCCTGTTTACAGGAGGCCCTGGGCCGGCTCCCCGTCACAGAGATACAGTGACTGCGAGGAGAAATGGGTTTCCCTGGGTGATGAGTCTGTGGCCTCGGAAACACTCACCTCAAACTGAATTTTCTCTCCCTAGAATTAACCTTGCCTCAGTTCTACAGTTTCCTGCATGAGATGGAGCGAGTCAGAGCAAGCATGGAGTGCCTCAGCTGATCCTGATTCTCGTGGACTTGCTCCTGCCTCTTCCCTAATGGCTGCTCCAGGGGTCCTACCACCTTGGAAGCCCAGGTGCAATTTCTGAAAAAACAGGACCCTGTACTTGAGGCATCCTGTGGGATTCCTCTGTAAACTTCTCAAGGGAGCCGCCACCTCCCAGCTCCTGGGATGAGTTGTACACGTCAATACTCCGTACCAGCTCTGACTGCTGGGATTGTCCTTTCTTTGGGAGTATTGTCACTTCCCATTAAACAGCGTGAACGAGTGGTTCCTTCAGTCAGATGGCTGAGTGCTTGTTTTTTTTTTTTTTTTTTTTTTTGGTTTTTCGAGACAGGGTTTCTCTGTGGCTGTGGAGCCTGTCCTGGAACTAGCTCTGTAGACCAGGCTGGTCTTGAACTCACAGAGATCCGCCTGCCTCTGCCTCCCGAGTGCTGGGATTAAAGGCGTGCGCCACCATCGCCCGGCTGGCTGAGTGCTTGTTTGTGGCTGGGGAAGAGACAGGCAGCACGGATGGTTTGTGTGGAGAGACCCTGTCAGTTCACACTGTGTTCGAAGGGGGAGGGGCATTACCAGCCGGTGTTTGCTGAGTCTTGTCTGGAAACAACTGAGGCGAGCCCCTGTCAGAATTTCTGGGTTATCCTTTTGTGTTTTGTGTTAGAAGGAGGGAGGCCTTTCAAGGCCATCTTAGATTATTTTGGTTCCAACCACCTTTTGGTTAAATGGTAAATTAAAAGAAAAACAGTTTCTAAAGAAAGATCTGAATCTACTAAATGTCTTTCTCCTCAGGCTGGGAGTCACCCAAGCTTAGTTATAGTGGCAGATACCTGCACCTCTGGCACTGAGGAGGCAGAGACAGGAAGATCACCAAAAGTTAGAGCTCAGTCAGGGCACCAAAGTGAGATCCTGTCTCAAGCCAAGCCAGCCATGGGGGCTAGATTGATGGCCCTGTGGTTAAGAGTGTTTCCTGCTCTTTGAGAAGACTTGAGTTGCTCTGACTCCAGCCCCTCACACCTTTTTCTGACCTCCAAGTGCTGACATACATTTGTAGTCTCTCTCTCTCTCTCTCTCTCTCTCTCTCTCTCTCTCTTTCTCTCTCTCTCCATATACAGAAATAAGTCTTTAAAAAAGGGGGGTTGGGAGGAGTTACGGTATAGTTCAGTTGGTAAAGTGTTTGCCTAACATGCAAAATAAAGCCTGGATTTATTCTCCAGCACTTCATAAAACCTGGCATGGTGGTCAGCCTGAGCTGCATGATCCCTTGTCTCAAGAAAGGAAGGAAGGAAGGAAGGAAGGAAGGAAAAGAAAAGAAAGAAAGAAAGAAAGAAAGAAAGAAAGAACAACAACATAAAACCAGGCCCAGCGAGATGGCTAAACGGATATATGCACCTACCCCAATGCCTAAACTGAGATCTGTCCCCAGGGCCTGGGGTAGAAGGAGAAAAGGATTCCCACAGTTGTCATCTGACCCATACACACCCTTACACACTCATGCACACGCAGTAAGGTTTTTTTGTTTTGTTTGTTTTTGATTTTGTTTTTATTTTTTCAAGACAAGGTTTCTCTGGGTAGCCCTGGCTATCCTAGACTCTCTCTATAGATCAAGCTGGCTTCAAATTAAACACAAAAATTTGAATAAATAAAATAAGGGCTAGAGAAATGCCTTAGCAGTTAAGAGCACTGGCTGCTTAAGCAGAGGACTTGGGTTTGGATCCCAGCACCCACATGGTGGCTTATAGCCCTCTGTAACTCCAGCTCCAGGGAATTGAATGCCTCTGGCCTTTCTGGGTACCTGTACTAACATGTAAGCACATATAATCAGAGATAATAAAAATAAGTCTTTAACCTTATTTTTTTTCCTACCTCTTAAAAATTCCAATTTTAGACCACATCTAATCTCATGATTAACCTTCACCAAAAAGAGAATGCTAACTTGTTAAGAGAGGGTATACTTAATGCATTTCTGGATGGCTTGGTACTCACTGTATAGCCCAAGCTGGCCTCGAACTCATGGCAGTCCTCCTACCTTACCCTCACAAATGAACGCTGGGATGACAGGTATATGCCCCAAGCCAATCTTTTTTTTTTTTACTTATTTATTTTTCCATTCAAAAATTTATACTCTTCCCATTCCCCTCCTGCTCCTCCACTCACCTTCCTCCCTCCCCCTCCCTCCTTAAGAGAGGGCAGGGAACCCTGCATTGTGGGAAGTCCAAGCCCCCCCCCCCACACACACATATCCAGGCCTAGGAAGCTTTGCATCCAAATAGACTAGGGTCCCAAAAAGCCAGTACATGCAGTAGAAACAGGTCCCAGTGCCTTTATCAATGACTTCTCAGTCAGCCCCCATTTTCAGCCACATTCAGAGAGTACAGGACTGAATGAGCGTGAGATCAAACCAAGCCAGTCTTTTTTTTTTAATATTTACTTATTTATTCATTTATTATGTGTACAATACAATATTCTGTCTGTGTGTATACCTGCAGGCCAGAAGAGGGCAGCAGACCTCATTACAGATGGTTGTGAACCACCATGTGGTTGCTGGGAATTGAACCTTTGGAAGAGCAGGCAATGCTCTTAACCGCTGAGCCATCTCTGCAACCCCAAGCCAAGCCAGTCTTTTTGAGGAGTCAAACCCAGGGATTCCTAAATGTTGTGCAAGCACATTACCAGCACAGCCATATCCCCAACCCATAAAAGTTTTCTTGTTATTGTTGTTCTTACACTTTCTTATGTGGAGTAGGCAAAGTCATGTCTGGGTGCTTGTGAAGTCAGAAGACAACCTTCAAGTGCGGGCTTTCTCTTTCCACCAAGCAGGTCCTGGGGTTGGAACTCAGGTCATCAGATTGGTAACCAGGCCCTTTACCTGCTGAGCCGTCTCCCCTGCAGAAAGTGTTGAGTAGATAAGGGAACCCCTTCCAACCTCTTCTCAGCTACTCCTCACTGGAGGGGATCTGTTAGTGTGTTCTGTGTTCTGGAGCTAATCTTGCATTCACACCAGTGTGCGTATCCTTTGGATCTTCTCACACAGACAGAAGCAGTATACCAGTTAACACGGAAATTTCTCCTTATCAAAAGCAAGAGCTGCCTTCACCCGCATGATTCACTAGTTTCCTGCTGGTGGATGTTCAGTGGTACTACGACTTGTCTATCTCCTCTTTGTTGTGTGACACAAGGTCTTTCTGTATAGCCCTGGATGCTCTGAAACTTGAAATTCTCCTGCCTAAGCGTAGTTCTTGCTGGCATTACAGATTCAGATTGCAGGCATGCACCACTGGTTTTTTTTATTGTAATTGTGTATTACAAGTATTTTATTGAGCCAGGCCTGGCTTGCTCATACCTTTAATCCTCGAAATCTGGAAGCAGAGGCAGGCAGATATGCCTCTGTGAGTTTGAGGCCAGCCTGGTCTATGTAATGAGTCCCAGAACAGCCAGGGCTACACAAAGAAACCCTGTCTCCAAAAACAATTTTTTAAAAAAGTATTTTTATCTGTATTTTATTATTTTATTTATATTGGAGTTTTTTTTTATGTGTGTGTTCGTGCATAAAGAATCTCCATCCCTTTCTGTGGCTGTAAAGTACTTTAATGTGTGCAGGTGCTGTAATGGTATCTGCTACTTTGGGTAGTGCCAGTATTCATCAGGGTTCTCCAGAGAGCAGAAGCAGCAGGGCGTAGGTACATGTCTATCAGTATTTATGTGTGTGTGTGTGTGTGTGTGTGTGTGTGTGTGTGTGTGGTTTGTTTTCTTTCATATTTTTGATATTTTTGAGATAGTCTCGTGTAACCTAGGCTGTCCTGGAATTCACTACATATCTAAGGATGGCCTTGAACTCCTCTTCCTCCTGCTGAGATTACAGGTTTCTGCTGTCAAGTCATGCCAAGTAAAGCTGTTCTCTCTTAAAGGATTGACTTTGGGATTACTGAGGTTTGAGAAGTCATGGGGTAGATGACAGCCAAGACCCAGAGAAGAGCTGACTACTGGCAAATTCCTTCTTGCTCTAGAGGAGGCCAGGCTTTTTATATTAAGACCTTAAGCTGATTAGATGAAGCTACTTATGGTCTAGAAGGAGTCTGCTGTACCCCAACTCTCCTAATTTAAATTTAATTCCATCTTAAAAAAAAAAAAAACCTTTCGAGACCAGCCTGGTCTACAAGAGCTAGTTCCAGGACAGGCTCCAAAACCACAGGGAAACCCTGTCTCGAAAAACCAAAAAAAAAAACAAAAAACAAAAAAAAAAAAAAAACCTTACCAAAAATATTCAGAATGGTGTATAGACAGCTGAGCAACATGGTCCAGCCATGGGGGATGCTTAGTGCTGTGACTTGTCTGTCTCCTCTTTATTGTATGACGCAGGGTCTTCGTAGCCCTGGATGCTCTGAAACTTCTGATGTTTGAATCTTTGCTCCCACTACCACCAAGGTCACCATCCAGAATTTCCAAAGAAAGTCAGTGCCCATGGACAGGGTCCAGGTCTGTACATGAGACCCCAGAAAACCCTGAGAATCCAGTGTAAGAATTCACAAAGGGCATGATGGTGCCTTTAATCTCAGCACTCGGGAGGCAGAGGCAACAGAGCAGCTTAGCTTCCGGCCAGTTCATAGAATGTTAAAACCAGAGCCATTCTTATTAAGGCAGGTGTGGTGGTGCACACCTACAGTCCTAGCACTTGGAGGCTAAGGGTTAGGGACATTGCCCCATTGGCAGAGTGTTTACCTAGCATGTATGAAGATTTGTTCAATCCCCAAATCCTATATTAAAAAGCCCAAGTGTGTGCTTGGGAGACAGAGATCGCTTGTGAGTTGAAGGCCAGCCTGGTCTACATGATGAGACCCTGTCTTTAAAAAAGGTGGACAGCACCTCAAGGAGTGATTGACACCTGAAGTTGGCCTCCAGCTTCCACACACATGCATACATACAGATGCATGCACACTTGCACACACATGTAATCAAAACTCACTCATATTCAGAAAGGGAAGTTCAGGTCTGGAGAAAGGCGAGTGACCAGTGGACAGAACAACGCTGTCCTGCAGTCCATGATTCAGAAATGGGACCCAAAGGCAGGAGTGGTCTCAAACCAGCCATCCACAGCCGGCCTTACTCAGGTAAGAGTCATACTCTTGGTGGGTCCTGGAGCAGGTTCTGCTTACTTAGGTGGGTTCTAACAGTGGCTTCCTGGTGACTCTATTAAGTCTTGACCCTTACCTAGTCTCACCTGTTTTCTGTGAGCATTCTTTGCAGGTCTGACAGATTCAAATGGTCATGGCTCTGCATGGTGTCCCAACCACTGGCAGCCTCCCTGCCTACCTTTGGAACACTCCATCCCTGTCAGGTGTCATGCATATCATGAGGCCGCCTGTCCTCAGTGCCTCCCTAAGCTGTTGTTGTTTGTTTGTTTTTAATTGTGTTGTTTTTTGTGACTGTGTCTGATTCTGTAGTCACAGCTGGCTTGGAATTCACACAGACCAAACGGTTCTCAAGCTTCTGATGATCCTTCTGCCTCTGCCTCCCAAGTCACCACTCCTAGTGCTCCTAGCAACTGGCACCTGCATGGGCCTTCATCACTGCCGTAGGAGCCAGGGTGCAGGGTTTGGGGCCAATCAAAATACCCATCGTTTTATTAAGGAATCCCGTACCCTCTTTTGTCCTCTGAGGGTACACATGGTATACATATAGACATGTGGCAAAACACTCATACGCAATATATATATATATATATGTATATGTATATATATATATATATATATTTTAAAGTATTGCTTTTGCAGAGGATCCAAATTTAGTTCCCAGCACCCCTGTTGGGCAGCTCACAAACACCAGTAACTTAAACTCTAGGGCAGTGTTTGTCAACCTGTGGGTCAAAACCACTTTGGGACTCAAACCCTTTCACACATAAGACCATCTGAAAGCACATAATTAATTGCAGTAAGATTCATAACAGTATCAAAATGACAGTTATGAAATAACAACGAAAATAATTTTGTGATTGGTGCTCACCACAACATAAGGAACAGTATTAAAGGACCTTTGGAAGAGCAGGCAATGCTCTTAACCGCTGAGCCATCTCTCCAGTGTCCGCGCTTTGGTGTTTTGCCGTGGGTGTCAGGTCCCTGGAACTGGAGTTATAGATAGTTGTGAGCTGCCATGTGGGTGCTGGGAATTGAACCCAGGTCTTCTGGAAGAGCAGCTGGTGCTGTTAATCACTGAGCCATCTGTCCAGTCCTAAAGTTACTCTTTTTTGCGGGGGAGAGGTTGAGACAGAGTTTCTCTGTGTAGCTTTGGAGCCTTCCTGGAACTCTCTGTAGACCAAAATTCACAGAGATTTGCCTGCCTCTGTTTCCCAAAGGCTGGGATTCAAGGTATGCTCCACCACCGGCCCGGCTAAAATATATTTTAAATGAGAGAAAAAAGACTCCGGCTCCCACAGAGTTACTTGTGCATGAGGTTGGGCATTAAAGTCAACATGAAGTTAGCACTATTTTCTAAAGCACCCTGGCCCCTCACAAAGAGCCACTTAGAATTCAGTTGTTTTTGTTTTTAGTGTTCTGTTCTCTTGCTAAGCGAATTCTTTAGCATTTCTCATCTTGTATGGAACAGGGAAGCCCTGCTACTGTGTATGGGGTGCTCTGGGCTGGGTGGCGGGGCTAAGGAAGAGGGCAGAGTCATTCTTCCCTTCATTCTGGCCAGGCTCAGTTCTGTCAGCTCTGCCCTGCCCGTGAGCAGCAATCCCAGGTTCAAACAGCCTACGGCCTTGTCCCTTTGGGGATCAGCTTTCCTCTTAGAGCGTTCCTTTAGTTTTGGGGTGAAGATCAATGGCTCAGTATTTTTTTTAATTAATTAATTATTATGTATACAATATTCTGTTTGTGTGTATGTCTGCAGGCCAGAAGAGGGCACCAGACCTCATTACAGATGGTTGTGAGCCACCATGTGGTTGCTGGGAATTGAACTCAGGACCTTTGGAAGAACAGGCAATGCTCTTAACCACTGAGTCATCTCTCCAGCCCCGGCTCAGTAATTTTGTACACGAGGTGGTGCCCAGAGGTGCTGGAGTGCAGGGACTTCAGAGACATGGCTACATCCTTGGGGAGCTTGAAATCAAGCTTGAGAAGTTAGGGAATCAATCCTGCTATCCAGGCTGAATGTTGTCAAAGGTTCAATGTCCAGGGCAATGATGGGGGCAGTCAGAGTTGCCATGACTGATGCTAGGAGCAGGGGTGGCAGAGGGTGACTTCTGGGCTGTACTTCCCTTCCCATGACCTGTGCATGGAGGGAGATTGGGAGCTGCCTGGCGCTTCGGGAGGCCCAGTACCGAGTGGTGGCTGAAGACTAACCGAGGGCTTACAGAGGCTTCTGGAGCAAGGTTGCTTTCACTTCACAGAGCTGTTGCAAAGCAGCTTGGTGAAGAGAGGTGCGTGCAAACGAATCCTTAACAGATGGACTCCATTTCCTAGACAAGGCCCCTGGGCTTCAGCAAGAAGAGCTCAGTGCTTAGCCGGGAGACTGAGTTTTTGCTGATCCCAAAATATGTGCAGCGATTTTACGTGGAACACAGCCAAGATGCTGAAGTGTGTCAGACTCCAGGTCCTTAGAAATCTCAGGCATCAGCTGCTTCCCTGCAACTCTATCAAGCCCCCTTCAGTCGCCTTGAAGGAGACCCCTCCCCTGTTTTGGGTAAATCTTGGATAGAGGTGTCCCCTTGTCCCTCTGAGTCCTTCCTCAAGTTGAGGGTGTTTTCCTCAACTATAAAATGCAGGGATTATGGTACATAGGAGGTGGGGAAAAAGAGCAAAAATTCAAGGCTAACCTTGATTGCATATCAAGTTAATGCCAGCCTGGGCTACCTGACTGTTTCAAAAACTAAACTAACAAGCAGCAAGTAGGAATTAATTCAGATGAATTAAACAACAGTAGTCTGTTCATACACCCGCGTGTATTCATGTGTGTACACGAGCACACGTGATATGAGCGTGTACCTGTTTGTGTACACACTTGTGTGTGTGGTTGTGTGTACACCTGTTTGTGTGTGAGTGGGCATGTGCAAGTGCATATGCATGTGTGTGCGTGCATGTGTGTAGGTCAAAAGTAGGCTTGGTTGACTTCCAGTGTCTCCATATTTTCATTAATTAAAGATTTTATTTATTGGGGCTGGAGAGATGGCTTAGAGGTTAAGAGCACTGGCTGCTCTTTCAAAGGTCCTGAGTTCAATTCCCAGTAACCACATGGTGGCTTACAACCATCCAAAATGAGATCTGGTGCCCTCTTCCAGCCTGTAGGCACACAGAATACTGTATACATAATAAATACAATCTAAAAAAAAGGGTTTTATTTATTTTAATTTATTTATTTGAGACAGGATCTCTCTATGAATCCCTAGGTGTCCTGGAACTCATGTAGACCAGGCTGGCCTGAAGCTCACAGATATACACCTGCCTCAGACTCCCAAATGCTAGGTTTAAAGGCATGCACCATCACTTCCAGCTATTTATTTTTATTTTGTATAAATGTTTGCCTGCATATATGTTTGTGTACTGCATGCATGCCTGGTACCAGCGAGACATAGGCTCCCCTGGTACTAGAGCTACAGTATCCCATGTGAGTGCTGGGAACCCAACCCAGGTCCTCTGAAAGAACAGCCAGTACTTTTAACTACTGAGCATCTGTTCTAGTTCCCATAGAGATTTGTTTGTTTGTTTTGAGACAGGCTCTCACTATGTATCCCTGACTGGTCTAGAACTCAATGTGTAGATCAAACTGGCCTCAAACTCACAGAGATCCTCCCGCCTCTGACTCCCAAATGCTACCCCATGAAGTTTTAGTTTGTGTGTGCATGTGTGGTGGTGTGTGTGTGCCCGCACATGTAGAGACCAGAAGTTAGTTGATACTGGGCATCTTTCGCAACCATTCTTCACCTTGCCCCCCCCCCACACACACCTTTTTCATGTGTATATAATGTGTATCTCTCTCTCCCTCTCTCGTCTGTGCGTGTGTGCGTGTGTGTGTAGCACAGACCGAGGCTGACATAAATCTTCATTGGTTGCTCTCTACCTTACTTATTGAGGCAGGGTCTTGGTTGAGCCCAGAACTCGCTGATATAGCTAGTATGGCTGGCTGGCTTGCTCTGGGAGTCCCCGTCTGCACTTGCCCAATGTTGGGATTACTGGCAAAGTGTCACACCCAGCAGGCTTTCTGTGGGTTCTGGATATCGGAACACCGCTTCTCATTCTTGCAGCTTTTGAGGTGAGCACTCCACACTTGCAGCAGCCTCCCTGCACCTCCACAGGTTCCTTTCTTCCCTCCCTTCTTTCTTCATTCTTTTGCTTTTGTTTGTTTGAGACAGTGCCTTTCCCTGAGCCTGGACCTCACTTATTGAGCTGGATTGACTGCCCATCAGCCATAGGGATCCTCCTGCTTCCCCATCACTGGGATTAAAGACCTGGGGCACCATGCCCATCATTTTCTATATGTGCTGGGGACCTGAACTCAGGCCCTCTGGTTATCTCCCTAGCCCCATGCTTCGTGGACAAAGCCCCCATCACCTTCCCTTGCCTTCGTCTACAGCAAAATAAATATCTGGTCCCTCCAGAAGGCTGCAGCTGTGTGCTCCAGTGGGTACTGGTGCTCTAGGTCAAAATGATTGCCAGCACTTACTGGACGCTTCTTTTTATCATTTTTCTCTTGTTTCCTTCAGATTTTGCTGGGGAAATATATTGGATGATTCTTGGTGCTGGGCCTTCACTGGACGTTTTTATATTTGGGAGTTTATGATGCTAGCTTTTTTTTAAAAAATTTATTTATTATGTATACACATGCCAGAAGAGGGCACCAGATCTTATTATAGATGGTTGTGAGCCACCATGTGGTTGCTGGGAATTGAACTCAGGACCTCTGGAAGAACAGTCAGTACTCTTAACCTCTGAGCCATCTCTCCAGCCCTGTTACTGGCTTCTTTATGTTTCTCCTCTGAATTAGGACTATAATCATCTACCTCCATTGTAAGGATGGAAACATTGAGGCTCCCAGAACTTAAATATGTTGCCCAGAAGGTCACAGCTGGTAGCATTTGTAATCTGGAAGGTTTTGTTTTTATTTTTTATCGATGTGTACATGTCTGTGTGAGTATATGCCATGTGTGACTACAGTGCTCTTGGGGGCCAGAAGAGGGTGTCGATACCTCCTGAAGTTACAGGCTCGTGTGTGTCACCTAATGTGGGTGCTAAAAAGCAAACTTGGGTCCTCTAGAAGAGCAGCAAGTATTCTTAACCCCTGGCAAGGGCCAGGAAGGTGCCAGGAGCCCCCCACATTAAGTGTTCAGTAGGGGTTCACTGATGACGCTACTGATAGTCATTGACTAGTGTTGACCCTAAGTAGCTTACCTTCTTTTTTGTTTGTTTTTTGTTTTGTTTTGTTGAGACAGGGTTTCTCTGTAGCTTTGGAGCCTGTCCTGGAACTAGCTCTGTAGACCAGGCTGGCCTCGAACTCACAGAGATCTGCTTGTCTCTGCCTCCTGAGTGCTGGGATTAAAGGTGTGCACCACCACTGCCTGGTGTATACTACCTTCTTGCAGGATGATTTGGGACTTTGACTTACATCTGCTAAAATAAACTTAAGCAAGTATTTGAGCCGGTGGTTCTTTTTTTTTTTAATTTATTTATTTATTTATTATGTATACAATGTTCTGCCTGTGTGTATGCCTGCAGGCCAGAAGAGGGCACCAGACCTCATTACAGATGGTTGTAAGCCACCATGTGGTTGCTGGGAATTGAACTCAGGACCTTTGGAAGAGCAGGCAATGCTCTTAACCACTGAGCCATCTCTCCAGCCCGAGCCGGTGGTTCTTAATCTGCTCTAGAGAATCACCTAGGAAATGTTTGAAAAACAGCACTGGTTCCCAGCCCAGGCCCTCTGGTTGCAGGGCAACCCTAAACCAGATGTCCTTAGTGGGTGGTTGTGCATCAGCTCTCCCTGAAACAGGAGCGGGCTGGGATAGGGGACTTTGTGTCTGCCTGCCTGCCTGCCTGCCTGTCTGTCTTTCTGTTTGTCTGATTTTTGCAATGCTAAGGATAGAACCGAGGCTTCACAGCCTAACAAAGTAGAGATGTTCTGGTCATTGAAAAGGTTAACTTGAGGACACAGTCAAAAGACAGACAAGCACAAAAGTGCATGCCTTTAACTCTACCATTTGGGAGGCAGAGACAGAGACAGGCAGATCTTGGTGAGTTCCAGATCAGCCTGGTCTATATAGTGAGACCCTGTCACACATACAAAGAAGATACAAGGACTCGAGTGCCAGCTTAAGGGGGCTCTGGTTGTGTCAGGCCTTTGGGGCACCACAGTAGACAAAACCAACTTGGTGGGCTTTTTGTACCGAGGGAAGAGGTGGACTGGAGGTTGATAGAGAAGCACATAATGACTGGAACTGGCCTGGGTTTTGAGTGCCTTGGGCCTCCTGCATGCTAAGCGAGCACTCTAGCACCCAGCTACACCCCAGCCTTCATTTATAGCTGCTCTTTACTCTTCGTGTGTGTGATGCTGAAGTAGGAGTAGGAGTGTGTGTGTGTGCATGCATGCGTGCATGTGTGAGTGTGTATGTGTGTGTGTGTGCGTGTCTTCGCATGTGTGACTGGGTGAGAGGCAGGAGCATTCCCTGCTGGAGGTCAGAGAGCAACCTTGGGGGTTCGCCCTCATCTTCCACTCTGTTGGGGACAGGTTTCCTGCTGTGGCCACTCTATACTCTATGCCAGGCTCTCTGGTCTGTGAGCCTCTGGGAATTCCTCTCTCTGCTCCCATCTCAACATACAAGCACTGGGATTAGAGAGGTGTGCTCCCCACAGGGCTATGAGTTTCCAGTGCAAGCCCTCTGCCCAATGAGACCTCTCCCCAGATCTAGCTTTTTTATTGGTATGTGTTTGTGTGTGTGTGTATGTGTGTTTATGCATATGCTGTATGTTCACTTGTGTGTAGGTACACGTGCCTGAGTGGCTGGAGGCCAGATGAGGATGTCCGGTGTTCTGTTCTGTCATTTCCATCTTATTATTTTGAGGCAGGGTCTCTCCCTGAGCTTGGAGCTGAGCTTGCAGGCTTTCAGCAAGCCCTAGGACCCCCCTGTTTGTGTCTCCCCCCCATGCTGAAGTTAGAGGTGTAAGTGCAGTCATGCCCAGCTTTTTACATGGGTGCTGGGGATTTGAACTCAGGTCCTCATGTTCACAATGCATGATTGTGAACTGATTCTTACTGATCTATCTCCCCAGCAGCTTACTTTTTCTTCTGCGGTGTTGTCTCACTGAGTTGCCCAGACTGATCGTAAACTCACCCTGCAACCCAGTCAGGCATTTCTCAGCCTCCTGAACAGCTGGGGTGACAGGCGTGGACCAGTAGGCCCCAGCTCTGGGTAGGGGAGTGGGAGTTTAAGTGTTGGGAGAAGGTCTGTTTGAGTAGCTGATAAGAAACCTGACCTGCAATGAGGCACATTGAGATGACACCTGCAAAGGCCCTGAGGTGACCACATACTTTGTATCTTTGAGAAACAAAAGACCAGTGTGTGAAAAGAGAAAACAAAGGTAAGTGGACGGAAGTCACAGGTACAGACACACAGGGCTAAGATAAAGCGCTCAATTCTTCCCGTTGGGGTTAGCTTCCAGATTATTGTGGTGTTATCCACCTTCAGGAGTCTGCTGTGACCTAGGGCTGGTCATTTCCCCTCTATGGGTCTGTTTTCCTTTACGGTGGATTGGCCCGCTAATATGTGCCCAGGTAGTGTCCTTGGAGACTCTAGATGTCCACACATAAACTAAATAAATAAATGCCCACCACCATATGGTGCTGGAATGCTTTGGAAGCTGTCGGTGACATTTGCTTGGCAGGGCAGACATCCGCCAGCATTGATTTCCTGGGCTGAGCTGGCCTTATTTCACATGCTCTCCTCTGTCTGGCTCCAGGAGGAGGAGGAGAACGAGGTCTGAGGGCGCTGGAGGCCGGGGCTCAGGCCATGTGTCTGTGTGGCTAAGGATAGGGCCCTGAGAAGGTGTCAGGTTTTTATGAATGATTTCCTGACAGGACTGACTCAGCCTCAGCCCAAGGCTGCAAGAGCTGGGGAGCAGGCCTCTTTTCCGGAGCCTAATCCGCCCCGGGGCAGCTGGCTCCAGAGACGGAAAGGCCTGCAGTTCCAAGTGATTAGGTGGGGGACACCAGTGGTTTTTCACCTCCCAGCTTTTCTTAGCTTGTCAGGGTTGCAGTGGGGGAGGAGTAGAACCACTGACTTCTCCTCCTCCTTCGTCGGGCTCTAGGCTCCCTCCTTTTTAGGAGGCCTGCTGTCAGCAGCTTTCAGCTCCACTGCCTGTCTGGAGCCTGCCCAGCCTCCAGCAGAGGTGTCATGGGAGGAGTAAGTCTCTTGTTCCTCAGCTCCCACAAGCCTCTGCAGCCAGGCCTAGAAGCAGAAGGCAGGGTGGGAGCATGATGAGGGCAGAGCTCCTGGGAAGCCTGACAGGGAGATCAGAAAGGATTCTGCCTTCCCAGCCCCCAGCTTCCTCCCCAGAATATTCTAGTACTGGAATATTTGCTAGGTTCAGAAAATCATTCCCGGGGAAAACCCTGTGCTTTTGGCTACTGTGGGAGGGTTTTTGGGCCCATCTCAAAGCCTGGACAGAGCAGAGCATGGTGGCTCACACCTGTCATCTCAGCAAGCAATTAAGGCAGGAGGAACATAACAAGTTCAAGGCCAGCCTGGACTACTTAGAGAGTTCTAGGCTAGCCAGGGCTCTACAAGCTATAGTATGAGACCTATCTCAAAAAACAAGCTGGGTATAGTGGCTTGCCCCAATCCTAGCATTTGGGATGCATGGGCAGCAGGGGGTGTCTCTGAGTTTGGGGCTAGCCTGGTCTACATAGAGAGTTCCAGGCCAATCAGAGAGACACAGTGAAGCCCTCTCACAAAAACAAAACAAAAAAAATCTGAACAAACACTAAAGTAAAAACAAGTCAGCCATGGTGGCGTGTGCCACCACTTGGCCCTCACTTGGCTCACTAAAGAGCACTGAGATGAGCCCAGGCCCCGCTCAGCTTTGCCGCCACTCTCTGCTCAGGCCTCAGAGGAGAGACAAAGACCCCAAGGCTCCTGAGGTGATGATGCCCACGTGGGCTCTGGGATTCACCATGCAGGGGACCACTAGGCTCCAGTACTCTCTCCTGGGATCAGCTGTGATGATGATGTCACAGTGGAGTGGCGTGGAGTGGGCAGAGGAGGCTGCTCTGCAAGACCAGTCGGCCGAGTTCTGAGAAGCCTCTGGCACAAGCCTCCTTCTCCCACTGCCCTGTCAGCAGGCCAAACCCTGGAATTTTGTGCCAAATATCTGGAAAGGGCCTTGTCCTGACAGTCAGGGGACAGGATAACAAGATTAAAAGGGTGGTGGTGGCAAATGACTGTAATCCTGGCCCTTGGGGGGGGCAGGTGTGTGTGTAGAAAAGAGGATCAGAAATTCAAGGTTGTCTTGACACCAGTTTGGGCAGCAGGAGACCCTGTCTCAATAGATAGATAGGCAGACAGTCAGACAGACCTAAAATAAGTGACTACAAAGGCCTGGAAGCCACCCCAGCCTTCCTTACCATCTACCATCTGAGTCGGTGTGCCAAGGCCTTCCCCTCTCCTACTCATACTGGCTGGGAGCCAGGCAGGTGTGACTGTTTCCTTACGTTCAATACCTTCTCTGGAGGAGTGAAATCGGGAAGTCCCACAGGTCCCGTGGGATTCACAGGCTGCTGCCCTTCTGGACAGCCAGCACGGCTGGGAGTGATTGCTGTTGTCATGGGCGTTTTACCTTGTTCATGACAGATACAGACCTCCACCTGGAGGTCACCATCTTTTTGTTTCCCCCACAGGGCTCTGGTGGGGATCTCCATCCCTGTACTTAATTCTCCAACATGCCTGTCTCCCTACTTAGATGTAAAGTTTCCTGGAGTTCTGATCTATCTGACACCCATTACTTGTGAAAAGAACTTCTGATTGTCTCTGAGGAGGGGGAAAAGGGAAGTGAGGTCCCTCTCCCTTCACCAACCAGTGCCGCCCTCCCCCGCCCCCGTTTTTATGATTTTAGGGATTGAATCCAAGGTTCCTCTCTGCTCCCCTCTGTCCTCATTGGCAGAGTCAGGGTGCCATGGTCACTTCTGAAGCCCTTGACACCAGAAGAGGCAGGGACATCACCGGGGCACGAGGAAGAGTGGCGGCTACAGGGTGTACTTCCTCTTCTACTCACACCTGCTACATCCTGGCTGTGTGTGGTTTCTGCCCTCTGTGAGAGCCGATAAACCGAGTCTGGAGGCCCAGCATCACTCCCGCCCCCGCCCCCGCCCCGTGCCTCCCCTGGCTGGGCTTGGTAGAAGGCCCCTTACCCGGAGCGGTACTTGGCACGTGGATGCTGGATGCAGGCGTATGGCAGGCAGGTAGACTGGCAAGCTGGCAAGCAACAGCCTCTGGGTTGCCAAGGACATTTGACACACTGCCCTACAAGCTTGCATCTTGGAACGCTGCGCTGAGCTGGCTCTAGAACAAGAGTGCAACAAATCGCCCCCACTCCTGTGCGGAGGTTGGGAGTGCCAGGCTCAGGGCCCTTTGGAGGCATGCGCTGCTGCTCTCGGATACTGCCTAGGCCTGTGTTTACACCAAGGTGGCTCTCAGCACGGAGCAACGAGGACCAGAGAAGGCAATGAAGGAGGTGCAGCTCCTGCTGGCTTTATCACCTGTTTCGGGAATGTGGGGCACTGTGTTCTGCAACTGAGAGAGAGACTCTAGGATCCAATTCAGCCGTGAGAGGCTTTTTAGACAACCCTCAGGGACACCTGGCGCTCACTGGCGTCCCAGGTGTCCCAGCCCGTGTCCAGGGCGTGCTCTGGACCTCCAGGCCAAGCGAATAAAGGGCAGGTGCCTGGCCTAAGTTAGGAGAGCAGACTCTGGTACTACAAGTTATTCCATAGCCTGGTCCCGTGCCTCGGTTTCTGTTAGATAGTCCTGTGAGGTCCAGCCCCGCTGCTTCTGGTTGCCTGATGTCTGGCCCGCTGTGGCTTCGGTATGACTGCTCTGCTTTGACCTTGAGGGCAGGAGCTTGGTGAACTCCTTCACTGGCAGGTCTGAGGTCCACTGTCCTTTTCTCCAAGAGGCCTTCCCTGGTCACTCACCTGCCTCATCTCATGCCCCACGATGGTTTAGGGCTCTGTGTGTTGTGCTCTTTCACTGTCTTCTCCCAGCGTCAGAGCTTGGTGCTTTTGTAATGCTATGTACCCTTCCTTGATTGGCCTGGAACATTTTATTTGTTGGTATGTTTTTTAAGATTTATTTATTTGGGGCTGGAGAGATGGCTCAGAGGTTAAGAGCACCGACTGCTCTTCCAGAGGTCCTGAGTTCAATTCCCAGCAACCACATGGTGGCTTACAACCATCTGTAATGAGGTCTGGTGCCCTCTTCTGGTTTGCAGGCATACACACAGACAGAATATTGTATACATAATAAATAAACAAATATTAAAAAAAAGATTTATTTATTTATTTATTATGCATACAGTGTTCTGCCTGCATGTATGCCTGCATGCCAGAAGAGGGCACCAGATCTCAGTATAAATGGTTGTGAGCCACCAACCATCCACTGGGAATTGAACTCAGGACTTCTGGAAGAACAACCAGTGCTGTTAACCTCTGAGTCATCTCTCTAGCCTGGTCTGGAACTTCTTTTGTAGACCAGGCTGGCCTCAAGCTCATAGAACTCTGTCTGTCTCTGCCTTCCAAGTGCTGGGATTAAATGTGTGTGCCACCACGTCCAGCTTTTTCCTGAACCTTGGAAGGGCAGCAGACAGCAGGGTGGATACTGGTACCTTGGAAATCTAGCTCAGAGCAAGGATGGGCCTTCCTGGAGCCACCACAGTGGTCACGAGCTCTCTATCTTTGCTGCCGTAGCTCTCTGCTGCTCCCTGGTGGACGTGTGTATGTGTGCTCATGCATGTGTGAAGCCTGGTGTGTATGCAGAAAGTAAGCCTTGTAAGGAGGGCGCTGGACCTGAGGTAGGCAGAAGACAAGGAGACAGTGCCTGGAAAAATGGCCGGGTTGACCTGAGAAAATGGGCCAGTAAATAAAGTGCTTGCTATACAAGGTCAAGGACCTGAGTTCGGATCCCTAGTGCCCATATGAGAGAGAGAGAGAGAGAGAGAGAGAGAGGATTGATGGATGGAAGGAAGGAAGGAAGGAGGGAGGGAGGGAGGGAGGGAGGGAGGGAGGAAAGGAAGGAAGGAAGGAAGGGCGAGCACAGCTAACCTGGCCCACCCCTGGCCCAATAGCACCTCTGGGTGGTTGTGTCTAAAACACAGACTGTTTTGGAAGTTGCTCTTTCCCAGTTTGCTTTCCGCAGCCCTGAGCATCAAACTATCACAGGAAACCATCTGTGCACTTCCAGCTCCAGGGACCCTAACACAAGCAATGCGCTGGTAGGTGACTGGATCCGAGTCTTTGAAAAGATGTCTCATCCATTTGCACCATTTTTATCTGTTGGCTTGTTTATTTATTTATTTTTTATTTTTTTTAAATATTTATTTATTTATTATGTATACAATATTCTGTCTGTGTGTATGTCTGCAGGCCAGAAGAGGGCACCAGACCTCATTCCAGATGGTTGTGAGCCACCATGTGGTTGCCGGGAATTGAACTCAGGAACTTTGGAAGAGCAGGCAATGCTCTTAACCACTGAGCCATCTCTCCAGTCCCTTGTTTATTTATTTTTGAGACAGGGTCTCACTACGGGCCCTGACTGGCCTGAACTCACCCCGTAGGCCACAATGGCCTTGAACTAGAAGAGAGCTGCCTGCTTCTGCCTCTTTCTCCTAAGTGCTTCAGTGCTTGTTTGTTTTGGTTCTTTTGTTTTTGATTTTTTTAAGATGGGGGTCTGGTTCATATAGAACTACCTGTCCTTGAACTCTCTATATTGCTGACGCTGGCCTTGAAATTCTAAGCTTCCTGTCCCGTCTTCCAAAGATTGTAGGTATGGGCAGGGCAGATGGCTTCTCCACAGTCTCCTGCCTGGAACTGAAAGGACTGAATTAGGGCTGGACAGAGCTGACCAGGCACAGGGCCTGCTGGGTCACTCAGCCAGTGGGTCTTAGAGAACTTTTCTTCCCAAGGCTGTCTGATCCCTAAGGCCCTCTCTGCCTCCATGGCACAACCACTACAAGCAGCCTCCTTCCTAGCTCTTCTTCATGCCCTCCCCAGCAAGCTCATAGCCCCATATGCCTCTAGGGATCTGTCTCTCTTATTCCTGTAGAGACGTCACTGTAGGCAAAGATCTCTGGGCATTTGAAGAGTCTCACAAATGTGTCCTTGCAAATGGAGCCAAATGGTCAAGGGTAGGACATACAGGAGTGCATGGCAGAGGACCCAGCAGTCCTGCAGATAAGCACAGGTCACCAGGGCCTTGTGGACAATGATAAAGTGTGTCCCCCTCCCTCACCCAGGACAAGGGATTGAATCTAGGCCTCCTGTACGTTAGGCTAAGGGTTTGTATAACTGAGCTATACTTTTATTTTTTGTATTTAATTTTATTTGTTTGTTTATAGTGATTTTGGTGTATATGAGAGAAGAGTCTCAAATAGCTCAGTCTGGCCTCAAACTCATGATATAGCTAAGATGTCATGATATAGCTAAAAACTCATGATATAGCTAAAGGCGTGCACCACCACCACCACCCAACAAATTTAGAATCTTTTTGCCTCAGCCTACTGAATATATGGAATTACAGTACAAATGTGGGCCGATACCTCCTTTAAAAACTTAATAAAGCCAAGCAGTGGTGGCACATGCCTTTAATCCCAGCTCTCAGGAGGCAGAGGCAGGCGGATCTCTGTGAGTTTGAGGTTAGCCTGGTCTACAGAGTCAGTTTCAGGCCAGCCAAAACTGTTACATAAAGACACCCTGTCTCAAAACAAACAAACAAATAAAAATTTAAAATTTACATATTAATTAATATAATTATGGGTTTAATTGTGATAGTTTTGTTTATAATGTAATTTCCCCTTTCACTTTACTTTAAAAAAATAGATTCTATTACTGCTAGGTAGTTGTGATCTAATGCTTTAAATTCCAGCACTCAAGATTCAAAGGCAGGCAGATCTCTGAGTTCAAGGCCAACCTGGTCTACAAAGCAAGTTCTAGGATAGCCAGGGCATCTCAGAGAAATTCTGTCTTGAAAGACTACAACAGTAACAGCCTCCTCCCCCCCCCCCCCCGCAAAAAAAAAAACCATTACTATCCAGGTATAATGGTACACACACACACACACACACACACACACACACACACGGCAGCAGAATCTCTGACTTTGAGGCCAGCCTGGTGTATATAGTGAGTTCCAGGACAGCCAGAACTACGTAGTGAGACCCTGTTTCGAAAAAGACAAAAACAAACAAACAAAACTCAAATAAATAAATAAATAAACCGAGCAGTAGTGGTTCATGCCTTTAGTCCCAGCTCCCAAGAAGCAGAGGCCGAGGCAGATGGATCTCTGTGAGTTCAAAGCCATCCTGGTCTACAGAGCAAGTTCCGGGATGGACAGGGCTACGTGGAGGAACCCTGTCTCAAAAAAACCCACTAAATAAAATCAAATCCTTTACATTTCATTTGTGTGTGTGAGGGGGTCACATGTGCCAGAGGACCTGTGTGGAGGTCAGATGTCAACTTTTGGAAGTCTGGGTTTAACTGACATTTTCATATATGTGAGTGCCTTCTATGTTGCTCAAGCAATTTTTAAAAATGATTTTAAAATATACAGATATGTGTGCCTGGGGTTGGGATGTGCACCTGTGTGAGGGTTTTAGATCCCCTGGAACTGGAGGTCCAGGAGGAGGTTGTGAGCACCTGACTAGGGTGCAAGGAACAAACCCAGGTCCTCTGGAAGAGCGGACTGCCCTCCTGATGGCCTAACCATCTCTCCAGCTCCAGCGTAAGCACCCTGTAGGCATTAGTTCTGTTACTTCTCCCAAGAGCTCCAAGCCGTTGGGATTATTAATGTTCTGATACACAGTTGAGGACACAGAGGTCCAGAAGGGTTAAGCCTCTTGCCCAAGGTCAGGCAGTTACTTCCAGGAGTAGCAGGGACTCAAGCTGAGGTGGGCCCGTCCCTGTGCCCACGTGCAATCTATGTGAGCCTACACAGGTACAGATTTCTCTTCTGTGCTCAGCAGTGCAGCCATTCTGTGAGCGACAGAACATGGTCAGCATTTCAATTCTGGGCCTTTAGCAAAAATGTGTCTGGTTGGGTTCTTTGGGGCTTCATTAAACAGAAGTATGCTGGTCTCTTCCAGGGAAGATGCAGCTGCAGGGAAAGGTGGCTTTGGGTGAGAGAGAGAGAGAGAGAGAGAGAGAGAGAGAGAGAGAGAGAGAGACCAGCCTCCTACTCCCCTGCCTGCCCACAGGCTTGGCCCTGTTCCCAGCAGCTCCATAGAGACTGGTCAGTTGAAGCTCCAGCCACTTTCTCCCCTCGCCCAGCACAGCTGCCGGGAGTCAGGTTCACCTGCTCCGAGTCACACCAAGCAGCAGCTGGGTAGCGTCAAAGGAAAACAACTGAATGGCGTGGTGGTACTCTCCCTAAGCTCTTGGAATGAAATTCAAGGAGACCCCACTCCTCCCCGCTGCTTGCCACACACAGATCCATGCTGTCCATGCCAGTGGCCGCAGGGACCATGTGGGAACTGAAAACTTGAGATGCAACCGGTCCAAGCAGGGATGAGCTGTCCATTTGAAATATACTGTGTCTCAAGCTGCACTACAACAAGGCTGTCTTATTAGTACATATTATATTGAATATGTGTTGAAATAATATTTTAGAAACATTGAGTCCTGGAAAGTGTATTAACTTCATTTTATTGTTTCTTTCTTCTGTCTCCTTTCTCCCCTTTCTCCTTTCCTTAGCTCCTTGTATTCCCTCCCTCTCCCCCCTCCTTCCTTCCTTTTTTTTTTTTTTTTTTTTTGGTTTTTCGAGACAGGGTTTCTCTGTGGTTTTGGAGCCTGTCCTGGAACTAGCTCTTGTAGACCAGGCTGGTCTCGAACTCACAGAGATCCACCTGCCTCTGCCTCCCGAGTGCTGGGATTAAAGGCGTGCGCCACCACCGCCCGGCTCTCTTTCTTTTTTTGGTTTTTCATGACAGGGTTTTTCTGTGTAGCTTTGGAGTCTGTCCTGGAACTTGCTCTGTAGATAAGGCTGGCCTCAAACTCACAGAGATCTGCCTGCCTCTGCCTCTTGAGTGGGATTAAAGGCATGCCTGCCACACCACCTGACTCCCCCTTTCTTTCTTATTTCCTTCCTTTTAAATTAATTTTATCTTTTTTTACAGTCCATAAAGTCCTCTTTTGTTCTGTTTCTTCTCCCCTCCCTAAGGCTGCAAGTCATGCAGGCGGTCACCCAGGCACAAGGCAGGATTTAAGAGCCGCTGGCATCTCTACCGCATGTGACTCTCCTGGTGCTCCCAGAACACACTGTTCTGCTCAGAGCTCTGGTCACTTCCCAGCTACGTCTGGTGGCCAGCAGGGGGCAGGCTCTGTAGGCTGGGCGGCCAGGGCAGCCCTTTCATCCTCAGGGAGCGGCCACTGGGCTGTGCTCATCAGACTAAGTAAACTCTGAACCTGGGCTTGCTGATTACCGAACTCTGGTTTGCCACTGGCAGCCAGTCCGCAGTTCCTCCAGCTGACATAGGCATTCTTCACAGGGTGGAGGTCTCCCACTACCATCTTGCCCTATGCCTTCCCTTCTCCCTGGGCTTCTGCTCAGCCAGCTTTATGGTTTCTGTGTTGTGTTTCCACCACTCAGCTTTCTGCTTTGGCAAAATGGCTTTTGGCTCTGCACCTCTCTTTAGGGATGCCATACTCCTCTGGCCCATCTCCAGCTTCTGCACCAAGAAACTAGGTCCTGGCAAAAATGTCAGGGTGGACAAAGGACTGTTCACTCCTTTCTTGGCTCTGTCAGCTGAGGCCTTGCAGGCCTGACAGCTCCAGGGTCTGACCCGGCGAAGACCAGCATTGCCTTCACTTTCTCCATCATCATAGGAGCACTCTGTAGTGCAGAAGAGGAGCCTCCTGGAACTCCTTTTTCCTTCTTTCTTTTTGGTGTTCTGAAAGATTTTCATTTGGCCTAGGCTAGCCCCAAACTCACTATATAGCTGAGGATGGTTTTGAACTCCTGATTCTCCTGTCTCTACTTCCCAAGTACTGAGATTACAGCATGACATCAATTCCAGCTCTGGTTCTTTTTGTTATCCTAAAATAGTCTTGCTATGTAGCTCAGACTAGCCTTGAATTCACTCTCTTCTTTCCTCCACCACTGGATAACCTACCTCAAATGTTTCTTTAGCCTAGGCTAGAGATCTGGCTCCGTGCTGGAGAGTGTGCCTTGCTCTTCCAGAGGACTGAAAGTTGGCACCCGTGCAGGGAGGCTCACAACCGCCTTTAACTCCAACTTCGGGGGATCTCACTCCAGAGGACCTCTGGTCCTCTCAGGCACCTTCGCTCACATGCACATATCCACACAAATATGTATAATTAAAAATAGTTCAGCGCACACCTTCAATCCCAGCACTTGGGGGGCAGAGGTAGGTGGATCTCTGTGAGTTCGAGGCCAGCCTCTACTGAGTGAGTTCCAGGACAGCCAGTATGACACAAAGTAACCTTGTCTGGAAAAAACCAAAACCAAAACCAAAAAAGTACAATTCTTTTAAAAAGTTTCTTTGGGGCTGGAGAGATGGCTCAGCGGTTAAGAGCATTGTCTGCTATTCCAGAGGTCCTGAGTTCATTTCCCAGCAACCACATGGTGGCTCACAACCATTTGTAATGAGGTCGGGTGCCCTCTTCTGGCCTGAGGCATATATTGTATACTAAATAAATATTTAAAAAAAATAAAAAGTTTCTTTGGCAGCAGAGGTGGCTCGGTGGCTAAGAGTACTTACCACTCTGCTGGAAGACTTTGGTTTCATTCCTAGCACCCATATCTGGTAGCTCATAACTGCCTGCAATTCTAATGCCTATATGTACATGATTTATATAAATTTATCCAGGCATATGTATATGCACATAAGTTAAAATAAATATTTTTTTTGAGTTAGGGTCTCACTGTGTAGCCCTGGCTGGCCTAGAGCTTGCTTTGTAGACCAGATTGCCCCCAAACTCCAAGAGATCCACCTGCTTCTGCCTTCCAAATGCTGGAACTAAAGATGTGTGTCATCACACCCAGTCTTAATGATTTTTTTTTTTAGAAGTTAAAATTTTCCTTATACAACTTGCTGCCCTGTTTCCTTGCATAGCCATATACACATCGGCTTTTAGTCAGTTCTTCCCAGCCTCAAGGAGAGGAAGCCTTGTGAGTCTCTTTCCTCAGGGTGTGTGTGTGTGGAAGAGAGAGAGAGAAGAGAGAGAGAGAGAGAGAGAGAGAGAGAGAGAGAGAGAGAGAGAGAGAGTCTCTATATTGCAAGCCGGCCTGAAACTTCCTAGCCCATCTCCCAGGCTGGGGATTCTGGCATGTGCCACCACACCCAGCTTCCCTCTGTACTGTCCACTTCCCACTTCAATCCCTGTCACTGTATCAGTGGAACTGTCACTTCTATGTTTATAGTCTCTCTTTTAAGATTTATTTACTTATGTATACAGCATTCTGCCTGCATGTATTCTTGCAGGCCAGAAGAGGGCACCAGATCTCATTACAGATGTGAGCCACCATGTGGCTGCTGGGAATTGAACTCAGGACTTCTGGAAGAGCAACCTGATTCATCTCTCCACCTCTGCTATGAGGGGGCTCTTAAAAGGAGGCCTTTGCACCTAACCTCAGAAGTCAAAATGACTGGACGACCTTGGGGCATCAACAGGAAGGAAGGAGGGAGAAACAGCCTTGTTCAGCGTGGCGAGGGCCAAATCTTTAGCCCCAGGCTACACCTACTGCTGGTGAGGAGTTAACTGAAGGGAGGGGCCTGATTAGAGATTTTCGGAACTTGCTGTGTGAGTTGTGAAGCCTCCCCCAGGCTCATCACAAAAACCTATTTGGCATCTGGGGTCAGGGACCGGGACCCCAGGGATATGCATGTGACCAAGATGCACCTGGGCTTCACTGGGAAGCCCTGAACTGACTTAGCCTCGCTGTAATTGAAGTGACCTTGGCAGGACGTTAACTCTGCTATCTCTGAAGAGTCACTCCTTGCTGAGGATGATGAGGGCCAGAGGGCAGGCTGTGTGGACAGTATTGACAGGATGCAGTTTGGGGACACAAGGGCCTCAGGCCTTCTGAATTGTCACAGCGACCTGTGCCCCTGCCACAACTATACACCCACTGGTTATCAGAATACCTAAACTGGGCATAGCCTTGGCAGAGGCCCTATGCTCTCTTCTCACCCAGAGAACCCAACTCTAGCCAGATCTGAAAGAGAGGGTGTTCCTTCTGTCCTTCTGAGGAGCAAATGAGATGGCTGTGGTAATGGTAATGGCATTGGCAGACAAGCCTGACAACCTGAGTTCAAGCCCCAGAATTCATACAAAAGAAGGAGAATCCTTCTTCACAAAGTTGTCCTCTGATCCCCATGACATACTTACACACACATGTGTGCACACACTCACACAAATACACTCACTCATGCACGCATACACATCACTCACGCGCACACATGCACTCACGCACACACATCAGCACTCACGCACACGTACACACATGCATGCACCCACACACACAATATACACACGTAGACACATGCATGTACACACACATGCACTCACGCACACGTACACACATGCACGCACACAATGCATACACACATGCATGCACACACACAACATACACACGTACACACATGCGTGCACACACACTCACACAACATACACACGTACACACATGCATGTACACACACATGCACTCACGCACACGTACACACATGCATGCACACAATGCATACACACATGCATGCACACACAACATACACACGTACACACATGCATGCACACACACATGCACGCACACACACATGCACACACACGTACACACATGCGTGCACACACACTCACACAACATACACACGTACACACATGCATGTACACACACATGCACGCACACACATGCACACACACTCACACAACATGCACATGTACACACATGCGTGCACACACACTCACACAACATACACACGTACACACATGCATGTACACACACATGCACTCACGCACACGTACACACATGCATGCACACAATGCATACACACATGCATGCACACAATGCATACACACATGCATGCACACACAACATACACACGTACACACATGCATGCACACACACATGCACGCACACACACATGCACGCACACACACATGCACACACACTCACACAACATACACACGTACACACATGCGTGCACACACACTCACACAACATACACACGTACACACATGCATGTACACACACACATGCACTCAGGCACATGTACAATATCCCCAGGAGGAAGAAAAAAAGGAAGCCGCCAGGGCCTGGAGGGGTGTATTAACTGTCTTGGGGAAGGGAGCAAGATCTCAATTCTGAGAATGTTCTCAGCTCAGTGGAACTCTGAGGGTGTTCCCAACTCACTGGGACTCAGGTTGGCTGGGAGTCCACTCTCTGGAAATCTGTACTGCAACCTAGCTGCCCCCCCCCCACCGCCCTGAAGAAAAGCTCTCTGGGATGCCACCAGGCAGGGCTGTGGGGGACCCAGGAGGACATCCCCCTCCAACAGCGAATGGAGTGTTCCTGGCCTCATTTTTCTAAACACTGCTCTGAAGGCGCTTACATGGCCAGTCCCTGGCTGTGGTTTGTTTAGTTTGTTGGTGTGGTTCTGGGGGTTGAGCCCAAGGCCTCTTGAGGCTAGGCAAGCACTCTATCACTGGTCAGCCCCAAGATGGCCTTTTGAAGCTGAGAACCAGCGCCCCTCAGGCCGGATTTCACCTCCCGGGTTAGAAGAAAAGCATTTGGTTTGGAAGCACCCAGAAATCAGGTAGGCCTGGCATCCCTTTTCACTTGAAAAGCTGAGAGCATGCTTGGGTTCCTGGGGGTGGATGACTCCCAGGTGACAAGGTTCAGCTCTTTCCCAGACTTAGTGCTGCGCTCAGAGATTCCCAAGGAAAAGCAAGAAACAAAGAAGACAGCTGGGGAATATTCTAGCTTCCAACACTTGACAGACTCATCCTGGAAGGAAGTTTATGGCTTACAAGTGACCACCAGAGACCCCAGGGCCTCTGGATTCCTTGCGGGCAGCATCCCATTGCTGGTTCTCCATGGAAGACACAGCTGGTGAAGGCTGGCCCTCTGTGCAGGCTGCCCTTGGTCTCCTGTAGTTTGACCCATGAGGAAAGAGCCCAGCATCTCTTACTCCACCTAAGGCTTTGGGGAGCAGGCCTCTGAAGGTTATCTAACCTCATCCCAGCTCATCTATGTATCTATAGATCTTCCTCTCTATTGTTCTATGGTCAATCATAAAAGCAGTTTACACTTATTAAAGAATCAGAAAGCGACAGTAAGGTAGAAAGGAGAAAATGAAAATTATGAGTCACTCCATTGGCCAGAAATGGCTACCGCGGTGTCTGATGAGTAGAAATGGCTGCCGTGGTGTCTAATGGGTAGAAATGGCTGCTGTGGTGTCTGATGGGTAGAAATGGTTGCCGTGGTGTCTGATGGGTGACTGGGGCATCCTTCTGCAGGCCTTCTGCAGGAGTGTCGTGTGCACCGCCATGGAACCTCTGCACCGTAGCTGTCTTCCCCACACTTGGCTGTGCTGGGAGTGTTTTTGTCTCAGCATTACAATTTTCTTTAAAGTTATTTAATGATTCTATAATAGTCTATTAATAATTTATTTAGCCATTCTCCTATTTCCTTTTCTTCATTCTATTTTAATTCTCCCCCAAAGGAATTTAGTAGTTTTAAAAATTATACTTAAAAATATAAATCCAGGAGCCAGCAAACTGGCACACACATCTGTAATCCTAGCACTCCAGGGGCTAAGGTCAGAAGGTCTCACATTCAAGGTCAGTTTGGGACATTTATCAAGACAGACTCAAAAACAACAACAAATAAACAAAACACCCAAAACCCAAAAATGTTTTGTCGCGATGACAAGATGGTCAAGAGCACGTGTTCCTCTTCTGGAGGACCAGAGCCCAGCACCCAGGTCAGGTGGCTCACAACTGCCTGTACCTCTAGCCCCAGGGCACCCAGTGCCTTCTTCTGGCTCCATGGGCACACATATAAATAAACCAAGAAGCAAACAGTAAGTGAATTAATGTTGGGGTGATTGGGGTTGGAAACGGGGCTTCTCTGTATAGCTCTGGTTGTCCTGGGACTCTTCGAGTAGACCAGGCTGGCCTGAAACTCACAGAGATCCACCTGCCTCTGCTTCCTGAGTGCTGGGATTAAAGGTGTGCACCACCACCACAATAAATGAATTAAGGGGAGCTGGTGAGATGGCTCAGTGGTTAAGAGCATGGGCTGCTTTTCCAGAGGTCCTGAGTTCAATTCCCAGCAATGACATGGTAGCTCAAAACCATCTCTAATGGGATCTAATGCCCTCTTCTGGCTTGCAGGTGTATATGCAGACAAAACACATACATTAAAAAAATTAATTGAAAATTTTAGGGGCCAGGAATTTAGCTCATGTGGTAGTGTTTGACTAGTTCACACAAAGCCCTCAGTTCAACCCCAGCACTGCTACCCCCCCCCCCAAAAAAAAAAGCACAAAAAATGAGATTGCTGGCCTTTAATCTAAGATCTTAGGAGGTGGAGGCAGGAAGATGGCCTGTAATCCAAGCAATCAAGAGGTGGAGGCAGGAGGATTGCAGAAACTTAAGGCATCACCCAGGCTAGGTGAGTGCCCTGCTGGTACCAGGGCATCTGACTCCCATGCCTGTGGTGCGCAGATATACATGCAGGAAGAATACTCAGACACTTTAAATATTTTAATAATTTTAAGAAAGCTCCAGGCTAGCCAGGGCTACATAGAAAGACCCGGTACTAGACTAAGACATGCGGCGAGGTCCACTCATCTCAGGTTCTCTTTTAAAAACTATTTTATTGTACGTAAGTCAGACGAGGGCCTCGATTCCTTCCTCTTTGCCTTCTTAGCTCAAACTGACTCCCAGGAGTCTTGAAGCTTCCTGGCTGTGTGATGTTACAGAAGTTACTTGCCTTCCCTGAGTCTACTATTATCTCATCTGGGAAATGGAGCCAAAGTGAGGCATTAGTACGGTTGTGAGGCTCGGGGCCACCTTGCACAGCTTGATCAAGTGGTGAGCTGTTGAGAAGCAGCAGCCGCCCCTCTGGTGGCAGTGGCCTGGCATCTGTCTATGGTGTGGCTCCCTTAGCAGGAGTCAGCTGATGGGTCAAATGGAAGGCCGTGGGATGCTCTTGTGCTGGGTCTAGCCTGGAGACACTAGGGTTGCAGATCCCCTGAGACCCTGGCAGCTATCCTTGGCACCTTGCCATGGCTCTGTCACTCATGTCCTTCTCCTGATGGGAAGGGCACAAGCTGCACCTGGGACCCAGCTGGGAGAGGAGCCCGGTTCCTCCGCTGAGTTGCTCTCTCGTATGCCCTCCCTGCTCAGTTCTGCCAGCTCTCCGCTGGGACAGAGCCCGTGTGACGAACGCGCATGGCATGTTTGCTGTCCCCTGCACCTCCAGCCTTCAAGCTTTACTTAGTTCATTTGTTATATGTTTGATTGACTCGGTTGTTTTAGGACAGGTTCTCATGTAGCCCAGGCTAGCCTTGGACTCCGTCTGTCTCCATCGTGTGTGTTGGGATTAACAGATGTGTGGGTTCCTCACTTTGGCCTTCAGGCTCAAATAGGAGAGAAATAAAGTCCCCTGAGAGGAGGGGACGAAGCCTGCCTTGAGATGGCAGGTTGGCCACTGTCACTCACACCCCCAAACTTCCAACAAAATGACTCAATACTGCCTTGCCAACAGGAGAGGCGTCTGGCGCAGAGCCGAGCTGGCTTTGTACCTGGGCCTGCTGCAGACCCAGGATGTGGGCGAGTAGCTTTTTTCTCTGGGAATCCAGGGCAGCACCTTCTGGGCTTCCTGGAAATGCCCCAGAGGTCACTTGTGAGGGGTCTGGCTGGGTCCACAGAAGTTGCTGTAGGCACAGCATGGTGAGTTCCAGGCCAGTCTTGAGGTGCCCCAGGCTTTAGTTTACTCCCCTGCACAGATGACGGAGTGCTACCAGCTGCTCCAGGTCATGGGAAAGATGAGCAGAAACAGACTGTGTAGCTCACGGGGTGTGAATCTGACACACAGGGACTGCTCACTTGGCCGGATTATGTAGAGTTCCTTTGCTGGTAGGAGCAAAGCCAGAATAAGGATCTGCCTCTGCCTTAGGCCTCCTGCCCAGGCTTCTCCTCCTGCCCAGGCTTCTCCTCCTGCCCAGGGCTTCTCCTCCTGCCCAGGCTTCTCCTCCTGCCCAGGCTTCTCCTCCTGCCAGGGCTTCTCCTCCTGCCCAGGCTTCTCCTCCTGCCCAGGCTTCTCCTCCTGCCAGGGCTTCTCCTCCTGCCCAGGCTTCTCCTCCTGCCAGGGCTTCTCCTCCTACTCAGGGCTTCTCCTCCTGCCCAGGGCTTCTCCTCCTACCCAGGGCTTCTCCTCCTACCCAGGGCTTCTCCTCCTGCCCAGGGCTTCTCCTCCTGCCCAGGGCTTCTCCTCCTACCCAGGGCTTCTCCTCCTGCCCAGGCTTCTCCTCCTGCCCAGGCTTCTCCTCCTGCCAGGGCTTCTCCTCCTGCCCAGGGCTATTCCAACTGCCCAGCCTCTTCCTGCCCAGGACTTCTCTTCCTACCCAGGGCTTCTCCTCTTGCCCAGGGCTTCTCCTCCTGCCCAGGCTTCTCCTCCTGCCCAGGGCTTCTCCAACTGCCCAGGGCTTCTCCTCCTGCCCAGGGCTTCTTCTCCTGCCCAGGGCTATTCCAACTGCCCAGCCTCTTCCTGCCCAGGACTTCTGCTTCTGCCCAGGGCTTCTCCTCATGTCCAGGACTTCTTTTTTAAAAAATATTTATTTAGTTATTTATTATGTATACAATATTCTTTCTACGTGTATGCCTGAAGGACAGAAGAGGGCACCAGACCTCATTACAGATGGTTGTGAGGCACCATGTGGTTGCTGGGAATTGAACTCAGGACCTTTGGAAGAGCAGGGAATGCTCTTAACCGCTGAGCCATCTCTCCAGCCCCCAGGGCTTCTCTTTCTGCCCAGAATTTCTCCCCCTGCCCAGGACTTTTCCTCCTGCCCAGGGCTACTCCACCTGCCCAGGTCTTCTGCCCAGGGCGTCTCCTCCTTGACCACGATAGGACAACAGAAGGGGCATAGTGATCTTCATCAAACTAGAAACGCAATCCCAGTGTCCTTGGCACAGTGTGTGGTGGGAAGTCTGTGCGGCAGCTGCCACCGTCTCCCCTTATGGCCTCCAGGAAGCCTCAGTTGGGGCTGGGCCTCAGGGTGGTGGCTAGGCACTAGGGTCTCATCTGGCAGGCAATGACCCTTGGCCTCCTGCCCCATCGTCCATGATGCCCTAGTGTCTCACAGCCTTCTGCTCACACTGTCCCCGCTCCAACAGAATGCCCACAAAATGCTTTATGACTTCTTTTCTGGGCTGTAAAAGTATTTCTTGTTCATTGCAGGGAGAAAACACCAGTAAAATTAAGATTAAGAGCCAGATGTAGTTGTCCAGTGTTTGGAGGGAGGAGAAAGGAGATCAGTGGTTCAAAGTAATCACTGGCTACATAACAAGTTGGAGGTTAGCCTGGGCTACATGAAACTGTCAAACCCCAAAACCAACCAACCAAACAACAAAATAGAATTTTTAAAGATTTGTTTGTATATTTATGTACATGGTATTTGTCTGCATGTATGTCTGCACACCAGAAGAGGACATTGGCTTGCAAGGGACTACAGTTATGGACAGTTATGAGCTGCCATGTGGGTGCTGGGAATTGAACTCAGGACCTCTGGAAGAGAAGCCGGTGCTCTTAACCACTAAACCATCTTCCAGCCCCAACAAAATAGTATTTTATGTTTTATGCATATGTTATATAATTTTTGTTTGTTTTTAGCAACTATAGAATCCTATGTTGTCTTCTTTTTAAAAAAAATTGGCGTGAGCTGGAGAGATAGCTTGGCAGTTAGGAGCACGTGCTGCTCCTGAAGAAGCCCCAGATCCAGCATTCGGTTCCTAGTTCGAGGGATCGAACACCCTTTTCTGGACTCTGTGGGCATCCATACCCACACATGCACAGCCACAGACACAGAGACATAAGTTTTTAAAAGCTGCCGGTTATGTTGGTACACACCTTTATTTTTTTAATATTTATTTATTTATTATGCATACAATATTCTGTCTGTGTGCATGTCTGCAGGCCAGAAGAGGGCACCAGACCTCATTACAGATGGTTGTGAGCCACCATGTGGTTGCCGGGAATTGAACTCAGGACCTCTGGAAGAGCAGGCAATGCTCTTAACCGCTGAGCCATCTCTCCAGCCCCCTGGTACACACCTTTAAATGCAGAAGCCAGGTAAAAATGCAGGACGTGGTGGGGAGTACTTGGAGTTCTGACGCTAGGGAGGCAGAGGCGGGAAGATCTCTGGGACTTGCTGCCCAGAAAATCTAGTCTAATTGGTGGCCTCCAGGCCAATGAGAAACTCCATTTCCAGGGAGGTAGATACCAGTTGTGGTGGCACAGGCCTGCAATCCCAGTGCTGGTCAGGTAGAGGAAGGTGGAGTTCTTTAAGTTAGAAACCTGCCTGGCCTACATAGTGAGTGCCAGGTCGGCCAAGGCTACATAGAGAGACCTTGTCTCCCAAAGAGTGGGGGATGGTCACCCCAACCTCCAGTCTTCAAAGGAGGTAATGTTATTTCTGAAGATGCCATCTAAGGTTGTTTTCACACACACACACACACACACTCATGCACATTCACAAACACACACCTTTAAAGATTTGAGATGGAAATCTGGTTAGGATAGCTCCTGCCTATAATCTTAGCACTGCTGCAGTAGAGGCAAGATGACCAGGAGTTCAAGGTCATTCTCCACCACAAAGGGAGTCAAGCCCAAAATGACCTATGTGAGTCCCAAGTGCTGGGACTCTTTTTTTCTCGACACAAAGGATAGGCAGGAGGAGGAGGAGGAGGAGGAGGAGGAGGAGGAGGAGGAGGAGGAGGAGGAAGAAAGAAGAAGAGAGGCACTGGAAAGATGGCTTGTCACCTGACAGTGCATATCGCTCTTGCAGAGGGCCTACATCCAGTTCCCAGCACCCATTGCTTCTCCAACTTTCATTTGAGGGACATCTTTTTTTAAAAATTTAAAATTTGTATTGTATGTGTATGGGTCTTTTTTTTAAAAAAAATATTTATTTATTTATTTATTATGTATACAATATTTTGTCTGTGTGTATGCTTGCAGGCCAGAAGAGAGCACCAGACCTCGTTACAGATGGTTGTGAGCCACCATGTGGTTGCTGGGAATTGAACTTCAGTTGGTGAGTTGGGCAAGGGGCTGGAGATTCAAACACACACACACACAGAGAGAGAGAGAGAGAGAGAGAGAGAGAGAGAGAGAGAGAGAGAGAGGGAGAGGGAGAGAGAGAGAGAGAGAGAGGGAGGGGGAGGGGGAGGGAGAGGGAGGGGGGAGAGGGAGGGGGGAGAGGGAGAGGGAGGGAGAGAGAGAGAGAGAGAGAGAGAGAGAGGTTCCAGGGCAACTTATCTAGGGCTCTCCTTGACTAATGGCCACGCCCTAGCTCTCAAGACTTTTCAGCTGCGAGCCCACCAGAAACCACTCCCCTGTCATCAGGAACTCATGAGGGTCTCGTGCTCAGAGCAGCTGCAAGCACAGAAAAACATGTTGTTTACTCCGGCAGGCCAGGGGTCATAGAAAATTCAGGGTCTGAGGGTCTGCAGTCCCCAACAGGGGTCCTGTCCTCTTTCCCATGTGACTAGGCAGTGCCTGCTGCCCCATTTGTTGAGAAGGGTGTCCTTTCCCGATTGAACTGGCTTGCTGGCCTTGTTGATCAGCTGACCTCAGAAGTGAAGGTCTATTCCTGGGCTCTCCGTTGTGTTCTACTTATTTAATCTATCTATGTCTCTTCTCAGTTACCATAGTGCCCTTGCAATGGGAATTTGAAGCGCCTCCAAAATTGATTCTTTGACTCTTTCTTTTCTTTCTTTCTTTCTTTCTTTCTCATTTTTTAATTTTTTATTTTTTTGGCAGAGTCTCACTATGTAGCCCTGGCTAGTCTGTGACTCACTATGTAAAGTAAAACAGGCTGGTCTCGAACTCACAAGAGACCCACCCGCTTCTGCCACCCCAGTGCTAGGACTAAAGCCCTGTGTGACCATGCCTGACCCAAAATTGTTTTTTAAAAATATTATTGGGTCCATGGCTACACAGAGAAAACCTGTCTTGAAAAACAAGAACAAAAAATATTATTGGGCAGGGCATGGTGACACATGCTTTTATTCCAAAACTTAGGAGGCAGGAGAATCTCTGAGTTCAAGTCTAGCCTGATCTACATAGCAAGCTCCAGGCCAGCCAAGACTACATAGTGAGACTCTGCCTCAAAAAAATAAACAACAAAAAAAAAAAGAAAAAGAAAGAGAAAAAAATTGCATTTTTTTCTCCCTTCATTCAGTGTCCCTATCCCTCCCGTCTCCAGGTTCCTGACTCTTGGCTCCAGTTTGAGACTCGTTTAGTTTAACCAGGGCCATCTTCGTGAGCACTGGCCTGGCGCTGTTCCCTGGAGCCTGGTCTGGTCATTAATGGGCCCACAACTGAGGCAACAGCTCCCGGCTCCCTAAACCTACAGCATCAGTAGGTCAAGCGTGGAGCCCCCACTGAAGGCTCTTAGGCCGTCAATGCGGGTACCCACAGCTGCTACGAGTTGGTGACTGTAGCATCCGAGTCTTGTTCAGAGCTGTTCTTTTTTAAGATTACCATTTTAAGTCTTGAGTTTCTGTGTGAATTCTACAATTAACTTGTTCATGTCTATAAGGAAGCAAGTTTCAGGCTGGGGTTGAAGCTCAGTATTAAAGCACTTGCCTAACATACAGTGTGAGATCCTCAGCAACACCACACGCACACCCCACCATGAGAGAGAAAAAAAACCCAACAAGCTGGAACGTTGATGGGGTTGTGTTGAATCTGAAGACCGACGTGGAGAGTCTTACGCGGTGGTGGTGCACACCTTTAATCCCAGCACTGGGGAGGCAGAGCAGGCAGATCTCTGTGAGTTCAAGGCCAGCCTGGTCTACAGAGCAAGTTCCAGGACAGACAGACTCCAAAAAGCTACAGAGAAACCCTGTCTTGAAAAACCAACCAACAAACAAAAACAAGATAAACATTATATCTTCAGATTCAAGAATATGGATATTTTATGAGAATGGTTCTCTAAAAATGATAAGCAGTGTTTTATAGTTTTCAGATATAACTGTTGAACTTCCTCTGTTAATTTCTAAACATTTTATACCCTCCTCCCCATTCCTGCCTTTCTCCTTGCCTCCTCCAGGTTGGCCTCTGGACTTGGCAAACAATGACCTTGAAGTTCAGATCCTCCACTTCCGCCTCCCAGGAGCTGGGATTGCAGGCATGTGCCAACCATGCCCAGTTTCATGCAGTTCTGGGGACTGACCCCAGACACTGGTGCTTGCTGGGCAAACACTCTGGCAGCTGAGTACATCCCAGCCTGTGTAGGATATTCGGAGACCCACCATGAAAAGCCACGTTGTACAAAGGGCACTCTGGCTTCAGTTTTGAATGAGCACCGACTCCAAAGCCACTCCTTCTCTGGGTCTGTTTTCTCTTCTGTGTTGTGGAAGGGTAGTTAGGCTTCCAATAATGACCAGCCCCACCCAACTTTAAACAAACAGCGCGACAGTTCCCAGAACTGCCACCAGAGGGCTCTACAAACCAGCATTTGGCTGAGCTCCGGGCATGGGGGAGCCCCCAGAGGAGCTGAGCCAACAGGAGGTTCCAGGAGCTGCTGGCTTTGCTTGCATAGGCTTCCTTGTAGCTCCTCCTGTCTAAGACTTTTGTGCCTATCCCTCTCTTATGTGAGCTCGGAATGCCAAGGACAGAGGGATGGGGGCACACTCTGACAAGTTTCTCACCCTCCAGAGGGTTTCACATGTCTGGGTCTCATGATGTTCTATATTCTTCCCTCCACAGTTACTTAGCAGCAAAAAGCTCTCATCCTCGTAGCATTCCTGGCCCTAAAGAGAAATAACACAGCCCTACACAGACATGGATGGGTTTGTGTACCGTGCAGTCCTTGAAACCACAGCATCTGAAATTCCAGGTTCCTAGGAACTTCTCAAAGTGCCAGGGGCCCAAGCCCACCCTCCAAGACCCTAGAATGAAGGTCCCCCTCCAATGATATCAGGAAGTTGCCTTCACAGTTTGCTTTGTGGTCAAGTTCTGAAACAAACAGGGTTTCCCACACATAGAAAGATACTGGAGCCCCTACCCAGAAGGACTCAGGTGCCTGCATTTTTGTGATTGTGTGTGTGTGTGTGGGGGGGGGTGAGACGGGGTCTCTACAGCTCAGGCTGGACTCTAGTTTACTACACAGCTGAGGTTGGCCTTCAACTCTTGCCCCTCCAGCCTCTGCCACCCAAATGCTGAGATTATATACGTGTGTCTCTATGCTAGATTTTTTTTCTTTTCTGTTTTTGTCTTTCCTTTTTAGCTAAATTCATTCACTTTTGTGATAGTGGGGATGAACCTAGAGCTTTTACATGCTAAACAAGTCCTCCACCCCGGAGTCACATCCCCAGATGGTGACTGTTTTTTCTCTGATTCCAGACTGGGGTCCCCTTGGAGACAATATGAGTGTTAAGTTCATCTTGGTCCCCTTTGTGCGGCCTGATCCTGAATTCTGCATCCAGCATACCACTCAGCCTCTCTAATCACTCTCTTTTATTTATTTTATTTTTACTTTTTTGGGACAGGGTTTTCCCATGTAGTCCTGGCTGTCCTGGAACTCACTCTGTAGACCAGGCTGGCCTCAAATTCAGAGATCTGCCTCTCTCTGCCTCCCGAGTGCTGGGATTGAAGGTGTGTGCCAACACTGCCTGGCAAAACACTCTTTTTGTTTGTTTGATTTGTTTTGTTTGTTTGTTTGGTTGTTTGTTTGGTTTGGTTTTGGTTTTTCGAGACAGGGTTTCTCTGTAGTTTTGGAGCCTGACCTGGAACTAGCTCTTGTAGACCGGGCTGGCCTCAAACTTACAGAGATCCTCCTGCCTCTGCCTCCTGAGTGCTGGGATTAAAGGTGTGTGCCACCACTGCCCGGCTTTATTATTATTATTATTATTATTATTATTATTATTATTATTAAAAAATAATTTAACCTAATTCTTCTCCTTTACAAATATTTTCTGTGGCTGGGTGTTTTTCCTGCATGTATGACTGTGCACCATGCCATTGGGTTCTCCCGGAACTGGCGTTGCAGACAGCTGTGTGAGAATTGACTCCGAATAGAGCAGCCGGTGCTCTTAACCACCGAGCCGTCCCTCCAGTCCTTCTGACCAGCCCTCTCTGGGGCACAGGCTGCAACCTCTTGGAGTTGGAACTGGGGGAGGGTCCGGTGCCAGGCCAACCTGAGGTTCCCTGTGCTCACAGGTGACAGTGGCTCACATCTTGTCAGAGCTGACTTCACCTGAGTTGTCCCCTTGACGCCCTCTCTGTGGCTTTTCCAGGTGGGATCGTTACCATCTGCAGCTCCGAGGACACGGGCATTGAGGCACAAGGCAGCTGCTTCCAATGCCAATTAACATAACTGGCAAAGGGTTGGGGCCAGGACTCCAACTCAAGTCTCTAAGGAGCCGGAGCTACACCTCTGCTTGGAACCGGCTTGGGGCAGGGCTGGGCAGTTTCAAGTCTTTTTTTTTTTTCTACTCAGTGGAAACCACCAAGGTCAAAGGTCATTTGTTTAACCTTCCTCAGACTCAACTCTATCGACTGTTTGGCTAAAGCTAGAAAAGAGTGTTTGAAAACTAACTAACTCCCTCTCTCTCTCTCTCTCTCTCTCTCTGTCATTGGAATAAAAATAAAACCCCAAACAAAACGAAAAACAAGATTTTAGAAGTTATCTTTGTGGTCTTGTTCCTAATAGTCAAACTTCCTTAGGCTGGGACTCATGGGCCCAAGAACATTAGGAGCTGGGGTTAAAAGGAGCCCCCACTTAGGCTCAGCACCGTGCCCACAGAACCCACCAGGGCTTCAGGCTAGGGGCCACAGGCCTCGCCTTTATCTGGGGAGGATTTGGGCTGATGGGAAGGCGGGGGAAGTTGGAGGCCGGACTGGCCAAGGTGGGCAGGAGAGATAGGGAAGTGGGGAGGGGGCCGGCCCTCTGGGGAGGGGTGGAGGAGGGCAGGGCACGCAGAACCTGCACAGCGGAGGCCTCTCAGGCCTGGCCCCTCTTGTGGTTCCAGAGCTTCTGGTGCCTTCCATCCTTGCCAGGCAAGATGCAGCGCCGTTAATTAGCACCCTGCAACCTCTCCCGATTCATCACCGTAGCGGTTTAATTAGCCGCAGGAGGCGCCCCCACCCCCAGCTCTGGGCTGAGCAGCTGCCTTTCTCACTGAGGTGGCCACCACCTCTCAAGTGTCCCCTGTCACCCTCCCATATTCATTTCTCTCCGCAGAATGTGGGGTGGGCCCAGCCGCCTGGCTGAAACCTCAAAGAGACTGTGCGGCTGGCGGGGGCCCTCGCGGTCCAGGTGCTCAGCAGGGGGCTTCCTTCTCTCCGGCCTCCTAGCTGCTCGGGCCAGCCCAGGGCAAACCTCCAGCTGGATGGGGCTGAAGCCGAGCTGCCCCAGCGTTAGAGACTGCTTTTCCCCTTGGGGGCTGCGGAGGCATCTCTGTCCAGCTTGCTCTCTGCACCGAGAAAAGGCTTCAGCTCTGCAGTCTGCTTCTTCCCACACTTCTTCCTCTTCTTCTTTCACAGGCTGTGGTTCAGAAGATGGCAGAGAAGCTGGGCCGCAGGGAAGAGGACGCCACCCCCAACAGATTCTGGGGCTTTGCTGGGAAACCTAAGGTGGAGGGAAAAGACAGGGCAGGGCAAGGAGGATGGGCCAGCAGTTAGGGGACTGGTCTGCTTGGGCCTCGGGCTGGGCAGGCTGGGGGGGGGGCAGCCCTAAGCAAGCATCACAGCACCTGCTGGGGGAGTACTGATGCCTAGCAGCGGACTTCAGACTGCATCCCCAATCTCCCCTTCTCCCCAAGTTTTCTTCCCTGGAAACGGCTTCCGGAATGTTTCTTTTCCTTTTCATTTCCTTGTTCTTCAGTGTGGGTGTGGAATCCAGGGCCTACACTAGCTTAGTAGGTACTCACTCACGAAGCCACTCCCCAGCCTGGGATCTCTTTGTCCCGCCTTCTTCTGGACTCTAAGCAATTTCTTTTTTTTTTCTTTCTTTCTTCCTTCCTTCCTTCCTTCCTTCTTTCTTTTTTTCTTTCTTTCTTGTTGTTCTGAATCAGGGCCCATTCTCTCTCCCGCTTCACCACGGCTGGTCGCGCCTTTTCTGCCATCCAAACTGGCCTTGAACTCCCCGCAGCTGAAAATGACCTTGAACTTCTGGTCCTGCTGCCTCCACCTCCTAAACACTGGGATTACAGCCGAGTAACACCGGGCCGATTTACTCAGTGTTGGGGGATCTCCCCCAGGCCTTTATGTACGATAGGCACGTGCTCTTCCAACTGAGCTACACGTCCGGCCCTGGTTTTGTGGTTTTGTTTTGGTTCACTTGTTAGACAGGGTCTCACCAGCGTGGCCTCTAACTCGCCAAAGTCCGCCTCTCTTGTCCTCTTGAGTACTGACTGAGATTATGCCCTACCCTCTTCCCTCTTAAAGATAGGGTCTCGCTGTGTAGCCCTTTGCTAGGTTGGAACTTGCTATGAAGACTGGGTGGGCATCTTATTCACAGATCCGCCTGCCTCTGCCTCTGGAGCGCTAAGACTAAAGGTGTGCACCACTATTCCCAGCCCCCCTTTTTTGTCTTTTTTTAAAAATTCTTAATTGATTCTTTGGGGCTTTCATATCACGCACTCCAATCCCAATCACCTCCTAAGCCCTCCATATCCACCCTTTACCCCGGCAGCATTCCCTCCCAGAAGAACCCCCAAATTAATTAAAAACAAACAAACGCCCACTGCGCGCCTCTGTCTTTCCTGCCTCTCCATCACCTCTTCATCCCTCCTAGTGCCAGCCCTGGGTTTTTGTTTGTTTGGTTTTGGTTTAAATATTTATTAGCTGTGTGGTTGTGGTACATGCCTTTAATATCAGCATTCAGGAGAGAGAGGCAGGCAGATCTCTGAGTTCAAGGCCAGCCTGGTCTACGTAATGAGTTTCAGGACAGCCAGGGCTACACAGAGAAACCCTGTCTTTAAAAAGCAAAATGAAACAAAAAATATTTGGTTTTTTTTTTTTTTGCTATTTTTAGTTACGTGTCTGCGTGTAGGCGTGTACCCATGAGCACAGGTGTCCACAAGGGCCAGGGTTTTGGATCTGAGTGGCACTGGAGTTACATGTGGTTGTGAGCCACCTGACATGGGTCCTGGAAATTGAACTCGAGTCCTCTGTAAGAGCAGTACCGGCTCTTAACCACTGAACATCACTCCAGATTCTGTTTTGTTTTGTTCTGTTTGCTGTTGTTTGTGAAGATCGTAGCAAGTCTTGCCGCGTAGCTCAGGCTAGCTTCAAACTTACCATGTAGCTCAGGTTGGCTTTGAACATAGAATCCTCCTGCCTCAGCCTCTCAAGGGCTGAGTTTACAGGCATGATCTACAGAATCTGGGCAGCCCAATCATAACCAAAGTGGGAGGAGATACTCAGCAAGACCCTTGGGCCCGCGGACACCACTTGCCAGGAAGCCTCTGACAGGTAGCTTTTCCATCCGCTTGCCAATCCCTCACCAAACACTTGCTGAGAGCGCTGCTTTGCTCTTAGAGTAAACAGGGGGTTAAGTCACTCGCTTAAGGCTGTGTATGCAGTGGACACAGAATGTGAACGCAAAGATCTCTAAGAACAGGTAAATGAGGAAAATGAGGCACAGAGAGGTTGAGCAAACAGCATTAGGTCTCCCAGCAACAAAGTTAACTAGTACACTGTACGACAGAATCATCCTGACCTTCGATGCCCACTCCTGCCAAGTTCCATGGCCTTAGGCAAGTCACTGCACCTCCTCATTGTGGCATAGCCCCTGAGCAGTTGGTGCTGGGGGTGCAGACGGCTCATCTGGCTCCAGTGGATGTTCCTGGAGGGCATCAGGAGGGACATCATCAGAAGGGCAGGTGAGTGGAACAGCTGTCTGCCTGAAATCCCCAGGCCACTCTTCTTGTTGGTCCAGAACACTTAAGAACTGGGAGCCTGAGATCTCAGCACAGGCGACTACCCCACCATGAGGGGTAGAGGTGTCAAGAACAGCAGAAGGGGCTTCTAGCCATACCGTGCCCTGTGCCCAGTGTGGAATCTGTTTTACCTGCTTCTTCCTAGAATGGGTCTGGGCAGTCCCCCCGCCTTTCTTTTTTTAAACAGGGTCCTATGTAGTCCAGGCTAGCCTCAAATGCCCTATATAGCAGAGGATGATCTTGAACTTGCCATACTCTAAGATGCAGGTGAATCTTGAGCGGAACGCAGGTGAAACTATGGGGGGCAGACAGGATGACTGAGAGCTTTGGGTTTAGACAAATTCAGGTCAGGTTACCAGGAGGGTTTCCTGCTGGCAAGAGTGACCTTGGACTGGTCACTGTGCCTCAACAAGCTCAGAGCACCGACTGTATCTGCTTGGTCCCTGACCCCAGGGGCCACCACAGCCAGATTCTCCAGGGTGCTGACTGACAAAACCAATGTCACTTTTTCTCTTCATTCTCTCCCCCACCCGCAACACATACTCCTTTTTGAGACCTGCTCTCTGGTAACAGGCTGGCCTTGAACTGTGTTGATGAGGGTGATTGTAAACTTTTGAATCCTTTTGTTTCTGTCCCTTGAGTGCTGAGCTTGCAGGTCTGGGGATCGAACCCAGGGTTTCACACATGGCAGGTAAACCCTCTGCCGACTCAGCCAAATTGAATTACATCCTCAGCCCCTTCTTTTTTTCTCTCTTTCTCCGCATGTAGCCCAAGCTGGCTTCAAATTTTCAAACCTCTTCCCAGTGCTGGGATTGGAGGTATGGCCCACCCACACGAGGCAGCTAGCTTCTTTACAGCGTGGACCAGACCCTCACCAACTCCCTTGCTGCAACTCAGAGGCTGAGAGTGTGTTCCCCAAGGTGACACAGGGTCTAGGGAGCAAGGGGGGCTGAGGCATTGGCTCATGTGTGGTTCATCTCAGGCAGCAGAACAAACACTCTGTGGGAGTACGAACATGGAGCTTAGGGGGCAAAGCTAGCCTTGGGACCTGAAGCCCCACGCTACTGTGTGCTCACTGCTGGGAGCCCTTGTTTCTTCCTCTGTAAAATATTGTTAGGATGAATTGAAGTCTTACCGCTCACAGGCTTTTTCTGTAGTGTACAGTGGATAGTAGCTGCTCAGTAAATGTCGCTCCCCACCATTGGTTAGCTAATTAATGCATTTTCTAGACCCCCTTGGGCCTCGAGAGGCCATCTGGGAGATGCATCTGGTTGCTGCGTGTTAGAGGCCACTTGAAAGTGGCACTGGCCCTCCTCATCGATTCTTAGTCACAGGCCCCTCTGCAGGTGCAGCGGGCTCTCGATCCTCTGACACATCTTCCTAGCTTGAGGCTGGTTTGGCCCAGCCCCCGAAGCTTCTTTCTGGCAGCTCCCTTTTCTAGAGTGCTCTTGCAGATGCGGCCATCTGTGCCGACAGCATTCTGCTAGAGCATTCTGGTGTTCTGTCTGGTCTGTGGGAACCGGAGGCAGCTGTTGAGGGGTGGGAAGAGAGCCGAGCCAGGCCTGCCTGGGCAGTTGTGGATGCCGCAGTCTTTTCACGATTGAGGTGCAGACTTTTGGGTTTGCCTACGTCTTCCCCTTTGATCACTTAGTCCTGGAGAGATAGCCGGGTATTGCCTGTCAATCTGTCCATGCTCACCGAGCCCCTGCTGCACATTCAATCCCACCTGGCCCAGCCAGGCTTGCTTTCCAGCCATTCTGTGGACCTCAGCCTCACCTGCTGAGAGTGGGGAGAGGAGCCCAACATCTGAATATGTCCTGGGAACCAGGGTGGTGGCACGCACCTAAAGCCCAGGAGGCTCAGGAGGCTGAGGCAGATTTAAAAATTTGAGGCCATCCTGAGCAAAACAGTGACGCCCCCATGCCAAGAAAAAGATACATTATCCAAAAATTTTCCCCAGTAGTTCTGGGAAATGAACCTAGGGTGCTATTCATGTTTAGCAAGTGTTTAATTCCCCCCGTCTGGTTCGGTTTTTATTTATTTTTGTTTATTTGAGACAGGGTCTCAAATATAGGTCTGCCTGGTCTGGAATCCACTATGTAGACCAAGTTGGCTTTGAACTTGCAGAGAGATCCACCTGCCTCTGTACTGGGCTTTCACGTTTGTACCACCACACCACAGCTGACTATAAATGGCTACTTAAAAACTACTCAGCCTCATTAGCCACCAGAGAAATATAAACCAAAACCACAAGATACCATTTCATGCTGGTGGTGCTCATGCCTTTAATCCTAGTACTCTGGAGGCGGAGGCAGGTGGATATCTGTGAGTTCAAGGCCAGCCTGGTCTATCTATAGAATGAGTTCCAGGACAGCCAGGGCTGTTATATAGAGAAACCCTGTCTTGAAAACAACAAAAAGATACCACTTCGGGCTGGAGAGATGGCTCAGAGGTTAAGAGCATTGCCTGCTCTTCCAAAGGTCCTGAGTTCAATTCCCAGCAACCACATGGTGGCTCACAACCATCTCTAATGAGGTCTGGTGCCCTCTTCTGGCCTTCAGGCATACACGCAGAAAGAATATTGTATACATAATAAATAAAAAATAAATAGATAAATAAATAAAAAAGTGTCTCATGTTTAAAAAAAAATACCACTTCATATTCATGAAGATGGATAAATAAAGGAAACCAGACCTGGTATTCCCATGATTATAATTTTAAGTTCAGGTCAGCCCAGACAACATAGTGAGACCCTGTCTCAAAAAAAACAAAAAATAGTTGAATGAATGATAAGTAGTGTAGGCCAAGATGTAGAGAATTGCAGCCGTCATACATGTCTGTGGGAGCATGAGATGGTGTGGGTGCTCAGAAAGACAGTCTGACTGTCCCTCAAAATGTAAGATAGAGACCTGATGTGACCCAGCAATTGTACCCCTAGATGTATCCAACACCATTAAAACCCGCATCCAAGGGCTGGAGAGATGGCTCAGCGGCTGAGAGCTCCTGCAGCTCCCACAGGACCTAGGTTTGGTTCCTGGAAGCCACATGGCTACTAATAACCACCTACAACTCCAGTTCCAGGGGGTCTGATGCCCTCGTCTGGCCCCTGTTGACAGCAGACATGCTTGTGGCACAACATGCATAATTCAGGCTACACTGCACCCAAAAAATAAAATTAAATCTTTAAAAAAAATCTGAAAAGCTGAGGCTGGAGAGATGGCTCATCACTTAAGAGCACTGGCCGCTCTTCCAGAAGACCCAGGTTCAAGTCCCAGCACCCACATGGCAGCTCACAACTGTCTGTAACTCCAGTTCCAGGGATACCCATGCCGGCAAAACACCAATGCACAGAAAATAAAAATAAAATAAATTTAAAAATATTTTAAAAGCAACAATAAAGATCTCCACACAAAACCCCACACAGTCATCAACAGCACCTTCCCCATGCTAATTGTACAAGATGAGCTTCCCTGTGATATTTTTTTTTAAATATTTATTTATTTATTATGTATACAATGTTCTGTCTGTGTGTATGTCTGCAGGCCAGAAGAGGGCACCAGACCTCATTACAGATGGTTGTGAGCCACCATGTGGTTACTGGGAATTGAACTCAGGACCTTTGGAAGAGCAGGCAATGCTCTTAACCACTGAGCCATCTCTCCAGCCCCCTGTGATATTTTTATACACACACCAGGTGCTGTGGTCACATTCATCCTCCATTTCCTATCTTGTCTCTTCTTCCTATTCCTCAGACTGAACTGGCCCCTTCCTCTTCTCCTCCTCCTTCTCCTTCCCCTAGTTTCTGCACGTGAAAGAGAACATGCCGTATTTGTCTTTCTGAGTCTAGATACTCCACTTAACTAAAGGAAGTGTTTGTCTTTCGAGGCAGGGTTTCACGGAATAACCCAGGCTGACCCTGAACTAGAGAGCTTCCTGCCTCAGCCTCCCAGGAGCTAGTGTTACAGGCCTGAGCCAATGTGGGTGTGTGTGTGTGTGCAAGACATGCCTATGCCCTTGTGGATGTCAGAGGACACTTGAATGGAGTCTGTTCTTTCTTTCACTTTCAGGATTGAACAAAGGTAATCAGGCTCACATAACAAACATCTTTACCCCATTGGGCTCTCCTGTCTGCACTAGCCCAGGTCTTGAATTCTATCACCTGGAGACGATGACCGTGACCTAAACTCTCAGAGCCTCTGCTTCTCCATCTTTGAGGTAACTGTGCCAGGTTTCTGTCAATGTGACAAAATTCCCTAGAAAACAGTGTGTGTGTGTGTGTGTGTGTGTGTGTGTGTGTGTGTGTACGCTCAGTTCCAGAGAGCATGGGATTGTCGTTTCTGGGCCTGCCAGGAGGACACAGGCAGAACGGCTGCCCTCTTGGCAGCCAGAGCAGCAGAGTTGGAGATGGGGTGGGGACTGGTAACAAAACCCAGCCCCAAAGCACATCCCAGTGCCTGCACTCATGCCCACCTAGCACCCACTGGGCTCGGGACTCATTGGTTGATTGGTGACTGAGGAAGTGAGGGCAGTGCCCGCTTACCCAGTCCTCTCTGTGGAGCCGCCAGCTGGGGATCAGGCCTTCCACACTTAAGATTTGGGGGCATTTCATATCTAGACCATAACATTGGGCTAACTGAACCCCATTTTCAGAAGTCATGAAGATGAAGGAGGGGGCCACATACCTGCTGACATCACATCCAGCAGGGCCTCAAACACACTCCGGCACCGGAGGCCCTGCTGGGGCTACACTTATGCCCATGTGGAGCACTGGCCAGGCCACAGCTCCCGCCCGAAACATTCTTGTGTCTCAGTCAGACCATAATTTATCCATAGTTTAAAATCTGGGGTGTGAGGACAGACCTGAGAGAGCCCTGGAGATCATTGGCGAGTCAGCATCTCTCCACACCTGCCAGGGCCCATCGCTGGCTCCCATCACACCCTGCATCCTGGGATGATTTGGCCATTGTGATGTAGCTGAGGAACTGAGGCCCGGTGTTTGGGGGATATTTGGTCACACTGTGAACCCTGTTAGCATTTGTGTTAATTAAATAAAATTAACCGTAAATCAAGAGGCTGAGTTAGTAACTAGTTGACAGAAAGTAATCTTAGAGCATCAGAGGGCATCGGAAAGAGATGGAAAGGCACACCGGAAGTAGTAAGAAGGGATTCTGAGTGGTCTGACTTTTCTTGTTTTGATGGAGCAGAAGGATAGAAGGATGGGCTTTTGGGGAAAAGCCAGCAAAGAGAGAAAGTTAGCTAGTTGCTACTCAGCCTCTCTGAGCTAGCAGGTTCTCACCCCAGCCTTAGAATCTGGAGACTTATTTATAAATAGAAGAATAGAGATTTAGCTAAAGGTACCTTTACCACCAGCGACAGAGCTGGTGCCTGCAGGAACAGAATCCTGCCAGGCTGTAGCCTAAGCAGCCGGGCTGCTGCCATAGAAGCAGCTGGTAACAGCAGAGTCGCAATTGCTGGCCAAAATAGCAGGAGATTAAGGCACAGCCACTGTGCTGAAGATAAAACAGCCTGGAGACAACAGTCCTGCTTGGTTTTCCTGGGCTCATTGGCTGAAAGTCAAGTTGTAGCTGCTACTTGGCCCCAAGGAAGAGGCGGCTTCGTAAGATTGTTGTAATATCTACTTGAGGGACCTCCATTTTGTTTCTGTGGGCAAAGGGAACCCAAAAGGCTGGAGAGTTACTGCTCTATTATTTCAAATATGGATTTCTTTTCCACTTATACTCTGGCATATTGGTGGTTTTTAGTTTGCTTATTTTTTTTTTTTGTGGATGTGTTGGGGCTCAAACCCATGGTATGCTAGAACAGCACCCTACTTCTAAAACACAGTCCTAGCCCTAGTAGGGCTTCTCACTTTCTCTTTTAAAATATCATCATCATCATCATCATCATCATCATCATCATCATCATTATTATTATTAATGACAGGATCTCTATATATAGTCCTGGAAGGCCTTGAACTCACTTTGTAGACCAGGTGTGGCCTGTCTCTGTTTCCTAAGCACTGGGATTAAAGGCATGTGCTACTACACCTGGCTTTAAAGATTTATTTTTATTTTTGAGTGTATGTGCCTCTCTGTCCCTCTCCCTCCCTCCCTCTCCACCTCGTGTGTGTGTGTGTGTGTGTGTGTGTGTGTGTGTGTATACTGTGCAGGTACCAGATGAGTGCAGGTACCTGTAAGGTGTTGGATCCCCTGGAGCTGAAGTCTCAGGCAGTTGTGAGTATCCCATCATGGGTGCTGGGAACTGAACCCAGGCCCTCTGGAAGAGCAGCCAATGCTCTTCATCATGAGCCACCTCCCCAGCCCCTCTGCATCTTCTTTAAACTTAACTAGTTCCCTATGTTAGGGACCTGAGGACCTCACTATCAGTACCCTGCTTGCCTCCCTGTTGGTGGGTGGGTGGGTGTATAAATTAAATAAATTAGGCCTTTTCCCTTTCTGGGTTGGGGCTCAAAAACTCAAGGCCTCTCACATGGTAGGCAAACACTTTACCACTGGACTACTCCCCCGCCCCCAGCTGTAATTGGGGTGCCTCAAGCCTCACCCTAGAACTCCTGTGAAGAATGTATGCTGATTCCTCCAGCACAGAGGCCCACAGGCCTGACATGGAAACAATTGTCCTTTGGTGACAGGACTGTGAGCCTCAGGTTCACGCATGCAGGGAGCCAAGGAGGAGTGGCCTAATATAGGCCCTGGCCATCCAACCCCACATGTTCCTCTCAGAGCCAGGAGGAGCATCAGTTCCCCAAGTGCTGGGGAGAGCAGTAGAGATAAGAAGCCCGGGCCTCTGTACCTAGTGACTGGCAGAGGGGGAAGGGAATCCCACTGTCCGCTCAGGCCTGGTCCCTCCTGTGCTCCGCTGGAGGCAGCTGCTCTGTACCTTGCATGCACAGCTACCACCTGGCTTGCATCCTGTCTTTCCCTGTCCTCTGACTCCTCCCTTTCATCATATTCAGCCTCTCCTCCAGGATGGCTACCTAGCAATGGGATCTCAGCCTCCCCTGGAGTCCTGTAAACCCTGGCCTGAATCCCAGCCCATTCTCTGGCCAGCACTGTGACACTGGGCACTTTGACCTTGGACAGGTGACAATGCCTTTCTGAACTTCATTCATCCTCCTCAAACTGAGCTTCCAACCCCAGGGTTAGAGCAAGCTCGAGTCTGATTCTGAGGCCCCACGTGTTTGCTTTGGTCCTCTGAGCCAGTCACTCAGCCTCTCTGGCCCTGGTGTTGTCATCGCAGAAGGAGCCCACACTAGCTCATCAGAGATTTAGGAATTAACTGGGGAGATGCGGGAGAAATGCTCAGAGCCCTGGCAGGGAAAGGGCAGGTGCTGGATTTGTTGTCTGCCATCAGGCCATGATCCTGGCCTTCGGGATGGGGTTCTGCGGCTCCTCCTGAGCACCAGGTCCTTGGCCTCTTGAATCTTATCCAGGTGCCTGTCCCTCTGGCCATCAGTCTCTGCTCCGCACACACACACACACACGCACACATGCGCGCGCACACACACATGTGCACACATGTACACAGTGGATGCTGATGTCTGCTGAACAAATTAAAAGAGCAAACACAAGCCGGTCAATGGTGACACATGCCTTTAATCCCAGACCTCAGGAGGCAGAGGCAGGTGGATCTCAGTGTGTTAAAGGCTAGCCTGGTCTACAAAGGCAGTTCTTGGACAGCCTCCAAAGTTACAGAGAGAAATCCTGTCTCAAAAAACAAAAACAAAACAACAAAAAAGACCACAAGCACATGAGATGAAGACCACAAAGCTCCAGATTTTGTTGGGGAAAGGAAGGCTTATCTATTCACTTGCTCACTCACCCACCCACTCACCCACCCACCCACCTACCTACCAGAGGCTTCCAGGCACTGAGGGGTTTGCAGTAAGAAAGGAAAGGTCCTGGCCCTCTGAAGCCTATGCACAAGAGCAGTGGTTCTCAACCTGTGGGCTGCGACCCTTTCACGGGGGTCACATATCAGAAACCCTACATATCAGATATTTATATTACAATTCATAGCAGTAGCAAAATTACGGTTTTGGAGTAACAATGAAATAATTTTAGCATTGAGGGGTCACTCACTACAACATGAGAAACTGTATTAAAAGGTCACAGCATTAGGAAGGTTGAGAGCCACTGCTCTAGAGGGGGAATAGAGGCCCACGAGAGGGTGCTCTGGAGTGGGGAGGTGACAGCATGGAAGCTGGTGAGAAATGCCAGGGAGACAGAGCAGAGGGAGAGGTGGGGTCATGGTCAGGATGTCATCTGAGACAGGGTAGCCAGGGACAGCCTCTCAGAGAAGGTGGCCTTGAGTAAAGAGTCCTGGCGGGTGGAGTTACTGTTCCTTCCTTGGAGGTCTACAGGGAAAATGGAGGGAGGGCCTCCCCCCACCCCCCACCAGCTCAGAGTCCAGAGGGGACAGAATGCGTGAGCCCGTCCTTTGTGCTCAGACAGGCAGAAGGTTCTCAGTGACGAACCCTGAGGCAGCCTGGGGAATAAAGGAGCAAGAAGGGAGGAGACAGAGGAACTGTGGAAGGAAAGACACTGGCAGGGGGGCTGGCAGGTGGTTTTGAGCCCCATGGAGGGTCTGATGGGCTGGAAGGTTCATTGCAAACAGACTGGGAAGGGGAATCATAGTCCCTTGGACCTCCCTCCTCAGCACCAGTTCCTTACACAGTATGCCTGCCCCATGGTTACAAAGAACACGGATTAATGTTATTATTTCAGTGGTGGGGCCGAATCCAGGGCTATCCTATCACTGAGCTACATTACCAGCTCTGGAAAATCGTTTCTAAGAGCTGGAATGTAGCTCAGAAGGCAGAGACCTCGGTTCATCCCCAATACAACAATTAAAGGAAGGTTTGGGAGAGAGCTGGAGCACTGCTTAAGAACACAGAGGACCTGGGTTCAGTTCCCAGAACCTATACGAAGCTCATAACCATGTAACTCCAATTCCATGGAATTCAATACCTCTTCTGGTCTCCATGGATTCTGTACATACCCGGCACACAGACATACATGCAGGCACAACACCCATACACATAAAAATAAATAGATCTTACAAAAAATGTGTAAAGGATTTTTTTTAAATATTTATTTATTTATTATGTATACAATATTCTGTGTGTATGTCTGAAGGCCAGAAGAGGGCACCGGACCTCATTACAGATGGTTGTGAGCCACCATGTGGTTGCTGGGAATTGAACTCAGGACCTTTGGAAGAGCAGGCAATGCTCTTAACCTCTGAGCCATCTCTCCAGCCCGTGTCAAGGATTTTTTAAAGGAAGATCTGGGGTGTAGGTTAGTGGCACAGCTCTTGTCCAGCATGCATGAGGCTCTGGGTCAAATCCCAGCACTCAAGGAAGAGTGGATCTCTGTGTGCTCCAGTCCCATTGGCTCTACATAGCGAGTTCCAGGCCACCTAGGGACACACAGTGAGACTGTATCTCAAAAAGCAAACAAAATCCATAGTGTAGAGATTATAGCCACGGCTTAAGGGTCCAAAGCACTTTCTGCTCTTGCAGTAAACCCAGGTTGGGTTCCCAGTACCCTCTTGGTTGTCTGTAACTCCTGTTCCAGGGAATCCAGTGCCCTCTGAGGACCCCAGGCATGTAAGTGGTACATAGACATACATTCAGGCAAAATATTCACACACATAGAATAAAATAAAAATATTTAAATTTAAAAAACATGGTATATACAGTTGTGAAATTGTCATATGAAAATCTATTAGCATATATAATTAATATATGCTAATTAAAACATTAAAAAGCAGAGGAAACACAGCCTGGAGGTCAGCCCACCAGCGACAACCACTCCGAAGGGCTCAAGTCACTTTTTTGTCACATGGCAAATGATCAGGGTAAGAGGAAAGCTGGCAGACTTCGGCTTCACGACGGGCTGGAACTGCAGCTCAGCAGTAGGACACTCTATGTGCAAGTCCCTGGATTCAATCTCTGATACTACAAAATGAGAGGCAATCCTAGTTTTATTTATATATTTATTTTTAAAGGCTATTTGTTTACGTATCTTATGTATATGAATGCTTTATCTACATGTATGCCTGCCCAACAGAATAGGGCATCATGTCCCATTAGAGATGACTGTAAACCAGCATGTGGTTGCTGGGAATTGAACTCAGGACCTCTGGAAGAGCGGCCAAGGCTCTTAACTGCTGAGCCATCTCTCTAGCCCCTTATTTATTTATTGCAATTAACAAGTTAATTCTCTTGTGTGCCTGTGGTACGGATGGCGCCCAGAGGACTTGTGGGTGTCGGTTCTCTCTCTTCTACCGTGTGGGTTATGGGGATGGAACTTGGAAGCAGGTACCTTTCCTGGCTGAGTCACCCTGTTAGTCCCATTGTTTTATTTTATTTGTTTAAAACTTTTAAAACATTTAATTTATGCAGGGGTGCGCATGTGCCATAGTCCCTGCATATGTGACAGTCAGAGGACAACTTGCAGGAGTTAGTTCTCTCCTTCTACCTGTGGGTCAAATACAGGTCATCAGGCTTGCTTCTAAGTGCCTTTACCTGTGGAGCCATCTTGCTGGTTCTATTTATTTTATTATATTTTATTTTATTTTATTGAGTCCTGTCGCATGTAGCTGGGGCTGGCTTCAAGCTCACTGTGTAGCTTAGGCTAACCTTAAACTCCTGATTCTCTGCTTCCATCTCTCAAGAGGTGGGATTATAGTCCTGTAAGACCACGTCTGTCTTAAACAAACACAATTAATACAAATTGAATGGAGCTCCTTCAGCGGCCACAGTCAGAGCAGTTAGTGTCTGTTCCTGTGGTGGTTTTCTAGTCCTGGGGCTGGGGGTTGTGCCTCTTGTTGTCTTCTGATGATAACAATGTAGCAGGCAGCCTCCTTTGCAGGGAACTCTATGGTCTCATTGCTAATGGTTATTTTGTGTTTTTGTTATTGTTGGTGGAGATGTTGTTTTGTTTACTGATCAGTTCCAAGACAAGAGGTTGTCTGCTTGATTCCTACTACAAAGTGAGAAGCAACCCTACTTTTTATTTGTTTGTTTTTAAAGGTTATTTGTTTACATATCTTATGTATATGAATGCTTTGTTTACATGTATGCCTGCCCAACAGAAGAGGGCATCACATCCAATTATAGTTAGCCCTGCTAGGCCTAGAGCCCTCAAGGTAGCCAAAGGTGTGGGTTCCCAGGAGCCATGAATCCCTGGACCCGGGCAGTGCCTGGGCCTAGCTATAAGGGACAGCCAGGACTTTGTGAAGGTCTCAAGCTGCCCCCATGGCCAGCCTCTTTGTCCATGCTCATAACCACCACTAGTTCTTTCCAGAAGGAAGTCTCCCCAGATCTCCTCCATCCGAGTGCAATCTCTCTCTTTCTCTCCCCTCCTCTCTGTTTACTCGGAGGTCAGGTTCAAGCTAGAGCTGGCTCCATTCAGTTCAGGTGAACATTTACCGAGAGAGGAGTGAGGAAGAGGAGAAATGAACGAAGAAATGAAACTGACTCTCCTAGGGGAGATCCAAGCGCTGGGGACCAGGGATGCCTTCTTGAGTGGGAAAGCAGAGGTCCGAAACACCAGAGGGGACCAAGGCCAAGCACGCTATAGAAGGAAAAGTACCCCAAATCCTGGAGCCCCTAATGTAAATCCAAATCCTGTCTGTTGCTTACAAGCTGTGTGACAGCCTAAGTTCTCTGTGTCATGTCTTTTTTTTTTTCACAAAAAAATTAGGATATGGTTGAAGATGTGTGAATGAAAAGAAGAAATAAAAAGGAAGGACATGACTGCTCCTAGGTGTGGTGGAGGAGAAAGTTTATTGCAGATAAAAGCATCTGGGAGAGGCCAAAGTGGACATGACAACATGACCCTGATGGTGGTGGTGGTGGCGGGCAGTGGCGGGGGGGGGGCATACTAAGAGACCAGGAGGGTAGAGGGTAGATCCACACCAGTACCACCACCATCAAACACACACACTTACGCCATCACCATCAACCCCCCCCCCCAACACACCCCTCACATGCACACCATCACCAAACACAAACCAGGGTAGTAACTATTTATCCTTTCTCCACTTTCTCCCTTCAAACACTTCCTGGAATCCAGCTATGGGCCCAGGAGAGCCTGAGAGGAAGCTGGCTGCCTGGACGCAGCCAATAGGCGTTTAGCTGGACCCTGGGCTTGCCGCTGCAGCCCTGTTCATAGTACTCCCCTGCCAAACTGCTGTGGGTGTTTGAGAACAAATGAGGTACATGCTAGTGAGTAGCTGATGTCATTGTCCCCAGAGAGAAGCGGTCCCCATCGGTGGACACTAGGCTTGTGCTAGCCAACCACAGGGCAGTGGAGAGTGTCTTCCCCTCCAGTGCCCTTTGGGGGAGGACCAACTTTTGTGATTTTCCTTGGACAGAGGAATGATCACCCTAGGTCCCTTTTTCTGTAATAAGGGTCCAACTGTCTGTAACAGGCATCCATCTGTCTGTCAAGGGGGCTGGCATGCTGGAAAGACCACAATACAAAATTCTGGCTATATAAATCTTTGTTTGCTTATTTATTTAGAGTTGGGTCTTGCTATTAAGCCCAGGCTGGCTTTGAACTCTGGGTCCCCTGACTCAACTAGCCCAGGCACCATGCCCAGCTGGTTACACTGACTGTGAAGGGCATTAGCATGGCGTGGCATTCCAGGCAGAAGAATGAGCCAGTTCTCATGCACCCCCGTGGATGAAGTGGAGATATGTACTTTCAGTGAGAAAAACAAGGTATAAAAACAGTATTTGGGGTATGCCACACTAGACACAAGTGCGAGAACACACACGTGCACGTGTGAACACACATGTACACACACAGGGCACTGGTGTCAGGAGGAAGTTGAGGAAGCCCCTGCCCTTTGCATGGTTCCTACTTTATAAACCCCTTGTTTGCAAAGTCTGTTAGAACACTGCCCCCCAACATCTATGCAGCAAAACCCCACTCCGTACAAAATTAAATGGTCAAAGTTACCAAGTCAAAAAAGGAAGGGGGGCTTATGGGCTAGGGACATTGCTTAGTTGGCAGGGTGCTTGCTTAGCACCTGGGTTTAATCATGCCAACATGGCATAATTGGGTATGGTGGTATACTCCTCCAATCTCAGGACTTGGGAGGCAGAGGCAGAAGGATGAGAAGTTCAAAGTCTTTCTAGGTTGCGAAGAGTTGGAGCCCTTGAATATATAAGGCTCTGTCTCAAAAAGAGGGGGAGCAGGCTCGTTAGGTCCCAGGAGCCAGGAGTGCCCCATGGGAAGTCTCTGCATTCTTCACCCCTGACTTGCTGACTTCTGGGTGTTCAGGGACGCAGATGGGCTGCTCTTTCCTCCTGGGGAGGAGGCCCTGGGGGCAGCAGATACAAGGACATGAGTGCTCAAGGAGAAAACAGCTGGGAGGAGAGCTGCATCCTTCACACAGCATCTGGTTGGAAGGCGGGGGGGGGGGAGCTGTGGGGACCAGGTCACTATTCTGCAAACATGTCCAGGGTCATCTCTTGTCACAGAGGCCTTCCTTGCCTGGAGGGATGGAGATGGGCCCACCCTACAGGGCAATACACTGCTGTTACCCCCTTAGTTGACTTAGGAAGATGGTCCTGGTCAAGCCTGAGACACCCAGGCCTGCCTGCCTGCCTCATAAAGATGCTGACTCCCAGGTCATGTTGGACCTCATCCTGCTTCAAACTCCCAGCCACGTGGTCAGGCTCTTTCCTTTTAAAGTTCTTTGTTTTCGTTTTGTCTTTTTGAGATAGGTTTCTCTGTGTAGCCCTGGCTCTCCTGAAACTTGCCCTATAGACCAGGCTGGCCTTGACCTGCCAGCCTCTGCCTCCCAAGTGCTGAGATTAAAGGAATGTGCCACCACCACCCAGCTCTGTTTTTTTGAAGTTCTTAGCATCATATATACTTCAGGAAAATCTCATTGTAAAATCTCAAACATTAATACAATACAGCCAATAAAGACCAATCAACTTATTTCCTGAACTCTGCCCCTCAAAATGTTTTTAGTTGGTGAGAAGCATATACATTTTTCTGTGGTGGGCACATAGCCATTCATGCTACACCTGTGTTATCCAAGTCTGGGTCCAGGTCCTGCTATTATGTGTACATGTCTGTCTAGGCATGCTTCTCATGGAAACACTAACACCCATGTTAGACGTTAGATGCAAGATGCCCTATATTTCACTGGACACCTCACGGACATTTTTGTGTGTGTCATTACATATACAGTCACTTCCTTGTTGTAGCTGGGGAGTCCTCTTCCTCTGCCTCCTCTTCTTCCTCCTCTGGCCTTCCTTTTCCTTTGAGACGGGGTGCCTCCTGTGTTGTTCAGGCTGGTCTCAAATTCCTAGGCTCAAGTAACCCTCCTGCCTCAGCCTCCCAAATAGCTGGGACTATAGGTGCCTGCCACTGTACAGAGTCTGTGCACCGTTCCATGATGTGAGCCGATCCCTCATTCCTCTGTTCTCATCCTGACTTTATTTATTCTTCCTTGGAATGCTGGGGATGGAGCCCAGGCCTCTGTGTGCCCTGGGCCAGGGCTCTACCACTGTGTTGCACTCCCAGATCTGTCCAGTTTGTGGTCAGTAAATATTTAACTCATCTCCCACTGTTTCGCTTCTGCAAGTTTCATTGCAGTTTCACTGCGAGCTGAAGGAGTTGGTGCTCGCTAAACCCCTGACTTCTCAAAGTGCATGGGCACTCAAAGCAAATTGCCCTCCACAATATCTGATGTCCACCCTATGCCGTCCACTCCTGGAGTCAAGGGGTTCTCCTGCCTCAGCTTTCCTATAAGGCATGGACCAGTGCATCTGGTATGCTGAGACAACTTTAAGACATTTTTAAATGATATTTATTTATTTATTATTATTGTTATGGGTGTGCATTTGCAAGTGCTATGCCATGTAGGTGGGGTCAGAGGTAACTCACAGGAGCTGGGTCTTTCCTACCATGTGGATCTTGAGGAGTGAGCTCAGGTCATCAGGCTTGGCTCTAAGCCACTTTATCTGCTGAGCCATGTCAGGGCTCTGGGTTGACAATTTTGGTGTTTGTTTGTTTGAAGTAGGGTCTCACTTTGCAGCTCTGGATGGCCTAGAACTTATTATGTAGACCAGGCTGGCCTTAAACTCTCAGTGATCTGCTTGCCTCTGTCTCTGGAATGCTGGTATCAAAGGTATACACCACCACTCTTGGATCTGGGTTGACTTTAAAATTTTTTTCTAATTTTATTTTATATGTGTATGAGTGTTTTGCTTATATGTATGTATGTACATCACATGCATGCCTGGAAGCCAGAAGAGGACATAGCATTCCCTGGAACTGGAGTTACAGATGGGTGTGAGCATGATGTGATGGCAAAGACTCAAACCCGGGTCTTTCAGTGTTCTTAACCACTGAGCCATCTCACCAGTCCCTGGCTTGACTTTTAAAAGCCAGATAACCTTCCAGGCATCTTGGCTTGCCCTCCCCATAGGAAGGGTCTGTGACCTCCTGCCTGGGGTGATTTCAGCAGCAAGGGGAGGAAGTCCTCTCTCTTTACATCTCTGCACCTAAGGGACATTTGCTTGTGGTTCCTTCACAAAGAATGGGGCTGGGGATGGCTTGCCCCTCTAGGAGTCCTCAGTGTCTCAGTGCCCTGGATGCCTGACTTCCTGTCACAAAGGCTGAGATGGAAAGGAGGGGGGCAAAGAGGAAGGACTTGAGAAGGGGGAAACAAAGGGGGCCAAAGGACCCCTCAGTGCTGGCCCGTTCATGCCCAGAGCAGGTGCCATGATTGCTCACTCTGAGGAGCAGCATGGTCTCACAGGATAGGCTGAGCAAGGTTCAGCTAAGACAGCCCTACAAGGCACAGTGTGGACCTAGTCTCCTAGCATCCTGCTCTATCAGCACATGGTGACCTATACCAGGCTTATCTCCTACTAGCATTCACAGAATTCGGACCCGAGCAGCCACAGCCACGGCCACAGCCACGGGACCAGTGGCTACAAGCACTGGGATGTGTGCTAGAACATCTACTCATGTCTGCAATGCCTCTATAAGAAGGGGCGGCGGGAGCATGACTCCCAGGGGGGCAGGATCTGTGGGGAGAACTTTCCAGGTAGCAGGAACAGACTGAAGAAAAGCTGTACTGGTAGCGATCCCCACCTGATGGTGAAGCCAAGCCTGGCCCAGGTCTCCGTGTGATGGCACAGCTGGATGAGAGGAGACCAGGCTGGTACTGTGGTGTGAAAGCAACACAGGGTAGCTCAAGGCTGGACTTGATCTTCTTTTCATTTGTGGTCGGAGAGAGCTCTAGCACTGGCTCGGCTGTCATCACTCGCTTTCAAACTCCTAAAGACACGGACGCCATCACCTCCAGCCAGTCAGTTACAAAGGTGCTAGGCTGGGTCTTCATGGGCACAAGGCGAAGACTAGGGACTCCCGGTGAGTGCTTGGAGCAGCAATGAATCTACTCTACAGGAAAATGAGACAGTGGGGGAGGGAAGAGAAAGGGAAATTGGATGAAGGGACAGAGGACAGATGGAGAGTAGATGAAAACATGTACAGAGGGACAAATGATTTGGGGCAAAGAAGCATGAAGATGTTCTGGCCATTGGACAGAGAGGACGGGTTGGTGTCAGGGGTGCTTCGATGCACTTGACTTGAGCTTTCCAGGCAGAAAGTAGGATCAGAGTGCCCAGTGTGCTCCTAGTTACTGGGCAATGGGTGGGGATGGCAGAGGCTGCAGGAGCTGTGCTTGAGGCAGTGGAAAAACACTAGAGGCTTCTTAAGGACCATCAGGGCTGACCTTGGACCCTAGGCTGGGAGGAGAAAGGGAGGATCACTTGGTGGGCCTTGGGGAATGACGATGACAGGTTCTGGGTGCTGGAAAGGAGAAGGCAGCCACAGGCTGTGAGTATGATGATTTCTTCTTGGTTGTTTTATTTTTTTCTTGTTTCAGTTTCAAGACAGTTTCACTATGTAGTCCAGGCTTTCTGAGCTTTACTGCCTTTGCCTCCAGAGTCCTGGGGATAAATGTGTGGGCTGCCACAACTCCCTGATGGAAGTGTCCTCTGGGAAGAGGGTCTCAATAAGGATCATCTAGATCAGGCTGGCCAGTGGGCATGTCTGCTTGGAAGGGCTTTATCTTGAGTACATTAATTGATGTGGGAACATCCAGTCCAAAAGTGGAAGGCTTGAGTTGGGTTTGGGTTCTGTACTGGGTAGGAGCGGAGAAAGTGAACGGAGTGTGGGCATGGCCTCTTTCCTCTCTGCTCTGGACCGTGGAGTGATGTGATTAGCCGTTAGTTCTTGCTGCCTTGACCTCCCTGCCATGACGGACTGTAACTACAACCGTGAGCTACAATAACCCTTCTTCTCCCATTAAATGCTTCCCGTCAGGATGTGCTGTCCAGCAACAGAAAAGGAACCAAAACACTGAGCCTTCATTTCTCCATCTCTATGTAGAGACAATAGAACCTTCTTCACAGAGAAATTTCAGAGTAGAGACCTCCTGAAGAGGGACAGCCATAAAGGAATTAAAGGCTTGGTGTGTGGCTCAGTGTAAGGTATTTCAGCATACATGACACTCTTCCCCCAGCTTTGCGGGGAGGGGAAACGATGGGACATCCTGGATACTGTATCTACAAGCCTTAGTGCATGAAATGCACTGTTTTTTTTTCTTTTTTAATTTTATTTCTATTTATTTCATATATATGAGTGTCTTACCTGTGCATATTGCATGCAGTGCCTGTGGAGGCCAGAAGAGGGCGTCAGAGACACTGGAACGGGTGTCATCCTCAGTTATGTGCTATGTATGTGCTATGTGGGTGCTCGGGAACAGAACCCAGGTCCTCTGCAAGATCAGCAAATGCTCTTAATTGCTGAGTCATCTCTTTAGTATCCAGGTACTCTTTTTTTTTTTAAATTAATGTAGTTGTCTATTGAATGTGTTTATATTTGTTTTTTGTTTTGTTTTGTTTTGTTTTTCGAGACAGGGTTTCTCTGTAGCTTTGGTGCCCATCCCAGAACTAGCTCTTGTAGACCAGGCTGGCCTCGAACTCCCAGAGATCCGCCTGCCTCTGCCTCCCAAGTGCTGGGATTAAAGGCGTGCGCCACCACCGCCCTGCCTTGAATGTGTTTATGAATGTGTGTGTTTGAGAGTCTGTGGTGAAGCACTTGCGTGCAGGTGCCCGGATCCCTTGGAACCGGAATTACAGGTGCTTGTGAGCTACTTGACACGCATGGGTGCCTGGAAACTGAGCCTGGGTCCTCTTAACAGTGAGTGCTCTCAATCTCTAGCTGCACCCCCCCCCCCCCACAGCACCATTTTGCGAGAGGGGGCATAGGTGTCAGGGTTTCTCTGTGTAGTCCTGGCTAACCCGGAGCTTACTGTGTAGACCAGGCTGTCCCCGTGTCAGAGGGCCGGTATTTGAGGGGTACACCACCATGCTTGGTGTCAGGCATTCTTTGTTGCTCATCTGGCCCCACCTCTTCTGTTAATGCTGCCTGGCACACATTGTCATCTGGATGAATGTGAACCCTATAAATGTGTAGCCCAGATTCTAACTGGTCTTAATAATAAAAGCCGGAGTCAGATATTAGGGGTGAAATCTCAAGGATGAGAGAAGCAGAGTGATCAGCCACTAGAGAGACCTCTACCAATGCTCACACTGAAGGGGCACTCCTGTCCTCAGATAGAATTCCCAGACTTTACCTCAGACTGCATCCTCAGACTGCATCTGTCTCCACCAAACCTCAGATTGCACTGGACCCTTGTCTCCTCCCACCTTATATTCCTCTCTCCACCCAGCCATATCACTCCTGTCTCCACCTCCCTACTGCTGGGATTAAAGGCATGTGATCCCAAGTGTTGTAGCCCAGGGTGGCCTTGAACTCACAGAGATCCCCCCCCCCCTCTGTCTCGCTGCTAGTCCTGGGATTAAAGGTGTGTGCCACTGCCTGACCTCAAGTGGCTTAGCTCTGCACTCTGATCTTCAGGCAAGCTTTATTTGTTAAAACACAAACAAAATATCTCTACACAATGGCTGGTGGTGCTGACTTGTGGCATGCCCTGCTGCCCCACTCGTGATTCAAATGGCGTGCAGTTCCCTGTAGATGCGGCCAGCTCAGAACTCTCCTACACAGAAACACAGTTCTTCCTGCACACACACAATACACCTTGTGCTGACCCTAGCCACCCAGACTCTGCTAGCCAAGAGCTGGGAAGTGCAGTAGGCTTTGGGCCTGGGACTGCCCGTGCCTTAGTTTCTGATCTGTAGGACAGAACTGACAATCTGACTTGACAGTTCCCAAGGGCCTTGTTTGTCTCCCGCCCCCTTCCTCGCCCTCTGGCTTGTGTTCCTAGTCACCTTACTGCTAAAGAGTGTAGGGCCCTGCCCAGACCAGAGGGACTGGCAAGAAGTTTGAATTTTACTGTATTCTCCCCCACTGCAGCCCCCAGTGATGGGTGCTTGACATCCATCCTTCTCCCTACTCTACCTGGATAAGTCACCTCACTTCAACAAGCCTCAGTTTCCCAGTCTGGGGTGACTGCTCCCTCTTCTGTCTAGTGTCCAGGCTGCTGGAAGCTAGCCTGAGCTGTGGGATCGGAAAGGGCTTTATAGTCGGGAAGATTCATTGTTGTGACCACAGGAGTGACAGCTAACGAACATGAAAACTGAGATGCCCCATCCCAAAGGCTGGAGCCCTGGGGTTTGGGGCTGAGTAGACACCCCCCACCCAAGGGCCTTAACACCCACCAGCACCAGCCTGGGCTCTCCTTCAGCAGAGTGGATATCTGTCCCCCACCCCAGGCCCTGTTTTATCTTTGTTGGGGTTTCTATTGCTGTGACAGAGCACATGGACCAAAAGCAGTTTGGGGAGGAAAGCGTTTCAGTCACCTCAGACTACAATCCATTTCTGAGGGAAGTCAGGGCAGGAAGTTAGGGTGGAACCTGGAGGCAGGGACTGGAGCGTAAGCCGAGGAGGCTGCTTCCTGACTCAGTCCTCATGGCTGGCTCCCCTAGCTTTCTTTTTTAGCACCCAGGACTACCCGCCCAGGGGTGGCACTACTCCCAGTGAAGTAGGCTCTCCCCATCAATCAGCTATCAAGAAAATGCCCCCAGGCAAGCTGGTGGGTGTGTTTTCTCAGTTGAGGTTCCCTCTTCCTAAATGACTCTAGCGTGTGTGTCAAGTGGACACAAAACCAGGCAGCATGGTGACCGTGGAGGGGGAGGGGGAGAAAACGCAGCCTCTCACCCCCACATCCTGTCCGTTCTTCTTCCTCTTCCTCTGTGACCCACTACCCTCCCCTGCCACCTTCCCTACTTCTCCTGGGTCCGCTCCATGTCCACTCTGCCTCAGGAACCCCTAGATACCAGGATCTGGGCACATGTCCCCTGCCAAGTACCCTGCAAGGTCAGCCCGTGCTGAGCACCGGGAGGCCAAGGGGAGGGAGATAGTGTCCTTGTACTCTGCTGCCCTCTGATCCAGCTACTGTCCCAGAGCCCACGTGCTGCTGTGGTACACCCCACGCCTTATCACAGGAAGCCATCCCAGGGTCTCTTCCCTTAGGCCATCTGTCCTTCCCTCTACTCTGACCTGTCCTTCTGCCTCTGTTGAACCTTCCTCAGGCCCCTCTTTCCTGCTGTCCCCTGCTGACGGGGTGAGGAGACCCCTTTCTCTTTGAGAGTGAACTTAAGTCCTATCTGTGCAGGTGTGGGGGGACTGTGAGCCTGTAAGGCAAGAGCACCCTGGTTTCCCAGGTGCACTGAGCCTGGCTGGGTGCACCTCCTGCTACTCTTGAGATGTGTGCTGGACAGCTGACTATGAGTAGACACCCCTCGCCACTCTCCGCATGGCCACCCGGGGCAGTTAGGAGTCTATGTGACTTCAAGCAGAGCCAGACTGAGCTATATTTAGACACCAGGGCCAGGGCAAGCTTCTGGGGTGGAGGAGGTGGCAGAGCCCTGCAGCGGGGCCCCAGGGGACTCCTTGTGCAGTGGGACAGTCGCTGTGTGAGAGGCCAGAGTCATTACACTCCCACAGGCTCCCCTACCCAGGAAAGGCAGGGACAGCTTCCCTTCGCCCCTGGAGGCTCTCAGGCTGGCTTCATGTGCAGCTAAAAAAAAAAAAAAAAAAAAAAAAAAAAAAAAAAAAAGAGCGGGTCTGGTTGGCCAGTTCTAAGTTGGGGCTCCTTTGGTCTGTCTGTCTGCATGTCTTCTCTCCCTTCCTCTTCAGTGGGCACCTAGCCAGGCTAACTGGGTGTGGCCAGTGGGGAGCCCAGGAGGGGCTGTCCTAGCCCTGGCCACCAGCTAGCTACCCAGCTCTGGGGCGGGACGGAGGCAGGATGGATGTTCGCAATAATTACCCAGCTGCAGCCTCCTCAGAGCGGCAGCCATAGCAACGGGGCTGGCGCCCCAGCCGCGGCCAAGGGGCAGGGGGAGACATGGGCGCCTTGGGAAGGTCGGTGAGGGTAGCCGTAGGCACAGCCCCCACCTCTCTCTGTTGGCACCCTCACTGGCCCACCCATCTCCAGGGGCGGGGGTGGAGGTTTTGTCTGTACTGGGAGGCTGGCACAGCCCAGGGAGGCTGGCACAGCCCAGGGGAGGGTCAGGAGAAGCACTATTCCCTTTGCCAGGGCCTGTGGGGCAGGGAGAGCAGGTATGGGGGGGCAGGTGAGCCCAGAGTCCCAGTACTTAGAACTTAGCTGGGCCCATGCATGTCCCCCTCTTCAGCTGCTGGCCATGGACCCAGGACAGCTAATCTTACCACCCACAATGCCATCCCTCTCCGGGAGGCAACACCCCTGTGGCTGCTAGCCTTCCCTGGGGAAGGATGTTTATGGCTCACTCACCCAGGTCCTCTCACAACAGGCACAGAGTTGTTTTGGGCAGGATTGGCTCTGTCTGGGGGGGGTTTGCCTGTGAGGGAGAGGGCCTTAGGACCCCCAAATCACCCCCCCCCACTCGATCGTAGGAGGCCCCGCCTCCCTTCCTCCTGTAGAAGTTGGATTAGAGGGAGGGATTGGTTTATGCTCATTTTATAGGCAGCAAAATCGAGGTCAAAGAGACGTCTTGATTCAGCCTCGTGGCCCTTGCCTTGCCCGTGCCGGGAGCCCTTTAGCCCCTCCCTCCAAGCTATCTGGCTGTGCTGCACAGTGGTGAGGGCACTCTGCTGTCAGGCGACCGAATCACTCTGATCTCTGGTTTTCTTATCTGCAAGACCATCCCTGAGCAGGACCGTCCCTGCAGACAGTGCTGGGATTAAAGAGAGCAGACAGGAGAGGGTGGCACCTGGCTCGTGGGGAGTGTGAGTCAGTGTTGCAGCTAGAATAGGTGTCTTTTAGCATTGTGTTACAACGGGGAAGGCCTCGATGTTTACCAAGGCCCCTTTGGCTCTCTGGCCCCCTAAGGTTTTTCTGGTTTCTCGCCAGCTGGGCTGGGCTGGGCAGGCTCTGGGATGTGGGAATTCACAGTGCAGTGAGGAGGTGGGTGCTAATAGGCTAATCCCATGAGTCCGAGTCCCAGCAGCGCCACCAGTTGGAGGTGTATAGACTGGAGAAAGTAGAAGGCGGTGAGAATAGGCCTGAGCTGGAGCCTGGCCCTAAGGCCTGGAAAGAACATTCTACAGGAGAGTGTCACTGGAGGAACTGAAGAGGGAGCAGGGTTTGGGGACACAGGAGACTGAGTTTGGGCTGGGTTCCTGGATCTTTAAGAACCTTGAGACCTTGGGTGGGAGTCCCAAGCAGTGCTTAGCCCTGACCTGGTTTTTTTTTTTTTTTTTTTTTTTTTTTTTGTCAGCTTGACACAGCCAGAGTTATCTGGGAAGAGGAGCTCAATTGAGAAGATACCCCCTCCCATCAGACTGGCCTGTAGGCAATCCTGCAAGGCATTTTCTTAATTAGTGATCAGTTTGGGTGCTGTCCCTGGGCAGGTAGTCCTGAGGTGTATAAGGAAGAAAAGCCACGAGAGCCACGGGGGACAGGTCAGTAAGCAGCGATCCTCCACGCTTCTGCTTTCGTTCCTGCCTCCAGGTTCCTGCCGTTAGTTCTTCCCGACTTCCCTTCAATGGGGACTTGTAACCTGAGATAAACCCTTTCCTCCCCAAGTTGCTTTGGTCACGGTGCTTTGTCACAATAGAAACCCTAACTAAGACAGGGTCATCTGTGTTCTTAGAGTGAACGAGTGAACAAATGAATGATTTAACAGTGGAGAGCCATCTTCTGCCCTGGCCCAGCACACAGCCCCTCTCTCTGCCTTTTCCTTCTCCTTTCCTCATACCCTTCCCCAGCTACTCTAGCCCTCCCTGATAGTGTGAGCTGAAGGTTCAAGAAGAAAATGGAAAAATCCCAGCTCAGCAGATTGGCCGGTGTATAGAAGCCTGTGCTGAGGAAGGAAGCACACACCAGGCCAGTCAGGATACTGCTTGAGTGGGTGTTGGAGGGTCAGCAGGAGTCCACCAGGCTGCTGAGGTGGAGGATACAGCATCTGTGTAGGCAGAGAGACAGGAAACAGGCCAGCAGGGTGTTTTGTAGAAGGAGGGGACAAATCAGGTAGCAACTTTATTGACCACTGACTGCAGGTCTGCCTGGGTAAGCTCCTTAGAACTATTTGCTTTAAAGGCCCGTGTCTTTCCTCCTCCCCCCATACCTCTCCAGTGTAGTCCTGGCTGGACTCAAACTCAGGATGATCCTCCTGCCTCCCAAGTGCTGGGATGCCATGCCTGTGCCACCAGCACCCATAATAATTTGCTTTCTTGGTGAGGGATCGAGGCTCTGATATTAAGTGGCTTGTCCAAGGTCATACCATGCAGACATCAACATCCACATTTTCAATTACCCAGGCATTAGTCCAGGCTGAGCTAGACCATGAAGGGCTAGGAATCCGTACCTGGTCACCAAAAGCCACAATAGGTTTCTATGTGGGGAAGGTGGATGGGAAGGCCCAGACCAGCTCGGAAGCTGCTTTAATAGTTATGTGAGGGGTAGTGAGGGTTGACCTCAGCACGAGGTGTTTAGGGAAGACAAGAGGGGTTGGTTGCCTTTGGGAGACACAGATGCGGCTGGAGTGGCTCCTGGGTGGAGCTCAACTGGAGTTGAAGTCCACAAAGTTCTTGCGGGGAGTTGATGCTCTTTTCTTCTTCTTTTTTTTTTTTTAGTTTTTCGAGACAGGGTTTCTCTGTAGCTTTGGAGCCTGTCCTGGCACTACCTCTTGTAGACCAGGCTGGCTTCGAACTCACAGAGATCCGCCTGCCTCTGCCTCCCGAGTGCTGGGATTAAAGGCGTGCGCCACCGCCGCCCGGCGATGCTCTTTTCTTCTTACCAGTTGTTTGTATGTGTCAACAAGTTTACAGTTTCCCTCTGTGAGATTCTGTGCATCCTAGAAAGAGGAAGGGAGGGAGGGAGGGAGGGAGGGAGGGAGGGAGGGAGGGAATAAGGAAGGGAAGAAAGGCAGGTGGGACAGGGCAGCCCTTAACCCAAATGAAGTTGCCTGAGGCTCCCATCTCAGGCCTGGGAGTACCACCACGGATTTCCCAGCAAGCTAAGGGCAGAAGGTATCACTGTGGGTGGCAGTGACCCTTGAGTGTGTATGTGGCAGCTGGCACTTATGAGGGACCAGGTTAGGGGGGCTGCCTTGGGTTCCTTCCAGATGCTGCTGGAGTTGCAGAAATTGGAGAAGTTTCTAGAAGACTGGCAACAGCAATCCTTCTCTGTTTGGCTTCCCAAGGCTGGTCCAGTAAACTGAGCCCACCCCCACCCCACCCCCACTTACCTCTACCCGCCCCAGCTGCCCACTACTCTGGGAGTGTTCAGCAACAGGACAGATAGGTGGAGGCTGGAGCTGCAGGAGGAGGAGGCTGGAGCTGCAGGTGGAGCTGCAGGTGGAGGAGGCTAGAGCTGCAGGTAGAGGCTGGAGCTGCAGGTGCTGTGCATGCCACTCCAGCCAGGATATTGTTGGCCCTACAGGGAGGGGGAGTCCCTACAGGGAGAGAGGGACCCTACAGGGAGGGGAAGCTGCATTACCATGGATGCCTTCCAGGTAGCCCACTGGTCTCCCCTGGCTCTGAACCTGGGACAAGAGTGTTGTTCTGTTGACCTCTGACCTGGCCACATGACTCCTGTAGGCATCTGAAGCCAGTAGGGTTGGGATTTGGTGGGAGGGGCAGGTCCCCTGGGTACCTCAGTCCTGGGTGTTAATCCTAGCCTCTGGTAGTTGACACTCAGTCCCCTTGTCCACATCTCGGTTTCTCGAATTCTCAGTTGTCTTCCTGCTCCTGAGATGGCAGTATGTGGAGGCTGGAAGTTCCTGCCCAGAGATGCTGGAGAGAACACGATTCACCCCCCATTCCCTTCTCTGTCAGGGAACATGGGGAGAGAAGTGTCCCAAACTGATCTCAGTGGAACCACTAGAAGCCAGTGAGTCTGAACAGTCGCTGGGAAAGGCCTAATGTACCGTCAGCTTGGCGTCCAGATGGGCACCCAGAGCAGAGCCCGCCTAGCCAGATGGCCGAGGCCCAGGGGGCCAGAGTCAGGACTGTGGGGCATGGGCAGCCAAGGCAACCCTGCTCTCTTGGCCTCTAGGCCTTGCTGTCTCCTGTAGCCTCAGCTGTCTTGGCCTGCTTCCAACAGGAGGAGTGGGGCTTCTGATCTTGACACCATACTCTGCCAGCTTTGGGAGCCCTGTCCCCCTGCAACCTTGTCCTGAGGAGGCAGGCAGTCCGTGCTTGGGAGGTGGCCCAGCTAGGACATGGAGCTCAGCTTCTGGCTACATGACCTACATCCTTTTCCAGAACACCTTAGGATTCTTGGATGGGACCATCCCTCAGATCCCTCCGTGACTGGCTGTCGTTCCCATAGGAACCCCGGATTTGCCTTTCCTGTCCAACCACTCCACTTGTTCCAACAAGTTCCCATTATGTAGCCCAGGCTGCCCTGGAACTCCTGGCCCTCCTCTGCCTTCGGTTGCTGAGAACTGCAGGTGGGTACACCCCCCCCCCCCCCCCCCCCCCGCGAGTGCGCGCATGCACAATTCACCTTCTGCCACAGCCTCCCCGACTCCCGCAGGGCAGCTCCCTGCTCTCCAGTCTTGGCTCCCAGGTTGCCTGTTCCTCAGGGTCCTCCTGGGTGAGGAGGCACCCACCTGCCCTCCCGCGTGCAGTCTGCCTTTTCCTTGGTAAGAATCACTTGCTTCCAAAGAGGGTAGCTGATTTCTGTATAGGTAACAGATTCGCAGAGATCAGAATTGAAAAGGTGCAAGACAAAACGCGGAGAGGAGAAAGTCTGTGAGCGTGTGGGAGCAAGTGTGTGGCTGTGGGAGTGAGTGTGAGTGCGTGGGAGAGTGGGTATGTGTGAGCCCGTGTGTGTGTTCCTGGGAGCAGGCACTGTTCCTGCCATTTTCATTCATCAGAGCCAATTTACCCACACCTGAGTTGTTACACATTGTGTCTCGTCTCTCTCCTTCCTTCTTCCCTCCCTCCCTCCTTCCTCCCTTTTGTAAGTAGACAGTAGGGCTTGCTGTGGTGAGGTGCACCTGTAAATCTAGCTCAGGAGAGGCTGAAACAGGAGGCTCTCCAGTTTGTTTTTTTTTTTTTTTTGTTTTTTGTTTTTTGTTTTTTCGAGACAGGGTTTCTCTGTGGCTTTGGAGCCTGTCCTGGAACTAGCTCTGTAGACCAGGCTGGTCTCGAACTCACAGAGATCCGCCTGCCTCTGCCTCCCGAGTGCTGGGATTAAAGGCGTGCGCCACCACCGCCTGGCCCAGGCTCTCCAGTTTGAAGTGAGCCTGAGCAATATGTAGAGGGGAGAGGAGGGGGCAGTGGAGGGGGGGACGGGACAGAAGAGGGGCAGCGGCAGCCCACTGTTACATGTGGTTTTATACCCTGAGGTGGGTTTTGTTTAATTTTTTTGTTTCTTTTTTTACTTAACTGGTTAAACCTAGAGGATTTTTAAGGAATATTTTTAATTTATGCTTTATTATTTTGCTGTTTGTTTGCTTCAGGGTGCCATGGGCTGTACGTAGTGCCTTGTGCTTACTAAGTAAGCATTCTCTAATTAAACTCTGCCGCCCCAGCCTTATGTACTTTTTATTGGTTTATATTGCTCAGGATGGCCTTGAACCCACCACGTACCCTGTGACTCAAACCTGAAATCCATAGTACTGAGAATGAAGCTCAATTGGTAGAGCGCTGGCTTAGCGTGATTGAACTCCTGGGTTCAATCCCCAGCACCGCATACACTGAGGGTGGCTGGTGGTGCTACACCACTGTACTGCCAGCCCAGGGAAAGCAGAGGCCAGAGGATGGCAGTTCAAGGTTATCCTTGGCCACATACCAGGTCTGAGGTCAGTCTGGGCTATAGGAGACTCTCTAGTAAAAAGAAAAAAGAGCTCCATGCTTCAGCTCCCAAGGGCCAGGGTTCCAGACATGAACCACTGAACCAGTTTTAAAGGCTCCTTTCGTTTTGTTATATGTCAATAATGAGACAGGCTCTCGTGTAGCTGAGGCTGGCTTCTAACTCCCCATGTAGCCAAGAATGACTTTGAATTTCTGATCCTCCTGTCTCTACCTTAGTCCTGAGGTTACAGGTGTATGTCATCACACCCAGCTGACGTGGTGCTGAGAACTGAGCCCAGGGCATGGAGACAAACACTCTACCAACTGAACTGCATCCTCAGTCTAAAAGGATCTTAAAAATAAAAACAAGAAAACCTTAGCTTGGTGGAGCTCTCAGGAGTCCCAGCACTCAGGAAGAAGAGGTAGGCAGATCTCTATGAGTTCAAGGCCAGTCTGGTCTCTTTAGTGAGCTCCAAGACAGCCAGGACCCTGTAGAGAGACCCTGTCTCAGAACAAACAAACAAACAAAACCCCCCAAACAGAACAACAACCACAGAATATAGCTTTGCACCCACCCCACCCCCTGCACCCCCCCACCCCCAGGTAACTCCTATCACTCTGAGGCCTTGGTGACTCCCCCTTCCCCCCTCACTGCTTCACCGGAGCCAGCCCCCACCCCCTGCTGGCCTCTGGCTTCCCTAGCACTGCAGGGCAGGCCCACCCCAGGGCCTTTGCCCTTCTTTACCCTCCTGACTACCTCTCTCCCTCTCAGGTCTCCATTTAACTGTCGCCTGCCCAGACAAGCTCCTATGATTATCTTGGCTCTAATACCCACCCTCCCACCTGTCTCTTTATTGTCCCTTATTTTTCCTGTTAATGCTGATTACCATTTGTGGTGGGTTGTATTTGTCAGGGAGCTGTACAATAAGCACTCGGACTGTCTTGGTAATGCTCCATCCCAGCACCTGTGTGTGTGTGTGTGTGTGTGCACGTGCGTGTACGCACACACGCGTGCACATGTGAAAGTGTGGAAAGGTGCTGGATATCAATGCTAGACAAACATCCTACCTCTTAGCCATACCCCAGCCGCACAACTTCAGGATATTAAACAAAAACTCTGCACATATTTGTTCTCTGAACAAATAAGCAAAGCTACAGATGAAGAAACTCACGTGCGCATGTGGGGGTACTCATTACCCAAAGTCAGCATACAGCCATCGACATCTGAGCCCCCCAGCCTGAGACCTCATTTGAGGCTGAGTTCCTAGTCTGGGGCTGGATTCTTTCCCTCTTTGGGCTCTGAGGTCTTCTCTTACCGTCACGGGGACCATGACAAAAATGCGGTGGGTGGCTTTCACGGCATTTTGCTGGCGAAGTAGGCTTTACCTGAATACCCCAGTGAGTTATGGGCTGTGGGTCCCGGGCCTCTGCCTCTACCTTAAGCCCCACCCAGACTAGCCCATTAACGGCTATCTAGCACTTTGAGATGGCTCCTGGCCATTAACAGTATTTGGAACAGCAATTCCAAGGAAATGTTTTTAAAATCCTGAATTGTCCCGGTGAGCACACTGAATTATTAACATCTGGTGGCCTGCAGTATGTCTTGACAGTTACCTCGACACGGACAATTTCGTGAAAACCACGATCTCTGCGTTGGCAATGTGTGTCCCCTCCAAGCATCCACGCCACCACAACTGAGGTGTTGGCTGGGAAAACTCAGGGAACGCTGATCTTTAAGAAACATCTGGGAAACTTACTGGGTATTCAGGGACATATCCCAGGGACATAAGGCAGCCATGATTTCCAAAACTGCCCATCTTGGGGTTTCTTAGGGACTTACCAGAACCTTGTCAGACAGGACAGATGCAGTGACAGCTGCATTTCCAGTTCCGGGACAATCCACTCCTTCTCAGAGCCTGCCTCCTGACAAGGTTAACAACGGCTTCATGCCCAACAGGTCCAGAGTTAAGCCCCAGTCAGACACTTCTAGGAACCTATGTACTCTGGCCGCTGCACTGCCTACCTGCCCTGGGCCTCAGCCCGTTGGGGACAGGGACAGAGTCCAGTGAACTTAAATTTAGACTCAGAAACATTAGTTTCCAGTTTGGGCAATACTGCGTATACAGGTATGTACACACAGATGTAGCTGAGTGTCCCTAGACCAGTCACCAGCCCCTCTGATCCAGGTTTCCTCATTTGTAAGAGGGAAACCTTCCAATTGTGGGGAGATTTGGGCATCAGGGTACATGGGTAGGACAAACAGACCCAACCAAGAGCCTGCCCTTGCAAAGCTCATTCTGGATCAGACTCGGATGAGCTCAACAAAGTCTGGATGCTGGAGAGGCTGTGCAGAAAGAAAGACTGGGAGGTGGCCATGTTGAGACAACCTCTTCAATGGGGACTCAGGATAGAGGTTTTTATTCCCCTCTTCTAGAAACCAGGACGATGCTGTCCTCCCGGAGGCTGCTGGAGTCTAGTGGATACAGGCCAAGGACACCACTCTGCCCTCCATTGTGTGGATGACCTATCCGACAGGGATTCGTCTGGTCAAGGGCTCTTGGTATCGAGGACAGGCAGCTTTGAGGAGTCTGGGATCTTTCCATGAGGGCTCTAAGTCCTCATGAAGCCACAGGAACTTTCTAAGTAGAGGAAAGGCCTAAGCAGCTTTTGGGAGCATCTCTATGGCTACTAGAGGGAGCTGGCAGGTCAGACACAAAGTCACTGATAGTCCAGTGTGGCGGTCACATCAACAACTAAAACAGCCAGGGCCCCACTAAGCTCAGACTGTTCTAGAAAACCTGTTAGAGCCACTTCTTTGTCCAGAGCCCTGAGAAAGTTCCCCCATCTCTCTAGGGACAAGCTCCAAGAGCCACAGGCTAATCTGACTGTCTTACTTCCCCAGCCTCTGGCTCCAGATTCCTCCTGACTCCTGCCTACGTCCTTAAATAGAGCAGGTTGTGCTAGCCCAGGTAGGCCATTGCCAAAGTCTGTTGCCGGGACACCCAAAGAGTCCTCCTCTCTGTCTTTGGATTCCTCCCAGAAGCTACTTCCACTGTATTAAGTCACCCAGAGACAATATATTTCACCTCAACCTCCACCTTCTGGCTCCTGCTTCTGTTTCCGTTCACCCATCCTTCCATCCGTGCTCTCTGTGCCTCACTGTGGTAGCCCTGAGCTAGGTTCCAGGGACCTCATGAGGAAAGACACAGACAGAGCCTGGGCGTGTGCAGGTCCACACAGCAAGGGGACAGATGGTGTCAGCCACCCACACATGCCTGTGCTGTTTCAGGAATACTGTAAAGGTGTGGGTGGCATAAGGGTGTCCATGGTGGGGGCCTGGTCCAGCTTGGGGTCCGGAGGACTTCCTTGAGGAATTGTCTACTGAGCTGAAGTTGGAGTGAACATCTCAGGGAGGCCTGACTATGGGGCTTGGATGGGTGGTAGAGTAGTGTGCCAAGCTTCTGAGGTGGGCAGAGCACGGTAGATGTGTAGGGTGGCCTGGCTGATTAGTGGCAGAGCTGGAAGAGTTAGGGATGGTGAGAGATGAGGTTCATGAACTCTATTTTGAGAGACTATGAGCGAAAGAAAGGAGTTCTAGGAGAAACTGAGGCAGTGGAAATAAGAGCTAATTTTAAAAATATCTATTTTTGTTTTTGTGTATGGGTGTTATTCCTGCAAGGATGTCTGACACCAAATGTGTAGAGTACCCACAGGATCCAGAAGAGGGCATTGGATTGCCTCAAATTGGAGTTACAGGCAGTTGTGAGCTGTTTTGTGGGTGCTGGGAACTGAACCTGTGTCCTCTGCAAGAGCAGTCTGTGTTTTTAACAACTAAGCCATTTTTCGAGCCCCATAATTTACATTCCAAGTCTTTATCAGAGAGTGGCTCAAAATGGGGGTGGGTATCAGGGGTGTAAGGAGCCTATTAGGACTCGCACTTACAGTTCACTGAGGCTGGACCACTGTCCCAAGAGACCCAGAGCAGCTCAAGGCTCGGCAGCAGAAGGATCATGTCTGGTACCAGAGAGCCTTGTGCCTCCTACTGCAAGCCTTTTGGTAAGTAAGTATCTTAAAAGCTATGCCCAGTTCCTGCAGATACCCAAGGAGGTCCTGCATCTGGGAGGGAATTTTCTAAGATTCTAAGTCCTTCCTTGCAGACATTCCATCTGGTCCCTACCCTCCCATCCCACAGTTACAGGAGGGACTGGCTGGGGACAAGCATCTGTGGTGTTCTGAGGGCCCTGGGATGCTGATTCAAGCTCATAGCACCCCTTTAGTTCATGGGGTCGGGCTGGGACTGAAGCTTATTCCTTTAAAAGAGGACTTGGGCCTTCCTGCCCAGCCCACAGTCCCTGAGGAATAGAACTGGGCAGGCCTGGTGTCTCCCCTCGCTTAGACAGAATGGCTCCAACCTCCTAGGGCAGGCTGAGAGCCCTACCATGCTGAGTGACGCTCAGAGCAGGAGAGGGTACTTGAACTGAGCAATATGACCTGACTGTGCAGCCCCTCAGCTGGAGTAACCAGATTCGGCTTGCCAGACCCTGAGGAGTGCAAACTGTGACCATCCCTCAAGGCCAAAGCCATCCCACACCAGGCAGGCAGCCTTCTGTGTGAGGTACAGCAGTCTCAGGCACCAGAGCCTGCTCCTCGTGGGACGTAGCTGTGTGACCTTGAGTGTCCGCTAATCTCTAAGTGTTCTTTGCTCAACTGTGACTCAGAGGTGGCCCCTACCCTGCCCATCTCAGGCCTGTGGGAAGTACGGGGAGGCGCTGGCTGCTAGAAAGGACTTGAATCAGGCTGTGTGCACTGGCGGTAGCAGATGTCCCTGGGCCTCTGGATGGGCAGATTCAGGGCAGGGCTCCACTAATTCACTCAGGGAGGGCCTGGCAGTGCACGTGGAGTGGATGCATCTGTGAATGAGCACGCAGGTCAACACATCTGTGCAGAGCTGAGGAGTCAGGATCTCACTCGGCTTTCAAAGAGGTCGTCTTTCGTGGCAGGGAATCAGAAAAGGAATTCGCGTCCGGAGTGGCCTCACTTGGCACCTCCAGGCTGGGTTCCTTGCCAACAGAGAAAGATAGGAAGATGGCTTCCTAGCCCCGGGACTCTAGGATCTCCATGCCAAAGTAGTGAGAAGAAATGAAGGCAGCCTCCTCCTTGCAGAAAGGGAAAGGATGAACAAAAGACAGCCAGGCTTGGACCTGGCTCTGCAGCGACCGGGGGGAGGCAGGTGGGAGGAGAGGAGCTGCCAGGAGGAGTGGGCAGTGCCACGGGGAAGAGTCGGGACGCTTAGGGGTGACCTTGGGGACTGTGCTGGGGTTTGTCTTACATCTGGAGCTGCTGGGGCAGCACAGAGACTGCAGGAACTCAGGGCCTGTCTAGCAGTTCATCCATGTGTGTGAACCTAGGGCTAACAAACCCCACTGCCTGTTCCCAGCCCAAATCACGTGATTTAGCAGCTTGGGGTGCACCAACTACCCAAGGAGCCAGATTGGAGCCACACATCCTGTCCCACACAGAACTGGGTCCCCCATGCATAGAGCCCGAGGGTCCGGCATGTCACCCAGTAAGCAGGTTGAGCAACCCAGGAATGGAGGTGGGCAGTGTCCAATATCCCCAGGCTCCAAGGAACTTCTGGGACCAGGAACTGAATGCAGGCCTTCTCCCCAGCGGGAGGACGCGCAGACGCACAGGGAGTTATCAGAGCCCTCCTCCCCCATGGCAGCAGGCTCACTGCCCACACTCTGGTGCCCAAGGCCACAGTGTCTGTCCCGCTCCCGGTTTCCTCAGGGCCCTGCAGCCAGGCCTGCTCACTGTGCAAAGACTCCTCCGTGGCCTGGAGTACGGACCTGAGGCCTGCTGCTGCATCCGGCGGGCAAGGGTCCGAGCCAATTCCGGGCATCAGCTCCCTCACTCGGCGGCATTGCCATAATTATCCAACCATCCCCTTCAAGTGTACGGCAACCATAGCAACAGACAGATGTTCTGTCCCAGCCATGGTCCACAGCAAGGCAGGAGCCAAGCACAAAACTTAACCCCTTCCAGCTCGGACTGGCAAAGGCAAGACAGGTTGGGGGTTAGGGGTTCCAGAGGCCCAGAGACCCCGGACTACGCACCTAGCTTTGCTGGTCCGTCAGATGGGAACAGGGGAGTCCCAGGGTGCCGCTCGTTTCTCATGCTTATTCTTCTGTTTGTTCCCTCTACTGTCCTGCTCTCTTCTTCCTTCTCTTTAGAACTGGGCTTGGGGGTAGAGTTCATTTGAGTGTGTGGGTCTGGCTGAGCCCTGAGAATGAAATAGTTAAAGAGCATTGGTGCAGTCAGGTGAGCAGAGCTGGATGGACCCTGGCTGACATTCTCATTTGCTGTGTGACCTTAGGCAAGCATCTTAACCTCTCTGAACTTTAACTGCTGCCTCTGTAGACAGAGGGGTAGGCTCTCAGATTCCACAAATGTTTATTGCTTATCTATGCAAATAGATAAATTCCCCTACGCAAGGCCCTGGGGAAACTCCTGGGAACAAGATCCTGGGGGCACTTACATCCCAAAGAGATCAGGGCACCTAAAACGGATGGGCCAGCAGCCATGAAGAGGTTCATTTTTGTTAAGCCCCCCCCCCAAGAGACTCAAAAGGGCCCTGTGCTGGAGAGCAAGGCCTAGTACAGGCTTGTGTGACAGGTCAGGGAAAACCTTTGAGGAGGTGGCCTTTGAGTGGCTGCCCAAACCTGAGGACAAAGGACAAGAGTCTCTGGCACAGGGACTAGCCAGGGTAAAGGCCCCATGGAGAGAAGGGGTGAGCATGGTTGGCTGTAAGTAGATGGGGCCTGAGGAGCTGCTGGAAAGCTGGGCAGGGAGGACACTGGGGTCCTGGTTGTGACCTAACCCTGGGAAGGTTCTAAGTGGCCAATGCCTTGCCATGTGTCTCTGTGTGCTGGTAATCTCTCAGCCAGTCTGCATGACAATAAAACTGGACGTCTGCTGATGGCCACGGTCCTGCTCAAAGGACAAGAAGGTGCCACAAAATGGGAAGAGGCCATCCTCACTGTTACTGGGCTTTGCCCCAAAGGCTCAGGATTCAGCACACACTTAGCCCAGCAGGGCCCCACCCTGGTTAGCTATTAGTGAGCAGAGTCCTGGGGCCCCCTGGGGCGAGAAGCCTCGAGTCTCTGGCCTCTCGACCCAGCAGCTCCAGGTTTGGTCTGACCTCTGACACTTCCTTGTTTTGTGACCCCCTAGCTTCCCTCAGCCTCAGTTTACTCTCCAGGAAAAAGGTTCAAATTACTTTCCACCCTAGCTCTGCCCACTCTGGTCTCCACTGAGCCGCTCAACTCCCACTACCCCTGCTGCTGAACAGTCCAGGCTGAGCCAGACACCAGGGCCTTTGCACCGATTGCCTCCCGTACCAGAACATTCCTCGCTTGAACAAGTCGCTGGGCCTCTGCCATGCCACCTCCTTGGAGAGGTTCCGTGATCACTCTGCTTAATGCTGAAGTGCCTGCCGTCCAGTCTCCCCTGCACACAAGGATTCTGTTCCTCTCTGCAACCAAGAGTTCCTCCGCCTGGCACTGTCCTCGGTGCTGGGGATGGAACAGGGGACAGAACAAACAGCCCCTGCCTGCCCTTCTTGGAGGGCATGTGCTAGTGGAGGAAACAGACAAGGCAGAGGGGTGGGGCTGGTGGCCAGGGGCAGCGAGGCAGAACTGTAGCAGGGCAGAAGCCGGGGAAGAATTCCCTCCCTCCCACCAGTGTGCCTGGGAAGAAGGTCACAGCTTCCTTTCTCTGCTCCATTCTTGGCACGCTGAAAGTAGTCTGGGGTTGCCGTGAACTTGTCATTACAGGAGCTCATGCTGACCCAGAGCTCCGAGTGTGGCCCCACACCACATTGTGATGGGAGTCTGAGGTTGCACCTGGGCACAAAGCACCTGTGGGAGAAATGGCTCCTCATGGAAGCCGTGAAACAGCCGGAAGGAAGGGCTTCCATACCGCTGCGGGACTGGGACTGTTACCCTGAAGACTCTGGCATCATGAATCACAGAGGGCAGGGTCAAGTGGAAGGCAGGAGACCGGGTGAAGCTTCAGAGAGCCAGGAGCTGGCCCACAGGTGATGTGAGAGGCGGTGGTGACCCACTGAGAGCTGAACAGTCCCTGCCACCTGCTCCTCTGCCGAATGGCCTTGTCCCTAGGCACCAACTAGTAGGCCACAAGTCCCATAAAGGGCCAGAACACCGGACAGAAGCCCCTATGCGCCCAGAAAGGACTAACCACTACCATTATCATAAAATAAAGTGATCTGATGTCTGAGGGGTCCTGCAAGTGCCCAGGGGAGACTCAGCAGGTGGAGAAGGGAGTACAGTCAAGCTGAAGAGACCACCAAGCCTAAAGGAGTGGACTTTGGAGCTCAAAGAAGCTCAGGGCCGTCAGTCTCAACGCAAGAAACTGGAGCTGCAGGGGGTGGGGGCGTGCCCAGAAAGGCACAGAAAGGAGCAGTTCATGAACTCAAGGACCAGGCAGTTAGCCACAGCCCTCACTTCATAGACCCAAACCCTCAGCCCAGGGTTGCGCAGCCAAGCAATGAGGGTGAGTCCCTTCAAATCTCCTCTATCTGCTTGTCCAGGACTTGCAGCCTGTTTGTTGGGGGTGGTCAGATTAGTTAGTTCAGAGAGCAGCCTAGTGCCAAGTTGGAGATTGGTGTTAGGTTGTCAAGGACAAGGCAGTGTTCTCTCCTGAGGCTGGGAGCCTGTAGAGGAGCTGCCTTCAGATGTTGAGTCCCATCTGTCAGGTGAAAGGCTCTCCCATCTGTGAGGAGAGACTGACCAGAGCAAATGTCCAAGTGAGGGTATGATAACCCTTCTGCCTTCTGTGAGTGCCCAGAGGGCACTAAAGTCTACAAGAGGGCGGGCCTGGGCCGCAGCTCTGAGTTGGTTCCCCACCTTGAAGTCTCCTAGAGACAGCAGGAACCCTTAAGAACTGGTAAGGGCAGGGACTCCAGGAAGGGAGGAGAATGTTCTGAGACACCCTTGCTGCTCACCCCCATCAGAAAACTGCCCTGTTGTTAGTGTGCAGGAATTCTAAGTGTCGGGTGTACTCTGAAGTCACACCCTGTCCCAGCTACCAGCAGCTCCCTCAGAGCAGATGGCATGTCTGCTCCCTGGCATAGGAAGTCAAGAAGGCTGGGTACCCTCCCTGCCTGGACTTCATTTGTTGTAGGCAAGTGGTCTAGCCTTTCGGAAGCCTGGATGACAACTGGACCCCTGCAGATAGTTGGCATCGACCTTTCTCGGAGCTTTCTGTCTTTGGTGGGTGAGGAGTCCCCAGCTACACCACAGAAGCTTTCTGCTTCTAAAGCTAGCTTCCCACGAGAGTGGGAGCTGGAGAAAGCAGTCATTCCCCCGCCAGCTGAGGTACCCTCTGGAGAGCCTGCCGTGGTGTTTTGTGGGATGCGCGTCTCATGACCTGGGACAGAGAAGCTGTATGTCTCATTTCCAAGTGCTCCCATTTTGAAAATGAATAACCTTAGGCCAGGGAAACATGAACCCTACCCTTGGTACCCTCCCCTTACCACAAATCCAGGCTGACCCCTAGGGGCAGGGACATCTGTCAGTGTCTGCCCTCACATCCACTATTGGGGCCCAGAGTGGGACACTTCCCGTATGTCAGGCCCCTAGTTGTGTCTTAAACGCAGCATGAAGACCCAAAAGGCATCTCAGCTCTTCTCGTGGAAGACACATGAAGAGAAAGCAAGAGAAATTTTGAGGAGCTAGGAATCCTGGGAGGGAGAGTCTTTTTCTGCCTAGAGACCAGGGGCTCCCTTGAGGAAGCACCAAGGCAGATCTGGGAGCTTCAGCGTCAGGGTCTTGTTTCTGTGCTTTCTGGGTCCCAGGGAAGCAGGAGTCACATTGGCCGCTTTATAGACAAGGGAACAAAGGCTGGGTGAGCTGAAGCAATGTGGTCAGGGCAGAGCCTATCCCTTTCCCCAGCACTACAGTCTCCGGGCTCAGAAGGCAATGCGGCCCACATCCCCTGGCCTCTCCAGGAGGCCCATGTTTTCTTCCGACAGCCTTCTCAGCGCCCACTTTCACTTCCCAAAATTCAGACTTATTTTCAATCTTGCTGACTTCCTTTGTCACTAAGGACTGGGCCACAGCAGAATGGAGTCGGCCTTTCCCAATACCCTCTTGCACCACCCAGAACTGTGGTCTGCACCCTCCACTGCCTCCCTGACGCTAACCTTCTCTTGACCCTGACCACACAGTGTTCTGAGCTGCCCCTGCCCATCCTGAGCCACTCAGTCTGGCAGGACTGTGGGAAGCTGGGCTTGGAGGCTAGGGCCTGCCTCCCTGTGTCCTGGACTTGGGACTTCATGTATATCCCCCTGAACCTCCAGCTCCTTGGGTGAGAGAAGACTCAACTATCCTCCTCTCCTGCTAGGAGAGACCTCAGGGATTTGGTGGAGCCGAGCCGCATGGAGTTACCAACTGTACCCAAGGCACCAGATGCTGATCTGGGCCTGAATGATCCAAAGCCTTTTTTTTTGTTGTTGTTGTTCTCAAGAAGCTAAAATTCTTCAGGGTGTGAGAGTTGAGAAGACCAGAATGATTATGTCAACTACATTAGATTTTAGAAAGCAGTGTGGAATTTTCCAGAAAGATTTGTATGATGCACAGGGGATGGTACCCAGAGTCTGGTGCATTCTAGACAGGAGCCACACCTCCCATCCCAGGCTTGCCATCTTAAATGAGGAGGTCAGGGAGCCCTCCGAAGAAGATGATAGTGGCTGACTGATACACAGGTATGGCGGAGCACTGGCCTTGCAGCCACCTCCCTTGGGAGAGGCATGCCAAGTAGAGGAGGCCATGCGCAAATGCCTAGAGGCAGGAGAGCCACAGAGCTGCGCTGCGCTGCAGGCTACAGGGGTGAGAGACTGGGGGACAAAGGCCATGTAGGGCAGGAGGACAGAGCATCAAAGCCCCAAGGACGGAAGGTTGACTTTATTCTGAGGAAGGTGGGGAGACAGGGGACTTTGGAGCATGGAACTGGGGGTGTGGTTCATTTTAGTGGTCTCCTTCAGGATAGAGTGAGCCACTGTAGGGCCAGCTGTAGGTCAGAAGAGACAAGAGAGGCAGAAAGGACTGTCCTGGGGCTTCAGACAGAGGTAGCACTGGAGTAGGGAAACAAAGTGGAAAGCCTTTGTGGGTGGATCTGATGTCAAGGCAGGGTCAAGCATGACTGAGGCTTCAGCCAAGGGGCAGACATGGGAAGGTGTGGGCCAAACAGGCTCTAGGTGGGATTAGGGGTTCAGGTGTAAACACATCTTGCTGAGATTGCCCAACAGGGGCTAGTGAGTCTGGAGGTGAGGGGAGAGAACCAAACCTTTTCATATCACACACACACACACACACACACACACACACACACACTACACATACTCCTGTGTATTCCTGACTAGCCTCAAGCTTCCATACTGTCTCTGCCTCCTGTGCTGAGGTTGCAGGCATGCACTGGCGCTGGATTAGCCAGATGGTGACCAGACTTTTCCAAACCAATGATTTCAAATGACTCTGTCTCAGAGTCCAAACCACTTACTTAGCCTGGTCTCAGCCTCCCCTCTCTCTGATCTTCTGTTCTTTGCGCCAACCAAAGGTCCTTTGCACTCCCCAGGCTGGACGTGTCTGCCTCCAATTCGGTGTCCCAGATGTAAACATCCTTTTACTTTGGCTGTTTCTCCATCTGCAAGAAGGACTTAGTCCCCTTGATTCCAAAAGAGGGTCTGTAAGGTCCTCAGCTTTGGGCTTGGGGATTCCTGGCTACCTGATCTCTGCTTCTTTCTTACCCAGTGAGATCTGGGGTAGTGTGCCTGATATCCTCTCCCCCTCCCCCGCAGTCTTATCTGCCTTCAGGAGTCTCCCATAGTCACTTCCTACTGCTGGTTCAGAATGCAGGTCCCTCTACTATCACTTGGAGAGTAAGGCTTCCAACAGACCTGGGAGACCTATGGTGAGCCCCTCCCCTATTCTGATCTTGCTTCTGTAACCTATGTGTGTTGTGGTTTGGTCCCCTTAAAGCCTGGCAAGCACCTGGCCCTAAAAGGCACATGGTGTGACCGACAAGCAGATCAGCTGGAGTCAGCTAGGAAGAGGAGCTCAGCCTGTGCTTCTCCAGGTCCTGGGCCTCATTTGCCTCATTGGCAGGTGGCCACCCCTCTCTGGGCCAACACCTCTGTGCACCTTAGCGCCTGGACCACTGAGAGCCAGGTGACCATGGGAGCCACGATGGGTGCCACTTCTGCTTCTGACAGTCACAGCATGTGGATCACAGACTTCCACACTGGAGAGCTGGCTGGGTCAAACAGCCTGGTTCGCACATGGAGGGCTCAAAATACACCCTGTGGCCCAGGGTGGCCTTAAACTTGGGATCCTCCTTGCTCAGTCTCTGGAGTGCTGGGACTCCGGGTATGTGCCACCTCATCCAAGGAACACTGGATTCTTTGAAGTGCCTTTCCCACTCCTGCCTAGTGGGCCCAGGGGCAGGAGGTCAAGAGCCGACTGACGGTCCTTGGCCTTGGTGCAGGATGAGAACTCGCTGCTCCTGTTTCTGGCTGGGTGGGCAAGATAGAGCCTGAGTGTGGATGTCTCTGGCTACGCCCTGGACTTAGAAGGACTTAGAAGTCCTGTGTCCCGATGACTTGTTGGCCTGACTGCTTCCGTCTCACAGGTAAGGAAACAGAGGCCGAGAGTGAAAGAGACGGAGAAGGCATTAGTGAGTGGCAGGGCTGGGGCCATTTCCATCTGCTGCCCGGACCTTCAGGGCATTTCCTGTGGGTGCCCCGGTGGGACGTATTCTGAAACCAGGGGCTCTTGGGTCAAAGGCAAAGATTCTCCCTTAGCCCCCAGAAGTCAAGAATTACACCAGGCTGTCAGTGTTCATCTGTCCCCACTCTGTGCCTCATTTTCCACCTTTGCCAACCGGCCTTCTATGCCTGAGGTCCTGCACATCCCTGCTGTAGCCTGTTGCGTGGTTGTCTTCCCACCAGTGCACCCCGAAACAGAGTTGATATGAGTTCTGCAGGTCTGGGACTCTGTCAAGTCCCAAGACATGCCAGAAAAACTCTCAGAGAGTAGAGGGGAGGGAGCCTTCACAGAAAACAGCCTGTCCGTCTTGGCTCCACCTTCTGAAGGAGCCTATCCCTCTTCATTCCCTAAAGTGTGGGGACACAGTGGATTCTCAAGGCCTTTCCTCTGCCCCAAGGCCAGGTCCCCTCTGTCCTCAACACAGGTACTGAAAGGGAGCGCTTAGTGAGCAGAGGTGACCCTGCATGGCCCCCAAAGGTCGGGAGGTCATCCATTCACAGACTCACCAGCTGCCTGCTGATTATCTGCCCAGTGCTGATACTGGGGACCTGGCTGGGACCAGGCAGAGTCAGCCTTTGCTCTCAGAATTCACAGTAAAGAATCATCAACCCAGAAGTCATGTGAAGGCTTGGGGGGCTGGGACCTAAGGACTCTGTGGGAGTGAGCTGTGGGGGGGGGGGCGGGAGGATTTGGGGACTTGTGCAGGGAGTGGACAAAGCTGAGAGCTGCAGGCACGAGCAGGAGACAATTAGGTGGATTTGAGATGGGAAGAGTGGAGGGCTTGTGCAAAGGCCCTAAGGTAGGAGGAAGCTGAGGAAATTCCAGCAAACAAAAGAGGATCAGCAGATCTGAAACCTCCAGGGATAGCAGAGGTAGGCAGATGTAACCTTGCAGGATCAGTAAAGGGGTTTCCAGACCAAGTGAGAAGGGGCCTTGGCAACCTTCCAAATGTCTCGTCGCACAGATAGAGAAACTGAGACTATTTTGGGCTAGGGATATGGCCAGGTTGAGAATAAGTAGGGAGGAGACCCAGGATTAGTTCTGTAGCCTCTTGACTGCCCAGGCTTCTTTCTGCCTCAGGAGTGGCCGGAGAAGAGGGGATGGTTGACGTTAGCAAAGTATCTGCCTGAGTCAGGGTCCTGGGGGAACACATGTCACTGGTGGGTCCCTGGGCCAAGACCAAGGCCTGTCCCTAGGAATTCCTTCCACAAAGACAGCAAGAGGAACCTAGGGGAGCTATTTGACCAACATCTCCAGCCTTCCCATACCTTCTCATCCCAAGTCTCTGTGGCGAGTAAGAGTGACAGTCCCCATCTGTGGGCGTCCAGAGGGGGTGACAAATGTAGTCACAGCCTCCTGGTTCCCACTGTAGGGCTCTCCTTAGGTCACACACGATTCAGGTTATAGCCATCTGGCAAGGTAGTGAGCGGTCCTTCCTGCAGTCTAACTGCAATCTGCCTAGCTGCTGAGTTTCCGTTTCCCTTACTGGGGATGTGAAGAGGCTCTGTGATGCTGACACTCCATTTGGGAGATGAACTGTGAGGTAGGAGGCTCTGAGAGGAGAGGAGCGAGGCTGGGGTGTGTGGAGGGGTGGGGTGGTGAAGGCAGCTCTCTGGGAACGACGACGTCCTTCTGGCCAGCCCAAGGACAAACGCTTCCTGAGAGGCAACTGTTCAAGGGCGGAGCAGCAGCAAGCTCTAGCAGAGAGCCCAAGGCCTCAGTTCCCCTGTGGTCTCCTCTCTGCGTTCTAGCCCACAGAACCTGGTTCAGAGAGCTGGGGTGAAATGCAGGAAGAGGCCACTAAGTTTAAAACAGCGCGAGCCTCGTCAGATCCGGGAGAGGCCGGCTGCTGCCTCGGACTGCGCAGGCTCAGGGAGAAAGCCCACCTGAACCAGATTCGATTTTGTAAAACCATGCTAGGACTGGAATTCAGGCTGGAATCCAGGACATCTGCAGTCCTGGAGCTAGCGCTGGCAGCTTTGTCTGGAAGGACCATCACTCTTCTGTGGGACCAAGAACCTGTGAGCTTAGTGTGGACCGAGGTCCCAGTGAGTTTGGCATGATTTGAGGGCCTACTGTGTGTCAGACACCCTGCAAGGGCTTTCCCCCATACTGCGTTAAGAGTCAGGTTTAGCTATTAAGGTCATGCAGTTGACCAGAGGTAGTGCAGGGGGTGAGTGCAGGAGGCTGGCTACGGAGCCTCACTCCTAATATTTTGATGCGTAGGTGAACGACAGGCTTTGAGGGGCTTTGAGAAAGAGCACTGGCTAAGGGGAAGGGTAGTTGGACCTAGGACCCAGATTTTCTGCCATTCGTCTGCCCTCTCTGGGCCTCCGTTTCCCCTCTTCTGAGATGGAGAAGTTGGGGAAGATGATTTCAAGTTGGGGGTCTAAGCCAGCGTTGGTTTTCCTCCTCTTTTAGAAGATCTGAAGAGGACGAAGTCCTGGCTGACTGGAGAATTGACCAGCTCACCTATCTGACAAGACCTCGTGGGGGTATGACCTCAGATTGGATGTCTTATCTATGAGCCACTCCGTGGACACCTGTTTCTTAGCAGGCAGGAAGGCAGGGCCCTGGGCTTTGTGGCTCTGAGACAGGGCTCTTCAAGTGGCAAGAAACCCACCCAGCCCCAAGAGATGGAGGGACGTAAAAAGGGCTTCAGGCCTGACAGAACCCAGGTCCCTGTGGTGCTGTCCATGATCACTTGGGGCTGGGAGATTTTCAATGGCCAAGTTCAGGTCCCTCATGCCTCACCTGCACCTGTGGGGGAGATGGGGAAGGGAGCAGCGTTTCTCAGAGGACATGGGATGCGGTGCAGGGCAGGAGGAAGAGTGACACAGGTCCCCGCCCACGGAAGTGCTGCCGTGTGGTTGGAAGAACACAGCCCTTGCCCAGCTCACCTTGTACCTCTGAGGGTAAGGCACAACTGAAATGGGTTCCTCGAGGAATCAGGCCCCTAAGCCAAGGGCACAAAACCTGGGGAGATGGTGTGATAAGGGGACCTTGGGTAATATGGAGGTGTCCTGTTCAGAAGGAGCCCAGGCGGCGAAGCTGGAGTTGTTCACTGGACCACATTGAAGGCCACATCCCAACACCCTAGCTGTCCCCTTCAAGTCTCCGAGTTTGGGGAAACAAAGATTCATTGCTCCACCACCTTCCATGGCTCCACAAACCCCAAAGGTTCTCAACCTGTGGGTCACAATTCCTTTAGGGTCAAAGGACCCTTTCACAGGGGTCGCATAATAGATCTTTACATTACAGTTCATAACAGTTGCAAAATTACAGTTGTGAAGTAGCAACAAAATAACTTTATGGTTGGGGTCACCACAAGATGAGGAATTGTATTAAAGGGTCGCAGCCTCAGGAAGGTTGAGAAGTACTGCCATAGCCCATTCAAGAGCCATGACCCAGTTCCAAGTTAGAACCTGGGTCAGTGGCACTATTGTTCTGTCTGATTCCCTGGCAGACACACACAGCCGCCCCTGCCCCCTTTGCTCACTCCCAAGGTACCAGGAGGCCACGAGTGGAATGGGCAGTCTCTAGAGAGTGACACACACACACTCTCTCTCTTATTTTTCAAGACAGGGTTTCCCTGTGTAGCCTTAGAGCCTGTCCTGGAACTCACTCTATAGACCAGGCTGGCCTCAGACTCACAGTGATCTGCCTGCCTCTGCCTCCTAAGTGCTGAGATTAAAGGCGTGCGCCTGGCGTGGGCTTCTGTGAGCACACGGACTTTTCTCTCCCCTCCTCTCTCATGGCCTCACCTCCCCCTCCTTCCCCTTCCCCTATCCTTTCCTTTTCCCCTTCTTCTCCTTTCTGGGACAGAGTCTCTTTCTGAAGCCCAGGCTGTCCTCAAACTCAGGACACTCCTCCTGAGAGCCAGGATCACAGGCTGTGCCAGCAGGCTGGCATGGAGCTCTTTGGGGCCAATTTGTTCCGTATCCCCCGGCCAGCCACACCAAATAAACTCGGGCTTTGGAGCCAGGCAGATCTGGGTTTGAATGCTCCTACAGCCTACATGGCTGTGTGATGACATGCACAGCATTTAGTCTCCCCAAGATGGCACTTTCTGACCCGTACAAGCAGAGCCACATGGGACACAGAGTTCCCGGCAGGCCCTCAGCAGCTCTCAGCATTTATCCAATCCACCCATCCTACCTGATCTGACTCAGGCAGGCAGGGCCCGTCTCGCCTGTGCCTGGCACACAGTAGGGGCTACGGAGGGAGGGCTCACCAGGCAGTTTCTCTGTGCCAACCAGACCCGTGCTCCCCACCTCAGCCCTTTGTGAGTGAGGCAGGGGGAGCCCTAGGGCACTACCCCATTCTGTGAAGCTGACCTGGAGTCCAGCATCAATAAATTACTGGTGAGTTCAGGTGACGGGACAGATCCAGTGTCAGCTTCCTTTGTGTCCCATAGGAAGCCTCCAGGCCCCCTTCCTCAGCCTCCCCCACGGAGGGCTCCATCTGTCACCTCGATGGCACACCTATCTGCCCCACATCAGGATGACATCTCACAAAGCTTCTGCCAAGCCGGCGCTGGCTCCATCCTACAGGTGAGGAAACTGAGGCCACATGAAGGGGGTGACTCACTGGCCTTGCTTCTCCGTCGCCTCAGAAGTCTCAGTTACAAGACAAGTGCACTGTGTGCGCACACATTTAGGGTTTCCTTACCGCTTCGTTTCTTCTTGGGAGCTTGAGACAAAGTGCTCACAGCTCAGGCTGGCCTCAAACTCAAGGTTGTCCTGTCTGTGCCTCCCAAGTGCTGGGATTGCAGATGTGTGCCACCCTACAGGCTAAAATTCATTCCTTCACCATTGTGGACATTTGAGATTACAGTAGGACAGGACTGAGTCCCTGTTCTGAACACACATCCCAGTGAGCGAGATGCCTAGGAAGGAGTAAAGGAACAGGTGTCACAGTGGAGGGAGCTTCTGAGTTTGGGAAGGCAGACCCAGCAGGGAAGGGGATGAGGGGGCTCCTCCAGGGAAATGATATTTGACCGAAACCCCTGAATAAGTTAGTTTCGGTATGGCCTTAAGTTTTCACTTCTGGAAAGGTGGCTGTTGGACCTAAGGGGCTGTGAATGTGGGCGGAGCTTTTCCACCTGACTCTGCACCCATAGACAGTGAAGCCCACTGCAGAAGTGGAGACCTAACCGCCCTTCTCCTGTTCCTTGCCCTAAGGACTTCTATCTTACTACTGGCCCATGGGTTTCCCAGGTATTTTCAGGCCAGATTTCCTGCCTCACTGATGGCCTTTGAGTTTGAAATCTCAATCTACTAGTCTCAGCCTGGGAGTGTGTAGTGACATTTCATTTGCATTTTAATAAATAAAGCTTTGCCTAAAAATCAGGAAAGTAAAACTGTCGCACTGGCCAACCTTACAGACCAGGCAGCAATGACACACGCCTTTAATCCCGGTAGCCTCACTAGTTGCCATAGAAACCAGGTGGTAGTGGTGCATGCCCTTAATCCCAGAACTAGAGAGAAGTGTAAGACAGGAGGAGGCGGCTCTCAGTCTCATTCTGAGATTCCAGGAGGCAGGATCGCCATTTTCGGACTGAGGTCGAGGTAAGAGCCAGTGACTGGTGCTTTGCTTTTCTGGTCTTCAAGTTGAACCTCAGTATCTGTCTCTGAGTTTTTATTAATAGTGCATCAGGAGAGTTTGCCTAGCCTGCATATTGTCCTGGGTTTGATCCTCAGCGCCCCATAAACTAGATGTGGTGGTGCACACCTGTCATCCTGGCACTTGGAAAGTGAAGTCAGGAAGAGTTCAAGGTCATCCTCAGGTACACAGTGAGTTCGAGGCCAGCTTGAGACTTTATGTCGAAAAAAAAATGCAGTTAGTGTCAAGAAGGCTGAGCAGTGTCCAGCTCACTTACTACTGATTTCCCATACCCAGTGATTGTTTGACACTCAGAGGATGCTAGAACAAATATCCAGATGAAGGGTTGATAGGCATAATAATAGCAGGAGCTAGTATTTGGCAGTTTCTCATTTGTTCACAGTCCTGTGAGCTGGAGGCTATCATCAATATCCCCATGATGCCAGCATTCAAAACTGAGGTTACAGATAAGGGACCTATGTCACCAAGAGCAGTGTTAGGAGAATGACAGATGTTGATGGTGAGGTAGTAGACACTAGAGTTCAGTCCGGCATCATTCATTCATTCTTCATGCATGCATGCATCCAATAATTATTTACTAAGCCACAACACTTATCCTGGGAAGAGGGTAGAGGGTGTTGCACTTGCAGTTGTGGGTTCAGAGTCAACACTTGGGAAAAGCCAGTGGTCCATCAGTGACCAGAAATACTTGAGTCAGCTGAGGGGTGAGAAACCCAGGTTGCCTGGCAAACTGGCAGGGAGATACTAAGGTGGAGGTGGCTTGATAGACTGGTGCCAGCACCTGCCTCACTTGACTGGTAGCCGAAGCCAGGAGCTTCCTAGGACAGCCTTACGGGCCACATGGCCATTGTTTGTACATAGTCCTGTACCATCCTGGACCCGGGAGAGCTCAATGACAGGCAGGTGATACAGGCTAGACAAAACCAGTGTTCTGGGAACCAGATTCTTTCCACTTGGGGATTTGGTTTATTCGTCTACTGACTTAGTGACCTCATGTATTGCTAGTACTACTGGAAGGGGCTGTAAGTCTGGGGTTTGAACGTCTGGACCAATAACTAAACAAACAAACATAAAGAAACAACAACAAAAAACCCAGGGCAGGGACTGAAGAGATGGCTCAGAGGTTAAGAGCACTTGCTGCTCTTGCAGAGAATGTGGTTTCAGTTCCCAGCACCCACATGGAGTCTTATATCCTTCTGGAACTCCAGTTCCAAGGGATCTAGTACCCTCTTCTGGACTCTTACAGGTATTACATGGACCCGGTACACACATACATACAGGCAAACCTTTCATATACATAAAATAAATGCACCTCAAAAAACAACAACAGAGCATTTCACGAGTTTTTGACTAGTGTTCAGGTCAGCTTCCTTTGGCTCCTTAACAGGTGTCTGGAAGGGGAGGAAGAGAGGAGTTAACTGCTCCAGGGCCATGGATGTGGAGGGGGGGCCCTAAGCCTTCATCCTCTGGGACAGACGCCATCGACAGGAACAGGCCAAAGATCCAGGGATCTGTTTCCACAGCGGTAGGGATAGGCAGAAGGTCACCCTCACCCCAGGGCTCAGCCATCTCCTATCTCTTTGTAGCACCTTTTGGTGCCTGGTGTCAGGGAGCTGGCCCTGTGGAGCGGCCCAGGCTTCTGATCATGTCGCCTTGGAGCTGTACCACAGTCTCTAAGGCACTCCTATTGATCTAGGATACAATCCAAAGATTCCTCTCTGGACCTCAACATGCCTGCCTTCTGCTAGGCATAGTGAGTGGCACATACCTTTAACTTCAGTACTCGGGAGGCAGAGGTGGGTGGATCTCTGTGAGTTCGAGACCAGTCTGGTCTAATAGCAAGTTCCAGACCAGTCAGGACTATACACTTAGACCAATTTAAGAAACAGGAGACAGCCAGGCAGTGGTGGCACACGCCTTTAATCTCAGTACTTGGGAGGCAGAGGCAGGCAGATCTCTGTGAGTTTGAGACCAGCCTGGTCTACAAAATAAGTTCCAGGATTGGCTCCACAGCTACTGAGAAACCCTGTCTGGAAAAACAAAGAAAGAAAGAAAGAAAGAAAGAAAGAAAGAAAGAAAGAAAGAAAGAAAACAAATAAAACTCCTGTTTTCCAATCCCCTCTCTGCTCACCAATTCCAGTTTCTAAGAGATGGTACTTCTTTCCTGCCAAGAGCTTTAGGGAAATGTTCTGGGTTTGGGTTCATTGGTTGTTTTTTGAAGCAGGGTCTCTTTTTGTAGCCATGGCTGTCCAGGAACATTTTTGTTTGTTTGTTTCCTTTGTTTTCATTTTTTAAGACAGGGTCTCTCTACATAGCCCAGGCTGTCCTAGAACTCATTTTGCACACCCGTCTGGCCTCTAACTCACAGAGATATATCTGTCTCTAACTCCTGAGAGCTGGGGTTAAAGGTATGTGCTACTACATCTGGTTTTAAAAAAATTAAAATTACCTTTATATATTTCAGGGAGGGCAGTGAGACATGCCATATGGAGGTCAGAGGACAACTTGCAGGAATTGGTTCTCTCTGGCAACCACGTGGGTCCTGGGTATTGAACTCGGGTCATCCAGATTAGTCATCCAGCTTGCTGAGCCATCTTGCTGGCCCCATCTCACTTCGGGCCTTTTGCTGTTCCCTCTTCCTGGAAAGCTTTTTGCTCAGATCTTGGTATGTCTGACTCCAAGATACCTGCTATTTAAGGCACCTCTCCAAGTCTACCTCCTCAGAGGGGCCTGCCTAACCCCTAAGAATAGCAGAGTCACTTCCTGCATTATTTACTTCCATAGTACCCTGTTTCCATCACGGTCCCTTTCCTGCAATTTCGAGGACTGACAGCTGGTTTATTTGAAGGCCATTCATCCCACCCACTGAGGAGTTTCAGGAGAGTGAGACCTTGAGAAGCCCATGAACATGTTCCCACCAATGTTTGCAGAGTGAGTGAAATACCAAAAAAGTATCAGTAAAGCGCATGTCCTACCTTTAATACTTCGTGGCCCCCATGAAGAAGTGGGCATTTACTGGGCATCTTACATAACAGATACCCTCCCATCCAATATCATCTTGAGTATTTATATACATGGCACGCTGCCTATCCCACAGATGATAAAGTTGGGGTCAACCAGCCAAGGTGGAAGCTGTCGGGCAGAACCTGGAAGCATGAAACATGCTACTGCAGGTCCCAACAGGATTCAATTCCAAGTCTGGTTCTGCACAAGGTTCACCAGACACACTAACCTCAGCTCAGGACTGAAAATCAGGCATTTAGGGTCTGAAAAACAGGCAAAGATCTAGACTGATGGAGAGGGGCATGGCTTAGTGGTTATTCAAGTGGGTTCAAATGAGGTCCCCACCATCTACAGGACGCCCTCACTCAGTGATCATGAGCACTGCCAGGCAGAACACTTTGGCTCTCAGAAAGGGAGCCAGCTATTGAATGCCTGCATCCCGGCAAAGGCAGATGGAAGCCCCCAGACTGCAGCGATGGTCATCTTTGGCTAGAAGGACTCCTCAGAACCCCAGTGGAGTCCAAGCTATCTCGAAGCTGGCTATGCTATGGAAACTGGCCTTGGACCTGATCTTTCTGCCTCCTTTACCACCACACCCAGCTCCCAGTGGCCACCTCCTTAAAGTGGGTATGGTGGCACAGATCCAAAAAGAGATCTTGAGAAGAGAAAGAGGAAAAGTGAGTGTGGAGTTGTTGGTGTATATAAAGTAACATGGAATGTAAATTATCTAAAAATAATCGATGTGACATGCAGGGAGGTTGGAACTTGGAAGACCCCTTAAGTTCTCCCAGCATCAATTGGCACCTACTGTGTGCCAGCTGCTGTGCCAGGGCTGGGAAATTCGGGGATGAGTCAGATAGGGCCCTGAACATCTGGGTCCTCTGATTGGAGGGGTAGGAAGAGTGAGCTGTAGCTCCCACCTGAGAAGGGAAGGCCTGTCTGTGTGTGAAACCATGGCGGGTGCCAGGCAGAACTAAGCAAAAAACCCACTCCTTCCTCATGACCTTGAGCAGAACAGGCCCAACTCTCAAATCCCCAGAACCTTCTGGAAGATAGAGATGTCTTCACAGCAGCCAGGGCCTAGCACCCAATAGTCCCAACGACTCAGGTACGGGTACCTAGTAGTTCTGAGGCAGAAAATGATCCTGTTCTGGGACTCAACTCTTGAGTGATAGCAAACCTGTAAGAGTGACCTGGGGATGGGGGGGTGGCCCCTAGGGAACAGCAGAAAGGTAGATAGTGCAGTAATTTCTTAGGTCCTGATAAGAAAGGAAGGCAGAAATCCTGGAGAATTGGCCTGAACTTTTACTTATGCTTGTAATTTCATGGAGGTGGGAAGAAGCTCTATTCTGGTCAGATCTGCTCAGGTACGAGGGGACGCGAAGTTTGTTCACCCAGGGATTCTAGGTCAAGGTGCACCAGGGAAGGTCAGGCTTCCCAGCACGGGCTTGTGGGTGTGTCAAGGTCTTCAGTGGCGCTGTGAAGTTGGCTTTAGTGAGGCCACGGGACTAGGTGACTTCTGTAGGGCCTGGGGCTGCCCACCCCCACCTCCATTAAGGCAAGGGCGGCCAATCTTCGGGTAATTCAGATGAGGCAGAAAGAGAGGAAGTTTGGGGGCCTAAAGGGTGGTGACTTGGGGTTCCCCAGAGGGAACGCTTCTGTTCTGCGGCTGACACTGACACCAGAGAGGTCAGGCCAATTCCGGAAGGGACGGAGGGAGGGAGAAGAGCCTGTCCACACCGCCCGAATCGGGCTACCTCGGCTAGGACGACCCAACCCAGGAGGCCGGGGACACTGGTCGCTGGGCGAGGATCTGTGCCCTACTCCCCGCGGGACAGCCAGCCCGTCCCGGCAGAGCGCGGCCTTAGGTTGTAGGCTGGGGCGGCCAGATGGAACGCGGTCCCTAGCTGGGTACTGCGCGCCTGCGGCTGCTGCCCTCCGGCCGCTGCGGGTGCGGCGGCCCCCGTGCCCCCAGGGGCCCGGCCGGGCGGGGCTGGGCTGGGCGCGCGGGCGCGGGAGGGAGGGGGGCGGGCGGCGGCGCAGGCTGCGACGCTCTAACAGGTGGGATCCCGCGGCGTGGTGGAGGCGGGCGCGGGAGGAGGAGGAAGAGCAGCGGCAGCGGGAGCCCGAGCCGGAGCAGGAGCAGGATGAGCCGCACAAGCTGACAGCCACCGCTGCCGCCCGCGCCCAGGCTCGGTCTCGCTCCCCGCGCCCGGGGCCGCTCCCCGCCTCCCGCCTCCCCTGGCCGCCCGCGGGGCGGCCCGCCCCCTCTGCACCTCCGGGCCCGGAGCTGCCTCCATCGCTCCTGCATCCCGGCCGGGGGGAGGAGGAGGCGGAGCAGGAGGCGAGCCGGAGCCGCCGCCGCCAACGCCGCCGCCGCCGCCCGAGCAGGACAGAGCGCGCCGCAGCCCCGCGCGTCCGGCCGCCGCCCGCGCCCATCCAGCAGCCGCGCCGAAGCCACACCGCGGGACAGCCCGGGCTGCGGCGCGCCCCTGCCCAGCCCGGCCCGGCCCAGCCCAGTCCCAGCACCGGGCGGCCCGGTGGCCGGCCCGCCCCCGAGGGCGCCGGGCGCGGCGAGAGGATGCCGAAGCCGACGCTGCTGCTGCGCGGGGGCTGGGAGCGTGAGCGCAGCCCCGGGGACTCGGAGCTGGGCCGCCAGTTCCGGGACTGGTGCCTGCGCACCTACGGCGACTCGGCCAAAACCAAGACTGTGACACGCAGCAAATACCAGCGGATAGCCGAGGTCCTGCAGGGCGGCGGCGGGACCGGCGCGGGCAGCGGCCCGGCGGCCGGCGAGAAAGGCAAGTTCCAGTTCTGGGTGCGCTCCAAGGGCTTCCGCCTGGGCAGCGGCCGGGAACCCAAGATGGGCCAAGTGGTGTATGTGCCGGTCAAGACGGGCTCGGTGAGTGCGCGCGCGGCGGCTGCGGGCCAGTCCCGCGGCAGGGCTCGGGGCGGGCGGGGGCGGGGTGGGGGTGTGGATGTGTGTCCGAATGGTGTGTTCTTGGGGTTGTCGGTGTATCTAACCCACCCGGGCGCGCGCGTTCTGCTCACCAACCCTCCCTGGACAGCCTGGGCAGCGCTCTGGGTTTGGGGTGTCCCTGCCCCCTCTCTGCGCCGCTGCCCGGGCCGTGGCTGTGACGGGCGGGCTGTCCCGGGCTGCTCACCCCAGCGTGTTCTGTCCTCCCGTCCCCTCCCCCTCGCCCCCCCGCCAGCAGGCGACTGCTCGGGAGCTCTAGCCTCCCCCCTCCCGCCTCGGGGCCGCCTGTCCCGGGCGCCTCGCGCTCCCGCCCCCGGGCCGGCTGGGCGGTGTGTGTGTGTGTGTGTGTGTGTGTGTGTGTGTGTGTATGTAAGGTGGTGCTGCGGGGGTGGGGAGGCAGGGGCAGAGGCGGGACGGGTAGTCCGCTGGGCCTCCACGCACCAGGGGAGGGGGCCAGCCTTGGCACTGTCGCCCCGACCCCACCCGGCGCTGGCCCGGGGAGGGGCAGCAGGAGCCGCAGCCTGGCGCAGGAGCAGCCTCCCAAGGGTGGGTGGGGCGTCCCCGCCGCCCCCCGGGCCCCGCGCTCCCCCCACCATGGGACAGGGGCGGCATGACCTATCCATCCTCTCCCCTCCCCCGTCCCCCGGGCCGGCCCGGGTGGCGCTGGGGAGGGGGCGGGTAACCGCAGCCCCGGGGAAGGAGGAGGCCAGTGGCCGGGCGGGGGCGTCCCCTTCGGCCCGGGGCGCCCTGGAGAGGGCGTGCGGCTGGGGCCCCGCAGCTCCCCCCGCCGGGACCTCATTGTTCTGCAGAGGGTGGGGGCTGGGGGGGGCGGCTGTTCTTGGGGCACTGCTGAGCTTTGAACTTTCCGTCGCCCAGACCTTCGGGTAGTCTGTTCTGTCCCCGGTCCGGGCCAGCCTAGCTTTCCTCCCCGCCGCCCCTCCCTGGCCTCGCCCGGCCGGAGCGCTAGAGCCCGGCCGCCCCGCGCCGGCCTCCCTCCTCCCTGCTCCCCCGCTCCCCCCTCCGCGCTCCTCCCCCGTCCGGCGCGCCCGCCCTGCGCTCAGCCCTGTCCCCGGCCGGAGCGGGCTCTTCACACACAATTGATTCGGTCGTTACGAAAAGTGCACTTGTCCCCTCCCCCTCCCCCTCCGGCGGCCGCCCGGGCCGGGCCCGCGGGGTGAGGGGACCGCGAGGGAGGGAGGCGGGAGGCAGGGAGCGGAGCCCGAGGCGCCTCCCCCCCGCGCCCAGGGGACGGGGCTGCAGGCCGCGGGGAGTGGGAGCCGCGAGCGCGGAGGGCGGGCGGCCCATCTGCGAGGAGCGCTGATAACCGCGCCGCTGCCGCTGAGGCCGCCAGCAGCCCATCTGCGCCGCTGCCGCCTCCGGCCGGACAGGGAACAGGGGGCAGGGCCGAGGGGCGCGCCCACCGGCTTCCCGGAGCGGGAGATTGGGCCACGTCCCTGCGGCGCGGGTCACAGAGACCCCCCCAGCGCAAATGGGCACTCGCCTCCAAACCCAGGGAGTCTGGGTCATTGTCCCCTGCTCCGATGGGCCAACGATGACTTCCCTCAACCAAATCACTGTCCATTTGCCCTTATGGGGCAGGTGAGCTGTCACCTCCCACAAGCACACTAGGTCAGCCCTTCCCACCCTGCCAGTTTGGGACTTCCACTTGGTTCTCCCCATCCTGAGCTAGCTATTTTTCCCCCAGGTGGTTTTTCCCAGGGCAACTACCCACTAGCCCTATAGTTAGATCCTTGCCTTCAGCCTTCAGGGCTTCCCAGGTCAGTCCCCACCTCATCCTTCTCCTGGCTACCCTTCCCATCAGCTTAGAGTCTTGCCCCAACTCCTTTTTAGGTAAGATCCTCAGTCCACCCGCTATTGGAGTTCAGGTGTGGTGATGCTCCCACACCTGGCAGCTGGTTGACTGGCTCTCTGTGGGTCACCCACTCCCCTAGGGAGTGGGAATCGTGAGGCAGTTTGTCCATCCCTTTATTTCACACAGCTGTCACAGCATCCCCTAGCAGAAGCCGGTGCTAGTCTTGGGCTCAGGTCCTGCCTGAGCTAACTAGCTAGCTGGCTGCTTCAGCCCTTTCCCAGTCCCACTCTGCCTCCCTTGCCTGCCTTTCACAGCAGGGACCTGACAAGCCTCCACCCTGGCTCTAGACCAATAATAAACCTTCCCCAGGGGAACACCTGCCTGGGAGGCAGAGAAACGGGACCCAGGCCTCCCTGCCCAGGCTGCCGGGAGGATGACAAACACAACAGGCATGCCCTCCTGTGACAGCCTGCCCCTCCAGTTCCCGGTGCCTGCTTGCCTGGCCTGCTTGTCCCCAGAGAACCTGTTAGTTACCCTGCCTGCCACATGCCTAGCCAACCAGAGCCAGCCATTGGAGATGTCCAGAGTGCTGCCACCCCATTTCCAAGTATTTTCTTGGGGTGCTGTTATCATTTTTCCATTTCCATTTTCCTTTTCGCTGATCTAAGGAGCAGACCCTGCTGGGAATTCTGAGACAGCCACGGCCTCTTCCTAGGAGGGGCTGAATGGGACCTTTTTGAAAGCTGTAAGGGTCGTCCCTCTGCCTTTACTGATCCACACGCATACACACGTGCATGTGCATACACACATGTGCAGGCATGCACATGGAAATTAAAGTTGTCATTGCTTCTGGTGTCAGTGGGAAAGATTCTGTAATTTGTCTTGGGTGGGTTCTTGTGAAGGTCATTGGGCCATAAACCTTTGTCTATGACATTTATTTGGTGTCTCCAGGCCTTGGGGTAGACCCTGCGCCATTGAGATGAGCACTGGGCATTTGGAGTGGGTGGCTTCTCCTGGGACACCCAGCAAGGAAAACAGGTGTGGCTGACAAAGTGGTAAAGTCTGCAGAGACTCCAGAGGGAGGGCAGAGAATCGAGGAGCCAGAGATAAGCCCACGGGTGGCTTTAGTGATCCGAGAGTGACCGTCATATGTGACCTCTCTCTTCTCCCCCACCTCAGGTCCCCTTGCCTCCCCCTACAGTTCACTGAAGAGCTGTCTGTGGTCAGGGCTCTTTCCCCAGTTTCCAGGCTGGCCCTCAGGTCGATGATCTGACACTTGTCCTGTCCCATCTGGCCCTGAGCTTTTCTGGGTGTGTGTGACAAAGGCTTAATCTGTCCGGACGGGGCAGGGCAGAGAGGAGGGCGCAGGGAATTACACTCAGCAGGGCCTCCTGCAGCTGGGGCCCATGTGGGGGGTGGGGCTTGGCGGGGGAGGGAAGCCTAGCTTTGGGGAGGCAGGCTGGTCTCAGTGTGCAGGTTGTCACAGGAAGTCGAAGGTGCAGGCAGAAGACAGAGAGGGCGGAGTCCCTCACTGGTGCTCTGGGGATAAGATCTTTAATGATAAGAGCCAGCCGGGGCCTCTGGCTGGGGAAAGCCTGGTTAGGCTAATTTATTATTTCTTGTGTTTGGCCTGCTTTGACCACATAGGGTGGCTAAGCAGGGGAAGTGGAACCCCTTGGAGGGGAAGAACCTCTGATTTTGTTCCAGCCACATAATGAGCCCACTCCTCTTCTTTTTACCTGGCCTCTGAGTGGGGCTGTCCCTGGGACCTGGAAAGGCCACAGATTAGGCTGGGGCAGGACCCTGAGCCAGTTGCCTACCTAGGTCAAGAGACTCCCAAGGCTCTTTGGAGAGAGAGAGTCTCAGACCAACCATACCATCTTCCAGTACACAAGCTGAGGCCCCAGGGAGACGCAGCTCCGTTGGTGGAGAGCTAGGACTGGGGCATAGGTCTCTGAGCTCTACCATGGTCTCTGCTGGGGCTAGCCCGTGCTTTGGTTCCCACCATGAGAGCCATATTCCTCCAGGGTCCCCTGTGTGACTGCCCAACTCCACTGTCAACACGAGGCTTCTGCGCGCTGGACCCCAGGTGTTGCGCTGGCCAAATTGACTAATGGTGGTCTTTTCCCAGTTTGCAGATGACGTTCATTTAGTGGAAAGCGTTTTCACAGTCTGAAGTCTTCCTCCCCAGAGCTTTTGTGTAAACCTTTGGCACCTGCGGCCACTGGTCCAGGGCGGGGAAAGGGCTTCTGGTGCGCAGTGTAACACTGTAGCTGTAGCAGGCTTTGACTGAGTAACAGGCTTCCGCCTTTAGTGGAATGCCTACCTAAGTATTCTCTTTGGCTTTCTTCAAGCTGTCATCACACCTATGTCTCTCTCTGTCTTTCTCTTCTTTTTTCTTCCTCCTCCTTTAAAAACATGTTTAAATTTGAGATAGGATCTCCCTGTGAGACCAGACTGGTCTCAAAACTCACAGAGATCTGCCTGCTTCTGCCTCTCAAGTGCTGGGTTAAAGGCAACATTCATGGCACCTGTTCCTCAGTAGGTGACTGTGCCTGTCACTGGCCTGAGATGCCACTTCAGCTTGTGGGACCCTGACAGCAGCATAGAGGCCAACACTGCTATTACCATCACCTGTCAGATAGGTAAACTGAGGCTCAGGGAACGTAAAAAAAATGTCCCTAGACCACACTACTGAGTGGGCAGGCCTTGAGCGTAGGTATTGTCTCCTACACATTGCTGTCCTGACTCTGACGCATACTGGGACCTAATGTAATTTGAATATCTAAACCCTTCAAGATAGAATTTGTTTAGAAGAATCCCCTGGTCAAGAAGTCTGGAGTTGTAGATTGGTGCCATGTAAGATACCTGGGATTTTCCTGGAGGTAGCCATGGGTGAGGAAGGCCTCGAGAGACTGGAGGGGGGGGGGGGAGTTGACAGTGGTGTCTGACACAGGCCCCTTTTAGCTTTCTCAGGAGTGGCCGAAGGAAGGAAGCCTTTTCATTCGTTAAACCTCCATAATTTGGGTAACAGGGTCATGGAGCCTTGGGGAGGTATTTTAGAGCTGAGAGTCACTTGGATACTGAGTGTCAGGCCAGGGCTTTCCGTGACCTCCTCTCTGGCTCTGGGTCACTCCACTGGGGTGGGGACAGCGTGTACACTTCTTCCTTCACTAAGTAACCCGCCCTCCGCTCTGTGACCTAAATGGGCTACCTTCCTGTCTAGAAGGCCAGACTCTGAAAATGCCACTGGGAACACTGGTAGGTGGGTGAGAAGGAGTTGGAGCAGGAAGCCTTGTGGCTAGGCTCTCTAGGGACAAAGGGTGATGGCTTCAGACAAGCCGTGGCCTCTCCACCTCTTACCTTAGAGGTTATACCGCTGATGATAGAGTTTACATGCGCGTGAGGTGCTTAGCGTGTGTGTGTAGAGTACGTGGCACAAGTCAGCCGTGGGGGTATGCCTGTCTGTGTGCTGGCTGAGAATGGTGGTGGGCATGTGTGCAGGGCACCGGTGTGTGCAGGTGGAGGGAGGCGGCGTGCTTGTGATGTATGTGGTTGTGAGCGGCTGTGTTGGCAGATGTGGAAGCACCTGGGGTGCCGCGCTGGCAGGCCATGGTGTGACTGCATGTGAGGTTCTGGTGGAACAGCCGTGGCTGTTCGCGGGGTGCTCTTCATCACAGCCAGGCTAGCTCAAGCCACCACCCTGATTCCAGTGTCCCTCTTGGCCAGCTGAAGCCAAGTTAGAGAAAGTGAGTGAAAGATGGGGCCTTGTCCCCATGCTGGGAACTCAGATACCTCCTTGATAGCCTCCCCATCCCCCAGATCCAAAGTCAAGTCCCTAGGGCAGGATGGATGCTCCGGGGAGAGAGGTCTGAACTTAGGATCTCAGCTCCACTTTGATGGTGGGTAGCCTGCCAGCCATCTGCAAGCCTTAGCTGCCTTGCTGGGAAAATAGTCAACGGATGCCAAACCCGGACAACCTGGAGAAGGCACTGTTGTCCTTGAGGATGGTGGTTAAGGAGTGTGCTCAAGGTCACCCTGCTAGTGTAAAAACCAGGTCTAGCCCCTGAGTGCCAGAGCAGGCAAAGGGGTAGAAGGAAGCTGGGTGGCAGCCTGCTGTGGCACTGGCTTGTTAGAGTAAAGACTGTATTTAGACATGGAGTGGGACTCAGGGCAAGGGCTTTCCAGCCCTAGGACCGTGAGTTTACATCCCTGCTCCAGCCTCTCTTAGGGGACTGCTTTGAAGCTCGCATCTCAAGGCACACAGCACACAGACAGCAGTGTTCGGGAAAGTTAGCTGCTCTGTGAGCTTCTTGAGCTTTGCTTTTCTCATCCCGCAAACGGGGATGGTGATGGAAGCTGTCATGGACATTGAATGGGACCCAGCCCGGTCCCTGGCACTCAGTAGGCAGCTGCAAGGATTTGGTCCCTTGAGATTGTGCCTAAGGCGTCTCTGTGCTGCTGTGCCATCAGGGGCTGGGGAACTTGGTGGAAACTAAGTACCCTCAGTATCTTGTACCCCTTCTTGCTGCTAGGAAGGCTGAAGGGAGGAGAGGTTTACCCTAGCTTGGTGGGTCCTGTTGAGTGCCCTACCCACCTCCTGCTAATCCATTAGGCCAGGGTCTGAGCAGGTCTCCCAGTCACCCAAGCCTCTACCCTATGCCAATTAATGTCCCCCCCCCAAATATGGGACTAGGGAGGTCAGAAACCCTTCCTGGGTTCCCCATTCAGCAGGGCTCAGGCGCCAGAGCTCTGTCTGGCCTTCTCTGCACTCTGGGAGGGGTGGCAAGCCCAGTGTCCTCAGCCTCCGCCCACCCCAGACTCACTGAGCCCTTGCCTGAGGGCCATTCTGAGGCTTCCCAGACCTCCGTCAGCCCTTCCACCTGCTGGCCCAGCCTGGGGAGGCAGATGCCACCCTCCCTCCCTCCCCCTCTTTCCTCTCCCCTCCTCCTGGTCCTGTTCAGCTGCAGCTGTAGGCCTGTCCTGGGCAATTCCAGGGGGTGGGGAGGCTGGAGGGAAGCTGCTTGGCTCTGGAGGACAAGGTCACCAGCTCCTCCGTCTTCATTCCTTTTGGCCACCATGGGACATGTAACTCCTCTGATACAGACAGGAAAAGTGAGGCAGCGCGGAGGGAATTCACTCACGGTCCAGCAGAATCCCAGAGCTAAGCAAACATCTGGTGGTCTGGTTGTAAAAGCCCAGCCCCTGCCCCCTTGATTTCAAGCCCCTCCTCCCCATCTACCTCCCTCCGTCTTACCCTTCTGGGTCATCTAGGAAGTGTTCAACCTCTTTCTCTTATCTCTGACGCCTTACCCAGCCAGCTCATTTGAAAACCCTGATTCTGTCTTCAACATTTCAAGCCCCCCACATCTATGCCCTCCATGGCCACCAGCTCTGGCTAGCCTGAAGGGGCATCAGCCTCCTACTGGCTCCCAAATCCACTCTGGCCAGAGGATCCCTTCTTTATCCACACAACCAGAGGAGACTTTTCGAGAAGCAAGCCAGAGCCCTCCAGGACTTTACCTGATTCCTGGATATAGTGGCACACACCTGTAATGTGACCGTCAGTACTCAGAGGACAGCTTGAACTCAGCTGGGACAATAGAGTGAAACGCAGGATTCCCCTTCACTCAAAGCAGGGGTGGAAGTCACAGAACCCAGTGAGATCTGACCAGCTGCCTGCGGTCTTTACAGCTTTCCACTCTGCCTCATCCATCTGGCCACACCCTACTGGCTTCTGCTGTTTTGCAAGTGCACGAGGTCCCAGGGCCCTTGCACTGGCTTACCCTGCTGTCTCCCTTCACCCCAGTTTTCTGTGTGGTTGGCTGGCTCTGTTTCCTTGAAATCTTTGCTAAATACCACCACCTCAGAGAAGTTTCCCTGAGGTCTCTTGGATATTGTCCCCATCTCTCTGTCTTTCCCGTCACCCTTTTGTGACTTGGTAGATGGTACTGCTTCGGTGTTCTCCCTCATGATGGCACCTTCCGCCGGTCTCTACCTGTTCAGTTTACTTTACATCCCATTGGCCTGGGGTAGCCCCTGCGCCTTGGGGTTTCCTGCTGGGAAGGGTCGCGCAGATGCTCCTCTCTGAGTCAAACTCTGGGGACTCTCTTTCCAGCCCTGCACCCCAGGGCTCAGAGCCCCAAGTACAGACATAGCCTTCAACTCGTGGGTGTCTGGAAAGTCCTCAGGGAACTGACCTTTGACCTGGGCCTTAAGGTGCCCAAAGCATCGTTTAGTGAGCCTAGAAATGAAGCGGCTGTAGCTGAGGCAAGGTGAGTGCAGTTGATGAAGCCTTTGCAGGATGGAATCTGGCTGCCTTTCCCCATGCCTGGGGGTTGGCCACTGATTTAGTCTGCTCAGATCAGAATGGGGAACCTGGATGGGACCAGTTGGGGGTGAAGGATCTGGAAGTGTGCCATACCTGCAGGGTAGTTGAGTAAGGATGGAGGTTAGGATGGTTTAGAAGGAGCCTTGGAGTCATGGAGTTATACAGGCTCTGAAGAAGGAGAAAGGGGTTCCATCGGAGAAACAACCCTGGGAGGGTGCAGGCCTGGAGACTCTGTTTACAGGAGATGGGACAGCAGCTGAGATGGGGTGATAGGTGGGGTGAGATGGGAAGAGAGGCATGCAGGGAGCCAGGAGATGGGTAGGTGCTGCGGATATGGCTGAGGCTGTGGAGGGTGTGTGGGGTGGCGTGGCAGGGGTGTGGGGGCTACAGGGGTGTGGGGGGGTGGCAGAGGTGTGTGGGGATGGGGGGTGGCAGGGGTGTGTGGGGGTGGGGGGTGGCAGAAGTGTGGGGGCTACAGGGGTGTGTGGGAGTGGCAGGGGTGGGGGGCACTCCTGAGCAGACTCTACTAAGTTGAATCTAGGAAGGGTCCACAAACCCTGGGGTGGCAGGAGGAGGCCAATAGGGAGCCCTAGTGACTCAGGCATCGGTGGCCAACTCAGGAGCCACCATGAGCACAGGAACCCTGGACTGCCTGGAACTTTCCTGCTGAGTTGGGACCCATCATCCCCTACTCCTGGAAGGCCTCTGCTTGGGTGAATGACTCAGCGTTTCTCAGCGTCTGAGGATTGAGCAAATGGTCTAGCAGACATGGAGCCTTCCCTCACCAGGCCAGGCCTGATGGGGTGTGAGGGGCGAGCGAGAAAACATGAGATCCATCCATGGACTGGCTCCTAGCTTCTCCAGTCTTGAACAATCCTCAGCCACCTCAAAAGGTTGTTGTGACCCCATTCTGCAGGTTAGCAAACCAAGGCATAGCCTGTGCTAGGCACCCAGCTAGGTAGCCACTAGCGACTTCTGATTTTTGTGGTATATTTTTTATATATATATATATATATATATATATATATATATATCAGAAAAAGAGGTCTGATGGCAGTTCTTCAGGGTTGGTGGGGAAATTAAGGAAAGAATTGAGTTAAATGCATTACATGGTAGGCTGCCATTCTCATGGGTATGTGAAGAGGCCCACACAGACACTTGGTACTCATGACTGGGCTAGAGCCCAGGGAAGACCAGAGGGCCACAGGACAAGTGGCAGCCCTGCCTTTAGAGCCCCACCAGTGACTGTGACATTGAGTAAAAGGCTTGCCTGTTCTGATCCTGGCCCTTTGGGCTGACACAGTCTGTACCCTACGGTATGGTGGGATGGTGGCCTGAAGCTCAGTTTGCTAGGCCGGTTTGAGTAGGGGCTGTTGTTCCATCTCAGGCACCTGGGGAAGGGGGAGGCTCCTGCAAAGATCCCAAAGGCAGGTCACTGTAAACCTCTGGTGAGACTCTCTTTGGGGCAGCAGGAAGGCTGGATGGGGGAAAAAGCTCCTGGAGCTCAGTCAGTGGCTCTAGGGACCTGGAGCTTCTCCAGGACTCTGGGTTGAGAGGCCTTGGGGAGTCAAGGGTTATGGGTGGTATTGTTCTGGTGATGGTGTTAGAACCCAGGGCCTGTGCATGCTGTACCCTCAAGCCCTTTAGGTTGATGCTGAGGCTCTCTGCATGTATGTGGAGCACTGGGGAGTTGGAGTTAGGGGGCTGGTCTGAGCCAGGGAGCTCTGCCATTTACTACCTTGTGGTCTTGAACACATCCTTTCTAACCCCCAGTTTCATCATTTATCCCATGGAACAATGGGACTGGCAGTGTAGCTCAGTGGTTGTGATCTTAGCACAAACAAGGTCCTCCGTTCCATCCTCAGAACCACAGAATATTTACTCATATGTGTGTATGTGTGCCTGCATGAATTTATATGTGCCATATGTATACGGGTGGGTGCCCATGGGGACCAGAGAGTGCTGGATCCTTCCAGATTGCAGTTATAGGTACTTGTGAGCTGTATCACGCCGATGCTGAGAACTGAACCCAGGTCCCCTGCAAAACCAGGACGTATTATTCTTAAACACAGAGACATCTCTTCAGCCCTGACCAGAAAGTAAGTTTAAGGAGTAAAAATAAAATGGAGTAGAAATAGCTCTGGATTCCATTCCTCTCCCTGTAGGCTCCAGGCCACTCTGGCAGGAGGGCTTCTACCCCAGGGTGACAGCCCTGTCCTCAGTAACTGAGCTGCTCTCAGGGCTCTGATGGAATGAATAGCCACTGAGCCACAGGGGCAACAGTGCTGCCTGCAGGCCTCTGAGCTCAGTGGCCTCTTGGTTGAGCTCTCAGCTAACACTCAACGACCTTGAGAAAGTCCCTGCCTCTCTTTTAGCCAGGTTTCAGTTCTGTGAGCCCAGTGGTCTTGCGTGGTAAAACTGTGGGCAGTAGGGGAGACTCCCAGCAAAGTGCTCAGCCCTGAAGACAAGAGGCGTTTGCTGTTGTACCTGAGCTGTAGTGACAGCAGCTGCAGGGAACTCTGGGGGCCAGGGGTCAAAGAAGCAGCAGGCCAAGGTGAGAGGAGTGAAGGGGGCGTGGGTACAGGGACACAGGATGGCGGGGAGGAAGCTTCCAGGAAGAGGACATCAGCTTCTAGGATTGAATGGGACCTGAGATCAGTCACTGAGTCATAGAGGGTGAGCCACTTGGGAAGGTGGCTTTCAGGAGGCAGGAGAAGGAACCCAGCCAGCTTCTTGGACTCCAGGCTGCCCATTAAGAGCTGTGTATCTCAGATGGGGTGGCACAGAAGCAGCAGATCTCTGAGTTCAAGGCCAGCCTGGTCTACATAATGAGTTCTAGGACAGCCGGGGCTCTACATAGAGAAATCCTGTCTGGAAACACCACGCCTCCTCCAAAAGAAATGTTGTGTGGTGTATTCCCTGGGGTCTGGGGGCTTCAGATTCAAATCCTTGTTTCCTCACTGACTGTAAAACCTTAGAAGCAACTTCTTCAGGTCTCCACGTCCACATCTGCAAAATGGAAGAGCAATGATGTTAAAGCTCTCTTGGGATTGAAGGGACAGTTAAGGGTGTGTACGGTCAGTGCCCCCTGCACACCTCCAGAGTGAAAACAGTGACCACGACGGCACAACCTGTGTTTGCTGATACCTGGAAGTAAGTACCAGGTTCTGTGGCAGGGACCTTAGGTGTGCTGGGCCTTGTGTGATTGTCTACCTGTCTTTCCTGTCCTCCCACTGCTGGGACAGTCAGGCTCAGAGAGGTCAAGTCCATGTGTCAAGGCTTCCCAGCTGTGAGAGGCAGAGCAGGGACATGGAGCCAATGATGAAGTCTCGCTTTGGCTCCCCACCTTGCCCATCCCCTTGACAGCTGGACTGAAGCCCACCGGACTGCAGGGATGAGCAGGGCAGTGTGAACCCATATGGCAGGATGCTAACTCTAGGTCACATTGCCGTTCCCATCAGCCCAGTGGCAGAGCCTGGTGCCAGCGCTGAGGGGTGACAGGAGATGCAGTTTCAGTCCAGTATGGTCTGGACGGCACTGGGGCTGAGGGTGGGGTGAGGGGTCTCATGAATCAGGGAGGGATGGCGAGCAGGTGGGGTCGGGGAGCTGCTGTGAACCACTGATTCTGGAACTGTGGAAGGAGGAAGGGGCCAGGGCTTCCCAGTGGAACTAGGACCCCGTGGACGAAGGTGCTTGGGACAGGCTTGCTTACAGGGAATCTGTGTGCATGGTTTAAGGCAGCAGTAACTCAGCAGCAACCCCCAGTGGCCAGCTCCTGCCCCTGCCCCAAGCTCTCCAGTCCTTGAGTGAACAGCCTTGTCCTTCTGCTGGACTCCGGAGCCAGGCTGCCAAGTTTGGATCCTGAGCTCACCATTTATTTGCTGTGTGACCTGGGCAACTTGCTTAACTTCTCTGTTTCAGTTTCCATATGTGAACAGCGTGGGATAAATTACACGACCTGCTTCAGTGAGAGTGGAGGGCTTTAACTTGGGCATGTGGTTGGGGTCTGGGTATGGACTCGTTGCCGCTGCTGTCGCCACCACCACTACCCCTATCACTGCTGCTGTTGGCATTGTTATTGTGTAAGTTTAAATGTTTGCTAAGATCCCCTCTCAAGTTCCAAAGCTCAGTTTTTATGCCCCCCCAACACTGGGAAAGAGGCAAGGGGAGAGGTCAGCCTGAGGAGGTCAGCCCCATAGGGCCAGATCTTGCAGCAGGCTTCTGTGTAAAGAGTTTCCTGGTTGCTGGTGTCCCGGGGACCTCACTGCTTCATCCAGGGCAGGTGGACAGATCCTCTGCCCCTAGACAGGGTACTTCAGGTGATGGTGGGTACAGGAGGAGACAGGGCTAAAGAAAGATCTGTGGTCAGGCTCCAGTGATGGGGTGCATGGCCTTCCCTGCCCCTCTGCAACCCCGCACTTCTTGAAAAACCTATACAGCTCCTGCCCTGGGCTTTGTAGGGGAGGCGGCGCTACTTTGTTGTGGGAGCTCAGGAAACGCCTCAGGTGTGATGCAGGGCTGGGGTTTCTCACTGAGGACCTGGCTGGCAGGCCCCTGCTACCTTTTGTGGATCACAGCACAGGGAAGGACCCCACCGCAGTGCTGTTGAGTGGCCCGGGCCACTGTGGGGAATGAGCGGACCAGTCCAGTCCTCCGTTTCCTCCTCTGTCTGGCAAACCTGGTGACAGATGCTTATGTGCACAGCTGTCTGATGCAGACAAGGGCTGCTGGCCCAGGACCTGCCTCATGCCTCTGCATTTAGCAGCTGTTGCAGTTACTTTAAAAAAATGAAGACTAAAATGCAAGCCACCAGTGAGGGGCACCCAGCTGCTGGGCATGGTGGTCTCCATCCATGAATCCAGTAGGTGAGGGGTGAGTGGGAGGCAGTTTGAGTACATTACATGGTGCTTTCTTGAAACGCACTCTTAAGCCAGGCGGTGATGGTACACACCTTTATTCCCAGCACTCGGGAGGCAGAGACAGGTGGATCTCTGAGTTCGAGGCCAGCCTGGTCTACAGAGCAAGTTCCAGGACAGTCTCCAAAGCCACAGAGAAAACCTGTCTCAAAAAACTGAACCAAACCAAAAAACAAACAAACAAACAAACGAACAAAAAAACCCACCACACTCTCAAAACATCCAGTATAGACATCAGGGCTAGGCCACTCATTCACCACCAGGCAGCAGGCCCCGAGTGAGGAGTGGGCACAGCAGACTTGATCTCCTTCCTCCAAGAATATGAAGGCTGGGGAGCTAGGCAGCCGTCTTATCCCAACGGTGCCAGCTCTGTAACGGTGGCCACTCTGTAAGCTATCTTCAGTGCCCACAGGCTGCCCCATCTGGAGCCTCCCTTTTCTAGGAAGTAGAACAACGGAGGTGCAAGGAATGACGGGCCTTTCCTAGCACCGCGTCCCAATTCTTGTCACTTCTCTGCAGTAGCGGTCACTGTCCTTCCTCCGCCCTCTTCACCACCACTCATTGTGTATTCATTTAGCTACTTAGAGGGGCCTCCAGGGATGTAGCACTGAGCCCCCACAGGTATGGCTTCCGCCCTGGTAGAGCTCAGGATACATTGTGGTAAACAGATGCTACATAGTTACAATGGTGGTGTTCGTGGTACCCCAATTGGTGCTGGTGGTGATGGTACAGTGGTGATGATAGGGATTGTGGTAGTAATGGCGATGGTGGGAGTGCTGAGGTGGTGGTTAGGATGCTGGTGGTGATGCTGATGATTTTGATGATGGTGAAAATGGTGATGGTGATACAATGGTGGTGATGGGGTGGTGATGATGATGGCGCTGATGATTATGATGATGGTGAAAATGGTGATGGTGATACAATGGTGGTGATGGTAATGGATGGTGATGATGATGATGGTGGTGGTGGTTGTAATGGCAATTGCGATGGTGCTGGTGGTGATAGCGGTGATGATGGTGATGATGGAGGTGGCAATGTGATGGTGCTGGTGATGAGGTGGTAGTTATGGTGATGATTATGGTTGTGATGACGCGGGTAATGATGGCAGTGATGATCATGGGCTGGTGGGTTCTAAGCATAATGGTGGTGGTGATGACAGGATGATAGTACTATGTCAGCTCACGGTCAGTGAGCACTCATGGCCTGGCCCGTCCTGTGTATTTGCACATTGGCTTCTGCACCAGTGCTGCATGGCATGGAGATTTTACACAACTTGCCAAGGCCCCTGTGAGCCGGATGTGAGCTCAGGCAGGCTGCTTGACCAGCAATCACTTCAGCCATGGCTGCTTGCCAGTTGCAACACAGCCACCTCCTCTGTCTCCTCCTTTCTTGCTTCCTGGGACCAGCACAGGGGAAAGTGCCTGAGTCCAACTTGCCCAAGCAGGGTTTGTGCTGGTTTGTCTTCTACATAGCACCTCGTCTGGAAGGGTAGAGCTGCCCTCTGTGGAACCACTTGCGAGTCAAGGAGTTTCCCTTTCCCCAGACGATGGCTTCTCAGGAGGCAGAAAAGAGAAGATTCTGTTTCTCACCCACTTCTGGGATCTGGAGTGGGCGTGGCAGCAGGGACTAGGGGCTCTGGAAGGACATGCACTACCCACCTTGCTGATTATTTACACAAGCCCTCTGCAGGGGAGACTGCACTCAGGAGGGAGGGACCCAGGCTGTCTACTCTCTGTGCTTACAAATCCAAGCTGATCCCATGAAGGTGAAAGGAAGGAACAGGTCTAAGGCAGAAGGCCAAGACGCAAAGGTGGCTTCGATGCTTCCTGGGTGTCCCAAGACATGCCCCATTTCCACTCCGGGCCTCAGTTACGCTCTCTTGTCCAAAGCATTTGCTGTGTGCCTGCTCTGTACCCAGGTGCTGCTCAGTGGAAATGCAAGGGACAATCGCCAGGGGTGGGTAAGATGGCTCAGCCGGTAAAGACCCTTGCTGCCCAACCCCAGCACCCTGAGCCTGCTGTATGGAGAGGACTGACTCCTGAGAGTTGTCCCTAACCTCCACATGTGCACCGTGATGTGTGCCCCCCATATATAAACGACTGTCCCCTAACCTCCACATGTGTGCCGTAGCATGTGTGCCCCTCATATATAAATGACTGTAATAAAAAATGAAAAAAAAGAAAAAAGAAAACCCATGCCCTCAGAGAACTGTCACCTGGTGGGACTGACACCGCACAAGAAAGAAGGGACGTGCCTGACTTGTCAGGGGCTGGCAAATGCCAGAGAGGGAAGAGCAGAGGGAATCCTAAAGAGTATCAGAGAAGGCTTCTCATAGTGACAGCTGAGCAAGGCCCTGGAGGATGCCGAGAAGTAAGCTGTGTAGGGATAAGGAAGAGTAAGCACAAGGACCCTGAGGCAGGGGTGTGTCTGTAAGTTTGAGGACTGGTAAGGAAGCCCTGGTCCTTAACTCCTGCTACCTTGGTATTGAGAAATCAAAAGGAGCTGCTTTATTTATTTATTTATTTATTTTGGAGACAGGGTCTCACTATGCAGCCCTGGCTGTCCTAGAACTCACTCTGTAGACCAGGCTGGCCTCGAACTCACAGAGATCCACCTACCTCTGCCTCCCGAGTGCTGGGATTAAAGGCGTATGTCATTATGCCTGTCCAAAAGATCAGCTTTTACCTTTCAGGATTCTGAAAGCATCAGAACCAAATGATTTGTAAGTCTTTATAGCCCATGCCTGGATGGAGCTTGTTAAGAGGGGAGGGGCTGCTTCTTGAGCCATTGGAGTTAGTTTTATGACCTGTAGGGACTTGAGGAAGTGCTGTCATCTCGACTCCTCGCTGGAGTGACTCTTTCCTACCTGGCCCTGGATTTGAATTATAGGTCTACCACTTTTCAGTATGGCCTTAGGCAAATTCTTCTCTTAGCATCAGTGTCCTCAGTGAGGATAGGATGCCTGCAGATCAGAGTGACAGTGGGATTACAGAGACTCCTCCAGAAAGCATGTAAGAGTCTAGTCTTAGCCCTAGCAGTAGGGTGAGCTCAGTCAATGTTTAAAATTAGAGGCTGACAAGGTGGTGGTGGCCCATGCCTTTAACTCCAGTACATGGGAAGCAGATGCAGAGGGGATGTCTGTGAGTTTGAGGCCAGCCTGGTCTACAGAGCGAGTTCCAGGACAGCCAAGGTTACACAGAGAAACTTGTCTCAGAAAAAAACAAAAAAACTTAGAGGCTGATCTTCTGCATGGTTTGAAGTATTTTCCTACTTTGCAAGCTTACCTTGTTACATGGGTCTCTAAGAATGCCACGAGGAAGAGGGGGAGAAGAAATAATAGCCCACCTCAGGAGAGAGAAACTGATGTTTAGGTGGCATGAGTGAGTTGTCCATAGTCAGAGTGAGCAATAGGACAGATGGATATGAAGACCATGGCTCCTGGGCGCCAGGTGCATGGGGCCTATTGGGTACCCATCTGCAGTCATGAGTGCACAGGTCCCCTTGGCACACACAGGCCAGCTGCACATGGCATCCTTCACCCCTGCCACACACAGTAACAACCACTCAGAGTTGTGGTCCAGAGCAGGTTTTGCAAGGCATGGTCACTAGGGCTGTGGTGATGCCGCTGAAAGGCCAGGACTAGGAGAAAGGCTACGGGGCAAGAGGCATGGGGCCAGGTCCGGGAGAAGAGGAAGGAGGGCTTCGTATGACTGTCTGCTTGGCCTGTGTGTCCATCCAGGGAAAGGAGGGGCATCTCCAGGCTGTTCAGCCATAGTGCCCCCAAAGATAGCCGTTCCGTCAACATCTCTGAGCCTCAGGACAGCCCCACGAGGGAACATCACAGCTGAGGAAGCCAGGACCTGGAACAGGCCTGTGCGATCTCAAGTCCCCGGTGCCTGCAGGTGGGCATGCACAGGAGGACCCCTTTCTCTCTTAACCCCCCTTTCTGGCCTTCCAGACTTCTGGTCACTGATCACTCCCAGCTATACACTAGCCTTGTAGAGGACAGCAGACAGCCTGGCTCCCGTGAAGGAAAGGCCAGGGAGCCCACTTTGGCTGGTACCGTGAAGGACCCAGACAGCCTTTCCCCAGCACACCAGTAACTTCATTTTCTGGACCCATTTTGTAGGTGAAGAAACTGAGGCACATAAGCATGAAGATTGTGTCTTGAAACATAAGAGGCAGAGCTGGGAATCCTAGGTCGCATGCCAAATTCCAGCTTGTCATCCTCCCCCTCAGTCTCCTGAGGGCAGGGTTACTGGTGTGAGCCAACTCGGCTCCCCACTCCCCCCGTCACCCCATAGTGTGTAGCTTCTGTCCTCATGTGGACAGCTGCATGGTAGGAGACCTGAGCCAGGAGTCTTAGAGCCCAGAAAACAGCATGGAGTGAGCTGGCTAAATTCCAATCTGGTTTCTTGGCTTCCTCGCTGGGGCTTTGACCCACCCCATCATGTCCCCTTCAGTTTCTCACCTGTTCGTGGGCTGAGAGCAACAGCCACTCGGTGAGCTTCGGTGAGGTCCCATGAGCAAGGCACCAAGAGAGGACCGGTGGGACATGGTGGAAGATGGCCGTTTCCATTGTTCAATCCCCCTCCCTGACCCTCCCTTTAGAGAAGGGTTTCTTCCTCCTGAGGTGTGGCCAGGTGGCCCAGACCTAACTGTGCAGATGCTGCAGAGGACAGGAGGCCAGGCCTGGCTGGGGACAGGTCCTTGTGGATGAGAAGCTAGCTGCACCAAGGGCGTCTTTGTCCCCTTTGTCTCCTCTCGAGCAAATTAGCAATTACCTTTCTTGCTCCTAGCTCAGCCCTTCCTGGGAGAATTGCTCCGCAGAAGCCACCTGGCTAATTAGTGGGCGGCCACCCGAGACAAGGTTGGAGCCTAGCGGTCAGAATTGGGGCTACTAACGCCTGGGAGTTGGCATTAGCTTGGCAGAGACCAGGCAGCCCTGGGCCCCAGGGTGGTACAGCTTTTCTCTCCTGGCCTTCGGTCTTGGTGCTCTGGCTTTTAAGCTGTGTGCCTTTAGATAAGTCATTTTGCCTCTCTGGCAGGTTTCCCCATCCTTGATGTGGGGATTGTGTGAGGTTGGGAGGCTGGTACCTAAATAATGGCAGATATTGTTACTGCTACGTCTTTGCTGTCACCGCCACCACCTGGGGCTTGTTTTAACTCAGGTGAGGGAACGCAAGGAATGCAAGCTCAGTGACTGCCCTTGGCCCTGTCATGCCATGTTGGTGGCACAGGCAGAAAGAGGAGCCCAGCGAGGCCTCGATCCCTGGGGCAACAGCAGGGCTTAGTTTCTGCAAGCCCAGGCCTTCCTTTACTCCTCCTGAGATGTGGGGCCATGCACTGGAGTAAGATCCAGCTGGTACTGAGTGAGGGCAGGAACAGAACCATTTCAGGAAGAGTGGGTGGCAAGGCCCCCTAGGGCACTGGGGATTCAGGAAAAGGCCTAGGAGGGGTTTGATCTGTACCCAACGGGCAGAGACAGGAGACTCAGCCTTGTGGGGGCATGTGGGGTGCCGCGAAGGCAAAGGAGTAGAGGTACAGGTGATAGGCTACGTGCAGGGCCAGGTGAGGCTGGGAACGCAGGGCAGAGGGTACCAGCCTGAGAGTTGTGGAGGGTGAGTGAAGGCTAAGACCAGGAGATGGGTCCTGCCTTCGGCCTCCAAGGCCAGGCCAGGCTGGTTCTCGCTGCTGGCTTTGAAGCTTCAGGAAGCTCTTGGGCATTGAGAATCATGAGGCATAGTTGAAGGAGTCCCCAGCTTGACCTGGAAAGACTTTCTGGAAGAGTGAGCCTCAGGCTTGAGGCTCCTCAAGAAGCTAAGCAGAGGGTAATTGTCCCCAGCAAGGGTGACAGGCTGTGCAGGGACCTCAAAGCACCACCCACAGCCAGCACTCTGTTGCTGGGAGTGGAACCCGGGCCCTTCTGCATGCGTCAAGCCACATCTCCAGCCATTAGTCTGTGTTTTATCTCGGCACTGAGGAGGCCCAGACGGCTCAAAGCACATGGCTTGGCATCCGTTTGTCAGAGTGGGCGCACGGTCCTGCACGCAGAGGCACGCACTCCTCCCTCTCCCTGGTGTCTGACCTGGGTAAGGTGAGCCTGAGGTTGCCTCGGTTTCTGATTTGTTTTTTAAATTATTTATTGTTTTTTTGTTTATTTATTTTATTGGTGTTTTGCTTGCACGTATGTCTGTGTGAGAGTTTTGGATCCCCCGGAGCTGGAGTTACTGATAGTTGCGAGCTGTCAGATGGGTGCTGAGAATTGAACCCAGGTCCTCAGGAAGAGCAGCTAGTGCTCTTAACCGCTGAACCATCTCTCCAGCCCCAGTTTCTGTTTTTATCCAGTGAGTGGGTGTAGGCTTCCTGTCTCCCTGAGTGTTTGGGGGGCTAGAATAGCATCCTTATGCCTGTGTCCAGGAACCCTGTGGCGTTCGCTGAAGAGGAAACTGAGACAAAAGACCTGCTCAGGAGACATAGCTGGGATTTGAACGTAGGCTGTTCTGACCCCAAGATCCTTGCTCACCCTTGGGTAGTCTTGTCCTCAAGCTTGGCTGGGGCGTGGCCCGGTCCCTCGGCTGTTCCCTTGGGCCCAGTTAATCCTCTTTCAAGGCCCACCAGCCCAAGAGCCAATTAGTGCCTTCATGCTAGGGCAATGCCCCTGTCCTCTAGCTAGGGGAGGTCTGGCCCTGGGTAGATCCTTGGGGCAGCCGGGGTGATGAAGGGCACAATACAGCCAGGGAGAGAAGTGTCTCAGTGCCCCAGCAGGATTTTCCACAGCCAGGCTGGGCCTCCATGGAGCACCCTCCCTCCCCTCCATCTCTCCCAGAACCTCCTCTCTCTTCCCCTCCTGGGGCCATGGGTTCCCAGGTCCCCAGTGGCAGGTGCTGCTGGTGGCATTGGCTGCAGTTTCTCACCTGCACACAGGGTCTAGCTCCAGTGAGGAAGGAGGAGGAGTGAAAAAAAAAAAAAAAAAAAAAAGGTCCTTGAGATGGTGACAAAGGTCTGAGTGTGGGCCGCGAGAGCAGTCTGTTTCCAGGCAACTGCTCTACCCTGGGCTCCCCGCGGCGGCGGGCACATCCGTCATGCGGTAGCTCTGCTGGCGAGGGAGCTCCGGCTGCCGGCCCCGCAGCCCAGGCACACATCCCACGGCCCCCAAGCACGGCCCTGCTGAGCATGGGAGGCCCTCTGGCAGGGCTTGTTCTAGGAAGCACAATGTGGCATGGCCTCTGCTGGCCAAGTACTATTGGATACCTAGTCTGGAGCACACAGGGCCTCTCTCCCAGTCAGGTCGCAAGCCTGTGGGATAGGACAGTCACTTACATGCCGGCTCCGGACCACGATTCGGCTGTTTGTTCTTTGGTGTGTTCCCCAGTCTTGCTGGGCCTCAGTTTCTTCATCTGTGAAGTGGACATGATAGTTCTTACCTTGTAGGGTTGTTGTAGGAATTAGATGAGCAATGCCCTAGGCTTAGTGCCCAGCACAGAGTTAATGCCCTATAAATATGAATGTTTATTCTTTATTCATTGCTTATAGAGAAGCGATGGTACTGGGCATGGTGGCACACACCTGTAATCCTAGTGGTTGGGAGATTAGGGCAGGAGGATCATGAGGTCATGAGTTTGCCATCAGTCTGGGCTATCCAGTGAGAGCCTATCTCAGAAAAAGGAGGGAGGGAGAGAGGGAGGGAAAGGTGGCAGGGAATCGAAGTTTTCGTTGCAGTCAAAGAGACAGTGTGTGCCCCACTTTTAGGTGTAGGACCCTGGGCAAGTCCCTTCGAGCCTTGGCTTTCTCCTGACTCAGCTGGGCAGATGGTCTGAAGGTGTGTTGTAACTCCGTCCTCTCGGTGTAAATAAGATCATTTATAACTGGCAGGATTAGGGACTGCACAGCTGGGCCCCACCCTGGCAGCACTCTGGATCCAAGTGCTCCTAATTCAGCAGACCTCAGTTGCTGCACACTGGGTGCCCACCTAGGACCTGCCAGGCTGCCTTTGCCAGCCCTCTCACCTACCTTGTGGACCACTCCATTCTGTAGGCCTGCACTGCTCCCCGCCCCCCACCCCCATTAACCTGCCCAGTCATTGTGCCTGCTCCAGCCTCTGCCCTTCTGCCCAGCCTCAGCTCTCACCCTTCCCTCCACCTCCTTTGTGGAAATAACCTCTGCCAATGCCCTGGAGAGAAAAGAGGAGGAGAAGGAGGCGGCCCAGGGGCCAGGGGGCCTGGCACGCCACCGGCCTTTGTCTAGGCCCTGCAGTCAGAAGAGGCTGGGTCCCCTAGGGCGGATCATGCTGCCAGCCTGCTGGCTGCTCAGGGAGGCCTTGTGGGCGGCAAGGCCTGGGCTGGCAGTGGCCTGGCCCACTCTGGTGAAAGGAAGGCTAAAATCACCTTGGGGTGACCTTGTCCTTCTGGGGCCAGTTACAGACCTGTGTTGGTACCTCCTATGTTCCAAGAGAAGGGGCAGCCCCTAGAACTGGGCTATACAATCTGGTCCCGAGGTCTGATGGCCTGCATGCTCACATGTGTTTTCTCTCTCCTTTTTCTCTCCCTTCCCTCCCTCCCTCCCTCTCCTCTTTCTCCCTTTCTCTCCCCCCCCCACTCCCCTACTCTCTCTCCCCGCTTTCCCTTCCCTGTCTCTTTTCTGTCTTCCACCCTCCACTTTCTTGTTTTCTTATTTTTATTCTTATGTGCATTGGTGTTTTGCCTGCGTGTATGTCTGTGTGAGGGTGTTGTAGATCCTGGAGTTGTAGACAGTTGTGAGCTGCCTTGTTGGCGCTGTGAATTGAACCTGGGTCCTCTGGAAGAGTAGTCAGTGCTCTTAACCGCTGAGCCATCTCTCCAGCCCCTCTTGATTTGTTTTGAGACAGGGTCTTGCTATGTAGCCCAGGCTGGTCTTGGACTCCCAATCTTCTTGTCAGAGCAGCCTGAGACTACAGGCTGGAACCATGCTGGCTTGGTGCTCTACTGTACTACAGCTGTGGGGCTGGTACTGCTGTCTGGAGACCTCCTGTGGTGTGCAGGGTGAATGGAAGCAGTTACCTCTAGCTCTGTGGAGTGCCGAGGAGAGAGCAGGCCCTCAGACTGCCGCTGTCGTTTCTGTCCTCAGCTCTGCCCTCGCTGTGGAGCTGTCAGAGCTCTGCCCTGAGATTTCAATCAAGAACTGTCTACCTACTGTGTGTTGCCATTCCAGATGGGCACTGAGGATGCCAGAGGAAAGTCCTAGGGTTGACAAGAAGGAAAGGAAAGGGAAGAGGCCAGGTGTGGTGGCTCACACCTGTAATCTCAGCACTCAGGAGCAGAACTCATAGATTGCCATGAGTTCAAAGCCAGCTTGGCCTGCAGAGCTTGAGCTATAGTAAAGCCCTGCTTTAAGGAAGAAAGAAAGCGGGAAGAAGGTAATAAAGTAGCTCCTACTGTGTGCCAGGCTCGTTGCTTTACACTGGAATCCAGAGCCAAGTGGGCTTACCCATCATGTGGATGAGGAAATCTAGGCCCCAATTACCCAGGATAATCTAATGGAGCAGCGTAAGGGCTGTGGACCTGACCTTGAGGCTCAGGAAGACTTCTTGGAGGAAGCGGTCTTCAGTCTTGGCAGTGTAGTCTTGCCCACGAAGTTCCCTGAGGTGGTTCTGGGATGTGGTCAGTCCTGCTTTCTACATGTTTGGAGGTGGGGGACTCACCGTCTGAGGAGGAACGCACTGTTTCTGTTTGCAGGCAGCTGACCTGCCCTCTGACATTGGTTCTTAGACGTTGGCTCTAAGCTGGGTCCCAGCCCTGAGTCCCAGCAGCCTCGCCTTCTACGTCAGCCGGCACAGTCTCTCTACTTTCTAACCCCACTCCGCCAGCGGCCAGAGCAATCTTCTGGAACATAAATCAGACCATATCAGTGCCTAGCCTGAAACCCTTCAGTGGCTCTCCAGGGGCTCTTAGGACAAAGCCCAGATTCCATACTGCAGCCTTTGAGGCCTGGCCGGGCCTGGCATCGCTGACCCTTCAGCATAAGAGGCTGAAGAAGGGGTCATGACCCCCTGGAGCCTCCACCTGCCCATGTGGCTTCTTGAGGGTTCATGGAAGGCTTGAGGGCAGATGGATGCCCCCACCTGAGCTGTGGGGGATGGGCAGCGCAGGATGATGGGCTGGGGTGTCTTGGAGCTGGCTCTGTATGACCTTGGTTCTTAGTCCCTTTAGCTCCATACTTCATTTTCTCCATCAGTAAGATAAGGAGCCTACCTTGGTGATGTCAGCAGGAGTCATATCCAGAGTGCTAGGCACCTGGGGCTTTCATGCACTTGGTCCCTGCACACACACCAGAGTTGACCAGGAGAGCAGGGCAGTTGCCAGGACTCCAGTCTGTGGTGAACGGACGGACGATCCTGATCTCTGGAGTGGGTTTGGGAGATGACCCCACTTTGTGTAATAGACAGCTTGTTTCATTTAGCACTTAACCCCTTCTCTACCAGGTAGACACTATTAACCCCGTGAATGGTCCGCAGAAATGGTCCAGAGAGGTGCCGCCCCTTCCCCGAGATCACGTGGCCTCATTTGAACGTGGGCTACTGAGTCCTGTGATGTCCCGTACTCCGCAGTGTGTATTTCTTGAGGATTGTAGCCTGAGTTTCTGAACGGTTGTACGTCTGACCCTGGGGTGGGGGTGGGGTCTCGGACACTGTGTCTTCCATTTCTGGCTTCACCATACAACTGCTGCATGACCTTTGGTGACCTACTGCTCCCTGTGCCCTGGGACCTCTGCTGACCTGAGGTGAATTCCTGAGGAGCCCTCCTCTGTTCAGCTCAGACCTGTTGAGTGGGCTGATGGACGGGGAATAGTAATTTCCCCCAGAGCTCAGAGCACTTCTGTTGGCAGATGCTGTAGCTGAGGCCCCAAGGCATGGGAGCAGGCTAGAACGGAGATTCAGAGATGCACCTACCTCTGGCTGTGTGGCTCTGCACCACTCGCTTGCCCTCTCTGAGCCTCCGCTTTGGTCTCCAGGCTCTCTAGAGGGAACTTTTGGTGGCAACAGGTGCTGAAGCCAAGCCCGTGTGAGGAGAGGGAGCATGTGTGTTGGCCCTTTTGGCAGACTTTAAAGGTTGCGGGGTCCCTCTGCAAGCTCCCTGTTTCGGAGCTACCTGCCCCTCCCAACTTATCCTCTAGCCAGGGGCCAGTGAGTCATAAGCTACTGACTTTTTGTTTTTGTTTTTGTTTTTTCTTCCAAAGTGTAACATTTTCTCGTGTACTAGAATTTCATTATCTCACAAACCAATTCATTGGATACAGTAACAAACAAGGCTGCCTCCTGGTCTTGCTTCTGCTCTTCTCAGGGGCTACCAGGGCCTTCTTGGTCTCTCTAGAGATGATTCATGGATACATACATAGGCAAGGATATTTCTGAGTTTGGTTTCTTCTTTTTTTTTAATTAAAAGAAGCTACATTTATTTCTTTAGTGCGTGTGTAAGTGTGTGGAGACATGTGCCATGGTATGCCTGTGGAGGTCATGGTATGCATGCTTGAGAGAGCTGGTTCTCTCTGTACCATGTGGGTCCCTGGCATGGTTGTAAATACCTGTACCCACTAAGCCGTCTTGACATCCCTGATTTATCTTTATGCTAAGTATGTTGTCTATGATTTTTAAGTTGCATGCATATATATGTCCCATACTGCACAATTCACCCATATCAAATGCAGTGTGTTTTACTATGTTCTGAACCATCACCACAATCAGCACATTTTCATCACTTCAGAAAGACTCCCCATACCCCTAAAGCCACACTCCTTGCTGTTCTCGGCCCTGACCTGAGGCTGTCAACCACTAATCTGCCTCTGGCCCTGCAGACTTGCCTGATCTTTCGTGACAGACTTCTTTCGATTCTTTCGTTTTTAGGGTTCTTTATGTTGCAGCTTTTTTTTTTTTTGGTTTTTCGAGACAGGGTTTCTCTGTGGTTTTGGAGCCTGTCCTGGAACTAGCTCTTGTAGACCAGGCTGGTCTCGAACTCACAGAGATCCGCCTGCCTCTGGCTCCCAAGTGCAGGGATTAAAGGCGTGTGCCACCACCGCCCGGCTCCTTCATTCCTTTTTATTGCCAAGTAATATTTAATTTTATAGACATACCATATTTTATTTAGCAGATGATGGACACGAGTTATTTCCATATTTTGCTTACCATAAGTAATGTGGTTGTGAACAGTCTTGTGCCAAGTTTAGTGGGCACACACTTTTCAGTTTCCTTATACTTAGGAACGGACTTGCTAAGGTCTCATGGCTACTTCATGTTCAACTATCTAAAGAACTGCCCTCTTTCCAAATACTTGACTTGTCATTCCTATTAGCATCACAGACTGCCAGAGCTGTAATTCTCTGTATCCTTGACAACACTTAGTATTCTCTGTCATTTGGATTAGACCATCCTATCAGGAGTGAGATATTGTGCTGTGTTTTTTTAAATTAATTTATTATGTATACAGTGTTCTGCCTGCATGCCAGAGAGAGCACCAGATCTCTAGATAGATGGTTGTGAGCCACATGTGGTTGCAGGGAATTGAACTCAGGACCTCTGGAAGAACAGCCAGTGCTCTTAACTGCTGAGCTATCTCCTTAGTCCCCTTACTGTGGTTTTGATGTCACATGTCCTGGTAGCTGATGATGTTAATCATCTTGCTTATTGGTCATTTGTATACTTGACTTGGGAGAAGGTCTGCTCAAATCTGCTGCTCATAAAAAAAGTGTTGTTGTTTGACTATTGAATTGTGAGAGCATTTACACATGGTAGATAGATGTCCCCCTCAGATGAACTATTTATAAATATTTACTTCAGGTTTGTGAGTTCTCCTGCCCTTCCTTCATTCTTGTCTTCCTTCTTCCTTCCCTTCTCTTATTTTCCATGCTGTGGATTGAAGTGGGGCCTCGTGCATGTTAGGCAAGTATTCTCCCACTGAGTTACAGAGGTTCATCCTCAGCTGGGTTTTTACTTTTCTTTTTTAAAAATCCGGATTTTACTAAGTTTCTCAGGCAGATTTAAACTGTTCTTTTTTTTTTAAACATTTATTTATTTTGTGTAGGTGTGAATGGGAACATGGGGACAACTTGTGGGAGTTGGTTCTCATTGGGCTCTGCGGATTCAATTGAGGTTGTTAGTCTGGCGAGCAGGTGCTTTACCACCTGAGTCATCCTGCCAACCCCACCAGGTAGGTGTTGACTTAGGATCCTCTTGCCTTGGTCTCCAGAGTAGCTAGGGTTATAGGCCTGCATTCCAAGGACAGGGATAAGTCATTCAGTCCCTCCTCCCCGTGTGTGTGTGTGTGTGTGTGTGTGTGTGTGCGCGCGCGCGCGCGTACATGTTTCTCTCAGGAGAGTCTTGGGTTTTGTTTTTGTTTTTCAAGTCAGGGCTTCTTTTTGTAGCCCAGGTGTCTTGTAGACCCCTGTAAACTCACTTTGTAGAGTTCAGGCTGGCCTTGAACTCAGAGATCCATGTGCTGGGATTAAGGGTGTGTGCCACCACCATGGTTCAGCATTCTTAATACATCACCCGGACTAGCCTTAAACTTGTGAGCTCCTGTCTCATCCCTGAGTCCTGCCTTTTATTTTCTTGAAGCTCAAAAGTTTCACATTTTGAAGACGTTGGATTTGTCTGATTTTTCCTATTGCTTATACTTTCTGTGTCACCATCTAAGAACCATTGCCTAATCCAAGGTCATAGGTTCCTTTATGTTTTCATCTAAGAGTTTCAGTCTCTCCATTCTTCAGGTTGTTTTTCTCCTGAGCAGTAAATCTATGCACTGTTGGCACAAGAGCAAGTAAGAGCATAAAAGGACATTCTCATTCTTTTTTATATCTGTATAATACTCACTTTTATGGACATACTATAATTTATTTACCCCATTTTCCATTGATAGACATTCAGAATCCTTCCAGCACTTTGCTTTCACAAGACTTCAGTGAACATCTTGAATATAGATGTTCACCCACACAGGTGTGTATAGTAAGAAGTAGAATTGCTGGGTCCATGATGCCATATTTCCCTCCACTGACATGGGGCACCAGCTGTCACTACCAGCAACTGTGTCTAAAATGTGAGTCATTCACTGATGATTCTGGGTGCCATGTATCAAACATTCGAATGTATTCTTGGTCCCTAAACAATCATCCTGAAAGCCAGAGTGAAAATCCATACCGTGGGTACTGGAGAGATGGCTCAGAGGTTGAGAGCGCTGGCTGTTCTTCCAGAGGTCCTGAGTTCAATTCCCAGCAATCACATGGTGGCTTACACCATGTATAATGAGATCTGATGCCCTCTTGGGGTGTGCAGGCATATATGGAGACAGAAACACTGTATACATAACAAATAAATGAATCTTAAAAAAAGAAAATTCATACCTAACAAGGAGCCAAGGACACATGGTCTGTGTGACTCTTGTCTTTCCATTCCCCCAATCAGTCCCTATATCTTTAGAGGGTCTTGGCTGCTTCTGAATTACCAGAAGGATGAGATTGGAAGGTATACCTGGAGAGTTGGATATCACATTTGTGTGGGCACAGAAAGTGTGCTCTACCACTGAGCCAAAGCCCATCCTAGAAGTCTAGAAGTCTAACTTGAAGTCATATAAGACTGGGTTCAGTTCTTGCTCAGGCATTGTCTTTGGGCACCTTCCTGGTGCCTCCACCTCCTCATGTGAGTGCTGCCCTCTGTCTTACAAAGAGCACCAACTGCCATGATTCTCCCTGGAGAGTGTGTGTGTGTGTGTGTGTGTGTGTGTATGTGTGGAGAGAGAGAGAAAGAGAGAGAGAGAGAGACCTTCCAGGAAGGAGAAGGACATTTGAATGGAACATGAAGGGGAGGCTTTGAACAGGCGATGATACTCCAGGCAGGAGGATACTGTGTGACAAAACTTTTCCTGGGGAGACCCAACATACTTACAGTCTACTAACTCCAGATAGAGTACCCTCAGCAGACCAGACGGACAGACACCACTGAAGTCCAATTTGCTGAACTAATGAGTTTTGTGGGGGTTACTTCCAGAAATATGGGTGAGGGGTTACTTATAAGAGCAGAAATGACTCAAAGACAGCTGCATCACCAAAGCCCACCTCAGCATGGGTGACAGCTCACAAACTGGGAATCTGGAGCTCACTGCACAGCCTGTTGGCAGCTCAACCCATTGAAGAATGTCCTTGCGTGTATCTCAGTTGGTCTAAGCCAGCCTGGCTGACTTCTGCTTCCTCCCGGCAGCTGGATTGGGGTTAGAGTCTTCTTTGCAGCTCAGCTTCCTTCTGAGAGGTGCTCTCGGCTCCTGTTGCTGACTCTGGTAGGGAGGGGCCTAGTGGATCTGGTCAGTTTCAGGGACTTGCTGAAGCTGTTTTGAGTAATCTGGCTCTTACACTCTTTCTGGCCCACTCTTCTGCCGTTATCCCTGAGACTTGGAGGGGGTGACTGTAGGTGTCCACTTATGGCTACGAAGCAGGCCACATGTCACGGTAACGGTTCTCAGGAGCTTCCCCAGTGGTCATGAGTGAGTCTGATAACAGTGATCTATGGGCATAAATACACATGTTTAGAAGGCAGATTGACAGGCACATCACATCTATCTAGAAAAAAAAAATAGAAGTTGCTTTCCTATTGGGACCTACGAGATCCCTAGCCACAGGTTTTTATTCCGGATTATAGTACCAGGCTTAACCTTCCTCTTGTGGAATGGGCCTTAAATCCAGTTGGAAGGCTGTTGGTCTTACCCAGTGGAGGAGCCACTATTGCAGAAGCAGACAATCCTGCCTGGAATGTTGGTGTTGTTGCATGCAGGGTCCATAGTCAAGCAGGTGTGGTGGTGGTAGGAATATCAGATTTGCCTTGATTCCAAGGTAGGAGTTGTGGGAGCCTCCAGAGTAGCTTGAAAGCCTAAAGATCTAGATGACGTCAGATACATAATAGAAGCCAGGGAAGGGCCGTGTGTTGTGGGATACTTGTGTACCATATACTGCTGTGATTGGCTTAATAAAGAGCCGAACAGCCAATACCTGGGCACGAGATATAGGACTTCCGGGCAGAGAGAGGAAGTCGAAGATAACTGAGGCACAGGAAGGCGCCAACTAGACATGGAGGGAGTCGGACATACAGAATGAAAGAAAACTAAAAGGCCTCATGGTAAAACATAGGTTCTAAGAGCTAGTGGGGCAAGCCTAGGCTAAAGCCAAGCTTTCATAATGAATAAGTCTCTGTGTCATATCTGGGAAAGTTGGACCACACCATGGTGCTGGCAGTCCTGCTAACTATGTCCTCATCTGCAACCCGCACAGTCTTCCCTCTCTAGACCTTATTTCTTCTTGAGGAGCGACCTGAATAATGCTGAAGGATGAGGGGTCAGGAGTCAGGCAGCCCGGGTTGGTTTCTAGCTCTGCCACTTATGAGCTCTGTGACCTTGGCCATTTTTGTCACTTAGCCTCTCCTGGCTGTAGTTTACTCAGCCATAAGAAGTAGTTGCTACTGCTTTCTGGGTTCACAGTGGAGAGCATAAGGATCTTAGGCCCGTGCTTGGCACGCAGTGCATGGTCTGTGTGGTGGTTGGTGCAAAGACGGAAGGCTGTGGCAGGAGAGCATGCGTCCTGTTTCTGACTGGGAATGCCAAGGCCTTCGGAATGAATGGATGCTCAGACTCTCAGGGGATCTGGAGGGCTCATCGCTCATCACCAGTCCTTTCAGCAAATGCGTCGTGAGCACTTGCTTATGCCAGGCCCTAGAAGATATTGTGGGGCCATCTCACGGAACTCGGACCTGACCAAGGGCACTGAAAACCAAACTCATCATTTTAGATACCCACACTTTCTCGCTGTGTTCCACCTGTCCTGGGCCAGGCATCATATTTGCTAGCCAAGTGCCTTTGTTTCTGAGCCATATCTTCAGCTTGGCAATTAAAGAAGAAACAGGTTTTTTTGAGACAGGGTCTCACTACATATCTCTAGCTGACCTGGAACTCACTTTGTAGACTAGGCTGGCCTTGATCTCACAGAGATCTGCCTGTCTTTGCCCTCAAGAGCTGGAATAGGCATGCACCACCACATCCAGCCAGGAATTAGAATTTTAACCTAGTATCTTCTCACTCGGGCTTTTGCCAAACTCCAAAATCTGGATGGAAGGATAATGGGAATGGAGTGGCCTGCTCTGTCCTGCCCTTTTCACAAAACAGACCTGGACAGGAGTGTAGAGGCTGGCCTTGAACCGTTAGCACATGCTTCTTCCCGGCTCCTAAGGTTGGTAGGATGCCCTTGAATACTGGATAGAGCTCCAAGATGAAAACAGGCAGGAAGTGGGTGAATAAGAGAGGAGAGTTAAGGATCCTTCCAGGTGCCTGGCTTGAGCAAGAGACACTGGAGAAGGCCCTTGGTGCAGCAGGCTGAGTGCTGAGGGCTTGGGGCTGTGCACAGGAGAGAAAGGACCAAATGCTTGCTGAATAAGCATATATTTTTCTGTGGTCTCCCAGAGAATGCCTGGATACTATCTTTCAGAGCTATCCAGTTGACTGTTTGGAGGCAGAGAAGAGGCTCAAACTGTTGTTGTGAACCTGGTGTCACTCTGAGATGATGGGAGATAAACAAGATCCCTGAGGATGCTAACATAAAGAGATCTTAATTTCAGGCTTTCTCCTTCTGTGGTCTTCTTCAATTTTTTAATAATAGCAATAACTTTAAAGTTGTAGTACACTCTTATGGCTCCATTGGACCTATGGCCTCCTGCTTAGGATCTCTGGTGTGTAGGGTGAGCCAGACTGCAGGATCCAGTCCCAGCTGCAGGTCCCCACGTGAGTGAGTGACAGCCTTGAAGAGCTTCTGGTTCATCATCTGGAAAATGGGAACAATCACAGTGCCACCTCCTGGTGACACAGTAGTTTCTGGACTGACAGTTCAGATAAAACTTCTTCGTGGTGGCTTTTGTCTTGTCTGTCACTGACTCGCTGTGTGACCCTGGCCTTGTTACTGTCCTTTCTGAGAAAAGCAGTGTTCTGCTTTTAGAGTTAGAAGATGTCCTGGGTGCTCCGGAGGCCTCTGAGTGCCGCTTTAACGGCTCTCTCTCCCTCTTTCAGCCTCACCTACCTGCCACTTCCTACCCTCTACCCTGTCACCAAAATGATCTTTCAAAAACCACAAATCTCAGCATGGTCTTTTCCTGCCTGGAGAAAATTGATGTTGATGCCCCACTGCCTTCAGGAATAAGCTCCAGAGTCCTGGCCTGGCGTGGGCAGGAGGGGCTGGCCCTCCATCGCCCCTTCCCACTATCCCTACATGTATTCTAGCTACATACAGCTTCTCCCACCTCGATGGCCACATGTCCCTTGGTGCTGGTGCCCACCCCCTGCCAGAGCCTTCTTATCCACCCACAGTTACCCAGTATCTGTGTTTCTCAGATCTGACACTTTTCTTCCAGTGATTCACCCACGGCTCTAAAGCCTTCTTGTTCTCTTTCTTATCCCTTTCTCCAGAGCCCATTCTCTATGAACAGCCAAAAGGACTCTGTTGGCTTATACTTGTCATTTGGGAGGCTGAGGCAGGAGGATTGCTACATGTTCCAGACCAGCCTGAGCTACATAGTGAGTCACTCTGACTTACTGCTATGATTATGATGGCAGCTGCTTTCCCACCTACTGGCCTTTTGCCCAGGCTGCTTGCCTTCTATAGTGACATGAACACTGTCACTTCAACAGAGTCTTTGTGACTCACTGACAGGTGAGAATCGCTCCTTCTAGTGACCAGGCTGCAGAACTTTCCTGGTAACACTGTAGGTACCCTTCCTCTTGGCAAAGCGGTCCAGCCAAACGTCGCTTTCTCTGCACTGCCTTCTTTCACACAGCCTCCTTCAGATCACTCCTTCCCATTGCATCTTTAGGCAGCAGAAACGACCCACCATGGCTCCTGTCAGCTTGGTCCTCTTGTTGTGGGTCCCCTCAGTACTGTTCTCACAGAAGCTGCTGGAGGCAGGAGCTGTAGTCAGGAAAGCTGTCATTCTTGGAGCCTGGCCTGTGCTAAGTGCTTGGACACGCCCTTGCCTTAATCTTCAGAACCCCATGGGGTCAGTTCCCCTAAAGGCCCCATTTTAAAGAGAAACCAATGGAAGTTTGAGGAGATTTAGTCACATGTCCTGCCTGAGGTTACCAGCCAGTCTGCCTGAGCAGGAGCCCTTAGTACCGGCAATCACATGCCAGGTACTGGGCTGAGCCCTGAAGACATTCCATCCTCTCTGGGACATCTACAGCACCACCTCGGCTGGGAAACTCAGGGATAGGCCCTGGGAAGCCAGTTACAAGAGGGTCAGACTTTGGCTTATGCTCTCTGGGGCCTGGTCATGCCTGCCACACTGATATACTGTGGCATGGCAGACTCCTCCCTCTGACCTATCTGGGAGGTTACTAGCACCCCAACACCTGAGCCCTGAAGGTGTTGAGCCCAACACCTTCAGCCCTGGGAGGTACTGGCTAGTGGATGTGTAACAAATGAGGGAACAGATAGTTGGGGATATGGGCCCTGCCTCAGCCATTCTACAGTTATTCCCTGAAACCCAAAGGTACAGCCACCTCTCTCCTAGCCTCAGTGACCCCCCAGCACCCTGTTGTCCAGACAGCCCTGGAAGGAGCAGATCCATAAACATGAGGCTCCCCAAGTGCTCAGGAGGGACACTGGGCGTTGTACAAGTCCTCAATATTATTGCTTTATTGTCATTTAAATGGAGCCTGCCTCAAACAGGCCACCCAGTTCTAGCCACCAGCGCTGGACAAAACCTCCATTGAAAAGCCAATTACAATCACTCCGTCTAAATTGTCATGGATTTGTATAGAAAATTACATCTCCATTTAGTCCTGAAGCAACGTCCTGGGCATGGACAGAGGGGAGGCTGGCCCATTTACCTCGCCAGCTCAGCGCGGGTGCCGCAGGCAGAGAGAAAGCCCAAGCTGCCGGTCTTGGCTAGCCCAGGAACAAAGGCCAGTTTGTGGGGGCCCAAAGAGAAGCTGGGCCTCTGAGGGCGTCTCAGATTCCAGGCCTGGGACGGTGGACCCTGCACTGCCAGCTGGTCTCCTCTGCTGGCAGCTCTGGCCAGACAAGCTTCTGACAGCCGGCTTTAGGGCGGCCATCAGCCCTGCCACTATCCAAGGGGCCTGGAGCTTGGCTCATGTCCCCACTGCCAGGAAATGAAGGAGGTTAGCTTGGGGATCACTGGCCTAGGCTCTTGAGAGCTTGGGTCATTCATTCATTCATTCATTCATCGCTGCTGCTAGAGGGCCTTTGGGCAGCCTGCAGAGCACAGTAGCACAGAAATGAGCCCCAGCCTCAGGCGTCCTGGGTTCCAGTCCAGACTCTGTCCTTAGTAGTCTTTTCGATTCTGAAATAGTTGTTGATCACCTGTTCTGTGCCACAGAACAGAACATGGCTGCAGCCAGGACCAAAGGCTGCATCTCCTTGTCCCTTAAAGCAGTGTGCTCTTTTGTGAATGACCCAGACTCTGAAGAAATGAACAGGGACTCCCTGGGTTTTGTGGGAAGGGCTGTGTGAGTTGACAGTTCTAAAGGAATGAGCCTGAAGGGCAGTGCAGGCTGAAGAAACAGTACGTGTGCAGATGGGGGGGGAGGGCAGTCAGGCTGGCTGGAACAGCAGTGTGAGCAGCTGGTGCCTCGATGGGACACTTCTAAGACTTGGTTCACTTGAGCTGGGCGGTGGTGATGCACGCCTTTAATCCTAGTACTTGGGAGGCAGAGGCAGGTGCATCTCTGTGAGTTTGAGGCCAACCTGGCATACAAGAGATAGATCCAGGACAGACTCCAAAACTACAGAAAAACCCTGTCTCAGAAAAACGCTGGTTTACTGGGCTGTAATGTGTACATGGTGGTGGTGCTGTTCCAGCTGTTCTTCCCAGGGTTAGTCTAAGACCCAGCCCCTGCCCAGGCAGACCTCAGAGTGTGGACACACTCATGCTCACCTTGTGCATGTGCCTGAAGCCAGGGGTTCTGATACCATGCACTGTGAGTATGACTGTAGTTAACTGTGTGTGAGACTGTCCCGTGACTCCATATGGTTGTGTGGCTGTGAGATCATGTTCATGTATGCAGCTATGACTGCTGTCATGCATTGACAGTCACTCACATTTCCGATGGCCTCGCCCACACATAGTGTTCTCAGACTGGCTGTATGCGGCTGGGTCAGACTGTGTGCCATGGCCTAAACAATGTCTTGGCCCAGCGGAACACCTGTCTGGGAAGGCTGGCGAGCACAGAAGCTGTGCTAGGGCACGGCAGGTGGGTGCAGTAGGTAAGGAGGGCAGAGTTCCCCTCCTCCCCACCCAGCCCTACCAGGTAGACTGGCCAATGCAGAAACCCCATTAGGGACTGCTCTGTGTACAGAAAACAAGTTCTTCTGGTATCAGCTCAAGTTTGGCAGGAAGTGGCTTTTGGGTGGCAGGAAGTTGGATTCAGCTCATATCAGTGCCAACTGAGGGAACAGGAGAGCAGTTATCTAGGGTTAAACAGAGTTACCAAGAAGAGGGGCCCCCAGCTCCCCATACCCGATAGTGTTGAGGGCCAGCCTACCCCTCCTGGTCATTTGCAATGATGGTGGAGGGCTGGAAAGAAGGACTGCCTCAGTCACAGATCTGCTGGGTCTCAGAGCAGCCCCCCCCCACCTTTCCAAGGTCACCAGAGCCAGGTGCTCACAATTACCTAAAGATAAGAAAACCCAAGCCGAGGACCAGAGCTGGTAGGACAGAGGCATGCAGAGTCTGAGTGCTGGTAGAGACCTGTAGTATGCCCACAGTGCAGAAGGCCAGCCCGTAGAGACCTGTAGTATGCCCACAGTGCAGAAGGCCAGCCCGTAGAGACCTGTAGTATGCCCACAGTGTGGAAGCCAGCCCGTAGAGACCTGTAGTATGCCCACAGTGTGGAAGGCCAGCCCGTAGAGACCTGTAGTATGCCCACAGTGTGGAAGCCAGCCCTTAGAGACCTGTAGTATGCCCACAGTGTGGAAGCCAGCCCGTAGAGACCTGTAGTATGCCCACAGTGCAGAAGGCCAGCCCGTAGAGACCTGTAGTATGCCCACAGTGCAGAAGGCCAGCCCGTAGAGACCTGTAGTATGCCCACAGTGCAGAAGGCCAGCCCGTGGACGTGAGGTTCTGAACCCATTTTCCAGATGTGAGGCACTAGACCAGAATGCTTCACATGTTCAACCAAACCTGGGATCTAGGTTTGATTCTAAAGCACAGGTTTTTTTCCAGATCACTTCCTGTGCACTGTGGCTGTCTAGAATGCGGTGCCCCGCTGAGGAGTTAGCCCAGTTGTCCAGGGACAACTTGTCAGACTTGAACAAGGTGGCTGCTTATACCATGCAACAGTGAGTGCTCAGCTCTGGCAGTGCAGACAGAGAAAGTCAAGGCCCTGCCTTTGGGCTGGTACTCAGCCACTGTTACTGGCCAGAAAGGGAGTTCTCCTAAGGCCCAGCCCTAGACCAGCTGTGTCCCTGACCCCTACTCGAGCCCCTGGCAAGGAGGCTGCTGGCCCTGTTCTCATCCTCAAAGCAGCACCAAGCTGTTCTCTGGCTGAGATGCTGATTTGAAACTCAGTTTGCATGTCGTTTGCACATTACTCAGTGTGTGTCAGAAGGTACGAACATCTCCCTTTCCGGGAGAGGGCTGCCTGCCGGAGGCCCCCCTGCCCTCCTCCAGACAGCAAAAATGCCAGCCGGCTAGACGGGAGTTACGCCCTGGCCTCTGACAGCACCCGCCTGCTGCCACCTCCCCCATTCCCTCCTCGAGCCAAATTTAGGCTGCTCTGCTACTGAGAGATGGGGAGAGAAGAGGCAGGAAACCCTGAGATGGAGGCTGCTAAGCCAAGGCCCCTGTATAGGGCGGGGCTGCCCCAGGGGTACCCTGTCCCTAAAGCCCTGGGCCTAGCCTCCCCACCCTCTTTTCTCACTAGAATGAAGCATAATTGGGGAACACTGGATTCTGTGCTGCAGTCCAGGGTGCTGGCTGCCTTGTCCATCAGGGATGTGAGGGGGGAGGTGAAGAAGAGGTCATGGCCAGGGCAGTGGAGAAGGGATCAAATAGCGTTCTCCTGCCCCAGACACTAGCTGCCATTGGTCCCAAGAGCTGGCTCTCCTTATCTGAACTTCCTGCCTTTCCTTGGCATGCCCCCCTTATTGTGGGGTGGGAGGCTCTGGGTCCAACTGAGTCTGAGGGGGACTGACCTCTTTCCTAAAGCATCCCAAGGCCAGCTTCCTGCCCTGGTTTGTCTTAGTTTTTCTATCTGGGAAACGGAGAGGGAATGACTTCCAAGTGACTGTGCTGAGACCTGGAAGGCTGGGCATAAATTAGGAACAGTGGCTTCAGGCCTAGAAGCTTCCTGGATTTTTCAGTGACTAGGAGAGGTGGCGTGTAACAATGCTAGGGACAGGACGTGAGTGAGCTGAGCCAGGAGAAACGGGAAAGAGGGGAGCTGGATTGTAGCCCCCTCAATACAGAGGTGGGTTAATAGATCCCAGTAGCTGGGGCATGGATCCCGGAGTAGGGCTGCCTGGGTGTGGAGGCCAGCATCACTTTTCTGCATCTCTTTCCTCACCTGTAAGATGAGAGTGATAAATCCCCTGGGCTTCTGGAAGGTGAAATGAGGCACTGAATGTCTGGCACACAGTAGGTGCATCACGATGCCAGCCACCAGTGTGATTGTTTTGTCCCCCAGAGTAGTTGGGAGGTCCCAGAGTTGTCACAGATGTGAAGGGAAGGCATTGTGGTTCCGTGGCCAAATGGGAGCCATCAGGATGGGTGTTCAAGTCTGCATGACCCTGGGCAAATGGCCACACCCCGCTGAGCCTTGGGAGAGGAGCAGTGAGGCGCTTACCTCAGGCTGTCCCAGCTCCGGGGAGGACTGCACGAGCCCAGGCTTGGCACAGCGCCTGGTACATAGTGGGCAGTCCCTGAAGGTTCCAGTGGTACCGCCCCGCACAAAGGACAGGTGGGCAGCGTCGGGATGGAGGGCGGAGCAGGACAGGTGTGTGGAGAGCGAGGAGGCGGGGCAGGAGCCGGGAGGGAGAGGGTGGACGGGCGCGCGCGCAGCAGGTGCGCGTGCGATGGGCGGGGCCCCCGAGCGAGCGGGGTCTCCAGGTGCGCGGGCACGCGCAGGGAGGCGGGTTCCCTGGGCGCATGGCCGCAAAGCGTCCCTGTGTCTTTAACGGCCCCCCTCCCCACGTCGCCCCCACCCCTTTGTGCACCCCCCCCCCAGCCGGGCTGCAGCCGCGGAGCCGTCCCCCCTGCACTGACAGCTGGTATCTAATTACTGTGTGAGAATGGAAAGTCAGGCTGTCCCAGCTCCGGGGAGAGGGGATTAACGTCTCCTGCAGAATACACTTCCTCTGGTGGGTTGCCATGGTTACTCTCATTACCTGCCTGCCCGCGAGGAGCCGCGCGAGCCGCTCCAGCAGGCCCTCCGAACCCGGGCCGGTACACACGCGCGCGCGCGCACGCGCGTGAGCGCGCCTGTCTTCCCGCCCCTTCTCCGGGATGGGGGGCCCACACGCGCGTGCGCCGTGGGGAGCGCGAGCGAGCGGTCTCACCCCTGCTCCTCATCCCGCCCTAGCAGCTGTCAGCGGCGCGCGCGGCCCCCCAGCCCCTGCGCGCGCTGTCAACAGTCATTAGCGAGCGCCGCGCCCCTCCCCCTCGCCCCCCCCAGCCTGGGGTGGGGCCCGCACCTGGGGCCCCCTGCTCGTTAGCGTACCCGGGCCTCCCGCTTAGGTCCGGAGGGACCTGTCGGGTTCAGTGTCTCCTCCTTCTGCCTAGAACCCGTTCAGCGGTCCGGTCCCCAATCCCAGTCCTCGGGAGCCGAGACTCCCGAGGGAGGCAGGACCCCAGAGTCTCAGAGGGCGCCCGTCCTGCAGTGGTGACGACAGCGGTCATTTATGAATGTCTCGAGAGGGCAGGCATGTTTGTGCTTCGTTTGGGGTTCCCGCAAGCTCTCCTGTGAGGTGGTGAAAGCCATGGTGCATATGGTGTCATTTCACACTTGAGGAAACTGAGGCGCAGCCCTCCTCGTCTGAGGGCAGGGCTGGCCTGTCGTCAGGTTCTGACTCACTTCTAGGAGCACTCTTATTGCTCAGATCAGCCAGACCCCTGCAGCCAACCCCTGACCCTGCAGTATCTCCCAAGGAGGACTTCGTTCCAGTCTGTCACCTATTTCCCCAGCCCATCTCTTTCCCAAAAACGTTGCTTTGGGTCGCTGCACTCCCTTCCCTTCCCCAAAAAGAAAGAGAGAGAGAAAAGAGCAGAAAAGGAAAAGGCTACTGGGAGCATCTTGAAGGATGTGGCACCTCGCTGTGGTTTTGGGGTCCATCCCGGGCAATTTCTCAGTGGCCCAGGGAGTGCATGTCCGTCCTCGGCGTGATTTGAGAGAAGATAGAGGTTCAGCGAAGCAGAAAGGAGGTCTTGGAATATGTGAGGCTGTTCCAGATGGCAGGTGCGACTCGGTGGCAGTGCTCCGCACTAACAGTTGGAGATTGAGCACGAGGGTGGAGAAGAGGCAGGTGCTACATTGAGTCCTCCGTGCCTTGCATATGCATTTATTTATGGGGGGAGGTCCTCTGCCCCATCCAGGTCTTCAGAGCTCGGTGGCACTGGGGGCCAGAGAATTCCAGGGCGAGCCTCGTTTTGAAGGGATTGCTTCTTTTCAGTTAGGTAATATGGTCAGGAGAAATAAACATTGTCACTCGTATTTGAGCAGGGCCCTTCTTGGCCGTCTGATTGCCCCTTACAAATCCTCACCAGCTGCTCCTGGGACTCTGAGAGAGACTTTCAGAGCTTTGGTGAAGCTCTCTCATTTTACTTTTCCATCTCTCGGTTTTCTGTGGTTTTAAGATCTCTCCACCTCCCCTGCAGGGGGCTGACTCCCCCTTGGGTTTTTTTTTTTTTTTTTTTTTTTTTTTTAGCTCCATTCAGGGCTTGGAGTAAGACTTAGGCAATTCCTTATCCTGAAACTTCCCAAATTCAAGTCCTGGCCAAATTGATTAAAGCGGGGAACAAGCCCTGTCAGTATCTGGGTGGAGCGTGGCCAGTGCCTTTTGCTGTGTTCTCAGCTTCTTTACTGGCTGGCCTAGATGGGATGGAGCAGCAGCATTGAGTTTGCCTGCGCAATCAACCCCCTGAAGTCCCAAACTCCCACACAAGTGGAAGCCAAAGGTTTTTCCCCTGGGGTGTGTTCTGCTGACTGATGCCATCCTCCAGCAGCAATCCTGTTGATTTTCATGCCTCGTTAAGACTTGGATCTGGAATGCACCAAGACCACATATTTTAAGGACTTTCTCCATGGTTCCTTCCTCTCCCTTAGGAGGAGCCCACTTGAGAAATGTCCTTGCTTTTAGCAACATCCTCTCGACCATGGCCTTCCTGTGGCTGGGAAGCATGGTGCCCTATTACGGTGATGGCGCTGGACTGAAAGGTGCCCTGCGGATTGAAACGGTGTTCCCACCTCGATAAGTATGTAATGTATCACTACAGATGATGACAGAACTGCCGTCCATTAGCACTTGTACTGTGGTGGCTGTCAAGACCAGGGGTCTGTGGGAGATGGTCAAGATTCCATCAGAGGGCTTGACCTAAGGAATACTACCAAGGATTGCCTTGAGGTCACTTGGCAGGAGCTTACTGGCTGGCTGAGTTGTACTGGTTCCTCTCATTGGTCTTCAGCCCTGTATATAGCAATCTCCTTTTTTTTTTTAAATATTTATTTATTTATTATGTATACAATATTCTGTCTGTGTGTATGTCTGCAGGCCAGAAGGGGGCACCAGACCTTATTACAGATGGTTGTGAGCGACCATGTGGTTGCTGGGAATTGAACTCAGGACCTTTGGAAGAGCAAGCAATGCTCTTAACCACTGAGCCATCTCTCCAGCCCAGCAATCTCCTTTTGATGAGTATTCTGGTCACTTGAAGAAACTGAGCAATCCAGAAAATCCCTGTCAAGACCCTCCTAAAGTAACTTTGCCAAGAAGTCAAAGTGCGGGATCAGGCTTGCCAGGGGTCCCTGTCCATATCCCTGTAATACACAGTTAGTCTCTGGGCAGATTTCTTGAATATATAGTAACATTGCCCAATAGGAGTCTTCGCCCCCCCCCCCCCCTTTGGGATAGGAAGCCTTTGCTAGAAATGAAAACATTAACACACAAGGCCTGGAAGCCCAGAACATGTCTCAATTGTGGAGATGTTCTAATCAGCATTTCTCAAAATCTTTTTGCATTATCGTCGTTTGGGATAGACTTTTTAAAACCTCACAGCAAAGGCTTGGTAGACTGAGATAGACTATGAAAATATGTGCGTTTTGTTTGTTGTTTGTTTTTGGAGGCAGAATCTTATGTAGCCTAGGCTGACCTCGAGCTCCCTATACAGTGAAAATTGGCTTGAACTTCTGATACTCCTGCCTGTACTCTGGAAGTACTGGTATCATGGGTGGAACTCATCATGTATGGTTTATGTGGTGACAGGGATTTCATGCATGCTAGGCATGCACTCTACCTACTAGTCCGTATCTCCAGCCCCCAAACACCCATTGTTAGCAACTGTTCATATGATTCTTTTTATGTATGTTTTAGTTAATGTACACTGGTGTTTTGCTTGCATATATATGTCTGTGTGAGGGTGTTGGATCCCCTGGAACTGGAGTCACAGACAGTTGTGAACTGCCATGTGGATCCTCTGGAAGAGTAACCAGTGCAGCTGCACCATCTCTCCAGCCCCCCTTTTTAAACTTTTGTTTGTTTTTGTTTTTCAAGATGGGGTTTCTCTTGTGTAGCCTGTAAACCAGAGTAGCCTCGAACTCAGAGATTCGCCTTCCCCCACCTCCTGAGTATTGGGATTCAAGGTGTGCGCCACCACCGCTCAATTCTCATGCTGCTTATGTAGGACCCACACTTGGAGGATCAGAGTTCTAAATATTTTGAAACATCAGTTACAATTAAAGTAGACATTTTGTGATTGTTTCAGTTGCTTGGAAACCAACTTCTGGATCAGAATTCAAATGGGCTAGCTTTAAGGGAACTGGCAATGTCTAAGAAAGTTGGTGGTTCTACAATTTTCAAAATGAATATCATGTCCAGTTAGGTTAGTTTGGGTCTGTTTGGTTGTTCAGGAGTTGGATGGTTCTTTAGTATGTTAACATGGAAATGTTCTTTCTTACAGAGAAAAATCTCCCAATGTCCTTTCCCATGAAATGCTATAGAGTTTCTTACCGTCATTCCCACCTGGCATTTCTGGAAGCTGGGAGAGTCAGGAGAGGCCAGGTCCCCTCTGATCCAGTCCCATAAGAAAAATGAAATTCCTTTTTCAGCACTGGGTGATGCTGACTTGGGTCCTAGGCAGAAGTGGGTGGGCAGAGGCATCCCAAGGCTAAGGAGAACCAGAGCACTTGCCTGGTATGTACAAGGCCCTGGACTCAGAATCATCAGTCCAGGGCAGGGGGTGGGGGTGGACAAGGTTCCCAAGGCTATCAGGAAGACACTTTGTGTCTGTATTCCCAGCTAGAGAAGGAATGCCCTCCTGCAGCATTTACCAGAAAGGTCACATGACCTTCATGGATGCAGGGCTTGTGACTGCTGACAGATTGCTTTGTTACCTTCTTCCTGGGGTTCTCATTGAAGGCCAGGCATACATTCTGGTGTTCTTCCTTTAGGGTGTTACCCACACAATGACCAGGTGGCCCCAACTCACTAGAGGACTAACCTTGTGTGATCTGAGTTCTTGTTACAGGCCCTCCCCTACCAGGACAAGACCCAAGGTTGAAAATAAGTAATTAGTCTTTTTTTTTTTAATTTTTGACTTCCTATATGGCCCCCAGTCTGGTCTGAAATTCACTAAGTAGCCGAGGTTGGACTCGTCCTTGAACTCCTCCTCAGAAAGTGCTGGGATTATAGGTGTGTGCCACCACGCCCTGCTGAGCAATCAGTTTTTAAAGAGGGAGTTAGTGATAAATGTTCCCTTGAAGTTTCCCTGGGATAATTTTATGGTCACACCGAACCAGGTGCAAAGCCACTGCTTACCCAAGTGTACCTAAGAATAGCAGTGGGAGGGTAGGCCAGGGACAGGACAGGCACTCGGTAATATCTTTTGCTGTTCTATCTAGGTATATTCGTTTGGGGAGTTTTTTATTTGTGTGTTTGTGTTTTGAGACAAGGTCTCACTTTGTAGCTCTGGCTGGCCTGGTACTTGATGTGCAGGCCAGGTGAACCTCAAATCCCCAGAGATTATGGGGCTGAAGTGATGGCTCAGAGGTTAGGAGCACTGGCTGTTCTTCCAGAGGTCCTGAGTTCAATTCCCAGCAACCACATGGTAGCTCGCAACCATCCCTAATGAGATCTGGTGTCTTCTGGCCGGCAGGCATACATTCAGGCAGAACACTGTATCCATAATAAATCTTAAAATAAAAATCTCACAGAGACCCACCAGCCTCTGCCTCCTAAGTACCGGGATTAGTGGTGTGCACTAACACACCTAACAAACATTAGGTTGGACTCCAGAAAAACTTACTTGTCCAAGTTTGAGGACAGCCTAAGCATATTATTTGAGAATGAAATAAGACCATACATCTCTGAGTGTGGATATTATCTTCTGGGATTCAGTTTGTAGCTGACTAGATCAGAGTGACAAAGGCAAATTCCTAAGCACAAAATGGCTTAGCGGTTGAGAGCACTGGCTGCTCTTCCAGAGGCCCTGAGTTCAATTCCCAGCAACCACATGGTGGCTCACAACCATCTGTAATGGAATATGATGCCTTCTTCTGTCATGTGCAGGCATACATGCAAAATAGAGCACTCATGTGCATGAATAAATACCCCCCTTTTTTTTTAAAAAAAAAAAAGGTGTATTAGAGGAGGCCGGGGAGATGGCTCAACTGGCTGCTTTTGCAAAGTACCTGGGTTTAGTTACCTGCATTGACATGGTGGCTCACAACTGACTGTCACTCTAGTGCCAGGTGATCTGGTGTCTCTTTCGGCCTCAGTGGGCATCAGGCATACACAGGGTGCACATACATTTAAGCAGACAAAACATCCAAACACATAAATAAACTGGGATTTTATTTGCTCGTTTTTGAGACTTGTTATCACAGTATAGCCCTGACTGGTCTGGGACTCATTATGTAGTCTCTAGGCTATCATCAGACTCACAGAGATCCACCTACCTCTGCTGTCTGAATGCTGGACTAAAGGCTTGTGCCATCACAGCCAACAGTGTCTTTTTAAAGAAATTCCCTATAACTGAGCTTGGGCTTGTAGCACACACTAGTAAGCCCAGCACTGTAGAAGTAGAAGCAGGAGGACTAGAGAAACAGCTCAGTGATTAAGAGCACCAGCTACCCTTCCAGAGCATGTGGGTTCAATTCCCAGCAAACATAGCCGCTCACAACTGTAACTCCAGTTCCAGCATGTCTGGCACAGCTCTTCGCATGTGTGGTGCACATATTTATGTGCAGATAAAAAATATGCACAGATAATAAAAATAAATCTTAAAAACAAAATCTCTGTGAGTTCAAGGCCAGCCAGAACTGTCTCAACTCTGTCAGGGCAGTATTTGAAGATCTCCAAATGCTGGCAGTTACCAGTCAGCTAATAAACAAGCTGACCATTGCTGAGCCCATAAAGACAGTTTAGGACTTCAGAGGGCTGGGAACCCCTCTCTCCCCGAGAAGGAGGTAAAAGTGAGTTCTGACGAGTTTGAACCTGGAAAGACATGTTATTTCATAGCTCATCTCGTAAGTGACCACCAGGGAAGCTGGAAGTCTGCCCACAGCGCAGAGCAGTGATGGTGGACCAGCATGTAGCCGCCCTGCACCCGTGCATTGTACACACACATATGTGCCTACACAGATGCCTGCTGTTTGAGGGGTCCCCACTGAAACAGATCCTGACTAACAAGAGAGCTGTATCAGGCAGGTGCGGCCTTAGCCCAGAGTCATCATACAGAGATGCCCGGGGGTTCTAGGTTCAACAGCCCATACCACAGATGCCCCAAGCTGGCCGATGGCTAAAAGGCTTTCCCCATTCTACCATCGCTGCCTATCTGTCTGGAAAGCCAAGGGATAAAACAGAAGCCTGTATGTTGCATGCTGCTAAGACCTGTATTCTTCAACTACAAAGTCTGAGGGCCTAAGCTATCTGTGCCTGTCCAGTTTCCAGGCATGTCCCAACCATCAGAACCTCCCAGAGTTGTAGTGTGCAGCTCTGTCACACACTCAGAAACTTGGCCAGTCACAAAGCACTTTTTTTTTATACAGGGTCTCATTTCTTTTTTAAAAAATTATTTATTTTTATTCTATGTGCATTGGTGTCTTACCTGCATGTATATCTGTGTGAGGATGCCAGATCTTGGAGTTACAGGCAGTTGTGGGTGCTGGGAATTGAACCCCATTCCTCTGGAAGAACAATCAGTGCTCTTAACTCCTGAGCCTTCTTTCCAGCCCCAGGGTCTCTCTTCTTTACGTATCCCTGAATGTCTAACTTGCTATGTAGACCCGGCTGGCCCCAAACTCACAGAGATATACATGAAGGCATGCACCACCACACTCATTCCAAAGCATTCCTTAATAACAGTGTTTATGGGAACAGCCCTGCCTGCCAGGCTTGGTACAAGTGCTGCGCCCGCTCCCATTTTGTCCTCATAGAAGTTTGTAGGCAATAGGGTGCTTTCTTCCCCTTTGATAGATGAAGAACACGAGGCTCAAAGATGCAGGATAACCAGCTACTTAGGGCCACACGACACCTACATGGTGGGGTGGAGCATGTCCACACCGCATGGCTCTGCTGCTGCTAGCCAACTGCCTGCTCAACTGCAGTCGTTCATCAATCACCCCCATGTGCCGGGCGTTTTTCTTGGTGTGAGCCAGCAGATGAATCCCACACCTCCACAGGGCTGCTGTCCTTGAGCCTGCCTCCTCTGGGGAGGGATTGTCTTAGAGTTGTATCTTTGGGTGCATCATCCAGCCCCTTCCGCACTGTTTGTTCTTGATCTCTGAAGTCCCCTAGTGCTGTCCCAATCTTCCCCTAGGGAGATGATGGCTGAGAGCTGGTGTCCCCAGCTCCGTGGACCTCGTATTCTGAGGGCCAGGGAAACACCTTCATGGCGCACTGGCCTCACCTAGAACTCAAGCCTTGTAGTCTCCCTAAGGCCTCTTTCCTCAGGGGTGTGGCGCCTGGGGCGGGGATGCAGGTGCCTCCCACAGCTCTCCACCGCCGCTGCAAGGAACTCAGTCTTCACCTTGGCATACCTTGTTGGGCCAGCCTGAGAAGAGGCTTGGGGCCCGTAGCCATCAGGCTCCTAGCCCTGCCACATCCACATGGCCTCCAGCCTGTTTTTCTGTGCATCTCTCCACACAAAGAGCCTGGGTGCAGTGGCTGGCTTCAGCTGCTGAAGTGGGGAGGGAGGAAAGCAGTGAAAAGCTCTTCCGAAAGGCCTGGGCGAAGGCAGGAGCCACCCAGGTGATGGGAGCTGGTCCCCTGGGACCCCGACCCAGGACCACAGTGAAAGGTTACTGCTAATTGGCAAGCTCCTGATGGGGCCCCGCATCTATTTAGCACTCCCCCTCCCCAGAGACTTCTAGGATGGTCTTGGCACAGCGTGTGATTCGAGAGCTCTCTGGGAGTCTGGCACAATCTGTCTGAATTGTGAACATTGAGCCTCTTGGTTTCCTAATTTGTACTGGTGTTGTCGTGTTTCTCTGCCCATTGTTGCTGGTAGATTTAGGAGCCCCTCAGCCACCCTGACTTTGGTACCCTCCCCCAGACCCAGTGGGCGCCCTTTTCTCTCCAACCTCTAGCCAGACTGTTGGAGGCCATGCTGGGCCAGGGAGCAGCAAAGTCCCTATCCCCCTCCCCTGACCTGTGGCCTGGCCTCAGGGCCCAGCTCTCACCCACCATCAGCCCTGACACTAACACCGCTTGTCCATCCTGTCACAGGGGGCAGATGGCCTGTCGGAGCCCGAGGGCATCTCTCTGAAGCGGGTTGCTGTGGTGGAAGATTTCTTTGACATCATCTACTCGATGCACGTGGAGAGCTCCGCAGAGCCAGGCAAAGCCCCCAAGCACGCTGGGCAGAAGAAAACCTACCGAGCGGTGAGATTTCTGTCTCTGCCTCTGCTGGCAGCCCCAGGCCTTGGCAGAAGGCCATGGGCTCTGCACATGTTGGGCGGGAGGCGGGGCAGGGAGCTGAGGCGTGATGAAGCGGCCTTTGGGGATCCAGGGGGGCATGGGGCAAGGGCATGGCAGCCAGAGATGGCTCACAGGGTGAGGGGCGGGCTCTGCGGTCAGAGCACAAAGGAGAAGCAGGTTGAAGGGAGGGAGAGGGAGAGAAGGAGAGGGGTTGGGCAGGGCAGGGAGGAAGCCCTCCTTCCCCAGTTTCAGCCTCTTGTAGCCTGCTGGGGGAGCACAGATAATAAGAATTGCAGGGGCCAGTGCTTCCACAGCATGGCATGGACTGCTTGCCAGCCTGCCCTAGATGCCTCCTGCGTGCGAGCTTAGCCAGGTTACCGCACACTGTCAGCCAGCCCTGTGAGTTCCCCAGAGGCTCTGGGTCTGAGGACCTGCTTCCTACCTTCAAGAGGTTACAATTTGGGGCCAGAGAGGCCGAAGGCAGAGAGATAAACACAAAAGGAGAAATGTCTCCATGACCTGCTTTGAGAGAGCAAGAACCCCATTCCTGGGGGACTTCATGGAGAAGGCAACATGTATACTGGCTACCTCTAGGAGGGCAGAGAGGAGTGGAATGGCTCCCTAGAGAAACAGTACACACCAGGGAGTTGGAAAATAGAGCAGTGGCCCCAACCTTCAGGAGCCTGCTAGGCCAAGGCCCCCTCCCATATTGGCCCCACACCAGTCTATACCTGCGGCTCATGCCCAGGTCTGAGCCCACAAGCCAGACATTGTATTCTCAGCTGAGTCCTTAAGGCCCTCCGGTGACTAAGGCACTGTGGTCCATTTCCTAGTTAAAGGAACAGACCCAGAACCTCCAGCCTCCTGTCCGAGGTCACACAGACCCTGAGAAGCAGTAAGCTGGTGTCTTCCAGGCCCTCCATGTTGATCTTCTCTTTAGAATCCTATAGTTCTGTCTTTCTAGGGCCAGGCTTGCCCCTACACCAGGTGTGAATGTCTCTTGTGTGTAGACAGCCTTGGGCAGTCGTGGAGATGGCCCATGTAGTATGATTTCCCCACATGGCCCAATTCACAGAATCCAAAATTCTAGAGATCCTTGTTCTCAGGTGATGGCCTTTGTCTGAATGGTTATTTAGCTCCTTGCTTTTTCACACAAGCCTGTGCACCATGCGAATACAGTACCCATGGAGACCAAAAGACAGCATTAGGGACTGGAGTTATAGATAGTTGTAAGTTGCTGTATGAGTGCTGAGAACTGAACCTGTGTCTTCTGGAAGAGCAGCTGGTGCTCTTAACCACTGAGCCATCTCTTTTTAGGATGGGTCCTCTGCTAAGGGCCTGGAGAAGTGAGGAACCAAGTTGAGGGCCATAGGACTGTCACCCTGTCTTCCCACCCCTCCTGCTGGCAGTATATATGCCCATGAGAAAGGAAGCCAGTCTGAGGTTATTTCCAAATGAGGCTGTAGAAGGGAGGACCATCAGTCTGAACCAGCAGGGTCCCCTTGGAATCGAGAAGGCAGTGTTTGCTCATCATTGAGTCTAACATAGTGCTGGGCCCATATGCCAGGCTGCATCCTCAGTCCTTTCCAGTTTCACCTTCTAAGTCAGATCCATATAAAGGCCACAGGCATGAAGCAGGGCCTTCTGTGAGCCCCATTTTAAGGTGAGAGCCACAGCCTGCCTGAGGTCACCCAGCTGGGGCAGAACCTGGCAACTGACCAGTATCTATGCTTCCTTGCCACAGGTCTCCTGAGGCAAACTATCATGCCAGCTACTGGCTATTGTCAGGCACGTGGGCCTGATTGTCTGGATCTGGTGACTTCCCTAGCTCCTTAGTGCCTAGCACCAAACCTTGTTCACAGGCAATCCTCAATGGTGTCTGAGGCCTCTGAGACATCCTGTCTTGCTAGCCGTTGTGTGCTGGACTAAGTGGATGAACAGCTAGCCCTTTACACTTCCTGGCTTCTGGTGTGTATGCTGCCATGTGCCCCATTTCTCTGATCAGCCTGGAGCTGGCACATGACTGGCATGGAGCCAGCTGGACTGCACACACAGCTGGAATTTCAGCATAGGGCCAAGGCTGAGCCCAGCAGGCCAGGTCCCTTCTGCAGTGGTTCAAGGCCAAGGAGCCGGTGTTTCCTCTTCCCCCTGAGCCTCTCCACTTTTCTCTCTCTCTCCTATCTGCCACCTTTCTTGTGCCACCCTTTCTGTTTCTGGAGCAGAGGTGGTACCTGGATGCCTTGTTCTTTTCATCTTATCTGCTTCCATTTCCCTCCACCCCAGCCTAGCTCCTCAACCTTGCTCTGCAGGTAGGAGCTCCCCTACCCTGCCCATTGCCTTTAGAAAGAGCCCCCAAGCAAACCCTGTGCTGATGGCTGTAGAGAGGCACAGCCTGGCACTGCAGGGTTTCATCAAGCCCTCGGATGAGCGGTTTTTGGATCTGTCACTGTGTATTTTGCCAAAACTGAACCCTGGGTCTGATTTTCCATCTTTAAGGCACAAGGACTTGAAAATTTTTCCAGGCCTGAAGTATCTTAAGGGGTTGGGAGACAGTAGGGGACTGGGCAGCCGTGTTCATGGCACTAAGGGAGGCCAATTCTTCAGGAGAGGAGAGAGTCTTTCTAGCAACGCCATGAATTAGAGAGGAAGGGCTATGAGCTTGTAGGGCCTGGAGTCTTTAAGAGTCAGGAAAAAAAGGCATTTCCGTCAGATGATACAGGGGGAGCCCCCTTTTGAGCAGGGAGCCCCACCATAGCCTTCCAAACAAGGTAACCTGACAGTCCAAGGATCCCAGGAGCTTCACTGGAAGTTCACTAAACACACAGAAAGTTCAAGGTTTCTTCAGTTCCCTGAGCCCTTTTCTCAAATACTTCCCTGATCTCTCTCAATCAGGGTTGGAGGAACCCTTTCACTTCCTCTTCCCTCCAGAGACGCTAGAGGCCAGATCTGGCTACCCAGGCCACTTTGGAGTTGAGGCCAGATGTGGTCAACAGCTGTTCCAGGCCCACCATGGTGCTAATCCACCACAGGGCAGAAGGAGGATCTCGTAATGTGGTGCAAATCCCCACCCCACTCCACCCCACCCCACCCCACCCACCTCGTTGGCTTCTGAGTTGGGGAGCAAAAATGGGCCTTATAAATCAGGGACTTGGCAGGTAGCTTCTGCTCTCTCCCTGCCCGTGAAATCTCTCAGTTTTTAACACTAGGGAAAACAGAAAAGGGAAATCCACACATGGTTTCAAGGTCCCAGCAGGAGACTCTGAGAGCTACTCAGCAGGCAGATCAGGGCAGTTGAGGGAAACCTAACTGGGGACAGGGCCCAGCCCTGGAGCATCTCCTTCCAAAATATATAGGCAGCTCTCTGGTTCGGTTTTGTACATGTGTATCTATTTCTAAAACAGGGTCTGGAGCCATCTGAAAGCCACCATCCTCCTGACAAGATATCTTGTGAGGATTGCCTTTCTGGTCTCGTGTGTGTGTGTGTTCATTCTGTTCCTGTGAGTCTGTGGCATCCTGGCACTCAGGCAGAAATAGAGGCTCCATTTCTAGTCCTGGACCAACCAAAGGGTGAATCAAAAGATGCTGGTGGTGGAATAAGAGAAGAGGGACTGTGTGTTGTCTGTGTGGGTCTCTCTGGCCATACAGAACTGCTTCCCCAGGCTTCCTTCCACGCTCTGCCCAGCCCTCTGATAGCTCCAAGGATTTCTCACCTCTCTCATTCCCCTGTGGGACCCAGGGTCGTAAGATGTATTCCCATGGCACAGCCAAGACCAGGAGACCGTCTTGGTCACCATCCCACGCTGGAAATAGACTCTTGTGTATGCTGCAGGCCAGGCAGCAAGAATAGCCATTTTCATCCTGTGTGCAGCGCTAAGTAGAGCAGCTGGGCCAGGGGAATTTGTTGAGTCCTCTGAAGTGACTGTCCAGTGCAGGTGAGCAGGGAGGCTTCACTAGACTCTGGCGTGAGCCTCCACCTCCTCCAGCTTACTATGGCTCTCTTCCCCACATCCACTCAGTCCTTCTGAGGCCCAACTTTGGGAGCAGTATTTCAGGGGTGTCCAGGACCTCATCTTTTGGCCAGTCAGTCTGGCCCTTGGCTCTGTCTGGACCTCTCTCTTTTCCTCTTGCCCTTCTACAGTCAAGCTCACGATTCCCAATCAGCATGCTCTGAAAGGGACTTCAGGTCTCTAGGCAAGGATGAAGATGCCCACCTTCCTAGCGGAAAACCCCCACCTTCCATCCCTTATTCCCAACCTTGTCTTCTTCCTCCACTGTGGATCTTCCATTTGTGGCTGCAGCCAGAGATGCTAGGGTTGGCCCTTGTCCTTGACCTCCAGAGCAAGGCAATCAGGCAGGGGATTTAGAAGGGAGATAGCTCATCAAAGAGACTGCCTGCTCTGCAGAGCCTCAAATCAGCTGAGAAGTAACAACTGTGTCACCAAAATTAACTTGAGTTTGCAGCTGGCAGGAGTAGCCATGGAACTAGCAGGCCAGTGGCTGGGCTGAGAGCCTTGAAGGTTTGTCAAAGGGAGCTGCTGCAGAACAGCAGCTCACCCTAGCCACCTACATACCCCAGCTCTCCTTTCCTCTAGCAGCAGAGATTTAGAATACCCTTGAGTCTTTATCCTTGGCCCCTATAGAAGCTGACTGTGTGCTGGCCACAGGCAGACCCAGTGCGGTCCAGAGTGGCCCCAAAGCCCTAACCCAACTTTCTTGTAAGGACAGGAATGCTTGGTGATGCTGCCCCCTAGTGGAGAGGAACGGGAGAACCGGGCTCTCGGCAGCATGGAAGGGGATCAATGGCTTCACATGAACAGCCAAAGAAGAACCAGAAAGTTTCCCAAAACCTAGAGCAAAGTTGACCCTCTTACTAGATTTCTAGGCCCACACCCACCCTTCCTGCTTCCTACCCAGCCTTCTCATGTTCTCTCCATTCGGTCTCCACTTCCTCCCTCACCAGCTCGCCTCCCTTGTTATGGGATGGTGTGACCTGCAGCACTGCCTCTCAAGAGTTGTGTGACCTCAGCTGAATCTTTAGTTACAAGGATGAACATAAGGTCCCCAAGTAGTACAGTGTGGAAAACTGGTTGCCCCCAAATCAGCCTCCAATAGCTCTGCTGGAAAAGGCTCTTGGCCTGTGAATTACCCAGGACATCAGTGGTGGACCTTGGGCTCTGTTAGTAGAAGTGGGTCTTAGTTTATATATCTCGGAGCAGAGGTTGTATTCTAGAGCAACGTTCGTAAGCTCACCCCTTAGTGGCAGCAATACAATGTTCTAAGAAGAGTATTACTTATTAAAGTAATATTATTAAATGTCTAAATGCTTTTCATTTGCAGTTTTTAATCTTCTTTATTCAAGTTTTAACAAACAAGTGGCTCATCTTACAGCAAGGAATGGAGGCCATTGGCCTTGTTGCTGGTGACTCAGATGCCTCCAAGGTGGCACATGACGTGAAAACTGTTTTCTGGCAGATCGCGGAGACCTACGCCTTCCTCCCCAGAGAGGCTGTGACTCGGTTCCTCATGAGCTGCACAGAATGTCAGAAGAGGATGCACTTTAACTCCAGCGGCCCGGAGCCCAAAGGTGGGGGCCCCTGTTCCCAGAAGCCAGTGTGCTTGGTGGCACTGCCCCAGAAGCCTTGTTTGGATTCATTTAACTTTTTAATTAACTACTTGTTTGCTTATTTGTTTTTGAGACAGAGTCTCACTGTGTAGCCCAGGCTGACTCCGAACTCCCAGCCTTCCAGCCTCGGCATCTCAAACGCTGGGATTATGTGTGCACCACTACACAGATTATTTGTTTCGGGGGGGGGGGGTTGTTTTTTTAACGTTGTTTTACTTAAGTCAACAACCCATCCATCCTGCTTTTCAAGGCCTAGGCTAGCCTCTCTCCTCCCTCCTCATTTCTGTTTAGAAATGGGTACCCTTGCTGGGTGGTGGTGGTGCACGCCTTTAATCCCAGCACTCAGGAGTTTACAGAGCAAGTTCCAGGACAGGCTCCAAAGATACACAGAAAAACCCTGTCTCGAGAAACCGAAGAAAAAAAGAAAAGAAAAGAAAAAAATGGGTCCCCTTCCTGTTCTCTGGGCACACTGCTGTCCAAGCCACTGGGCCTTGCCCCTGGGGCTGTTTTTCCTCTCACATACACACGGGTCTTGGTCTCTGAAGAGAGACGCATACTCCATGAGTCATGTTCCTCTTACCCTTTGGCCCTTAACACCTTCTAGTGTTGGGTCCTCACTGAAGTCTGCTCCCCCGCCCCTGTGCACAGCCATGTGACCTCCAATCAGTAGACCAGTGAGGCCTGATTAGAATTGAAAATGGACAGACCACTTGTGAGTAGATGAAGTTGCCCCTTGCTATGTTCAGCCCAATGAGAACATCAAAGGTACCCATTCAATATCTCCCCACCCTGTCAACCATAACAGCCCATCAGATTTATCTAGATGCAGCTGGCTTTAACTGTAACACAGGCCAGCACATTTTCATGGCTCTAGTGTGTCATGGGTTGGAGGGACACTGATCAGAGTTCTAGGCCCTTCCCCCATAACATGCTGTGCCTCTTCTGGCTTCAGGCCTGCAAATGATGAGCCATGGTCAGCAGGGCAAGGGGGGCCGGGCAGTGGCCTGACCATGAGAACAAAGTAGGAATGGAGAGGAAGCCACTTATCCAGATAGGACTTTTGTGGCCTCCACCCACCTAGGGAGGAAATGTCAGCCATGTGATGATAGCCAGGTTACAGGAGCACAGGCAGTAGGCAAGGTTTTCCTATGTGTGCCCCTGAGGCACCTAAGCAACTTGTGATACCAGCTGACTCACCAAATGAAGAGAATCTGCTGCCTGGGAATCACTAGTCTGTGGATGCCTGTCAGGCACATTAACCAGAACCCATTAATGCTCTTCTGTTGCTGAGAGCAGGCTCCTGGGCCAGGCTGTGAGGCTGTAGGCCTCAGCTCTGTCTTTGGGGTTCGGAAGTGTCCTTACTCTGAGGACTAGTAAAACTTGAGCTCTAACATGGGAGAGTGACCCTAAGGGATGCTTGGCACACTATCACATATAACTTGACCCCAGGGTCAAGCCAAGATAATCCTTGGCCCTGCCAGTGGGCCTGGAGAGCTTTTCTCTGTGTACGCCCAACACTACAGGTTTAGGCCCAGTGCTAACTGCCTGTATCCTGCCCACCCAAGTATGCTGGTCCTCTCCTGTTCCTGCCCTAATTGTTTCCATAGCAACTGGAGGAGTCAGGCACAAAACTGCTGCCTGAAGGAACAGAGGCAAGGCTGCCCTGGGGGACTGTTGGCCTCCCAGCTCTCCTGCTCAGCTTCCAACTGTGAGGAGGGTGCTCCTCCCCAAAGGCTGCAAGGTCCACAGGAGCCTAGCAGCAACTTGCTCCCTCTCCACTGGTTGCCTCCACCTTAGGAGGGTCCTTCCCACCTCCAAACCCCAGAAAGGAGGAGAAGGGGGGCTGCTCACAGCTGGGAATTGCATAGAATCTAAACCAGCTTGAGGACTATGTGCTGAACCTCTCTCCTGGGCTTGTCTTGACAGGAGAGAGGACAGGTGCCTGCCCATCCTCAGTCCTGGGCAGCTGACCTTCCCACTGCAGAGAGAGGGCTACAGGAAGTCAGACAGCGCACAGCCTGTGGAAGAGTAGGCACCAGGCCAGGGGTCCTGGTGTACAGTCCTGTTCCTGCTGTGTGTCCCACAGCAGGTTAGGGAACCTCTCTGAGAATCTGTTGCTCATAATAGCCATGAGTTGTCAGCCCTGGCATACAGCCAAGGAAACCAAGAGGTGCTGGGTGAAATCACTCATCCAGGCTTCCCTCACCCATCTCCCTAGAGAGGAAAGCAGCAAAACTGTCTTTCTTGTCAGCAGAGTGGAGGGACGCACTGTGCAGGGCCTGCGACCTGGATTCCATTGTTAGGTTGTGGTGTTCAAGCCCAGGTGGCTTCCCCTCCCCACCTAGACTCGCAGCCAGTGGCCATAACGGTAAGGTTAACCCCCACTCTCAGCAAAATAGCTGGGTCCACACATGCGCTAGATTTCAAGGCTGCTAGTGAGGAAGTCTGGAGTCTGAATGGCTCCCTCTCTGCTCCATGACTTGGGGCATCAGCCCCTATCTAAGTCCTTGTCGCCAGTTTTCTCCCTGGCAGGAGAGATCTCTACCCTATGTGTTCTGTCAGCTTGCATCTCTGCCTGCTAGCCCTCCCTTCCCCCAGAGGCAGGCCTCTTATTCTTGGCCCAGGAAGGTGGGGAGGAGTGGGGACAGGGGACAGGATGGAGTCTTCTCTGGAGGCTGCTGGTAGACTGCCCAGCTTCCTGGCCTCATGCTGGAAAGAAAAGGAGGAAGCAGAGTGGCCCCAGTGAGTGGCCTGTCCCCAGCAGAGTGTGGGGCCCAACAGCCCCCAGCTCCCTACAACAAAGCAAGCTACAGTGGATCTGGAAGTCCTTGTATTCTAGGGCCTCTACACCACAAACTCACCAGCCAATCCCAGGGGAACTCATCTTCAGAGCAGCCTGACTTCCTGGGCAGAGGAGCCTCAGAGGGCACATTCCTGCTTTCTCTACTGTGACATGGTTGCAAACTCTGAGCTGACGGTGAACAACGTGGGCTGGGCTTCTGCTTCCTTGGGAGCATGTGAATCACCAAGCCAGACTTCTCTGTAGTTCCCAGGACCATGCTGGCCTTCCAGAGCTTCCTGTGCTTTCCGGTCCCGTCCTGCCCATGGCTCTCCTCAGTCTTGTTGGCTGGCCTTTTCTCTCCCCATTCTCATACTCTGTGTGACAGTGGGAAGCTGCATAACCTTTCTGGGAGTGTTGTCCTAGCTGCAAAAAAGGGGCCCATCTCCTGGAGCCTTTGGGTCCCTGTGGAGTCCTTAGGACATGCTCAGTTCTTCTTGGCTGAGGAATCCACTTCATGCTCTTTGAAAAGCTTTCTTGAGCTACTCCAGGGTGCTCTTGACTCTAATGGATGCCTATATACCCTACCTCACCCTGTCCACGCCTCCTATTTTCTCAGCCTCTTTTTCCCCTTCAGGCAGTGAACAGTAAATATGAGTGGTGTGTGATGTGAATGTGTAAAAAGTGCCCACTCTGCAGGCCCCTAGAGCTCGCCAATCCGTTGACCTTCCTTCCACCGAGGCTCGGGATCCCTGTTTTGTCTCTGTGTCTGAACTCCACAAGGCTGGCTGGTCTTGTGGCTTTTCTGCTCCTCTTGCACATGCCCTTCAGTGCTCAATAGAGTTCTTATACCCCCCGGCCAATATTTGGACACTTCTGTCATCTCTGAACTGAGGAGTTCTTTAGGTAAAAGGTTGTGAGAATGGGCGCCTGGAGAATGTGAAGACTGGTCGTTCCCTTTTGGAATCTGTGTTGATTGGCAGGTACCATTTGTATCCACTGTGGAGCTGAGTGTGGCTTGGCCTGTTCTATCCTGGGCAGAGCCCAAGTTGTTGATCCTTTCCAGAGCCCCAGAGAATTAGGCTGAGCACTTGGGCTGGTTTCCATTTTCCTTGGCAAGGAGGTGCTGAAACATTGCTTCGGGGAGCTTCCTCAGCCTCTCTTCCAGCAGCCTGCTGGATGACTTAGCCTCTGTAGGTGATGCCTCTTAGCTCTCCTCTCTCCATAGTAACAGCATCCAGTGCAGTAGCATCAAGCAATATGGCCTGGGCACAGAGGATCACTCTGTTCAGAGAGCCAAGAGAATTCCCTTCTTCCTGTTTACACCCTGCCTTAGCTTGCCTGGCGTGGCATCTTTCCCACCTGTGAGCATCATTACAGTGGGTATCCATCAGTCTTGCGGCTGTTATTTCTCCACTCACCATATCCAGAGCTCATGTGGTTCCCCCAGCCCTCTGCCTTTCTCCTTGCTGTGATGAGCCAGTTCTGACCTCCCACGCCAGCCCCATGGCTCCCTTCCTCACTGGGAATGTCCTCTGCCCACCTTTGTATTGCTGCCCCAACAAAGTGCTCACTCCTGGAACTGGGTGACTAAGTACTGCATAGCAACCAACGCAGGTGTTTCTGACAGCTGTTTGTCTGCTTCCCTGCCACAGGGGTCTCGCCCACCTCTTCCAGAGCAGTCCCAGCTCCTTCTGGGTCCCAGAAGCATTTTCTGCTTTCTGGAGATTTTGGGGAGCATAAACCAGGGAAAACTCTTCCCTTCTGCCTACAGCTCACCAGCCTGGCCATGCTGCTGCTGCTTCTTATTTTTCCCTAGGCTAAACTGTCATCTGCTTTCTTACTGCTTCTTGATAAGCAGCTCTAGCGTTCAGGTACAGTGTAAGCTGTCTCAGGACTTCTCACCTGTGTAGATGACCAAGGCCATTGTGTGGGTGGGTGGCCCTTCACAACCTCCACGTTGTCCAACAACTTCATACTGGACAACTTCACCTTTGAAGGAATTAAAGTGAAGTCGCACTTCTCAGCCAGAAGTGCCATGATTTGGAGACAGGAGCGTGACTCTTGTCTGTGACCCCCCCATCTCACTGTCCCTGGAATGGTTTATCTAATAATTGGGCTGCCTCCAACCCAATCTGTCTTGGCAGAGCAGGGCTTAAAAGCTCCCTGGAGTTAAGGAAATCAACTCTAGGTTAATGGTGGTCTGTTGAGGAAAAGACCAGCTCCGTTTTCCTATAAGCGAGGCCCATGTATACAGCGTTCCCTGCCCCACCCAGAAAAGGTGGGAAATAAGGACCAGCCCTCCCTACCTTCTACACAGTGCTCCTGCACATCAGTGCAGTCTCGGGGGTCTGAACCGAGTATGGAAGTGAAATTCAGGGGGTGTAGAGGCAGGCCACAAGAACACAAACTCAAGTGACTCGTTGGCACCGGTGATGCTACATTCTTTTTTCTTTTTCTTTTTTTTAGTGGGCTGGCATGAATTCAATAACTACCATTTTGAGTCAGAGTAATCAGTATGGAATTGTATTCCAGATTCCTAGGTGGCCAGCAAACATTTTTAGTTATAATTTCTTCGTATACAAGCTACAGAAAGGGTATACAGAAGTCTTGGGCCCAGTCTGGTCTGGGGCCATTCTCCTTCTCTTCTGTTCTTTTGGTGGGGGATCGAGGGGAACTGGGGTGACTTTGCCCCCGTGTTTCAGAAGCTCTCTCTCCTTTTCTCACTGCAGCCAAAGACTTAGAGATGAACTGTCTTAGTAATATTTCATTGAGCCGTTTTAGACGCACTGTGCTTACACTTCCTGGACATTACTCACACATGTTTGTCCTTCTGCGGCCTTTTCACTTGCACGGTGTTGCATGGGTGAAGGTGTCTGTAGCTGGGTGCTGGCTCTGGAGGGATAAGGGGAGCAAATGGTCCTGTGATTGCCTGCAGCCTGTCCCTGGCATCTGCGTGTGCCACAGCTTGGCTCTTGACTGTGGTGGTGACAGAGGAGGGCAGGCTTTGCTTGGTGGGGAAGTTGCTCTCATTCCTCTCCACTAGGATCCCACCCTTTGATGAAGTAGAGACCTTATGATGGAAAGTCTACAATAAAACCAACCTGGAGAGGTCCAGAGGATAGGCAGCCAGGCTGATGTCATGGCCACCTTGAGCAGAAATTCGAGTCATCTTTACGATATGACCCATAAATTCCATCTCTTAGAATAGTTCTGTGATGGAAAAGATTAGCATACAGACTAGTATCTATTCCCAGAGATGTTCTCTGCAGTGTTGGTTACACTAGCCCATACCTAATCAATCATAAGGGTATATGGCTCAGGTAAATTATGAGAAAATATACATGGCAAAATGTTTAAGGGAAAAAAATTACCTATACTGCTCAGGAGACTGAGGCAGGAAGATCATGAATTCAGGGCCAGCCTAGGCTACATACAAAGCATGACCCTGCCTCAAAATAAATAATTAAATTAAATACCCTTTTTGAGAAGAAACTGAACCGTAATTCTCTGCATGCATTATGATATCAAGTAGGCAAAGAGAAGTACAAGGGAAAATAAACAGGGCATATGCCAGGCTGCTTGATGCAATTACGCTTTTAAATTTTCTTCTCCACACCATTCTGCACATTGCAGATTTTCTACAGAAAGAACAAACACACGTAGCTTTGATCCTCAGGACAGCAGAGAGAAAAATCCTCCTCTGCATGCGATTATGGCAGCACCAGGATCTGGGAGGGTAGATGGCACTGGGGGCCTGGCTCAGATCTGTGAGCCATCTGGTCCCAGAGGGTGCTGGTGGGGATGGGGGGTGGGGGGCACTGTGGGGCCGAGGCTGGAGTGGGACAGGCAGAGTCAGGTGTTTACCAGGAGGAGCCGACTTTGGCCAGAGTTGGAAACCTAATGCCTTCAGGGTCCTGGCAGGTGGCCCGACTGAGCAGAGCTGTGCCCTGTGGTAAATGGGGCTGTGGCACAGCGCAGATGCCCTGCCTGTAAGGAGTGGCTGCTGCAGGGCCATGTGACCAGACCTTCCATTTCTTTTGAAACACACAAGTCTCACTTAAAAAAAAAAAAATGACACAAGCATTTTCAACACTGTGTGCTGCACACCGCGTTGACCAGTGAGTGACCACTGGCCCTGCCCTTCCTGGAGGCATCTTCTCCTGCCCCCACCCTCTACCCCGACATGGACTGAAAGGAGTTTCCTTTTGTTATTCCTGCAGAGAACGAGCCTCCGTCCCCTCTGGTGTCTGGCATTATTGACTACAACATGCCCCTCACCTCCACCTACTTGAAGCAGATGAAGCTGCGAGTGATGAACTCTCAGGAGCAGGTAAGGTGCCTGCTCTCTAGGCGGGCTGACCTTGCCTGGCTGTGGCTGACCGAGTCTTCCCAGGACTGGGGGCCACAGCAGCCTGTATAAACGGGCAAATCAAAGAGACCCTTATCTGGTCATCTGGCCCCACCGCCAGCAGGAGGGTGGGAGCGCCGCACCCTTCCTGGGGGTGTCTTTTGAAGTCTTAAAACGCAGCCTTGCCAGGCTTTCCCCCAAGGACCTTCAAGGGAGGGATGCTCCAGAACCACAGGCCTTGACTCTCAGGTCCTCCCCTCTGTCTGTTGCACTGCTGGCTACTTGCCTGTGGCCTCTGTCATTCTTGGGTCCTAGACAGGCCAGGAAGATGGGCCTTGGACAGTGGCCCAGGCTAGATAAGGCCTTGGGGCTCCCTGGTTGTCCAAGACTTCCAGATGCGGTTTGCCAAGGGATGTGAGGCACCATGAAAACAAGCTCCAAAACTCCACCTCGTTTGCGCTTGCGTCGTCCCACACAGCCCATTTGGTAACCTCTTACAAAGCAAATAGCCTGTCTTTCAAAGAAAATCTGGGTGAGCGCTGTCTTCTCCCTCTGCTGCCACCAAAATCAGGGCACTCCTTCCTCACCTCATCTCAGGTGCCCCCACCTCTGCTGATATCAAGTCCCCGAGGCTTAAAACTAAAGGAAGGGGAGCTTGGAATCCAGGTCAGAATTCTGGGTCCATGCTGTCTTGTCTACAAGCCTCCTTGAGAATGTGAACATGTATATGTGGGGTGGGGTAGGGGGAGCATGAAAGGTGGGGAGCCTCATGGCTGGGCCTGGATGTGGCAGGGTGAGTCTGTGCAGCAGCTGGGCCTATGCTGCTCACTGTGAGCACTCACACTATTTGGCTTGACCTGCAGAGCTGCCCCCACCCCACAACCCCGGTTCCTAGAGGCTAAAGGAAGGAAGCCACCTTTGCTCTGGAAGGTCAGCCTCTTGTGTCTGTGTTTCCCCCTCCTCCAACAGTACCTGTCCTAGATGGTTGCAGTCAAAGTCTGTGTGTGCAGGGTGAGGGAGTGGGGGCTAGGGGAATGGGAGGATAGGGGAGTTGGGTTTTTCTGTTGTGGGGTGGCAGTCTCAAGATGTCATTGTGTTAATATTTAGGAAATCTCAGTCCTGTTGCACAGATCCCTGGTGACTTTTCAGGAGGAATCGTGGCCTTTGTTTTTCTATAACCATCACAGTGTCACTTCTGACATACAAAGAGCCAGGCACAAAACTCAGACAGCTGAGGGCAGTACCACATGGCCTCTTCTCTCCGGGGCAGGCGACTGGATCTGGGTGGCTGCTGAGGCCAGTGTGGTCAGTGTGGTGTGCAGATGTGACCTCTCTTCCATGCTCCTGACAGGTTTTATTTGGTTTTAAAATCTTACTCTAGTTTCCCTTGCATTGGTACAAGGGCAGGGGGTGAGGGCTTCACAAAGATGGGGCCCTTCCTGTGAGCCAGGCTCTAGAGCTTAGCAAATGGGGCCGAACGGTGCTGCTATGAAGCTTGCCCTCCAGGATATGTGGATTTGGGTACTCAAGATGTCCAGCGGAGGGTCCGCGGCAGAGTCAGGGAAGGCTTCCCACAGCAAAGGATGCCTTAGATGATGTTAGACATGAAAGAAAGAAAAGTTCCAGACCATAGGAAGAACCTACACAAAGGCCCTATGGTCAAGGGAGGACAGAGCCTGTATGAGACAGAATGTGAGAAGTTCCATTGCTGATGGAGAAGGGGAAACTTACAGCCACACTCAAGTGTTGGGCAAGTATCTAGCTAACCAAAACGCACAGACTGATTGTCCTGGCCTGGCTCAAGCTACTCCCACAATAAGACTGCAGGAGTCGAGTCGTTGTCCCCAAGTATTCTAGGAGCTGACTGCAGCTGGGGCTGGGAGTGAGAAGATTCAGAATACCAGTTTCCCCTGTCTGTGGGAGAGGGGGATCAAAGGGCAAACCCTCCTTGCATTCTAGCGGGTGAAGCAATAGCAATATCCCACATTTCCTTGGGAAATGTCAATCTCCAGCACCCCTCTCTCCCCCCTTCACTCCTCACCTCCCCATGAACAGCAAGGAGTTTCAAGGCCTCTGTCTCACAGGCAGCAGGCAGCACTATTGTCCCTGCTTTATGGCTGGCACAAGGGAAAACGAGAAATCACTCTGCTCACTCGATTGTTTTATCTACAGCAGCAAGGAAGGGGCCAAGGACCTGAAGTCTCTGATCCTCCTGCTTGAGTTGAAACTAAAAATACATATCCTTGCATTAGTAGCCTCTTCCTTTCACAGTGAAGGCAGAGCAGGGTCCTCCTTTCAGGCAAGTTCTCTCTTCCAGAGCCTACCTTGGCCTAAGTTCTGCCCTGTCACGCCTCACATCCCGAGACAAAGCTTCACTCCATCACTGACCCGAGTGCCAATGGCTGACACCTGTGGTGTTGGCAAGCTTCTAATGTGAGCTACGTGAAAGCAAAAGCAGTCAGTCCCCAGTACCGGGCCAGGGTAGAAAAGGTCAGTGTAATCATACACTTGGGGGGGAGCAACTGCCCAATCATTCCTTTTGGGGTCTTCCAACATTGCATGTCCAGGAGATAACGGGGAGGTAGGGCGGTGCATGTGCGCCTCATCTTGTCTGATGAGATGGTGAAGATGGGCTGGGGTTTTTCTGCAGCTGGGAACTTAGTCCCTCTCTGTGTCAGATATTAGCAATATGGAACCCTAATACCAGGGGCTGACACCGGCACCCCCACTACACTAAATGACACTCTCTACAGAGACCTCCCCAAAGAGCATGGCTCCAGTTGTCTTCGAAGTGACCACAGGGAGCTGGAAATATGGGGAATAGTGTCCTAAAAGAGGTGTTATTTCCTGCTGGGGTGGTGGCCCATACTGTAATCTTGGCACTTGGAGGGGAGAGGCAGAAAGACCCCAAGTTCAAGGCCAGCCTGGGTTCAAAAACTCAAAACAAGAGGATTTTGCCTATCACAAACTGTTTTAGAGACAGAGGACTGAAGTCACCCTTGGTTGTAGAGATGGTAGCCGTATCTTCTTAAAGGAGGTAGGGAAGGGACATGCAGTGAGCTGTGACAGTCAGGTCCCAGGAAGGGATGCAGGCTACCCAGTAGGCACCGACCGACCTATCAGTGGCCCGGTCCCCTCCCAGAGGGTGCTGTGGGCACCGAGAGCCACACCCTGTCTCTGTCACAGAATAACCCATTTGCTGCCATTCCCCCTTTCTTATTTTTTCATCCTTTTGTAATGAAATAACACGCAGACTCTGTAGGAAAACCAGTAACAACAATTAGACTAAACAGCTCCCCTGCCGAAAGCACACGACAGAGAGGGTGGTGAAAAAGATCCCATCTTCCACCCAACCCTGCCCACTTCTACCCATTTTCAGGAGCACCTTGCTGGCTTTGCCTGGAAACTGGGGGGTGACTGCCTTAAGAGGGAAACTTAGAGCTGTCCATGCCCGCCTTTAAACCCGGAGCTCGGGAAGATCTCCGTGTTCGCAGCCAGCCCTGGTCCACAGAGTGAGTTCCAGGATAGCCAGAGCTCCACAGAGAAACCCTGTCTGGAAAAACCAGAAACAAAACAAAAAAGGGAATAGTGAGGGTGGGGACACCAATGGGCATCTCTTCTAGATTGCGACCGCCGCAGTGTCCACAAGAAGTCCACGTGCCCTCAGTGTCCTGGTTGTCCTGATTGCTCCTGAGACTGCAGTGTTTGAAGGGAGATCCTACTATAGAAGTCACAATTGGAAGCAGGACCGTCTTGCCCTCACCCCATGTAAACTTTATCTGTGGAACCCTACTTTACGCCTCAGTCTCCTGACCCCAGATTCTGTCCAGAGGGAAGACTGGCTGCACCTGTCTGTCCTCCCAGCAGTGCTAATGTCTCCTAATGGTTTTACTGTTGTCATAGCTGTGTGAAGCGGTATTAAGCTCTATTGCTCAGCCCAACCTGCTAGGGGCACCACTTTGCCTCCATTAACCTCTGCTTCCCTCTCTTTCATGCCACCCTAGTCCAGGGCAGACAAATGGTCAGAACAGGCCTACACCTGGAACCTGCAGGCTCACTTGGGTTCTCCAGATGATTTCCCTCTTTGCCTGGAAAGCAGACAGCTGACCCTGTTTCCAGTCAGGATTCCAGACCACCACCCCCACTTCACCCTGGGTGACTTTGTCTAAAGGATTTCACTTCTCTGTCCTCCATTTTGTCCATTAATTACTTGAAAGTCAAAAGAAAACACTTTCCTCATAGGTTCTTTTTGTTTGTTTGTTTCTTTGGTTGGTTTTTTTTTTCCTTTCTTTTTCTTTTGTTTTTTCAAGAGTATTTCTCTGTGGGGCAGTCCTGACTGTCCTAGAACTCACTCTGTAGACCAGGCTGGCCTTGAACTCAGAGACCCACCTGTCTCTGCCTCTTAAGTGCTGGGATTGAAGGTGTGCGCCACCACCACCCTGCTCTAAGAGGTGATATTTTTAACGGTGGGTCTGTGAACGTGTGTTCTGGTGTCTGGGAAGCCTCCTGGAACCAGAGTTACAAGTGGTTGTGAATTGCCGGCTAGGAATCAAACTTGTTCCTTTTTGAGAGCATTTCTTGACTACTGTGGCTTCTTTATTTATTTTGTGTATGCATGTGGGGGGAAGCATTGTGCACCACAGCATTGGTGTAGAGGGCACAGGACACTTTCAGGACATGTTCCTCTCCTTCCACTGTGTGGGTCCTTGGATTGAACTTAGGGTATTGGCCAAGCTTGGCAACAGCTGCCTTTACTCACTGAATCGTCTTAGCGCCCTTCTTTGTAAGGGAGCCAGGTGATGTGAAACATAGCGAGCACTGGGCTGGGCACATCAGAAGCACTTTCCAAAGCTGTTTCTTATTTGCGGTGCTGGGGGTGGAACCAAGGGACTCACACAGGCTAAGCAAGATCTCTATCACTGAGCCATCTTCCCCCCCCCCACCCCCTCAGCCACCACATTCACTTAAAACAAAACAAACAAAAACCCCGAAAACCTAATGTAAGGGCTGGGGTGTAGCCTAGCTAGCACTCTAACTAACAGTGTTTACCCAGCATTCCTGAAGCACGGGGCTCCATCCTCAACATTACAGTAACCAGGCATAGTGGCTGATGCTTGCAGTCCCAGCACTACAAGAGGATTTCAAGGTCATCCCCAGCTGTGTGGTATCTGTGTGCCCATATCTGCTACTGCTCAGCGTATATGAACTTGGGTGGCCTTTTTACTGATTTGATTGATTGATTGATTGATTGATTGATTTATAAATGGAAACTGTGCATTGGTTTCCTGGCTGCCCAGATCCAAATAACCATATAGAAAATATATTAATTACAACACTGTTTGGTCAAAGGTTTAGGTGCCTTTCTAGCTAGCTCTTAAATCTTAAATCAACTCATTTCTGTTATTTTATCTTTTACCACAAGGCTCATAGTTTGTTACCTCTTGCTTCTCAGATTGCTACATGGTGTCTGCCTCCTTCAGCAACTACATGGCGTCTACTAGTAGACTCTGCCTACTCTCTCTATATATCTCTGTTCAGATTTCCCACCTGGCTTTATTCTGCCCTGTCATAAGCAGCTTCTTTATTAACCAATGATAATAAAACATATTCATAGCATACAGAGGGGAATCCCACATCATCTCCCCTTTTAACTTTTAAAGGTTTTAACTTTAACATAGTCAAATTATATATACAAAATGGGTATCAAGCAAGAATTACACTTACAATATTTAGTTTATTTGTATCTGGAGAGTTTTATTTCTAATTTATCTTTTATCATAACTAAGGAAAATTTTATCCATAACTATCTGTCTTCAACTCTTCAAAGACCCCAGAAGGATATACAAACAGGATATGTATTGCAAGCAACTTCCAAAACTTTAGAATTGACAGAGACATTTTGCTACCTGGACAGTCACCCAAAGTTCTTATGTAGCATTGGGGCATCCATCTTCAGCCTCCAGGCCTATAGTATCTGGAAGACTTTTCCATGAAGCAGGAAATTTGAAAGATTGTTTTGCCTATGTTGGCAGTTTCTCAATCACTTTCTTCTGAGTCCTTCAGAATTTCTGACCAGAATATCTTGTTCTTCATGAACAAGAACCCTGAAGGATCGTCTCACCTTCTGGAAAGTTCAGCAGTCATTTTCCTGTGTGTCCTGCATGTCCAGTTTATACAGCATACTGTCAAGCAGTCCAGGCAAGAGCAGTTTCTTGCCCAAATGGCTAACAAACTCCATAAGAAGCCTCTTCGATGCCCATCATCCTCTTAAGTAGATTGGTACTGCCAGAAGCAGAAATGTCTCACTGTTGAGAAAAGTCTAAGTTCTTAAAACAATTTAAATGCCATATTCTGTAGGGCTTTGAAAGGTTTGAAGAATACTTACCCATCTGAAATATATCTCTGTACATCTAGAAAATCTAACTAACATGACAAGTTTGACTATTATAGATAACTATTAATCTGTAATTTTTAAATGAACTGTATAAACATAATACCTTAAACAAGAACAGAATTACATATACACAGTATAACAAAATCAACCTTAAATTTGTTTCAATAGACCAGGATTCATACCAATGCAAAGTATTCATCTCTACATCATATCCCCTTATGTTTTTTAGAAATTGACTGTGACCATCAATCACTTATAATCAATCCCCTTTAAATGAAAATCAACATTTACAAACAGTAATTTTGGGAGTTTTCATTGTTATTTCCAAACTGCTTCCTGCTGTTTGTTGGGCAAAGATTTTTTTAGGGTTCATGGAGACCTTTCAGGGGGGGTCTTGTTCCATCAAGCCACGTTAGCCTAGAAGGAACCCACAGATTCTCATCTTCTGTGGAAACAAAAGCAGAACCTCTTTCCCAAAGCAACAAATCCTGAGATTCAAATTTTGAAGTCAAGATACCTTTATATTGGTTTAACTTAGCCTTCCCCAGAATCAAATGTCTCTTTGCAGTTATCTCATTAACAGTCAAAAAAATTCAAAGAAAACACAATAATATACATAATCCAGACTTTCTGTGTATACTCCATCTTTACATGGCTTATTATTTTGACTCTATTACTTTTTAATATTTATCTTTACTCCTTTAATCTATGACTGTACTCTTTCTTAAGCTCATGTACGTTTATTCAACACTGTGACCCATTCAGAGCTCTCTGTCTTATTATATCTCTATAATTTTCTGACCTCTGTTTTTAGATGCTAAATAGGTGTGGCTAGGACCACCTTCTTGCCCCTGCCTGTTGTCTCTGCCCTGTCCAACATGGTGGAGGTATGTTTACTGCCAGCTCTGCAAGCCATGCTCACCGCCCCAGTTCCAGGGACAGAGTGGGTGTATATCATTATTAAGCAACTAGTAGCAAGCTGCTCACAAACCCCATTTAAATGCTGGACCTCCCCAAAGAGCCAGAGTTAGTGCTGCCAGCATGAACCAGGAAGCTGTCTCTTAAAGAAACCTTGTAGTAAAAAAAAAAAAAAAGAAAAAAAAAAAAAAGAAACCTTGTAGTTTTTGCTTCTAATGCTGAGCAAGGAAACCTCTTAAAGGAGCCATGCCTCTGCTTGTTGCCAGCAAAATCTAATCATTTATTTACCTGATATATTTATTAATGGTCCAGAAAGGAAAATGAGAACTAGAGTGAGAGGAGGTGTTGCTGTTATGCTGAGCAAACACATGTTAATTGTCAGAAAGTGCCACATGCCCGTGCTGAAAGGCAACCTCCCGGGGGATGGTCAGAGCCTTCCTCCTTGGCTAGCCCTTGAGCGGAGAGGTCAGATGCTGCGAGGCAGCAGTTTTGTGCTGTGGCACTCAGTCTGGCTTTGCCTTCCTCAGTTTTCATTAGTCAGTGTCTGCGTCTGAGCAGTACAGGTGGACCTGGAGGCATCCATGTCCTTGTGACACCTTGGCAAGGCCACTCTCACCTTCCTCCCTGGGCTCACATCCCTCGCCCCAGAACTCTCTGTTCTTGCTGGCCTCCTCTCTTGTCCTACCTCTAGTCCTCCTGGAAAAAGAGCCTCTGGGATCGCCCTCTTGTCCCTGATCTGATGTGGGGGCTCAGCTTGTTATCTTGAGAGGCCCAGAACACCAGTGGCTATATTTTCGAGATCACAGAATCTCTTGCCTCAGTAAATCCCTGACTCTGGAGGAGGGTTTGAGCTACAGAAGAAAAACAAAAGCAACTGAAGTACTGGCCTTGGCCAAGGTGGCCACCTGAATTTCTCCAGACAAGTGTGGTCCTTGGGGCATTTCCACCGAGGGGTTATGCTGACAGGATCTGCCTGTGACCCCAGGGCAGCTTGCCCTCAGAAGTGGCCTCTCCCTCTCTGGAGGCCTTTCTTCTTTTCTGTGTTTTTGTTTGTCTTTATTTGTACTTTTATCAGGAGAATACATTTAAAAAAAAAAAAAACAACTGTCAAAAACAGTCGATCCTGCCCCAACCTGTCCACTTTAGTTTCTCTTCTCAACATAGAAGGCCTCTTTCTTTCCTTTTCCTCAGCCATCTCTTCTGTATTTTCCTTCTGTCTCTAAATAACAAGTTTATACTTCTAGCACTTGTTTTATTATTATTGTATTAATTTGGACTTTGCTTGTCATTGTCATTTTAAGAATTTCTTGCTATAGGAGACGAAGTTTGGAAGTCTTTCCCTGTCCTGCAAGCACCCTCGCTAGTTCTTCATCCACCCCTCAGTGTGCCCGTGTCTCTGTCTAGATAAATAACTACTCATTATTCACATTGTTACTGTGTGCAGGTCGTACTTGTAGCTGGCCCAGCTAGCGTGCCATTGATTGCCATTGCTTTCCCGGATTTCCAGTTGGCCAGTGCCTTTCCCCGCCTTTCCCTGTGTCTTCTGATCTTTCTTGTGCTGAGAATGCCTACCATTTATCTTTTATGGGCTCAGATTCACTCTCTTTTCCTTCTTTCTTTTTTCTTTCCTTCTTCCTTTAATACCGCCTACATTTGCGTCTCAAAAAAAGCCAACCACACCAGCCCTGTGTTTCCTTTTAGTGATGTTTTCATTCTCGGTATAGATAATGTTTGAGAAGAGTTTTAGATTTACAGAAAAGCTGAGGTGAGGGGACACCCACACTCCCTTCCATCCTACTAGCAGTTTCAACTATTAGTAACATGTTACAGTGGCCAACTCCATACACGGTTAGCTGAAGTCAAAGTTTATTTACACTCCTTGAGTCTTCTTGTCCCTTCTGTCCAGGATGCATTATTACACTGAGCTGCCCTGTGCTTTAAGGCTCCCCTGGGCTGTGGCATTTTTCTGAGATTTTCCTGGGTTGTGATGACCTTGACAGTTGTCATGAGTGCTGGTCATGTGCTTTGTGGGATTTTAGAATTTCTTGAATGTCTTTCTCAATATAAACGGTAATGTTTATGGTCATTCCAAGGAAGGACACAGACACATCGGCTTCTGGCTGTCAGCATGGTTTATCTGATGTTGGCTCTGATCGCACCTGGTTGAGGCAATGTCTGTTGATCTCCCTGTAGAGTTGCCCGCTCCGTTCTTGAGGAGAACTGCCAAAGATGTGCCAGAGCTGTGGCCTCCCAAGCAGTGCGGTTTTCTGACTTTCCTCCTCCCCACCCCTAATGGCTGCCTGACTGCTCCCTTCATATTCTGTTCACAATGCCCCTCCATTTTGTTGATCAAATTTATTCCAATTTGGGCCACTGGGCACCCTTCCCGTTAGCTCCTGTGCCATTTTCACATGTACCCCTCTGAGTCTGCCTTCTCTGGCTCTCTTGGCCTGGGCTCTGGTTTGGTTTTTTGGTTTATCATGACTCCTTGGCACTGCAACAGTCCAGTTCACCTCATCTTTCTTGCCCCAGCTCCAGAACCAGCCATTTCCCCCAGAAAGCCTTTTCCCCTTCTTGGAGAGTCATGCTAAAAATAAAATTGGGGTATTAAGTGTGCTGCTTTTGGAGTGTCTTCTCTTTCAGACCCTCTAGGTGGACAGAGAAAAACATGTTTTCATTTAAATTTTTTATTGCATCATTTAGTCATTTATTTTGTGTGCATATGCATATGGGCACGTGTGCTACAACATGTCTGGACCAATCAGTTCTCTGTTTCAACTCTAGCTTCCCAGGATCGAGCTCGGGTCATCAGACTTGGTGACAGGTGCCTCTAACTTTTCATTTTTTAATATTTGATCTTTGTCTCTGTGAGTTAGAAATCAGCCTGAGAAGAGAGTTCCAGGACAACTGGGACTATTATACAAAGAAATCCTGTCTCAGAAGAAAAAAATTATCTTTGTCCATTTAGACATTAGAGGAGGAGGAACCTATTTTCCCCACAGCTTTGAGACTACTTTTATACCTTACCAAATTTTTGTCCAGTCAGAATCCATTTGTGTTCACGCCACTGGCCTTTGCCTGTTCCTGCCCCATGCTGTGCTAAGTATTAAGGCTTTATAATCACAGGAATAGATGCCTTCTTGCTGACTTTGTTTTTCAAAGTTTTACTGACTTGAAGAAAGGTCATTTGGTGATGGAAATACTTCTTTAAACGTATCCTCTCCTTACTGGTGGAGGCCCACCTGACTTGACTCTGTGAGAATTAAGCAATACACTTGGCCCCAAGCCTCTTGCTCACTCAAAAACCTGCTGGGGACAGGTGGTGCCCCTGCCATCCTGAAAATGGCTTCAGCACAACTGGAATTTTGCTTTTGTTTCATAAAAGATTTGTTTTTATTTTATGTGTATGGGTGTTTGCCTGCATGTGTGCGTATGTGCACTATGTGTGTGCAGTGCCCTCAGAGGCCAGAAGAGGGTCCTGGATCCCCCAGAGCTGGAATTAGAGATGGTTGTAAGTGGTCATGTGGTGGGAACTGAGCCCAGGTCCTCTGTAAGTAAAGCAAATGCTCTTAACCACTGAGTCATTGCTCCAGCCCCACTATTGACATTCTTGACCTCAAGAGGAAGTGACCTCTCAGAGGACGACAGAGAGAAGCATGGGAAGCTCATTGTCAGATGTATCTGGTTGAGAGGCATTATTTTCCAGATCAATATACCATGGACTATCCTTAAGTGTTTTCTAGAAATCTCCTGTGACTTCCAAATATTCCCAAGAGAATGAACGTGCTTTTACTGGGACAGCTTGGGCTCACAGAGGCCTGGCCCTCCTCTCCTGCCACATCCCTAAAGCTATGTGGAAAAATAAACAGAAGTAGCCAGCATTCCTTTTGTTTCTTGGGCTGGATAGCCTAGGCCTAAAAGGGTTGCTGCCTCTGGCAGCTCCTCACGTCCCTGTCCATGCTTTGAGGGTTTCAAGGCAGCCTTTTTAACTTCATTAACCAGGTAAAAAAATGTCTACAGTACCTGTAATTTTCTAATACAGGCACCAACCATACCATGTCTGTGTGGACCATGAACAGAAATCCTACGTGCAGGCCTAGCTCATGCACGCCTTATCTGTGTCTGGGGGAAAGCTGGGATGGAGGCCGAGAGCCACTAGCTGGGGCCCAGAGATGAAGAGAGAAGCTCTCTCCTCCCAGAGTTCCGCTGTAAGGCAGCCCAGTAGCTCAGCCCAGCTCTGTCCCTAAGGACAAGAGTGCTCCAGCAGGAAAGGATGCCTCTTTCTTGGGCTAGGCCAGGAAGGAGCAGCTCAAAATGTCCAGATGGTCACTGAACTGAAAGCTGACCTTGTGACCCGTCTCTGAGACCCAGTGAGAATTTGTGATCTTGTCCCTTGGCCTGGATTTTATTGCACATTATTTTTGCACCCTTGTCCTGGTGGAAGAAAACTCTCATCCTGGTTTTTAGGTATCTTTTCCTTCCATGGCTAGTGGGATATTTGGGGCATCAGGCTCTTTTGGGTGCTAACTTGTTTTTGTCATCTTTTCTTGAGGGCATGACCTTCCTATTAAGGCACCCAAATGCAGCCACTGAACACAGTGACTGTGGCTCACACACTCCCATGGGGCCCAGACAGACCTGTCGGTCCAGCAAGCAGGGCCGCACGAGCCTGACTCCCATGCATGGACAGCAGCCTAGGGCTTTGTAACCAGACCTGAAGGATACAGGAGAGTTCCAGCCGCCTCAGCAGCTGATGTCTGGAGATCAATTAGAGATAATGGCTCTGTGTGGACTGGAGAAACCGTGGCCAAGCTTTTTCCTGGTTGTACCCGTGTTTACATCATTAACAAGCTCACTCTCCTTTGAGGTTGGATTTGTGCTGGAAGCTTTGTTTAATGCAGAGGGACCACTGTGGACCCTTGGCAGGCTGGTAGCTCTGCTACCCCCATTCAGATGGAGAGAGTGGCCCCCAGACCCCTCCCCCAATGACACTGCCACTGTTGTGTGTGCTGCAGCTGAGGAAATCGCTTCCTTAATTCACTCCGAAGTCATTTGTTCGTAATAAGTGCTGGGAGCCACTGAACACCAGGAATCTGGCAGTGACGAGCACAGAGAACCTGTCCACCCTCCACACTTACAGGCTGTGGAGATGATAAATAAGTCAGGAAGAGAAAACAGGAGAGAGCAAGGTGTTTGGGGCAGAGTTCAAATGGAGTAAGAGGATATGCTTCCGAGAAGAGAGCTCTGACTGCTGAGAACCAGCCAGTCCTCTGGGCTTCCTGCAGAGGAAAGAGCAGGTACAAAGGCCCTGGGGTGGAATAGAGGGAATGAAGAGAGGGGGAGCAGCCTGCAAAGACAGCTCCTGAAGGGCTTGCCAGCTGGATACACAGTTTGCTGTATGCCGCATGCTGCTACCTGAGCAGAGCAGGACTTGACCAGCCAGGTATGATAGCAAGTGAAGGTCTCTATCTAGTGGCCCAGGTTTGCAGCACGGCTGCCTCACTTTCCCTTCTGAGGGCTGAAGTTTCCCTGTCCTACGAGGAGCAGCAGGGCTGGTGTTCACCGTGGAGCCCCTTTCCCAAGAGAAGTGGGGTGGTGGAGTCTAGAGCCTTGCAGGCTGGCATCACACAGATGTGTCACTGACAAATCCGGGCAAGGCCCAGAGCCACCTACCTGGCCCTCATCTCCGCCACTTTTCCCACCTCCCTGCTGCTCCCCAATAGCAGGATGCAGAGATCCTTAAGTTAGGGGGCTGAAGACAGTTGGAGAGAAGGATCCAGTCACCACAGACTCCTCAAGAGCACAAGTAACACTGCAGGCCTCACCACCTGAGGTCAGTTAAAATGGTTGTATCACACTGCCCAGCTGGAACCATGCTGAGGAAGCTATTTTCCTTCCCAGGGCATCTGCAAGTTAAGGCCCTTTGCATGTCTCTCTGACCTCACAACACAGGATAAGCAGGAGGTACTTGGCTCTGAATACTGGGGAGAAGACACATGGTGGCTGGCTTCCTGGCTGTCCGGTCTGTCCCCAGATAGGAGCCCTGTGACTCAGTCAGGAATACTAGCAGCCTGTGGAGCGAGTGTGAAGTGGAGGGATGGAGGTCCTGCTGTGAGGTCTGCAGTGCCTGGTTAGTGTCTGGACCATGCTGGCTTTGTTATCTTATCCCATCCATGGTGAGAGGAGGGGGGAGCAAGGCTAGCTCAGCAAAAACCAAAGTTTTCTCAGAAGGCTGCGGATTCATATTGCTGCCTTTCTAGGCCAAACTCCAGACATGTTGCTGCCTCTATAGGCAGAAGGGAGGCTGCAAAAGAGAGGACTCTTATTTTTTATTCTATGTAACTGGGAAAGATTGTGAAGGTCCCACGTAAGCTAGATTCTGCTATGGGACCTGCCATGGCCTGGGTCCCTTCATCTGAACTTGGCATTGCCTTTGGATAGTAAGATGGTTCTGACTGGGGCAGGAAAGAAAAGGGAAAGGAAACGGAAACGGGGGGGGGGGGGGGATCAGGAGATGAGGAGAAAGCAGGAGCACCAGAAGTCTGTTTTTCATGCAGAAGACTGAGGCTCCACTTCAGAGCACCTGAGTAACCTGCAAAGTCAGGTCGGTGGAAGCACACATCCCTGCCTCCTAACACTATTGTTTCCCGAGGAGGGGGAGGAGTAGAGGAAGGAAAACAGACATTAGAATAGGGTCAGGCTGAGGTCAGCAGGGCTCCAATACCCTCAGCTTCACCAGACAGGCCCAGGTCTGCCAATCTACCATGGTCCCTGAACATACTGTGTGCTGGCCTGTGACTGTCCTCACTCAGTTGGCGAGGCTTAGTGTCCACAGGCCTTTTGGCTCAGGAACCCTATTCTAACAGCGCTTGCCAAGCATCCTACAGACCCAGACCTCCATCCAGACCCTCGCCTACCCCTTGCTTCCAGCTCTGTGACTATTTTGCCCCATGGCTCTGCCCACCAGTTTCCTCACTGCTGGGTGACTTGGGTCACCTAGTCTCTCAAAGTCTCCAGCCTTCCTGTGCATGTGGCATTATTATCACCCCCTTTGCTTGGTGACTGTACAACTAGCCTGGGTGGGAGGCTGTGGGGTGGCAGGATTGGTTCCAGAGTGCGGTGGATCACTAGGACATGGCAGCTGGCTTGACTTGTTGCCTTTCTCAAGCTTCCAGTGGATGCACATTGTCCATACCAACCCATATGCGGACAAGTATGGAGAGACAACTCAGAGTTTGGTACACTTCCCACTTCCTGTAACCAATACTGAGAGCAAGAAACAACATTGTCTAAATCCCAGAGACCCCTGTGTCCCTCCTAGTCACTGCCACAAGCAAAGGTGACCACTGTTGTGACTTTTAATAGCACAGTTTGGGTTTTGCAGCTGCAACATGTGCTCTCACACGCAGGCCTGTGAGCGTCACCATACACAGCGTCACTACCGAGCAACAATAGGCTACTGTCATTCTCCTACCCGGCTAGGGTGGCATCGGTTTGGTTTTCTTGTAAAGGCAGGGTCTCACCATGTATCCCTGCCTCCCGAGCACTAAGACTGAAGGATTCCCACCATGCGGTGGCTAAGGTGTGCTCTTCAGGGGCCATCTGTCTGTACACCCATAGAAGTGGACACTCTATGGTAGCTAGCCTTGGTCTCCTGGTAAAGCCTCTCCCAAGAGGCCAGGGAAGAAGGGAGGAGAGGCTTGGGCACTCCATTCATTCCCTCAGAGTCCCAGCATGTGGCCTGCATTCAGCACCAAGCCAACTCTGCTGGAGTGAGGGCCATGGGGTCTGAGCAAGACCCTCGTAGACCACAGTGTGTGGCATGATGTGAGCACTCTCTGCCTCTGTCCCTGAGCTTGCAGTCTGATGGGGCAAGAGGCATAATGCAGAAAACTGTCAGCTCCACACTATATGACAAAATTGATAGGTATTTGCCTACGGACAGTCTTGGCCCTCTTGAGTTCAGCAGAGTTCAGCAGGCTCCAGTGGATGGGTTTTATTGGCAATCTATGCATTTTCCTACCTAGCAATCCCTCTCCGCCCGTGCATCCATCAACACAGCTTCCATGTCACCTGAGCAGAGACCTCCTGGACATGCCCCTTCCTTCTTCATAGCCACATAACTGTCAAGCTCAGATAGGATACACCTCCTACAAACAGCACCAGATCAAGAAGCCACATGGTCATTTGCTTAATGTCTTCCTTCTGGCTGGCCTGCAGGTACCCAGAGACAGACCTGCATTCTGTATCATCCCCTACTGTGTTACCTGCACTGGTCATGGTGCCTAGCACAGGTGAAGGGCTCTGAACATGCTTGTGGAAGGAGCATATACTTGAAAGCATGCATGATCAGAGGCACAGAGGATTGCTCGTGGATGAAGAGGGACAAAAGATGGTGACACTCCATCATAGCAGAGTTCCCAGAAAAGACAAGAAGATTAGGCCAGTAGGGCTGCACAAGCCTAGGACACCAGAGCAGGAGCTGGGAGCTATAAAGGTTTTGTACTAGGAGAGTGACAAAACCAGAGGGTACCTGATGGCATTTTAAATCAAGGCACTAAGGGGCTGGAAAGAGGGCTCAGTGGTTTAGAGCACTTGCTGTTCTTGTAGAGGACCTAGGTTCAATCTCCAGCAACCACTTGGTGGCTCGAAACCATCTATGACTCCAGTTCTAAGGAGTTCGCCCTCTTCTGACTGGATCCAGGCACAGGCACAGTACACATACATACATACAGGCAAAAAACTCTTACACATAAATCTTTTTTTTTAAAGGTGCTTTTGTAAAGGAAAATAATGGCCTGTGGCCATGGCTGTCGGGGCCGCATTTCCCCCAGTCAGGCTCCTTTGGTGTGCTCACAAGGGAAAACCAACAGAGCAGGGAGGCACACTGGACTGCTACTTCTAGACTTCAGCTGGGGGCCTGAGCTGGCTGGGAGGTTGCAGCTAGCCGAACTGACCACTGGGAAGAGTGAATGGATTAACTAAGCTACTCCTCCACCCCAGTAGTAATACAGAGTCCTGTGAACTGGAGACACCACCCCCTCCTTACCATCCTAGAAAAGATACTTTTCAGGACCCTTCTCCCCACCTGGAAGGCTCTTCTCTTCTTCATGACAGTGCTGTGCCCAGGGTGTCCCCATTCTGGGTTACTTCCCTCTGTGATGCAGGCAGAGAGTTTATGGGGTTGAGGTGCATGCTGGCCTTATCAAATATTTTTAACAAGTTTTTGAATTATCTTTTTTATCATTTAATTTGTATTTTATGTATATTGGTCTTTTGCCTGCATGTATGTCTGTGTGAGGGTGTCAGGTTCCTTGGAACTGGAGTTATAGACAGTTGTGAGCTGCCATGTGGGTGCTGAGGATTGAACCCGGGTTCTCTGGAAGAGCAGCCAGTGCTCTTTAACTGTTGAGCCATCTCTCCAACCCCCTCACCAGATATGAACAGATCCCTCTTAAAAATATTTATTTTTATTTTATGTGAATGTGTAAATGCTTGTCTGAAGGTTTGTACCATGTGTGTGTCTGGTGCCTGAGGAGGTGAGAAAAAGGTTTGAAATTGGATTTACAGGTAATCATGAGCCACCATGTGAAACTCTAGGGAGGTGGGGGGGGGGGCTTGAATATGAATGAGACCATTTAGAAACAAAAGCAAATTGGGCTGGGTTTGTAGCCTAGTTGGTAGAGTGTTTGCATAGGTTACACAAAGCTCCAGGCTCATAAGTGCTATACTCCCAGCACCCAGGGGAATCCAAAGTTTAGGGGTTATCCTTCCAGCTAAATACTGAGTTCAGGCCTATCTCAAAAACAAAAAAGCAAACTGAACTTCTACTTCAGTAATTGTGTGAAGATAAATTTAAAATAGATTTTCAAAAAGAGACTTCAGATGAATTATAATAAATTCACTGAAAATTTGGGAATAAAACCTGGTGAAGAGAAAACCCCAACTAAACCTGATTATAAGATTGTAAAATTTTCTTACATCAAAACATAAACATACAATCACCAAAAATTATAAGGCAGTAGAAGAGAACCAGGCAGTGGTGGCTCACACCTTTAGAGGCAGACGATCTCTGTGAGTTGGAGGCCAGCCTGATCTATAGAGTGAATTTCAGGACAGCCAAGGCTGCACAGAGAGACTCTGTCTCAAAAACAAAACAAACGGGGCTGGAGAGGTGGCTCAGTGATTAAGAGCATTGCCTGCTCTTCCTAAGGTCCTGAGTTCAATTCCCAGCAACTACATGGTGGCTCACAACCATCTGTAAAGAGGTCTGGCGCCCTCTTCTGGCTTTCAGGCATACAGACAGAATATTGTATACATAATAAATATATAAATAAATATTAAAAAAAAACAAAAACAAAACAAACAAAACCCAAGCAAGCAAGCAAAAAAAAAAAAAGCATGCACAAATACACCAAGGTACGTGTGTTCACAACGTCGTCCTTTAGTGATCACTACCTTACTCCCTTGAGACAGCGTCTCTCGCTATACCTGGCGCTTGCTGTTTTTTGGACAGGCTGGTATTTCCAGTTCCTACCTCTAGTTCTGAGATTACAGGCGTGTGTACAGCCATGTCTGGCTTTTTATGTGGATACTGGAGAGCCAAACTCAAATCCTCATGCTTGTATAAGTACTTGTTTTAGGATTACTATTGCTGTAATGAGACACCATGACCAAAAATAATTTGGGGAGGAAGGGGTTTATTCTGCTTGTGCTTCCAGGTAACAGTCCATCACTGAAGGAAGTCAAGGCGGTAACTCAAAAGGCAGGAACCTGGAGGAAGGAGGGGATGCAGAGGCCATGGTGCCTGCTGCTTACAGGCTTGCTCCACACGCTCACTTACCCTGCCTGCATACTTTCTTCTTTCTTTTCCTTCCTTCCTTCTTCTTTTTTTTTTTTTCAAGACAAAGTTTCTCTTTGTAGCCCTGGCTGCCCCAGAACCTGCTCTGTAGACCAGGTTGGCCTCGAATTTACAGAGATCCACCTCACCTGCCTCCCTCTGCCTCCCGAGTACTGGGATTAAAGATGTGAGTCCGGCCTTTTGTTGACTAAGCCTGCTTTCTTAAAGAACCCAGGACCATCATCCCAGAGATGGCCCCACTCATAATGAGCTGGGCTCTGCCCCATGGATAACTATTTAAGAAAATGTCCCACAGGCTTGCGTAAAGCTTGATCTTACAGAGGCATTTTTTTCAACTGTAGATCCCTCCCCTCAGGAGACTTACTAGCATGTGTCAAGTTGACATAAAATTAGCCAGCACAGTACATTTATCCACTGAGCCATCTACTCTGTTCTTCATTTTTCTTTATTTTTTAAGCAACAACACCAACAAAAACATATTTATTTGGGGGCATGCATACCACATTATGAGTGTGGAAGTTGAGGACAGTATGTGAGTTCTCAACTTTTGACTGTGTGGATTCAGGGGATTGAACCCAGGTCATCAAGCTTGAAAACAACACTCTTACCACTGGGTCATTTTGCCAGCTCCCTACACACACATTCTTTATGGAGTGACAGTGCTCCAGGCTGGCCTTGAACTCACCAGGTAGGTAGTAATGACCTTGAACTCTCTATCTTACTGCTTCTACCTCCCGAGTGCTGGATTATAGACATGCCCAGTTACTACAGTGCTAGAGATTGAACTCAAGACCTTCTGTATGCTAGATAAGTACTCTACCAATTGAGCTGTATCCTTAGCCCTGGAGTTTCTAATGTCAGAGTAGAACACTTTCTGCCAAGTTCTGGGTTGAACATACTATGTTATGCTCACTTTGTAGTTGGAGAAAGGAGGCCTACAGAGGCTGGAGCCTGGTGCCAACATTTGTGTGCTGTTAGAGCTTGAATTGGTCCCATTAGGCTAAATCTTTTCTTTTAGTTCATTTTGAGGTACTTGGGATGAGAACCCAGTCTCATATTTTGTTAGGCCAGTGTCTCCCAAAGATCTGTGCTCCAGTCTTAGCTGGACCTCCTGTATTCTATTTACCCTCCTGCTGCCCCTTTTATATCATTCAAATCCTGTGTGCCCTGATCTGGAAACTTAACTGAGCTTGTAACACCTCAGCAGGCCAAATGAAAGTCCATGCCTCTCAGCTGTGTCCAGGCTCAACACACTTGGCCCTATGACCCCATATGACCCTGCCATCTCATTTCCCATCATCATCATCACCATTAATATCCCAGCAATGCTTAAACATGCATGGGCAGCCGGGTATGGCAGTTCTCCAGTTGTTCCTATCCTGGGCAGTCCTAGTTGCTTGTGTTATTGTCATACCCAGGTTCCACAGTATTCCTTTATGCAGTTTTTTGGGCCTTTCTCTTCACCTTATCACATGTATTCCTCCAAGCAGTGCTATCTTCGGGTATCTTCCATCATTCCTTCTCATAACATGGCCGAAGTATCTCAAGCCGTATCCTGTAGTTTACTTTCTTCTATAGATGGAGGTGTTTCTTTTTTTATATTTATTTTTTAATGTATACAATATTCTGTCTGTGTGTATGCCTGCAGGTCAGAAGAGGGCACCAGACCTCATTACAGATGGTTCAATTCCCATGTGGTTGCTGGGAATTGAACTCAGGACCTTTGGAAGAGCAGGCAATGCTCTTAACCTCTGAGCTATCTCTCCAGCTCAATAGAGGTGTTTCTTAATGTCATTGTTGTGCAGCCTGTCTCTTCATGTGACACCTAGAATCCTTCTGAGACATGCCATCTCAAACACATTCAGCCGCTGTTCTAAGGAGCCTCTCATTGTCCAGGTTTCAGAGTTGTGAAGAAGGTAGCTTAAGACAAGTGTCTCATAGACTTGTAATTTTATTGTTGTTATGTCTCTGGTTGACCAAACCTTTTCTAGTGCCTGAATTGCAGCCCTCGCTGTCTCACCTCCCACCCTCCCTTAATCCCTCTTGCTGAAGCAACACTCATCACCCTTGTGTTCCTAGAACTTTTATATCACTTGCCGAATCTGCCAGAAAGGCCATGCCTCAAGGTCTTCCCCCAGTTGCCAATTTTTGCTGTCTAGAATCAGGAGCATGTTGGTCTACTCCTTGAGAGCACTTGACCCTCCTCCCAGCCCATCTTCTCCCTTTCCTCTGTCCTCACTTTCTGCCTCTCCCTCTACCTATACCCTTAAGTCCAAGGTCCAGCTGGAACCCATATGTTGCCTTTAGCTGGTATTTTTCCTTAGTCTCATCATCTATAGCAGTTAAATGTATGACAATAAGTGGTTTGGTTGGTTGTTTTTTTTTTTGTTGTTTTTGTTGTTTTGGTTTTGGGGGGAGATTTTTTTGTTTTTGTTTGGTTTTTTGAGGTAGTTTCTTTGTGTACCAATCCTGGTTGTACTTGAACTCCATTAGTAGACCAGGCTGGTCTCAAATTCAAGAGATCTGCTTTCCCCTGCCTCCCGAGTATTGAGTACTAAGTACCAGGATTAAAGGAATTTGCTACAGCTACTGCCACACCTGCTACCCTATTTTTGTTTGCTGTTTTTATTTTGGCTTTTGGGATAGCATCTTGATGTGCAGACCAGACTGGCCTCAAACTTGTGATGATGCTCCTGTCCTGCTTCCTGTAACTAGCAGTACAGGCATGAACCACAGCCCCCACTCATGGTTGTTTTTGAAAAGTTCAGAACTGTTTGTCTGTGAAGAGTGATCTTTCTGGATTTCTTCAGATTCAAACATTTTTGTGGGGAGGGATCTGGCGCGGAGAATAAGCAGCATAGAAGCTGTTTTCCTACTAACTACCTCAGAAGGTGCACAGAATCAGGTCAGGTGACGGCCCTTTTGTGACAGCTGACTTGATGGCATAGTTCAGAGGTGATTGCTCCATCACCCTAGTAGGCAGGTACTGTCCCTCTGTCATTAAGAGGTAATTTGTGGTGATAAATGACTTTCCAGTGTTCTCACAGAGTCCACTCCGGTTGAACTAAGTTCCTGTCCTTCCTCATGTCCCCTGGCCAGGCTCATAAAAGATTCTTGTAGGTGCTCCTAAGAGCATCTGCCTCTAGCATCTGTTTCCAAACGTGCCTACTGCTGAGCCAGGAGATTGGTGATGTGAGGGCAGTGAGGAATAAGGACCAGGTTTTGTTGTTGTTTTTCTTGCTATGGAACCCTCCCCCACATTGGGAGCCACACTGTGGCCTCTTTAAGGTCAGAGGGAACTGGTCAGAGGGACAGGGACACTGAAAACCACCAGCTCAAGGTTCCTTGAGGAGGGGCAGCCCCTGTGGGGACAATGCTTGGGAGGCTCCTGGCATTCAGAAGTGCTTCGGCTTCGGTGTTGTGTTTGGAGGATGGTAAATGAGCGCACGCTGGTGTCTGCAAGGACAGTCCTACCGGCCTTGGCTGCACTCTGCTCCCTGATGAGTCTGAGGAGAGGACGGTTATCTGGGTTCAATTTCACCTTTGAACTTCAGCTGTTTTGGGCTTTATATTTCAAGCCCAGATGTCCACCACTGCTGTGAAATTGTGACTCAGGCCAGGCGAGGTCAAAGGTCTTAAGAAATGTGTTGGAAAGAGGCAGGAAATCCTGAGCCCGAATTATCTCATTCAGAGCAAGGAAGGACAGCTTCCATGTTGGAAACGCCCACATTGCCCTAGATGGACTCAACAGAGTTGTGACCCTAGATACCTCCACCCAAAAAGATGGGAAGTAAAGGTCTAATAGAGAAAGTGGGAAAAGTGAATTGGTGAATTGATTTGAAAACACAGTTGATTTCAGGAGTAAAAGGCGCTAATGAGTAACACGCCTAAATCCTTTTTTTTTAAAGCGTGAGTTTCATATTGACAGTAAGATCTTTAGCATGTGCAGAATGAAGTCTGTGTGTTGTTAATTTGAAGTGTCATCTTTTCTAATCCGTGAACAGGGAGCTCCGAACCTGTGACTGTAATTACAGATCAAACCTGTAGAGGGAGTCTTGTCTATCATAGATTGTTCACAATGCAAAGCTTTCAGAGGAAGAAAGAAAAGGGCTTTTTAAAGAAAAGTTGGAGGGTTAAAGGCAGTCTGTTTCAAAATTGCAAACAATCGTGGTGGCTGTCTCGTTTGCTCTCCTCTGCTGGCTCCACTGAGAATGAGTTGTAGCGTAAAGGAATCTGTAGAAATTGTCCTTCCTCATAGGAACCAGGAGGAGGGCTCGTTATTGGGTTTCTTTTGGGGGGCGGGGCATCTCCCTACAGAATTTCATGTACGTCTCTATCCTTGTTAAAGCTCAGCTTTATTCGAGGCCCATGTTTTCTAACCTGACCTTTGGACTTGGTGGTAGAGAGTTCGGGGGGCGTTTGCCCTAACCCATTTTTTTCTCTGTCGATGTTTTAATTCTGCCGTAAGGAGACTACCTTGTTAGGTCGCCGGCGATTCTGAGGTTGCCCGGAGATTTAGGGTACCCCTCTAGCCACCTCGTGCTGCCCCATTCTGTCTTCTCCTGATGCCAAGACGGAAGGTGTTTTTGCCCGGAGGAGGACCTCACCTTGGGTCGGCGTGCGTCTTCCCTTTTCTAGCGGAGTCCCTGCGGACTGCGCGCGCCCAGGTCTGGGCAGCAGTCTTGATATTATGCTATGACTTTACTACGGTAGCCAGAGCGCCGTAGGGAGCCGGCACCGTGTGGTCTGCTGGAGCACAATGACCCGCGGAGTGGGGCGGGGGCTCTCAAAGGGAGCCGGCAGCGAGCGGGCGGCGAGCGCTCCGGGTCGCCGGAATGTTTGGGTCGAACAGGTGAGCGCAGTCTGGACATTGGAGCTGGCGGCGGGGCGGAGAGGAGGGGTTCAGGGGCGGGTGCAAACTAAGTGGTGGGAAAGAGACAAAGGAAGAGTGAGAAGCGAGATGGTACAGCAGAATAGAAAGGAGGCGAGGGGAGGGGAGGGGAGGAGGCGGCCCGTGGGTAGGGTGCCCAGGAGCTCAAGCTTGAACTTGATCGAGAAAAGGGGGCCCTGCGGTGTGGGCGGGGGCCCGACCGAGAGTCGGCCACGTGCCTGGCTTTTCCTTGTTAGGGTCCCACTAAGACCTCCTAGGTAGGGCTGAGCCCGCGGGTCCCGCTGCCTTGCCCGACAAACAACCGCGGTACCCGGGATTGAGAGACGCCTAGGGTCGAAGGCTGTGTAGAGGCCCTACGGCACCAAGAGTTCCCGACGATGCCTCCCTTAGTCACTTTCTTTGGGGCAAGTCTCCCTCTCCTGGCCTGAACGCAGACAGTTTGCAGGGTACGTCCCCACCCCGCCCCAAGATTTGAAGTCCGCAGCCTCTGAGAGCCAGGGTCGAGCCCAGCTCCCATCGCCTCCTTTCCGGGGCCGCACGCCCCCAGGGATCTTCCTCCAAGCTCTTCTCCCTTAAGAAGAGCTCTATCCAGTAGCGCACGGCAGCGCGTCCAGCGCACCCTGGTCCTCATACCTGGCCAAGCACCCCCCCTTCTTCCTTCTCTCCCCCCCCACTCTCCTTTCTCCTCTCCCCTCTCCCTGGGTGCCTCCTTTCCTCTCTTTCTCCCCCCCCCCCATGCCCACTCCTCCCTCTCTCCCGCCCCTCCACCTCCTCCTCCTGCTGCTCCTCCTACTCCCCCTGAGTGCGTCCTCCGGCGCTCCCCTCCCCCCCCGGCCCCCGCCCCGTGCCCGGTCCCGCCCCCTCCCCCGCCTCCCCGTGCCCGGTGCCCCCCTCCCCCTTCCTCCCGGGCCGCGGCGCCACCGCCGCCGCTCGCCTGGGCCCTCCCCCTGGCCACCCCCGCCCCCGGGCCGGGCAGTGACGCGCCGCAGCGGTGCCAGCCCCTCTCCCCGGGCGGCCGCGGCGGCAGCAGCAGCAGCAGCAGTAGCAGCAGCAGCAGCTGGAGCGGTGGGGCTGTCACCGCCTCCCGCCCGGTTCACTCCCAGAGCCAGACCGCCGGTCTGCGCCTCGCCGCCCGCCCAGGTACAGAGTCCTGGGGGACCCCGCGACCGGACTGGTCCTGGGCCCTCGGCTGCCGCCCCCTCCTCCTGCTCTGCCGCTGGCCGTTGAGCTGCGGTTAGGGGAGCTGTGGGGTTCGAGGAGGGGGACTCAAGGGGAGCTTCCTGCGCCGGGAGAGCTGATGGACCTGGGTGGAGTGGGTTGGGGCTGGGGGCGGGCGAGTGTGCCCGAGAGCGGGGAGGGGCGGGGGCTGCGCTCCTGGGCCTGCGGGGCGCTGGAGAGGTGCGTCTAGCTTCAAGTGCCCGGAGCTGCCGGGCGCACCCCACTCCTGGCCGTGCGCGCCGCCGGTCCTGGGGGGCGGTGATTGTGTGCGCCGCGCCGCGGTATTGTGCCGCGGCCACGCCGTTTGCAGCGGGCTCCGCACCGCGTCCCCGGGAGGAGGGCGTTCGCGGACAGCGGGGCGGGGGCCAGGCTCGGGTGGCCGCTGCCTCCGGGAGAAAGGAAGTGGACTGTGTTTGGGGATGTGGGGACGGGAAGCGTACAGTGGCAGGGAGGGGCTCCTTGCCAAGGCGCTGGGAGTTGAGACGCGGTTTGCACAGTTGAGCCCACTTTGGCAGGCTCTTGTCGCTCCACCAGGGGAGCGACAGCCTCTCTCGTGTGCACCCTCGGAGAAGAAGCAAGGGTTCTGAAGACCCCTGGTGAAGGAACACACCACGCGGGGGCCTGCGGAGAGCGCGCGCAAGGGTTAAGGTGGATTTACACCTCCGCCCTCCTGCTGCTCGCCGCCCTTCACCTAGGGTTCCCGGGCAGGATACCCGGGGGGGAGTGCAATTCGCCCTCCTATTCCGGCCTCTTGGGTTCAGAAGTGACCCTACTCTTTCTCAGAGCTGCGTTTGCGGGTAGTCTGGCCGCCTCTACCAGGCCGAGCTTCCTGGGGGAAGTTCTCATTAAGCCTTGCTAATTAGCATTATTCCCGGAGAAAGGTTAAGGTTATACCGTCCTTTTCCTTACCGAGAGCCCCCTCCCTGCCATTCCCTTCTCCCTCCCCTCTCCCTCAGAGCACAAAAGCACAAAAAGAAAGTGTGAAGAGGCGCAGATCAATGGAGAAGCCACAAACCCATTAATTCAAATGGAACCCTTTCCCCCTCTGAAACATTGATTTTTCTTTCTGTCTGCTTTGAGGGGAGATGAATAACCTCCTGATTTCACCTGAAATGGTGTTTGGACTCTGATTTCCCCTTTTCTGAGGATTGTGGCCTGAAATAGATTCTCCCTTGAGATAAAGCCCTACTTATCCCAGAATCATCTGGAAGCCCCCTCCCCCCACTGCACACTCCAGTGTTGGGGCCTGGGGTGAGTGTTGGTGCTCTCCTCACTCCTGTGGGCAGAGCCTGTGATGGTGGAACCAGGTCCCTTGACCCCTAAAACGTGCCTGTTTCTCAGCTGTGTGTTGGTGTGGGGGAAAGAGCCCATTGATGGCCCAGGCCCCAGTGGGTAGCTTAACCCCAGGTTGTAAATTACCCTTTCATTGGAAAGCCATTTGAGTCCAAATGTGTCTTTGAATGCAATCCAGGCTCCTCTGCTGGGCTGTGCTATAGAGTAGTCTCAAGGCAGCACCTCCTTCTGCTCTCTCTACCCCATTCAGCACCTTTCCACCTACCAGTGGCAAACAGCACCCCAGCTTTACCTTCCTGCTCAGAAGGCTAACTTTGAGGGGGAACCCCTTTCCCAGGGCCTCAGCCACCCTGGGGCAATGGGAAGCTGGTCCATCCCTGAATTGCTCAAGAACTTTTTAGTCTAGCCTGAGTCCTTTTCTTGGAAGGATAGACCTGGAGAGGGTTAGCTCAGAGTGCTTCCCCTCTGGCCATCCTTTTGGCTGGAAGAACCCAGTTTGCCCAAGAAACTCAGGTGCCCATTGATGGCAGGAGCTGGGGTATCAGTGAGGTCTCATAGTGAGGAATGCTGGGGAAACAGTCCGTTGCGCCTTTGCTTAGGAACAAAAGCCCATATACCAGGGAAGGTGTGGGACATGCTCACTCTAGCATCCAGGCATGCACTATGGCAAGGACTGTGGAGCAAGCACATGGGTACATGAACATGGTTCTGACAGGTGCAGTGAGAGTCTGCGAGTCAGTGGGGGGAGGGGGAGGATGGAAGCCTCCTCACTCTGTCTCCCCTCCCCACAAGAATGTGTTTGTATGGCTGGTAAGCCAAGGTCTGTTAGCAAGAAGTAGAATTGTGTGCTGTGTCTCAGGAAAACGCATCACCTCTTCTGGTGGCCAGGTGGGCATTGATGGGGTACAGAATTTGACAACCGCCTTGGAAGCCCCAAGTGCTCAGGAGCTGACTCAGATCAGCCTCCTGTTTCTTTGATGTAACAGTATCACAACATCACAACAGGGGCATGAACCTTTGCTTGCTCTGGATCCTGGGAGTTTTCAGTTTCCATTAGTAAGTGCCTGAAGTGGTTAGGTTGGGGTCAAATGTGGTTCAGCACTTTCTTGGCATATTTGGAGTGATGAGCATAATGCTAACCCGAGCAGCTCCAAGGCCGAGCATTCCCTGACCTGGCCAGGCTCACAGGTGACCCAGAAGGCACTGCCCAACACTGGACTGAGAAGCCACCTCCCACATCCTAATATATATGCTAGGTTGAGAGCTGGGGCTGGAGAACTGCCCACACTGGTATTCTTTCCTGCTGCCCAAAAACCTGGGGATGGTGGGGGAGGGGGCAGCCAGCCTGGAGTGCCTGTTTCCTGCCTGGCCTAGGAGCATCCTTGAACATCCCCACCCCCACCACGGTCTGAAACCCACACTCAGGGCTCCAGATCAGGCCTTATGGCCTCCACTAGCACTGAATTCTCGGTAAATCCTCCTCCCTTTCTTTCTCAAGTGAGTGGTTGAGATAGAGTTACAGCTCTGAGGAAAGGCCTGGAAAATACTGTAGGAGGCACGCCCCAGAATTCTGAGTCCTGGAAGATGCAAATGGCTCAGCTTCAGAGGCACCAGGAACCCAGTTCCAGAGAAGTTGACCCCAGTTGTAAAATAATCAGGTTACTGATAGCACCTGCCCATAGTTACAGCCATGGATACAGGCCTGCTTCCACTTTCCTCGGTATGTCTCCCGAATTCCCCTCCTCCGGGCTGCACGGTGGTTGGTGCTGCCGAGGCCTGCAGAGAAGGAAGGGCCTGGGCTAGCTGGGTGGGGAGAAATAGAGCTGGCTTCTGAATTTTGGACTGAAGATAAGAGGCTCAAGGGTTTAGTCAGCGCTTCTCTCTCTGCCCAGAGTGAAGACTCCAAGGTTGGGGGTGTGTCCTAAAGACTAGGTGCTACCCACCCTGCCTGGCCAACACAAGAGTTCCGCTTTTCAAAAGGTTAGTTGGCCCTAATGCCCTGTGACCCATGATGGCAAAAGCACTATGGTGCATGTTCTTTTACTGCCAGGTGGGCAAGGCCACAGACTTCAGGATGTAAAGGGCAAAGGCTAGGCTGGGGGATCTAGCCACAGCTCCCTGGCCAGTCACACAGAATCTCAGGAGGGATTTTAGAAGCATGGCATATGTACTTTTATCTTCGGTGAAGTTATTTGAGAGGGAGAAATTAGTAGCCCCAATTCTCCTGAGATTTAAGAAGGGAGCAAGAAGTGACCTACTTGTGACCTCATGGGGGGGCAGGGAAGTGCCTGGGTCTTAGACACTCCCGACCTGGGTTGGCTGCCTGGCTTGCCTCCCTTTCTTCCTCCCTGCACTCCCCCCCCACCCCCAGGTCCCTCTGGACTTGGGTGATGGGTCTGAACTGTGTGCTCTGGTAATTGCCTGTGTGATTAGACGGCCTTCCCAGCCTCAGCTCAGGGGCGAATAGGTGAGTAGAGAGAGCCTGAGTCTGCTCCTCTGTGCTGGCTGGCTTTGCCCCATGGACAGCCCGGTTCTGCTACAGCAGGGCTTGCGGAAGGGTCTCTCCAGGTCAGCCCTGCACCTGTGGGTGCTGGCGGTGGTCCTGTCAGTCTGGCCACGTCCACAGCTACAGCTTACTCAGTTCTGTTTGTTTTCTGGAAAGTTTAGGTTTAATAGGCTTGATTACAAAAAAAAAAAAAAAAAAAAGCCATCGCAGTCAGCGTTTGGGTTTTCAAAATTCCCAGAGCCACCATTCACAGAGCAGCAGTTGGGATGGCAGAAACCTGGGGGCTATGGAAAAGTCCCTGGGGAGGGAGCCACTGATGTTCAGTAACTATGCAGCCTCCCCCAGCTCTTTCCCATACTTGTAAATGAGCCAGAAGTTTCAGCTGATTCCTCTCCCTAAATAAAGTCTGAAGGTAGGAGACCTTCCTTAGCCATATAGATAGATCCCTAGGGCAACTCAGCACAAAGTAGATGTTCAGTAATGTGCACGCATAAAGCTCTGCACGCATGTGTGTGTGCACATGCCATCAAGCATATGTAGCCCCGCTGCCTTTGGGTATTATATTGAGGCACTTCGTCATTAAGGAATCAGGCACTTTTGATCAAAGGGTGGAGTGTGTAATTTCATGGCTCTGGGTGCAGACTGTCTGGATTCAGACCCCAGCTCTGCCCCTAAGTTCTGTCACCCTGGATAGTTGGGGCGAGCGTCTGAAGAGCTGTATGACTAGACCTGGAGAGAGGCCTGCCCTGTGGGGCCTTATGGGGCCATTATGAGGAAATCTTAGGAAACCCTTGTCCCAGAGCCTGGAACCTGGCTTTTTCTTTCCAGGTGATTTCAATGTCAGTATGAAATGCAGCTCATCTGCTGGGCAGGGTGAGGCAGAGCGCATTTTCCTGAGCAGTTCAGGTGTCTAAGCAAGAGCAACTTTAGCTCCTTTTTGTGGGATAGCTAACAACTGTAGCTAAGAGAAGCATGCAGCCTCTGGCCCTCCAGCCAGGGTCCCGGTTTTCATATGGCCCTCGTTCAAGAACTGCGCAGTGGGACCAGAGCCCTTAATTGTCAGATTAATGCAACATCCTCATTAAACACCACATCCTGCCAGGCAGTTTAGTCAGTTCAACAAGTCTTGCTACCTCATGAGGAATTCAGAGAACAGGCAGCCTGGTCCCTACTCCTGGATGACCCGAGAGCTTTCTGGGGTGATAGGATAGAGCCCCACAGCAGTTTTGTGGTGTGATGAGGCTGGTGGCACAGACATGCAGGTTGTTTAAGAAGAGGAGCTGTGGAGCATGGGCAGCAGCAGCCACTTTCTTCCCCATGGATGGGGAGTATCAGGAAGGCCAGGAACAGGGTCTGCTCACAGCTGGATTTCCAACACTTAGCAAACGTGGCCCATAGTTGGTGTCCAGGGAATACTTGAGTGAATGAATGGGTTTACATAGGTGTCTGCAGGATTCTGGAGGCTGAGACAGGAGGATTGTCTAGACTACATAGGTAGCTCCTCTCTCTTTTGTTTTATATTGTGACAAGTTTTCTCTGTGTAGCCCCTAAGTGTTAGAGAACTCAACTCTACAGACTAAGCTAGGCTAGCCTCGAACTTAGAGATCCTCCTGCCTGTGTAGGACCAACCTGCTCAAGTAGCTCCTGTTTCAAAAAGATTAAAAAAAAAAAAAAGTACTAGGAGATAGAATCACTTGATTCATGCATTCCCCACAGTGCTTCTGAGTTCTGCTTCTGCCTGTGAGAGGCCCAGGGAAAAAAGGGAAGAATCCCAGAGTCCACCCACCAGGCCAGGCCAGCAGGGGAGCACAGAATCCCTGCTCTGTGTCCTTGCTCCATACCTCCAAGAGACCTTTTCCTGTTAGACTCTGTGCAAAGAGAGCTTGTTGAGCATGCATGCCCCTGTTGATGTGAGCACATGTGTTGTCATGGAGGCAGGCTGGAGGAAGCTTGTGTGTAGTAGGTAGCCCAGAGGATGAGTGTGTGTGACCGGCACTTGCATGGGGAGAACACTGGGCTCATTTGGACCTGCAGTATTGTGGCTCAGCTCCTGTCCTCCGGACCCAGCACGGAGGGTCTCTACTGCTGTATGGAAGCTGTGAATTCCAGGAAACTGCTGCCAGCAGGCATGGTTGGGGGAGGGAGGGAGACTCAACCTCCGGCTCCCTAGCACTTGGAGCAGATGTGTCTGCCTCAGGGACAGCAGTTGAAGAAAGTTCAAACCGAAGTGTGTTTGCTCACCATAAAAGAGATGTCTGTGAGAGGGCCCTGTAGGAGTGGCTCCAAGGCCCCAAGGGTGCTCTGCCATGGACCCACAGAAGCTATTGTATCTTGCTAGGGGTTGGGGCACAAGGTCAGGACTCCATGTGTGGCACTGCGGGGCCATCTTCCCCATGTGTTACAACTGGAGAGCCATCCCAGTTGCTTGCTGCTCTTCAAAGGGGCTGGAGCAGAAGGAGGTGGGGTTCTTTCCTGCTGGAAGGCTGAATTAAAGGGGCCCCATCCTGGGGATTCCCAAGTGACTGGCCAAAGGCACACTGAAACCAGCAGTCAGGAGAGGAGCCGCTGCTGTCCTCTCCAGCAGACTGTCTGCTGTTTGGAAGGCCTTGGCACCCTTTCTCCCTGTCCCTTCTTGGTGTGATCCGAACCCTGGCCCGCCCCACCCCCTTCCTTCTCCACACTTCTGGGTTTGGCCTGCTCAACCCTGGAAGCCACCCAAGAGCATATCTTTGAAGCACAGCAAAGGTTAGGAAGGAGGAAGACAGAAATGTCCTCTGGGCTGGGGGAGTGGGAGAAAGGAATTCCATGTATGCTTCACAGGAGTTGGCACCAGGCCTGGTGGGGGCTGCCACCTTGGCCTCCTCAGTGCCCAGCATGTCCCGCTACCAGTGCAGGCACTATGTAGAGTGAGCCCTTTTCCTCAGGCTCTGGGTGGGGAATGGTAGCTCTTGTTTACAGCACTCATTTCAACCTTGGCTCACAAGGGTAAGAGCCAGGCCCTGCTATCCGCTCCACAGGATGTGAGACCTCTTAATTGTCTTCAATTACAGACAGCACGGGCTCTTAACCCTGGCTTCCGCTAGGAACCAGAGCCCAAGCCACTTGAGGGGGTCAGAGGGAATGCCATCCAGCCCTCACTACAAGGTCTTAGGGGCTCCTGTACCCTCTGGGATCCTTTCTAGTGTGCGTCTGCTCTTGTTGAACACCTGTCTTCTTTGTCTTTGCTCAGGATGAAACCTCTGTGAGCAGTGAGGATTTTGATATGAATGACTCCACATGGATGTCAGCTGACCCCCACCTGGCCTCCAGCCTGAGCCCCAGCCAGGAGGAGAGGATGCGGAGCCCGCAAAACCTCCATAGCCAAGAGGACGGTGAGTGCCCCTTGGGCAGCTGGCAGGGAGGGCACTTATTGTTCTATAAGAGGCCTGCAGGTGCTCCGGGTGGTGGGACCCAGGTGACACTGGGGCGTCCCTGTTGTACTTGAGAGCTGGTATTGTCAGCATCTCCACAAGCCCCACTGCCCCAGGGAGAGAAGGGTGTTTTCATAAGCAGGGCCCCCGATTGACTGTGGGGTGGCCTCTTGTCTATTTGCACCTGTTTATGCTCATGGGTTTGTTGGTTAAGGATTTCGGAATTGCCAGGATTCAGGCCTGGGAAGGTAAGAATGTGTGTGATCTGGAGCTGTGTTCTTATGGCTTGAGTAAGGCTGGCTTTGGGACAGGGCCACATGGTCAGTGGTCAGGTAGTTGGTAGCTGACCAGGATGGACTAAATGTCTGGATTTTCTTGGGGTTGGAGAGTCAGGGTCAGAAGTCAGATGTCTACTCCATGAGTCCATATAGAGTCCTGGAATGGGCTCCTGGGTTCTGCGTCACCTGGGCCTGACCAGATTGGAGATGTGGGATAACACCTGTAGTCAGAGGCCTCTGGTAGGGCTCTTGTTTTTGGGCCTAGATCACTAGAAGTAAGGGATGAGCCCAGAGCTAGACCTCAGAGAACTGGGGTATAGGAACTGGTAATTAGGAGAGGTCAAAGGTCAGAGCTTGGAATGTGGAAGGGAGGTTCAGGGTTGAAAAGGGGTGTAATGTTAACTCTGCAAAAAAAAAAAAATGGGTGAGCCTTAAAGAGCAAATAAGGGGTAGGAGCCTTGCAGTTTGGGTCAAAGTTCATCTCCATGGCAGAACCCACACACTGGTCTTCCCTCCCAGCCTGAGTCCGGCTTTGTCTGGGAGGAGTCTAGCATACAGGCAGCTGGAAGTGTCTGGGCCTGGATTTGGGGAGCCAGGGAGCCGGGGGTGGCTGTGTGAGGAGTGGGGTGCCAGGCTGCTGGAGAAGAAAAGGCTTTTTGTGCCTTGCTGCCTTGTGAGGTCAGCAAGACCCCCTCGTGCTGTGAGCCTCCAGACTACTATTGCCTTATGGCATTCCCACGGGGGTGGGGCCCAATGGGGGCTACCACATGGGGGTTCTTGGGGCTGGGACAACCCAGCAGCTGACCTCCAGCCTCATCTGACTGATAGAGCCACACCCAGCAGCCTACTAAGAGCTGTGCTAACAGTGCTTAGTAAGCACCCTTGTCGTACCTCCTCAAGAAAGATCTAGAACTTTTCCCCCCACCCCAAGGTCCAGCTTAGTAAGGCTGTCTCAGTCCTCCAAAGGTCTGGTTGTGCTGCTGTTCCTCAGTGTGCCTTTTGGAACCATGGTTACTGCCCGAGAACACTACCTTGGAGTCTCAGTGGACTGAGGTCCTCAGGATAGATAGCAAACTAACTGGGGGTTTCTGCTGGGGCTGTGATGTCCTTAGTATCCCTTGGTGGTGATGCAGTGCAGATGAAGAAGCAGAGGTTCTGGGGTAAGCTGCCCTACAGCCACCTGCAGGGTAGAGTCAGACATATCTCAGGCCCCTCCTGGCTCTAAGCACTGGACGAATCACAGGCAGGGCTGGCCTGCTGGTAGGACTTGTGTTTATGCGGGCAAACAGCAGAGCTAGGAAAAGGGAGGATGGTGTTGATCGTGAGCCACCAATTTAATTATTGAATCAGAGGCTGATTCTGGAAGCTGCAGACTGATTTGTTAGCCGGAGACCAGCCTAGATCCAGGGCAGAGGGTATATATGCAATAAGAAAACCCAGACATCTGGTCTGGTCTCTGGTGCCTCTTGCGTCCCTGGGGCCTCCTGGTGACCAAGGTCCCAGGATTTCCCACAGGGTTTCGCTTGGTCATGATCACAGCTTGAAGTCCTGGTCCGGCCTTCCAGCCATGTCTCAGAATGCGTGGTCAGTGTAGATGCAAGCTGAAATCTGGCCCCCATGAGTGAGCCCGTGTTTCTTATTGTTGCTGAAGGACTAAGGGGTGCGGACAAACTCAGCCATAACTCTGCTTGCGTGTCTATCCCCAAACTCCCCTATAACCACAGCTGGCTCTTAGTTCTCTAGAGTGCAGTGGATGGAGAGGTCTCTGACTGTCCCTCCCCCTAGTTCTATAAGGTGCCCTGTAGTCTGTGTTAATGCTGGCCTCTGCCCTGTGCTCCTCCAGCTGCATGCCTGGCCTATTACAGGGGCCTGCTGAATGTTTGTGGCCCAAATGAAAAGGCGAGCTGACATTTATAGAGACTGCCCTTGAGCATGGCAGCCAGGGAAATAGAGGCCCCCCTCCTTGTTAGGGACAAGTTGGCTTCTTTGTTCCTGAGACCGCACCCCAGTATGCCAGGACTGCAGGGCTGCTGGGCACATCACCCCTGTCTACCCGTAATACAAGCCAGAGTGATGGCAAGAAGCCAGGCAGTTTATACAGGTTATACCTCTAGGGAATTTGCCCTTTAAATTATTTTTGTGTTTGATTTTGAGACAGGGTCTTGCTTTATGGCCCAGACTGGCCTCAAACTAGTTCCCTCAGCCCTGAGGGTTGGGGTTACAGACCTGGGCCACCACTTCCTCCTTCTCTCTTTAAATTGTAACAAAACTGGGCCTTGGTAGGGACAATTGAACCTAGACAGTGGAAAGCATGCTGACTTTCACCACTGGACTTGTCTCCGAGCCTGCCCCTGGCCCAGCCCTTTCCCCCCAGGTTCCCCTCTGGTAGTTTTCCCACCTCCTTTGCTGAGGTCCTTTTGTTGGGTGGTGATAGCAAGCCTGGTTGAGGCCTGTTTGAGGACATCAGTCTTCTCCTATCTCACAGGGGAGGGCCCCAGGAGAGGTTCCCGCCTCCCTCCACTTTGATGGGCCTTTGTCAAAGTGCAAGAGTCCTCACACACTGAGAGGCACAGGCTTCCTCCTACTCGTGCGTAGCTCTCGGCTTTGAGCTCTCTCTCGGGTCTGTCAGGGCTCTGTGTGTTCTGAAAGCTTGGGAAAGCTTCTGGTCTAGGAGTTGCCAAAGACAGACAACCATTGAGACGTTTTGCAGAGCCCTTAAGGTCTGGTATTGCCTTGGAGCTGAAAAACCCCATCATCCTATCATGACCCATCCGTATCTCCTCCCCATACTGTTAGCAAGCACCCCAGGGACCATAAGACAGGACCCAGCACAAGGCAATGCTGGGGAAGCATCGGTGAGTGAATGAGTGAATGGAGATGCGTGTGCGCATTCCCAGGGGAGAAGCCAGCAGGTCTCCTGAAAGGCAGTCATGCGGGCCAGGGTTCTAACCCTGTCTGCCGCTCCTCCTATTCCCCTGCCAGGACTCTACTAGGCCCCTCACTGTGCCCCTTCCTGAATGGAAAACTTGAGGCCTGGCCTTCAGAAGGGATGCATGGGGGCAGGGAACGGACGTTACTCATCCCCACCTCCACCGGCAGACAGGAAACTCACGCCAGGGGACAGTGGAGGGTCCTGCTTCCGCCCTTCTGCAGCACAGGCTGGGGTTGCCTGGTGGGAATTAGGCAGAGCACCGGAGCCCCTCCCTTCCCAGACGAGGCCCCCCTGCAGCCTATTCTTGGGGACCTGCTGGACATGGGTGCTTGCCTCCATTAGGTTGGGACTCCTACTTCCCGCAGGCCAGTGTAGCCTCCTGGTGCCCATCCCTAAGCTGGTCAGAGTCTGAGAGGGGTTTTCAGTAGTCTGGTCAAGTGACTAACAAGGTTGTCAGCCCCTCCCAGGTCTCCAAAGCTTGGCTTTGGCAGGAGAGCACCAAGCACAGGGAAGTTGGGGACCCTGCTGCGCTGTCACCTTCCTGAGAGCAGCAGCTATGACTATACAAATAGATCTTAGTGTTCCCCTCACTTCCTAGCTTGTGCGTTACAGAGAATTGGGGGTGGGAGCACAGGAAGAAAGAAAGAAATGCTGCCGGTATTGGGGGCCTTTCCTCAGGCTTCTCTCGCGGCTTACCCTTCACTCTTCTCTGCTGGGAGGATCATACTGTGCTACATTGCTCCTTACATAATGGCTTTCCCTCTTTCCTGTCATTGGTTCTGCTGATGTAAAAATGGTCCAGTCTACCCTGTGAACCCAAGTCTACTGTGCCCCCGGCCCCAGCCAGCCCTGTGCACTGAGTTCCTTCGGTTTCTGACATGGAAATAGCTTGTCCAGACCACAGGAAGCAACCAGCTAGAGTCATTTGTCCTAGGCTTTGTCCCAGCCCCTGGCTTGTATAGATAGATGCTCAATAACTATTGTGTGGCCATCGACTGAAGGGAAGGGCTCCTAGAGGAGGCACCGGGCAGCAGCCTGTCAGAGGAAGCAGTTTGGGTTTGGAGTCCTGGGGCCCTAAATGCCCAGAAGCTTCCTGTGATCCCAAGCCACAGTCAAGAAAGGCAAGTCAGGGCAGCCTCAGCCAGACTGCAGCTTAGGCAGCTATAGGGCCACCTCTGTGGGCCTGAGGACTTTCCTGGGCCTGGCTTCCTGTAGGTAGGTCCTGTCCTCTGCTATTGGTCTTTCTTCCCCACATTCTGTTGTTTTTGTTTGTTTGTTTTTGTTTTTTGAGACAGGGTTTCTCTGTGTAGCTTTGGAGCCTGTCCTGGAAGTAGCTCTGTAGACCAGGCTGGCCTTGAACTCACAGAGATCTGCCTCCTTTTGCCTCCTGAGTACTGGGATTAAAGGCGTCCGCCACCAGCGCTCGGTGCCCAGTATGTTCTAAGCTAGTTGCTTACCCTGTACCAGGCTCAGCACCTGTCTAGTGTGATCGTCTGCTGTAAACTAATCTCGGTGTGCCCTTAGAAGCTTTCAGAAGACCAAGGCTTTGGACCTTCTGGTTCCTGTTGCCTTGAGTAGGGCCTTCTGCCACCTAGAAATGCCAACTGCGCATTCGAGCAGCCCCTTGTGAGCAAGTGAGGTCTAGTGGCCCTGACTCAAACTATAGCGTCTCTGTCCCTCCTCTCCCAGCCACACCCGTGTCTCAGGGTACTGCCCCTCCCAGGTCTCCAGGTCTCCTCTCCCAACTTCTCCTCCATGGGCTCTGAGAGGTGTGGGGGAAAGACTCAGGAGCTAGCTCTCTCATTTGATACAGGTCCAGACCCTGCCTCAGCTCCTTCCTGCTTGTGTGATCATGAGCAAGTCATTTCCCCTCTTTAGTGGCTGAATAATAATCCCGCGCCTGGGCTGGAGAGATGGCTCATCTGTTAAGAGTACCGGCTGCTCTTCCAGAGGACTCGGGTTCAATTCGCAGTACTCACATGGCAGCTCCCAACTGTCTGTGACTCCAGTTCCAGGGTATCTGAAATCTTTACACCAAAGCACGCAAAAAGATGAATTATTTAAGGCGGGGCGGTGGTGGTGCCTTTAATCCTAGCACTCAGGAGGCAGAGGCAGGCGGATCTCTGTGGTTTCGAGGCCAGCTTGGTATACAAGAGCTAGTTTCAGAACATATACCAAAGATATACAAAGAAACCCTGTCTTGAAAAACAAACAAAGAAAACAATAATAATCCTGTGCCCACCTTACTGGGCTGTTGAGGACTGGATGGTGTGTGGACATTGGGAAGGATCATAGGCCAGGCTGGAAGTGAGGTTCTTGGTCCGCTGACACCTTTAGGCCTAGAAAGTTGTGGGTAGGGATTGGGGTCGGTGAGCAATAAAAGGCCCTCCACCTCTCCCAGATTATCTGAGCTCTTCTCCAGACTCACTTGGCCCAGTCCTGCTTCTTGGCCTCCTCAGGCCCCATGGGCCTCTGCCTACAGCCATCTTCTTGCATGGAGAGTGATGTCCTTAACCCTTAGAATCTTGCTTGGTACTTGAGAAGGCAAGCCAGAGCTGGCCATGGTGATGCACTCCTGTAACCCTAACACTGAAGCTGAGGCAGGAGGATGGATGGTGAAGTGGTGGTGAGGCTAGGTAACATAGCGGGTTTGAGGCCAACTTAAGCTTCATAGCAAAGAGCCTGTCTTAAAAGCTAGCTAAACAGCTGGACCAAGGCCCTGATGGCCGCTGGGTCTGAGCTCTCACAGCTTCCCTTAGCATCCCAAGTTCCTGACCCATTCCCACCCACAGGTGTATGAAGACCCTGCCTGTTGATTGACAGCTGCTACATCTTTGGATGGCTCTAGGGACTTGGATGTGAATGGGGGAAGCAAGGGGCTGCAGAAAAGACAGCTGGACTGCAGACAGCTGGAATTGGGTAGTCTGAGCTCTGAGATAGAGAAACTGCAGCACCCTGGAAGCACAGCACGTTTACAATACATATGAGTTGAACAGAGAGGCGGGGTTACTGCAAACAGCTGAACATGGAGGCAGGGTTCGCGGTACTCAGCTTGATCAAGGAGGCAGGGCTAGCTGATTTTGGTAGGAGCAGTCTCGGGGTGGGCAGTCTTTAGGCTGTAAACACCGCGGGGCAGGGGGAGCTGTGGTGGACATTTTCCACACATACTGTCAACATTCACACTCAAACCTGGAGAAAGGGTTTCCACTTCCCTGAACCTAGCCTGGAGAAGGCTTTGCTGTTTTCTCACGGGTCTGAGACTTCGGAGTCCTTGACATGACTGCGCCCATGTCAACAGCACACATGCCCTCAGGATTTCATTCACTCAGGGCTTCCTCTGCTCCCTGTACGCAGCCTCTGCCTACCACCCACTCCCAGGCTTGCAGGTGGCTGAGGGGAAGCAGCCAGGTGATGGCATGCCTCCTGTGTGCTCCACCCAGAGTGTTCCTAGCAAGTGAGAACTTAGGTGAGTGGTTGCATGACTAGCAGAGAAAGGGGTGAATGAGTGTTGGGGCCAGGCCTGTGCCACCTCTGGTCTTCCCTCTGCCATGGCCACCCTTCAGTAAGCCCACTACTCACACAGAACAGCACTTAGCACAGGCTTGGAGCTCCTGACCCCTACAGCTGACTCACTGTGGATTCAGTCCTCATGGCTGGATACTGCCCCATGGAGGAAGGAGTGGTACCTACTACAGCCTCCTGGGATGACCCTAAAGGGCCTTTGTTTGATATAGGGGTCTCATTATGCAGTTCAGGCAGGCCTTGAACCCTGAGTCCTTCTCCAGACTTCCTGAGCGCTGGGATTATAGGCCAGATCTATCACGCCCAACTCCTCACTGGGCTCTTACCTTTGCATTTTCTCTTTTAAATTATTTTTATTATTTTATGTGTATGGGTATTTTGCCTGTGTGTGTGTGTGTGTGTGTGTGTGTACCACTTGTGAGCCTGGTGCCCATGGAATTCAGAAGAAGGTGTTGGATCCCCTGGAACCAGAGGGACAGATGGTCATGAGCCACTTTGTGGGTGCTGGGAATTGAACCCAGGTCCTCTGAAGAGCAACCAGAGCTCTCTGAACCATCTCTCCAGCCCTGCCTTTACTTTATTGGAGATTGCACCTAGGACCTTGTGTTTGGTAGACACCATTTACACCCAGTCTATAGCCCTGCTACTGATGGTGGACTTTTAAATGGAGCTTCTCTTCCCCACACTTGTGGGTCTTCGTCCTGTTTATCACTCAGACCCTGTTTGTCTCAGGTCGTATCTTATGAGACTGGAAGCCAGGCCTGGGTCCTCTTCTCTCCCTGTAAAGCGAGTTGTTTGTTTTGATTCAAGGCACCAAACATCTGACCATAGTCTCCATTAGACTCTCTCTTACCCTACTCCAGGATTTCAGTTCTTCTGGGGATTGGTCATGGGACATGTGGTAATCCTGGGTCACAGAAAGCATCCCTCAAGCTGCTCTGTAGACAGTGCAGTAGTGCTAGGCTGGGCTAGACCTGGCCTGCAAAGACAAGAGGAGCTAGGAGACAGCTCCAAGGGGTTCCTTTATCAGAGGATCAGGCAGGGCTTCATGGTGCCCTGACCTTGTCTAGGTTACTGGGGCCCCAGGATTCCTGGTAAGGACACTAAGGCAGGACAAGTTTTGGGACCCAACAGGATGAAGGTTACCTGCTAAACAAAGGGGAGGGAGATCCTGCCCCCTCTCTTCCTCCCTGACCAGGAAGATTAGCCCTGGCCTTGGGACCATCTGGCAGATGCTAGCCCTGCTATCAGCAGCCTTGCCTTATCCAGCAGTACTCAGAGCCCTTCCTCTGCTAGGGTGGCCCTGCTGTGCCATACACACAGGGGCTGGGTAAGACCATACTGGCAGGTACCACCCTGGCCTGAGTTGTCTGGGGGTGGCATTTCCAGGAACCAGGAAGCTGGGCCATATTGTCATCATCACCCTGATCTTAGGACTGGGATGCACCAGCCCTAGACCAGCTTCCGGGAGGACAGGAAGGGTTACTAGGGGCCTGCCAACTCCACATACAAGCTCCCAGGCAGGGCCCTGCCCCATGAATCACTCACACATGGTAGCCTGAAGTGGCGCTGCTTACTCTCAGAACACATGATTTGTGGGGGTTGGTGGTAGCAGGCAGTGGGGAGTCTAGCTTAGAGCTTTGCACTTGGAATTGGTATTTATTTCTCATTGTTTGTGCCCGGGAGGACAAGCCAAGGGTTCCACACTGGGAGCATATCCTCTGGGAGTCATTTACCAGTGTGTGTTGGGGGAATCCAGGGTGGGGGTGGGCTGAGGCATTCTTTGTGAAGCCATCTGGGCGCTGCTGCTCACCCTGGGAGCCTCTGAGCCTTCACTGAGCTGTGTCCTGTAAAAGGGCATTTGTACGCACAGAGCCTGACACTCAGATCTGGTGTGTACTTGGTGTCCATTCTCACAACAAACGTGGTTTCGGTGCTTCGGTCCCCTGCTCTCTAATACCTCATCTGCAGCTTGGAACTTCTCCAGAGGCCTGGATCCTGGGGCCCCGCAGCCCTGCGCTGCGTGAAGAGACTTCCTTCATTAGTAGCCGCTGAACATTCAGAAAGGGTTGGTGCAGAGGTGTGTGGCGCTCAGGAAAACACACTTGGCTGGGTGGTCTTAGCATGAAAACAGAAATGTGCTACCGATTACCTATTGAGATATGTTGGCTATATTAGGGAAAAGAAACTCAGATTCCCCTTTTGGAAACAGGGTCCGGTTCTGTAATCCTGGTTAGACTTGAACTTCCTATGTGTAGTAAAAGCTGATTCTCCTGCCTCAGTCTCATATGATAGTGGGATTACAGGATTGTATCATTGCAATTGACTTTACAATACATTGTTAAAATTAATGTGTTTGGCTAGTATACATGAGGCCCTGGTTTCCATTCCTAGCCTTGCACAAAAAGCTACCACCAAACCCCAAACAGACCATGGCTTCAGTTTCAACTCTGTCTTGCGTTTTAAAAATATGACGGTGAGCCTCGGCGTTGGTGCCTGAGGAACGAGCCAGAGATGTAAAAATGTCAGTGCACTGTGGAGGCAGATGCTATGGATCTGGGTGTCAGGAAACCTGAGTGGGTCAGTGATGGAGCTCAGCTGGGAAGTGCTTGCTTGGCATTCCTAAAGCCCTGGGTTCCTTCCCCAGCGCTGCAGCAGCTGGGCCTGGTGGCGCACACATCTATAATCACTTGGGAGGTAGAGGCAAGAGGATGGGAAATTCAAGGTCATCCTCAGCTGTAGAGCTACTAAAGGACAGCTTGGGATTTGTGAGAGCCTGTCCTAAAAAGGAGAAAGAGTGGAGCCCATGAGCGGTGGGCATGGTATTCTGACCCCTAAGCCTCCACTTATCAGACTGCTTAACCACAGGGGGAGAGCCAGGGAGCCCAAGAGAGAAGCTGGGTGGCGGCAGAGCCTGAAAACCAAGTGGAGAATATGGGCTTCATGTGGCTGGTCACATGCCCAGTGTGGCTTATCACCTAGGACAGTTGGATCCCTTGGCCCCCATTTGACCCCAGTCCCTCTGCCTGCCTTCAGAGAGCACAGATGGGCGCCAGGAGCTTGATGCTCCTTGGAACTATGCATTATGTAAACACTACCCAGGCCACTGGCCTTTGTCAAAGCAGGCGGGAGTGAGGGATGAGGTGGAGAGCCCTAGCAAGGTGTATGCCCCTAATTCAGAGGAGTCAGCGTGCCAGCCTACAGCCCAGAGCTTCCTTCCAGACCTTCAGTGACTCCTGCTTGGCATATACAGCTGGGGGTGGGGGCAGCTACTAACTGTAGCACTTCACCTTCCCCCTCCTTCCTGGTTCCCAGCTTTTGTATGTGAATTATTGATACCCCTCCTTGCCCCTGCCTGGCTGCGGCTTTGACCAGAGCCTCACCAAGGGGCCCATGCTGCCTTCAGCCCTGCACCTCTGCTAAAGCAGGCAGCTTGCCTGTGTGCCCAACTTGTAGGTTCTTGTGGCCTTGCCACCTCTCTAGCCTGGCTTGGGGGCTGGTGTGGGTTGCCCACTGGGGAAGGGTACCGCTGGCTGTGGCCCCAGAGCCCAGAGTGGTGATTGGCGGCTTGCACAGAGCTGGGCCTGTGCAGGCTGCAGGGCGCTGGCGCCCACATAAGGGCATTGTTTGCTGAGGTAAAAGGAGTTTTTGTCTCCTTCTGGAGCCAGGACAGAAGGAGGAACAATTTCCCCCATTCATCAGTGATCTCCCATTTGAATAGCAGCACATCACCCCGTTACAGTAGACGGGCATGGCAGGCCTCCCCTGCCCTAGGGCTCTCCAGGCACAGGTGGTGGGCTCTGGGTCCTCCCAGCCTAGGGAGTCACCCTTTACCATTTTTGTGGAAATGGACAGAAGGGATACATTCCTGCTGCTCCCAGGGTACCTCTCTAGTCTGTTCATGCAGTCACAGGTTGGGCAGCTGTGCCCTGCCAGAGTTGTTCTGGATTCAGGTAGGTGCATGTCCTAGAGGGGACTCGGCACAACTGCAAGATGAAGACCAGGTGGGGACGAGAGGGTCACCTGAACCCCTTGTGTTTCTATTTCCAGCTTCAGGTTTGAGTAGGTCCCAGGAGAGGACACAGCCTCAAAAGGGCCAGGGCACTAGGGCCTTCAGTGCTGTGGGGCCAGCTGGTTATTTCATGGAGTCATAAAACACTGGAGCCCAAGAGGGCGTCAGCGGCAACTCCCTGAATTGCAGATAAGAAGAGCCCAGGAGGTGGTTGTGCCCAAGGTCAGGCTGAAGTGAGGCCAGCCGACAGTACTGGCCCAACCCACCATATGCCATCCAGGCATGGGGTTGGGTGCCTCTTGGAGAGTGAGGAAGAATTTGCCATGGGCCAGATCCCAGCTGCTGGGTCTCTACTCCCTGCCCCTGAACCCTATGGGTTAGGAGGTGAGGCTGTGGCATCCCTGGGTCAGTATTAGCAGCATTAGGATAAGTGGGAAGCAGAAAGTCCAGCCCCCAGGCCTGGCCCCTGCCTACCGTAAGTTACTCAGGCAAAGTGGCCTCCAGCTAGTTTTGACAATAAGGAAGTTGTTACTCTCATAACTAGTCTAGGGTTGCCTTTGGTTTAAGGCATGGGCGGATTTTGGAAAGGTTGTGTCAGCTATCTCTGAACTTCCCCAGGGTGTGTACTGCCTAACAGGTAGAAAAAGCTCAGCTCTGACTTTGGTGGGTCCAACTCGGTCATATGACTTTTACCAGTGGCTGTGATGGGTCGTGTTGACTGGTCCATGCTTACCCCAGGAACCCTAGCAGACCTAGCTGTTCTTGTCAGAAGAAGGGGTGTGGCTTACAGGGAAGCAGAAGTGATCCAGGCCTAGCACTAGGACTCTGCCAAGGCCCAGGGGCAACCTCTCTACAGGCTACAGACACAATAAATGAATAGTATGGCAAAGGCGGCTGAGTGTGGTGAGAAATAGGTAAAGAGGTTAGCGTGTCAGTGTGGGGGCTGGGGAGGGGAGGGCTTCCTGACACAGAAACCTTTAAGCAAAGCCCTGGAAACAAAGGAACAGGAAGTGAAGGACAAGCTCTGGAGAGCCAGGGACAGTGTAGCAAGCAGCAGAGGGTACAAGCCACAGTTGGGTTGAACTGCAAGTGGAAGGCATGGCAGGAGGCCCTGTGGCTCAATAGGGAAAAGGGGCTGCGGCCACAATGGTGGGGCTGATGGACAGTATCTGTAGGGCCACCTTCCTTGGGATGAATTCTGCAGAAGTCAGAGCTTGTGCCAGGATGAGATGGGATAGGTAGACTCAGAGGCTACCCGTTGAGGTGATGCTCAAGGGAGCTCTGAAGGAAGGGCAGTGTAGGGTGTGGGCCATGAGACACTCTCCTGGCTCTTGGTTCCCAGTGTCCTAGGCAGGAGGACTCCTCCCAGGCCTTTACCCTCCCTTTCTCCTTGTGCCCACCTCTGATACTATACTGTTGGGCCCCCTGTTGCTGTCTGGGGACACGGATGCAGGAAGCAGGTGAGAATGACGTAAGGAGGTTTGGGGTGAAATAAGTTTTTGAGTCCCTGCTTCATGTCAGGGAGAGTTGATAACGACATAAATTCTGTTTTACTGGTGCAAAAGCTGTTTGAAAGAAAAATTGAGGTACAAGTAGAGGTGGCCTCTTTAAGGTCATATAGGGGACATCCACCCTGTCCTTAGCTCCTTTGTATTATGCTAACACTCGCCAGTTGGAAAACATGCGCCTCCTGTTAGGTGGCGCTGGAGCAGGCTGTGTAAAAAAAGAGCTAGCCCACCAGGTGGGACCCATATGCTGTGGGATTGTAGAATGTGGGCGTTTGTAATTGTTTCCCCCCTCAGATTGATAGCTTCTCCAAGGTGCAGCATGGGCAAGGGCCCATTGGCTTGCTCAAAAGTTTGGTGTTTTTGTCTGGAGGGTTTTGGTGGTGGTGGTGGTGGCGGCAGTGGCTGCGGCGGCAGCGTGTGTGTGTTAAACTAAATATAAGGTCTCTGGGCTGTATACTTCAATATTTCAAAATACTATCAGCACTCTTATTTCCCAAACGTTTCATCATGCCAGACAGACACTGTGAGTTCACTAAGCATTAACCCGTTTCCTGTGCAGTTAAGTGGACTCACTCACTGTTTACCCTCCCACGTCTGTCTTCATTTTAAGGCTGAGTCTTCTATTTCATGGCGAGGTCACACTTTGCCTATTCACTTCTAGTGGTTTTTCAAGGTGCTAATGGTATATACTGGTCACTCTGGGTATTTACGTAATAGTATGAGTTTCTAGTCCATGGCCACAGCAGTTTGCAGGTTCTGGTGTCTTGTGGGCCACATCTATCCAACCACTTTCCTTGCCAGATGGGGATGACCTCTGAAAACGGAAAGATGGGAGCTAGTGCCTGTTTTTTCTAGCAAGTGAGGCAGCATGAGTCTGGGCCTGTAGCCAGGTGACAGTGTTGGTAGCTTCTCATCACAGCTGATTTTGACCCTAGGCTGAAGCCCTAGGATTGCCCTGTGTGTCCTGGGCAGCTCCAGAACCACATACATGGTTGCTTGCTCTAAGCAGGCAGACAAGGGAGTCTACCTCTGTGCCCATGCAGCAGTCCTTAAGCCTGGTGCCTGTGGAGAATACAGTGACTGTTGGCATGGTACCTGATGAGGAGCAGCTCATCCCTCCAGAGCAAGTGGCCTGAGGTAGGGTAGACAAAGACTAGACAAAGGCGCCAGGGTAGGTATTCAGCTTTGTTCCCCAGATCTCAGCTACTTGAGCCTCTCTGGTGCCAGGTTCTACCATGGTTGTATGGGTGGCACCTAGGACTGGTGAGTACCTCCTTCCCAGGTACCCTGAGACAGGAGAGCAGAGTCAGGCCACGAAAGCCCACTGAAAAGGGCGCAGCTGAACGGACCAGGACACACAAAGCCCTAACCCAGGCCTGGAGACCCAGGAGTTAGGGTGGGGGCTGGCAGGGCAGTCTGCAAGGTCACGAGGTTGGAGCCTGGACAGTGACAAAGGGAAGACCCTGAGCTCTGAAAGGGCGCTGAGGACAGCAGACAGCAGAGGTGGGGCTTGACAGTTGCTGAGTAGGTGACACCCACCAGTTACCGGTAAACTTCCTTAAGATGTAGCTGGTCCTCAGGCATGCCAGCACCCTGCAGTGGTCATCACTGCTCCTACATTTGGGGTGGGGCCAGCCCACAGTAGGTTCTCAGGTAATCTGTTTTTCAGTGCATCCTTCTAGACTAGTTGCTAGAGATACTGTCAGAGAAAAACCCAGCCCATTTACGAAGGCAGAGGACTTAGGCGGTGAGGGCTCAGGGAGGATGCAGCAGTGTAGCCTGGCCCAGATGACCTGCAGCAGCTGAGGGGGTGCCACTGCACCACACTTTCCCCATCCCCCTCTACTCAGGGCCCTGACTGCTTGATGGGCAGACCGGCCCCGCCCTCAGGCAGCTGAGAGGCTAGTGATTGGTTGCTGCACTAGAGCCTCTCAGTCACCATGGGGACGCTCAGGCGGCACTCATGCCCAGTGCTCAACACTAGGGACTAAATCTTCATAATCTGCTAGCAGTGGGGGTGGGGTTCAGTGCGACCCTGGCCTAGGGAAAAGGGTCCCGGGATATGATCAGGGCTCCATTTGCCACTCCACCCATCCCCTTGCTGGGTTTAGCTGCAGTCTCCAGGGTACCTAAGCACCATTGGTATCCACATGAGTGCTCAGCTGACAGTGACCCCAGGAGGTCTAGAGTAGCTGCTGTGGTCCCAACTAATGCAGCAGGAGGTTGGGGCCTGTGGGAAGAGAAACCTGGAATTTATCTAAAAATGGCTGTGTCCTTGGAGCATCCTCTGGGTCCTGCAATGCTGCACTCTCCACAGCAGGGGGCTCCCACCTCAAGAAAGCAGGAAGACCCCCTGGAAACAGGAGGTGCAGCCCCCCAGACTTGCCAGTTGGCATTGTGCTGTCTGAGGACACTTGGCCAGGCACAGAGGGTAGAGGCAGAATGGTGTTCTGTGCATAGGCTGCAAATCTGGCTAGACTGTACAGAAAGGCACCTGTAAATGGGGAGCTGGGCATTAGAGCCGTCTCCTTCCCTGGGTAGAGGAAGGAGAAATTCAAGGGCCCCTGTGTAGAGAGACATGAAGGTGGGAGAGAAGGCAGTTCTGAGCAGCCAGAGAAGCCAGTCCTGCAACCCTGGAAGTGTCTAAGGACCTGTGGTGAGCTGCTTGAAGTGGAGCCTCCCTTGAGCTTGTCTCTGGCATCTGTAGGTTTGGAGGTAAAGAGAAACCTCTGTGCTCTGCATATGCTGGTCATGGCCACTTAGCTCCTAGTGGTCCCACTTCCTGACCTCACCTCAGCTCAGGTGGGAAGCCTGAGGCTCAGTGCAGATGGCGGAGGTTCTGGCTAACAGCACAGGTACTCTGAGGCCACCACACCCAGCGGGGCCTCTGGAGACGGTGGATGCAGGGACAGGGCCTCATGGCCAGGGCTCTCATTCCAGACGACTCCTCCTCTGAGAGCGGCAGCGGCAATGGCTCTTCTACCCTGAACCCATCCACTTCGAGCAGCACACAGGGTGATCCTGCCTTCCCTGAGATGAATGGCAACGGTACTGCAGCCCCCATGGACTTCACTGCCACTGCTGAGGATCAGCCGATCAACTTGTGTGATAAGCTCCCACCAGGCACAGCGCTGGGCACACCGTCCTACCCCTCAGATGGCTGTGGCACTGACGGGCTGCGGAGCCGTGTCAAGTATGGGGTAAAGAGCACTCCTGAGGTGGGTGGGGCTGCAGACTGTGCCTCTGGGTTGTTGGGAGGCTGGAATGAGGTCATACATCGTACATACTGTAGGGCAGTGGGAACTGAGCCCGCCCATGTGTGACATCAACACAGGGTAGTAGCTGTGGCCATTTTGCCATGGTTTCCTCGAGACACACTACAATGGCAGATGTGTCCCATATAGGTTTCACTTCTCTGAGAAGTGATGGCTCTTGCCTTGGTGGAGAGATGGCAGGTGATGTTTGTCCCTGTTGTCCCAGAGGCTTCCTTCCTTTCTGGGATAGTCTGCTGTAAAGAATAGCAACAAGTGGTACATGTGGCACAGAAGTACAAGACATCGCTGAGCAGAGGAGTCATGCCTGTAATGCTAGCACTCGGAATTGCTTAAAATGGGGGGGGGGGGCTGTAGTCTGAAGCAAACCTAGGCTCTACATAGTGAGTTCCAGGACAGTCTGAGCTACACAGTGACACCTCTAAGGGAGAAAAAAAAAACACTTAGAAAAGGTTCAGTTGTTAAGGTGACCTGAGTTTGATCCTCTGAGTCGGCATAAAGATGGGGGGAGAGAACCCCTCTCCAGTTGTCCTTTGACTTGCACACGCATCGTGGTTGTGATTTCCTCCCCACTGCGCGTGTGCACTCACACACACACGCACCCACACGTTTTGAAAAGGCAGCACACAGACCCCATTCCTGGATCTTCAGTCTGCTGTCCCTACTTTTCAGATGATGCAGAAAAGGGGCAAGCTGTCAGAATGAGGGCTGCGGAACTCCTCCCTTGACCAGGCTGATGTGGGTATAGAGATGGGCAGAGTGGGTCCCCAACCATGGCCCGTGATTCCACACATTGTAGTGTGTCATTAAGGTTTCCTGACAGCAGGTGCCAGCTTTCCTGGAGCACCTCTTCAAATCTGCCTCCCTGAACACCTGCCTACTCCCAACAAACTCTTCTGTCCTTGCCTGTCTCTTGCAGAGGGGTGGGATACACGCCCCAAGACATGATCTAAAGCGACAGAATGGAGTTTGTACCACATGTGTAGCACAGCCATAGGGATCAAGGGAGAAGTAGGTCCAGGGACCAGAGAGAGCAGCTGTTTGAGGGTGGAAGCAAGGTTTGCTTGGCAAAGCACTCCGCTAGCCACTGCTCCCAGGGCCATATGGCACAAGGGTGGCACTAACGGCTCCTACAGTTTTCTTATTTGCTCTGGCCCTGGCAGAGGTTCAGCTAAAGAATCACTTGCCGATCTGACATGTCCATGGCACCAGAATGCAGCCCTGTGCCCTACATGTGTTTTGACTCCACACTTCTGTTCTGGACGGCTGGAGTTCTGCCTCTGTAAGGCTTTGTATGTCATAGCGAGAAGGGCCTGAGGACCAGAGTTGAGCAACAGGTCCTTGTAGGCCAGGCTGTGGCCACCATCACAGTGCCAGACTACAACTGTGTGTCCTCCTGAGCCCAACTTACCCACCACACTAGTGCCGGTCAGGACATGCCACAGATGCAAACGACAGCAGCCTCGAGCCAGGGCTCTGTGGAGTATTGTAGAGCTGGGGCACAAGGGGCAAGCTAAGGCTGGGAAGCAGGAGAAAGCAGAAGCCATAGTCTGAGGAGGAACAGGCAGTCAGTGCAGGCTTCAATCCAGAAGCCCAAATAGGTCCTAGCACACAGAAGGGAATCCTTTGTGCCCTTCCCGGGTGTGACCACCTTTCCCTGTCGTCTGACTGAACCCATTCAAGGTGAGGCAGTGCGAGGCAGGCCCTTCCCGCTCTTCTTGAATACCTGCTTTCCCGGGACTTAGAGTAATCTCTTGGGAGATAGGCAAAAACAGCCCAGCCTGCGAGCTGGGGACTGCGCGCCCTGCTTCATGCCCCCCCCCCCCCCCTTCCCAGCCCATCTGTTCCTCCCGATAGACAGCACACTCGCTGCTCTGATGGCAGCTCCCTTGTCAACTCAAGGCTGCAGTCCCTTGGGGATCCAGGAGGAGCCCTGGAAGCCCCAACAGAGCCTGGCACACAAAAGAGGCTGGCTTCTTGTCTCCTTCCCTCAACATGGCAGGTCCCAATGTGGACACTGCTACCACACTTTACCCATGGCCTCCAAGAGGCAAGGCCCTTATGTGCTGTTGCAGCCAGGCCTCCTGGCAGTAGCCCAGGGATACTGCGGGCAGAGCTGGTCCTCTTGGTTCATAGTGGGAGGCAGGGTTAACTTGCTGAGGAGCTTGCATCTAAGACTCCTGTGGCAGCTGGATGAGCTCACCAGCCTGGTCCCCTAAGCTTACCATGAGAGGTCAAGTAGGCAGCCTTCTGATTTTTCCCTGTCTCTTGCCCTGTTTCAGTCTCCCCCCTACAGCTCTGGGAGCTATGATTCCATCAAGACTGAGGTCAGTGGCTGTCCTGAGGACCTGACAGTGGGCCGGGCCCCCACAGCAGATGATGACGATGATGATCATGATGACCATGAGGACAATGACAAGATGAATGACTCAGAGGGCATGGACCCTGAGCGGCTCAAGGCCTTCAATGTGAGTACCAGGCAGGGCTGGTAAGACAGGGATGAGTCTCAGGCAAGGCCAGCCCCTCCCATGGCCTGTGTCTCCCTAGATGTTTGTGCGGCTGTTTGTGGATGAGAACCTGGACCGCATGGTGCCCATCTCCAAGCAGCCCAAGGAGAAGATCCAGGCCATCATTGAGTCATGCAGCCGGCAGTTCCCTGAGTTCCAGGAGCGGGCCCGCAAGCGCATTCGCACATACCTCAAGTCCTGTCGTCGCATGAAGAAGAATGGCATGGAGATGGTGAGCGTCTCCTCCAGGCCACCCTGGCTTGTGACACCATCATTGTTCTCCAGACCCCTTTACCCTAACTTCTCAGTAGGCCTATTTCACAAATGAGGAATACAGGTCCAGACACCTGCTTTACCATACCCTGACCCTGACCAGGGCCGTTCCAGCCCAAACACCAGCTCTGTGTCCCTTCTGCCTGCAGACCAGACCCACTCCTCCCCACCTGACCTCAGCCATGGCAGAAAACATCCTAGCAGCTGCCTGTGAGAGTGAGACAAGAAAAGCAGCTAAAAGGATGCGCCTGGAGATCTACCAGTCCTCACAAGTATGTGCTCGTGCTAGCTGCTTGCGGGGTCTCACCCAGGGGGCAGAGGCCAGTGGGCACTGTACACTCACCTGCAGTTGGGTGCGCAGCTGTCACATAGTCCTAGGCTGATGGCACTGTGGGGGCAGAAAGGATGGAGTCAGGCGAGATCCCTGGGGTAAGATGCCAAGGAAAGAGAACCAACAGCATCCCCTAGTTTAAGTCACGTCACTGGGTCCCAGGAACCACAGGACTGTGCTCTGCCTTCCACGTGTCAGGGACGGTGACTAGGCTTGCTGTGCCTTGGGTTCCCAGCACTGTCCTCCCTCTTTTGCAGGACGAACCCATAGCCTTGGATAAGCAACACTCTCGGGACTCCACAGCCATCACCCATTCCACCTACTCACTGCCAGCCTCTGCCTACTCCCAGGACCCTGTGTACGTCAATGGTGGCCTCAACTACAGCTACCGTAGCTATGGGTCCTTGAGCAGCAACCTGCAGCCCTCTGCTTCCCTCCAGACAGGAAATCACAGTAACGGTAAGTAGGGTCAGGCCTGTTCTCCAGATAGTGCCTAGCGTGGTCTGCACAGTAGCCCTTGGGAGGAGAGGGGCGATGGCTCGGATTCCCCGTTAGCAGCCAGTCGTCAGATGAGGTCAGGAAAACCTTGACTCCCTTCTCATCTCTAATGGCATTGCCTTTGCCAGTCACTGCAAGTACCCATCTCTGGTTCACTCCCTGAAAGTCCCCTCCTTGTGAGTTGGTCGCAGAGCCAGGATCTGACCCAGACTTAGCCCGTCCATGCACAGAGCCGCCATTTACGTCATCTTGGTGATTGTTAGACATTGGGTTCCTCTGCTCCATACCTAAACTGAGCAGCTCGGCAAGTGCTTCCCAGGAGTCTGTGGTACAGGTGCTACACCTGGCAGTGGGAGGAAGACAGAGACAGAGATACCTTCTACACCCCTCCTGTAGCATTAGGCATTGTTTTATATGGGAGCGGAAGAGGCATTCAGCCCTTGGCCAGCAGGCACAGTGTGGTCAGGGGAGGTCGGACTCTGCTGGGGTTGGGAGTTCCTAGGCACAGAAGACTCGGCCTCCATCATCCTGTTGTAACCCAGTGATGAGAATGTTTCTAGGGCAGGAGGCAGAGGCAGTATGCATCAATGTTATTCAGGGGCCAAGGACTGAAGGGAGTTGGAAGACATCATGTTGCTACTGAAGGGGGCAGGTAGAAGAAAGGGCACTTTCTGGCAGGGGAGCATGGGGTCTAGGACTGTCCCTGAGTAGCCGGTTCCTAGCTGTGGGAGAAAGCCCAAGCCATCTCCACCACCACCGCTCCCCCGACCCTCTTGCTCCACACCTTCATGCTTACTGTGCTCCAGAACTGGAAGGAAGTGCTGGTGTCTGGAAGGTCCTTGCTTGGGCTTAGCCTCTCATCCCTTCTTATGCATCTTAACCTAAAATAAGAGGCTGTCTGGCCTAAATCCCTAGAGCCAGGCCAGAGTGGCGCGCACCCCAGGTAGAATGGCTGACCCAGAGCCACCCTCCTTCCAGCCCCATTGCTGGGGTATCTGAAGTGGGTTTCAGGATCAGGGAGGTTAGAATTCTTGGGGATTGAGGTAGGGATGACCCGGTAACCAGTCATGCCCAGGCAGTACATACTAAGTCTTCACCCGGTACACGCAGCATGGCCTGTCTTGGGACTGCAGCTGTGGTGGCTCCCTGGCCTCTCAAGAGGGTGTGGGTCCTGAAAGACAATAATAGCAGTCAGAACTGAGATCAAGGGGTATCCTATCTCTGAACAACATGCTGACCATTTTCCTCCTTGCCGGGAACAGCCTTGACCTGTGAGCACAGGTGGCTCCAGTGGTTGGGGAAACAAGCAGGAGCAGGAGCTACTGTGTCACAGAGCCGTCCCTCCTCTGTCCTGTTTGGTGCAGGCTGGACCCCACAATAGCTGTGCCAATGGCTCATCCTCCCCACTTTGCTCATGTTGTCACTTGGAGGTAGGAATGAGCTTAGATAGAATCAGACTCTGCTCCTCAGGCCTGGGGTGCTAGGCAGCTTGTGCCCACACTAGCCCCATAGGGGCCACCAGCAACCCGAGAGTCTGGCTGTAACCAGAGCCTGCATAGGGATGGTCCCACATCATACAGGCTACATGAAACAGGGATGGGGAGGCGTGGGAGAGCTCTCTAAGCAGCCATGAATAGTGAGCTGAGATTTGGGAATTGGGGAGTGGGGGAGAAACCTGGGACTACCTCTGACTGTGGCAGGTGGTGGCCTCTGATACCCTGGACATTGCCTAGACCAGAGACAGCCAGAGGGAATCAAGCCTGTCCCATCCCCTTTGGGTCCTGCACTTGGGATGTTGAGAAACTAGCAGAGGCTACCGACATGGAAGCCAGTCACCTGATTGGTTCTGTTTCTACAACACACAGCCCTTCTCCTTCTTCCTGTGTTTGATTATAACAGACCTAACTGTTCTGCCTTCTCAGTTCCAAGAGCATTGTTATTTATTCATTTGTATTTTTATTAATGTTTGTTTGTTTGAGACAGGGTTTCTCTGTGTAACAGTCCTGGCTGTCCTGGGACTCACTCTATAGACCAGGTTGGCCTTGAACTCAGAGATCTGCCTGCCACTTCCAAGTGCTGGGATTAAAGGTGTGCGCCACCACTGTTCGGCCATTTATTTTTGTAGTGCTAGAAATTGAACCCAGAGTAGCTATTTCACCAATGACCACATCCCCAAGGAAATTTTTTTAGCAAACCATCCACATTCTCTGGTTAGAGGCAAAAAATAACTTTACAAACTGTTCAAATCACAGATGCCAATGAGGGGCTGCACCAACTTCCTTTTAGCAACAGTTGTTTCCAGAATTTATCGCCAGACGTTCCTTCTAGTCTAGACGTCTTCAAGACAAGGTTTTGTCCATCTCTACAGTGTAAACTCAGCAATGAACAAGCCTGGCCATCAAAACCTACAGGGAAGTGGAGACATGCTGATGCCCAGAGGAGCATCTTGTAAGACAGCCTCCAAGATGAAGGATGAGGGCAGGCAGGGGACTCAGGGCAACAGGCAGGAAAGAAGAGCTGCTAGGGTGACAGTGCTCGTCAAAGCACATGGTCTGTCATCTCCAGCTCTCTTCTTTGCTTATCTTCTTGATAAACATCTACAAGGCTTCTCAAGCTCCTAACACTTCCATGACTACTGGGAATCTATCCCAAAAGTTCCAGGCCTACTGAGAAGTCTGTCCCAGTGGGCACCACAGCTAGTCCTCTCCAAGGCTGAAAAGCCTGTCTGCTGGGCTCTGCCTGTGCTTTCCCAAGCTCCATGTAACCCCCTGTTCCCCAGAGGCTCCTGGCTTTGCTTTGGAATTTAAAGTCTGGAGGAGCGAGGGGGCAAAGAAAGACTTGAGCACATACCTACTGAATCCCAATGCTGCAGCCCACCCCGTGGAGCTGTTAAGGAGAGGCAAAGAGGTGGCTTGTGGTGCCCTTGACCCAGAGCTTTTAAGAGCTTGGGCTCCTTTGCTGCCACAGTCAGCCAGTAGAGGGCAGACAACAGACAGTTTCTCCAGAAGTCCTCTTTGGGTCCTGTGGTTTCTATTTCTTCAGCCCCAGCAGCATCAGCCTCCTCACTTGGGACAGAGATCTCAGAGGAAGAGGAGCTGAGGCTCAGCAGACCTCGCCCCTCCTCCATCCACAAGCACCTACAAACCCTCAAGGGGAGGGGTGCTGCCTCTCCAAGCTGTGATGAGGGCTATTCACGGCCGCACTGTAACATGTGCTATGTTGCATGCCTCCCCTCTCAACTGTCCTTTTTTTGGAGAAATGGCACATGCACCTTGCTGTCCCCCAAACATACCAACAGCTCTTTCTCACAGTGCCTATAGTACAGTTCCTTCCTGGGGCTATTATTGCTGTTCCAACCTTGACCACTACCTGGGGAGAAGCAGGAGTCAGGAGTTAAAGGCATACATGCTTCTTTGTCTCCAGGTTGCCTCTTTCTTTTCTGGGGACCAGAGCTGGGATTGTGTCTGGTGGGAGTCCTCAAAAGATAGTGAAAGGCATGGGTAGAGGCAGGAAACTAGGTTGGAGCCCTGCTGTGCCTTATGCCAGAGCCTGATGCATGCCACCCCATTCCTCAGGCAGGTCCACCGTCCACACATTTGCCATGTGGTTGCCAGTGAGGTTCAGCCTAGAATCCTTGTCATGTAAAAGCCCTGTTCTAGATACTGGGATTACAGCTGTCAGAGAAATAGTCCAGGGTGGTCTCCATCTAATGCTATGCCCAGCCACAGGGAACCCTTCCCAGATACAGGCAGGGACTTCTACTTCCTTTAAAATTTATGGAGTCTAAAACCATCTTTGCATCTCCACAGGGCCCACAGACCTCAGCATGAAAGGTGGGGCCTCTACACCCACCCCTCCCACACCCACCCCTCCCAGCAACAGCACCAGCAGGACCATGCCCACGGCTCAGCTCAGCCCCACAGAGATCAGCGCTGTGCGGCAGCTCATTGCCGGCTACCGAGAGTCTGCAGCCTTCCTGCTGCGTTCTGCGGATGAACTGGAAAACCTCATTTTACAGCAGAACTGACCCCACTGGCCCCAGAATGCACGACACCAGGGAAGGAGGCTGTCCCAGCTTGGACCCAGCTTCCTGTCTCACCAGTTGGTACATTTTCTGAAAGAGGTGGGATCCAAAAGAGCTGTTTCTAGCCACAGTCCGAGCATCTGAGACTTTGGGCACAAGGACACTTTTTTTTTTCCTTTTTTTTTTTTGTTTTTTTAATTTCACCACACGGGTGCTCTGACCTGCTTGGAAAGAGGCCAATGGGGCAGCTCTAGAAGGATTGGGCTCCCCTGACAAGGCACAGGGGCTGCAGCTCTACTTAGAATTCACCTTCATGGACCCTGATGTTAGAACCCCCATCCCAATTATTACCTTTGAAGTCTTAGGTGAGCAGAATTGCATATTTATTGAGAAGAGCAAACGTGGACCCTTTCTTCCTCTCCCCTTAGTAATTTATTTTTCTGAAATGGATTCTTTTGTGTTTGTACAGATTGCCAGTCTGTGTCTATCTGATCAGAAGGATGTATCCCTGTACCTAACATTCCATATCACTACACTGATGCGGGCTGGAGGCCAGCAGAGTTAGGCACCAGCTCGCTTTTCGAGTGCCCAGCACACCCTTGGGAAGGCTACCACACTCCACTAGGCTATCTTGTTGCAGATCCCAGTGCTGCCACAGGGACACTGCCAGGAACTGCCAAACAGGAGGACCTCACCCGCACCCACTGCAAACAAAAGCACCCACCCATCCTCCAGAGTTCCAGTCACACGGTCACCTGTATTCTACCTCACACTCCAGCGTGGGCTTTTCCAGGATGTGCTCCAAGTGTGTTCTGAATGGCTGTCTCCCCAACTCCCACACAATGTATCTAACTGCATCAGACCGAGGGGCTTGGCCCTACAAACCAGCAGCTTGCCATTGCCTGGCTCTTAGAGATCTTGGAAGGATGCAGTGCCGGGAGCTGGTCAAGGACCCAGGTCTGATGAACACAGGCCTCAGCCCCAGATAACCTGCTAGAAGGGCCACTTCTTCATGGCCAGCTCTGTCAGGCACCTGTGTGCCCCAGGGTGGACTGTGCTTCCACCTTCACCTCATGGTGGGAGTAAAGGGAGTAATTGGTGCAAGTGTGTGTGTGTGTGGGGGGGGGTACTTGTGTTCTCCTAGGATCAGACTTTCTTGTGGAAAGGCCTGTCCTCTAAGAAACCCAAGTCCCTGGAGTGTGACAAGGGACAAGAAAAAGCTGACCTGGTTTCCTTCCTTCCTGATAGGCACTTCCTCTTGCTCTGTGCAATACCTACCAGTGCTGCTAAAACCAGGGATTCACCCAGACCTCAGCAGGCCAGGGGGCCTCTCCCTCAACACTCCGTAGCCATGACAGCAGCACTCTGCTGCCTGCCCCTGCCCAGAGCTGGCAGAAGCCCTTTTGCCTTTCCTCCCTCAGAGCAAGGAGGCCTCAGGGGAGCTAGGGCTGAGTGGACACTAGGACAGCCACAAAAAGTCACCTTCGATCCCAGAGCAGGTGTCCCTTCCCAGACAGGTGGGCAGGCAGCGCAGCGCAGATTCCCTACCTGTTGAGATTCAGGGCTGCCAGGCAGGGCTCTTCACCCTGCACATGTCCTCCCTGGGGTTAAATGTGGTCTTTTAGATGGCCTCCAATGCCTACCCAGTCACACCACCTCTGCCTTCATGTGCCCGCTCACCAGGCCTCTGGACTGGGCCAGGACACCTGAGCCCCCTTCGTACAGCACAAGCTCCAGTGCCCAGGGCCTCCCCACAGCTGGCCAACCATGTGCCCGGTTCCCCACCTGCTCAGTAAGACTCCTGGATGTTTGAATTTGTGTAAATATTTATTTTTGTGTGTGAATACTACAAAGTAATCAGATCTTTTGCAAAATGTTACCCCAGCAATTTGTGAAAATATTAATGTTAAAAATTGGCAGAGACAATCGCCGCTCTAGAATTTCTGGTATCAATTGCTTACCGTGTCGTTTCTGCTCCCAGAGGCAGTACCCCAGCTAGACACAAATGGTTTGCATTTCTGGAAGACGAGAGAAGAGACTAGGCAGGGACTCCTCCCTCCACCCCCGTGGGACACATCTGTAAGAGCGAGCATGATCTACATCTTAAGTGGTGTTTCCTAAGTGCAAGCAGTCTTGATCAGTCACCATAGCTACTGTCTGGAGCAGCCACCAGCAGCCTGCTCCCAGAGTATAGTATAAGCATAGGTTCTACATGTTTTCAAGAGAAGCAGAACCAGTGCCAGTGCCGATTGCTTCCAGAGGGACTGCAGGACAGTGGATGCTGTCATGCTGACCTGGACTTCCTCCCAGAGAAGCTGTCCCCAAAGCCTCAGAGACAGCCATATCAGGAGCAAGTTAATATGGACAGAGGATTCTATTACCTAGTTCAGTCAGGGGACTTGTTCTGTTTTACTTTTGTTTTAAAAGATGCAGCTTCAAGCCTTCCCCTTGACTTGGGCCTGCCTTTTCCCAGGGGAGCTCCCCAAAGCCCTGCCCTACAGCCACTTGAGGCTGATGGAAGGTTTAGGGCACACCAGTGCCAGCGTCCTTGCAGGGCAGATCCTGCAGGTGTCAAGAGAAGTGGTGGATGACCCGCTAGAGCAGTGATGGCGTACATGGCCTTTTCTCACACCACTCAACAAATGGACAGTTTATTCCCAAGGATGGTGTTGGGGAGGGGCGGGCAGGCAGGGCGAGGAGGGTCTTAAGAGGACTTGGAACAGATGGAACCCATCTGTCCTTCCCTATTCTCAAGGGCCACATATGACTCCACAGGTGGTTATAGGATTAACTACCAGTTCATTCTCAAAATGCTGCTTTGATCTCAGAGGGTTGATACTTTTAATTTGTAATTTTTTGTAAAACTTTTTACAAGATAGTAAAGTATTTCACCAGAATACCAGTTTCAATCCGTCCGTGGTCTGATTTTTATATAATTTAGTGGTGCTTTAGAAACTTTGTTTTGTTGTTTCTGAGCTCAACAGCTCAATCCTCTCTTGCCTGTATCTACCTAAGACCAATGTGAACCTTTGTATTTTGCTCCTAATTTTGGACTCAGTGGAAGTGTACTGTTTACATGTACAGATGCCCCATCCCTGTGTGTTCTGCAAGACGTGTGCTCGAGGAGGAAGATGCACCTCACTAGCTCATCTGCTTAGCAAAGCCACAAAGCAAAACCTCTCACTTTGTACCCGTTTCCACCTAAAAACAAAACCCTACACCACCTTGAACTCAGACTTGCCAACACACTCTGCCTGGTGGACGCTCTGTGCCTCTATCATGTGTTCACTTAGGAGAGGAATCAAGATAGCACCTTCTGTCCGCTGGGTATGAGCTAGCACACAGAGGAGACAGCAAGGCAGGACTTCACTGCCCAGCTCTGGGAGGAAGTTCTTTGGGCAGCAGGCAATAGAAGAAGGTCAAGAGGACTCATGGGTCTTCAGGAGCAAGCCAGGCAGGATTTAGGGACAACACAAGAAGTCATCAATCTGCTGGCATAACTGAGATGCATGTTGGAAGAGCATAAATTCCATATCAGGTGAGACTGTGACTTTCAGTGCAGATGGTACAAGCACTTCTTCAGGGTTCCCATCACCTCTGGGGAGGGTCAGGGGCTCCAGACAGTAAGCATAAGGCACTTACCGCAAGCAGTGGATGGCACCAACTTTTAAAGGTGACTTTATTAATCAATGGTTTCACCGCTAAATTATATTTTTACAGATATGCACCTATGCAACTTAATGTGGCTCTTCTAAGCAGGTGAGGACCTCCTCCTCAATGCTCTATAAAGTGTTTGTGTTCTGTAGAGTTCCCAGTAAATGTGGCTTAATACTTTAATTCTTAGGATGTGTCTTTCTACGTGATGCGGCTACTAAATTCTGTTTTGTTTGTGGAATGACTAGCACAGGCCGATGCCCTCTTTCCCTCACTTACCAGAAGACCAATGAGCTGTTAATGAGCGGTTATCTCCATGGTATTACTGCTAAATGCACTGATGTCATAAGTATGTGGAACCCTTTTCCTTTTGAAACTGTGTATCATATACCAGACTGAATCTACTTAATAAACACTGAACAACAAACCCAAAGCTGAGCTTTGCCTGTGTCCCACCTCCAGCAGCACTGTCAACCTTTCTTGGTCCTTCTGAATCTAGTCCGGAGACATCTCCCTACCAATAGAGTTCACCTTTCCCTAGCTATAGTGGGCTCACAGACATGCATCATCAATAGGTTTCCATTATGGCACCGAGCCTGTTAGAAAAGGAGGGAAGGGTGCTTTTCCACTGTGCCGAGCACTGGTGGCAGGTCTCCTGCCATGCAGCCAAGTTTCAGAGTCACCTCGTTCCCCCTAGAGGGCTACACAGCTGTGTGACAGCAAGGCCTGTGCTCTCTCCTGGTAGGCAGGTGCCAGGCCAACTGACTAAGTCTGAGTTCATAGCAACCCCCAAAGAGCCTGGAAAACTCCTAGTCCTCAACATCCAGTAACTTGACATCCAATTCTAGGCAAAACCCTACTCCTACCTTGAAAGCAAACAAAGGCCACTTTTCCTAGTATTTGTTTACATAGTTTCCACCCTATTAGTCATTTTTAGGTTAAGCTTTTAGGAATCGCTACAGAAACAAGTTGACTATCCTAAGTTTGAAGGAAATTTTGAATGCAAAAGTTAAAAGCAAAATTTTTACTATGAAACTGTATATGCAGATATAAGCAGGCTTTTGTTTTGATTTTTCAAACAGAATCTCTACATAGCCCTAGCTGTCCTGGAACTCAGATCTCTGATCTGCCTGTCTCTGCCACCCAAGGACTATGATTAAAGGTATGCCCAACACACCTGGCTACATTACCAGTTACTAAAACATAAATTCCGTGAAGCAGCCAAATGCTCACATTAATGGCTGAGTGCAAGGAGTCTGCAACCCTCACCGACTACATACCTGAGCTGTGCAGATAGGGTTAGGTATGGCATAGCATATGATGTGCCTCCTCACCTCATCTTTGCCAGATACGGGTGCCAACAGCCAGCAAATCCTCAGTAATGCCAAGGGAAGTTTCCATCCTGCCAAAGCAAGGGACCACAAAAGCCCCACGACCTTGACTGTACCTAAAGAACAAGATCGTGCAGGGCCTCGTGGCTTCTCAGCATCAGAAAACACTTACCTCCCCAGTGAGGCTGCTCCTCCTCAGAACACAGGAATCCCAGGGGAAGCAGCTGGAGTACAGAAAACACTGGTTCATTTTCTTGCTTCTTTAGGTGGTACATCAGACCTCACTGCTGTCAACAGTTGACACAAGACATCATCAAATGGGAAATGCCATCCTAAGCAATGACAAGTTCACTTAATACTGGCAAACCTTCCCTTCTTCCACTCGGGAAAAACACACATGTTGTCCTTTTACCTGGAAAACCTCAGTAGAGGGCTAGCCTAGCATGCACAAAGCTCTGGATTTCATCACCAGTACCCACATAACATGGTGACTGGTCCATGCCTAGCACCTGGGAAGTAGAGGCAGGACCAAGCCTGGGATAGGAGATCCTGTGAAAAATATAATACCACTGGGTGGTACATGCCTTTAATCCTAGCACTCAGGAGGCAGAGGCAGGCAGAGGGATCTTAGCTGACAGCTATCCTGGTCTAAACAGTGAATTCCAGGCAATACAGAAGGCCTCTATTTGAGACCTTATCTTAAAAAGCCCAAAACACCCCCCAAACACAATAAAAACAAAAGCAAAAACACATGGGTGAGCACAGTACTTAGAAAATCTTTCAGTCTTTGCGAAGGTCTATCTCCTGCTATCCCTTTTATGAATTCAGTCTAATTAGGCTTAGCATCCAGGAGCTATTACACAGAGGCAGGTTGTGTGCATTTAGAGTGCGGCAGGAGCACTCCCCAGGAGTGTGCCCAGAACAAACACCCATCTACTGAGGCAAGACAACACCCCAACAGTAGTACGCCAGATCAATGTAAAATGGAGACAAGTGTGAGTGCTGCCCATTTTGGGGTGTAAAGTAGCTGTAGAGAGGTTACAAGCCCCACCTTCTCTACAGCTCCCAACAGTCCCCTAACATAGGGAAATTCAGTATGGGAACTCACCACTTTCAAATGAGGTTCTATTTTCTCTTTATTTTTTCATGGCAGGGTTTCTCTGTGTAGTCTTAGCTGTCCTGGAACTCTGTAGACCAGGCTGGCCTCAAACACACAGAGACCTGCCTACTTCTGCCTCCTGAATATAGGAATCAAAGGCCTGCATCACCACTGCACAGCAGAAGCTCTAGTTCATCCAGAGCATGTTAGCTGACCAGAAAGACATCATGTATACCTTGTGCTTTCCTTAGCTTGGTTGTCCAATCTCAGCGCTGCACCAGACAGCTATAGAGTGAGGCTGAACACTGGGTGCCATCTCATAAGCTGCCTGGCACTGCCACCTCAGCACAGCCCACAGGCCTGGATCCTGAGCCCCCTCTGAGGCGATGGTGAAGCGTGATAGCAGCTACTTCAACTCTCAGGTTTGTGGAGCTGTTAATCCTGGCTTGGCATTAAGTACCTCCCAGGTGACAAGCGTGCTAATCACTCCATGTCGATACAACTAGCACCCACATTTGGGCAAGACAGTGGCAGGTAAAGTGCGATGTTATGTTCAAGCCCACAGAGTGTTACGTGATACAGCCCATCCTCTGCCTCATATATGATACAAGTGACACGATCTGTCCCCAGCAGAGTCTAAACTGAAGACATGAGGGACGACTAGACATGGTAGCATGCACAGAGGCATGAGAATAAATCTTCACCAGCAGGGGCTTACATCACACAGTAGAAATGTTCAACAGGAGCTAGAAAACTTGTGCTCAAGCGCCCATGACTCTCCCATTCACAGATATTATGCTTAGGCTCACTCCCATCACCTCAATTCTGCTTAGTTATGTTTGAATACAATCATAAAATCGTGCACTTGGGCACTCCTGAAGTAGTTACTCCTGGAGCACCGGGCATCCTTCAGGCTGCTCAAGCAGCAGTGACCCTGAATCGTCTCACACTATGACAAGGTCAGGACGAGTCACTGCCAGGAGGTTACCAATCATGGGAACCCATATGGAGATCTCCATTTGAGGCAGGTGGTTTGAATGAGTTCCTGGAAGGAGGAAGTAAGCCCTTTAAAGTTCCCATCACTTCTATTAGCTTTCTGGTTCTACTACACCCAGTGGAAATGCTCATCAAATCAAGAGATCAAAGACCAGTGGAGCTGCCAATTCATTGTGCAAAGGATCCATCAAGAGGACCCTGTCCAGCTCTTACTTTACCAAACCACCCCATACTAACAGGCAGCCACAGAGGACAGGGAGACAAGTACGGGTTGTACAGGTTTATTTTTTCCAATACCAATGAGACATACAAGAGCAGCGCTTTTCTGAGCAGTCCCATGGACCAGACCATTGTCAAGTTTCACTTCTGAGACGGCAAAGGTCTTAGAAGAAGACTGGACACGCTTGGCTCCTGCTCCTGGTCTTTGGTAGAAGAGACTTATGAGCACACAACATGAACTCGGCCAATACTGAATCTGTATCCCATCACTATCAGCTCCTCACTCACACTTGATGGACACCCTTCCCCCAAAAGACAGTCACCTCAGATGAAATGGAGGGGCAACTTACAGAGAAAAGTGAAATTCGCTCAAGGCACACAAATTTTCATACTTCATACAGTAGCACTCACACAGGAGACAGCTAAATTAAACAAGGGCTCCCAACTTTCAAGTGAAGATACAAGAAACGGCAGGGACTGGGATGAGGCCAGACAAATTCTACTTGATGGAAACGTGTTAGGAGAGAGGCAGGCAGCAGGCATGGCTTTGTTCCCCTGAAATCTGTCAAAAGTAAGTCAAAAGGAGCCTAGCGATCCCCAATATTGCTTTGACAGGTGACGACCTTGGAGCCAGATCCAAAAGGCCTGTCTGGGGGCCGCCCAAGGAACTCACCCATGAATCCAGAAGCACTGAACACTGGTGATGGTGATTTGTCATATATGGCAGCGGAGCAGCCACTCAAGGCTGGAAGAGAATAGATACAAGGAACAAGACATGTCTGCTCAGTGGTGTGTGAGCAGCTGTCTGTGGCGCTGGAGGCTGTGGGAGATTCCCTGGTGACAGGTGACAAGGCACAGGGCCAACCATAGGTCACAAGTCAGTAACTTCCTTCTCACATCAGACAGCAGCACAGCACTCAGTGGCTCTGACAATTGGTGCACAGAAGTAAACAACACCATTTTAATCAAGGGTGCTGAAGACGTAAAATAAGGAAGAGATGGTCATGTTCTCTGTACAATACATCCATTTACAGAATTGGCCGGTACTGTGTACAACATATAAATACAAGGTAAAACATTAGAGGTGCATAGAGCATACTTACAGAAGCCAAAAAGTTCACTTTATACATCCAAGAATAGAGTTAAAAATATAAAAATAAGAAACAAGACTGCTTGGAAATGTAAAATGACTTTCACATACACAGGTGCATGGGTGCCCACTCCCACGGTCAAATGTGACGGGGTGGGTAGTAAGCAGGAGTCCCCTGCAAACATCTGTACAGTTGACTCTCGAGGTCTACAGATAGCATTTCCATAGCAGACAGCCCTATTTCCATACCCCATTGTTCAAGAAGGGCTATTCAAGCTTCCAAAAGAATCTGTGGATCCGTGGGTTACAGACAGATAAAAGTTCCAAACTGGGTAAAGCACCAGAACCAAAGGTCAACTTGGCTCCATCAACTGGCAAATGACAGAAATATGACATCAAGATCAGCAGGTGTTTGATCCCCTGGTGGGCAATGACGGAAGTTACTTTAACCCTGTGTGGCTTCTGCAACCATCAATTCCCCAAGCAAAGTAGCAGAAGATGGCAGGGAGGGGCAGTGGAAGACTGACATTCCTGCTCAGTTCAGGTAGGTGAGTTCCATCTATGGAGAACCCAACCTTCCTGCTTCAATTTCAAGTCCATCTGGGTGTCAGACAGGTTGCCCTGCCACACTACACTGCCTGACTCCAAGAGGGTTAGGCTGGCTGGTTGTGGGCAACCACAAGTCCACCCGGCCCCTTGAAAACCCTCCCAGCAAGACTAGAAGGGTGTCAAGTGACAGAGCGCTCAAATACTATAAATTTTAAGGGAAGGCAAGACTTATCTTGCCTAGAGATAGTTCTTTATAGCAAGGATATTCTGTATACAGATTTAAGATCAACCATTATTAAAATACACACACTAAGTGTACAATGTTTCCAATGGCCATAATTTATTATCTCACCACAAGGCACAATACACAGAGCTTTGAGGGTCCAATGCAGTCATCATGGCAGAATGCTCCACAGCCTTGGCACATGATCATGGCTTTCAGGCTGCATGCACACTGGAGAGATATGCTTTCCACTGCACTGCTGTCAGTGAACATTTGCAGGGAGAGTGATGCAGTGTGGCCTGCACCAAAGCTGGCTTTGTGGCTCAGCTGCACCACACTGCCAGCAAGGCCTTTGGGAAAGGTAGCAGAGCTGGAGGAGTAATTAAAGCTGGTGGGACTCAGCTGGAGTTTAGAGAACTTCCCATACAAAGCCTGCTTGATGTTGAGTTGGGAGGGGATGGAAGAAGGCTCCAGGGGCTGACTTAGCCCTTTCCCTGGCTCTCTGGGTAATTTCCAGAAAGGCAGGTCTACAACAAAAGGCATCCCTTGCAAATGACCCACTAGTTCCAGAGGACTATACCCTGCAGCTTTTCTATTCTCTGCATCTGCTTTAAGGGGACCCCTTGAGAATATCTGCTCAGTCTTGATGCCACCAGGAGAATCAGGCGATGGCTTTGGCGTCCAGTCTTCCCTTGCAGTCTGTATGCCACCAGATACTGAGTTTTTGCTTGGTTCTATCTTCCTACTGGGAAAAACTGGAGGGACCTCAGCAGGTAGTGGTGTCTGCTCCTCAGACCTGGGGCACTGAAGGGTGGGAAATGTATTCCTAGGACCAAATAGTTTCTTCTCTTGACCACCAGCATTGTTCTGATTACTCAGGGTCCTATCTGTCTGCTCAGGACCAAAGGAGAGGCTCACATTTGCAGAGGAGAAACATGGCACTTCGGAGGTAGTGTGATTCCCGGGACACTGGCCTGGGGCAGTACCAGGATCACTGCCTTGGGACTGGGAATGGGCTTCTTTCTGCTCTTCACAACGGAAAGAAGAGAAATGATCTTTGGAATCTATTTCTTCCAGGTTGCCAGAGGAGGGTGTCAGTTCTGCCACTGGATGCTGGGAGTCTAAACTTGGAACCATTTTGGCAATCTTCTGGGGCATTCCAAGAGCCTGGGAGGCTTTTGCCCTTCCAAGACCTGCATAGCACTGGGCTAGAAGAGACTCCTTCCAAGCCAGTGCAGAACCAGGGCTGCTTCTGGCAACTAGGTGATTGTCTTCCCCAGTATCTTGTACAGCACCTCTACCCTGGCTCTGCTCTCTAAGTGGCAGCTGGGGGGATTCTGGCTTGCTGCCTCTATGACCTGGAGGAAGAACTTTTTCCAGAGGTAAGTTACCATGCAGCAGGTGCATCACAAGAGGGTTGGTAACCTCCACTGAAGAAGCAGGCTTAGGTGGGCACATGAACCTGGGCTGGCACTCAGTACTGGACAGCAGCAGGGACTCTGAGATCTTGTGTGGGACTGCACATACTCTAGACACCCAGCTCTGAGAAGCTGCTATCCCTTCTGTCCTTCTAAGCACACTTAGGTTACTGCTCACCTTGGACAGTGAGACATATGAGTCCCCATCCTGCTTTTCATTCCTGCCCACCAACAACCCCTTTGCCACTGTGGTTTCACTTGGATCAACCTCACTGTCCTCAGTGAGGTGGCCTTCCAAATCAGAGGCTGTATCTGTGGACTCGTTGTGAGGACTGGGTGTTGCAGAGATGCCATTCATCTCCAGCCTTTCAAGGTCTACTTGCTCACTGTCACTGCGAGCACTGGCCACGGTTCCTGGAGGAGGTGCTGTCCAGAGTGAAGCGCAGCTCTCAGGGTGGGGCACACTTTCTGTAGCTGCCAACTCCCCAGGCATGGCAGAAATGAGGGGAACAGCTCTTTTCCACTCTTCTCCATCCCGGGGCTCCAGAAATGGTGCATTTTCTCTGGATTCTGACTCAGAGTCTTTCACTACATCATAATTTGACAGAATGGGTACCCAGGAGGCAGCACTGCCAGATGTAAAAGCCTCAGTTTTCAAAGATTCTTGTTTATCACTTTCCCTTAAGAGGGGGCCTGTGTCACCAAGTCCTAATTCATCATCAGCATGTTTATCCTCTAGGTACTTAGCCAATGACAATTCAGATATAAAAGCAGGTGTCACATTTACAAGCTCTTCCACACTGGGAATATCATCAAAGGCCTGATCCTTTCCTCCTCCTACATCTCCCACCAGAGACTGCACAGGATTCACTGAGGGGACAGCGCATCCTTCATCCTCACTACCCCTCTCCAAGGAAGGGGTACCAGACTTGCACTCAGTTCTACCATCTAGAAGCAACTTAGGCTGCTCTGATAGCTTCTCAGCCACTGGAGTCTGGGAGGACAGTGGTGGCAAAGCTTGGGACGGCTGGTCTCCAGTGGGAGCAATAGGGGGTTGGGAGGCATCTTCCAGCCCACTTGTAAGCACACCTGGGGCCCTCTGCAACAGGCAGCACTCCTCCTTTCTGAGAGAAGCCAAGTTCTCTCCTCTGGCTCTGGGCATGACAGCTTCAGCTGGAGTGTGCTCTTCACTCAGAGGACAAGGCGGCAGTAGTTGTGTTCGCTGTAGATTTGGCGCACCCTTTCCAGAGGTGCTTGGGGCTCCCCTGGGCTCAGAGTGGTCACAGGCCTCACCACCATCACCACTGCCGCCGCCTCTGCCACCTCCCTCATCGATGGCCCCACTGCTACCTCCACCCGGGCCACCCCCCCCTCCGATGGCAGTGGTGGCCGCCTCTCGATGGCAGTGGTGGCCTCTCGCCCCTCGGGCCTGCAAAGCACGGGCTTTAATGTCTGCAAGGGTCCTGGCACCAGTCCAACCCCGGCAGGAGGACTCCGTGATGGGGACGATCCGGGGGCATATCTGGTAAGTGGGCCGACCTTTAGCCACCCAGGGTGGTTTGATACGTGAAAGTTGAATCTGTAAGAAGCATAAATAGCAGTTTTAACAGGGTGGTATGAACTAGGAAGTACATAGCAAAACTGGAACATAAGTTATCTTAGAGGTCATGGCCTAGAAAACTCAGTTTCCTAAAAATTAAAATAATCATAGTCAAATGGCGACCCATGACACCACTTCATTCTGAGCAGGCTCTACTAAAGAGCTATTTATGCCGCATTAAAATCTCCCCATCTTTCTCCCTCCTTCGAAATTTGTTTCATTTATTAATTGCGCATACGCAGTATACATGCCACAACCACATGTGGAGGTCAGTGGACAACTTGTAGAGTTAGTTTTCTCCTTCTGCCCTGAGTCCCAAATCTAGGTCATCAGGTTTGGCAGCAAGCTCCTTTACTCACTGATACAAAGTTTTACCCAAGCTGGCTTTGAACTGGTAGCAATCCTCCTACTTTCGCTTTCCAAGTGCTGGGATTGTATGGGTGAGCCAGTAAACACACTTTTCAAATTTAATTTCTAAATAGGCCTTGTGACACATAATAAAACAGTAAAAACTTCAGAGGATTTGGACCTCAAGATAATTTTAATCAAAGTGAAGAAAAGAAATGCATCGTCCTAAGTCGGTCCCGGAGAGCTTTCTCACAGAAAGTTCCGTACCCCATGTAATTCATGCCAGGGCCTGAGGGCCTCTGCTCTTGCCCTTCTCCCTGCCCCTGATAAAAAGCTTCACAATCTCATGACCCTCAAAAGAAATCTGGCACTTGGGACTCTAGGTACCAAATTCTCTTACCCGGATGGGCGGGACTTTGGGCTCCTCTTTAGTGGGCTGTGGCTTTTCGGTGTGAACACTTTCAATTGTGTTACGAAAGGACTGACGATCTTCAAGCCGGGGCTTCTTTTCGGGAAAGGACGTGGAGGCTGACGGCTCAAAGGATTTCCTCTTCTGATCCTTTGTCTCTTGAGCCACAGTGTCCTGAGGTAAGCTAGGGATTCTGTCTGGAGATGTAGAGGTACATGCTAAACTGTCTGTTTCTGCTTGGATCCGGGAAGTCACAGGTTCACTGGGACACTTAGGACCCTCCTGTCTGGATACTGTGGAGGACACATCCGGTCCAGGGGGACTGTTCATCCCTTTTGAGTCAGTCTTAGCATCCCCATCTTTGGAGAGTAAGACATCTGGTGCAGAATTTGCATCCTTAGCAACCCCTGCTTGTTCTGGCTCCTGTTTTTTGTACAGATTCCTTCTGGATCTGGTTCGGAGATCGGGCCGAGAACGTTTCTTAAAGTGCCCATCCCGTTGACGTGTAGTGGGCCCACGCTGCCCACGCTGCGGCCGTGCTGATTCTCTTGGGACACACAATCCACTCTTGGTTTTGGTCTCCTCCTGGCCCACTTTTTGCTGCAGTGATTCTTCTTTGCTCAAACCCAATCTGCAAATCAAATTCACACCATCAATTATAGGCCAGAAAGTGCATATCTTTGTTTTTATGAACAATATGTACCTCAGATAACTTAGCTAGAATGAAAGAAATTTGCATGGCACACAGCACTAATCCCAGAACTTCACCGTGGATAGCATTTAAAAAAAAAATGAGTCAAGCCACAGTCACCTCCATGCTTTTTTGTAAATACTACCTTCATTCCTTAGTATCCAGGACATCCTGCAGATGCCAAAATCCAAGAATGTCTAAGTCCCTTAGACAAAACAGCATATTTGTAATATAACCTACTTGCGTGCTCCTGGATACTTAATTTTTTTGTTTTGTGATGCTAAGAATCCAATCCATGGCCTCCCACATGCCAGACAACCACTCTGTCTTCCCATCATAGGTTTTAAAAAAATGAACTCACTTTATATTGTCCAGGCTTGCCTTGATCACTTGACTTGGGTTAAGCCCATCTCAGCCTCGAGTACCTACGTCTCCTAATCATCTGCAGACCCAGTTTCACTGTTGACATGGCAGTTGTTAAGCTGTGCTGATTAATGCATACTCTCAAAAGTCGCAGTTTCCCCTTACACAATCTCAACTAGTTTGTTGAATCTATGCCTACAGAAGCTGCAGATATGGACGCCAACTGTCTCTGTCCCCGCAAAATGCCCAGACCAAAACTCCTAGCACTCAGCGCCTTACTTCTGTCCATAGTAGTCTTCAAAGAACTTTTCCTTCCACTGTTCCACCTTCTTCTCCTTTTCCATTTCCTGCCTTATCCTGACTTGCATCTCGTGAGTAAATTCACCTAAAGAGAAAAGTGACTTCCAGTTAGTAAATTCTGGACACTAACATATCTGTCCTACAGAAATCCAAGTCTTCTGGTTCTAAAACAAGCATTTTGTTTTTGTTTTTCTCCCTGTGATTGTTACTGCTGGTGAATTGGAAACTTACTTTCTTAAAAGAGAAATTAGAATTTCCCTGCCTGTCTTGGGGGTACAGACTCAGAGATCCTAGATAAGGAAGTGACGTTGACTGTCCCACATTTTGTTGTTTTTTGTGTCGTGTACATGCACAAGTATACCTACCTATGTGCCCATGCAAACATGTAGAGGGCAAAGGAAAATTCTTGGCAGGTATCAAAGTTGGTTTCTTTGTTTTAAAGCTTTCTTTCTACTCCTATGTCTCTGAGTGTGTGCCATGTGTGCATGCAGATGCCTACTGAGCCCCTACATCGAACATGGGTGTCCAAAACCAAATGCAGTCTCAGAAGAGCAGGGTGTATTCTTAACTGCAGAGTCATCTCTACCCAAATACAGGGTATTTTGTTTGAAATAAGGTTTTCCATTGGCCTGGGATTAACCACTTAGGTTAGGCTATTTGGTTAGCAAGCACATCTCCACCTGCCCAGTGCTGGACTGATGACTGTCACTGAGCGGCAAGAGGCTACCACACAGTTTTGTTTTGTTTTGTTTTGGTGTGGGGAGGGGGAGTTGGTTCTAGAATCAAAAATCAGGTCTCCATGCTTACATGGTAAGTATCTTACCAGTGGTCCCACCTCCTCCAGCTCCTACCAGGCAGCTTTAAAAGGAACATAACTCCTGTATCTATCAGTGGCCCTCTCACAGCATGACACTGATCAAAACAATAAACAAATGAGAAAAATCTCTCTCTCTCTCTCTCTCTCTCATTATGTGTGGAGTGTTCTGCCTGGACACTACGAAAGAGGGCACCACATCTCATTATAGATGGTTGTGAGCCACCATGTATGTGGTTGCTGGGAACTGAACTCAGAACCTCTGGAAGAGCAGCCAGTGCTCTTAACATCTGAGCCCAAAAGAACCATTCTTGCTTCATTTATTTATTTATTTTGTTTTTTTCGACACAGGGTTTCTCTGTAGCTTTGGATCCTGTCCTGGAGTTAGCTCTTAGACCAGGCTGGCCTCGAACTCACAGAGATCTGCTTGCCTCTGCTTCCCAAGTGCTGGGATTAAAGGTATGCACCAACATCATCTGGCTCCATTCTTTCTTCTTATATAGAAAAAGTTACCACTGCAGACCTGAATACTTACTTGACTCTGAGTCGGCCCATCTGGTGGCTTCTGGGAACCTGGATTTCAAGTACTCTTACTACCCTAACTGATGAGTTGTGCTGCTCAACAGAGCTATCCATGCTAATGACACCTGCTTTCCTCTTATATTAATAGCTCTTGATAAAGAAGATGGTGAAAAATGAGTGCACGGTTTCCTTTTAGGACTAGCAACGGTTACCAACAGAATTACCCCAATAAAATCCTGTGTGCCAGGGCTTAGTGGTTGAGAGTTTGGTTCTGAGAATTCCTATCAGATGATTCCAACTCCAGTCACTCCAGCTCCGGGGTCTAACACCTCTGGCCTCTGCAGGCACCTGGACTCATACACACATATCCATATACACAAACATACATACATTAAAAGAAAAAAATCCTGGGTACCAAGCCTTTAACAAACTTCCCTGGTAGACATTTTCACACTGAGATATTCATTTGTCCTGTTTGACTCCGCAGAAAGGACTTCTGAAACCTATGCCTGGCATCTTACCCGTGTGCCTTCTCCCATTGCTGATTTTTCTTTATATTATTTTGCTGTAATAAATGCCAGTTCTGCACATAAACTCTCAATAATAATAAAACCCAGGGGTAATTTTGGGATCTTCTCCCCCACATTTAGCATGAAGCTACCATAGAAAACTAAATTAAGAGACGCTAACATGTACTCTAAGTGACTATGACAAGAGGAGAGCATGGTGGCATTGAGTATGTCACCTTGGAGTGCTTTCTTCCACACATCTACATAATGCCATTTACCAGAAGGTATACATATAGATAGTATTAATGATAAAAAGAACATGTAGAAAGGATATCCCTAATATGTTGTGTTTTCAGAGCAGTGTATCCTATTAATAACACCATATTTATTAGTACTGTGAGTAAAGCCTGCCTTACATTAATAATCTTTGAGAAAAAAAGAGTAATAAAAATTAGCACTTGGATCTTAGGCAAAAGCCTAAGAAGTAATAGTGCTTACATTGTTGTTTAGCGTAATACGTATGGCTGTTTTGTCTGCATGTAAATCCGCGCACCGTGTACATGCCTAGTACCTCAGGAGGAGGCCAGAAGAGGACATAAGATCTAAGAAATAGAGTAATAGACAATTCTGAGTTTCCATGTAGGTGCTGGGAATTGAAACTGGGTTGGAATAGCATTTTTTTTTTTTGAGACAGGTTTTCCTGTGTAGCCCTGCCTATCCTGGAACTGAGAGATCTGCTTGCCTCTGCCTCCCAAATGCTGGGATTCATGGAGTTCACTGCCACCACCCGGTGGCAGGCAACATTCTTAACCTCAGAGCTACAAAATCCCACACACAGCAGGCATCTGAAGCCACGTGTGATGGAGTCTACTCACCATCAGCAAGGCGCTCCCGCCAGCTCTGAGCTGCATGGGTGAAAAACTCGTTATTGAGTGCACTGCTGCTGAGGCGCAACAGGCCATCTGTCCCCACCTAGGGGGCAAGGGACAAAATGAAAATAGTAAGCAACTGCAGAAAACAGGAGCCCGCCTAGACAGAGACCAAGAGGACCCGTGCACTGGCACCTGTCTGTCTACTTCAGGCAGAAGGAAGAGGAGTTGCTGCTGGAAGTGCGATGGCAGGGCATGGAAGGTCCGAGAGTTTATCAGAGCACGGAGGTTGGTATTGACAAGAATGGATCCAGGTGTCTCAAAATCTACCTCTTCCCCTCTGTTGCGCTTCATCTGACCTGCAGTTTTGGAAGTAAGGGTATAGATTTTCAGCTTAAACAAAAAATAAATAAACAAAATCAAAATCCTGAGACTACTCAGGCTTGCCTCCTCCAGGATCAAAGCCTAAGGAAGACACTTTCCCCAAGAAAAGCAGATAGGGGTTGGAGAACAAGCTTCACAAAGTCAAACTGGAGAAGCAAATCTAGTCAGTATACTACAGAAACACCTACAAAGAAGGCTTTGTGAATGAGGTATGTTCTACAGGCAGACATGTACTAAGGGTTATTAAAAGCCAAGTGAAGGGTCATACTTCTTTGAAGTATGTAAACACTATTTTTATTTGAAAAAAAATCACTATATAAGAGACCTGGAGATCTTGGATTACGTACTGCTGCTAAAATGCAAGTGCATCAAGAGAGTAAAGGCACCGGGCGGTGGTGGCACACGCCTTTAATCCCAGCACTCGGGAGGCAGAGGCAGGCGGATCTCTGTGAGTTCGAGGCCAGCCTGGTCTACAAGAGCTAGTTCCAGGACAGGAACCAAAAGCTACGGAGAAACCCTGTCTCGAAAAATCAAAGAGAGTAAAGGCTCATTTCCACTTAGGAATGACACATTCTAACTTTCAGAATCCATAGCTATTCTTCTTACAATGATTTCATACAGCCCAACTACAAAATGACCATAGATAGCAGGGTGGGTTGGTCTTTATTTCTTTCTTTCCTCCTTCCTTTCTTCTTCCTTCCTCCCTTTCATCCACCCATCCATTCATTTTTTTCACCCCGGAGACAGGGTTTCTCTCTGTAGCTTTGGTGCCTGTCCTGGAACTAGCTCTGAAGATCAGGCTGGCCTCAAACTCATAGAGATCCACCTGCCTCTGCCTCCAAGTGCTGGGATTAAAGGTGTGCGCCGCCACCACCCGGCGCAGGGTGGGTTTCTTAAAACCAATCCTGAAATAGCAAATGGCATACTAGTCTTACAGATGGCCATACTGAGTTTGTTTGCATGCTCCAAATTCAACACACGTTCCCACTCAAGACAATGCCTAGGCTAAAATAACACAGTGTCTGTCTGCATGTCGAGTATAAGCAGAGAAGGATGCTACACCCTGCAAAAATGGACATGGGGATCCTACACGAAGAGAGCAATTCAAACACTTATGAAGCAGGTATGGACCAGACAGCACAGGGACGGACAAGAAGCTATGTGACTATTTCTGCCTACAGGAGTTTACTCACATGAAATAATCAAAACATAAGGAAAAACACCAAACAAAAAACAGCGGGTCACCCAAGAAGTAAAATTAAACTGAAAGAGAAACTGGAGAAGAAGATAGCATCTTTTTACATTCAGGCCTGCAGGAGGCTCTCTTAAAGGCAGAGAAACATATGGCAACGCACTCACCTGTAGCTGGTTTTCGGAAGCCTCTCAGGAGTGGGGAAGGATCCCGGGTGACCTCAGCCTGACCTCGAATAGCAGTGCTGCCCAAGGCCAGAGAGCTGCTACTGCTGCTAGAGGGGCTGCCGCTCTCACCATCGGCATGGCGGCTTGAGAACCCTGAGGGCACAGCATCCCACTGGTCAAAAGCATCACAAACTATACCTATCAGACAAGCTTAGTTCTCCCAACTCTCCCTGATATGCTCTGGCTCCCAGTCCTTGGCTAGCAGAGACTACCACCTCATGGCGTGGCATTGAAGTATCACTAAAGAACACCAAAACACAGCTTTCATGCCAAATTACAAAGCATTGGCAAAGTCATCATCAGATGTTCAGAGCTGACCCTGGAGGTGAGAGGAGGGTGTATGGAAGAACCCAACACAAAGCCCTCACCACAATAATAAATACACTGCCTTCCTGGGTTTTCATGGACTCAACAACTCTACTGCTATCATACTGCTAAGTCAAAAGCTGCTGACCCAGCCTGGTCTTCAGAACCCTAGGAAAAAGTACCACAACTATTAAGGCTACACATACCTGATGCAGATTCCACGTGGGCCCCGTTTACCTTCAGAGGAGTCAGGACAACACGAGGCAGCATGACCCCCGTCTTTTTCTTTTGTTTATTTGCCTGTGTTCCCAGGAGGGATTTAAAAGAAGAAAGGAGTCACCCACAGTGCCACTACCGCACTCTTTGGCTTTGTATTACTCATTCACTTTTGAATTCATGTGAAGGGTTAGTGATATGGGCCCAACAGCTAAAGGCACTTGCTGTACAAACCTGATGGCCTTTGTTCTATCCCAAAATCCAACAGGGAAGAAGAGAACTGACTCTCCAAAGTTGTCCTTTAATTTCCACAAACTGGTAAGTGAGAAACACACACTTTTTTTTTTTTTTTTTGAGACAGCCCTAGCTGTCCTGGAATGCTCTTGTAGACCAGATTTGCCTCGAACTCACAGAGATCCATCTGCTGCTGTCTCCCAAGTGCTGGGACTAAAGGTGTGCACCACCACCGGCTTTAAGCTTTACAGTAGGGTCTGGAGAGATGGCTTAGCAGTTAAGAACACTGGCTTCTCTTCCAGAGTATCAGGGTTTGATTCCCTGTACCCACATGGCAGCTATCAAGCATCTCCAAGTCCCAGTTCCAATGTATATGATTCCTTTTTAGGTCCTACTCCAGACCATCCATATATATATACATAAAACATAAATACACTCAAGCAAAACAATCAGATGCATAAAATAAAAAGAAATAAATCTTTAAAAAAAAGAGTTCATATGCACACAAACTTCCCAGGCAACATTAATACAGGTATAAGCCAATATCAATGCACCAAGCACACCCTTCAGCTGATTTACAAAAAAAAGAAAAAAAATTATATACCATTGTTCCCATTCTATAGATAAGGAACTTGCCACAACTGGAAATAATAGGGGGCTGAGAATAGAGCTCAGTGGTAGAGTGTTTACCTAGCTTGCACAAAGCCCTGAAGTCAATCCCCAGTACTGCAGAAGAAAAGTAAACCGCTGCCTCTGAAGTTCATGTTCTCATACTCTCAATGCACTGTAACATGTTCCTGCACATTTACAAACACGGTATAAGTACGAGCAGGATGAGATAACTATGGTGGCACATATCTGTAATCAAAGCCCTTAGGAGTACCTAGGAGACAGACAGGAGGATCAGGAGTTCAAGGCCATCATTCGCTACATAGCAAGTAAGACTAGCCTGAGCTATATGAGAGCTGAGGAAAACAAAAAAGGAGGAAGGAAAAACTTAATTACAGCACCATGGTGATAATGCACCCTTTAATCCTAACACTCAGGAGGCAGAGGGAGGTGGATCTCTGAATTTGAGGCCAACCTGGTCTACAGAGTGAGTTCCAGGACAGCCAGGGCTACACAGAGAAACTGTTTTGAAAACCCAAAATAACAACACCACCACCATCAACATAATTACCTAGATACTACTCTCAGGCCTAATATGCAGTTCCCTACAGCCTGCTTCTAAAAATGTTACCAGGAGTGGTGTATGGTAGTATCTATCTTTAATTCCAGCACTGGGAGGGCAGAGGCAAGCAGATTGCTCTGAGTTCAAGACCAGCCTGGTCTACATAGCCAATTCAAGGCTAGCCAGAACTACACAGTAAGACTCTGTTACAAAATGAAGTAAAATGCTGTAATAACCAATTTTCCTGTCTCCTTTCTTCAACCATATGTTCTGACATCTGCTGAAGATGAAAGAACCCTGTTATGTGTCTGCTCTCACCAACCCACTCTCTTATCCTGTCACCAATACGCCCCATTACCTGTGAGGAAGCCCTGTGGCTGTCCCTGGGATTGGAAAGGGGACGGCTCTGAGACTCTGTAGAACAGGATGCATTTGACGATGTTTCGTCCAGAGATACTGGAAGATAAGGAAACAACAGTTTAGTCCCTAGGAACCACCTGGTCTCCTCCCGTCTCTTGCTCCAGCACTTACCATCATTTTCACCACTCACAGTGCTGGTTTCATTAGACCCACAGCTTTCCACATCAGCCGAGTCCTCTGGTTCTTCTCCATCCACTGCAGTTACATTTCGAGACCACTGCACAGCATCCTTCTGTTAAAGTTAAAACTCAGGTGAACAAAACCTTTCAAATCCACAAGCACATCGCACATTCCTAAATATATTTCTTTGAGTCTCAAATCCAAGAAAACTCTTCTTACATAAGAGTTTTTGGGGTCCTTGACCTTTCAACCACTGTGTGTTCACTGAAGTCAGCTTGTTTCTGATAGTCTGGGCTCTGATTCTGTTTTCAAGAAGCTAAGAGGATTGATATACTCATTTCCTCTTGTCTCCCAGCATTTGCAATCATTACAGGATGCAGAGGGAAAAGGCCAGAAAAACCCAGACGTTTCTCCACAGGCTTAGATCAGTACCAGTGCCAATCCAATGCTGGATCCTGTGGGAGTTCAGACAATGGGTCACCTGAGATACAGAGGCCAAGAAGAGGGGCCAAGGTTTGGTCAAAGCTTCAAGGACATAGCTTAAGTTGTCTAAACTGTTTTTAAAGCTGTCTAATCTATTATGGGGTGGAAAGAGCTACTAGTGTGCACATGCAGGTCAGAGGACAGCTTTGTGGAATTGGTTCCCTCCTTCCACGTTTTACATGGGTTCTGGGGATTGAACTTAGGTCATCAAACTCAAATGGCAAGAACCGCAAGCCACTGAGCCATCTCACAAGCAGGCTCTTAAGTTGAGTTTTAAAGAAGCCAGCTACAGGCAGACGGGTGGGCCAAAGAAACATAGGGGAGTTCTAGATACTGGGAAGAGTAAATACGTCAAAATCAATACCTAGATTTCAGTAGGGATATGGAGAACTGTGTATACAAGAAGTGAAGCTAGAGGCAGCGAGAAGACTGATGTGGAACCGCTGTGGAAGAACTGACACTGTGGAGACTATTAACCTTTACATTATAAAAAGCTCAATAGGAGTTAGGAGGAAGGTGTGTGTGTGAATACGATCAAAACATGAAATTCTCATAGTACTAACAAAATGCTATTTTTAAAAGTTTATGAGCCAGGCAGTGGTGGTGCACGCCTTTAATCCCAGCACTCGGATCTCTGTGAGATTGAGGCCGGCCTGGTCTACAGAGCTAGTTTCAGGACAGGCTCCAAAAGCAACAGAGAGAAACCCTGTCTCAAAAACCCAAAAAGAAAAAAAAAAAAAGCTATGCATTTTATTTATGTCTATCTGCATACCAAAAGAGGGCATGAGGTGGCATGGGTCTACAATTACCTACTGTTGTGAGTTGCCATGTGGTTGCTGGGAATTGAATTCAGGACCTCTAGAAGAGAAGCCAGTGCTCTTAACCATTGAGCCGTATTTCTAGGCCCAGAATGTTCCTTTTTTTTAATCTTAAAAAAGAAAACAAAAGTTCACTGGCCAACCTAAACACTCCCAACAGTACTCACTGTATCAGCTCCAGCCCCCCCCCCCCCCAATTCACAAAGAGTTGGTGCTGCCATTCTATGGAGAGGGCAGTACTTCATGGCTTTAATTTTGATCTTCATGTAAACTAAAGATGTTTGTACCAACCTCCCAACTGCTGCAGATGGAACCCAGATCTCAAGAATGTTCGGCAAGCAGCACTCCACCACTGGCCAACACCCCAGCCTTGTTGGGCACTGTTTTTTAATGTCCTCATTAGTTATACCCTGTCTTCCTATTCAGAAGATCAACTTTGTAGAGAGCTTGTTAAATACCACAAACATCTTCAATGCATTTTTTTTGCCCTCACCTATTATTTATCTAAATATTATTTTATACAAATCCTCTATTATGATTTAATTTATTGGTGGGGGCACATACATGTGGGGTTAAGGACAACTTTCAGGATCAGCTCTCTCCTTCCACGTGTAGGTTCTGGGATCAAACTCAGGCCATCATGTTTAGCAATACAAGCCTTTGATCAGGCTCCATAGATGCTTAAACATTTTAAGCATCAACTAAGGTAGAAAGATTGCAGGTTCAAAGCCTGTCTGGGTTACATAGCCAACTCCAAGTCAGGCAATGAGATCCTGCCAATAAATAACTGTAGTAAAACCAACTGGAAAAAAAAAAAAGGAAAAAAAGAACCATCAGCAATAACCATAAAATATGCTTCCACAAGTGAAATATTTAAAAAAAGATAAGCAAAGTCTGGGGAGATTGTGCAGCAGTCAAGAGCATGTACACTGTTCTTCCGGAGACCCAAGTTCAATTCTCAGCACAACTGCCTGATTCTCCATGACACCTGTGGCCTCTGTGGGCACCTGGACATATTTAAGAAAATGAAAATCTTAGGAAGGATTTCCTTTGTTCATGAATCTGATAAACCTTTGTTCAGCAAGAAGCAAGTACTCTCAGAAGGCTAATTCAAGGTTGCTTACTACAAGGAATTAATCTCTAAGAAATGTAAAGACCCTTAAACAGTACATCTGAACCTAGTGTGATGTCAGTCTTACTGCAGCCGGGGTTTGTACTGATGTTCATGTACCATGTTGCCACCACCAAGGCCATGGGGATGCCTGGGGTCTGGGCTGTCACCTGTCGCCATTTTGGTGTCTGAGGGTCATGCTGCAGCCAGGGTCATACAGAACTGAATGCCTGCACTACCATAGATGCCATGTCTGGGCCCATGGCCCTACTGTAGCCAGGGTCTGTATTGATGTCTGTGGCTCTTGATACCACTGAAGGCCATGACAATGCCAGGGGACTGGGCTGCCACCTGGGGCCATGCCAAACTGCATGGCTTGTGCCCTGGTGACATCAAATGCCACATGGAAACCTGGAGGTCTAGGCCATAACCTGTAGTCTTGCTGACACTGGAGGGCCATGCTGCCACTGAAGCCACACCAACCTGGGGCCACAGTGCTGTCTTGGCCAGGGTCTGTGCTGATATCGTAGCTACTGATAATGTCGAAGCTGTGCCAATGCTGGGGTCTGGGCCACCACCTGGGACCGTGCCAATCTGAGAGGCCTGTGCTTCCACTTGGGGCCATGGTGACATCTGAACCCAGATGACCGGTGAAGACATCTGTGTCCAAGGTCCTACCACAACCAGAATCTGTGATCCTAAAACAATCAGGTTCCAAGGCCTGTGATGTCACATGTCTAGGTTGCATCCTGTGGCATGTTGGTATCTGAGGACCTTGTCGCTGCCACATTGGGCCATGGTGTCGTCCAGACACAGGCTGCTGCCTAGGGCCATGTCTGAGTCCGTGACCCAGCAGCAGCAAGGCTCTGAATTGATATCCCTGGCTCCTATTACCAAAAAGGGCTGTGTGGATGCCTGAGGTCTGGACAGCCACCAGAGAGCATGTTGGTGTCTGAGGGCTGCCTTGCTGCCTCCAGGGCCATGGTAACACCCAGGTCTAAGCTTCTGCCCAGGGCATGTCTGGGTCTGTAATCCTGAGGTAGCTAGGGTGTGATGATGCCCACGGTCCGTGTTGCCACAGGTATTATAGGAGCCATGCCTGTTTAAATCTGAGGACCACACTGAGCTGGCCCCACCCCTCACTAGCCCTGCCCCTAGCTGGACATTGCAAATGTAGAGCCTCACCCAACCCTTGGCACTTTTGGATAGATGGCCCTTACCAGGAGGAGTGTGGGAGAGCTGGTCGGTCCCAGTGGGCTATTCTCAAGGTACTAATGGATTTTAAGGAACCTCAACATAGTTACTGATTTGCAATATGCATAAGCAGTTGCTTTGCATATTGAAACCACTGAATTTATACCAGATGATACAAAAATTGACCTTATTATTTATTCAGTTACAAGAAATAATCAGGAAGAGGAATCACTCCATATACATAACACATATCTGATCCTATATTGGTATGCCAGGTTCTCTAGCACAAGCTAATGCAGAAATTGATCAATTATCAATTGGAAATGTGAAGGTCTCAGAATTTCATTAAAAATATCATGTCAATAGCAAAAGTTTAAAAAAAGGCTTTTCCATCATGTAGCAAAAAGCCAAGGAAATTATAAGGTAATGTCCTACTTGTTCTTTATATAACCAAACACCATTACCTGCAGGAAGTAACCAAAAGGGTATTCAAAGGAATGAAATCTGGCAGATGGATGCGTTCCACTTTGTAGAATATGGAAAACTAAAATATTTTATAACACATCATTGATACCTAATCAGGTTTTAAATAGGCAACTGCTTTGAGTTTGGAAAAGGTTAATTTGGTAATCACATTTGCTAGCTGTTAGGGCCAATCATGGGTATATCTGTACAAATAAAGACAGAATGCTCCAGAATATGTCTCTAAGAAAGTTAAAGTTTTTTGCTTATTATAATTTAAGGCATATTACAGGTATACCACACAATAAATACTACAGGGCAGGCAGTTAGAGAAAGATCATTATCGAACTCTAAGGGATATGTCAAACAGACAGAAAAGAAAGATAAATACCCCCAGAAATAGATTGTATAATGCTTCAATAACTTTGAATTTACTAAATGCTAATGAGAAAGGAACAACAGCTGCAGAGAGACACTGGATAGTAAGACAAACTATGGAATTAAATCAGCCAGTACACTTTAAAGATGTGTTGATCTCAGAATGGAAACCAGGACATGTTTTATTACACTGGGAAAATTATTTTGCTTTTGTTTCCACAGAAGAAAAGCTATGGATACCATCAAAATTGGTAAGAGATTAGATTTGAACAAGAAACACCCCTTGATTAGAAGACCAAGTTAACCAAACAATATGGCCCTTCAATCTAAACTGACTTCAAAACTAACAAATGCTTTTCATTTGATCAGATACAACTTGCCAAAGGGGATCCTCCCCAAAATTAGGAATGGGGAAGGGTTTTTGTTTTTGTCTTTTCAGGAGAATAAAGGCATCCAACTAATGAATCTGAAGGTCACTGAAGAAAAAAGGACAAACCATCCAAAAGAAAGTCCCAAGAAAAAAGAATAAATTGGTCTATGGGTATTATCACATTTCCAACAGGATAAAATTTCATAATTATTCCCAATGTTTGTTCTGCTGTAATGCAAATGGTCTTTTTGTAGTCCCAGTCCAATTAAAAATTAAAGCCGGCTTTGGAGTTGGAGTGTGGCTCTCTCCTTCTCTAAACGCAAGCATGCTTCTTAGAGTAAAATTTATAATCTCTGTCTCATGTCAGAAGAGCTACCTGATATGGGACAGAAGAAAAAAATTAAAGAACAATTTTATTGCCACTAATCTCATAATCTTTTGGTTCTAAGTTTCTGAAGCTTTTCCTTAACCTGAGATCTGCTGCACATGACATTTAAAATGTTTATGTTTTCTGCAGTGAACCATGAACCAAAACCATGCCTAATAGTGACATCTGAAGTCTCCAAAAGGAGAATGGGGCCCCACAACGATGATTCCACCAGGACTATATTAACATATCTAAACTGAAAAACACCATCTAAAGATCGGTTTTGGACTATAAACTGCTCCAGACATTTTGAGGTGGCTAGCTGAGATGATCCAGCCTTATAGACTACTCTAGCCAGGACTTGAGTCAAGCCCTGTTCTTTCCCATTACGTAGAATGGATTGGACAACAAATGATACAGCTACCTCTCCCAGGACTTGACAATTAACCCAAATTTTTCTTTTCTGGGTCCCCTAAAAATGTCATTGCCCCCAGACAGGAGGAAGTAAATTTAAGAATACGATACCCAATTCCCAAAGGTAGGACAGGTGGCTTTTGGTTGTTCAATGGGTTATGGATATGTCATTGTTCAGGGGGGTGGTAGTTACAAGTTGTTACTGGTTATAGTCAGGAAGAAAAGTTGAACAAAGAGATTAGATTCAGAGTTCTTGTTTTGAAAAAAGAAAAGAAGCAAAGGAGGCGGGGAGGATATAGGTATGATAGGCTATAAGGGTAGATACTGAATCTACTTTGAAAAGAAATAAGGGAAGATATAAAAATAAGATTAAAAGGTAGATTATTGAAACTACTTTTAAACCAAACACTTCAGAGATCTATAGAATATGGCATTTAAAATGTTTTAATAACATAGGTTCTTTTCTTTTTTATGACAATGAGACATATGTCTGCACCTGGCAGCACCAATCTACTTCAGAGAAGATGAGGGGCATTGAAGTAATTCCACATGCAGTTTATTTTCTTTGTGGCAAAGGTGAGCCACTGGGTAAGAAAGTGCTCTTGTCTCAACTGCTGACAGTATGAAGTACAAACTAGACAAGCAGAACACAAAAGAACTTTGCCAAGATAAGGTAGGAGAGCCCTTCAGAATATCCTACTTCACAGAAAAGTCTGTTAGATATGCTAGGCCTATAGACCGAAGATGGATGCCCCAAAGTTGCAGAGGAACCTTGGGTGACTTTCCAGGCAGTCAGCTGTTTATCATTTCTATCTATCTATCTATCTATCTATCTATCTATCTATCTATCTATCATGTATTAGTGTTCTGGGCACCAGATTTCATTATAGATGTGTGTGAGCCACCATGTGGTTGCTGAGAATTGAACTCAGGACCTCCGGAACAGCAGTCAGTTCTCTTAACCTCTGAGCCATCTCTCCAGCCCTGTTTGTCATTTCTCACATGTTTTTGGAAGTTGCTTGCTTGCACTTCTTGCTTACTCAGATAGTATTATTGACTTCTAGAGTCTCTGATGGAGTTGAAAACTTTATAGTTACAGATTTCCTTGTTAACAGATTCAGAAAAGAAATTCACTAAAAAAATGTTAAAGTATATAAGGTTGAGAGACATTAACAGTTTTGGTAACGAAAGTTAGAATAGGAAGTGAATTAGGTACAACTTTTGGACTCACCAAGATAGGATAGATATGGAATATTTTCTCTGAATCTGTCAACTGTTAATGAGCTAAACATTGTTGGTGTGTTTATTGCCTGTATGTGTGTGTGTGTGTGTGTATATATATATATATTTACTGTACTTATTGTATAATTTTTCTTATATCAGTTATAACTTTTAAAATTTTTAGACAAAAAGGGAAATGTGGTGATGTCTTGTTTGTACAAATAAATGCTACCTGAAGATCAGAGGGTGGAGTTAGTCACTAACTAACCATAGAGGGCTGGAGGTCTGTACAGACATACAGGAAATAATACGGTTGGGAGGAGCAAGGAAGTAAGGAGGTAGGAGGAAACAGGACTCTTTTTCCACTGAGAAGTTGAGAGGTAAGGTGTTCGGTGGTTTTCCTCCTTCATCTCTCTGATCTCTCAGCATTTTCCCAAATATCTGACTCAGGGTTTTAATTATTAAGACCTATTAGAACTCCTGCTACACTAAGAGCCAGAGAAAGAGAGTTTGTTGTTAAGACTGTGTCTTCTTAGAAGTCAGAAGCTAGCCGGGCGGTGGTGGCGCACGCCTTTAATCCCAGCACTCGGAAGGCAGAGGCAGGCGGATCTCAGTGAGTTCGAGGCCAGCCTGGTCTACAAGAGCTAGTTCCAGGACAGGAACCAAAAGCTACGGAGAAACCCTGTCTTGAAAAAAAACCAAAAAAAAAAAAAAGAAGTCAGAAGCTACAGCATGAAGTCTCATCGAACTGACAGCCCAAACATGACTTCAACAAACACAACACTAAGAGACTAGCTAAAAGGGAGAGGGAAAGCTCAGCAGGTCTCAACCCTAGACAAATGACATCAGGCCACCAAGGAACAGTCTTCCCCAGGAAAGAGCACATTCAATGGTTACCAAATGGTTAGTTCTGAAAACATATATGCAGACTGAGCAGATTTGTATTTATTTGGGAATACACACACACACACACACACACACGAAAAAAGAAGGCCATGAATTTGAAAGAGAGCGGGGGGGGGGGGGGCACATAGGATTTGGAGGGAGAAAAGAGGATGGGGAAAATGATGTAAGTATACTCTCAAAACATTTTTTAAAAAAGTTGCCCAGCAGAGAGCTGCTTCTTTTAAATAAAACTCCAGTGATTAAATGAGTAGTTGCTAGGGGCTGAAGGGAGGGGGATAGTAAATGACACCACTAAAGGGTTTGTTTCTTTGGGGTGTGTGTGTGATAAAAAATGTTCTAGAATTGCAGCATGGTTGGTAATTGTTGTATAACTTTCTGAGTATACTAAAAAGTTACCAAATAGGTCACTTTATAGGGAAAAATGATATGATCTGTGAACTATGCCCCAGTAAACTTTGGCCTAAAACATATTAAAGAAAATTTCATGTGTGCTTAAAAGTTCCTTTTTTACTTTATTTTAGATTTATTTCATTCTATGCATGAGTGTTTTGCCTGCACAGTTGCTTGCAGACCACAGAGTTCAGAAGAGAGCATAGGATCCCCTGGTACTGGAGTTGCAGACAGTTATGACTGCTTTGTCACCAATACACATAAGATAAAAATAAATGGTTCCTTAATTTTTAGGTATTATTTATTTTTATTTCATGTGCACTGGTGTTTTGCCTGCATGTACATCTTTGTAAGTGTGTTAGATTCCTTAGGACTAGAGTTGCAGAGAGTCGTGAGCTGCCAGGTGCCGGGACTCAAACTCAGGTCCTCAGCACATGGAACAAATGCTCTTAACCACTGACATATCTTACCAACCCCGAAACTTCATTATTTGACTTTAAAGAATTTTTATTTCACTTAATGTGTCTGGGTATTTTGTTTGTACATATGTCCGTGCCTATGGAGATCAAGAGGGCATCAGATTCCCTGGGGTTAGAGTTACAGCTAAATTTGAAACTCATTTCAACATTACAGCTGTCCAAGAAGTAAAGGAAGTGGTATTATGTTTAAAGTGAACACACTCTTGTAATAGAGTTTAAAGAGATAAATTGTGTGAATTCTCATTAGTGACCAAAAAATAGAAACCTTCTAGACTCTGAAACATCTAGACTCATCTGAAGTCTAGATGTACTTTCAAATGCATAATTTCTTGACTTTAGAATGGCAACAATAGTATTATTAGCACCATATTAGCACCACCTATAACATAATCAAACACATTTTAGATTTTTTTTTTAATTTTTTTTTTTTTTTTTATTTTTCGAGACAGGGTTTCTCTGTAGCTTTTGGTTCCTGTCCTGGAACTAGCTCTTGTAGACCAGGCTGGCCTCGAACTCACAGAGATCCGCCTGCCTCTGCCTCCCGAGTGCTGGGATTAAAGGCGTGCGCCACCACCGCCCGGCTACATTTTAGAATTTTTAAGTAAAATAAACATCTTAAGAGGAGGGCCCAGAAGATGGCTCAGCATTTTCTGTCAAGCCTAATGATATAAGTTTAACTTCCAGGATGCTGAAACTGGCAGATAGACACCCAATTCTCAATAAAATATGGCAGCTAAGGACTGTCTGCAACTCTAGTCCCAAGAAATCTGACACACAAAGACATAAATGCAAAGACCAACGCACATGAAATAATAAAAATTAAGGAACCATTATTTTTTATCTTATGTGTTTTGATACCATGTATATCAAGTATTTGCAGTGTCCTCAAAGGCCAGAAGAGGGCATCAGATCCCCTGGAACTGGAATTATAAGGGGTTGTGAGCTGTCAAGTAGATGCTGGAAATCCAACTTGAATCCTCTTCTAGAGCAGCCAGTCCTCTTTATTGCTGAGCCCCTCCCTCATATATCCTGAAAAGACTTAATAATTTGTACTGGAAATAAAATGAAGTCAAGACTGATATGATATACTATTAAACAACAGTTAAGGAGTAAAAACACATTTACAGTAATAAAATAGTACACATTTTTTTCATGGCAACATAAAGGAAGAAACCTGGCTGACAGGGCAGGTGGAAGGAATAGAGGTGTGGAAGTCAAGGTCATGCCCCATCATCTCTGCAGGAAGGTTTTAACTCCTATGTTTAAACACAGCAACCAAATACATACCTCTTTTCATCGCTTGCAGCATCAAAAGAATGGATGCAAAAGAATAATAAAGGTACAAGTGTACAAAGAGAAGGGGAGGTAGAAGACAGTAAAGAGTATGAATATAATCTAGAAGGCAGCTGGGAAAGAAGGTAAATGACTCAGCAGGGAAGAAAAGTCAAAATCTAATGTTACAGAGGAAAGGTCACTAAGAATAAGACAGACGAAGTACAAAAATCCAAGGGCACAGGGATGGGGAAGTATGAACCACTGCAGACAGAAGTGAAACATGGGGCTGCCAAGAGGAGAACTTGCTATTATTCTGGACAAGCAGATTCCTCAGGTCACCTCCCTGTCATTAAAGCACTACTCTCACAGCCCTGCAAGAACTACAGCATTTATGTGTGGTGCTATTTTGTTTGTGCTGTAACAGATAAAGCTTATCTGAAGATCTGAGTACAGAGCTAGCCAGGCAGTGGTGACACACACCTTTAATCCCAGCACTCCAGACAGAGGCAGACAGATCTCTGTGAGTTCAAGACCACCCTGGGCTATGAGAGACTGAATCAGTCTAAAGGAGAAACAGTGTCAGGGGTGGTAGCTGCCACCTTTAACCCCAGCACTTGGGAACATGTCTTTAATCCCAACACTAGGGAGGTGAAGGCAAGATCAGATCTAAGAATTCCTACAGACAGGATTGCGCATTCGGTCTGAGGATTTTGGCAGAGGTAAAAACTAGTGGCTGGCTGCTCTGTTTCTCTGATCTTTCAACATTTACCCCTTATCTGTTTTTTTTTTAATTATTAAGACCAATTAGAATTTGTGCTGTATTTATGTTCTAGTTAGGCTGAATCCAAGAAATTCTGAAAGGCAAGAAAATAAAAAGGCACAGAGCACGGGAGATGGAGAGTGATATGCTCCACTCTAAATAAGAACAAAGACAATATACAAAATAGCTATGTTTCCTGAGGAGCTTCCCAAGATCCCCCAAATCACCTCACCTGCTCTTTAGCTGACTGGCAAGCATTCAAAGGACTGCCAGGTCTAGTGGCCTAACCCCGTATTCCCAGCTAATATGGAAACTGAAGCAAAAGGGTTCTGAGGCTCAAGGTTCAATGTGCAGTACCAGAAACAGAGGGAGAGGAAGAGAAACAGCAAAACAGGTACCAAAATGTTCCTCCTCTTGAAAAGTAAACTTAACACACCTTCAAGCAGATAACTGAGGAGCCCCCCAAACTATGTGGGTTTCCATCTCTCTATCCTGGCCATTTGGAGCTAACAGCAGAGAACCCGACAGTTCTCTCAATATGAAGGACTCACCAAGGACTGGCAGATGTTTAGGCACAGCTGATAGATGAAAGATGTCCAAAATTAAACAAACAAAAGTAGATACTGAAAGGAAGAAGATAAATGTAAACAATCTCTAAGAGCCCCAACAAGCACAGGGTGCTTTTTAAAAACTCATAAAGAAGCATAAGCAATCACACCCTGTTGGGATCTAAAGTAGGTTATCAGAAACAGCATATTATCTCTCAGAGAAATCACTAAAAAGATGATGCAGTGATTTGAAGTACTTAATCTTGGAAGGACCCGGGGTTCATCCCAGTATCCACATGGCACTTCACAACTGTACCTAACTCCAGGTTTAGGATGCACACGATACATAGACACACATGTGAGCAAAACGCTCATTCACATAAAACGAGCAAATCTAAAAACATGAAGATAAAATAATTGACTAAACCGGCGTTGGTTAAGGCAATCATATATTAAATAGAAGGCCAAGAAAGAAAGGACAAAGAAATTGTACTCAAGGGTCAGTAAGATGGCTTAGTATGTAAAGACTGCTGCCAAGCCTGACAACCTGAGTTTAATTTCTGGGACCACCACAAGCTGTCATCTGACCTACATGCACATGCATGTACATAATAGACACAAAAAATAAAGCAAAACAAAAACCCAAAATTGTACAAGTGAAAAGACCCAAGTTTCAAGGTTTTATAATTATGACAAGAGGCTCATTCTAATGAATAAAAGATCCATCTTGTATCATTTTACGCAATTTCAAAATACAGAGAACACATCAACCATACAAAAGCAGTTCTGGAGAATGAAGTAAGTAAAATCAGATGGCTCAGAGGCTAAGTGCATACTGTTCTTGCAGAAGACCAGAGTTCTGCTCCTAGAATTCAAGCAAGGTGGCTTACAACTGTCCTAACTTCATCTCCAGGGGATCAAATGCTTTTGGTTTCTGCTAGTATGCACACTCATGTACACAGATCCATAATTAAAAATAAAATTCTTCTTTTTATTAAAAAAAAAAAGCCTGACAGTGGTGCACAACTTTAATCCAGCACTTAGAAGGCACAGAGGCAGGCAGATTTCTGGGAGTTTGAGGTCAGCCTGGTCTACAAAGTGAATTCCCTGACAGTCAGTGCTGCACAAGAAACCCTACCTCAAAACAAAGAAATGAATAAAAATAAAGGTAAAATCTTAAGCCTTGGTCCCAAACTATTATATGGAAAAAGTGTGATATCTCAACTTACTTTCCACACACCAGTTTCTCAAAGGGTGACTCTACTCAAATATGCTCTGCATAAATGAACTGCAGAGTGTGCAGCCAATTACAACAAACTGCGTCTCATGAGATCTAGGAGGCAAGAAGAAAAGTGAAGAGAATTTCCAAGATATAGATAAAGGAAACCCTGGCTGCTCTCCTAGAGGACCCAGATTTGATTCCCAGCACCCATATGGCAGCTCACAACTGTCTTTAACTCCAGTTCCAGGTGATATGATGACCTCTTTAGGTATCCACAGGCACCAGGCATATAAAGCAATACAAGTATATGCAGACAAAACATCCATACACATAAAATAAAATAATAAAAGTCTAATACCTGGGTCAGACCAAATCCACAGTCTAGGCACAAAGGGATGGCTGCCTATTCCTACAAAAGCTACATATCGGAAACAAGGGGAATGACAGAAAGAGGAAGAGGAGAAAGCCAGTATGACAGCTATATCCAAAGAAATTTACAGGTGCTGGGAACACTGGGCTTCAGTTCTTCTCTATAACCTATTTTATTTTTTTTATTCCCCATCTTTGATACAATATTTTTAAGTAGAAGAACATTAGCTCATTACAAGAGTCAAAGCCATAACCAAGGCTATATTTACAAGTGTCTCTGGTCCTTTTCCTCTTTCACCATCTCACTCCAGCTCTTCATTCTGACCCATCCCCTCTCAGGCAGCCTATCATACTGCTTTCTTTTCCTTGTACTTCTTTGTGCATAAATAATATACCCATCTACTTTATCTTCCCTTTATTCTTAGAGACACACTCCCCAAAATGCCTACCACAGATGATGTTCTGTTCTTTGCTTTTAAAAAATAAGCTACCCTAGAAATTATATAATGATTTCATCAGCAGAGCCTAATTTTCTTCTCGGTTGCATAATATTCCACGGTGCAAATAATCACATTTCTGTAACTACTCCCCATATAATGCCATTTAAATGACCATTAATGTTTTGCAAGTAGAAACACTACTGCTCTTACCCAGCTCAGTGGATAAGAGCACTTGTGTGAGCATGGGGACCTGAGTTCAAACCCCACATATGCATCTGTAACCCAGGCACTGGGAGAGGGGCAGAGAATGAATTGCTGGAGTTTGCTGGCCTCCAGTCTATCTCCCAGCTCAGTTAAGCAGAAACTAAGAGACCATCCAACTTCTTCCTGAGAGTCACAGACTAACCATAATCTCAGTCAAACTCTCTTGTGGCACAATATAACTCAGAGTATATGAGTGTATTATAAATTACAATTCCACAAAAAAAGATAAATCAATTTTTAAATTAAGAACACTTATTTTCTTATCTAAACTGGTCTCACTTCTACTAGGTGACATAGAGCAAGGGTGTGTGTGAATGTGACATCATGCAGAAGTCAAGAGCCCAAGAATGAGGAAATGCTTAAACAAGTGTCTCAAGGCAATCACTTACACTGGAGGTCAGAACTTGAACAGGTGAGGTGACCTCCGATGGGAGAAGAGGGGTACCCGAGACAAGAGGGCTAAAGAGGACACTGAAAGATGGTGGGCAGTTATAGTAATAGGAATAGTTACAGAAGATGGGGAGACTAAACAATAAACATACTCATGGTTTGCTCCTTTCTCTTACATCATGTATGTGTATATGCACACAAGTGGACATAACAGTTGTTATCCGCTGTTTAATTTCCCTCTCCCTCCCTTCAGCCAACCCTGACCCCACGAAACATGTAGAAATCATTGGACATTTGGTAGTTCTCTCATTCTGCCTCTATGAGGGTTCCAGAAATAGATCAAATCATCAGGTTTGTGTATCCTATGTACAGCAAATGCTATCTCACTGGCACCTTTTATTTATTTTTTTTGGTGAGGGGGTGACTGGCTCTCTCACCAAATCTGGCTAGGCTGGCTAGGCAGGTGGGCAGCAAGCTCCAAGGACTCACCAGTCTCAGCCTCCTTGTGCTGAAATTATAAGTAGGCACTGCCACACCCAGCTTTTTATGTGGGTTAAGTTTCTTAATTTTTTATGACTATCATAACATTACAATATTTACAGGCAATGTATCAAATGTAATGAAAGAAAAAGAATGTTGCAAACAGTTTTTAAAACCCCCTCAGGAATGTACGTATAATTGGTATTATACTGCATTAATCAACTGCTGCATTTTTTTTGCAAGTTATGATTATAACAGTTCTCAAAAAGAGGCTTGGCCACACATGGAAGTGCCACAATGCCTTTAACCACATCAGCATTATTTTCTAGAAACCAGATAGATCTTAGCTTGCCATGAGTTCAAGACTGCCAATTTCAAAGACACCATGAAGAAGAAGGGTCTGTCAGCCCTCACCTTTGTGCTTGTTTTCTAAATCTAGAGAACTGCTAGTAAGAAGATTAGACAGGTGGTGGTGGCGCACGCCTTTAATCACAGCACTCAGGAGGCAGAGGCAAACGATCTTTGTAAATTCAATGACAGCCTCCAACACAGCAAGTTCTAGAACAGCCAGAGCTATACAGAGAAACCATGTCTCAAAGAGAAAAAAAAAAAAAAAAACACCCTCTCCAAAAAAAAAAAATACCAGATACCCTGTAGTATTCCATCTTCCATGTTTTTCTGTAAATCAGTTAATATGAGATAGATTATAAGAATGGTTATGTCAATAATTTTCCACTTTAATATGACTTTGCAACTCCTGTCAGTAAGAGAAATAGCTTGCTGCTCCTAGGAGCTGTGACCAACTGACTGATCTCTCTCCACTCCCTCACCTCCACAGAGAGAACTAAACCACCAAACATGGGGAACCAAAACAGTCCTTGGCTATAAACTATGCTGTGTAACACAGAAGCTTAAGAAGCACTTACACAGTGGGGCTTGCCCTCTGGCTGCTGCTCCTGGGAACCTCTTGTTCCTCATGCAGTAGACTCCCAGTATCAAGAGGGTCAGCCTAGACTATCTGCTATTTGTTTCATTTTGCTGCATGGCACCATTACCACAGGCTCAGTGACCTAAACAACATACATTTATTACCTTAGATTTCTAGAAGGTGAGAATTTTGGGCACAGGCATGGCTGGACCTACTGCCATGGGGCTCACTGAGTTTGAGTCAGGGTGTCAGCTGGGCTCATTTCCTTTCTGGAGCTCAGGGCCTCTTGTAAATGTCCAGAATTACTGAAGAAATGATGTGGGAAGGTCATATGTCAATCTGTTGATTTCATTGGTTAATAAAGAAACTGCCTTGGCCCATTTGATAGGCCAGCACTTAGCTGGGTGGAGTAAACAGAACAGAATGCTGGGAGGAAGTGAGGCAATCATGCCTCTCCTCTCTGGTCAGACATGATGAAGCTCCAGCCCAAGATAAACGTACACTAGAATCCTTTCCAGTAAGCCATCACTTTGTGGTGTTACACAGATTACTAAATATGGGTTAAGCAAGATATGAGAGTTAGCCAAGAAGAGGCTAGATATAATGGGCCAGGCAGTGTTTAAAAGAATACAGTTTGTGTGTTGTTATTTTGGGGCATAAGCTAGCCAGGTGGCCAGGAGCTGGGTGGCAGGAATGCAGCCCGCAGCTCCTTCTACATAGAAAACTTTCTATTACAGGACTAAGGCTCTCAGCATGAACTTGGTATTCTGCTCCCAGTGTTGAAGTTCTTGCCACTTGGCCACACTTGTTCATATATTTTCCATATCTGAACATAAGACCCACATCTAACTGACTTAGGTCTACCCAAAGAATAACATCTTTGGGTTAAAGTCAACAAAATCTAAAAAAAAAAAAAAATCTAAAAAAGGGTTATCAGAGATCATCTGAGAGATGTTTCTGACACATCTAGCCTCCAGCTAATCTAAGTCTGTGCTGACAGGGATCCAGACCAAGCAACAGGTTGTTCTAAAGCATCAAGTTGTGGAATGGCTTGCTGCATACCTAATACTAAGAATAAAGTCTGGTGGCTTGTGCCTGTAGTCCCATCACTAGAGAAGCTGTAGCAGGAAGATACCCAAATTTCTCTGTGGCCTCCACAAGCACACAAGTGTACCTGCACACTTTTGGGCAAACACACAACATAGAATGTGAATGGGTTAAAAAAATATATATATCAGTAGAACATCCCAAAACAGAAGGGAAAATTGAAAACAAAGTTACAGGAGACCAAGAAATTATAGGACAATTCCAAGCTATCAATATATATGTAATTTCTTTAAATAGAGCAGAAGTAGAGAAACAGAAGAAAATTATCTCAAGAAATAATGACTGAGGCCAGGGTGGTGGCGCACGCCTTTAATCCCAGCACTTGGGAGGCAGAGGCAGGTGGATCTCTGTGAGTTCAAGACCAGCCTGGTCTACAAGAGCTAGTTCCAGGACAGGCTCCAAAACCACAGAGAAACCCTGTCTCGAAAAACCAAAAAAAAAAAAAAAAAAAAAAGAAAAGAAAGAAAGAAAGAAAGAAATAATGACTGAATATTTATCAAGTGCAATCCAAGGAGGTAAACAAAATCTAGCACAAGAAACTGGAAGCAAACTACACTAAACTGCACCACAATCAGAATGTAAAAATGCAGTTTAAGGAAATCTTGTGGGGTGGGTGGGGTGACATAGTTAAGCCTCCATAAAATGGCATTTGCCACCATGCAAAACGTTAACAGTCTGAGCTCCATCCTGGAACTCACACAAGGGAGAAAACCAAACCTCTCGAGCTGTCTCTAACCTACACAAATGCAAGTGGAATGCAAGTGTCAGTCACACATACATTTTAAAATTTTGTTATTTTATGTGTATGAGTGTTTTATCTACATGTATGTCTTTGCCCTATGTGTGGAGGTACAGGCAGAAGGACCAGAAACCCAACGTCATCTTCAGTTACAAAGTGAATTCCAGGACAGCTTGGTTACAGGAGAGTCTATCTCATAATTAAACAAACAAGCAAATAAATTAAATAGATAAAGCTAGATAGATATATGGCTCAGTCCAAGATCAGATCGCTCTACTAGTGCATTTTTTCCAAACACTGAAGGAGGAAATACTTTCCAGTTCTTCAATAAGAATAGTATGGTATTAATTACCCTTATCTGAAAAATCAGACAAATACATCCGAAGATCTATAGACCAATATATGTCATAAGATGGACACAGAAATTGTTCAGATTTTGGCAACCTCAAATCCAATAATATAAAAAAGGAAAAGAGATCACCATCAAGTGAATTCTGTCATAGAAAAATGAGGTTGACATTCAGACAAATTTTTTTTTTTTTTTTTTTTTTGGTTTTTCGAGGCAGGGTTTCTATGTGGTTTTGGAGCCTGTCCTGGAACTAGCTCTTGTAGACCAGGCTGGTCTCGAACTCACAGAGATCCGCCTGCCTCTGCCTCCCAAGTGCTGGGATTAAAGGCGTGCGCCACCACAGCCCGGCTCAGACAAATTTTTAAAAACCATCATGTATCTCAGGAAATGCAGAAGCATACATTTAAAAAATTTCAGCATTCAGTCTTAGCAAGAGCTGAGTGTTAACTGGTTAATGTGGGTAAATGGGCTGTTTTGTACCATTTAATATATAGATGCAACTTTTCTGTAAGTTTAGAATTATTTCTAAATTAAAAGTCTTTTTAAAAAGTGACAATAGCCGGGCGGTGGTGGCGCACGCCTTTAATCCCAGCACTTGGGAGGCAGAGGTACGCGGATCTCTGTGAGTTCGAGACCAGCCTGCCTGGTTTATAGAGCTAGTTCCAGGACAGGCTCCAAAAACCACAGAGAAACCCTGTCTGGAAAACCAAAAAAAAAAAAAAAGATGCTAGACTTTGCCGGGCGATGGTGGCGCACGCCTTTAATCCCAGCACTAGGGAGGCAGAGGCAGGCGGATCTCTGTGAGTTCGAGACCAGCCTGGTCTACAGAGCTAGTTCCAGGACAGGCTCCAAAGCCACAGAGAAACCCTGTCTCGAAAAACCAAAAAAAAAAAAAAAAAGTGACAATACATGGAAAGCTGAGTTCAATTCTGGTAACACCTCAGTTAATTGTTAGCTACAATATTCACCACTTTATAGACAGAGGTTCAGAGACAAGTAATTCATGTAAAGACTCATTCTGTCAGTTTTCCCTTTTCTTTTCTTCCTGAGACGGGATTTCTTTGTGTAGCCTTGGTTGTTCCTGAAACTAGCTCTGTAGAGCAGGTTATCCTCAAATTCAGAGATCCACCTGCCTCTGCCTTCCTTCTGGGATTAAAGGTGTGCACCACCACGTCATTCTATCAATTTTTGATTAAACCAAGTCTCTAAAGCCACTGTGGACGTAACTTTACAACAGTCCCATTTAAAACAGAACCAAAATGGCAAAGACTTCTGGGTCTCTTCCAAGTGTTGTCTAAAGAAAATTACCCACCCCACCCCTGACAAAAAACACACAAAGGACAGGCACTTTTTCAATAGGGTGATGGCTACCAAGCCTGAGGACCCAAGTTCAACTCTGAGTCCCACAGGATAGAAGGAAAAAACTGATTTCCATAAACTTTCCTGAATACCATATGTGGTACATACCAAGAAGTAAACAGGTACAACTTTTTTAAAAGTCATAAACAGTATGATTTGTAAAATTTTCACCAAAATTTTATGGTGAAGAAAGTGGGCACAGTAATCAGCATTCAGGAGTCTGAAACAAAGGGACCATGAGTTAATCGCCTTAGCAAGACCAAAAGAGAAAAAAAAGGGAGGGGGTTAATACAATGATACCTTAGTTTGAACAAAGTAGACAGAGCAGACAGGCACATATAAAAGAACTATTAGAAACAGATTCTGATCTGGAATTTATCACTCCGATATTGTCATGGAAACACTAGAAAGTCAGAATTTGCTACACTCCATAGTTTAGAATTTAAGGCTCCCTCTAACTACAGTGTTAAAGGGTTGGTTCCTAGTGTTGGTGCTCTTTGAGGGAAACAACAACAGGTTCTAGTAAGAGATTTGAGACCACTGCAGGCACGCATTGAAAAGAGACTATGGAAGCCACATTGTATTTCTTTTATATCTAAGATATGAGCCAAGTGGCTTTGCTGTCAAAATGCAAAGATGTGCCTCATCATTGGCCCAAAGAATGGGGCTAACCAATACTGGCCAATCCGAGTACTAAGTTTATAGGTACATACCATCATACCTATCACCCGTAATTGTTGTTTGTACATATGCCATCACTGTCTTTTCAATAAATTCCTCACGTCTCACATATGTAAGCATCTGCTAAGTCTAGCATTTTGTCTTCATAAGTTGATTACGTTGAATATTTTACTATAGTGACAGAAACCTGACAAATACATATGAGAAAGTATACCACTGATGCAGCAGCTGCAACACAGAGAATCTCCATGACAGGCAGTGTGGTGCCACATATACACACAGCACCTGAGCTTACTATAAGTCAGAGTTACACCAGTTTTACAAGATGTACTAAAACCAGACAGAGGATTTGGGAGGTGGGAGAGCTATTCTAATGCCTGTCAAAAATGAGAGACAATCTGAAATGAATTAGATGCACACAATCTCAGAAGTCACTGCAGCTGGAGAGACAGTTCAGCAGCTGAGAGCACTGGCTGGACTTCCAGAGAACCAGGCTCGATTAACAGCACCTACATGGCAGCTCGCAACTTATCAGTAACTCCAGTAATAAGATGGCTAAAGCTCTTTAGTAGTCGCCAAGAGCATCAAACACACATGTACAGGCATACATACAAAAATATACACATGTACAAACAATACTAGCAAAACACATACACATAAAGTTTTAAAAAATTATACATACATACATATATAAAATTGTGTGTGTATGAAGTCAACCAAAACAACCATCCAACCCAACCCTACAACTGTGTAGAAAAAAAAAAGAATGCCAATTTACAGCCACAAAAAAAGTTGTCTGCTGTCTGTTAGAAATCAGAGTTCAAGCAGGCAATGGTGGCACCTGCAGGCAGATCTCTGAGTACAAGGCCAAAGCCTGGTCTACATCCAGGGCTACACAGAGAAACTCTTGCCCTCCCCCCCAAAAATAACAAAAAACAAAAACAAAAAACCCCACAAAACAAAAAACATAAGACAAAAACAGGTCAGAGTTCAAATAGCAAAAAAGTAAACTTCCATTTCTCAAAAGTATGGATTATAAAGTCACTCTACTTAAGTGGTACAAGTCGATCACAGAAGAAATTAGCTGAAAGGCAGGTGGAGCACAAGCAAACCTGACAGGTTCTTTTGAAACTTAAACCAGTCTTTAATGAAAACTTTCACAGTATGTCTCAGAAAAACAAATCCCAGGATTACAGATGCTTGCCTAAAATGCACTATGCCCTGGTGTGTACCAGTGCTATCACTGTGTTAGATGTTTCTCATTTCCTGTGGAGCTGGGGACCAAACCTACATTTTGGCTGATTAACTAAACACATGGTATCCCATGGCACAGAAAGACAGAATATAGCCATACTGTTAAAGGAAACCTAGACCACCTTAAAAAAAGAGAAAGAAAAGTAGAGGATGAAAACTGACTCCACAAAACTGTTACCTGTGCCATGGCACTGAGTGTGCATCACACCCATACCTTCTTTTCTTATACATAGTAATAATAAATATAAAAAAATGAAAAGAAAATGCTTACCGGTAACAGGACAAATAATATTCACCACAAATATAATATTCAGAAACTATGCAAATTAGAAGATACAGAATTAGTAACTTTGAAATGCTCAAAGGAAAAAAAATTTTTTGAACTTAGAATTTTCTTATTTAGAAAAACTATCCTGGCTAGGGAGATGGCTTGGCAGATAAAAGTGCTTATCACCAAGCTTGTAAACCTGAGTTCATTCCCTAAAACCCAATGGTAGAAGGAGAGAACCAATTCCTCCAAGTTGTTCACTGACTGCCATATGCATGCCACGGCATGCCCATGTATACCCACCTCCCACCCCCTCACTCACCCACCTCCCCACACTACCTCAATAGATAAAAATTTTAAAGACGTATTTAAAGGAAAAATAGTAATGATGTTCTATGAGATGTGAAGACTATGTAGAAGTGTCACGAAATGACTAGCACAGAAACCACACAAGGGAAATTTAAGACTATTATAAAGATCTTGGATTTTACATAAAATGATATAATACTTAAGAGGTCTATTTTTTGTTTAATAACGCTATAGTTTATAAAATATCAGGTAAGCTCTGACAAATGTAGAATTATAATTAATAAGCTAACGGTGACAAGAGAACAAATAATTAGGAAACTTAAACAGCGTAGATTTAACTCAATCATAACAATTACTTTAAATGTTCAGGGTCAAGGTTCAGCGGTTAAGAGTGCATTTGTAATTTGGGGGTGGTAGTAGTCATCCCAAAGCCCTCTTCTGTTTTCCAAAGGCACTGCATGCACAATAACACAGGCAAAATGGCCATCTACATAAAACAAAACTAAAGGTGAAAAAATTTAAGAGCCCAGGAGTTGGAGAGATGGCTCAGTGGTTGAGCAAGCTTTCTGCTCTCCCAGAGAACTGAGATTCTGTTCACAGCACCCATGTTGGGGAGCTCACAACACCTCTATCTTCAATTCAAAAGGAATCCAACACCTCTGGCATCCAAAGTCACAGGTACTCTTTGTAACAAAGACCCATATGCATATACATAATCTTAAAAAAAAAATTAAGGTTCTGAAGAGACAGTTCAGTGTTTAAAAGCACTGGCTGCTCCTGGAGTCAACTCAGGTTCAGTTCCCAGCACTCACATGGGGATTTACAGAATGTATAAGTCCGTTTATATGAAGCTCTGAAAAAGCAGCAGTGCAGGGGCAAACTATGAGTCACTAGGAGCTGGGGACGAACACACTACAGGTCTGCTTGATAAACTTAATTAGGGTGATTGCTATATTGCTCTATCTGCTTTGTGAAAACACAAGATTCTACACTGATGGGGGTGAACTTTATTACAGTAACTTTAAAGGGGAAGAGAGATAAGCATAACACTAACATTGAGCAATTCCATTCAACTCACTAGAAGCATACATTAAATTGTATCAAAATTCAAAAAAATATAATCATATGAATTTTAAAGCAGGCCTTAGATCTGAATACTTGAACACTAAAAGGGGGAAATTTCAGTGTATACAAATTGCATCAAATTAAGAATACAGGGAAACCCAGAGATTTTAAATCCACAGTACTAAAGCTGCAAAGCAAGAGGCATTCTTACCCACTGCTAGGGAGAGAGGACATTCACACAACTGCTTTACAAACTAACAATCACAATCAAGAACAAAAGTGACCTTAGTCTTATACAACCTAATACACGTATACAACAGACCAACCATGAGTCACGCAAGACAGCACACACTAGAAAGTATGAAATATTTTCAATTAAATGCTCCAACACAGATCAAGCTCAGAAATGATAAACAAAAACAGCAAGTCAGAAAAAAAACAAAACAAATGCAATATGATAGGGGAAAAAATATGGTTTTTTTTTTGAGACAGAGTTTCTCTAGCTGTCCTGGAATTCGCTCTGTAGACCAGGCTGGCCTCAAACTCACAGAGATCTGCCTGCCTCTGCCTCCCGAGTGCTGGGATTAAAGGCATGTGCCACCATCACTCAGCAGAAAAATATGATGTGGGATGTCTTTATGTATATGTGTTGCTTTTATTGGGTGATGAATAAGCTATTTTGGTCAATGGCTTAGCAGAGAGCCAGGCAGGAATTTCAGAGCTAGAGTAGGTGAAGTCAAGCAGACGCCAGCCAGTAGGTGAGGAAACAAGACATACAGAAAATGAGGTAATGCCACAGCCACATGGCAATACACAGACTAATAGAAATGGGTTAATGTACGGTATGAGAGCTAGCCAGAAATATGCCTGAGCCGTAGGCCAATTGGTGCGGTAACTAATATAGTTTCTGTGTGATTATTCAGACCTGGGTGGCCAGGAAATTAAAGCACAGTCTCCATTTACAAAAGTATTCTTTAAAAGTAAGGAACCCTGAACAACAATACCTAGGTTCACACCTTAGTAAGGCACAAGTGTGAGTGGACCTATACATAAAAACAAAAGGAACTCATGCCTACCATGCATAAAGTCCTGGGTTCAATTCTCATCCCTACATCTGTAATTCCCATAGTCAGGATGATCAGGAAGTCAAGGTTGTCCTTGGCTGCCTGGCAAGTTCAAGGAGAATTTGAGATACCCGTAAGCTGGCCTTGTTATAAAAGAAAATCTGCACAATTGTAGCCTAAACTGGGAAGTAAAGGAGTGGACTTAGAGGATTCAATGGCTGTCTATACTTGGGATGGGTAGTTGGGTACGAGAATTGAGGGTATGTTCTCCCTCCCCACACAGGTGCTATATTTTTAAGAACATGAGCTCTGTATATACATTTTTAATGCTACATATTTGCAAGAGTAAAACAATATAGTCTCACAATAAGAGCACAGTGAACTGCTGTACATGGTGGTACCTACCTTCAATCCCAACACTGGACATTAAGGCAGGAGGATGTGTTCAAAGCCATCCTGGCCTACACTGTGTTGCAAGACTAGCCTGTAAGCAAAACACCAGGTGAGTTGGTCCTACAAACATGTACTATCATAAAGAGCATCTTAAAAATACTACTGCACACATATTCAACGCAATGCCCATCAAAATCCCAGCAAAATTCTTCAAAGATCTCGAAAGAACGATACTCAACTTCATATGGAAAAAAAAAAAAAAACAGGATAGCCAAAACAATCCTGTACAATAAAAAAACTTCTGGAGGCATCACAATCCCTGACTTCAAACTCCACTACAGAGCTACAGCACTGAAAACAGCCTGGTACTGGCATAAGAACAGACAGGAGGACCAATGGAACCAAATAGAAGACCTGGATATCAATCCACATATCTTCGAACACCTGATCTTTGATAAAGAAGCAAAAAATATCAAATGGAAAAAGAAAGCATATTTAACAAGTGGTGCTGGCATAACTGGATATCAACATGTAGAAGAATGAAAATAGACCCATATCTATCACCATGCACAAAACTCAAGTCCAAATGGAGCAAAGACCTCAACATAAAGCCAGCCACACTGAACCTTATAGAAGAGAAAGTGGGAAGTACACTTGAACACATTGGCACAGGGAACCACTTTCTAAATATAACCCCAGCAGCACAGACACCGAGAGAAACAATGAATAAATGGGACCTCCTGAAACTGAAAAGCTTCTGTAAAGCAAAGGACACAGTCAACAGGACAAAACAACAGCCTATAGAATGGGAAAAGATCTTCATTAACCCCACATCAGACAGAGGTATCCTCTCCAAATATACAAAGAACTCAAGAAATTGATACCAAAAGATCACATAATCCAATAAAAAAATGGAGTACAGACCTAAACAGAGAACTCTCAACAGAGGAATCTAAAATGGCTGAAAGACATTCGACATCTTTAGTCATCAGAGAAATGCAAATCAAAACAACCCTGAGATTCCATCTTACACCTGAAAGAATGCCAAGATCAAAAACACTGATGACAACTTATGCTGGAAAGGTTGTGGGGAAAAGGGAACATTTCTGCATTGCTGGTGGGAATGCAAACTGGTACAACCCCTCTGGATGTCAGTGTGGTGATTTCTCAGAAAATTAGGAAACAACCTTCCTTGAGACCCAGTAAGACCACTTTTGGGTATATACCCAAAGGATGCTCAATCGTGCCACAAGGACATGTGCTCAACCATGTTCATAGCAACTTTGTTTGTCATAGCCAGAACCTGGAAACAACCTAAATACCCCTCGACCGAAGAATGAATGAGGAAATGTGGTACATTTACACAATGGAGTACTACACAGCAGAAAAAAAATAATGACATCTTGAATTTTGCAGGAAAATGGATGGAGCTAGAAAACATTATTTTGAGTGAGGTAACCCAGACACAGAAAGACAATTATCACATGTACTCACTCATAGGTGGCTTTTAAACATAAAGCAAAGAAAGCCAACCTACAAATCACAATCCCAGAGAACTCAGACAACAAAGTGGACACTAAGAGAGACTTACATAGATCTAATCTACATGGGAAATAGAAAAAGACAAGATCTCCTGAGTAAATCGGGAGCATGGGACTTGGGGGAGGGTTGAAGGGGGGAGGGGAGAGACAGAGAGGAGAGCGGAGAAAAATGTAGAGCTCAAAAAAAATAAAAGAATTGGGCTGGAGAGATGACTCAATGGTTAAGAGCATTGCCTCGTCTTCCAAAGGTCCTGAGTTCAATTCCCAGCAACCACATGGTGGCTCACAACCATCTGTAATAAGGTCTGCTGCCCTCTTCAGGCATGCACGCAGACAGAATATTGTATGCATAATAAATAAATAAATAAATATTTAAAAAAATAAAAAATAAAAAAATAAAAGAATGTATGGAAGCCGGGCGGTGGTGGCGCACACCTGTAATCCCAGCACTCGGGAAGCAGAGGCAGGCGGATCTCTGTGAGTTCGAGGCCAGCCTGGTCTACAAAGGGAGTTCCAGGACAGGCTCCAAAGCTACAGAGAAACCCTGTCTCGAAAAACCAAAAACCAAAAAAATAAATAAATAAAAATAAAAAAATAAATAAAAAAAGAATGTATGGAATAAATAAAACCTGAAAATATTACTACTGTAAAAAAAACAAGAAAGGGCAAACAACACACTTGTCCTTACACCAAAACTGTACAAAGTTTCAAACTAGAACATCGTAGGTATCTGTATGTAATTTATAAATTCAGATATAAAATCCCTAATAAATTACAAACATAGTCATAAAAAAACATATTGCTAGGAAGGCAGAGGTGCTTCAGCACTGGAAATCTGCTAACAAAACTCTGTTATTACCTTATTAAAGAAAACAAATTATAATTCATTTGCTCACAAATATTTCCTGAGTTTCTATTTCCCTAGAATCTAGAAAGATCTAAATTACAAATTCCTCCTTGTGGTGGTTTGAGTAAGAACAGCCCCTACAGGCTCATATTGTTGAATGCTGTCACAGAGAGATGTGGCTTTGTTGAAGAAAGTGTGTCATTGAGGGGCTTTGAGGGTTTTTTTTTTCCCTTTTTCTTTTGAGACAGGGTTTTATTATTTGCTCTGGCTGTCCTAGAACTCACTATGTAGACCAGGCTCCCTCAAACTCACAGATATCAGCCTGCCCCTGTCTCCTGAGTGGTGGGATTAAAGGTCACCATGTGCAACCACTCCGAGCCCAAGGCTGTCTCTCTGCCTCCAGTTCAGGATGTGAAGTTCTCAGCTTCTATTCCACCACCTGCCACCATGCTCTCCACCATGATGATAATGGACTAAACCTCTTAAACTGTAAGCAATTAAATGTTTTTTCTTTAAGAGTTGCCTTGGTCAGAGTATCTCTACATAGTTAAAAAAACAATGACTAAGACACTCTCCTATGGAGGTTTATGTTCTAATTAAAGGAGATTAGAAAGAACAGTAAACAAAAATCTTTGCATAACATACAGCACATCAGATTATGGTGAATACCTAGAAGAAAAATGTAGGCAGAAAGAGAGTGCTTGCTGTGAGATATGGGACCAGAACAGTCAGTGGAAGTCAAGACCTGAGGGGGTGGTTTTGAGATGAAAGAGCAGAAGCAAAGGCCCTTAGAGGAAGAATGCCAGCATGTTTAAGAATCCCAAAGGAATTCAAGGCATTTAAGGAACACTAAGTCAGAGGGAGACGTTAGGAGGCTGGTGGAAGTAAAGTACCGCAAGCCACATTAGAAAATCTGACCTTTATTTACTATGAGTGAAGACAGAAAGGGTTAGAGGAATGCTGTGATCTGACCAACAGTTCTGTAAAATCTCTTCTGTGTTTGTGTGGTATGATAATGCATGCCTGAGAGCCCAATATTCAAGAGGCCAAGGCAGGAAATTCAAGACTGGTTCAAACCAAAAAAATTTCTCTCCTTTAGAGGCAATGCAAAAACAATTCTTATCTCAAAGGGAAGTGAGTTTAGGTAAATATGGATGACTACGGCCAGGAAACACAAAACTGTTGTCATACCAAAGAGTTCCACAATAGCCCAGAATGGAGTATGACAAAGGTTTATTTATTTATTTGGGGATAAACTCACAGTAGCAACCCGCAGTCCTCTGTATGCACTGGGAACTGGAACTGAATCCAGCAGCAAAAAGGGCCCACACACTTTTTGTCTGCATTTATAGTACATGAGACCACACCTAAAGTGGGCCAGTATCATAAAGGCTATTTATTGGCTGAAGGAGTTACCACAACACAAAATTGGGTTTCCCTGAAGGATATTCCACTGTGAAAATGGTTACATGAGACTGTATAGCTAGCTACACAGTGATTCATAAGCCAATGCACTCACCAAATCCACTGATGGGTACCACAGATAGGCCACAGCAAATAGGGGAACCCAGGTAGTATTCAGATGTTATCTGATGACTGTCCTAGCTTTTGGACTGATGGGAATCTAGTAGTCCCATTGGGATACTACAATTTTTAAAGGTTTAGATCCCAACCTTCCTAATGCTGCAATACTTTAATACAGTTCATCATGTTGTGAAGATCCCCCAACTATAAAATTATTTTCGCTGCTACTTTATAACTGTAATTTTGATATTGTTCGAATGGTAATGCAAGTATTTGTGTTTGCCAATGGTTTTTTGGGGGGTTACAAACCAATGGTTAAGAACCACATTGGTTTAGACAGTTACAAGAATATGTGGTCACATAAGATCAGGCCATCACTGGCTTATAAAGGGACTACAAAGTAACACAAGATAGTTTTGCTGTGGTCTGCAACAACATTTTAACTGTCCATAATCACAAAGAATCTTGAATATAAGTGTCTTAGTGCTCTTCTGCTGTGAGGAAGACACTACAATCAAGGCAACTTTTATAAAAGAAAGCATTTGATTGGGAGCTTGCTTACATTTTAGAGGGGCTAGTCTATGACCATCATGACAAGAAGCAGACAGACTGGTGGTGAAACAGTGGCTGAGCTTTATATCCTGATCTACAGACAGCAGGGAGTGGTAGTGGGAACAACAGACAAGACAGAAAGACAGACTGGGCCTGGTGTGGGCTTTTTAAACCTCAAAGCTGATGCCCACTGATAGATCTCCAATAGGGTAACATCTAATCCTTCCCAAACAGTTCCATTCCCTGGCAACTAAGCTCTAATGTATGAGCCTATGGGGGCCATTCTCATTCAAACCACAACAGATGTGGGCTTTTCAGTTTACAAGAGAAAGAGATCACAGATAGAAGGAGACCTAACAGAAACTAGATAGTAACTAGCAGAAATGAGGGTAGCTTAAACTAGGGTCATGGCAGACAGAATGCCAAAGTCTATGTATTTTGAAGGCAGCAAGAGTTGCTGATTACAAAGCAAGAAGAGTCACTCCAAAGCAAGTTTTCTATTTGAGCAACTTAAAAGACAAGGTTCTAGAGCCCCATGCCTTTCACATGCACTATTTTGTGTGCTTTTTACTTTTTTCCAAGGGACTTCTCTCCCCATCCTTTTCCCTGTCTGTCATGAAGTTCAAAAAAGGGAATGTACAGACAGTAGAGAATGGACAGTGCTTGAAAGAATCATTGTCTGCGCAGGGTAATAAATAAATAAAGTTAATGGTTAAAAAAAAAGGAAAAAGTCTTTAAAGAGACAGAATACAGATAGTTATAGATTAAGAAAAATAAAAAAAATAAGCCACATAAAAATGGAAAATTCACAGAGAGTCTGGATTATGTACATTATGTTTTCTTTAAAATTTTTGACTGTAAAGGAGCTAAGTACAAACAGACATTTCATTACATGGGCTGCCAAGCTAAACCAGAATGGATATAAGGGTATTACGATTTCAAAATTTGGGTCTACGAATATGATGCTTTGGAGAGGGTCTTCTTTTGTTTTTACAGAGGACCAGATCCTATGGATTGCATCTATCCCGATATGGTATGATAGACCACGACCTCCCGAAAAGTTGCTTGTAAACACCCTCAAGAAATTACTTCACTCATCTGCCAACTGAGATAAACCTGGCACACAGGTTACACCCTAAATGATCTGATTAACAGCGCCCCCATTCAGCAGAAAACAGTTTGGAGAGAAAAAACTGCGCCCATGTTCCCAAAATATTGTTTATAAATGTTCTTTTACATTTAAAGGGGGAAATGATATAGGTATGAATAATTTACATTGGTGTGGATTTTAAGGTCAATTTTGTTATATGTATATGTATTTCTGATCTTGAATAAGATGTTGTGATTGTATAGTACATTTTTAAAATGTAATGTATAATTAGGAAATATAGGTTGTTGATGGATAATCATAAATAATACTCAAGTTTGTAGTCATGTTACTTACATTTTCTAGATATATAGAGATATATTTCAGATAGGCATTCTTCATATCTCTCAAAGGCTATAGAATATGGCATTTAAAATATTTTAATAACTTAGGACTTTTCATGACAATGAGACATGTCTGCTCCTGGCGGCACCAATCTACTTCAAGAAGAAGATGGGCATCGAAGAGGATCCTTATGGAATTTGATAACCATTTGGGCAAGAAACTGTTCTTGCCTGGACTGTTGCATAAACTGGACACAAAGAACCCGCAGAGAATGGACTGCTGAACTTGCCTAAAGGTGAGATGGTCTTTCGGGGTTCCTGACTCATGAAAGAGTCTGCGAGACATTCTGCAGAATACAACAGAAAGTGACTGAACTGTCTTTGGAATTTCCTGCTTGATAAAAATGTCTGCTGGATACTATGGGCCTGAAGGCTAAAGATGGATGCCCCAACGGTACAAAAGAACTTTGGGTGACTGTCCAGACAGTGAGATGTCTCTGTCATTTCTAGAGTTTTCTTATTTCTTGTTAGATAGTATTATATCCTTCTGGAGTCTTTGATGGAGTTAAAAAATGAATAGATAGTTATAGTTTTCCTTAGTTATGATAAAAGATAAAATAGATATAAATATTGTAACTATAATTCTTGCTTGGTAACTATTTTGCTATATGTAATTTTGCTATGTTAAAGTCAAAGCCTTCCTTTTTTTGTTTAAACAGAAAAAGGGGAAATGATGTGGGAGTGTCATATATCAATCTGTTGATTTCATTGGTTAGGCAATAAAGAAACTGCTTGGCCCTCATAGGTTAAAACATAGGTGGGTGGAGTAAACAGAACAGAAGGCTGGGAGAAAGAAACTGAGTCAAGGAGTCGCCATGATTCTTCTACTCCAGGCAAACGCAGGTTAAGATCATTCCTGGTAAGCCAGCTCGTGGGCTACATACATTATAAGAAATGGGCTAGTCCAGGTGCGAGAGTTAGCTGAGAAAAGGCTAGATATAATGGGCCAAGCGGTGTTTAAAAGAATACAGTTTCCGTGTAATTATTTCGGGTAAAGCTAGCTGTGCGGGCGGCCGGGTGCCTGGGACGCAGCCCCGCCGCTCCCAATTACCATAGATGGTGCCCAGTAAAGCTAGCCTTGCGGAGCTGGGTGGGAACGCAGCCCACCGCAGCTCCTTTCAACAGACAGTGCTTGAAAGAATCATTGTCTGTGCAGGGTAACCCAAGACCAAGTTCTCAGCACAAATGAAGTTTATTTGCCCCAGAGGGACAAAGGGCAGGGAATAAGAGACAAAGAGGGGATAGAGAACAAGGGAGAAAAGGAAGGAAACAAGGGAGAGAGGGACAAGGATACTTGTCCCTGGAAGGACAAAGGACTGCCTCTGGATAGTGAAAATGGTGGTAGAGGGGGAAACCCTAAGTTAGGACGAGATGTTTAATTTTAATTGTGCATCTAATTAAAGATGAGCGAAAAGGGGCTTTTGATTATTGGACTTCAATACCTTGATAGTCAGCCTTGGGAAGGACGTGGTCAAATAAGAAAATGGATCTTAAAAGATGGAATTCCATTATTACATAGTCAAGATGGGTGAAGAGCCATGGGAAAAACAATCACAACGTAAGTTTTATGAGTTTTAATTCTGAGATGCTATCACATGTGCAAGCAGATACGGAGTATGTACGTGAATATACAGACTATACTTAAACGTCATATACTCTTTCTCTAGCACCATGTATCTAGGTAGCAACCACTTCCCTACTTCTGTAAGAGACAAGTGAGATTACAAAACCACATGGCAATGAATTCTCCACCACTGAGTATGGCTCTCAATTGTTAAGCCTTAACCAAGAGCCACTGACATTAGAGAAACAGTGCAAGATAAAAGATATGGCCTATAACACATGAGTCATTAATACCTATGTATTAGGAAATCTTTCTGGTTTACATAGTGAGTTCCAGGTCACCTTAAAGATGCACAGTGGGACCATGTCTCAAAAAAAAAAAAAAAAAAAAAAACCCTGAACATTCCTGCTGCTGTAACATGTTTCTTTTTTTATTTTTTCTTCCTGTGGTTCTGGAATTCACTCTGGGTTTTGTGTTAGCCAAGTTCTCTACCAATGAGCTATATCCCCGGCCCCAAAAGCAAGGTCAAAAACTCTTTCATGTATTTTTCTACTACGTTTATTTGCTTAATAATTATTGTTTAATAATACTGGTTCAACATTTTTCCTTTTGAGAACGGATCTCATATAGCACAGTATAGCCTCTAACTCACCATATAACCAACTATAGCCTTGAACTCCTGATCTTCCTGCTTCCATTTCCTGAGTATTGGGGTTTCAAGTGTGTCCCACCACATCCAGCTCTCAAAAGACATTTATTAAACTTTTACCGTAACTACTTGAGATACAGCCAAAAGGAAGATAACATAGTACTTAACATAGCATCTCTGCCCAAGGCATAAACAGGAAAGATTTAACAGGCACTCAAACTACACGAACAGAAACTGTATACTTGTAAGTGGTAAGAAGTTCAGACCAGGAGACTGTAGAAATGACTCAAGAGATTCAAACCACTTGTTGCTCTTGCAGAGGACCAAAGCAAATTCCTAGCACCAACATGGTGGTTCACATATATTTACAACTCCAGTTCCAGGAAATGAGATGCCCTCCTGGTCTCCAAGGGCCCTAAGAAAACGTGGTGCACACACATACATTCAGATAAAACATTCACACATAAAATGAAATGGAAAAAAAAAACCCTAATTTTTGAAACCTTGTCTAGAAAAAAAAAAAACAAAACTAATTTTTAAAAACAGAAGCTTAGACCCTAGAAGAAAATCCAATTATGGGCCACAGAAGGCTCTGAGAAACAATATAAATTGTCAGTTCTTAAACTATGTAGCCAGGCAAAATGAAGATTTGATATGGAAAAGCCTAAAACTGAAGTATGAGAGATCCAAAGGACCGAAAGAAAGCCAGGGGTTGTTGAATGGGGTTTAGAACATTAGTCAATGCCATGGGAACCACTGACAAGTGTCAAACAAAAACAAGTCAGGATCACAAGATGTTTTAGGAAAAAAACATCACTTTGACTATCATGTGAATTTTAAAAAGAAGCAAAGCAATTGTCTGTCAAGGGGCAAAGTGGAAGCAATAGCCTAGACAGTAGCTGTTTTACTATTTAGTACAGGATTATAACAGACTATGATAATAGCATTGGACATGGTGACTTCCCCATGGGGGGAAATTGAGTTTTTGTTGGCTTTTTGTTGTTCTTGTCTGTTTGGTATGTTGTTTTTGATACAGAATCTCACTATGTCACTCTAGCAAGCTTGGAACTCACTATGCAAACCAGGTTAGTATTAAATGTTAGAGATCCTTCTGTCTCTGCATCCCAAGAGTTGAGATTAAAGGTGTACAACATCATACCTGGCTACGTTTGAAAAACAGAATTTTCAGGTAATACCTTCCAGAGAAAAACTAGCATAAAGAATCATCTGTAGCTCAAAAGAAAAGACTAAAACAAACAATCAACTGATAGTAAAGTACCCATTTCTAAAGTCACTGGTACACCAAGACAGCATCCTTCCACACAAGATATCCTTCTTGGCTCCTTAAGCTTCTACTGCCTCATGATATCCAAATAATTTGAAATTGTTCTTCCCCACTTTGAACTTCTCTCAAACATTTGAGAACCAACATGGTCAGCTAGAGCTTCAACTTCACACTCCAGAGAACCACTACAGCTGAGGTCCTATGCTCAGTTTCACACATTACTCTTCCCAGCTGCCAGCACAGATGCTGATGCATTGCCAGGCCTCCCTCTGAAATCTCACTGGAATGCTCTATGACTCATAACTCTTGCACCTGAACAGTTACGATGCTATCATGTGAAAAATGCAAAAGTCTGCTGCCAGTTCAATCAGCACCTGGGCTCCTTCGGACCAGAATGCAGACCCTGAATGCCTGGGTAGTTGATCCTGAGAAAATAACTTCTCTAGGAGGCCCTCTACAATCAGGGAGTCTCAAGAGCTCTTTCTTCTCAAGGAACAAATCTTTCAATGAATTTATAAATTTTATACTCTAGAACCTATCTAAGGTGAGATCTGGTCAAATCCCGAGTTGCCCTCAAAGGTATCTTCTCCAAAGTATAAACTGCTTGGTTTTTGTCTTAAAAAAAAAAAAAACATTAAAAATTTTCACTATGTGCTCATACATGTATTATATGTGAGTACATGATTGCATGTCACAGTGCACGTGTGTAAAGGTGACTTGTTCTCCTTCCACTGTGTGGTTTACTAAGCCATCTCCCCTGTCCACTTGACTTCTTTTGAATGGCACTAATTTCTAACAATACCATTCTTGTCTACAGATTTAAATATGCACACTTTGTCTAAAATACAGACTTTTAAAATATTTCTGCTCTCCTTTGTGCTGTCACTGTAAATCTGGCTAAAACTGCCAACAAGAACCACATAATTCCTGAGCTTATATTTTCTTGAAAATTCCTCTGCCAAACTAATCAGATCATTACTTTTAAGTTCAACTTCAAAGTCTCAAAACATCAACAAAACATAAAATATATTCTTTTTGAGACTAGAGAGCGCTTTAAGTGAGAAGAAAGGACCACAGAAGCCCTGAGAGATGGCAGAAGAGGAATTCCTAGAGAAGAAAGAGACACAAGAGAAAGACAGAGCAGGAGGAAAAGCCAGAAGACAGTAGAGGAGAGCTGCATTTGCGCTGAATGGGGTGGCATTTTCTTTTCATTTTCCTTAAGATTTACTCTTTCTTATTTTGGCCCAAAGTTAATCATCACAGTAGAACACAAGGCAGGAGTATGAAGCAACTGGACATACTGCATCCAGTCACAAGAAAACAAAGAATGTAGTTTAGAACCCAGACTAAGGAAAAAGTGAGATCTACATTTAGGATGTCTCTTCCCACCTTCATTTATCCAATTAACATAATCCCTCATAAGCATATCCAACACTAAATAATCTTTCATAGACGTGCCTAGAAGCTTATCTTGGAGGAAATTCCAGACCCTGTCAAGTTAACAACACTAACTAGCTATCATACTTTACTTCTCTGGCATCAATTTTTTTATGTGAGTTAGCCTTTCATCATTGGGACCAAAATATCTGACACAAACAACTTAAGGACTTTGGCTCAGTTTCAGAGGGCTCAGTGCATGGCTGCAGGGTCCATACATTTGATGCTGAGAACAAGTGGTAGAAAACTGTTCACTTCATGCCAGAAGGTGAGAGAGCAAGTGTTATGCGATAATCTTTTTGTACACTGTGAAGATGTGTCTATGCCAAGGTGCCTTCTGATTGGTTTAATAAGAGTTGACTAGCCTGTAGTTAGGTAGGAGGTATAGGTGAGACTGCTAGGAACAGAGGACACTGGGAAGAAGGGCTGAGTCTCAGGAGTTGAGAGCAGACAAACTGTGCTGTGCTGAAAGAAGGTACTAGGCACATGGCAGAGGGTAGATAGGAAATATGGGTTTATTAAAATCTAAACTAGTAACAAGCCTAAGTTATTGGTCAAGCATTTATAGCTAATAAGTCTCTGTGTGGTTATGTGAGGAATGGCTGGCAGGACAGAACTGATCAGAGGTCTCGATGGAAAACTCCACACTGACGAGGAAGCACAGCAAGAAGTCAGGGCAAGATACAGCCCCCCAACCCCCCCCAACCCAAGGAGATAACTCATTCACTGATTTTCCCCAATACTTCCCGAATTCCTACCTTTGACCACATCCTAATAACACCATCACATTAGGAATATAACAGATGCTTGATTACTAACTAGTTCATTTAGTCTAGGTCTCAAGATGTAACCACCTCTGGAAACACCGTAACGGATACCTCTCCCAAAGTGTGCTTTACTAAGATCTTTCCTAAGCATTTCTCAAAGCTATTCAGTTGACAGGAATAACTATCATAGTGTGTTAAAATGAATCTCTGAATTAACAAAGAAAAGTGACCCTATACGGCACGTACAGTTACTAAGATTGGTTGTCCATGTAAACATAATTCTGGGCCAAAAGAACCACTTTGATGAACTCGATAGTATATGGCTCAGATTTAGCTATGCACAAAGTACGATTTTTTCAGAATAAACAAATCCTTCTCACTAAAGTCTGGTATGAAGAATCAAGATATTGAGTACAATTTCTACGCTGGCTGACCTCAAGAAAAACCTAAGCATTTTCTCAAACACAATCCTAAGGAAGCACAGAATATATGGAATCTTTCTCCAAGAACCTCATACTTTAAAAAATAACAATTATGCCAAATGGTGGTGGTGTATGCCATTAATCCTAGCACTCAGAGGGAGAGGCAGGTGGATCTCTGTGATTTGGAGGCCAGCTTGGTCTACAGAGTGACTTCCAAGACAAGCTAGGACTTTTTTTCAGAGAAACCCTATCTCGAAAAACCAAAATAAATAAATGAATGAATGAATACAACAACATTTATAATCCTTAAAAAAAAAAAAAAACAAATAAGCGTCACTTTAGCAACAGACATTACCATGACATTTCTACCTCAAGTTCCCATCTCCACTGTCAGTGTTTTCCTAACTGCTATTTTTACCACCTCATTTTCTCATAAGGCTCCAATAGCAGCAGTTAGACTGACAAAATTCAGTTCTTTTCTGGGGCTGAGAACGCAGTTTAGTTGACAGAGAGCTTGCTTAGCATGCATGGGGTCCTCAGTTCTACCTCTAGTATGGCATAAACAAGGTATGGCAATGTATATCTATACCAGCATTCTGGAGGTGGAGGCAGAAGAAGCAACAGTTCCAGGTCATCCTTGGCTAACAGTATGTTAAAGACCAGTCTATACTACATACTCAAAATAAAAAGAAAAGAAAATGCCAATGAGATGGTTCAGGAGTTAAAGGCACCTGCCACCAAGTCTGACAACATGAATTTGAGTTCCAGAATTCCCAAATTCCACATACACAGTGGAAGGAGTAAACCTATTCTCTGTAAATTATCCTCTGACTTCCATACATACACACCGTGGCATGCCCATTCCCACACACACACCCACATAAATGTTATGCAGATGGTTAGGTAGATAGGTAGACCCAGGCAGTTCAGGGGCTGGCTCAGTAGTTAAAGTCAAACTGTCCCTGCAGTTCCCAGCACTTGCACTGGCCAGCTCATAACCACGTAGAAAATTCACTTTCACAGAATTGAACAACTCTGGCCCCCAAGGGCACCTGAACTCATGAGGCATATGCAGACACAGACACACATAATTTAAAAATCTTAAATTAAAAAAAAAAGCAGTTCATCTCTTAGGCATTGTGGTGGTTTCAAAGAAAATGGTCCCCAAAGGGAGTGGCACTATTAGGTATATCCTTGTTGTAGAAAGTGTCACTGTGGCAGCAGGCTTTGAGGTTTCATATATGCTCAAGTCACGCCCAGCGAGACATTTCACCTCCCCTTGCCTATGAGTAAAGATGTAAGAACTTCCAATTCCTTCTATAATAATGTGTTTGCCTGAATGCTGCCTTGCTTCTCACTATGACAATAATGGACTAAACCTCTGAACTGGGAGCGAACCACTCCAGTTAAATGTTTCCTTTATAAGAGCTGCTGTGGTCATGGTGCCCCTTCACAGCAATAGAAACCCCAACTAAGAAGACAGAGACTGGTACCAGGGACTGAGGTATCGCTGGGACAGACTGAACCATGTTTTTGTTTGGAGTAATGTGAACTTTGGGAGTTTGAGTTAGGAAAGCAGTGGAATGCTTTAAATGCTGCTAAATGGGTCATACTAGCTAGAAGCATGGAAGACAGCAGTACCAAGAGTTATTTGAACTGTGGGGGCCTGAGGTTTCAGAGAAGAATATTAGTATGTGGTCTAGAGATCGTTCTTATGATATTTTGGTAAAGATTACGGCTGTTTTTTACCCTTGTCCCAAGAGTCTGCCTGAGACTAAAGTGAAGAGTTTTGAATTAACTCCCTCAGCAGAGGAAATCTCAAAACAGCCTAGTATAGACTCTGCTGTGCAGTTACTAGTGTTAACTCTAATGAAGATATATAATGAAAAGGAGCAAGCTGATCAAGAAAAAATATTTGAGGAGAAAAAGAGCACCAGGAAGTGGAATGGAGCTGAATCCTACCTTCAAAGAGATAAACAGATTAAGAAATGGAATAAAGGGAGTGGTGACCTCAGGGCAAGATCCCATCCAGCTAAATTTCCAACTTGTGAAAAGGAATTAAAGAAAAGCTTAGAGTCAGCACTCAGAAGATAGAGGCTGGTGGATCTCTGAGTTTGAGGCCAGACTGGAGCAGTTCCAGAACAGACAAACTTAAGCAGTGAAGGTAACCATCGAAAACAGAAAGCTGGTGAAGATAGAACAAGGGGACCATGTTCCAGTCCAAGCAAGCAGCAGAACCTGGCAGCATTAGCCACATAATTCTGGAGTTAAGGATAGAAGAAAGGGGCTATGAAATTTGCCTCCACAACTAAGAAAAAGGCGCTCAGGCCAGGCCTGTATCATGGTGTCTCTAAATGGAGGCCCAGAGGGGCCATTGGGTAAACCTGTTAAGAAAAAGCCTGGATTGCTTTCAGAGACCCTGAGATGTTAGAGATGCCAGATACCGAGGAAAGCTGCTAACAAGAAAAAGAATCAGCCCAAGAGCAAAGTGTTGCAGTCAACATAGCTGAACATAGTTGGAGACTAAAGAGCATTTTGACATCAGACATTGAGATGTAGGGTTTCAAGTTTGCCCAGGTGGTTTTCTGGGCTTATGTTGCTCTAGTATTTTTTCTCACTATGCCCCCTTTCCTATGTTTTGGAATGGTAATGTATATCCTGTGCCATTGTATGTTGGAAAAATGTGGTCTGCTTTTTGATCACTTATTTGATTACAGTTAAGAGATTGCATGAATCTCAGAAGCGATTTTAAATTGAAGATTTTTAAATAAGTATCAGATTACTATATGGGAATATGGGGACTTGTAGAGTGAATGCAATTTTGCATTATGATAGGGCTACAAGCTTTGGGGGCCTGGGAATGAAATGTGGTAGTTGGGGAAAAAAATGGCCCCCAAAGGGAGTGGCACTATTAGGAAGTGTGGCTTTGTTGAAAAAGGTGTGGCCTTGTTGGAGGAAGTGTGTCACTGTGGAGGCAGGCTCTGAGGTCTTAGATGTTCAAGCTACACTTAGTGAGAGACAGTTCACTTCTAAGTCAAGATGTAAGAACTCTCAGCTCCAGGCCTGGAAAGATGGCTCAGCAGTTAAGAGCACTAGCTGCTCTTCAGAGGACTTAGGTCCAATTCCCAACACCCATGTGGCAGCTCACAACTGTCTATTACTCAAGTTCCAGGGATCTGACACCCTCACACCAATACAAATAAAATAAAATTAGGAAAAAAAAAATCTCAGCTCCTTCTCTAGCACTAAGTCTGCCTGAATGCTGCTTTGTTTCTCATCATGACAATAATGGACTAAATCTCTGAACTATAAGCAAGCCACCACAATCAAATGCTTTCCTTATTAAGAGTTGTCGTGGTCTTTGCAGCACCAGAAACCCTAAAACAGGCATAAAACAGATTCTAACCAAGGCACTGAAAACAAACATGTCCCCTCTTGAAAATAAACTGGAAATTCAGACAACTGTACATAACCCCTTTCAAGTACCCAAATATGTCTTACCAACTGAGGTTAAAACCAAGCTACTACTTGAACTAACCAAAGCAAATAGTACCAGTCTAACTGGCAATCCAAAAAGACTTACAGCAGCACTGAGCAAGTTAAGGGTGTTTGCTATACAAGCCTACCTGTGGTGGCTTGAATAAGAATGACCCTGATAGACTCAGATATCTGAATACTGGTTCCATAGTTGGCAGAACTATTGAGGAAGGATTAGGAAGTACTGCCTTGTTGAAGATGACTCACTGGGGGAGGGCTTAAAATTTCAAAAGATCATTGTCATTCCCAGAATATCTGTCTCCCTCACTTGTGAATAAAGACATGACTTTTGCCTACTGCTTCAGCACCATACGTGCAAGCCTACTGGATATAATGCTTGCTGCTAATGATAGCCATAGACTCTAGCCCTCTGAAACTGTAAGCCCCAATAGACTTTTTTCAATAAGTTGTCTTGGTCATGGCATCTTGCCAAAATAGTAGAAAAATAATTAAGACACCAATCACCTACATTTGACCCCCAGAACCCAAGTAAAAGTGGAAGGAGAAAACCAACTCCACAAAATTGCCCTCTCACATACACACATGCCTTCCCCCTACCAAATAATAATTAAAACAGTTGAAGGAAAATGTCACTTGCCAATGCCAAATATATCACAAAGAACAGGGAAGAAAATACCCATACCTACTTTACTGTTCATACAGAATGACCTATTCTAGATGCGAAAATGGCAAAGTCTTATTGGTGTTTAACCCAGAGTATGCAAAAGAGCTCTAAGGTACATGGAAGAAGCCTTAGCAGTTTAAGCCATAAAGTGGCAATAATGGAAAACACAAGAGATGGTGCCAGTTCCTCATTATTGTTTCAATCATAGCAATTTAAGTCTTCGTTTATATTTTACAGTTCCACTTTATGATATAAAAGGGCTCTACATATTTTTGAGCTATCAATTGTAACTCTGCAACTGAATATTGAGAGTTAGAAGTTTAAGTAATACAAGAAGTACTTTGCTGCAATTCTGACCTTAATGGACTTCTACCCCAATGCTCTAGTTTTCTTATGAGACATGGTCTCAAGGGCCTCAGACTCACAGTGTAGCTGAAGATGACTTTGAGCTCCTGATCCGGCCACTTCAAACCCAAGTGTGAGATTACAAGGAATGTGTATCACTATGCCCACTTCCAGTGCTCTGGCACTGCCATACACCAACCACTCTTCTAACACAAAAGGAAGTCAACAATAAGAAATGTCAATAAAATTCATGGAAAATATTAAAAACTCAAAATAGGCATAACAAAAGTTCCTATCTCTAGCCAGGTGTGGTAGTGCATGCCTTTAATCCCAGCAGTCAGGAGGCAGAGGCAAGCAGATCTCTGTGAGTTCAAGGCCAGCCTGGTCTACAAGAGCTAGTTCCAAGACAGGCACCAAAGTTACATAAAGAAACCCGGTGTGTGTGTGGGGGGGGGGGGGGTCCTAGCTTAGGGTCTGAAAATTGTTACAATGTTACCATACTCAAGTCAGCTTGCTTTGAATAGTCCCTCTTTATTTTCATTTGTTAAAAACAGAATATGCAGATTTTAAGTTATTTTCTTACTGTTCAGTAAGTTAATATCTAAGAATACTGTTTTCTTGCCCCCATTGGAGAAGTTCTACCTAAAGCTATGAAAGAATCTGCTAACATTAGAAGTCAATCCTGGAGCTGAAGAGATGGTTCAGCAGTTAAGAGCACTTATTGCTGCTCTTGGAGAGAACCCCAGTTCAATTCCCAGCACCCACATGACAGCTCACAAGCGTCGGGAACTCCAGTACTAGGAGATCCAATGTCCTCTTCTGGCCTCTGTATCAGGTGCACACATTGTGCATAGACATGCATGCATGCAAAACACCATACACATAAAGTAAAATAAAAGAAAATACAAAATAAATCTTTGTTGGAGCTAAAGAGATGGCCCAGTAGTTAGTTAAGAGGACTACTGGTTCCTACACAGAACCCAAGTTGTGAAAGCTCACAACCATCTGTAACTCTAGTTCTAAGAAATCCTGCCCTCCTAAACTTCTGTAAGCAGCAGGCACACATGCGGTGCTCTTACATACATGTAAGCAAACAATCATATACTTACAATAAAAATAAATCTTAAAGAAAAATTTTTGCATTTTTAGTAAAATTGACATTTTGAGAAATATGAAGTCACCAAAAGTTGCAAAACCTTAAGAAAAACTCTTTAAACTGTCACAATGAAAAGACACCAAATTCAAAGATGTGGTATGGATTCTAGCCCCTAACTCAGCTAGCTATGTGTACTGTCATACAAAGTGATGATTATAGATACAGCATTCCATCTGCTGGGAGTCCATTTTCAATCTGTAAAGTGAAAATAAGAATGGATGACTTGACATTCCTCCCTTCATTAAAATTTTAGGATTTTAAAGCATTAGGAAGAATACCTTTTCCCCTCTAAGAGTTACAGGAAGCACAAAAGGCATTGTCTAAATACACTTGATGGTTTTTTTTTAATGATTTGTCTTTATGTCTATATGTCTGGTGTTTTGCTTGCATGCATGTGTATGTGGCGGTACAGACAGCTGTGAGCTGCCATGTGGGTGCTAGAGATTGAACTCAGGTCCTCTGGGAGAACAGCCAGTGCTCTTAACCATTGAGCCATCTTTTCAGCTCTATGCTGATGTACTATAAAGGTACAATCAAAATGATTACAGTTCAGTTCAAACTCTACACAAAAGTAATATAGTTTTAAAAATACTTAAAAAGTTTAAGTTCTTAATTATTACACTTTTAGAAATATTTATTTATTGGGGAGAGGCTATGTGCACGCACATGACATAGCACCTATTCTCTCCAGCACCTCTGTGGAAATCAGAAGACAAATTCTCTTCTTCCACCACGGTAATCAGGAATGGTGGCAAGCACCCTTTACCGCTAAGCCATTATGTTGATTTAATGTTTTATCTTTGTTTAGCAATTAAAAGAAACCAGATTGAGGCTGCAGACTGACTTTTAATATCAGCTGAATAGGTTTTGGAAAAACTGCTCCAAAGAGGACAAGAATAAAGAAAATTCTTAGATACTAACTTGCTGAACAGAAAAGAACATAAGCAAGCATGCTGTTTATAGTACACAGAAACAAGCAGGAGAAAATACACAAGCCAGCTCAAGACAGCTGCATCTTCAGGAGGAGTTCTTTCCGTTAAGACACTGTCAGGGGGCTGGAGACATGGCTCAGAGGTTAAGAACATGGCCTGCTCTTCCAAAGGCCCTGAGTTCAATTCCCAGCAACCACATGGTGGCTCACAACCATCTGTAATGAGGTCTGGTGCCCTCGTCTGGTCTGCAGGCATACACACAGACAGAATATTGTATACATAATAAATAAATATTAAAAAAAAAAAAGACACTGTCAGACTAGACACCGAGCAACAAGATGCAACTCAAGTTTTCCAGTCAGCAGCACTGGCAAGTGTGAAGCCAGGCTTGAGGAACTTGAGAAACCAATATAAGGATGATTACTGATTAAGCACAAGTGTTAGGAAAGCAGTTCAGAGGACACACAGCCAACTAGGAAAGCAATGCCCATCTAATTTGCATTTTACTTATTTTTTATAATTTTTTAATACAGTCTTTTCTCATTTTACATAAGTATCCCTGTTCCCACTCCCTCCTCTCCTCCCATTTCCCACACCTTCCCTCCATCCTATTGCCTATTCAATCATTAGAAAGGGTAAGGCTTCCTATGGGGAGTCAACAAAGTCTAACACTACACTTTGAGGCAGGACTAAGTTCCTCCTCCCATATCTAGGCTGAGCAAGGCATCCATCCAAATAGAATGTGCTCCTAGATGCCAGTTCAAGCACTAGGGATAAATTTTGGTCCCATTGCCAGTGGCCCCAGACTGTCCAAGCCTCACAACTGACTCCCACATTCAGTGGGCCTGGTCCTACGCAGGCTCCCCTGCTATCGGTCCAGAGTCAGTGAGCTCTCACAAGATCAGGTTTCTGTGGGTATTGCCATCATGGTCTTGACCCTTTTGCTCATATTATTACTCCCCCCTCTCTTGGGCTGGTCTCAGATAGCTTGGCCCAGAACAATCTATCTCAGGACCCAGCAATATCACTTTTGAGCATATTACCCAACGGATGCACACTCATACCACAAGGACATTTGATCATAGTTGTGTTCACAGCAGCATTATTCAGAACCAGGAAACAACCTAGATGCCCCTCAACTGAAGAATAAATAAAGAAAATGTGAATGTGGAACATTTCACAAAAGAGTACTACTCAGCAGTAAAAAACAAAGACATCTTGAAATCTGCATGCAAATGGATGGAACTAGAAAAAAAAATCCTGAGTTACCTCACCAGATAGACAAACATGACATGTACTCACTCATAAGTGGATATTAGACATAAAGCAAAGGATAACCAGCCTATACATAGTCCAGAGAAACTGGGTAACATGGAAAATCCTAAGAAAAACATACAATGGATACCCCTGGGGAAGGGGAAACAGATAAGAACACCTGGGTGGGGGAAGAGAAGGAAGGGTGAAAGGGGAAAAGAGGAGGGAGGAGAACACGAGGGAATGGGATGCTCAAGACGGGGGAAGAACAGAGAGGGAAAGGAGAGAGATATCTTAATTGATGGAGCCATTAAAGAGCTATAAAAAAATATAGCATTATGGATATTCCGAAGAATCCATAAGGATAACCCCGGCTTAGACTTTAAGCAACTGTGGAGAGAACGCCTAAACTGGCCTTCCCCTGTAATCAGTTTGATGACTACCTTAATTGTCATCATAGAACTTTCAACCAGCAACTGATGGAAGCAGATACAGAGATCTATAGCTATTGCATTTTAAGAGACCACTGCTTGTCATATACCTACTAATGAACTTCTGATACTACTTTTCAAATGGCAGCAGCTATGATTTTATCCTATCTAAATCCAGACTCTACACTCATTCTTTCATTTGTATTCAATGATAATTCTGAACTGTTGGTACGGAACTCTGTGTATAAATTTCAATTGTAGTTATAACATTGTAAAACTGAAACGAGCTGGGTGCTGGTGGCGCACTCCTTTAATCCCAGCACTAGGGAGGTAGAGGCAGGAGTATCTCTGAATTTGAGGCCAGGCTAATTTTGAGTTTGGGGTTAGTCAGGGCTACACAGAGAGACCCTGTCTAAAAGAAACAAAAGCAAAATCAAACCAGCAAAAAATAAAAGAATACAATTATCTCCTTTCCTTTTCCTCTAATGAAAATGACTGCTTTTGCTTTTGTTTGTCCTAATAGGGACTGGCATAGAGTCTCATACAGTCTAGGTCTGTGATGGAGGAGGGTCATTTGTCTATGTGTTACTTTCATTGGTTAATAAAGAAAACTGCTTGGCCTGATAGGGCAGAATTTAGATAGGCGGAGTAGACCAAACAGAATGCTGGGAAGAAGGGAAGCATCAATCCCCAGCACAAGAAATGGGGGGGGGGGGGATAAAACAACAAAAAAAGAAAAAATAGTCAAGGGACAGAATAGGGGAAAAAAATTTTAAGTAAAACAAAGCAGTACATGACTGTAACCCTACCATTGAGGAAGTAAAGAAAGGACTAGCATGGGCTACAAATCTATATGCTTTCTCAAAAATAAAAGCTATACAAACAAAAAAGTCAAAATTACTAGTAATAAATATTTAGAAAACAGAACAAAATACTAAACATGGAAAATTTCCAGTTGGGTACATATAGTTCAGTGGTAGGGCTTACCTACCATGTTATAGAAGGTCTTGGGGTCAATTATCAGCCTCATAAAACTAACAAACCAGAAAGTTGCCTGGCTACTCAGGAAACTAAACAAAGAGGATCTCTTAAATAAGGATCATTGGAGCCTCTTAATTTAGGGCTTAGCAGAAAGCAAACTCCTGCATCAACAAATATTTCATGTACACAAACCTACTTAAATAACAAGTTATATAATTTGTATTTATTCAGATTATTTAAAATTTTTTAATTATTTTCTTATCAAGTAAACAAAATTCATAGGAAGAAAGTGCACGTGTATGCATTTTAAAATACATTATGGAGCACTAAAAGGATCAGCAATTTTTAGTGTCCCTATAGTTACCAAGTCATCTTATATCTAAATAAGATCACTCAACTAAGTCCTACTAAAATAAAATTGCCCTGCTTTCTGCTTTTGTAAATAAAATAAGCACTTGTTTAATGGTTGAAAATGGGTGTCAGAGATGGCTTAAAACTTAAGAGCACCTGTAGCTTTGGCAGGGACAGGGATTTGGTTCCCAGTACCCATATGGCAGCTGACAACGATCTGTATCTAATTCCAGTTCCAGTGCCCTCTTCTCATCTCTGCCAGCATCAGACAAACATGGTACAAGCACACTTGCACATAAGAGTAAACCTTGCAAGGCATGGTGAGCCACGCCTTTAATCTCAGCACTTGGGAGACAGAGACAAGTGGGGGCTACATCAGGAGCCCCTGTTTCAAACTAAAATAAACAAACAAATAGCCTCCTCAATTTGTGCATAGTCCAAGGTTGTTTTCCTGATGATACTATGTTAACTGAACAGTTATGACAGAGCCACTATGTCAACAAAATCTAAGTTATCTATTATTAGCTCTCTACATGTTTTCAGACTGTGATCTAAATGATTGCCAAATATATCAGAAATGACAGAAAAATAATTGCTTACTCATTTCAGCCCAATTATTTAAGGTTTATTAAGAACTTCTTTGTAATTATTAAATACTGATATTCACATTGTGGTTAATTTCCATAGAGTAGGTATTACATTAGTTGCCCAGTAATTTATCCCTCACAATATTATTACAAACAAAATCTTCACTAAGGCACATTAGCAATTACCACTACATACGCTCATCTTTCAATTGCATATAACCTACTAAGGTATAGAGAAGCAAAGCTGAACACAAAAATAAAAATTGATGTAACTTCACTCCTAATAGTCTATTCACACCACAGCATCCCAGAGAACCATTAAGGACAAAAGCAGCAGTGTTATTAGGATTACGTACTAGGAAAGACAATCCATCAGCACCATTCCAAACCTACCAGGTTTTTCTTATGTGCATTAAAAATTTTGAGAACCGACCAGGTTGTGCTGGTGCATGCCTTTAATCCTAGCACTCGTTAAGCAGAGGAAGGTGTCTCTGTGAGTAAGAGGTCGGCCAGGTCTACAGAGCTAGTTCCAGGACAGCCAAGGTTACACAAAGAAACCCTGCCTCAAAACAGCAACAAAAACCAATAAACAAACAAACAAAATAAAGTAGAAATGTTGTGAAATGGGAAGAAAGAACCAGGTGCTAAAGTCAGGCAGAGTGGTGCACAACTTTAATCCTAGCACTTGGGAGGCAGAGGCAGGAGTTCGAGGCCAGCCTAGTCTATAGAACAAGCTCCAGGACAGCCAAGGCTACCCAGACAAACCCTGCCTCAAACAACAAAAAAACATTTTGAGAATTTTGCACCAAAAGATCATTTTACCTTGAGTGTGAAAAGGCTAATTCGGCCAGGCAATTTATAAAATAGTCCTTCTCCTCCTCTTGAGTTGGAATGTAGCATGGCATTGAGGCACGCGAGAGGGGATGTCCCACTGTAAAACATGAAAAGATGAAAATGGGTCACAAAAATCAGTTTCTACTTATCAAACACCCAGCTCTAGTTCACCTTCAAACCAAAAAGCAAAGCAAGCAATGCAGGAGCAACGATGCTATTACGAAAGCAGAAGATAAGCAACTAAAGTCAAGAGAAATCCCCATCAGAGCGTCTAGGCTGCAGTGCGTGGTAATTTAGAGTACATACCAAGCACGTCTTTAGTGTTTCCTGACAATACAAACTGAATTCTCAAGAAATTTAGGGAGTTCAGCAGTTAAGCTTACTGCAAGCCAGGCCTGGTAGCACACACCTTTAATTCTAGCACTCAGGCAGGAGCAAGTGAATCTCTGAGTTTGAGGCCAGCCTGATCTTACAGAGTAAAAAAAAAAAAAAAAAAAAAAAAACTGTTCCTGTCTTGATGAAAAAGAAAAAAGAAAAAGAAAAATGAATAGGCTTGCTGCTTTTGAAGAGGACTAGAGTTCAGTTCTTGGTACCCATGCTGGATGTCTCATAACAGTTAACACTTAGGTATAGGGGCTCCCATACCCTCTTCTGGCCTCCAAGGGGTACTCAAATACACACGGCTTCGGAGTGTACCTATATATACATGCCATACACACATGCATATTCACAAATTAAAAATGAAAAATGTCCAAGCTGTATGTTAACAAATTTTAAATGCACTATCTTGACCAGGTATGCTGGCTTGTTCTTGTGACCTCAGCACTCAGGAGGCTGAGAAAGGATGCCTACCACAAAGCCGATGCCAGAGTCAGTCACAGGCCACTCTAGTTATATTATGAGAATCTACTCAAAAACAGAAACAAATACACCTTAATAAAATTTTACTATTATAAACAAGTATTTTCAGCTAGGCATAGTAGTGCATGTATTTACTTCCAGCACATGAGAAGCAGGTGATCTCTGGGAGCTTGAGGTCAGTCTGGTCTATCTAGCAGAGCTCCAAGGCAGCTAGAGCTACATAATGGAACCCCATATCAACTAAAAAAAAGACAGTATTTTGGTTATTGGGACCAGAGAGATGGCTCAGCAGTTCACTATACTTGCTTTCTCTTGCAGAGGACTAGGCTCAGTTTCCAGCACCCTTATCAGGCAGCAGCTCACAGCAGTTGTCAGTAACTCCAGTTCTAGGAGAGCTGACACTTTTTTCTGGCCTCCACGAATACACACACACACACACACACACACACACACACCAACAAAAAACAAGATTTGGTCAGAGAGATGGCTCATCAGGTAAAGGCTCCTGACACCAAGTCTAAAGACCTCAGTTTTATTCCTAGGACCTATATGGTAGAAGACCTGAACCAACTCCTATAAGTTGTCTTTTTACCTCTACATCCCCTTCTCCAATAGTATCTAAAGTAAAATGTAATAAACATTTTGAATAAAAACCACATTTCCCAGTATCTACACTGAGCTGTATGAAAATAAGAGACTCAATGGCACTGTATCCCTGTAATAAGCTCCCACTTTATTGTTGCACTTGAATATTTTCTAATAAAAACACACAAAAATGTTTTCTTTGTTGTAAAAGGGAATGAATGAGTCTTATCTACAGACTTCATTTGCAAAGAAAAAGGCCATCAAAAGGATTTAGTAAGTAATATCTGAACATCTAACTAGATAGTATATTAAGTTCCATGGTCCCTGCTACAACAGTAAGTTACAAAATAACTTCATGAGGCAGAGGATACTTACTGAATAACAGAAAAAGGTGTCAAAAATAGACAAGTGCCTATTATCATTAAATCTGTCACTAGAATGTTAATACTAGGATTCACCCGTGCATGTTTTCTTCCCTCTCCTCGGTATGTTTAAAAATAAAAGGTATCTTAAGCCCCTATTTTTCAAAACTAGCAGCCCTAATTTACATAGTGTTAAAAATAAATTGAGTGTAAAAAAGACATTAAAAAACAATTATTCTGCTTTGAAACACACTGGATGCTAAAAATAACTAAACAACAAAAAAGTCACTAAAAGCGAGCTGGTGTAGAATCTAGAACATCAAATGGTTGTGCTGGCATCTCCTACAAGGGGCATAACGCATTGGCAAGTCCTTCAGTGACTCCTACACACAACATCTATCTACAATGACAGAGCTTCTCCCTCATCCTGAATGCTACAATTCCTAGAGCACAAACCAGAAACAAGGGAGTAATTTACCTTCTACAGGCGTAGTAATCCAACGGCAGGGCAGACATCAGCATGATGGGAAATGGCCCAAGAAAAAAAAAAAATAAAGCACAATTATCACACTGCAAAGTGCATAGGTACAAGTCAAACAGATGGGCTACAGGCAACTCTAAGCATCCCTCCCCATAAAACATTAAAGAATATGTGACCTGAGTAATGAGAACAACTTTCATCATTTCAAGTGACTACAATTTCCTTAGTCACATAATATACTAACGCTTAGGGCTGGGGAGAAAAACTCATTCAATAAAGTACTTGACAGGGGCTGGAGAGATGGCTCAGTAGTTAAGAGTATTGCCTGCTCTTCCAAAGATCGTGAGTTCCAATTCCCGGCAACCACACGGTGGCTCACAATCATCTGTAACGAGGTCTGCTGCCTTCTTCTGGTCGGCAAACACACACAGACAGAATACTGTATACATAATAAATAAATAAATATTTTAAAAAAAGTACTTGACAAACAAGCACTTAGACCAGACTTCATACCTCAAACCCCACCTGATTAAAAAAAAATGCAAGTGTAGTATCCAGGGGCTTGTGATTCCACTGCTGGGGAAACAGATACAGGCTTGGTAACAAATCAGCACAGCCTAATTTGCAAGCGTAGGTCCCAGTTAAAGACCTCTTTCCTCAAAAAAATAAGGCAGAATGTCATCCAAGGTTGTCCTCTGGTACACACACGTACACATACACAAACCCATGCATCTGCTCATACATAAACATGTATGCAATATCCCCCATTGTTGAAATGCTGTTTGTTCCGAATTCCAAAAAGGAACTGTTGTTATATACACTCCTCTTTCCTTACTTAAATAAAAAAGAAAATGGCTGGACAGCTGGAGAGATGGCTCAGTGGTTAATAGCACTGGCTGCTCTTCCAGAGGACCTGGGTTCATTCTCCAGCACACACATGACAGCTCACAAATGCATGTAACTCCAGTTCCAGCAGTTCCAATGCCCTCTTCCGGCCTCCATGGGCACTACATGAATACAATGTACAGACATACACTCTGGTAAAACAAACAAAACAAATACAAGGAATTTTTTTTTTTTTTTAATTTAAGCAGTGGTGGCACACATTAATCCCAGCACTTGGAAGTAGAGACAGAAAAATCTCTTGAGTCTGAGGGCAGCCTGGTCTAAAGATGAGTTCCAGGACTCTGATACACAGAAAAACCCTGTCTTGGATAGGGAGGGGGATATTAAAAGAAGGGGTTCATATAAATGGTGAGAAGAGAGGAGAATCAAAGACAACCCCCAGTTTTCATGCCTCCAGTTATTTCTGTGTTTTTTACTTGTTTCCTCTCCAGGAAAACATTATAACAAATTCAAGGTTACTCGTTAGCACATTTTAAAAAATAATTATTTTATGTTCATTGATGTTCTCCTACATGTATGTCTGCATGAGGGTGTCAGATCTTGGAGTTACATATAGTTGTGAGCTGCCATGTGGGTACTGGGATTTGAACCCAGGTCCTCTAGAAGAGCACTCAGTACTCTACGGAGTCATCACTCCAGCCCCCTCATTAGTACATCTGTATCAGGAAAGACTAGACCAGCTACTTGTGGGTGGCATGTGTCTCTAATCCCAGCACTTGAGAGGTGGAAACATGAGGATCAGCATTCAAGGCAAGCCTCAGCAGGCCAGTAAGTTAGAAACCACCCTGGGCTATAAAAGACTGTCTCAAAAAACAAGAAAGAATGACTAAGTCTTTGAGTACCCAGAGGGTTTTTATGCCACTGAGACCATCTTTCTTGACTCCAAAAGGAAAAGACATCTGTGGTATGGCAAAGAAAAGCATAGAGAAAAGAGCATATATGGGCTTGCTCCTTCTCTATTACTAAATAATATTGTAAAATAATAGTGTATGAGAAGCCAGGATGGTGAGAACTTCTAAAAAAAAAAAAAAAGAGAGAGAAGTGTGCTAGAGAATTTATCTGATTCTATTGAAGAAAGATAAGAACCTAACTCTAGCTGAAGGTCAAGACCTAGGTGAAGTCTTGTGAAAGACACTGTATTTCTGATGAAAATAAATGGATGTTCTCCTATCCCACTCCCACCCTCCACTCAGGACACATAACACTACCATCAGATACAGAATCACGGATAGACCAACAAGTGGACTTACTACTGCATATCACAGACACATGTCTTGTGAAGCTCACTTAAGCAACAAGAGCAATACAAACCTCATTTCCTTCAGTCCTTCTGCCTCTATGACCTGCAGAATCTGTTTTGGTGTCATTGGAGCATCCGAGTAGTTTTCTAACACCTGAAGAAACATAAACGTCCTGACTTCAGTGTGAAAAGGTCCATTACATTCACCAGTCTGCACGAGGTTGGTAGTACTGCTCTGCAGAGCTCTCAGGGACAAATAAGATTACCACAATCAAAATGACTTTGGTGTTGGGGTGTGGCTCAGTGGCTTGGCATTAAAACAATTACTTCAGAAATTACATTCTTATCAGTATATTGAAAATTAAATGCAATTAGATAAAAATACCAATTAGGTGAAACATTCAAATCTAAATTCTAAGGATAGCTATTTTAATATCTATGTGTAATAAATAGTATGCAAAATCTTAGTAGCAGCTCTGGGAACTGCAGGAGCTAATGTTATTAAAACACAAAATATAGACCAGGTGTGGAGGTGTACTCCTTTAGTCCCAGCATGCAATCTCTTGTGAGGCCTATCTCAAAAGATAAAAACAACCAACAACAAAAAAAATATTGCTGCAAAGTATATGTTAAAATGAAAATTCATTCAAATTTTCTTTCCCAAGGAACTTTCATGCCAAGAGTGGTGGCACATGCCTTTAATCCCAGGAAAAGCAGACTAATGTCTGTGGGTTCAAGGCCAGCCTGGTCTTGAACTCAAGACCAGCCAAGCTACATAATGACACCGTGTCTTAGAAAAAAGTTCTGACTAATACCCATATGGGTATGTGTGTATATATACAGGGGTTTTTTTTGTTGTTGTTGTTCTGGATACAGTCTCACTATGCAGTCCAAGCTGGCACAAAACTCACTTTGTAGACTAGGCCAGTCAAATTCATAAAGACCCACCTGTCTCTGCTTACCAAGTGTTGGGATTAAAGGTATACACCCCAACACTGGGCTGAATGTTCAGTTTTGTTCTGAGACAACCTAGGCTAGTTCTGAACTTGCCATGCAGCCAAGGATGACCTGAAGTCTTGATCCCATTGTCTCTACCTCCCAAGGGATGGGATTACAAGAATATGCCATGTTCATCTTCAGTTCTTTTCCATTACACTATGAAATTCTGGGGTTGACTGCCACAGTACGTTTTGGCACTTGACTACATGACGCTACGGTTCTAGGTGTGACAGTGACATACAACAAAACCGTAAGGAACCTAATGTCCTATTTGTGTTAGTTCATCTGTAACTAAGTCAGCACTTCCTCAGCAACTGCAGTTCTCACTCTAAGCAGCTGAGCTGTTTCAGAAATGTTCCTCTTCTAAGGAAGGAAAAGACGGACATCATCTTACTTTCTACACCTGTGCAGCTGCTTCAGTCAACTCAAGCTAAGAAGTGTAACACCCAAGCTCTACCTACCTTCATTAAAAAAAAAAAAAAAAAAAAAAAAGGACAAGCAGGAAGTTCCAAAGGAATGCCACAGAAAACCTTGTCATTAAAGGAAATCAAGGTTTGGAGAAGTGAACACTAAAACAAAACTTCTACTCTTCCCCTTAGCCTCTCTAATTTTTACACTGCTCCTGGATAATGTGTCAATTACTAACACTTATTCTAATGCTGAGAAATCTGATCCTATCTACCTCTAGTCCTGACTTTCTCCCAAGCTTCAGACTCGAGTAGCTCTGTCTAACGCCTCGGTCTAGCTATCCATCCTTGGTTTGTTCTACTCTAATTCACCTCAGCCCGCCCTTTCCCCTTTATTCCCTACCTTGGTTGGCACTCAGATCACCTAATTCAGCAACACATGTGGCACCCTTCACTCTCATCTACCTGGTTCACGACCACAGCCAATGACACAACTTAACAGTCTAGCCTCTTCCATATATACATGATAAGGCCCTGTTTTCCTAAAATCCACCCCTATTTGTGGTTGTCCCTCATTTAAAACCACAGGGAACACCTGCTTTGTGCCAGGCCAAATTCTAGGGATCTTGAGCCTACCTTCATCATGGTTCTATTTTAAATCATCCTCAATAACTCTGCCTCTCTCTCCACATGCAGAAGAAGGTAAGTTTCCAGAGCCCACCCTGCCTCCCACTAAAGCACAGGCTTTAGAATCAGATAGGCCAAGATTTAAATTCTACTCTCTAACCTAAAGCAAGTACCTAGGCAATCTGGGCCAAAGGTCCTCTCTCACTCTTCAAGTATTTGGAGATCTTCTCTCAGATTAAAGAGCACTTAAATAGGGACCTGTAGGTGCTCAGAGGCTGGGCACACAAGTCCCCCACAAGACTATCAGACTACCTCACTAACACTTCCTGCTTCTGCACCAGTGACTATTCTTTGCCCCACCCCAGCTACACACTTTACAAATGTTTGTATCCATTCTTTGTTTTCTCTCCTCCCTCAGCCATTCTTCTTTCATCAGCTCCTACAGGAATAGGCTCCTCTGTAATAGGCCTCCCTACCTTACACTGACCCTACAAGACTCATGTCAGAAAGTACCTTCCTTTTGGAAGCAGTTCCCAACCTACGCCAGGCAGACTCCAATCTCTTATGGTATTCCCACTGTTCCACAGTACAAGTAATTATCTCCCAAGCCAGGAGACTTCAAAGGGGAAGTGAGAAACTATCATATTTATTCCTAAACAAGAGGCAAAAACCAAGATATCCATTTAAATCTGTGCATCTCCAGTAACACATACACTTGAAGTTCTAGTCAAGGATCTGAATACCCATCTCCAAAAAGCTACAAGTTCCTCCTCTTTATAGATTACCCAAGTGCCAACAGGCAAAGGCTGACTTAACAAACCTACGATAAATCTACATGCTACTAATGTCCAGTTACAAGATACCATCTCTTTGATACGAGCTGAGCTAGCAATCTTCCCACAAACATTTTTTAGATAAGTATGACTCTGAAAATAATATCTACCAATTATTTAAATAGTAGCCAGGAAGAGCTTGAGAATCTCAAAACAGAAGGAAATTCTAAAGAGACGTTACACCTAAAGATACAAAGTATTCACTTTCATTACAATTGCATATGCCACTAGCTTTCAGAACACCCCTGCAGTGTTCTAGTCCCTGGCTTTCTCTATAGACCTCACATTTTTTAAGGAAAGAAAAAAGTATCTCTTCTACTTAAAAGGAAAAAAAAGTTTGATGTAAGAATGGTAGTCATAAATAAGTGTAAGATAGAAATCTATTTAAGAATTGTACTAATTTTAAGGGAATTAAAATTGGCTGTTTCTCCCAAATTGTTCCTAACAAGCAGGCAAATTTACCCTTCTCTACTTCAGACAACTAGAACCACACTAAAAGGCATCTGAGAGAAGAATATCCACTTCTTAAAACAACTGCAAAAAAAAAAAAAATCTACAGGGATGAATTCTCGGCTTTCCTCCACCAAAACAGCATTTAAAAGATTATCTTCTTGCCAACCTGAGTGAAGCCAAGAGAAACTAGAAACTTCCACCTGACAAATGCATGGGGTCATCACACACACTTTAAATTCAACGGTTAAAAGTAGTTAATAATCCTGTTACAAAATGAATGCACTGCCATCGCCACTCTCTGCTTGTCAGGTAGCCCTCTGCAGTAGAAGCTAATAAACTCAGTGGGAAGAAGACTCAAGTCTCCCTCCCACCCCCACAAAGACACAGAAAATTCTAAAACACAAACCACATAAAAGATATACAAGATTGCATACCACATTCCCACAAGTCCTCTTTCAAATGTACAACTACGCCACAAAGAAATTCCTGTTCAGAGTACTATTTTTAACCCAAGAGTCAAAGGAGAGAAAGAGAAATAACTTAAGATAATTAAGCTTGAAGGTGAGCCAGTAATAAAATAGAAATAGCAACCTTAACCTTGGAATTCAAACCACAGTAAATTTAAGAACCTAAAGAGGCTTAAAACAACAGCGGATTCCTAATTGCTAGAACCTTTCATATAATAAGAGCCAAAAGAGCTTTGAGACAAAAAGATTTTTAGAACTGTCAGAACACAACACAGAATTTGAAGGTACTTTCACCTACCTCTAACCTGCAGGGCTCTGGCAAGCAAATTTTCTTTGGGTGCCCAGAGTCAAACACCTGCACACAACAACTCAGAATTTCAATTAACAGTCAAGACTCAATAACAACCACCTCCACGGAAAAAAAAAAAAAAAACAAACCCACGCTTCATTTCAGCTGTTTCATAGGTTCCAGCAGGCCTTAATTTGTCTCCAGGTGAAGCATCACTGAAGAAATTCTTAAGTCCCAAGATTGTAAAAACTAGCCAAATATTCTAGTTTTGATTGAATCACAGAAGGGGGGTACCACCACGGGGTTTCAATTTTCATATGCCAGACAAAAAAATAAACCAAACTATACAACCTTATACAAACCCCGTTTCTGCTCCCAAGGTAACAAGACAGATGACCAGAAACACCAGTGGAAATTCTCTGGTAGTTCTAACAGCCTGGCTAAATCAATAACCGGCTTTCATGAGCCCAAGAAAGACAAGGGTGCACTCTAGATTTTTATCAACCTCCAACACTTTAGAGGCAGAACTCACTTTTCATTAAAAGAAACCCTAAGAAAGGTGAGCTTGACTCCATCATCAAAACTGAATTATAACAATTACATATAAAATACTGGGCGTCAACAGACAAGAAGGATGCACCATAACCTTGCACTGTGGCGCCTGAGGAAGTGACATCTCCGAGAAAAGTATAGCCTATTAGGACTGGCATCAGCAATACTTTATAAGAACATGCCGCAAGTCTTTTGGCTTTGTATTTTAATTTCAAAAGGAAGTGGTCTCACACGTTCACAAACCCTCTGGGCAGGCAACTAGCTCAAGCTCAAGCAATCTATTTATTATTTATTTAGGTCTTGCTAACCCCTCTGAGCAGACGCCTCTGTATGAAGACATATACTTTGCCAACTGTATTCAATTCCTCCTGCAAAGTGCCTACCTCTAGAGCAGTCACAGAGCTTCAGTGTGATTTGAATGTCCACAGGCCACCTGCATAATAATTCCTTAAGCAGCTGGCTAAAGTACTGTTTCTAAGCAGAATCTCGGGTTCAGTGTTTAAAATGAGTTCTAGAAACAGTGTTTTAAACGAAGTCCTCAGGTATACTCCCACCGGGCACTCAAGTTTGAGAACCAAGAACCACTGCTCAGGGGCCAGATTGGTCCTCAGCAATTGCTTCCCGACACACACCTGGTTTAAATTGTCAACGCTCTAAATGCTTCTCATGTCCTTGAAACCAGGGGCGCGTTCCCACCCCCGCGGTGTCCAGTGACCCACTCCACTGCCCACGAAGTAGTCAGGGAAGCACTTCCGACCCTTCCCGGAAACCTCACTCCCGCAAATGAATAAACTGCGTTTCCCGGGACACCCTGTCGCTGCCGACGTGGGGGAGGGGAGGCCGAAGCCCAGGCGCTCAGAGGGGAGGAGCCGTTCGCCAGCTCGCCCCTCCGCAGGAATTCAGTGGGGTGTGCAGAAAAAGGCGCCACAGCCCGAGGGCCAGGGACGTCCGGCGCTCCACACCCGGGCGGCCCCGCCCCCTGCTGCGGTGGGCAGGGCCTCGCCCCTCCCCCGCCCCGGGAGCCGCGCGGGAGCCCACCCCCCAGACCCCCCGCCTCGGCCCCCCGGGCAGCTCGCCTCACCAGGCGCGCGGCCTCGGCCCACGTGCGCTCCTTCTTCCTCTTCTGTTTGTCCTTCATCCTCCTCCTCCGCGGCGGCGGTGGCGGCGGCAGCTCCACGCGGGACCTCCGGGTGGGGCGGGCTGGGGCGGTGGCGGCGCGGGGCTGGGGCGGAGGCGGCAGCGGCGGGGGGCGCGTGGCGGCGGCGCGTGCGAGGACTCGGGTGCGGCCGGAGAGGGCGGGCGCACCGGGACCGGCTGGTGCGAGACCCGGCGCGAGGGCGGCGATGGGGGAGGGGCGGCGGCTCCACGCGCCCGCGCTGCGTCAGTCGCCCACGGTGGCAGCGGCGGCGGCAGCCCCGCGATGGCTAAGGAATGCGGCGGCTCTGCATAACCACGGGGTCAGAGGTCACGGCTCGGGCCTCCGCTTTCCCGCGCTGCTGGGAAACCGAGACCGGACGAGTGGCGGGCCGGGATGGCGAGACGCAGCTTTCCCTTCGACGCTCCGGTCCGTGAGTGTCTGCCGTGGGTGTGTGTATGTGTGTGTGTATGTGTGCCCGCGTGTGAGAGAGAGAAGAGTGAGGAGGGGGAGTGTGGGGTTTTTTTTTTTTTGAACAAAAACAAACCGAAAGGATGGCTGGGATTTGTAGTCCTTACTAGCTCCCCGGCCTCCCCCGCTCCGGAAGAAAATGGCTGCCTGAAGTGCTTGGACCACGTTTCCCGTCGTGCTCCGGGACTCTTGCTTTCCGCCCACTCTCTTCCGTACCCCGCTGCGCTCAGAGCTCGGTAAAGGAGGGGGCGGGAAGTCGGTCAGGAAGGGATGGGGCGGGGTCTCGCGAGGTTCGGGAACTAGCGGAGCCCTGAGGGTTTCTGGGAGGTGTTGCTGAGAAGGGGCGGTGGCTGGATTCCCTCTAGCCGCGTTTAACCCGTTCCACGCTTTTTGGGACTAGGGGCGGGTCCAGTGAGGGTGAGGATCCGGAATTGGTAGTCCACTACCCTCCTTCCACTGTGGGCATTCCCCTGAATACAGTTCTCATCCGCACTTCTGGTGGGTGACAAGAAGCAGGACTTTCCCTTTTGGTCCACCCTTAAATGACTCAACTGGCGCATAGTAATAAGCAGAGAGACACTCATATCAGTAAAACGGTTATTTCTTGATTGACTGACCTAGACTGTTGCCCATTTCCTCTTGTACTGTCGGACCGCAATGTATTTGCCGAGGGTGCACCTGCAGTCTACCGCAGAATTGCTGTCAGGTGAATTTGGTAATAAAGACTTAAGGGCCATTTAGATGAAAATGCACGTGAGTGTTATTTTAGAGGCAGTACCCTGGAGAGAGATCAGGTCCCAGGGTCTACCAAATCTAGGTTTAGAATTCTAGCGGTCACTCCCTGACTCCTCTTAACCTCGATTTGATCTGTGTTAGCTTACTGTTGCACAAGATTGATGGGGTACAAATTAGCATGAAGTTTCTAGAAGATCGGGGAGAGGATGTGGAGGATCCTGATATTATTGGGCTCCTGTAATTTGACTTCTGGCATAGAATAAATGATAGCTGTTATTACACACTCACAGTGAGCAGTGGAGCCTCTCTCAGAACCTTGATTGCAAGTGTTAAATGGGATGAGGTTTGGAGCACCCAGAACATAAAGTATTTTTAATCAATGTCCAGAAACATTTCTACAGTCAGCCTTGAACTGGATTAATGGCCCGTTTTTAAAACTAGGAAACCGGATTTTATAGTTTTGGAAGGTTTCTGTGGGTGAGGAAACACTCTATTCTCTCTGGTGTTAGCACACAGGCTGCCAGGGCTGAGACAGCAATCACAGAGCAGTGTGGCCCCTACCACCTAAGAGGCCCAGCAGTACTTATTTCTGGTCACACTGGGCTCAAATCCAGAAAGCAAACAATCTACAGTGAATAGACGATAGGTGAGATTTACGTATTTTTACATCCCTCACTTGATTTCATCCCACCAGGGAGTTGAGGAATAACTTCAAAAATTGTTTCATTTCTTTTTATGACATTTTAGGTTTGGTTTTGTTTTGGGACAGGATCTCATTATGTAGTCCTGGCTGTCCTGGAATTCACTATCTAGATCAGGTTGGCCACCTGCCATTGCCTCTGGAGTGCTGGGATTAAAAGTGTATATTGGGATTTTGTTTGGTGGAAGGGGGCGGGGGTGTTAGTGCTAAGGATTGAACCCAGGGCCTCACACAACCACTGAGCACTCTTTATTGGTTATTTTGAAACAAAATCTCACAGTATAAACAGGCTGACCTCAAACAGGCTACTGTTCTCTTGTCTTTGCCTCCCATTAATACATGAGGGATTAAAATGCATGCCCAACTATGCCTGGCTTTTAGTTGTTTTGTTTACAGTTTTTTTTTATTTTTTCAATCTGCAACTGAGTCACCTCTGAGAGGATACTGTAACTTATTTCAAACATTTTGAATCACTCATACCTCCAACACATATACACACTTGGATTAAATGAGGAAGAGTCACTAAAATGCCTGCTTTGTGTTTTTCTGTGTGGAAATTGAACTCATGCATAGTAGCTGTTATACCACTAAACTACCTTCCAAGCCCTTTTTACCTTTGATTTTCAAGTTCTTATTAAGTCACAAAGGCTGGCTTGACTCTGCCTCAACCTCCCCAGAATAGCTGGGATTACAGGCCTTTGCCAACAGATCTAAAATATTCATGTTTAGAGTTATGGCCACTATGGCCAACAGTTCCTACCCAAAAGTATCCAAACTTTCTTTCATCCATGTATACCCACCAAACTAAGAATTTATTCCATTCAGTAGGAAAAGAATTTTGCAGGTAAATTTAGGCTGTAAGGAAGATCATTACATGGGTCCTTGAAAGAATGGGTGTTTTAGACCTATGAAGCAACTCAGCTCACTGTTGCTGACTTTGAAGTGGCAGAAAGCAAAGGAGTGTAAGCAGCCTCTGGGCTAAGAAGCCTGCTGACAGCAGCAAGGAATTGGGGACTATAGTCATTCAGTCCAGCAGAGCTGCACGCTGGCAGTGTAGATGAGCTCAGAAACAAGGGGCACCTTGACTTCAGCCTCTGATTGAAGCAGGGAACCACTGGAACCCACTCCGTATTTGGACTCAGGCCCAGAGAAGTATGGAGCATTTATAAATGTGTGTTTCAAACTACGGCCTGTGTTAATTTACAGCCAACGAAGGCTAATGTAGGTAATGCAGCAGCCCCTTTAGGTTATCTCAGCAAGCACTGCCTCGTTCTCACAAATGGATCAGGATGTGAGAAAATCCACGTGTGAATAGTTCAAGATCTCTGTCCTTGTAGAATCAAACTAATGACAGTGTCATCATGAAGCACAAAGAGAAAGTATGTCTGGAGGACCACTGGAAATGGGTGAAGCAGCTCATGTCTAATTTCATCACTGGGGAGGTGAAAGCAGAAGGATTTTGAGTTCAAAGCTGGCCTAGGCTATAATGAGTTTGAAGCTAATCTAGGATATACAGTGAGACTCGATAAAAACAAAAAGAGGGACGTGTTTGAAAGTAAGCTTTGGTTATTAATCCTTAAGCTGTTTTGATTTGTTTTTTCAGTTAACAAGAATCGACATATTTTCTTGCCAGAAACAACAAACACATACATGTTATTTTTTAGTGTGTTTTTATGTTGTTTTTATCACGGTGCTTTTATTACAGGCTACCTTTGAAAGTTAACACAGGTGCTATGGACTGAGTAAAATAAACAGAACTGCTATTCAACCCTGCCCAGTTTGGGGATGAGTTATTGTTTTCATTTATGGACAAAGCACACAAAAGCACATAGTATCCCTGATCCTCAATGTGATATGTTAATACTAGTTCTGGCGCTGGAGAGATGGCTCAGTGGTTAAGAGCACTAAGTGTTCTTACAGAGGTCCTGAGTTCAATTCCCAGCACCCACATGGTAGCTCACAATTAACTATCTCACATGTGCAATGTACAGATTATATATATATACTTATATATGTGTGTGTATATATATACACACACACAGAGCACCAATACATACATTTTTTTAAAAATTGAGAAAACAGGTTGGTTCTGGACTCCAGTAAGGCCTGAGTTTGAAACTGTAGCCTTTTCCCAGATGTGCACCCATGAACAAGTTAGGAAACCTCATCAACCCAGCATTGTCATTGAACAGCAGGATACACAATAAAATGAAAGGGTGATGTGGGATTCCCCTCTGTATACTGTGAATATCATTGGTTAATAAAGGAACTGCTTTGGGCCTGTAGCAGAGCTATAGGGGAACAGCTAGGTGGGAAAAACTAAACTGAATGCTGAGAGAAAGGAGCTGGAGTCAAGGAGAAACCATATAGATGTGATGGACAGAGATGCCAGAATTTTACCTGGTAAGCCACTGCCACGTGGGGATACACAGATTAATAGAAATGGGTTAAATTAAGATTTAAAAGTTAGCTAATAAGCTAGAGCTAATGGGCCAAGCAGTGATTTAAAAAATAGTTTCTGTGTGATTATTTTGGAGCTAAGTGACTGGGAACTAACTAGCAGGCGGCCTCCTTACTACAAAATGGTGACCTGGACAGTGGAGTGGCACATGCCTACTTAAGAAACTGAAATGGGAGGATCACTTGAACCCAAAAGTTTGAGACCAGCCTGGATAACACAAAAAGACCCCAGTTGCTGAGCTTCAGCACTGCAGATGATCAGCTAATGTCTGGTCTGCCCACCCTTCACACACTGGTAACTACTCATGCTGGTGTCTGCTTGGATTTGTTTCCTGTACCCTCAAAGGCCAGCCATAGTCTTTGGCATGTAATAGGCAGCCAAACTCTTGGAGTATGAGCCAATCTCAGTAATACTTTTGTTGTAGAAAGTCTGAGGAAACATTTTAAGGAATGATACACTATTCAATGCTCTCGTAACAGCTTTTGGAACCTGCTTATACAGGTGGAAAAACCTAAGAGAAGATTTTACCCAAACAGGTCTCTACAAGTGGTAAGTAAAGACTTCATGGCATCCCCATTCTCATTGAGTTGCCAAATCTGCCCACATGTTGGATGACTTAACTCATAACTCAAGTGCTATTCACCATCATTTAAATTCTACTGTTCAGTCTCCCATGACTCTGTAAGAAGTAATTAAATTACCAAAATGTTTACAATAGTAATCTCTAGGCTTTGTAAGACCAGGAAGTTTACCAGTACTTTCCCCTACAAAATATTACATTAATTTAAAAAGATTTTTCACTGGACACGGTGTTACATGCCTTTAATCTAGCACTCAGGAGGCAGAGGCAAGCAGATCTCTTAGTTGAAGGCCAGCCTGGTCTCTACGCAGTGAGTTCCTAGACAGCCAGGATTACCCAGAGAAACTGTGTCTCAGAAAAAGCAAGTTATTTTTTTCATTTCAACACAAAATAGAGCAGTTCGATTAAGTTGGCAGTTATGATGATAGCTTTTCCTTTACATCTTCCTTTATGTGTGTTCCTTTATGATGAAAAAGTAAAATTTTGATTAATACCAGTCAGCAGTGGAAGAACACCTACAGGTTCTCTCTTCCCACTTTTATTGTTGGATCCTTAGACCAGCCAAAGGGAGACTGACGCCAGTTTTCTCAAAACTGGGAAATGACAGCCCTGGCTGATAAGGTTTCCTGGTAGAAATTTCTTCATTAAAGACTCATCCCTGTTTTTAATCTCTCTTAATGCTAGAAAAAAAGCATTCAGAGGTGCCATGGATCCTCTTAACCTAAATTTAGGCCCTTCTACAATTATGAGAAAAAATTAAAATCACTTTTAAAGTGATTTTATTTGGGGCTGCTAAAGTTATTGCTTTGTTTCTTTTTTTGTTGTTTTTGAGACAGGGTTTATCTGTGTAGCCCTGGCTGTCCTGGAACTCATTATGTAGACCAGGCTGGCCTAAAACTCCAAGATCTGCCTGCCTCTGTCTCCTGAGTGTTGGGATTACAAGCATATGCCCCCATGCCTGGCTATTATTTTGCTTTTTAAAGACAGAAACCCACTCAGTAGCCCAGGCTGGCCTCAGCAGTCCCCTGCTTTAGCCTCCGATTTCTGGGATTCCAGGTATGATCACTGTGGCTCCTGGGGCTAGAGGAAAGTCATCGCAGCTCTGCCTTGTCCTGTGCTACTGCACACTCAGCAAAGCCAGTCACCACGCTACCCAAGACAATTTTCAAATGACTCCAGCCTTGGCCAGCAATGCTAGCTGCAAACCCGTGAGGCCCAGAGCGGAATCACCCAAATAAGCTGGATCCCAGAGATAGTGAATTAACGTCATGTAGGAGATAGTAGATGTTTTCAATGTCACTTAAGTATTGGAGTAATCTGTCACATACCGCTGATTCCTGAAAGTGCCTCCCTTCTAGGTAGTTGCTGTGGCTCAAAAGTACTTCCATGAAATTCTGTAATGGAGTCCAGGGTGTTCCCAGCCCCTCTGGAACCCCGGTAGATAGCAGCAGTGCTGTACTTTATCTTGGAATTTGGAAAAGGAAAAGCAATGTCCAGGCCTAGGAATATCTCTCAGAGGCACAGTATTTACTCGCATTTGCCTGTACAAGGCCCTGGCTCTGATCCTTAGTGCTACAACAATAAATATCCCACTTACCTCTGTTCCTAGATTGAATCTTGAGCCAGGATTCAGACTAACCCAATTTTCCTACCTTCCTGCTCTGCTTCCATGGAGCTGTAAAGTCTAATGTACTGCCCCTTCCTTTCCTCTCTGTCACTTCGATAGTTCTTGTTATTGAAACAGGATTCCACTATGTAGCCCTGGCTGCCCTGGAACTTGCTGTAAAGGCGAGGTAGCCCCGAATTCAATGCAGTCTGCCTGCTTCCAGAGTGCACTGCCGTGCCCTGCCACTTTTATCGTCTACATTTCTCTTGCCTTTTCGATTGTAATTCCTGTGAACTCACAAAGATAAGACAATAAAGTCGCTATTTCCAGGGCCTCCTGGTCTAATGGGATCATAATAGGTGAAATTCAAGTCTACACATACTGACACGTATAATCCCAGGACTTTGGTGGCTGAAGTAAGACCAGTATCATGAATATGAGGCCATCCTCAGCTACAAAGTAAAACTATCACAAAATGCCAGGTGTTGTAGCACAAGCCTATCAGCCCAGCACTTAGGACAGGAAGGTGGTGGGGGGAGTGAATTTAGGGTCATTCTTGGGTACATAGTGGTTGTGCTACAACAAACCCTGTCTCAGAACAAAAATTTGTTTCTTTAGAGAGCAACAAAAGGGTAGCAACAAACACTGGGGACCTTCATGAGGAGCTGATATTTTATCTGGGCTGTAGTGATACGTTGTGCTCCAACAAAGCTTGCCTGAAGATCAGAGTGCAGAACTAAACAACTAGAGGCCAAGCAGTGGTGGCACACCTTAAATCCCAGGCTTGGGGAACAGAGGCAGATGGATCTCTATTAGTTCAAGGCCACCCTGGGCTACCCAAAATTAAAATTGGTCCAGTCTAAAAGAGAAACAGCTCACACAAAAGTGATCCCAGCACTTGGGATTACATGCCTTTAATCTCAGAACTAGGGAGGTGGAGACAGGAATGATAAGGCTGGGAGAAGAGAGGAATATAAGGCAGGAGATGTGAGCTCATTGCAGTCTGAGCACTGGTAGAGGTAAGAACTCTAGTGGCTGACCACTCTGCTTCTCTGATTCTTCAGCTTTCACCCCCTGAGAGCTGACTCTTGAGTTTTTATTACTAAGAACAATTAGATTTTGTGTTTCACTGGGCCTTGGAAATTCCAGGAACAAGGACACAAATGTGAGGGAGGGGCTTCAGTGTATGGGTGAAGGTGCAGATATTGGAGCAGGATCAGCAATCTAGTGAGGAAGCGTGGCTGGAGTGTTATGTGGTGCTGGGAATCGAACTAAAGGCAAATGCTCTCTACCTCTGAACTACACCTGCAGCTCAAGCAGAGCAGAGGAACCACCTCCCGTGACAACCAGGAATACCCGGGATCTCAGACACCAGCTCTTCGCCAGCCTTACAGCAGGGGCCTGACAACAGGTGCTCAGCAGCCAGACCTGGGTGCTCAAATTGCTCTGCCGTGAGGAAGAAAAAGCAAGATTAAGTTACAGAGTTACCCACTGTGGCTCCTGGAATATTTTTCCATCTGAATTCTCCCTGTGTTGTATGTTCTCTGAAGCCCCCATTCAAAATATAATTAGGAAAACCTAATTTACTCTTTTTTTTTTTTTTTTTTTTTTTTTTTGGTTTTTCGAGACAGGGTTTCTCTGTGGCTTTGGAGCCTGTCCTGGAACTAGCTCTTGTAGACCAGGCTGGTCTCGAACTCACAGAGATCCGCCTGCCTCTGCCTCCCGAGTGCTGGGATTAAAGGCGTGCGCCACCACCGCCCGGCTCCTAATTTACTCTTAACATTAATTATAACTTCACTGCCTGCTGCAAATGAGGCTGTCCGCCTGATGAAGCCAGAAGTTTCTGGCTTAGTCATTTCCTTGTCCTCCTGGCAAGGAGCTCTCCTATCCCAGAAAACAGCAGAAGTACAGCATGGATCGCTTACTTCTACTGGCACCGATAGCTTCCTACTGGGATGTAAGCTGTGTGTTGAACCCTGGGGACTTACAACCCATTTAGATACCATCCCTGCAGTGCGTGGACAAATGGCAAGTGATGGCAAGCTGATGTGCTAGTTCATAGAAACCTGTGCTGCTGCTGGAGCTGAGAAAGTCTCATGGGGAGGAATTATCTCCTAATTTAGCAATTACAGCTACTTTGAGAGTAAAATAAGATGTAGTACATTCCTATACTCCAAGCTACTTGGGAAGCAAAGGCAAGAGGATCTCAAATTCAAGGCCAGCCTAGGCATTTTAGACCCCAACCCCAAATAAATAGTAACCACTTTTTTTTTTAATGTACTAACAATTCCTTTAGAAAATAATGGTGGAACAAGCTCTCTCAAAGTGTGGTTCAGTTGGTAGTTGTCCAGTGCAAAGTAAGCCCCCAGTCTGATGGCTGGGATATGGCAGCACAAGTGTGTACTTCCTGCACTCAGGAGATCAGATGAGAAGACCAGAAGTTTATGGCCCAAAAGTATATTAAGAGAAGTTCAAGGTCACCTGGGGCTACAGAGAAAGTGGGAGAACCTCCTGGGCTACATGAGATCCTATTCAAAGGAAGGAAAGAAATGAAAAATATAAAAATTCTACCAAAGAGTATAGTCTCAAGTCAGTGGAGACTGGCACTCGCCTTCAGTGGGAAATCTTCTAGTACTCATATCCCAAAGTTTGCCTGCCAAGTAAATGCAGTTCTGTGAAGACCCCAATGTGGTTTTACTGTCAACGTGACCCAAAATTCAACTGGGAAAATAGATGCATCATTTTCATACCAAAAGAGCTAACATTTACGGACCACTTACCATGTGCCAGGCCCCATCAGAGAATTCCACAAAAAAAAAAAAAAGAAAAAAAAAAAGAAAAACCACCACCACCAACAAAAACACTAAGGTTTAATGCCCATCATTACTAACAAGCAGATTAGGGAGCACGATTTCAGAGAGAAAAGAAACTAGCCTTGGGACCAGGCGTCAAACTCCATGAACTCAGGATTCTGCTCTACTGCCAAGAAAAGCCTTGAGATTAATGACTTGTTTTTCTCAACCAGATATTAAAATATATTAGGCAGCTACAACAATGTGGCAATTTCAACCAAGGACGCTGAACTATGTTACTAAACAGCCTAGCTGAGAGGTGTGTAAATACCAAAAAAAAAAAAAAAAAAAGGCCGGGCGGTGGTGGCGCACGCCTTTAATCCCAGCACTCGGGAGGCAGAGGCAGGCGGATCTCTGTGAGTTCGAGACCAGCCTGGTCTACAAGAGCTAGTTCCAGGACAGGCTCCAAAACCACAGAGAAACCCTGTCTCGTAAGGAACCACAATGCACGATGGAAGTGACCAGCTGAGAGGAGCGGAAGATGGGCACAGTGATGGACAGCTCTTGCTGCTTCTGCAGAGCGGTCGTTCTCAGCCCCTACAGCAGCTCACAGCCACCTTCAACTCCAGCTCCAGGGCATCCAAAGCCCTCTTCTAGCCTCCATGGGCGCCTCCGCACAACGTGCTACACACACACATACACACACACACACACACGCAGAGAAACAACCTTTAAAAGTAAACTGGAGAAATGGTGGGTGTCAGCCATGGCAAACAAGCTGGGATCCCATTTCCCTTATTAAATCTACATCCCAGCATGCAGTTTATATTTTTATTTACATGTGGTAATGAAAGTATTGCAAGAAAAATACCTTTACTACTCTGGAGCTGGAATCTTTCTGAATATGCAAGTTCAAAAGAGCTCTATCAAGTAAGCCAGTTGGCTTGACTACCTAAATTTAAGTCCTATGCAGCCACAACATGAAGGTAAAACAATGACGACAAAGTGAGGGACTATCTCCCACCCATATTATAAAATTAAGTTTTATCATATTAACTTCTTAATAACGAGGCACGGGGTTGGAGACATGACTCGGTGATTAAGAGCACTCACTGCTCTTCTGAACGTCCTGAATTCAATTCCCAGCACCCACATGGCAGCTTACAACTGTCTGATGCCTTCTGGTGTGCAGATATACATGCAAATAAAGCGCCAATATACATAAAATACATGAATTAATTAAAAATAGCAAGGCATAGTGTCACACATCTAGAATCCTAGTACTTGGGAAGTGGAAGCAGGACTATCTACTCGAGGTGCATAGTTTGAAGCCATCCTGGGCTATATGAGATTGTGGTTTTTGCTTTTTTAATTTTTAATACCTGTTTTAGAAATAAGTCACTATATTTGTGTATGTAGACGTGGGGGAGTACACGCACCATGGCACATGGGGGGGTGTCAGAGGTCAACTTGGTTCCCCTTCCACTATGTAGATTCTGGGGATTAAGCTCAGGTCATCAAACCCAGCCTAACAACAGCAAAAAAAAAAAAAAAAAAAAAAGCTTAGTAAAGAGTTCTTTTGTTGAAATGGCATTATGCATCGCTGGCTGACCTAGCAATGACTGTGTACAAGAGGCTGACCTTAATCACAGAGATCTAGCTGTCTCTGCCTCCTGAGTGCTAGGATCGAAGACGCATATCACATGCCTGCCGTAATAATTCTGAAAGATTAATAGAAATATCTCAAATGGTGATAGGTCAAACTGGCAAATGTTAAAATTACTGGCAGAAACCCCTTTTACCAAGGATATAGGAAAAGGACCATAAATTACTACTGAGTGCTTAAGCTTCTGTAGCTGTTTCGGGAAGCAGCTTGACAACCTGAATCATACTTGTTTTGAGTGGATGGGATTTGAACCCAGATGCAGCTAACAGTTATCTGTGATGTAAACCTAGGGGAATAAATAAGTGAGCAGTAATCTGTATGCAAGGTTGCAAATACAGCATTGCATAAAATAGTTTAAAAACTGGTAACCTCTTCAGTGACCATCAGGGCTGTTAAATCCTGGCAAACTCCAGTCAGGCGCTAGATGTCTATTAAAAACAAGTCAGCCTAAAAAAAAAAAAAAGTCAGCCTAGCGGTGGTGGCGCACGCCTTTAATCTCAGCACCTAGGAGGCAGAGGCAGGAAGATTTCTATGAGCTCAAGGCCAACCTGGTCTATAGGAAAGCAAGGGCTACACAGAGAAACTCTGTCTTGAAAATAAATAAAACAGGGCTGGAGAGATGGCTCAGAGGTTAAGAGCACTGGTTGCTCTTCCAGAGGGGCCAGAGTTCAATTCCCAGCAACCACATGGTGACTCACAACCATTTGTAATGAGGTCCACTGCCCTCTTATGGCCTGCAGGGATGGAGGCAGAATACCATATACATGATAAACAAACATCATTTGAAAAAGAAAACAAATAATAAAAAATAAGTCTACATTAACTGTTTGTGTCCATACCATTTTATTGAGTGAAAGCAGTAATGAACCATGAATGAACCTATGTATATTGTTTTATTTTAGGTGATCCAGGTAGATCCTTAAACTACACTCGCCACTGGACTAAGCCCACAGTCCCCTGTTTATACTGTGAAGGCAAAACTAAAAGATCGTGCACAGATGCTCAAAAGATCATTAGCTCTGGTTAATGGACTCTCCAGGGATTTGAGTTTTTAAATGTTTTGTTTTTTTTTTTTAAATCTTTGATAGGCTTTCACTGTGTAGCCTCTGCTAGCTCAAACTCATGATCCCCAGCTTCTTGTGTGCTAGGATTACTGGTGTACCCCCACTATACCCCGCCTTTGTGTTTTTTACCATCAATATATAACTAGATACAGGACTGCGTAAGATCACATTAGGACCCTCCCTCAATACAACAGAGGTAAGGAGACAACCCAAGACTCAAGACAGCTAAGCAACTTGCTCTGGGTACATCAGGGTCTAAACACGGGTCTGGGTGACACAGGAACTTCCCATAATGCTGCACCACTATTAGTACCAAGTGCTGTTTAGTAACATATGCCTCCTCTTGCATGTCCGAAGGATGACTTCTTAACCCCTTCAGCAACTCTGCAAAACCTGTTCTACCCAAAGAGATGCTGTGGCTTCGAACCTCCCCGCTCGTGGCACCTTCCTACTCGTCTAGTGGCGCACTCCCTTCACTGAGAGTATTTGCTCGTCAGTGTGGCCTGTCTATCATGTAGCACTTGGCTTGGCCGCAGTACTTAAATACAGACAATGCATTTATGCATACACACCATGTAGTATGTAAATGAGAATGGTGTGAAGTCTAATCTGCCAACTTTTCACACAGCTCTGCCACCTTCAAACTGCATCTGGCAATTTGCATCTGGCAGCCATGCACTTCAGTCAGGCTCTCTCATGAGCCTGGCTGTGAGGTGCCCTGGGGCACCATCCAGTTCCTGACCACCTGGCACAGTGCTCCAACTGACTTCGCTAGCCATTAGGCTTCCCCACTAGATGTGACATCCCCCTGTGCAGAAGCTTCATCCTGTATGCCTAGAGCACAGAACACTACCCGCTGTGTATAGTGCTCAAGTGAATAAACACATGGACCTGCCACCAAACCCTGGTTGCTCTCATCACTACTGGGGTAAACTTGCAAAGGTAGCAATCACTGCGTTATTAGAGCCAACTGTGGTGTGGTGTGCCTATAATCCCAGCACCTGGAGGCTGAGGCAGACAGATCACATTCAGACTGGCATGGAAAACATAGTAAGTTCAAGACTTGGTTCGCACGGTGAGTTCTGGAACAGGCGGGCCTACTTAATAAGACCTTGTCTCAGAAAAACCTACAGAAACAAAAAGGATGTCCTTTATGACAATCTGAAATCATATGGGTGCCACTACTCACCGGTCAGTTTTGGGATGGACATGGTCCACAGTTGCAACCCATGAGTTATGAATGGCAGCTGGAACATCTCAAAGCCAGGCCCTGCTCTGAGAGCGACCTGGCCCCATTCCCTAGGGGACCAAGACACTGGTGTCAAGATGAAACAGTCCTTGGAATAATGCCTTGCACAGTAAACTGTGCCAGAGAAAACTCCTGGTGGAGAATTTGCCAACCAAGCCTAGAACCCGTGTGAATGGCAACAGGCTAACTGTAGGCACTTAACAAAATTGCTTTCTGTTATTTCAAAGAGGAATAACAGCATTCAAGGCTTAATTAGAGCATACTGGAGTATGAACAGGACTGTGCCTCCCTCGTGTGATGTATTTACACGGACAGAGTAGCTACAGACGTGCTGTAGAGTTGCAGTTTCTGAGTGGTCCTCCACCTGGTCCTCCATCACTCCAAGCCCTGGTCACCGGGAGTGTTCCAGGCACGTGCTGATTGGCATGCTCTTCTCTCTTTGCCCAGTGGGTACCACCTACTCAGGATTTGTCACCTCCTCTACAAAGCCTTTGTTTACTGCTCCCGGAGCACATCATCACTCTTCCCAACAGATGACACTTGCTGCAGGTGTCAGTACCTACCATACCATCTAAATGCCAGACCCAGGGAGGGTCATCAAGTCATTCCTTCAGGGAATTCTGCCAATAACTACACAAATGCAAATCGGAAAAGGGCTAAGAGGGGTATAATGAGGTACAAGAGACCCTCTCCAGCCAGGCAGAGATAGCAGGAAACCAAGATGTCTGTGGAGATGACTTAAAATGGTTCCTGAGAGCCGGGCATGGTTGCACATACCTATAATCCTAGCATTTAGAGGTCAAGGCAAGAGGATTTCAAGTTAAGGCCAGCCTGGGCTACATATGGATAGTCAAAAAGTCAGAAGGAACACCTCCTCCCCTCGGGAAATAAAAACAACCCACCCTGGTACCTAAGAGATGAGTAGGAATTATTCATGCAGAGCAGAAAGAATGTTTTAGGCAGAAAACACGTGTATGAAACTGCCAACAGGAAGAGAGCCACATGGAGGCCCTGCCACCTGGCCTCAAAGGTCTGGGAAGGCAATGTGAAGCCAGGGGCAGTCCTCAAAGGTACCAGGCACTCAAAATCAAAGCCGTTGGTTTTTGACACATACCCCCTCCTGCTCAGAAGGGTCTCAGGACATCTTACTTGCTCTCCCTGTGTCCTGGGCAACACCACCCCTAACACACAGTGTGTACACACTGGGTGCTGTTGGGCTGCATTGTCCCCAGAGCAGCAGCAAAGAGACCTGCCTCTGCACATGCCCACCCCGCCAGCGAGTCCCCAGTTGGCTTGCCTAACTGAAGCAACCGGGGACTGGTTAACCACAAACACAGTGATAAAAACCAAGGCTGCAATGACAGCAGCTGCAAGAGCAACAGTTACGTCCTTGACAAATGTCACCAACAACTCCACTGGCAGATGTGACCACCACATGCTTCTTGGACACTAAATTCTAGAGTAAACTTCAATCAGACGGTAACGCTAGTCTAAGAGGGCCTGCCAAAATCAGAGGCCCCAAGATTAAATGATCAGTGTGAAGTTAAAAGCAGTCTCCAAGACTTAGTAGTTTCTCAAATAATTTTTTAAAATAATGTCTAAGATGAAAATACAACTAAATTGGCATGAATATTCAAGTCACTTGGGTACTTCATGAGACAGTCCTTGTCCCAATTCAGAGTTCTCATATACTTTAAGAACACACAGTTCATATCACCCTTCAAGTACCTGATTCCTAGTTAATGGATTCTGACTATTCTCCACGAATACTTACTAAGTCAAGGCAGCCTTTGGGTTTCCTTTATGGGACAGGTTTGGAAGTAAAAGCATACCACATATAATTAGAGTATATTTTTTGAAGAAGAATAAACAAGTCATTGTCTTAGTGCTGTATGAATTTTTTAATTTATGTTAGTAGGCATTTTGCCTACATGTATGTCTGTGTGCCTAGTGCCTGTGGAGGCCAGAAGAGGGCACTGGATCCCCCAGAACTAAAGTTACAGTTCTGAGCCACCATTTGAGTGGTGGGCATCAAACAAAGGACCTCTGGAAGAGCAGCAGTGTTCTTGATTGCTGAGCCATCTCTCCAGCTCACGTGTGAACTTCATGTTGGTATTCTGAAGAGATCTGCATACTTCCCTCTGGTGAGGATGAAGGACTGCGGGGATGAGAGGTGGCAGCTCGTGGAAGAGTGCTGGCTCAGCACGTGCCAGGACTGCCCATGAGCCTCGGCACCACCAGCAGTGCGACAGAACTCTTCCACAAGGCTGTCACAAGTGCTGTTCCCACCTGGTCACCAGTCTCTCCTTCCCTCGTCCTGCTCACTGGTGCACTCTAGACCCCGCTGTCGCTCTGGTTCTTCAGAGCCCACCCTCTATTACTAATTGTACTTTATATTGCCATGTACTTCATGGAATTGATGAAAATTCTGGGGTTTTTGTGGTTATTTTGTTTTTTGTTGGTTTGTTTTTGAGACAAGGTCTGGCTGTCCTGGAACTCGCCCTGTAGACCAGGCTAGCCTTGAACTCACAGAGATCTACCTGCTTCTGCCTCCTGAGTGCTGGGATTAAAGCCTCTATTATATTCTTTTGGTTAACACTTCCCCTTTGAAGTACAAGCTCTGCCCCTTTTCCATCTGCTAAGAACCATCTTAGTGTTCCACTTGGTATACAGTATGCACTCGATACTTGTTAGATCTTGTTATATAAACTTGATGGCTTGGTATACAGTAGGTACTTGATACTTGTTAAATGATTAGCTGCTTTTCTTTAGAGTCTGCTAAAGGTGGTTTCTAAGCCTTTGGCTAATATCAAATATAAAGCTGGTTTGCTCAGTACTGGCTCCTGGTTTCCTGGGATCTAGACTGCTCATCACATCTTGCTGAGCAGACGGCCTTATTGTGGCACTGGCCACACTGTTGAGTGTGGCTCTGGAGCACGCACAGTGCTGATTGCTTTCACTGTATTGCTAATCTTCAAAAGGGCTCTGCTCTATTTTCACCCCACTCCTAGATAGGGGCTCCAAAATCCAGAGAAGAAGAAAATCCAGAAGAATTCTTCATATTCACTGAGCTAGAGAACAAAGTCAATGCTAGAATTCAAACACAGCTCAAGAATCCTACGTCTGGGGTTTTGGGGGTTTTAATGAGAACCATCCCCCATAGGCTCACAGTCCCCAGCTGGCAGCTGTGGAACTTTTAGAACTTTGGGAACTTTGAGGAGTTTGGCTGGAAGAAATATGTCACTGGGGCTGGGCTCTAAGATTTACAGCCGTGCCCACTTCCACTTCTTCCTCTCTGCTTCCATGTGTGGCTGAGACTAATCTTTGAGCTTCCTGCCATGACGAACTCTCACCTTTGAAACTGTAAACCAAAGGAAAATCTTCTATAAGTTGTGCTGGCCATTGACTTTTATCACAACAGAAGGGGAGCTAAACCAAGGTTCCTTCTGTTGGTCCCATTTTTCTGGAGGAGGTGTGCGACCTGCTGAGGTTCACCCAGCATGTCTTGGGATATGAGAATCTGCAAGACACGAGGCCCGATTTTGATATTTTGGTTTCTTAATGATAAACAACATGACATTTTTTTTTAAAAAAGAGACATGGGTATATCTTAAACTGTATAATGTATAATATCTTCAAAACAACTTTATAAAACAAAATATCAAGTTAAAAATTTTCATGCCTCTTGCCCCAGGCCCAAGTACCTCAGGTTAGAACCTGCCACAAAAACATGACACACATTTTTTTTGTCTCTTTCTTTCCTTCTGTTCTTCTCTCCCTTTGATGATGTTGGGGAATCAAAGACAGGGCCTTGCACAAGTTAGGCAAGAACTCTACCACTAAGCCACACCCCCACCTGTCACTCTCATTGCTGTATGTTTTGGATGTCAGTATTACAACTCAGTGCTGATGTTCTCCTCTAACTACAACATCTTCGACAGTGAGAGAAAACCACGCATGTCAGTTACTGGCGAGTCTCTTTAAAAGGCACTAATCAATTACAAGGACACTTTTCTGTAGATACAATAAATCTGATTGATTTTTATTACATATCTTAGTTTAGAATCACTTTTACATCGCTAGACAAAGAGATAATACAAATAAATATCAATTGTAAAACTTAAAAGTCCCAAGTATTGGCATATCCTTTGTCTAAAGACAGCCTAAGAGAAGGTCAAGATCATTAGTAACTCCAAAGAGCCATCAAGCCCCCGCCTTCTGCCTGCCCACATCATTCCCTTCATAAATAACCTCAGAAGCATTTTTATTCAAGAGACAGACAGAGAGGAAGGTGCCAGAATCCCAAAGTACCAGACCAAGACTTGAATGATAACTGTGGGGCTGACTATCTTCCCTACCTCCCTCTGAGCTTTGCTTTATGGCTTTCAGAGTACATTAGTAGCCCATTTCATCCATGATGGTGTCTGGATGGTCCAAGGTGTTCACAGTGCTCCTCAAACTCGAGAGGCAAAGGTGAGGCAGAACTGGATAGCCTATGTTAGCAAGGAGTCGACGCTTCTCAGGAACTTGGCAGAGTCTACATTCAGTGAGGGAGGACTTAATAAGATAAGGAAGGGCAGACAGGCCCACGCCTGAGCTGTACCACACTCTGGCACCCTGGGTCATGGAGGTGTGGGTGGAGCAGTTCAAGCAGCATGCAGGCATCCGACAGGGGGCAATTCAACACAGGTCAGTCTTAAGAAAGTGCTTCATGCCTATGATTTGTGGCCTCTGATTCTGAATCTAGCGGTCTGGAAATTGTGTCATATGAAGCCAGATACATTCTACAGATGAGAGGGAAAGAGAGTCTGATGAGGATTGTATGTGTAGCTGCAAACACCTCCCGGATGGTCTTCTTAGATCCTTTTAAAGACTTGCTTCTAGGCTACAACAGCTGCTGCAGGCATGAAGGCCTTCCAGCATCCCAGAACATTCGAGCTAACAATCAGTATAAAGCTTTGGTCCCTCAGAGAGCTGGTATGTTCTCTACTCTTGGCTCAATCCAGAACTCAAAGCAGCAGCATTCTGGGGGCAGCAAGACATTTTAGCATCTGCTCTTTTCAATATCGGATCCATGTTGAGAGAAGAGAAGCACCAGAGGCTGCCCCGGAAGAGACAGCTTCATTGCCACATGGGTGGCCCTTCTACTTGGTTTCCACAGACCACTGTAGGAACACAGCTGGGGACAGGGCAAAGCTTGCTTTAATAATCACGACTGTCAGCTGGCTTTCTTCTTTTGTTTCTCTGGAAAAGTTCTGTAGATCACTTAACCACCACCACCTCCAACATATTCTCCAACACTTCAAAAGACACCAGTATTAAGGTATAGTATTACCTGAAGTTTCCAATCCTTTGCTTTGTTGCATGAATGTTTTTAGCCTACAGAATTCAGACTAACTGTGTGGAAATGTGGTAAGAGAGACAGTGTCACCAGCAGACAGCCACCTTAGACCACACATCTCGTCATTTGGTTCCTATTCAAACAGGCAAATTCTTAGTACATAAGGAGCAGGGTTTGAGCCCAAGGAAAGATAAAGACAGGTTCCATTATACCCTAGGAACTGCTGTATAGGGCTCCAGGCTCAGAAAGAATGATCACTAACATGGGGATAAATGGATCTCCATTCTGTAGAATGTCAAGACATTGCACCTGCTAGCTCCTCCTTCCCATAGGTTCTGATCCGGAAAGGATATGGAGACTGAGCAGCTGAGTTAAAAATGCATCTCAAGGCCCACTTGAGTTGCCATCTTCCTGAGGCACCATGCCAGCAAGGTGCACCAGTGTGGCAGACTTGCGGACTCAAGACCGTCCCCTCAGGCTTGGATCATGGACTCAGACACACACGGGGGCGTGCTTCTAGCCTGATTAGCCATCCAGTGGCCTTCACCACAGACGAAGGCAAAGGCTGCACGCTGGAGTATTTCTAAAACGGGCAAATCTTCAGTCTCGCTCACAGATGATGAGAGCACAGACATCACTGCACACACAGCCCCCCACGCTCACGCATTTCTCTCGGGGGTGGGGGGATGAGTAACTGTCACCTAATGACCAAAATAAAGCTCGAGGTGCCAGAATATGAAGAACTAAAACTTACACACTGAACTAATCTATGTAAACAGGAAGTGTGAACTCTCCTCCGAGTCTACTCTCTCAGAGCCTCTTCTTGCCAGCACCTAGGGGAAGCACACCTCCAGCAGTCAGTGGGCCTTCTGCTCTAGACAGACAGGATTCCTTTGCTTCCGTCTCTGTCTTCCCTTCCCTCTGCTGAGTCTCCTGCCTCCAGCTCTGCATCTGCCTACTCATTCTGCCCCCGTGACCAGCATGGACCCAACTGGGCAATTCAGAAGTGCCCCCAATTCCAGTCCCATCAGAGAAGGCAGAGCCAGCCCCTCCTCCCACAGAGACCCACTTCGAAGCACATTCCATAGGCGCACTCTGAAGGAGGGTCGACACGAGCCCACTCAGCATGTGGACTTGGAGGAAGACGGCGACAAAGGAAGAGTAAAGTGACATGGCAGATGGACATGGCACTGGTTTATAGACTTAGGTCTTTAACAGGATGGTCATGGTTTTGAGGTTTTAAAAAAGCTATTTCCCCAAACTCTCCCAGAAGGCAAAGGGAATGTCTTTTCTATTGCTTCCAACACCAAGTCCTTCTGGAGCAGGAACTGGAAGCCATTGCCCCGTTCAACAGATTCCACAGGCAGATCTACTCCTACTGAGGGGCCTGGGAGCTGGCTCGCTGATTGTGCCATCCTAGGACTTGGTTCCAAGTGAGATCTCTCATTTCACCTGACAAAAGCAGGCACCTATTGCAGTTCTACGGCTGTCACTTCCCAGCTCCACTGTCATTTTACTCCAAGGCTCCTCACATATGGTCCTAAGGAGGCCTCGACGCCATATTGTGTAACAAGAAGGGATCCTGGTGTGAGGAAGAGGCTAGAAGAGAGGAGAGGAAGGGAGGGTGGGAATGGGAGGAAGAAGGAAAGCAAGGCTGTGGTCATTCTCTTGCTGTCCACTTGGACTTTGCACTTCACCTTACCCATGCATTTCTGAGATGCTAATTCAAGGACACGTCCCAGAGGAGCTGAGTGCCAAATCAGGACCAGCATGTTCAGGCAGAATGAGTCGCTTAATCTGCAAAGAGGCCATCTCTTCTCCTCAGGGGAACGGTTCTGCGTTTAGGCTCAAGTCATCTCTGCAGTTTCGTGCTTGCTCTTCTCTCAGAAGACAATGCTGTTCCCACCCTGGGAGGGGGTGCTGGGTTACTTAGGAACCAGCCCCCGAGACTGTGGGTAAAACTGAGATGCAGGGTTTCCTGAGGAGGAAGAGGAGGATCCTGACTTCCTGCCACTCTTGGGCCTGCAAAAGTCAAATGGACATGGCCATTACTAACCAGCATGCAGATCTGAAGGTGGCCTTTCCTCAAAGGCCCGAAAACCAGGATTCTTTGAACTATAAACTCACTAGACTAGACCAGCATGACCTGTTGGGCCTGGCCAACCCACCTTCCAGAAGAGGCACAAAACCTAAAAGGGGGGCTTGGATGCTCAGCACTGTAGGCCAAATGAACACGGGCTGGGAGCAGGGCCTCCTGAGGGCCGGGATTAAAGTATTCACTGTCACACCTGGCTCACACATGCTTTCAGACACGGGTCGCTAGAAGCCACTCACCTGGCCTTGGGTTTTCTGTTTGCAGTGCTTTCAAAGGATGATGCATCCACCTGTATCTCATCTTCATCCTGCAGAGCTGCATCTAGGGCAGCCTGGACCTTGGGGGAAATGGCTGGGCCCTCATAATCTCTGGTCGTCCGGCTGGGCATGTCCAACTCCAGGAGCATGATGTTCTCCGCCTGCAGCAGAAGCACAGCAGCCATCAGCAAGGCCAAGGAAGCCAGACAATCTCTGAGATCAAAACTGCAAGCTACTTGCCATTAAAAGCCTCCCAGGAGGGCTGGCCAGACGGCTCAGCAACTAAAGGTGCTTGCCACCAAGCCTGATGTCCGGAGTTTAGTCCTTGGAGCCCACAGAGTAGAAAGAATTGACTCCCACCAAGTTGTCCTCTGGTCTGCACACATATGTACCATGACACACGTGCATCCAAACATATACAAATAAATGTGATAGAAAAAAATGTTTAAAAAGAGCCTGCCTAGGATCTCTATGAGTTCAAGGCCAGCCTGGTCTCAGAGGGAGTTCCAGGACAGCTAGAGCTGTTACACAGAGAAACCCTGTCTTGGGGGAGGAGGGACCGGCCTAAAATGATAGCGTTGCATGTGTCTACACATGTAAATACCACAACTCATGTATATTCATCACTCGATGAACATTTGATTGGCTCTGGCTTCTGAATATTGAACAAAGCTGCAATGACGATTCATTGTATGCAAGTCCTCATGTGAACATGTGTCCTAGTTTCGTTTCTATTGTGTGACCAATGCAATGACCGAAAACAACCTGAAGAGGAAAGAATTTGATATTATCCTTCACGATTCTAGTCCACCATTGAGGAAAGCAGGCCTGCTCGCTGTTCCATACAGCATTAACTGGCCAGGACACATTAACAGTGAAGGAGTACAGTGGGAATGGAGAGATGTTGCTGGCTGGCCAGCTCACTTGCTGCCTCATACCTGGCTAGCTTTTTTTAAAAAAAAAAATATTTATTTATTTGTTTGTTTGTTTATTTATTTATTTATTATACAATATTTTGTCTACATGTATTCCTGCAGGCCAGAAGAGGGCATCAGATCTCATTACAGATGGTTGTGAGCCACCATGTGGTTGCTGGGAATTGAACTCAGGACCTTTGGAAGAGCAGGCAATGCTCTTAACTGCTGAGCCATCTCCCCAGCCCCCAACCTGGCTGGCTTTTTTATATAGCCCAGGGACACCTACCTAGGGATAATGCCAACCAGAGTGGGCTGAGTCTCCTGCATCAATTAACAATGAGGATGACACCCACAGACATGCCCACAGGTCAATCTGATCTACACAGTTCTTCAATCAAAGCTTCCCTCCAGACGACTCTAAGCCGTGTCGAGTTGACAAAGCTAACTAGGACATGCTTCGGTGTAAACACAACATCCGATGTGTACTTAAAATAATGCATGTTTTGAATTATATAAGGGGGTGCGGAGAGTGAGCTAAGTGTTTCACAGATGTGTGTTAGACTTAATCTGTCTATACCATTGTTCAGATCTGGTTCCCTTGTTAATTACTTGTTGAGTTATTCTATCCATCAGTACAGACGTGCTAGTGAAGCCGCCTACTATTACATTTGACCTTTCTGTTTCCCCCTTTGCTTGGCTCAGTCTGGCTTCATGTACCTGGGCTTTTCAGGATACATGATTGTATCTTAACCTCTGAGCCATCCCTCCAGCCCCAGTTAACCTAAGTTTAATACCCAGGATTCACACGGTGGAGGGGAAGAACTGACTCATGTCCTCTGACCTCTACATGCTGATGATGGTGTGCCTGAGTGTGGTTTCTGGGGCTTGAACTCAGGTCCTCCTGCTCAAAAGACAAGCACTTTACTAAATAAGTCATCCCTAACCCCTGCCTTTCCATTTAGTATTCATCACCTGCATGCTATTTCAGATATTATTTGTTAAAATTATTATTATTATTATTATTATTTATTTATTTATTTATTTATTTTTTGGTTTTTCGAGACAGGGTTTCTCTGTGGTTTTGGAGCCTGTCCTGGAACTAGCTCTTGTAGACCAGGCTGGTCTCAAACTCACAGAGATCCGCCTGCCTCTGCCTCCCGAGTGCTGGGATTAAAGGCGTGCGCCACCACCGCCTGGCATTTGTTAAAATTATTGCACATGTTCTCAGATCTCCAGGAAAGTCAGGTACACACACTGTGACATGGCATAATGGTGTCTGAGAACTTCTCAAACCTAAACTCCCTGAAAGAAACACACACACACACACACACACACACACACACACAGTGAGTTAAAATGTTTTCTGCGAAGCCTAACAACCTGAGTTTGATCCCTGGGACTCACATGGTGGAAGAAGAGAACCAGCTTCCACAAACTGTCGTCTGACACTTGCTGTAGCATGCGTGTGATACCTCCCGATCCCCACAAACACACATGCACATATGTAAAAAATCACTGTCATTTAAACAATTTTTAAAAATCCATGAACAGTCTTCTGTTGAAGAATATAACTTAGATGTGTTACATTAATTTATGCTGTGGAACATTTATTTAATGATGCAAAGATGTGTTGCATTTGTTCAACTTTGTGAAGCTGTGTTACTTTGCCTGTCTAAAACACTGACTGGTCTAATAAAGAACTGAACAGCCAATAGTGAGGCAGAAAAAAGGTTATTTTCTCTGGTAAACAGAGACAATAAATAGAAGAAATCTGGGAAGAGAAGATCAAGGAGCAAGAGAAGGAGGAGGACTTGAGGGGCCAGCCACCTAGCTACATAGCAAGCCACAGAGTAAGAAGTAAAGAAAGGATAAAGATAAAAGCCCAGAAATTTAAGAAAAGCTGGCTAGAAATAAGCCATGCTAAGGCTGGGCATTCATAAGAAAGAATAAGATTCCGTGTGATTTATTTGGAAACTGAGAGGTAGGCCCCCCAAAAAGCAAAGAACAAGTTGGGCAGTGGTTGCTGTGGGACAATGGTCTGTACCCTGTCACTTGTATTTTAAATAAACACTGACTGGCCAGTAGCTAGGCAAGAAGTATAAATGGGGTGACCAGGCAGGAAGTAGAGGTGGGGCAATGAGAATTCTGGGAAGAAAGAAGTTTCAGTCTGCAGTCGTCACTCAGACACAGAAGAAGCCAGACACAGAGCAAGCAAGATGTGACTGCCTCACCAAAAAAGATACCAAGCCACCTGGCTAACACAGACAAGTATTATGGGCTAATATAAGTTATAAGAGTTAATAAGAAGCCTGAGCTAATAGGCTGATCAGTTTATAATTAATGTAGGCCTCTGTGTGTTTATTTGGGACTAAACAGCTGTAGCAATCAGGCAGGACAGAAACCTCAGCCACCAAGTGGTGGCACATGCGTTTAGTCCTAGCACTTGGGAGGCAGAGGTAGGCAGATCTTGTGAGTTCAAGGCCAGCCTGGTCTACAAGCTAGTTCCAGGACATCTAGGACTGTTACACAGAGAAACCCCATCTTGAAAACCAAAAAAAGATAGAAAAAGAAAAGAGCAAAGAGTAAAAAAACAACTACAGTCTTCTCACCCTGTATCGGGGTTCTGGCCGAATCATCATGGACATCCGTGCGTGCTGGCTCAGGGGTCTCTTGTATCCCACAGCAGAGACGGGCCGCTTCATCATCTGCTGGCTCCTGAAAGCAGATGATAGTGGTTAAGGCCCTGCTGGAATATGCCCCACAGGCCAGGACCAGGCCAACAGGATAAGCACTCAGAGAGTACTCTGAGAAGTACTCCAAGCCAGAGAGAACTGAAAGCAAGAACTTCTGGGACTAAGGCTGACAGAAGCCATGTGCTAACTTCTTAGCTTTTTTGCTTGAGGTGCCAACTGATCCAGATGATCAGGCCTCCTTTAACCTGAAAGGGACCCCAGTCACTGTCTTGTTCTCAGACAGCAGATAAGCATAGCTATCAGCACTGCTATCCCTGCTTCCTCGACAGACAGCTCCACATCTCCAGCATGGTCATGCTCCAGGTGTAGACTGACATACAAAATAACCCTTCTGTCCTAGCACACCTCAGCCGACAGGGAAAAGGAAGACTGGAGGTCATGGGAAACTGTAACTAACTGTTCTAATATCATGATTGGACCCAGCTTGTACCTCCTGGGCCTGTAGCTCCCACAGAATTAGGCAGGCAGGTTCCAAGTTTCAATGCATTCTCCCCACATCCCAGTAGCCCGGTCCCATCATGCAACATTCTTTTGTTTTCCCACCAGCAAGTCTGCTTCAGATCAGCAATGACTCACCCCAGTCTGGTAAGAGGGTGTAATTTCCAGTGGTCTTCTTCATCATCAAAGAAGGACCTATTCATAATTTTATTCTTCTCTTCCAAGGGGATAAAGTTTTCTATAATAAGATGCCTGTAAGAATACACATAGATAAATACACATAAAGAATGCACACAGAACTAAGCAAAGGCACAGACCTATAGTCAGCTACCTGGGAAGGTGAGGCAGGAGGGTCCCTTGAGTATATGATGCCATTCTGGGCTAGAGTGAGATCCTTTCTCCAAAAACAACAACAAAATAAGAGTAAGAGTCAAAGACACTCAGCAAACATTAAACCCTACACAGTTAAGACACAAACATGAAAGACACTTGGTCCTTACCTGATAAAAGAGGTAACAGGTAACAGTACAGCATCAGCAGGTGCTAATTGTAATTGTGATCTGTGTCAGGAATATGGAAAGGACACTCCTACCCAGGCAGAGTAAGGATGTGAGTGGACAGTGTGTGTGTGTGTGGTGGTGATGGTGGGGGGTGACACAGAAGCCATGCTAGGGCAAACATTTGTTTCCCAAAGTATCTGTAAGTGGGCCTGCTGCAGTGCTGAATACAGGACAGAAGGAAATGGCTCCACCCAGTCCTGTGACTTGCTGCCCAAGCTGGAACACTGTCCATTCTAATCATCCAGGATAGTAAGATGGGCTGAATGGAAGTTCCTACCAACACCAAAATAAAGATGATTCCTGAGCTTCTGCCTGACCAGGGACCGAAAAGAGCATCAAACAACCCTTTTCTCCTACTGGGCTGTCTCATCCAGCCTTAATAGGAGAGGAGGTGCCTAGGCTCAGTGCAACTTGATATTCCTTGGTTGCCTGATATTCATGGGAGGGCTGGCCTTTTCTGAAGAGATGAGGAGGAGGAAAAGAGGTAGAGGAAACTGTGGTAGAGACATAAAACCAAAAAAATAAATAAATACCAAACCAAAAAAAGAAAAAGAACATGCTTTTAATCTCAGTACTCAGGATGCAGAGGCAGAAGTAGGCAGAGCTCTGTGAGTTCAGTGCCAGCTTGGTCTGCTTAGTGAGTTCCAGGTCAGCCAGGACTACACCATGAGAACTTGTCTCAGAAAAAAAAAAAAATCCAAAGATGGCTTATTGATTGGTTAAAATACTAACATCATCTCAGCATTGATTTTTCATTGTTGTTTGGTTGTTCTTGTGTTTTGGGTTTTCAAGGCAGGGTTTCTCTGTGTAGCTTTGGAGCCTGTCCTGGAACTAGTTCTGTAGACCAGGCTGGCCTTGAACTCACAGAGTTATGCTTGCCTCCCAAGTGCTGGGATAAAGGAAAGGCGCGCGCCACTACCGCCTGGCTATTGTTTGTTTTTAAGACAAGCTCTCACTGTACAGTCTGGGTTGGGTTTGTGATCCTCATGCCTCAACCTTCCAAGTGCTCAGATGACAGACATGCTGCTATACTTTATCACCTACAAAGCATTAAAAAATATATTGCTCAGGGGCCTGGGGAAGCAGCGCAGTTGGCAAAATGCTTGTATGATGCCTTAGGTTTGATCTCCAACACCACATAGAGTAGGCATGATAGCACATACCACTAGGAGTTCAAGGCCATCCTTAGCTACACAGCAAATTTGAGACCAGACTGAGCTACATGAGACTCCATCTCAAAAAAAGATGTTCAGACTTCAAGAGAACAATAGTTCTTATAGTGCTCTGGTTGACAAGTATGAAGGTGTTCATTTGGCCAATCAAAAAAAAGGTAATTAAAGATTCTCTCTTGAGTGACAGGTGAGACCAGAGAATCTGAAAGAAGCCAAAGATAAGGGTGAGGGAACGGGAAGAGCACGTGGTGACCTCACAGACAAGGACTGAAATGAAAAGTGACTTTGTCAGGAGCATCAGCAGGCAGTGGGTGGCAGAGGCTGAGCTGGCAAGAAGCAGGTGGGCTGTCTTGGGATGGGTCTTCTTGGACCCAGGGGATGGCAGGACCCTGCTGACAGCTACTCACTTGAGCTTAAGCTCCCTGGTGAGCTCGTTCTGCGTCTGCTCCAGTTCCTGGCGCTCCTTGATGTGTTCTTCTTGCAGGTCGTGGATCTCAGCCTTCACAGCCTGGAGCTTGGAAAAGAGCTGGAGCCAGGGGGACACAGGTGAGGAAAGGCTGGGCAAAGAAGGTGCACCCTCCCTCAGGGTCCCCAGCACCTCCACCTCCTACCTTTTTGAGCTTTTTGGTCTTGATGTCTACCTCCTGCTGCAACGAGGTGTAAGTCTCTTTTAGTTCCAAGGTTTCCTCGTCTCGACTTTCCATTTGCTGCTGGATTTCTCTTTCTCGACGTTTCTGAGCGATACCACAAAATTCATCAGCTTGCCCTAGCGACCATGTCTACACAGTATGGGTCTGGATGCTCCCAGTCGGTCTCCGGCTAGCAGGGGGCTGCCAGCTTCTCTCTGCTCCCTCTGAAGCTGCTCTCATACCACAGGTGTCAGCTCTGTGGCCTCAATCACGTCAGTCCACGCCTTCCTCCCCACGTAAGAACGCAAAGTTACCTGCTCTGCGATCTCCTGGCGCTTCTGCTCCAAGATCTTCTGCTGTTCATTTGTATGATCTACTATATTTTTTCCTCCAACAAGCAGCTTACTCTCCATGGCCTGAGTGAGAAACAAAGTAAAATCCATCCTGTGGTCTCCCCCGGAACAACATATCCCTCACAGGAAGACTGGAAGGATACTCTCTTGACTAAGCATGATGGTGCGTGCCTATGGTCCCAACATTCAGGAGGCTAAGGCTGGAGGATTACAAATTACAGGCCAATCTGGGCTACATATTGAGATACTGTCAAAAAAAAAAAAAAAACCACTCTCCCAAAACAAATAAAAACTACTCTGGAGAAAAATACATGCACACTGTCCAGAACAGGATGGGACTTCATTCTGATGACACTGAAGGTCTGGCTGTTTGAGATATTATGGCTTTCAGAGTTTGTTAGTTTGTTTCTTTTTTAAACAAGTCCTTTATCGGTTGTTTATCCAGAACACTAATCCCACTCTAGACACACTAAATCTATCTGGTGCGCTACAGACTAGAGATGTTTCTGTCAGTGAGGACCATAAGGCCCAGAGCCCGCCGAGGGACACAGACAAATAAGCAGGCTTTAAGCAGATGGCATGGGATGTCACTGTGAGGAAACTCTGAGAAGCTAGTGGGAGGGGGAACGGGAGAGGAGTCAGGCTTTGGGGGAAGTTGGAGACAGCTTCCTGTCTGAAGGGACAGCTACACAAAAAGCTGAAGTAAGAATTTCCTAAGAATAAAAAAGGCTTTTGTTTGCAAGAGTAGAATAAGGAAGTTGACAAAACCAGTAGAGGTTAAAGCAAAAGCCTCAGAACCCTGTTTAAAAAAATCCCTGTTTGATCCTGAGAGCCTCAAGGAGCACGAGTGCACAGGCAAACTGGGTTTTAAGATTGCACCCCATAGCAGGAGAAATTTCTGGAAGAGGGCATGCTGACGGAGTGCAGGCAAGAGGCCACTATACATTGTGTGAGTGTGAGAGAGTGTGTGAGTGTGTGTGTGTGTGTGTGTGTGTGTGTGTGTGTAGCAGTAGCTTGGTTTCAAAGGCCCTAATAATGATGTGGTGTGGTGTGGTGTGGTGTGGTGTGGTGTGGAATGGTGTGTTTATGTGTGTGTATGGTGGTAGCTAAGTTGCAAAGGCCCTGATGAGGTAAAAGCAAGAAGCCTTGGGACTGAGGAGATCACAAAAAGAGAGGGAGGAAGAGCACGCGAGGACAACTCCTAGGAGTCTAGCTTCACTGAGGTAAGGAAGGTGGAAGGCTGTTCTGATGGCACTGGTCAACAGAAGGCCGTGGAGCCTGGGTGCCAGAAGGCAGCTATGGGCAGGCTGTACAGACTGAGAGGCGTCAGCGTGTAGATGAAGCTAAGCCAGGGGAACGAAAACCCAGAAACCAAAACCTCCTCTGCCTTGCTCTTAAGAAACTTTAGTTAGTTGGTCAGTGGTGGCACACGTCTTTAATCCCAGCACTCAGGAGGCAGAGGTAGGCAGATCTCTGAGTTCAAAACCAGTCTGAAAAATCAAAAAAAAAAAAAAAAGGAAAAGAAAGAAATGAAACTTTAGCTGGGGTAAGATGCATGGTGATGAGACACCTTTAATCTCAGTACTCATGAGGCAGAGACAGATTTCTATGAGTTTAAGGTCAGCTTGTTCTACATAGTGAACTTCAGAGCCAGAGCTACACAGTGAGACCACATTGCAGAAAGGCTGGAGGGGAGGGGAAGGAGAGAACATGGATATATTTTAGAGAAGAAATTAAAATTTGTATAAGTTCAGTAAGAAAGAACCCATGGGCAGCCCTAGTCTGGGCACCCAAGGAAACAGTGCACTGTACTAGATTAAAGACTAGCTGAGGACTCTCCATACTCTACAGTGCTGTCCAGCATCTGCAGAGCAGGTGTCAGCACGTCAGCAATAGGGCTAAGACCCCCCCCACCACCAATGAAGAGAACAGCACAGGGAAATTGACGGGAGCTGCGGGGAGGGGGGCAGAACTAAGCAGCAGTAAACAACAGGGTGCCGGCTAACATCCCACAAAGACACTGTTCTACCTCACTACTATACAAAAGTTAGTCAGATAATCACCACTATGGGTAGGATGAGGAGTAAAGTGGGTGCTTCAAAAGCTTCCCTCTAGACCCTGGCCGTGGTGGCGCACGCCTTTAATCCCAGCACTAGGAGGCAGAGGCAGGCGGAACTCTGAGTTCTCCACCAGCCTGATCTATAGAGCGAGTTCCAGGACAGCCAGGGCTCCACAGAGACACCCTGACTCAAAAAACGAAAAGAAAAAAAGATTCACTCTAGAATCTAAGGGTGCCTGCAAGTCTCCTGGAGTCAGGCGCAAGAATGGTCACAGCAGAACACGGGGACGGCCCATCCGAGGGGAATGGAATGTCACAGAATATTCAGAACGGTAACAGTAATAAACATGACTAGAGGCTTCAGTCCGGGTTCTTAGGGACGATCGCTGGTAAATAAAAGCAAACGTGATAACACCTTAAGTAAATGCGAAAGTAGACAGATGCTACAGGAGACAAAAGCAAGGCAACAGCATCACTGGTTTGGAAGGGCGAACACAGGAGCATCTAAGGAAATGGACACTGAGGCTGTGGTTTGTCCCATGATGGCACATGCCCGTGCTCATTCTCGGCTACGATCAAGTTCAAGGCCAGCCTGCACTATGTGAGGCCCTGCCTTTAAAAAAGAAATGCTGCGCAAAGTGGTGTGCACCTGTAACCCTAATACTGTCTATATAATATATATATTATATATATATATATATATATATATATACATCAAGACACTGATTCAAAAATACAAACAGAAACATCAAATAATCAAAATGATACCTACTTTCTCAAAGAAAAAAAGAGAGATAAGAAAAGAGGGCTGTCCTATTCCTCACTGGAAGCGAGGATGCCTGGGTATTAGTTTTATTGCGGTTCATATTAGTTTTATTGCGGTTCTTCATACAATGCACATACATGACAACTGTCATGAATGCAGTTTGGTTTTGAATTTTATTTTGGGTGTATGGAAAAACAAGGTCTCACTCTGTAGCTCTGGCTGTCCTAGAACTTACTATATAGGCCTCACAAGCGATCCACCTGCCTCTGCCTCCTGGATGCTGGGATTAAAGGTGTTTGGTGTGTGTCACCATGCCAAGCCCCCACTGTATAATTCTTCTGATCAAAGAAATGGCACTGAAAGGGAAGGGGCCTAGGAAGGGCACAGTACCTTGATTTTGGCCCCCAGCATCTCAGCAGCATCCTTCTCCCGTCGCAGGTCCTCCATCTTTTTTTCTTTCTCCTTCAGCAGCCTCATCTTCTCCTCTGCAACCAAGCTGTGATCCTCTACAATGGCCCGCTTCTCAATCTCCAGTTTTTCTTGCTGTTCCCGCCAGTAATCATCCTTATCATCCCCTTCCTCCTCACCCTCTTCTCCCTCCTCCTCCTCCTCTTCCCCACCCCCACCACTGCCACCACCTTCCCTCCGCTTCTCTCGCCTCTTCCTCCTGCCAATGGAACGTTTTTCCAGCTGGGCCTTGAGCCGAGCAATTTCTTCCTGGAATTCTCGAAGCAGAGCATCCTTTGGGTCCTCATTGACCCTTGGCTTGTTCTTAATGTTTTTGGCACGATTGGCATATCTCAGAGTGGTCAGGGTCTCTTCTACATTGTAAGAGGCAGGCCCCACATTGGCTACCATCACAGTTTTGGCATTGCCACCAAGGGAATCCTGGAGAAGCCTAGTCAGCTTTGAGTCTCTATATGGAATATGGGTGCTTTTGCCATCTACCAGGGCAGAGATAACATTACCCAAGGCTGAAAGGGACAGGTTGATTTTGGTCGCTTCCTTCAGTCTTTCCCCTTGAGCGCCAGTCTTGGCTTGCCGCTCACTGCCAGCAAGGTCTACAAGGTTTAGTTTTCCTACCCGGATGTGGTTTTCACCATCTAGGCCCACCTCGCTGCATTCGATCGTGATGACAAAGATTGCATGTGATCGTGAGCTGTGCTCGTTCATGTTGGTGGCACCGACAGATCGGTTCTGGTTCCCCACATTCATCACATGCTCTATCTCCTTCACACTTTTGGTGACAAAGGAAGACAGATCCTTCACGTACACGCCTGTATCGGGCCTTTCTTTGAGCTCCAGCCTTTTGGTCTGGTCCTTTGAGAGCAAGTCTCGGATCTCTTCCTGATAGATCTCTAAGTAAGAGGCCCTGACCAGGTACTGCTGATTCTGCGATCGAGAGATGTGGGTGAAGATGTGATCAAATGAGTTGGGGATGACCCCTCTTTTTTCAGGGTCACCACGGACTCCCTCCATGGTATAGGTTTTCCCAGTTCCCGTTTGTCCGTAGGCAAAAATTGTGCCATTGAAACCCTGTAGGACAGAGTCCACAAGTGGACGGAACGTCTCGTCATAGAGTTCAAATTGCTTGGCATTCCAATCATAGACGGCATCGAAGGTGAAGGTCTTGGGCATCTCATGGGATGTGCCTTTGGGGTTCTTCACAGACACCTGCCCCAGCTTCACATCCACATCTACCACTTTGTCATAGGATGCGGCCTTTTCTTTGCCATTCATGGGTCGACAGCGAACCACCACCCGGACTGACTCTGAGCTTTTTAACTTGGACATGATGAACTCTGACAGCTTAGCCTTGAGGATTATGAATCCAAATGGCTCAGGATGCTAAGGTCCTAGGGAAAAAACAAAAGCAGTGAGCATGGTGCAGCTATCATCAGGGCTGCCTGACAGCAGTGGGTACAGCAGCCACCCTCACTTGCGAAGCTTCTGATAGCCGCATTTAAGCATTTTAGTACACTGAGTATTTCTCCTCATGGGACCTTAAGCAGCTTCAGTAGTAAACAACTCCAGTCCACTAATATTGATTCTTATCCACCCTCAATCAATATTTGACTTTATACCATAAGTAGAAACTCCGGAAGCTTTTACCTTACTTTTTTCTTTTCTTTTCTTTTCTTTTTTAAGAGAAAGAGGCTCAACCTTATCTCCTAATCCTCCTGCCTCCATCTCCAAGTGCTAGGATTACAAGCATGAAATATCATAGTTTTGTTTTGTGGGTGTTTTTTTTAAGATTTTTTTTTTACTTTTAAATTATGCATATATGTGCTCTGTGTGGGGATGTGCACTAGTGCAGATGCCCATGGAGGCCAGAAGAGGATGCAAGATCCCCTGAAGCTGTAGTTAGAGATGGCTCTGAGTCTCCTGACAGGGGTGCTAGAACTGAACTCCACTCTGCTGGAAGAGCACTAAGTGTTCTTAACCACTGAGCCATCTCTCCAGCCCTCACTACAAGTCTTTTTTAAAAAAAAAAAAAAAAGGCTGGGTGGCCTTATATCCTATGAACTATTAAATCCCTAAGGACAGGAACTTGAAATGATCAAAATTTTAAATGTACAGGGGCCAGCAAGATGGCTGCCACCAAACCTAAGGGCTTAAGTTCAGTCCCTGGGATCCACATGGTAGGAGAGAATTCTAACATGTTGTCCTTTGACCTCAACACACTCTAAGACTTGTCCATACATGCATACACACAGAGAGAGATAAATAAAATGTAATAAAATTGTTTCCACCCTTTCAATGCACAGACCTTTTGGCATAACAATCCTAAGGATTTATCCTACAGACAAGCGTCTCTCCTGGGTTATCTGTTGTGACACTGTGATAGCAAGAGAGTGGGGGCAACTCTCTGGGTGCTAGTGGCACACACCTTTCATCCCAGCACTCAGGAGGTGAAGGCAGGTGGATCTCTGTGAGTACAGGCCAGCCTGGTCTACAGAGTTAGTTCAGGATAGCCAGGGCCACACAGAGAAACCCTGTCTTGAAAAAAATATGAAAAAAATAAAAAAGAATGAGACAAGTCCAGTTTCCATTAAGAGGTATGATTAAATATATACATACAGGGAAATCCAGCGTAGTTTTATTTTTGTTGTTTGTTTGTTTTGTTTTGTTTTTCGAAACAGGGTTTCTCTGTAGCTTTAGAGCTTGTCCTGCTAGCTCTTGTAGACCAGGCTGGCCTCGAACTCACAGAGATCCGCCTGTTTCTGCCTCCTGAGTGCTGGGATTAAAGGCATGTGCCACCACGGCCCCGCCAGTGTAGTTATTTTTAATTTAAACAAATTCATACCAGGGGGCTGAAGAGATGGCTCAGTGGTTAAGAGCACTGCCTGCTCTTCCAAAGGTCCTGAGTTTAATTCCCGGCAACCACATGGTGGCTCACAACCATCTGTGGTGGGGTCTGGTGCCCTCTTCTGGCTTGCAGACATACACACAGACAGAATATTGTATACATAATAAATAAATATGAAAAAAAAAACAAATTCATACCAAAATCTAATAGGTCAATAGGTGAAGAAGCACAGTGTATGGTTACACAGTGGGAGCTTACCAGGGGGCACAAGAGTGGACCCTAATGCCAAGTACGGACTGAGGGATAGCTCAGCAACAGCACATGTTAGCAAACAAAGGCTGACTCAATTCCCAGCACCAGAACAAACACACATGAAAGGCACACAAGAAAATAACCAGGTAAAGAGGTAAAGGGGGGGAGGGGAAACATGGGCTCCAGGCAGCCTGCAGGCCTAGCATTTGAGAGGCAAGTCTGTGCTTCATAACATGGCCTTGTTTCGGGTGGCTCAGGTGCCATGTACAAGACTGTGAGTTCTATCCCCAGCACCACAAAAGGGTACGCATATAATAGGCCTGACAGGCACTTGGTGTCACACAGTCTCAACAGGGGAGCCACTGGGCCACAGGACTCACTGTGTACTGGCTTGCATGCTTGAATACCTTAGCTGGTGCTGGGAATACCTCTCAATTCTAAGAATCAATAAAAAAATGGTTTATGCAAAATAAACTTGTACTTGTGAGTGAAGATGTGGAATAGCACACTGCATTCAGCCATCGATTTAATACATTCTGAATGCAAGGAGGAAAAGGGCAAAAAAATATTTTAAAGAAAAAGAAAAACAGAAGCTCATTTGCTGCCAGGAAACTCAGAAGGCAGAATGGGTGGCTGGATGTGTCTCTAGGAAAGACAAAGGAGAGACCAGATCAGAGCCAAGAGGGACACAGAGACCACAAGCTCCTGATAACCTCAGTGTGGGAATTAAAAACAAAACAAAACAAAACAAAAACCCAGAGGATTCAGGTTTAAAAATTAGTATTCAAAAGTCCTTTTATGCCTGCAGGCCAGAAGAGGGCACCAGATCCCATTACAGATGGTTGTGAGCCACCATGTGGTTGCTGGGAATTGAACTCAGGACCTTTGGAAGAGCAGGCAAAGCTCTTCCTGAGCCATCTCTCCAGCCCCTCAAAAGCCCTTTTAGAGACAAGCGTTGCTCCCTAGCCATTCCCCAGCCACCTAGTTTTCTTGGCCACAGACAAAAATCATTAGATCTTTTCCTTCTATCTTTATTTTCAGTGTATGGGTGTTTGGCCTGCATGTATGTCTATGCATCACATGCATGGAGTGCCTGCAGCAGACAGAGGCAGCATTGGATCCCCTGAGACCGCAGTTACTACTGATGATTGTGAGCTCCCATATGGGGGCTAGGAATTGAACCCAGGTCCTCTCAAAGAACAGTCAGTTCTCTTAAAGCCCTGGGTCATCTCTCTAGTCCCATTATTAGATTTTCAACCTAATATTTTAACAATGTGATGTTATGCACAGCAATACACAATGGTTTGCATCTTGCTCTTTCTTACTACAACCTATCTTGAAGTTCTTATCCTCAACAAATAGGACAGCAGCATAATATCCCACTGTACAGATACATCATAACTTATTTAATCTCTGCTCCAGGTGCACTTGGGTTGCTGGATGTGGCAGTGCACAACTGTAATTCCTGAATTTACCCAGCTGAGGCAGGAGGATTATGGGCTTGAGGCCAGGCTGGGCTCCATAGTAAGACCTGTCTCAAGCAACAAATAAAACAATAGATAGCTGTTTCTGATAGTCCACTGTGAAAAATCCAGGAAACAATCATTTCTTGTGTGGACAAATATATCTGAAAAAGTAAATCCAAAGAAGTTGAATTGCTGAATCGAAGAATGCACACATCTGTAACTGTAGCATGCAGAAGAGCTGGAGTTACCCTACACAAAGAATGCACACATCTGTAACTCTAGCATGCAGAAGAGCTGGAGTTACCCTACACAAGGGATGCACACATCTGTAATTCTAGCATGCAGAAGAGCTGGAGTTACCCTACACAAGGGATGCACACATCTGTAACTGTAGCACGCAGAAGAGCTGGAGTTACCCTACACAAGGGATGCACACATCTGTAACTGTAGCACACAGAAGAGCTGGAGTTACTTTACACAAATAATGCACACATCTGTAACTCTAGCATGCAGAAGAGCTGGAGTTACCCTACACAAGGGATGCACGCATCTGTAACTCTAGCATGCAGAAGAGCTGGAGTTACCCTACACAAGGGATGCACACATCTGTAATTCTAGCATGCAGAAGAGCTGGAGTTACCCTACACAAAGGACAATGTTCCTCCCAGAAGCCATAAGTTGCCAAATGAAAAAGTCCAATGCCACATGCAGAATACTTCAAGCAGTTGGTCAGGTCAGTGGTGTCCCAGAAACTTCCAAATAATAAAGATTATGGTTACTGCTCTTGCTTGACCACCAGAACTTAATGCTAGGAGCCTACTGCTGAAGACACTACACAAAGTGGTCAAAGGAATGAAGAAAATCAAGTTGGTACCAATCAGGAAGCTTCCTTCTTGTAGGTTAGCTTTCCAAATCCTGAAGGTGCTAGGTAGGCTGCTGTGAGTCCTGCAGACTACAGTGACTGGTGTGGTCAGTTGTGCACATGGGTGCAGTAGTGGCAGGGATAATATGGAGGTAGCCAGCTGATTTCTGGTTGGATTTAAGGTTGACTCCACAGTGGGGAATGTGTGCATTGTACTGGAAATCTAGACATGAACCCATGGAGAGGGAGCTCACAGACTCTAAGAATGAACCTACCATTTGATAAATGGACATAATATCAAGCTGAGCCCTGCATTTGCATCTCTATACCCATACATAGCACAGTTCTCGACTTCACCAGAGAAGCTTCTTTGTGTAACAGACAGTAGTTAATGCAGGAACTCACACTTGGCCGAGTGCAGAGAATCAGTCCTGTGTGCTCAGCCACACATGGGACATCCATATCACCCTCCCCCTGTACAAGAGACCATGGCAGAAGAAGGGGCAGAAGAGACTGTTAAAGCCAGAGTTCAGGGAGGACTGGAATGAAGTAGATCCTTCTGAACATGGCAGGACCCCTGCACTCAGGACCTCCCAGCGGCTGTGGGTGCTCATACAAGATCAAGCCAGTCAACACTCTAGTGTGCATGGGAGAGGGGCTCATGAGCCCCCACCCCTCCCTGAGGAACTGTTGACAACTGAAGGCTTCTGGGGAACAGTGAGTCAACCATACTCCAGTGGATGGCCCTGAATCCATGTATATATGAAGCATATACTGGATTTGGAGGCCCTACTGAAAAAGAAAAAGCTAAGAAAAGAAAGCATGATGCTGGAGGGGCCAGGGGAGGTAGATCCAGGAGGAAAGAAAAGGAGGGGTAGGGGAGAGGGTAAATGGAATCAAAAGACATTCATGCTATTCTCAAAGAATTGATGAAATATTACATTAAAAAGTCAAAATAAAAATTAGAACAAAGAACCAGAGCTCTTACTCTCTTTGAATGTGGTTTCTGTAAGTTCTGCAAAAACAGGAGTCATTCTCCTTTCACATGGGTAACTGTGAAACTACAAGGCACAGGCAAAGGGACTTACAAAGTCTCTACCATATCTGTATGCTAATATAAAGAGAGATTAAAATTATTACGAAAGGGTTTGGGGTTGCAGGCGTGGCTCAGCAGAGGAGCACAGGACAAGAATGTGGGATGCCATGGGTTCAGTTCTCAGAATGTGAAAGAAAAAAGATTCTTCTAAGACTTTCATCAAACGTCACTGCAGGTACTATGGTTAAACCTTAATTCTGTCCATTAAACATCAAGACAACCATTTTCTACTGTTTAGTTTGTAATTTTCCTCTCATACAAAAATTGAGATAGAAATACCTACCTACTGACATGCAATAAGAACTAAATCTCATACTATTTAAAGAAAATGTACAAAGCTAGTCCATTCATTGGTCTTCTTAAGTCTAATTTTGTCACATGGAGCCAAGCATCTATAACCAAAACATTCAGGAGGCTGAGGCAGGAAGACTATTAGTTAGAAACCAACCAAAACTACATACTGAGACCCTGTAACACCTTCCTTTTATTTTCTGGCATCAGGCATTCATGTAGTACACACATATACATGTGAGCAAAACATTCATACACATGAAATAAAATAAAATTTTAAAAAAGAAATTTTAAAAAATAAAATCAAGCCAGGCTATGGTGGCTCACGCCTTTAATCCCAGTACCCAGGAGGCAGAGGCAGGCGGATCTCTGTGAGTTAGAGGCCAGCCTGGTCTATAGAGCAAGTTTCATGAAGCCAAGGCTACACAAAGAAATCCTGTCTCCAAAAACAAACAAACACACACACCAATTAATTAATTAATTAAAGTAGAAATGTTATCAGATGGGAAGGAAGAACCAGGTGCTAAAGCCAGGCAGAGTGGTCATAACTTTAATTCTAGCACTTGGGAGGCAGAGATCTCTATGAGTTTGAGGCCAGCTTGGTCACCCTGGTCTACATAAAGAGTTCCAGGCCACTCAGGTCTACACAGTGAGAGCTTATCTCAAATAAATAAATAAATTTAAAAAGTAGAAAGAAAAAAAAGAAGGAAGAACAAATGGCTTTTCTTTCTTTAGAAGGTACCCTCAGCTATAACTGTGCCTGACTACTCCTTTTGTTGGTTAGGGGTTTTTGCTTGTTTTCATCTACTCGATAATAATCTATGTTCATCTGAGAAGAAACCTCAGTGGAGAAAATGCTCCATCAAATCCACATGTAGGCAAGCCAATAGGGCATTTTCATGACTCAGAACTCAAGACTGAAGGGCAAGTCCACCGTGGGTGGTGCCATCTCTGGGCAGGAGGTCCCAGGTTGTGTAAGAAAGCAGCTGGGCAAGCCAGGAGGATCAAGCCAGTCAGCAGCATTCCTCTGCGGCTCAGCTTCAGTTTCTGCCTCCAGGTTCCTCCCTGGAGCTCCTGCCTTGGCTTCCCTTCATGATGGACTGTAACCTGTGAGCCAAATAATCCTCCTCGGTCCCCAGATTACTTTTGGTCATGGTGTTTTATCACAGCAACTCAAAGCAAACTGGGACATGCCACCTCTCTCCAAAGTCCAGCAGAGGCCTACCAAAGCTGGTGTGAGCGAAAAGGGAAGCACGGGCCCCAGAGCCTCCTTTGGGAAGGCCTCGGATGCAGCACCTGGCAGCCAGGCAGGTGGACTGCAGAGTTCAAGAAGGTGGAGTTACAGGCTCCTGGGCATCATGTCCTCCTGAGGAGGCAGTCTGTCCCCACTCACACCTGTGAAAACACTGTGGCCTGAGCCTGTTCCATAAAAAGCCCACAGCAAAGACCTACAGGCCTGGCTACTCCATTTTTTTGAGCTGCAAAGTGGATTAAAAACAAAGGAATGTGTTTAATGATCCACATTCATCTTCAAAACTCCTAAGATGAGTCCCTGCATTAAATCTCCTCAACTTGGAACACATTTCTTTTCAGAGCTCACCCAGCTAGAGCGGTAGCCATGTATTATTGATGTTTTACTTCAAGAAGACGGGCAAATTCAATTTCCTGTCTCCAGAGCTGCAAATCTGTTCTGGGTCCTCCTCAGCAGTGAGGGCATTCTCAGGAGGATGTCGGACTCCCTCCTGTAGGTCCAATCACAAAGTGATAAATCTTGAGAGACACCCAGCAGTTCAGTCAGCAGCCTGTCGCCTGAGTCCCAAGAACCTTTGCTGTCAGACCCAGCAGCCCGGGTTAAGAGCCACTGGCTGGCTGGCTGTGCAAAGCTGCGTTCTCCAACCTCGCGACTTGTGCCTGCTGAGAAGATCAGTTACTTGTTTCTCAGGGGAACCACAGCCTTCCACACTCTTTGCTGGGCACTTCATTTTGGATTCATGTTACCCTTGCTGGTTGTCATGGAGACGCACCTCAAAGTCTAGAATTTGGTGTGGACTACATTCTGAGCAACTATCGGTTACTAGCACAGAGGTCACAAACTGGTCACATTCTACATGAAAGGATTTTTTTTAAAGTGTATATGTGGTCATTGAGGCCATAGCTTTGTATATGTTACACAAGCACTCTGCCACTGAAACACACGCACAGGCCTCTGCTTATATTTTATTGACCAAGCATGCTATTTTAAAAGGGGGGGGGGAGAGAAGAGGGAGGAGAAAATGAGGTTGGGATATAAAATAAATAATTAAATGTATTAAAAAAAAGGGGGGTCAGGAGGAAGGCTGGGTATGGTGGTACACACCTCTACACACTCAGTAGAGGCAGGCAGATCTCTGTTTGAGGTCAGCCTGGGTCTTCATAGTGAGTTCCAGGCCAGCCAGGGGCTATATAGCTAGATCCAATCTTTAAAAAACAAAACAAAACAACAATAACCAAAAACGAACAAGGGATGGTCAATGACAATGAGATGGTTAATTGTGTAGATGCTTCTGCCGAGACTGACAACCTTAGTTTAATCTCTGGAACCCACATGGTAGACGGAGAAAATGGACTCCCAGTGGTTGTCCTCCACTGCCACACACTCACAATGACATGCATACACCTGCACACATACACAATGACATGCATACGCTTGCACACATACACAATGACATGCATATGCCTGCACACACACACAATGACATGCATACGCCTGCACACATACACAATGACATGCATATGCCTGCACACACACACAATGACATGCATACACCTGCACACATACATACACTCACACACACTCACAATGACATGCATACTCCTGCACACACACAATGACATGCATACGCCTGCACACACACAATGACATGCATATGCCTGCACACACACACACAATGACATGCATACGCCTGCACACACACAATGACATGCATACGCCTGCACACATACATACACCGCTACACACACACAATGACACGCATATGCCTGTACACACACACAATGACATGCATACGCCTGCACACATACATACACTCACACACACAATGAAATGCATACGCCTACACACACACAATGACATGCATACGCCTACACACACACAATGACATGTACACGCCTGCATACACACACAATGACATGCATACGCCTGCACACATACATACACTCACACACACACAATGACATGCATACACCTGCACACACACATACACTCACACACACAATGACATGCACACGCCTGCACACACACATACACTCACACACATTCACACTCAGAAATATATCCATACACAATAAATAAGTGTAACTATTAAAAAAAAAACAGCCCAGCACTCAGGAGGCCGAGGCAGGCAGAACTCTGTGGTCTACATAGTGAGTTCTGGGCCAGCCATGGCTACATAGTAAGAATCTTGTCTCAAAGAAAACAAACAGAGTGATAGCAAGATGCAGCTCTGTGGGACAGTGGTGCTGAGCTTGTAGAGATTTCGGGGTTTGGTCTCCAGCATCAAAACCCTCCAACATTTTCCTCTCCCTCTTCTCCTCCTATTCCTCCCATCTTATTTAAACAGCACACCGGTCAATAAAATGTAAGCAGAGGGCTGTGAGTGTGTTTCAGTGGCAGAGCACTTATGTGTCATATACAGGCTGGAGAGATGGCTCAGAGGTTAAGAGCACTGGCTGCTCTTCTAGAGGTCCTGAGTTCAATTCCCAGTAATCACATGGTGGCTCACAGCCATCTATAATAGGATCTGATGCCCTCTTCTGGCCTGCAGGCATATATACAGAGCACTCATATATAAAATATAAATAAATAAAATTTAAAGAAGAAAGAGAGTGGGCTGAGCACGCCATGGAGACCAAGCCAGTAAGCAGCATCCCTCAATGGACTCTACATCAGCTTCTGCCTCAAAAAAAAATTGTAGAGATATTTTGTTTGTGTTTTAACAAATAAAGCTTGCCTGAAGATTAGAGTGCAGACCTAAGCCACTAGAGGCCAGGCAGTGGTGGCACAAACCTTTAATCCCAGGAGACAGAGGCAGACTCTGTTAGTCCAAGGCCACCCTGGGATACATGAAATCGATCCAGTCTAAAAGAGAAGCAGAGCTCACACAGAGGTGATCCCAGCACTTGGGATCATATGCCTTTAATCCCAGCACTAGGAAGGTGGGGAGAGGAGTGGCATGGCTGAGAGGAGAGAGGAATATAAAGTGGGAGGAGACAGGAGCTCAGTGCAGTCTGAGGACAGGACCGCCCCTTTGGTCTGAGCACTGGTAGAGGTAAGAACTCTAGTGGCTGCCACTCTGCTTCTCCGGTCCTTCAGCTTTCCCCTCCTGATAGCTGACTCTGAGTTTTTATTATTGAGACCAATTAGAATTTGTGCTACAAAAAACCCTCAGCAGTTCCACCTTCTCCACATGTTCATGTTCTGATGGAACCTTGCACATGTGCAGAAAGAAACATAGATAAGGATGCTTCTTTCTGTTTTTGATACAGGGTCTCACACTGCCCAGGCTGACCTCTAATTCACCATACAGCTGAGGCCAATTTGAACTTCTGATTCTTCTGCCTTACCTCGCAAGTGGTAGGATCACAGGCATGGACCACCATGCCTAGCTGACACAAATACTCCACCAACTGAGCTACATCTCTAGCCCCCAGCAGTGTAATAATAACAATAACAGAAAGTGACAGCTACACATCAGTTTATGGGAAACCAAAATTAAAATATTACAGATAGTCCAGTGTGGCTTCAAGACAAGCCACAGCCCAAACCAGGCCCACACCCATCTCTGTAAATGACATTTCACTGAAACGTAGCGTGACCCTTCGTTTGCATAAGCCTAGATCTACAGTGACTATAAAAGGCTGAGTAGAGCGGCTGTAACAGAGAAAGTAAGGTCCCCCAAGACCAAAATATTTGCCAATTTGGACTTTTGCAGAAAAAGTGAGTCAGTCCTTGAACTGGCAAGGTTTAGTTCAGACTCACCTACAAAATGGGACCCTGTCTCCAAAAAAACCCACCGAGACCAAGTCGTAGAGAAGGGTGTACACACCAATGCGGAGCCAGCTGCCCGAACTGGACAGTGGAGAAACAAGCGAGAAAAGGCAATTAGACAGGGAAAGAGATTCAACTCAACCTGCAGTATTTTATAATTTCTCTTTTAAAAGTACAGTGAGCAAATGAGACATGAGCTGAACATGTGGCACACACCTTTAGCCCCAGCACTCTGGAGGCTGAAGTGCTCAGATGGGTCACTGTGAGTTTGAGTTCCAGGAGAGCCATGGCTACAGGGTGAAATCCTATCTCAGAAAGAAAAGTCCACCACACTGTGCCATCGTTAAAAAGACACTTGGTCTTGGCTGACCCCAGATGCTCAGTCAGAGGTCACGAGCCTGAGTTTAAAATCAATATGGACAACGCAGGGAGTGCTCGTCCCCCCCACCACCACCAAAAAAATAACAATGACTTAAATTTATTTTGTCTCAAGAGTACCTGGTTTTATAAAAAAAGATTTTAATAAAATATTTTAAAGCAGAAAATAAAGACATTTAGCAAAACTCTATAATACCTGGGAAACGGTTATAGATGAAAAAGCAGTTTATAAAATTGAATGGCTTCATGTCATTGTTATATAAAAATAAAACACTTGCTGGGTGGTGGCAGACACCTTTAATCCCAGCACTCAGGAGGCAGAGGCAGTCAGATCTCTGTGAATTCAAGGCCATCCTGGTCTACAGAGCTAGTTCCAGGACAGTCAGGGCTACACAGTGAAACCCTGTCTCAAGGGCTGGAGAAATGGCTCAGTGGTTAAGAGCACTGCTTGCTCTTCCAAAGGTCCTGAGTTCAATTCCCGGCAACCACATGGTGGCCTACAACCATCTGTAATGAGATCTGATGCCCTCTTCTGGCCTGCAGGCATACATGCAGACAGAATATTGTATACATAATAAATAAATAAAAAAATATTAAAAAAAAAAGAAACCCTGTCTCAAAAAACAAAGCAGTCATTGAAACATCAGCAGTTGGTCCACTTTTGGTGATGGGAATGCAGGAGATTTCCCTGTTCTTCCAACACATCTGTATTTTCCTAATTCTCCTTTCATAGGTGTGCGGCCTCTTCGAATGGGGATAAAAAAAACATGTCTGGCAGTTCCACAGAAGCAGCCCTGCAAGAAGCAGTCCACACACACAGAGCACACATTAATACATCTCTAATCAATACACGGCAACGCTGTCCTCTAAGAGAACAGGGCAGGCCTGTCAACGGCCTGCCCAGGGCTCAAGGATGGAATGTCTGAGATGCAGCCTGTGCCACAGATCATGTGCACTGTCAGAAAAGCACCACAGGAAATAAAAGCAACATTGTCAGCCAGCCTAAACCACCTTCATTTACAGACTTTGCCTAGGGAAGCGTCAGTCTCTGTATCAGGACCCCGAAATCCTGAAGTACACTGTTGGAAAGGACATTCTCACCCTGGTCTCTAAGATGCATTTTCACAATGGGAGTTACAAGATTTCCAAATGAGCATAGTGACTCACACCTGTGATTTGCACACTGGGGAGGTAAAGTGGGGGATCACCAGGGCCCAGGCGTTGGAGATGAGCACGCGCGCGTGCATGCACGCACACGCGCACACACACGCACACAGTTTGTTCATCTCTGGTTACAAAACATCACTATCTTGCAGAATATTTAAAAGAACATGAAATCTGCATTGAGGGATTAGTTCTTCATTTCTTGTGATTGCACAAAACCTATCTGTAGGGCAGGCTGGTGTGGTATCACATACCTTAATTCAAGCACTCAGAAGGCTGAGGCAAAGGACGGTGATCTGAAGGCTAGCCTGACAACACCGAGCGATCCTGTCTCAAAATACCAAAACTAACAACAAATCCAGCCTCCACACATTTGGAAGGAGATGCAAGAGCCACATAGCAATAATGGTTGTCAGGTGGCTGGTTTCCCTAAAAGAGCCAGGCGGCAAGGCCAAGGTAGGAGAAGAAAGTCACTGTGTGCACTTTTACACCCACTGGATTTTAGAGCATGTGGACATACACTATCTAGTCAACCTTTTTAAATCACGGACTAGGAATGTGGCTCACATGGGAGAAGCTTGCTAAGCATAAAAGAAACCCTGAGTTTGATATCCAGCACCAAAAACACACAGACATGGTGGTGCAGCACTGGGGAGGTGGAGGCAAGGAAGTTAAAAAATTCAGTCATCTTCAGTTATACCAGCTTTGAAGCTTCAAATACATAAGCTCCTATCTCAGAAACAAAAACATTTTTGAATAATGTTGATATACCTAGTTATAAACAATTAAATTAGGAGGCTAAAGCGATATCTCCATGGTTAAGAGGAAGAAACTGTTCTCACAGAGGACACAGGTTCAGTTCCCTGGACCCACATGGTGACTTAGTATGATCTGTAACTCTAGCCTCAGGGATCTGCCTCCCTCTTGTGGCTTCTTTGAGCAACTAAACATAAACAGCACACACTCATAAGGATAAACATAAATCTTCTTTTAAATGCAGGTAGGATTTGGAGAAATGACTCAGTAGTTATGAGCATTGTTTTTGCGGATGACCTGAGTTCAGTTCCCAGCACCTACATGGCAGTTCACAACCATATGTAACCCCAGTTCCAAGGGATCCAACACCCTCTTCTGACTTCTGCAGGTCAGGTGTACACATAGTATATAGACACACATTTAGGCAAAACATTCAAATACATAAGATAAATCTAAAAAATTGCTTACTGTGATAAAAAAAAAGACCACAGCATGAGCTTTAGAGCTCAACAGATATGAGCATTTGCATGGTCTCTACTCGCTCAGTCTTAAGAGTCTTATGTAAGCTGGGCAGTGGTGGTGCATGCCTTTAATCCCAGGAGAGGCAGCTGCAGATGGATCTCTGTGATTTTGAGGCTAGTCTGGTCTAAACAGCAGGTGACAGGCCAGCCATTGGTACTGTTAGACCCTGTCTAAAAGAACAAAATTACTTCCATTGAGTGAGGCTGGTAAGAAGCATGCCCCAAAGTACTGCACCCACTAATGGGGCAATAGGATTGTGGGTCACAGTGCTATCTGGTTGGTGAGCTTGCATGTCTTCTTTTGTATGTCTGTCTTTCTGTTCTTTGGACTTTCTGATGGTTTCGTGTATTTGGTTTTTATAATCAAAGTGGGAGGAAGTAATAAAACCACTCCCTGCTTGGGGAAATGTCAGAGGCCCTGGGAGTTATAGCAGGTGACAACTAGTGTTCAGATGTCAACCCACCAGACGAATGCTTCTCTGATGGAGTTTAATCCCGCCCAGGCAAGGCCTGCAGGACCATTGACTCTGGAAACTGTTGCTCACTTTTGCTAAAGCAGCTTGGTGTCTCCCCAGTACCTGCATTGCTCATGTGATGTGTATATGTAATCTCATTATTACATCTCAATTTTATGGGCACATATCTGTGGGTAGTCAGAAAGATGAATTTTCATTTAGCTACATAATTTTGATAAATAGAAAATATACTAGGACATGTTTCATTACTAGATCTATTTGTCCCATAACTATAAACAAACACTTAAAAGCCCACTTTGTTCCTTTTTACTCAGGTTAATATCATAAAATAACAAATTTCTCTTCAGTCTAAAGCAAACCTCACACAATTAGCTCACTTTTACCTCAAAGCAAGTTCCACCTAGACGAAAGGCTTTTTGTAAATGGACCATAAGTTTAAAGCTTTACAGCTATGCACAAGGTCAGAGCTGCAGGTGTCCAACCAAGGTTGCTACACAAAGCACCCTAAGAAAAGCATGCCAACTCTTCGCTTGCCAAGTCTAGCTGATAAAAGACCTATGGATACTGTGCCACTGGGCTCTGATTACAGTCTTGTCCCTGTAGCCTTGAAACCCTTGTGTTGCCATGGCAATGGCTCAGTTCCTTATCGCTTACCCTAGGAATGTGCTTTTGACCAATGAGAGGTAACTCTTGTAACTTTTTCTTTGCTTCAAGCCTCTTGTAAAGAGAGTTTTTAGGCTGGAGAAGAAGCTGGGAGGAATTAGAAGTAGAACAGGAGAATTAGAATAGAAGCAGAAGAATAAACAGACTTGTTTGGAACAGCACAGCGTGAGAGGATTCATTCGCCCTCAGATACCCATAAGTTCCTTTCACTTCCTGTACCATCAGATATGGACCCTGAAGAGGACCTTGGGGAGACAAGGCTAGCACTTTGATTTGAGTTTAAGCATCTGTAGATGACACATTCTTAGTAAGCAGCCTGAAAATGTGCCCAGTAAGATGGGCAGTGCAGGGCTGGAGAGATGGCTCAGAGGTTAAGAGCACTGGCTGCTCTTCCAAAGGTCCTGAGTTCCATTCCTGGCAACCGTATGGTGGCTCACAACCATCTGTAATGAGGTCTGGTGCCCTCTTCTGGCCTGCAGACATACACAGACTCCTTACTGTTCCTCCTGCAAAACCGAAGACCACCTTCTGTAGTCATCTCAGTCACCTGAGCAGACACTCGTGTTTCACGATTCACCAGCGGGCTCTGTGCTCATATTCCTGAGTCATCAGCAAAGGGATGACTGCTGCCACCCCTGGGCTGCTAGAGGCTGTGCAGCGCTTCTGCTCCTATTCTGCCCAGTTTGTGTTCTAAACAAAAGGCCACACAGCCCCACTGATACCCCTGCTAAAGGTGCTTGCTATTAAGGACTGCAGTGTGGGTGACAGTGTGTCCCAAATCCCAGTCGTCTTTCTATTCCCCCTGGACCATACCCACGTCTTCACTGCGCTCTAGTGTAAGAAAAGGAGAGTGCTGTCACTACTAAACTAAAGTCCCACTGTCACCAGTGAGGGAGCTCTCTAGTGCAGCGGTATGCTAAAGACAGGTCTGCCAGTGGTGACGGGCTCAGTGTCTGCAGTCAGGTGACAAAGTGAGGAGACACAATGATCCCTAAACAGTCCCACCTCAAGATGTAATGCAGTCAGAGCTGGGTGGTGGTGGTGGTGCATGCTTTTAATCACAGCACTCAGGAGGCAGAGGCAGGTGGATCTCTGTGAGTTTGAGGCCAGCCTGGTCTACAGAGTGGGTTCTAAAACAGCCAAAGCTGTTATACAGCAAAGCCCTGCCTCAAAACCCACAATAAATAAGTAAATGAATAATAAAGACACGACACAGATTGGTGGCAATGGCCAGGAGAGCTAACTGTTAAGAAATGTGCTCCGGAAGCCCCACCCAGGGGAAAAGGCCAATGTAGAGGCACCAAGGGAGAAGAAAATGCCATGTGTTTGCATATGCAGGTACCATCACGCATAAACATACACAGAGAGACAGGCACTGAGGTCCAGACAGGCTGACTTATTTGCCATGTCACAATACAAGTGGCAGAATTACTGCTAAAATCCTGCCAGAACTTTCTGTGCTATCATAGGATTGACTAATAAATCTTCTAAAAATATTTTTAAATTTGGGGGGATGAGTTTGAGACAGGGTCTTGCCATTTAGCCTTGGCTAGTCTAAAACTGGCTGTTTACCACAACAGCCTTGAACTCACAAAGATCCACCTTCCTCCGCCTCTGGAGTGCTGGGTTAAAGGCGTGCGCCACCAGTTTTGTTGCAGGAGCTGGTTCTCTCTGTCCACCAAGCGTGTCTGACTTGTGCTCAGGTCATCAGACACCTTTATCCACTAAGCCATCTTACCAGCCTGACAAGAAACTTTTTTTTTTTTTTTTTTTTGATTTTCGAGACAGTTTTTCTGTAGCTTTGGAGCCTGTCCTGGAACTAGTTCTTGTAGACCAGGCTGGCCTCGAAGTCACAGAGATCCGCCTGTCTCTGTCTCCTGAGTGCTGGTATTAAAGGTGTGCACCACCACGGCTTGGACAAACTTTCTAAAGGTACCGCACTGCAGGACTTCTGCTGCCCCCTTCTCTCCCCTGAAGGCTAAGTGACTTAGGAGAGAAGCTCAGAGTCCAGCTCGGATTCTGCGAGACCTGGAGCTAGGCTGCTACAGAGTATGAGGGTTACCCTAGCTAGTCCAGAGCTGGGTCTCCGTAGCCTCAGCCATTGAACACTGAGACTCACCATCACCCTCTAAAACAGCCCAAGGAATTCTTGGCCTCCTCAAACAGACTTTGAAGCCACTTTTTGGTCTGTTTCTTTGTGTGTCTCTTGTAAGGCTGGCTGACTTCAAAGGAATTGTGTTGCCTTGACCCTGGACTCCTGACCCTCTACACCCACCTCCTGAGTGCTAGAGTTATAACCAAGTACCATTGTGCCTGGTTTGAAGCCCCTTGTCTCTATTAGCATTTCAAATCAGTTACCCAGGCACAGAAGAGAGGCCTCTGACAAACTTCATGGGTGCTGTGGTCACTGCTCACCTGAGAAATAGCTGGGGCCAAGGATGGAGCCCTGTGGTAGAGCATGTGCTTAGCGTGCAGGAGGCTCTGGGTTCTATAAAAAGGAGGACGGAGTAGTAGAAGACCAGCAGCGTGGTTCAGTGGACAAAAGAGTCTGAACCCTGAAACTCATGTAAAGGTAGAAGAAAAGAACTGACCCCATGCAAATGTCCTCTGACTTCCACAGGTACACTGTGGCACACACACCATGCATGCACAAACATACACACACGATAAAAAGTAATAAATAACGTTTTTGAACAGTGGACTTGGGGTCAGCATATGTGGGAAAGTAGCCGATTCTTGGTGTCTCTACTTCCCTCTCTGGGAAGGGGAGGAACAGCTCGTGTACAAGGCTGCTGGGAAATGAAAGAGGGCTTGCAAGCGCTTGGCTCAGCAACAGGAGGCATCCCTGCACCCTCTCACCTCACTGTTATCACTGCCAAGTCCTAGGGGTTTGGTTTTTTTTTTTTCAGCCTCAGGCCATGACCACGGCCTTGTACAGGCACAGGCAGTCATGATGAAGGAGGTCGGGGTACACACAGCTCTCATCTTCTAGGCTGTAGGTCAGGGCTTGTACTTCTTGCCTTTGTAGGAGTTTCTCTCTGAGTCTGGTTAACCACAGTGACCCTGGAGATGGATCTGACAACTCAGATCTTGGATACAGCAGTGATCTGACAACAGGTATTTTAGCCACCCGCAGCTGGGAGAGCCTCATTTTCAAACCATCCAGCTGTTTGAACTGCGCCACCCAAAAGTCATCCAGCTGTTACGGTGACTCCACCCTCAGACCTTCCAGTAGCTCCTCGTACTTGGCCAAGGCTGCATTGCTGGCAGCTACTGAGGCCTGACTGGCAGGAAAATGGAAGGAGTGCCTGGCTTTGCTTCCCATCACCTAGGTGAGTGTACCTAGGGACCTCCTAAATGAGTGTACCTGGGAATGGTGGTGAAATCCAGACCCTAAGTTTTCTGACTTAGACTGCATTTTCAAGAGGTACCCAGTAGTAACAAGAGTGCTTCTGACATGCACAACACATTGGACCAGCAAGACTCTACCTGCCTCAGCACTCGTAGATCCTTAATACACTGACGAGCAGGAATGACCTCTCAGTATCTCGGAGTCCTCACCTAGAAACAGGCCGACCCATACTCCACACGACCACGACTGACTGAGAATCAGCTGACAAGAAGCCCAGAAGGAGCATCATGAACACAGACCTAAAAGGCAGCAGACAGGGCAGTTGTACGTCTACTGTTCACTACGCAGAATGAGCACCAGTGAAGGCCAATGTCTAAAGGCTGTTGCTGGGACTTGTGAAATGAGGCCTGGATCCCTGCGAGGATGAACTACTACTGAGTCCTCGAGGAATTCTGGCAGAACACAGCAGCTTTTCAGCACCTTCTCCCGTCTAAAATGCTCTGAGCCTTAAGATCTATTGTCCAGCAGCCAGGAAAGAGGCACTTTGGCAGGGAGAGCATGGCCATCTGAGGCGCTGGGAGAGAGCTATGCTAGTGAGTCTATGTTCTCCCCCAGAGCTGGCTGGCTCATCTCAGCCTCCATCAGCCAAGATCCACAAGCCAGGACATCGATGCTACCCGCCTGAGACAGCATGAGCTAGCAGAGGCCACACTTACTGCTCCACAGACTGGCACAGAGACAGCCTAGAAGAGAAGCAGGTCTTCTGGGAGCTCAGGTGGAGCTCTACTAGATCTTCCCGGCTGTCGTCCTTCAGCAGAAGCCGGGGGTTCCTTCCCAAAGGCCTAAGGTACAGTTTGCACCCTTGACCTCTTGGAATAATTCTGTTGTTCCTCTAATGTTTTAGAGGCAGATGGCACCTCTAACATCTACCTGACTGCTCAGGCCAAAAACCCAGGCATCGTCTTAGTCCTCCCATGCTGCTGGCCCCACCTCCAAAACAAGTCTTTCTGCTGCGGCCACCATCTTACTAACCTCCTGTGGAGACTTCCAGCTGCCACCCAAAGCCCTCTCAAATCATAGGCCACAGAGGCCAGAAAGATTTCACTATCTTTTGTGTTTCCTCTTGTGATGCTGGAGATGGAACAGAGGGCACACGCGCACTAGGAAAGACTCTACACTGAACTCACCATCCACCCTCCAAGCGATTTAAAAACAAGCAAAACAAATCTAGGGGCTGGGGATGTAGCTCACTTAGTAGAGGGCTTATCTGTCACACACAAGGTTCTGAGTTCAGCCCAGAGCCCCACAGGCGCTGGTGTGGTGGCAGATACCTATAACCCCAGCACACAGGAGATGAGCAAAAGAATCAGAAGTTCGAGTCCATCCTTAGTTGACTACATGGAGGGCTTAAAGTTTAGCCTAGACTACAGCAGACCCTGTCTCCAAAAAAACCTAATATATTAAAACAGCAACTAGGCACTGGAGAGATGGCTTAGTAAGTGCTCTTCCAGAGGTCCCAGCACCCACATGGTGGCTCTCAACCCTCAGCAACTCCTGTTCCAAGAGATCCCGCACCTCTCTCTGGCCTCTGTAGACATGCCGAAAGGAGCACAGTCATATGTACAGGCAGAACATCCACACACATTAGAAAACAGCAAAACCAAAGACAGCTAGATGGGAGCACCTTCTTCTCAAAGTCTTCCACGGCTCCTATTGCTCTTGCACTACTCCAGCCTGAGTCCCTCTACGGGAGAGATTCCCACTGGCGCCCAGCCACCTCTCCACTCACCCCATCGTCATAGCCACTTCTTGTGGTTTTTGGAACTTACCAAGCTTGTTCCCACCGTGGAGTCTTTATCCTTTTGGTATACCTTTAAATGGTGAGCCCCTTCCTGAAAGTAAGCCTCAACAAACATGTCACCCCCACACAGATGACTTTTCTGACCGCTCAGTTGAAGCTACAGTGCCCACCCCCAGAAGTGACTCTTTGGTTCACCACTATGCCACTGCTTCCACAGTGCTCATCCTGTTCAGATTCCTGTCTGTCTACTTTTTGGTTTTTGGTATGCACCTGTTGAGCTGTAACGGTGAGAACAAGGACCTCACCCATCTCTTCACTGTCACTCCCAGACTATGCTGGGCTGCTACGTAATAGCTGTTCAGCAAATGTCACACAAATGAAGCTCAAGGAACAGGCAGGAAGAGCACTGTGCTTGGAGTCAAAAGACACCACTGTGAGGTGGGTTACCTCCCAGCAGCATGGCTTCTCTCCCTCAGGGTTTGTCCACTGGGGAGCTAAATCTGCACCTCCCTCCCTCAAGAATCCCAGTGAGACTGAGTGATGGTCCATTTCAGAACTCAACAGCATCAAGATCCATGCAGACAGCAGTGTGTCAACCACACAAGACCCGAAAATCCATAAATGGCTCTGGCAGGCAAGAGACCTACAAGTGCAAGGCCAGCCTGGGAAGACAAGAAGAGATGGAAAGAAAGAGAGAGGAGGAAGGAAAGCTAACAAGGAAATCAGGGTATAGGAACACCCCGTGGCTCCCATTCCTGCCCCCACAGGTACCTATCAGACATCTTGGGAAGCAGATGTAGAAGACAACAGTGGCTTTACTCTGTGGCCAACACAAACACAACACATGAATTCACTCAGACAAGTCAAGGCAGGTGTATTGACAAACACTAGTCCCAGCTGCTCGGGAAGCTAAGGTGACAAGATCACTTGAGCCTGGAAATTAGACGGCGGTTAAAGCAACCAAGATGACTCTCCCTATCAAAAAACAAAAAATAAGAGGCTGAGCCAGGTGGTGGTGGTGACACGTGCCTTTAATCTCGGCAGAGGCAGGCGGATCTCTGTGAGTTCAAGACCAGCCTGGTCTAAAGAGCTAGTACCAGCATAGGCTTCAAAATTACAGAGAAACCCTGTCTCAAAAAAAAAAAAATAAACAAAAACAAAACAAACAAAAGCAAAACAAAAAAAACAAGAGGCTGGAGATGGGGCTGGTTAGTAGAATGCTCGCCTAGCAGGCATGAGGCCTTGGTAAACCCCTAATGCCAAAACGGTGAGGAGATCAAGTTCTGTCAAATGACAGGTACTTGTAAATTTAGCTTGGGGTTCCTTGAAGACTGTTGGAGGTACAACATCCTGTACATCCTGGGATAGAGAGGTGTAATAAACATTTACTAAATTTGGTGTCAAACAGCAAAACCTCCTTAAAGCAAACAAACAAAAACAAGGCCTCACGTATCTCAGATTGAGTCCAAACCTGATATATAGCCAAGGTGGCCTTGAACTTCTGATTCTTCTGCCTTCAGCACTTGAGTGCTGGGATTACAGATGTGCACCACCATGCCAAGCTCTATGTGGCACCAGAGGTGAAATCCAGGGTTCATGCATACTAGGCAGGCATTCTACCAACTGAGCTACACCCCGCCCCAGACTGCTCCTTTCTTTGCAGCCCATCCTAGCATGGAAGTCCTGGCTCCTGGAGGAAGCCTGTGATAACATCCACATTTACATAATGCCACAGTGGCAAGTGTCTCAGGCTTATGATGATCTTGTAAGATTGACAGATCTAAGATTCTAACCACACGTCATACTCATTCATCGACCACAAATGGAATATGAAATATAGTACAGGTGCTAGGTTAAACCCAAATAATGACAGCTAACATTTATCAAATGTGCCAGGCAGTTCACATGGCTCAGACTCAAGTCAATCTTCCTAAGAACCCTATAAGATGTCACTGTTATCACCTGCTCTGTGGTTGAGGAAGCTGTGGCACAAATAGTAAAGCTATTGTTGGGTGGCATACAATCTGAGTGTAGCTGACCACAATTTTAACCCAGCAGCCCAACTGTATACCTTCAACCACAACAGCACTGATGGGGCCTTTAGAATCATCTAGCCAAAATTTCTCACTAAAGAGGAGCCAAGAGATAGAGAATGCCACTTTTAAACATTCCAGCATGGGATGGGGGGGATTCATACTTTAAATGCTATCTATTTCAATGATACGTTTCCCCCCAAAAGCCATACATTATAAAAGGTAAACCTTAGTGCCAAGGGTAGACTACCTCACCATGAGCTATTTTGGTCTGGGTTTGCTAAATGAACAGAATTAAGAATGAATGTACTTATTAAAAGGGGATTTGATAGATTGGCTTACATGATGCAATAGTCCAACAATGGCTGCCACTCACTGTAGAGGCCAAGAAACAGTTCACAGGACTGGATGTCTCAGCAGTCCCCATTCAAATCACTGGAGATGCCCTTGAAGGACCCAAAACAGGCTAATGCCACTGCTGCTGGTTGCCCACCAGAAGGAGAGGGTAAGAGGTTATTGCTGGAGAAGCAGCTGGAAGCTTCCCTGGTGCTGGCTGTGCCTCGCAAGACTGAAAGGTGCTATGCAGCATGCTGGGGAGGAAACGTAACCAGCAGTGTCACTTGGCTGTGCATGCTTCATCCGACCATAATGACCTGCCCAGGGAGATGCACCCACTCATGCAATAGTGGCCTGGCTGTTACAGGGTAACCTACAACTTTCTGCTTGGATCTGAGGCCTTCTCCACAGAAAGGAATTCCCATCTGGCGCTGCAACCTGGCCAAAAGCCCATGGCTGGAGAGGACACAGGCCCTAGTGGGGAAGCCACTGCTGCTGTATTACTAAATGAACATGATATATCTGTCAAACTACATCTGAAACATTTAGATTGATGCCTATAGATTAGTGATGAAGTCAGTTTTGCTCAGAGAAGCTTCTTCTGCAGTGGGCAGTGGTCATTGAGACTCATAGCTGATCAAGGTGCTGAAAGTAAGGGACTGCGGGCTCAGCCTAGTGGGGACATTTTACCCCCTCCACGATTCCGAGAACATCACAGAAGAGGGGATAGAAAGAATGTAAGAGGCAGAGGAACGGGGGTGGAGTGCATGGAATGCTGTCTTTGGGTAGGATATGGATGTGGCCCCTGGACTCTCAGCAGCTGTGCTTACCTGTGTAGATACCTGACACTGAGCCCATCAATATTCAGTCACGCCTCCCTGAGATCTATATAGGCACTCCATGGTTGCTGAAGAAGAGGCACTTCCTTCAGTTACCAAAACACTAATAAACTGACTGTGCTCTTATAAACAACCCCTCACTGGCAGGGGGTGGTGGAACTGCATTTAATCCCAGCACTTAGGAGGCAGAGGTAGGCGGATCTCTGAGTTCAAGGCCAGCAGGGCCTACAGAGTGAGTTCTCTGACAGGGCTACTCAGAGAAACCCTGTCTCAAAAATAAATAAATAGATAGAAAACCCCTCACTTGCAGTGCTATAAGCAATCCTAATTAAACTGGTTGAATTGCCAAAGGAGTGGGGAAATGTGGACGGGGGGAGGGGGGACACACACTGTTTGGTAAGAGAGAGATCAGCAGGAATGGGAGGATAATGGGGATGAATGTGAGCAAAACACAGTACATACATTTATAAAAGAGTCACAGTGGGGCTGGGGAGATGGCTCAGCCCCACACTTGCCACACAGGCCCTGACAACCTGAGTTTACCTGAGCCTCATCCCCGGACACACATAAAGGTGGAAGGAATCAGCTCCACACAGTTGACTTCTCACCTTCACATGCCATAGCATAGGCTGGCACTCACGCGTGCACATCACACACACACAACACAAACATGCACATCACACACATGCACATCATACACACATGAACATCACACACACATCACACACATGCACATCACACACACATCACACACATGCACATCACACACACATCACACACACACATCACACACACATCACACACACACATCACACACACAAAACACAACATGCACATCACACACATGCACATCACACACACACATCACACACACACAAAACACAACATGCACATCACACACACACAAAACACAACATGCACATCACACACACACGCACATCACACACGTACACATCATGCACACGCTCTCGTGCACATCACACACACATGAACATCTCACACACATGCGCATCAAGCACACACATGCACATCACACGCACACAAACTACAGTAATAAAAGTATTTTTAAAAGTCAATGAAATTTATTAGATAAAATGAATATATGCTAGTAGCAAACTCAACAAACAAAGCTTTTTCTGAGATCTTGTTCCCATGCCACTGGGAGAACAACCTCTAGCCAAAGCAATTAGAAGCAACTCAAAATACCCTTGTGGCCTTCTAGCAGTTACTGTTGAGAAAGCAGAGGCATCGGGGAGCTGGGGATAAAATGCAAGTCCAGCTCCATCACACTGTAAACCTCAGATTCTTAGGCAAGCCAAATTCAATTTTCTCAGGCACAGGTTTCTCATCTACAAGACGGGTGACATCACCAGCTGCCTGACAAAGTCTGTGAAGATTAAATGAGATAATACACCTCAAAAAACTTCTTATCATCAAGCTATAAATGATCACTACTACTCTAAGCACTTCCCAGAAGAGATAAATATACTCCTGTTCTTCTTATACCGGGTGATGGACAAGGCACAAGTACAAAACGAAACCATAACCCCACCCCCGTCATCTACAGAATCTTATCTCTGGGTTTCTTCCCATCAGTACCTCTTGAGAGACCAACAACTCCCCTCCTCTGAGCAGACCAAGAAGTAAAACTGTGGCTGGGGAATAGCCAGGGTAGAAGGAATACCTGTGAGCTGGCAAGCTACACACCTAAGCCCTTTGGTCTCAAGTCATCTTCCCCTCCTGGAAGGCTTCCATCCCATCCCAAATACCTCACTACAGTGCGGTAAGCACTAACCAGGTGTTTTCTAGAGTGGGGGCTCACAAGTACCTATCCCTACCTACACAAGGATTTATAGGCAGTTAACGGTAGCTAGGGGGAGGGGCTCACAAGACCCCGCCCATTTCTGAGGTGTCACGGCGCCCCACCCCCACCCCGGCACCTCAGATGGAATTAAAGGTGATTGAGGGGGTAGGACGCATTTTCTTCTGAGGTGTAGCCATTGGTAAAATGTCCATGTTCCTGCAAAGAACCCAGCACCAAGTTCTTGCAAGCTGACCTAGGGCATGGAATTAGAAGGGACTGGAAGAAGGGAGGGGGTCAGTGGGAGAGGGACATGACCAAAATACATCATACACACGAATGAAACATGAAACGTCATAATGAAACCCGTTATTATGTGTAATTAACATCTGCTAATTAAAAAAAAAAAAGCCCCATGTGCCGAGCTACTCCAGACGCCAGTCCTACTGGCTTCTCATAGCAGTCCATTATCCCACTTCACAGAAGAGCAGAAGACTCAATGCCACGAGATGCAGCTTCAAACTCAAGCACACAGACTTCAAACGGGACTCTTGATCCCCACATAGAGTACCCGGGCCACTCTCCCTCTTCCCACTTGGAACCCTTTCATGTACACGTCTCCTCGGCAAGTGTCAGGACCCCACTGGACAGACAGATCTGCTGCTGCCAGAGAGGGCAAGGGGTTTGTCCAAGGTCACACAGCCAGCCAGGCACAGCTCCGAGGTTCGGACCTCAGGTACTTGCTTCCGGGGCTGCCTCCCCAGCCAGGACCCGGGACCACGGCCGCAGAGCGGCAGTGAGGACTTAGCAGGGGCGGCCGAGATGGGGGGTCGTGCCGACCGCGCCCGCGAAGGAACCTGGCGGTCAGATAACCCAGGTGCCGGGCAGAGAGGATACTGCGGCTCGCGGAGCAGCGACGCCAGGACAACGCTGGGCGCCCCGCGGGGACCCCGCATCCCGAACTCACCTGCAGCCGCAGCCGAGAGCGGGCGGCGCCGGCGAACCCCGGGCTCAGCCATTCCCCGCTGCCCCGGATGGGGAGAGACCGCGACCGCTCACTTCCTTAGCAACCCGGCTCGGCGACCCACTTCCTTAGCAACCGCGTCAATTTCAATAACTTTATTGCGCTCGGAAGCGGACAGCGCAGCGAGGGGCGGGACCCGGTGTGCAGTGGCGCTTGCCAGGTTCTCCGCGCGTGCCACCACTCTGACCCACCGAGGACGCCAGACTGCATCCGCAGGTCCCCTGTAACCTCGTTCTGTGAAACCGAGCTCGATGTCTTGGTCACACTACGCGATTATTCCATCGTCCCCTTCTGAAAGCTCTTTCTCTCGCCAATTCTCTGATCTGGGTCTCAGATAAGTATTGAGTGGCTCCCAATCAGGGTGCACCCAGGGATGAAGCCAAATCCTTAGGAAAATCCTCAACTCTGCTCTGCCTGACACTTCCATTCAGCCACAGCGTCCCTCGGTCTGCCTTTCAAATACACCTGCATTTCTCCACCAGCAAGGGATAGCACCACAAACAAGGCCAGGCCACCATCATCTTTAGCCTAGCCTGCAATTCCTATTCTCTCTCTTCGTAGACTTTTTGGTCTGGCAATCCATTCCCGACGAGATGACTTGAATAATAATTTTAAAACCTGAAACAGCTCACGTCACCCTCCCTTGATAGCATCTCTGGCGTCCCACTACTCTCATCATTAAATCAAAAAGCCTTGGTTGAGCATAATGGCTCGCGCCTGTAATCTAACACTTGGGAAATGGAAGCAGGAGGATGAGCAGTTCACAACCATCCTCAGGTATAGAGCAAGTTCGTGGCCAGGTCGGACTACACGGTGAGACCCACTCCCCTAATACCAAAGCAAATATACATAGTTGTGCCAGGCAGTGGTGGTGCACGACTTTAATTCCAGCACTCCGGAGGCAGAGGCAGGTAGAGTTCTAACCCTGTGAGTTCAAGGCCAGCCCGATCTACAAAACTAGTTCTGAACAGCCAATGATACACAAGAGGGTGGGGGTAGAGAGATGACTCAGGGGTTAAGAGCACTGGCTGCTCTTCCAGAGGACCTGGGTTCAATTCCTAGCAACCACATAGTGGTTCTTGATCATCTATAATGAGATCTGGTGCCCTCTTCTGGCCTGCAGGCATACATGCAGAGCACTCATATACAAATACTTTTTTAATTTATTAAAAAAAAAAGTCTCCAAGAACAATAATAGCACACAATTATAGAAAAAATATGCCACCCTCTGATGACTCAGTGAAAAGGCACTTGCTTGACAACTTGAAGAACCCAGGGACCCACTGGCAGAGGGAAAAGAAACAGCTAAAGCTGTCCTCTGACCTTGGACATGTGTGCACATGCACACACACAGAGACACTCACAATGTAATGAAAAGATACTAAACTGACTTAAAGTAAAGCTAACCTGTACGAATTACAAACACTTTACTGTGCCAAGCAATAACACATAGCACAATATATGTGCTTATTTTTCATCTCCTCCACAACTTTTGGGTCTTTTCTTTTTTTCTTTTTCTTTTTGGATTTTCAAGACAGGGTTTCTCTGTAGCTTTTGGTGCCTATCCTGGAACTAGCTCTTGTAGACCAGGCTGGCCTCGAACTCACAGAGATCCGCCTGCCTCTGCCTCCCGAGTGCTGGGATTAAAGGCGTGCGCCACCACCGCCAGGCATTTTTGTTTTTATCTAGAGCTAATAATTACCAAAAATTTCCCCCATTTTCATTAGTTCTTTTTGTTGCTATTTGTGCCCTTTCTCGTTTCAAGATGGCCTTAAATTCACTATGTAAACAAAAATAACCTAGACCATCTTTTTTTTTGTTTTTAAGATGTATTATGCATACAGTGTTTTGCCTGCTGCCAGAAAAGGGCACCAGATCTTATTACAGATGGTTGTGAACCACCACATGGTTGCTGAGATTTGAACTCACAACCTCCAGAAGGACAGTCAGTACTCTTAATCTCTGAGCCATCTCTCCCGCCCATAACCTGGAACTTCTGCTCCTCTGCCTAAATTCTGACACTGCAAACAATGTTGCACCACATCCCATTTAGGGATGCTGGGGATGCTGGGGATGTTCTGACATTGCAAACAATGTTGCACCACATCCAGTTTAGGTGGTACTGGGATGGAACCTGAGGCCTCGTGAATGCTAGATGTGAACTCTTATCATCTGAACTCTAATCCCACACTGGTAGTTTTGGTGTGTGTGGGGGGGGGGGTATTTGTTTCATTTTGTTTAAATTTTATGTATATAGGTGTGTTGCAGCTTGAATGCCTGTGTACCCCATGTGTGCATGGCACAGGAGGCCAGAAGAGGGCATCAGAACCCTTGAAACTGAAGTTACAGATAATTGTGAGCCACCATGTGGGAGTCAAGAACCGAACCTACGTCCTCTGCAAGAACAGCAAGTGCTCCAAACTACTACCATCTCTCCAGGCTGTTGTAGAATACTAGTTAAAGATGTGTCACGTTGTTTATGCTGTGGAATATTTGTTTAATGACTCAAAGATGTGTTGCACTCTTTATGTTGCATTTGTTTAACTCTGTGAAGCCGTGTTACTTTGCCTGCCTAAAACACCTGAATGGTCTAATCAAGAGTTGAATGGCCAGTAGCTAGGCAGGAGAAAGGATAGGCAAAGCTAGCAGGCAGAGAGAATAAAAACAAGGAGAAATCTGGGAGGAGAAGGTCAAAGAATGAGAAAAGAAGAGGAAGACATCAGGGGCCAGCCACCCAACTACATAACAAGATATGAAATAAGAAGGAAGGAAAAGATATACAGAAATATTGAAAGGTAAAAGACAAGAGGCAAAAGGTAGATGGGATAATTTAAGTTAGAAAAAGCTGGCTAGAAACAAGTCAAGCTAAGACCAGGCATTTATGAGTAATAATAATTCTCTGTGTGATTTATTTGAAAGCTCGGTGGCAAGGCCCCAAAGAGCTAAAAGAGTAAAAAGCAAACAAACAAACAAACTACAACAACACAGCCCCTATTTTTTATTTTATTTATTTGTTTGAGACACCGTTTCTCTGTATAACAGCACTGGCTGTCCTAGAACTCACTCTGTAGTTCAGGCTGGCCTCGAACTCATAGAGATCCTCCTGACTCTGCCTCCCAAGTGCTGGGATTAAAGGTGTGCACCACCAACATCTGGCTGTATTTTTTTTTTATTTTTTAAGATGAACTTTCACACGGCACCCCAGGCAGGCCTGAAACTTACAGCAACCCTCCTGCCTCAGCCTCCTGAGTGTTGGGATCATGGGTCTGAGCCACCATGCCTATCATATCTCTCCAGTAAAATACTAATTCATCTAGATTCTTTTTTTTTTTTTTTGGTTTTTTTCGAGACAGGGTTTCTCTGTAGTCATCTAGATTCTTAAGCACAACAGTTGTTCATGATTTTGGTCTGCTCTGTTTGGTCCTGAAGACTTCGGTTCTAATCCAGTCTGTGCTCTCCAGGTTTCCTGGCAGCCATTGCCCTATATCCTGAATCCAGGTTGAGCTGTCTGCCCTGGACTCTGTATCTTCTGTATTGTTCTTTATTTCCAGGGAGCACAGCATTCAGTGCATTCCTGACAAAGGGTGCTTGGAAATGGGTACCTTTAGTCTTTGTATGTCTAAATTTCACGCTTGTATCATGGTCTTGCTAACATTAACTGGAGTGAGGCAGGGTGTTTCCAGGTTCTTGGCCTTTTATCTGCTGAAAATAAGAGCTCACTTTGATTTGCAAATGAAGTAAGACAATACCAACAGAGCAGGGGTACAGATTATAGAGGGAGATACTGTCAAGGCACAGGGCAAGCTGCATGCATGAGGATGCTTAAGAACCCCTGTAAATGGAAGTTTCTGTCCTGCCCAGTTCTGCAGCTGCTCAGTTCCAAAGAAACACACAAAGGCTTATATTAATTATAGACTGTTTGCCCTGTTAGCTCAGGCTTATTATTAACGAGCTCTTACAAATTAAATTACCCATAATTCTCATTTATGTTTAGTCAGGTGGCTTGGTTCCTTATCTCAGTAAAGCCTTCTCATCTTGCTTCCTCTGCATTTGGCTGGTGACTGACTCTCTGCTTTTCCTCTTCCCAGAATTCTCCTAGTCTGGCTGCTCCACCTATACTTCCTGCCTGGCTACTGGCCAATCAGCATTTGACAATCTGAGTGACAAATCTTTTTTTTTTGTTTTGTTTTTGTTTTTCGAGACAGGATTTCTCTGTGGTTTTGGAGCCTTTCCTGGAACTAGCTCTTGTAGACCAGGCTGGTCTCGAACTCACAGAGATCCTCCTGCCTCTGCCTCCCGAGTGCTGGGATTAAAGGCGTGCGCCACCACCGCCCGGCTCTGAGTGACAAATCTTTACAGTGTACAACAGCATTATCCCACTGCATTTCCCCTTTTTGTCTTTTCAAAACAAAACCCTGAATCTAATCGCCTTTGTTTAGTTTTTTTCCTGACCATTATTCATAACAACTTGTAACCAACACACTAAACAAAAACAAACATCCATAATCCATTTTTTTTTGAGAGAGACAAGAACAGAATCAAGTGTATCTTCTTGGTAACTGTCTTGTCTCCAGTAGGCTCTGCTTGCTGCCAGCAATCCTCCTCCCTTTTTCTTTCTCCAGCACCATGTCTGCCTGTGTGTCATGATGTTCCATGCCTTGATGATAATGGAGCAAACCTCTGAAACCTCTTTGGTTTTCCTGGTTCTGTTGTAGCTGAAGATGTCTTGGTGAGGGGGCCATGAACACCTGGACCTATGGGATCTCAGATCATTTTTCTTGCCTTTTACAGTCACGGTCAAGATTTAACTGAAGGGCAGGGTTATAGTTAAAGCTGTCAGTTGAAGGCTGTCTTTTTCTACCTTCTAGCTGGTATTGGGGCCACACAATATTTCAATAAAATCTATTTTTTTTTCTGTGGGTATATGGATCAGGAGAGCAGTGGTTAGGGATGCATTCAAGGGGAGAGGCCAGTAGAATAAAAGGGGGATAATGACTGCAATGGAGAGGAGGGAAGATGAACGGAGGAGAAAAAATGGAGAACTCCTGGCCTGTTTCACCCAAAACTGGCGTTCCCTTAAGAAGGAGAGCAAGGTGTGTGTACGTGGATTCCCAAAGCATCCCTCAGAAACCCCTTTTTAGGATACTGAACATCTTTAGTGACTTAGCCTAGATGGACATTGATGCCCCTTAGCTTAGAGCGGAGTTCCTCAGTAACTTGCATCCCTGATCCAGCTGCGGTAGCTCTCGGGGCAAGCACTGGCTTTTGCACCACCTCCAGGTGGAGATTCAGGTCTCCTGTCAGTGAGCCTCTTGTCAAAGGCACTGACCCCATGTGTTGAGTTACTGCCTGAATGAGGGTTGTAGTTGGATCTATAGTTAGGAACACTTGGCTTATTATAATTGTCATCCTCATCATGACAGCAGGCCATATGCCAATCACAGATGTCAAGAAATCATCATGGTCTGGGGCTGGAGAGGTGGCTCAGAGGTTAAGAGCATTGCCTGCTCTTCCAAAGGTCCTGAGTTCAATTCCCAGCAACCACATGGTGGCTCACAACCTGGTCTGGTGCCCTCTTCTGGCCTGCGGGCATACACACAGACAGAATATTGTATACATAATTAATAAATAAATATTTTTTTAAAAAGAAAAGAAAAAAAAGAAATCTAAAGGTCTTTCTTCCTGAGAATCTGGAAAAGAGATATGTAAGGGTAATCTATAGGATGTTTCTTAAGTTTGAACCAATTAAGGGGGTGATTCTTCCTAGATGGAGGGGGATGGTTAACCCATTTCATATTACAGGAAGGACAGAGTCTCTGTACTAGTTTTTTTTCTACTGCTCTGACAAGACCCCACGACCAATGCAATTTATAAAAAAGTATTTTATTGGAATCTGCTCCAACCTTCCAACACTGGGGTTACAAGTACAAGCTACCACATGGCTTTTTTAAAATTGTTTTTAGACTTCTTTATTTTATTATATTGTGTGTATGAATGCTTGCCTACATGTAGGTATGTGTACCATGTGATTGCCTGGTTGCTGAGGAGGTCAGAAGAGGGCCTCAGATCCACTGGAATTACAGACAGTTGTGAACTGCCATGTGGGCGCTCAGAACTGAACCGTGGTCCTCTGAAAGAGCAGTAAGAAAGACAACTCTCCAGCCCCCATGTGGCTTTTTCATGTAAATGCTGGGGACTGAACTCAGATCTCCATGATCTCTCATGGAGGTAACCCGCCAAGCTGGACCACTAGGGCCGGCTTTACTGTGATTTCTTTTAGACAGGGTCTCCCTATGTATGGAACTCACTATGTAGACCAGGCTATCCTCATATTCACAGAGATCCACCTGCATCTGTCTCCTGAGCACTGGAATCAAAGGCTTGCGCCAGCATCCCTGGTCTTTATTATGAACTCCTGATGAACTTCCTACAGGATTGGCCAACAGCCTGGTCTGGCTCTCCATGGTGTGACAAAAACACCACTTCTCTTCTCTGACATTCTAGAACAGGGCTGTCTGACAGTTCGGTGGCTGTGGCGGAAATGCTCCTTATTGGAGCCATCCAACATGGCAGCCACCAGTCACACACAGCTGCTTAGTTTCCAAAACAACACCAGGGCTGCTGAAGAAATGAGTCCTGTTTACTTAGTTCTGATTAACTCAAGTTTGAGTTTTCACCCGTGGCTACCAGCTATCATACCACACAGCACAGTTCCAGCCTGTCCAACAGAGATTTCGGGTGTAGACAATCTGGAGCTTGAATTCCAGTTCCTTCCTTTATCTAGCAGGTAACCCAATGTAAGTCACATCTTTAGGACTCAGTTTCTCCAACTGTAAAAATATATAAGTGACACTGTCCAGGTTTGTCATAAAGATTAAATAAAAACTGGGTGGTGGTGGCACACGCCTTTAATCCCAGCACTTGGGAGGCAGAGGTAGGCAGATCTCAATGAGTTCAAGGCCAGCCTGGTCTGCAGAGTAAGTTCCAGGACAGCCAGGACTATCACACAGAGAAACCCTGTCTCAAAAACAAAACAAAACAAAACAAAAAATTAAATATGGAGTCAGGTATGGTGTAGCATGCCTCTCATCCCAGCACTTGATGAGCATGCACCAGGCCCTGGATTCCAGTCCCTAACACACGGGACACACACACACACACACACACACACACACACACACACACACTTTATTAGGCAGGTCCCTGGCATCCTAGGGAAGCAGCAGTTGCCAGTGTGAGGAGCCCTGCCGGTAATAGAGCTCAGAGGTCTTTGAAATTTGATGCTATTTGGGGAAGAGGGCTGGAAGGGGGTCGTGTAAAAAGACTGTAAAGGAATGGAAATTATTTATTGCATGGTAAGGAGGTGGTATCCCTGAGCCCCTTTCAAGAGGAAATAAGACGGTTGAGCTTGGATGGAGGCCAAGTACATGAGACGGGCTTAATGGTTGTCACTTGGCTAGGTGCCCAGGTTCAGCATGGATAAGACTGTGTGACCTGAGAGAGGCTCAGAAGGCTGGGAATGGAGCTAACAGCTTCGAAATTCACATCTTTGATGTTTTTGAAGCAAGCCCGGCAAGAGCTGGTTGATAATTGCTTCCTCCTCAGGCACTTAATGGCTGTGTGACCTTGATCATGTTCACTTTTCTGGACCTCCCTTCTCTCCCTCCCGCCCCAACTCCTACCCCCAGTGTTGGAACGTAACCACAGCCTTGAACTCTTTAGGGAAGCTCTACACTGAGCTAAATCTCTAACCCTTGGACCTCATTTTCTCTGGTGCCTCCTTGAAGGGTTCCTGTGAGGATTTGCTGAAGGGATAATAACGATGAAACACTACTCTAAATAGTAGTAAGGCCCAGTCAATGACAAGGGCTGGTGAGAGCAACAGCGTCAATACCAGAGCCGGGAGCCACAGAAGTCAAGTAACCAAGCCAGGGTTTGTACATAGCTCCCAGGACTGGGTTTGTCTTTTGTGTGCATCTTCTGAAGCACAGAGTGATCAGTCCACAGCAGCCATAAAGGCACGTATTAAAATCATACATTAAAAGCCTTTAATCCCAGCACTCGGGAGGCAGAGGCCGATGGATCACTGTGAGGCCAGCCAGGGCTACAGAGTGAGACCCTCTGTCAAAGCGAAAACAAGAAAAAGCACACGTTAAGGCCAGTATGATGGTTCATCAGGTAAGGATGTTAACTGCCAAGACTGATAACCTGAATTCAATCCTCAGGAGCTAGACAGTGGAAGAACAGAGCTCCCCCAAATTGTTCTCTTACCTCCTCATGCATACCGTAGTATGTGTGTACTCACCCACATAATAAATAAATGTGGAAAACATCAATCATGGGGGCCTGGCGAGACTGCTGAGTGGTTAAAAGGGTTTAGTATGCAAACCACTATGACTTTGAGTTTGGATCCCAGCACCCACGTAACAACCGGTTCAGACATGGTCCTGAGATAGCCTCTAACTCCAGTGCTGTGGGGAGCAGCGACAGGATTGCTTCAAAGGAATGGGGCAGAGAGTGATACAGGATGATGTCTTCTTCCAGCTTTCCCATGTGGACATGCACACGCACGCGCATCCCACCCCAACACACACATGTATACCTACTGTAGGCGAGGGTGTGTGAATCCTCGAGAGCCCACATAAAAGGATATCAAATATTTATGAGGAAACCATGAATAAAAACAAGGTAAGAGCTGCCACGGTCTTCCATTCTACCCTGAGGAGAATGGAAGCAGCAATCAGATCTCTGCCCACCACAAGAGAGCGAGAGAGACCCCCCTCTTCCTATAAGAGATCACGTCTACAGACAAGAAAGGCCGGAACCCCAAATCTGTCTGTGGAATGAATTCCCACAACAATATACACCACATATTCCCCCACCCATCCACTCTCACACACAACTAGAAAAGCTGTTTCTAAAAAAGAAGACAAAAAATTATACCATACAAGGAGTGGTGGTGTCTCACACCTGTAATCTTGGCTCCCAGAGTCCTGAGCCAGGAGGCTTGCAAGTTCAAGGTCAATGTTACGGTTAATTTTCCACGTCAACCCGACTCCCTGAGAATCATCACAGACCTCTACTTCTAGGTATGTCTTTCAGGGTGTGTCCAAAAAGATTTGGCTGAATGAGGAAGACCCAGGGTTCGGGAATGGATTAAACAGGAGCAATTGGATGGAGTGGCAACTGTGTTTTCTGCAGGCAGCAGATGCAGTGAGACCAGCCACTATCTGCTCCTGCGGCCATGCCTTCCCCACCAGGGTACACTGTGTCCCTCGAACCATGGGCCAGGATAAACTCTTCCTTCCTGATCATCAGTCACACAAAGAAGAAGAGTGGCTACAGCTTGGGCTCTACAACAGACATCCAGGAAAAGGAAGGAAAAGCCATCATCATTTCTTTCTCGTTAGCAGCGAGGTCCCATGGACAACCCCCACTCCTAATTATTACTGGGTATTGCCCTTGTTCTTGGTTACCCTTCAGAACTTGACAGAATACCCTATCACTAAAGATACCATACACTTTTGTCACAGGATATGGAGAAATCAAGTTGGTAATGAACTGGAAGAAGTTTCGTCCCTACTGGCTAGCTTTCTTAGTGCCTAAAGTGGCTACCCTGTCTGCTGGGGAGAAAAGTAATCAGCAGTCTTCGTCAGCTGTTAGCAAGCTGTGACCCTGTAAACTACAGCAACTAGCTTGGAGAGGTTTGTCCATTGATGTGACAGTGGCATGAACATTATGGGAGTAACCAACCACTTTCTTTTTTTTTTTTAAATTTACTTATTTATTAAGGATTTCTGCCTCCTCCCCACCACCACTTTCTATTTCCCTCCCCCTCCCCCATCAAGTCCCCCTCCCTCATCTGCTCGAAGAGCAATCAGGCTTCCCTGACCTGTGGGAAGTCCAAGGACCGCCCACCTCTATCCAGGTCTAGTAAGGTGAGCATCCAAACTGCCTAGGCTCCCCCAAAGCCAGTACGTGCAGTAGGATCAAAAACCCATTGTCATTGTTCTTGAGTTCTCAGTAGTCCTCATTGTCCGCTATGTTCAGCTAGTCCGGATTTATCCCATGCTTTTTCAGACCCAGGCCAGCTGGCCTTGGTGAGTTCAACCAACCACTTTCTGGTAGGATTTCTTCCCGACTTCAGGAAAAGGAAATCAAGGCAAGATGTGGTAATGTATGTCTTTAATCCTAGCACCTGGGAGGCCAAGGCAGATGGATCCTATTATGAGTTCAAGGCCAACCTGGACTACATAGTAAGTTCCAGGCCAATCAGGGGTACATAGTGACTCTCTCTGTCTCTGTCTCTCTGTCTCTCTCTGTCTCTCTGTCTGTCTCTCTCTCCACACACACAGACACACACACACACACACACACAGAGAGAGAGAGAGAGAGAGAGAGAGAGAGAGAGAGAGAGAGCAGAAAGAAAAGGAGCTCATGAATATTACTATCAACTGGAACAAGAACTCATGAGTGGCCAGGTCATAAGCACTAGGGGAGAACCTGTTACTATTATTTTACTAAATGGACATAATATCTATCTTTATAGCTGTAGATCAGTGCAGGTCTCAACCCTCATCAGAGACGCTTCAGAATGCAGAGAAACAGAGACTGCGGAATGCTCAGCCCTAAATGGGACATCTGTTTCACACTCTCCTCTCAAAGCTCAGGGATCATTGAAGAACACAGGCAGAAAGAACAGTAAGAGCCAGAGGCTGCAGAGGAGCTCTGCAAAACAATGTTTTCCAGACATGACAGAGACATTTCCCATAAGAACTCACAAGGGTTATAACTGAACAAGATCAGTCCAATCAAAATTGTAGCATGGAAGGGGGTGAGGTCCACAAACTCCCACCCATATCTGAGGAGCTATTGGCAGTTGATGGGTCCTGGGAAGGAGAGTCAGTTTCCCTCAGGGATGCAGTCACTGGTGTTGCCCGTGCTTCAGCGGATGTCCCTACACCCGCAGACACGCTGGCGGCTCTAAATGGACTCAGTGGGTTAAAAGAGAATCCATGATATTTGGAGGGAGAAGGAGGAAGAGGTGAAAGAGGAATTGGAAACGAGAGAGTAGAATAGATTTGAGAAAAAAAAAAACATTGTACATATGTATGAAATTCTCAAGCAATAAATAAAAGTTTTCCAAAAGTCAGTTAGGGAAGCAACTCAGATGCACACGATTCCTTCCAGACATGCACTGGCAAATATTTACTCAAGGCCTGGCTGAAGACTTTCAATAACTAACTTCCCCTTCGGTCTCCAACTCCTCGTCCAATCTTTCCTTTCCTTTCCAATCACCTTTGTGTCTTGATCTGTCTATAGAGCTGACTGCATGAATTCTTACAAGCTTCTTGTAAGCTTCATCAAGTCCTTTCTGGAACCAGACATGGGAAACAAACAAACCTCTATTTAAATACCTGTTTAAGGGCTTGGTTCTGCATGTTTGAAAATAAATAAAAGGAATTCTAAGTTCTAACTGCTTCAGTTTCCCTGTGATATTTGAGCTCCAGGAGAAGGGGCGAGGAGCTCAGTCTGGGGTAGGGCAGCTAGGAGAAGCATGAAGGGGGATGCACCCAGGCTGACTTGAAATCAATGGCTCTCAACCTTCCTGATGCTGCGACCCTTTAAATACAGTTCCATTCATTGTAGAGACTCCCAACCAGAACATTTTCGTTGCTACTTCATGACTGTAATTTTGCTATTGTTATGAATTGTAACATAAATATCTGTGTTTTCCAACAGCGTTAGGTGATCCCTATGAAAGGGTTGTTTGAACACCTGAGGGGGTTGAGACCTACAAGTTGAGAACCACTGCTTAGAATAAATTCTGTGTTTTGTCTTTGCTTTTCAAGACAGGGTCACTCTACAGAGCCCTGGCTGTCCTGGAACTTGATATTTAGACCAGGCTGGCCTTGAACTCACAGAGATCCTTCTGCCTCTACTGGGATTAAAGTCAAGGAGCACCATGCTAGGGACTTTAAAATGGATTTTTAAAGTATGTATCTGAGGCAGGTTTTTTTTTTTAATCCCGGTATTGGAGAGATGGCTTAATTGGTGAAGTGTTTATTGCAAACCATGAAGACTTGAGTTGAGATCCTTGGCATCCATATAAAAGCAGGGTGCATCTGTAATTCCAGAGCTGAGGTGGCGGCATTAGGATTTCTGGGCTTGCTGACCAACGAGTCTAGTGTCAACAGTGAACTCCACCTTCAGGGAGAGACGGTCTCAAAGATTAAGGTGCAAGGCTACAGAGACAGCTCAGTGGGTAAAACGCTTGCTGCGCTTGGATCCCAGCGCTCACATGGTAGCCATGACAACAAATCTGTAATCTCAGTGCTGGGTGGATGGAGAAAATTCAACACAAGACTGCTAACCAGACTAGCCTAAATGGTGACCTCTGAGTGCAACAAGAGATAGAGACGGGAAGTGACTAAGGAAGACATCCGATGTTAACATCAGGCCTTCGCACAACTGCTCATATATGTCTACACATGTGCAAGCATGCACACACACATACACATGCAGAAAAAGGGCAATTTGTCCCCTTTTTTTCCATGAGTGTCTCAGTGATCTATTTAAATTTACAGAATACCTTGACTTTGATTAACATTAACGTATCGTGGTAACCAGCCTCCACAATGGCTCTCAGGGACCTCCACCTTGGAATAAACCCTTGCATGGTCCTTTCCCACACTGAACCAGGAATGACCTATGTGACTAACAGAATATAGCAGAAATGCAGTGATGAGCCATTTGTGAGGTTCAGTTAAGAAAGATATTTCCACTTCCATGTTGATGTCTTGTCTCTCAGACCCTCTGCTATGGGGAAGGCTAGCTGCCATATTGGGAGCAGCCCTGTGAAGAGGCACATGTGAAGAATAAAGGAGGCCTCTGAGCAACAGCCGTTGCGTACAGCATCCTAAAAGTAGATCTCCCAGGTCCAGGCAAGTCTTCCAGCTGACGCAACCCCAATCAACATTTTCACTACAAACCAACAAAACAAACAAACAAAAGCCCACACACACACACATTAAAAAAACAAAAACAAAACTTGAGCTAACAGCACCCAGCAAGGTTGTTTGCAGATCCCTTCCCCTCGAGCAAATTGTTTGTTGCATTGCTGCTGAGATGGGGCTGATTTATTTGATTAATATACAAAACACATGGTCCAAAAAAGGAGCGTAGCTGAGGCTCTTTGTTATGCCTACATCCAGACCCGTAACACATCCTCTCCCATACGCCCCAGTTCATGTGCAGCAAGCTGTTTGGAAATAAGACGACCCTGGGAACTAAAGCAGACATGACTTGGGTCACTCTCATAGCCCCCTTGGCCCAAGAGGAGCTGAGTGGCTGTGAACACATGCTCTTCCTCCGCACAGATGCCACCTTTCCTTGCCAAGCTCTCATCACCCCCTGCATCCCCACATCCTGTCTCTCATGTGGGGGTGGGGACTTTCCCCTCTTCACAGTTGTGGAAAGTATCACTTGTTCTTTTCCTTTGTGTATGTGTGTGCGTGTGTGTGTACACATGTGTATGTGTGTAAAGGCCCAAGATAGACATCAAGTGTCTTTCCTCAATGGTTCAACGATTTGGCGGGGGGGGGGGGGGGGACAACAATCTCTCACTGAATCTGAAGTTCGTCGGTTTGACTAGACTGAACTGTCAGGATCCACATATCTGTCTGTCTCTGTTCCTTCCCCGTCTCCCCAGCCTCCCAGTACCTCTACACCAGCCCAGGCTGGGGTTATAGGCATGAGCTGTCATACCTAGCTTTTTAACTCTTTAAAAAAATCAAATTTACTTATTTTGTCTGTGTATGTCTGGCTGGTGGCTTTATCCACCGAGGCCTCTCGCTAGTCTGATACCATCTTTTTCATGGTTCTGGGGTTCTGAATGCAGGTGCTCTTGCTTGTGTAGCAATGTGCCAACTGAGCCATCTCCTCCCAGCCCTGGTTTTCTTTAACTTATAGAAACCACAGCTCCTTATCTATTTCAGCCTCAGTCCCAGCTGCCGACGTCCATGGCTTTCTCTCTCCACAGCACTTGAGACTTTAAAGTGTATTGGGCACAATGTCATTACTGAAATTGATACCCAAGATAAACCACCTTATGTATACGAAAGGTTTGTTTTGGCTCACAGTTTAGAAGCTCCAATCTGGCTGGACAGTCAGAAGCAGCTGGATTCCTGAGTCTGAGGTCATCCTGGTCTACAGAATGAGTTCCAGGACAGCCAGGACTACATAAAGAAAAACTGTCTCTAAACAAACAAAGAAAACAAAATAAAAAAAAATGTTGTTGGTTGCTATTTACTCTTTGGCTCTTTTTGACTTTTTTTGTGGTGGAGAGCACCACCCAGTTCCCAAATCATGACATGGAGATTTATTCTTAGTTATGAATGCCTGGCCTTAGTTTGACTTGTTTCTTGTTAGTTTTTCTTAAGCTAATTTATCCAAACTACCTTTTGCTTCCGGGTTTTTTCCTTTTCATATATATGTGTATATATGTAAAATATATATGAAATACACATATGTGTATATATATATATTTATATATATATATTAGACACAGTTTCTCTATGTAGCTTTGGAGCCTGTCCTGTCACTCATCTGTAGACCAGGCTGGCCTTGAACTCACAGAAATCCACCTGCTTCTGCCTCCCATAATCTGGGTTTAAAGGCGTGTGCCAGCCCCGCCCAGCTCTTCTCTTACGTCTTACTTTCTCTCTTCCTCCATAGCTGACTGGATGACTGGCCCCTAGCGTCCTTCTCTTCTTCTTCTCTTGCTCCTTCTTCTTCCAGATCTCTCCTATCTATACTTTCTGCCTGCTGCCCTGCCTATCCTTTCTCCACCTCGCTATTGGCCATTCAGTGCTTTATTAGCCCATCAGGTGTTTTAGGCAGGCAAAGACTCAGAGCTTCACAGGGTTAAAGAAATGCAGCGTAAACAAAAGCAACACATCAACACATCTTTACATCATTAAACAAATGGAACACACCTTAAAATTGTATTCTACAGCAAAACATGTCTCAGGCTGTAATTGGCTGGATCTATTGCTTTTAGAAGTCGTGCTGAGGGAACACATTGTAGCAGGACCTCTGGGTGGAGTGAAACTGCACATGTGGCCAGGAGGGAAGCATGAGAAGAAAGGGGCTTGAGACCACTGGTCCCCTTCGAGGAATCTCTTCAGTGACTCCTACTTCATGTTAAAATTGAGATTTCCCCTGGAGCTAGGGATGTAGCTCAGTTTATTTACCCTGCATACACAGAGTCTTAAATTTAATCCCAGTACCACATAAACCAGAGGTAATAGAGCACAAGGAGAATCCTAGCAGTGTGATGTGGAGGCAGGAGGATCAGAAGTTCAAGGTTATCCTTTGCAACACAATACATTTAAGGCCAGCCTGGGATACATGATGGCCTAGCTTATATAAATATATATATATATATAATTTTTAAAATTATATATATTTGATATATGTATGCATATGTGTGTATATATTTCATATATATTTTATATATACACATATATATGAAAAGGAGAAAACCCAGAGGCAAATGGTAGTTTGGATAAATTAGATTAAGAAAAACTAACAAGAAACAAGCCAATTTTACTATATATAATATATAGTAAAATATACATACATCTATATATGTATGTAAGAAGTACAAGAAGAGGAGAAGGAAGAGGAGGAGCCAAAGAAGGGTTGGTGAGATGGCTTAGTAGGTAACGGTGCTCGCTTTCAAAACTGACAGTCTGAGTTCTGTCCCCAGGACCCATATGGTAGAAGGAGAGAATCAGCTCCTGAATAACCCTAGCACACTTGCATATGATCACACACAAATACATACATTAAAACGTAATTTCAAATGTCACTAAAAAGAAAAGGACCTCAGGCATTGTGGCACACACCTTTAATCCCAACACTAGAGTGGCAAAGTCAAGAGATCTCTGAGGGTTCAAGGCTAGCAAGGGCTACAAGAGAGACCATCTCAAGATGGGGAGGGGGGTTGAGGTGGTGGTAGTGACAGTTTGTGAGTTTGGGTTTTTTTTTTCAGTGCTGGGGCTCAAATTTGGAGCATTGTACATACTAAACAAGGGCTCTAACACTGAGCCATATCCTCAGCCCAAAGGTGACTCTACCCCTCCTGGCTAAATTCTTTTGTTTATAATCACCAGCTCATCTCTGGTGTTTCAGTATAGAGGCCCAAAAAGGCAAAACCCAGCCCATTCCTGACTCTCCAAACCTGTAAACAGCCATGTTAGTGGGTTGATCAATAAACAATCTGATTCATCTGCTGTGGAATAATCCTGTACACTGTGAATATGTATTACTCTCATTGGTTAATAAAAAACTGACAGGCTGGTAGCCAGGCAGGAAATTAGGTGGGAAAGCCAAGCAGAATGACAGGAAGAAGGAAGGCAGAGCAAGAGGAATTTCCAGCCAGACGTAACAGGGAACAGGAGATGAACGTGCTATGCTAATAAAGGTATCTCCACAAGGCAGAGCATAAAGAAGGAATAGGGTTAGCTTAAAATGTCAGAGCTAGTTAGTAATAAGTGTGAACTATTGACTGAGCATTTACAATTAATATAAGCCTCTGTGTGGTAATTTGGAAGTGGCTTCCGGGATGGGAAAACTCCACCTACATACATGAATACAATAGGATGCAATCTACCAATGAAAAGGAAAGAGCTGGGTGTGGAGGTGCACACCTTTAATCCTACCACCCAGGCGGCCCAAGCAGGTGAATCTCTGTGAGTTCAAGGCCAGCCAGAGTTACACAAGGAGGTCCTGCCAAAAAGGGGGTGGAGAGGATGAACTATTAGTACTCTCCATAGCTTTGATGACTCTCAGAGGCGTTCTGAGTAAAAGAGGCTTTGGGACTGCAGTAATGATCAGCAGTTGAGAGCATCTGTAGTTCTTGCAGAGGACCTGAGTTTGGTTCCCAGCACCCATAGGGTGACAATCATCTGTAGCTCCAGTTCCAGGAGGATCTGATGCCCTCTTCTGGCCTCCAGTGGCACTGCACACAGTGCAGGGTGTACAGACACAGGCAAATGTTCATATCTAAAAAAAGAAACAAAAAACCAGTTCTTTTCAAAGGGTTACTACTATAGAATGTTGCTTATGTGACAAGTGAAACCACAGTGATGGGTCTGTGTTTGCCCAGGCTGGGGGTGGAAGGACTGTGTCACTACAAAGGGAAATTCGAGGGTTTTTTTTTTCAGGCAACAAAAGTGTTCTGTATCCTGTTTGCGGTGTTGATTATGCAAACCTGAATGTGTGAACATTCATAGAACTATCTGTACACAAGGCAGAAAAAGAACAGGGTGAATTTTGCTCTCTGACAATTACACAGACAGCCTGTAGCAGCCAGCATCTAAGCTGACCCACAATGATCCTTGCCTCCTTCCACTTGGGACCTGGGGTCTCCTCTCTCATTATCTAGGCTTCCAGAAAAATTACAAAAGTGAGAATGTAGGACTTCTGAAGTCACAAAAAAAGATGTGTCAGCTTTTTCTAGTTGTCTAGAGCCACATGCACTCTGTGGAAGTTGGGCCACCGCTGCGAAGACTCCAGCGTGACCTATGGAAAGAAGCCAATTGCCAGCTCCAGTTCACCAGCTGGAGTCCTCGGAGATGGAGTTTGTGGCACTGACTAAGCCTTCAGGCAACTGCAGCCCCAGCCAGCATCTGACTGTAGCCTCACCGCAGACCTGTGTCAACCGAGAGATAATACATGATTCATTTATTTCTTTTTTTTTTCCTTTTTAGACAGAGTTTCACTATGTAGTCCAGTCTGTCCTGAAATTTGTACTCTTCTAAACTCTTTCTCACCCGCTAAAAATGGGAGCAGGGACTTAAATCGTATTGATTTGTATGTGTGTGCGCATACATGTGAGTGCACAAAGATGCATGTATGCAAGCTCGCAACCTATATGAGTGCATGTGGGGGCTGGAGGTGTCCTATCATTCTGCATTTAATTTTTTGTTGTTGCCGTTTTGAGACAGGGTCTCACTATGTAGGCCTGGGTAACCTAGAACTCAAATTGTAGATCAAACTGCCCTCAGACTCACAGAGATCTGTCTGCTTCTGCATCCCAGGTGCTAGGATTAAAGACGTGCACCATGGCGGACATTCTCCAGGGCATTTTTGAGACACGGTCTCTTCCTGGCTCATTGTTTTGCTAGACCGGCTGGTCAGCAAGGGAACCATTTGTCTTCGAAAGTCTAGCCTTGGGGTTACAGGTGACCACTGCCACACAGACTTCCTACGTGGGGGCTGGGGTTGCCAACACAGGTTCTCATGTTCACACAGCAGACACGTTACCACTGAGCCATTTCCTTGGCCCTGTGCTTTGTATAGATGAGAACACCAAGTCAGTTCTAAGTAGTCACAGACTGGAGAGCGGCAAGGTTGGGACTTGTGCGCAAGCCTTTAGGTCACAAGCCTGGTGTCCTTTCCGAAGGATCATTCAGTTTCAAACCCTCAATTTCACAGTTGAAGAGGAGACAGTAGTTCAGAGTGAACGGCGTCTGTCACCAACAAGAAGCTCTTTGCCTCTCACTGTCCTCTCCACACACCCCTCCACCCCAGCCTTGGGCCCTCTGAGCTCTACTCCCGAGAAGCCTAATCCTCTGGGGGCAGGAGAGCCCTCCTCCCCAGGTGACTAAGCTCTCAAGTTCCTGTTTGCTCTCTGACAACAGCTGGGAAAGATGGTCTCACCTTGAGCAAACAGTGTGGGAAAGCACAGGCCAACACTTCTGGAAGGCAGTGCCCAGCAGGGCTGACAGACTCCCAGGACCGCTTCAATCCCGACTGAAGCCTCCAAGACTCCCCAGGCATGTCAGGTAGGAAGGATGGCTTGACCTCTTTGGCAGCCCTGTGCCCACTGCACACAGTGGAAGCAGCAGCTTGGGAAAGGTGAGCAGCCTCCTGGAATGGCCATGCTCTGTCATCACCAAGTATCTGCGGTGCATTGGCGGCAATTTCAGTTCTCACAGTGGCCCAGCAGGGTAGAGTGGAGTGATGTCTCCCATGGGCTTACAACTCACAGGTTGGGGGCAGCGTTAATAAGTGCAATTAAAGGTACATTTATTGTTATTATTGTGTGTATGAAGGCAGGTTGGGGGCAGTATGCACAAAGGCCAGAGGAGAGCTTTATGAAGTCAGAGGCCCTGACCTGGCTTACAGGGATTAAACTTGAGTTTCAAGCTTGGGTGGTAAGTGCTTTTTTTTTTTTTTTTTTTTTTTTGATTTTTCGAGACAGGGTTTCTCCGTAGCTTTTGGTTCCTGTCCTGGAACTAGCTCTTGTAGACCAGGCTGGCCTCGAACTCACAGAGATCCACCTGCCTCTGCCTCCCGAGTGCTGGGATTAAAGGCGTGCGCCACCACCGCCTGGCAATGCTTTTCTTTACAGTCTGAAGCATCATTTTACTGTCCCCAAGTACAATTTTTATGTTCCAATATAATTAAATTTCCTCTGGGTGGGGCAATGGATCAGTAGGCAAAATTCTAGCTATGCAAATATAAACATCTGAGCTTGATCCCTAGAACCCATGCAAAAAAGCTAGAAAGAGAGCTGGAAGGATGGCTCAACAGTTAAGAGAATGGGCTGCTTCTGTAGGGGACCTGTCCCAGCATCCACATGGTGGCTCACAACCATTCGTAATTCCAGCTCCAGGGAATCCAAAACCCTCTTCTGTCTTCCATAAAACTAGGCCCCCATGTGGTACGCCGATATACATACAAGCAAACACTTATACATTAGATTAATATAACAACAACAATAACAATAATAATAAAGGGAGGACAATACACACCTGTAATCCCAGCACAGTGCAGGGGAGTCAGGGACATGAAGGTCCCTGGGCTCACTTGTTAGGAAGTCTAGTTTAATTGGTTGGAGGCTCAGTGAGAAACCCTGTCTAAAATAACAAGGCTGGGGATACTCAGATACTTCGGTGGATAAGTTTGTGTGTAGTGTAAGTCTAATGACCTGTCTTGGGACCCCCAGAGCACACCTAAAATCTGGGCACAAAACTTGTCTGTAATCCCATTATGCCCTGTAAGAAATGGATGGGGTCTTAAGGAAATGTTCAACATCCTTAGTCATCAGAGAAGTGCAAATCAAAACAACTGTGAGATTCCATCTTACACCTGTAAGAATGGCCAAGGTCAAAAAAACACTGATGATAACTTATGCTGGAGAGGTTGTGGGGAAAAGGGAACATTTCTGCATTGCTGGTGGGAATGCAAGCTGGTACAGCCCCTTTGGATGTCAGTGCGGCGCTTTCTCAGAATATTAGGAAACAACCTTCCTCAAGACCCAGTAAGAGGGCTGGAGAGATGGCTCAGAGGTTTAGAGAATTGCCTGCTCTTCCAAAGTTCCTGAGTTCAATTCCCAGCAACCACTCGGTGGCTCACAACCATCTGTAATGGAGTCTGGTGCCCTCTTCTGGCCTGCAGGCATACACACAGAATATTGTATACATAATAAATAAATTTTTTTAAAAAAAACAGTAAGACCACTTTTGGGTATATATCCAACGGATGCTCAATTGTGCCACAAGGACATGTACTCAGCTATGTTCATAGCAACTTTGTTTGTCATAGCCAGAACCTGGAAACAACCTAAATGCCCCTTGACCAAAGAATGGATGAGAAAAATGTGGTACATTTACACGATGGAGTACTACACAGCAGAAAAAATGACAGTTTGAATTTTGCAGAAAAATGGATGGAGCTAGAAAACATTATTTTGGGTGAGGTAACCCAGACACAGAAAGACAATTATCACATGTACTCACTCATAGGTTGTTTTTAAACATAAAGCAAAGAAAACCAGCTACAAACCACAATCCCAGAGAACTTAGACAACAATATTTCTAACACCCTTGAACTGAGTTACAAGAGAATGGTAGCAACCAAGTTGATACTGGGAACCCAACCCAGGTCTCCCTTTTTTTTTTTTCCTTTTCTTTTCTTTTTTGGAGACAGGATTTCTCTGTGTAATAAAGTAGTCTGAGCTGTCCTAGAGCTAGCCCTGTAGACCAGGCTGGCCTCAAACTCACAGAGATCCTCCTGCCTCTGCCTCCCGAGTGCTGAGATTAAAGGTATGTGCCATCACGGCCCGGCACCAGCCCAGGTCCTTGGTGCCAATTAAAAGCTTGTGGTGCCTTTAACTGACGAGCCATCTCTCTAGACCCAGGGAAACACAGAAGGACCGGTGCAGAGAAAGGAAAAAGGAAGAGAGGTAGAAGGGACTGAGGGAGAGTTGAGTTCTCCCCATTTTCTATTCACTTCAAAGAAACCTAGTGTACAAGCCGAGCAGCCTTGGTGAGCGGTGAGCTAGTGCCCACTAGTCTGAAAGCAAAGCTTCCTTCCTCTTCTCTCCTCTCCTTACTGGAGTTGGGGGAGGGGAGAGTGGTGGAGGATGCTTGGGGTTGGGAATCCAACAGGGTAGGACCATGAACGGGCGACAAATTCTACATTGTGAGATTTAATTCTAATCTCTGCTTGGGAACGGACTGTTGTGGAAGGAACACTTTCTTTGAAATGTTGGCAGCAACAGTAGGCAAGAATGGCAGGTTTCTACATAAAAACCTTTACTGAGCAGCAGTGCCAGGCTGTGGGCATCACCAGGTGAACAGCAAGGACAGTGGCAACAAAAGCCCTTTCCCAGAAGCCTCCCTCCCCAGGGGCGTGACCCAGCAGACCTGGGGAGGGCAGCCCAGTATTTCTGAAACTCCAGTTCTGATGAAAACAGATCACGTTGGACCATCTGATTCCCTCAGGTTTCTGGCTGGATATTTTTACTTCTCTGGGTTTTCATGGGCTTTGGGGAGAAGGCGCTGGACTCAGATCTGAACATGCGGATTTCCACTCCAGAGCTGTGTATGCCTGGCTTTGTAGCCTAGGAAGCTTCAGATGAACCCTGGTTCAGTCACTGGCTGCAAGTCAAGTAAGTCACAGCCTGGAAGGAAAGGATGGCTTTGACAGGCTAGTCCCATATCTCTTAAAGTCCAGTCCAAAAACATTAAGACATCATTTATCTTGTCAGCTCAATTTGCCTTTTTTGTTTTTTTGTAGTTTTTTGAGACAAGGTCTCATTATGTAGCCCAGCCCGACCTGGAAATTATTATGCAGGCCAGGCTGGGCTTGACCTGCAGCAATTCGCTTGCCTCTGCCTCCCTAGTGTATCACCACACCCAGCTTCTTGTTTTTAATGTGTGGTCTATGTGGCGCATGCCTGCTTTGAGTGTGCCTGTGTGAGCACATCCAGAGGCTAGAGAAGGGCATCTGTGTCTCTACCGACTCTGCCTCAATTCCTCAGGCGAGGTACCTCAATGAAACTCACAAGTGCTGCTAACCCGGCTGGCCAGAGTTCCCAGGATCCATCTACACTTTCCCCCTAATACCAGGGTTAAAGTCATAAATGGCCATGTCTGACTTTTCCTGTGGACACTGGGGATTTGAGCTCAGGTCTTTACACTTGCACAGCAAGCTTTTATACACTGCTTTTATACACGGAGCCATCTTCCCAGCCTCTTGGCTTGTTTTAAATTTAATTTTTATTTTTCTCTTTTTGAAAATAGGTCTGTGTAGTCCTGGCTGGCATGGAACTGGATAGGTAAACCAGACTGGCCTCAAACTCAGATTGTTCTGCCCCCAGGGTGATGGGATTAAAAGCATGTGCTACAACACTCTACAAACTGAATTCATGTACTTTTTAAAACTTTACTGTTATATTTTACTTATTCAGTGTGCGTGTGCGTTTGCATGCGCACAGTATGTATGTTGAGGGCAGAGAGCAACTCGGAAGAGTTGGTTCCCTCCTATAGCGTAGGTCCCAGGGATCAAACTCAGTTCTTCAGGTTTGGCAGCAAGTGCCTTTACCCACTGAGCCATCTCACTGGCCCTTGAATTTAACAAAGAAAAACTTAAAAACTGCACATATCAATGCCGCCCCCAACCTGTGAGTTGTAAGCCCGTGGGAGACATCACTCCACTCTGCCCTGCTGGGCCACTGTGAGAACTGAAATAGCAGTTGCAGCCAATGCACCGCAGATACTTGGTGATGACAGAGCATGGCCATTCCAGGAGACTGCTCACCTTTCCCAAGCTGCTGCTTCCACTGTGTGCAGTGGGCACAGGGCTGCCAAAGAGGTCAAGCCATCCTTCCTACCTGACATGCCTGGGGAGTCTTGGAGGCTTCAGTCGGGATTGAAGCGGTCCTGGGAGTCTGTCAGCCCTGCTGGGCACTGCCTTCCAGAAGTGTTGGCCTGTGCTTTCCCACACTGTTTGCTCAAGGTGAGACCATCTTTCCCAGCTGTTGTCAGAGAGCAAACAGGAACTTGAGAGCTTAGTCACCTGGGGAGGAGGGCTTTCCTGCCCCCAGAGGTTTAGGCTTCTGGGGCCAATGATGGGAGTGGACTCAGTGCCTTGTCCTGCAGGACTCCACAGAAAGGGTACCCATGGCCTTAGTGCTCTTCTCTCCCCACTTCCTCACTGCAGACCCTGTTGGCATTTCCCTGGGCACCCATGCTGATTCATTTAAAGACTCAGGGCGAGTCAGGTGAGACAGCTCACACCTGTAATCCCACACTTGTGAGGCTGAGACAGGACTGGGATTCTATCACAAGCCTTGGTTATATCAAGAGCTTAAGGCCAGACTGGGAGACAGAAGACCCTCCAAAGAGAATAAAACAATAAAAAAATCTAGCTGGTAAAATACTGACAACTGTGAAATCAGTTTATTAAATTCACAACTTTTGTTTTTTTCCCCTTTTTTTCTGAGAAAGGTTTCTTTGTGTAACAGAGAAATTGCTCTGTAGACCGGGCTGGTCTTGAACTCAGAGATCCACCCACCTCTGCCTCATGAGTGCTGGGACTAAAGTCGTGCGCTACCACAACCCAGCTCATAATTTTTCATAATTTGCACCATCTTAAAGAAAAAGCTTTGCAAGTAGTCATTTTCAAATCACAGTAGTAAAAACTGGGGACACATTTAAGGTGAATCACAAACTATGGATGGAACATCCCTCAGTGTAAGTTTACATAATTAAAAGCATTTATTCATCTATGTGTGAGCAGTGAAAACACAATGTGTGGTTAAGTAAAAACCCAAGACATTAAACATGGTTATGTAGATTGGTATCTTTAAAAAAAAACTGAATTACAAAAATAACGTGATATGCTGAGACTGTGGCTTCTCAGCCCACCTCCAGCACAATGGGCAGGCTGCTCACCCCAGCCAGCACCAGCCTCGGCTTTTACCCCTCCTCTCATCCATTTTCTCATAAGCACAGGCCAGGTCTTCCTCTTCTGTCTAAAACCTGTGAGGAGGCCCTGTGGTCTCAAAGTGTTTGTCTACTGCTGCCCCCTCACTGTCTCGCTGATCCCGCTGATCCCTCGTTGCATCCCCACCGCCCAGCCTGGGGCCTTGCATGTGCGGAAGTTCTCTTTTAACTTAAAATGGCTTCCCTGTACGCACAGCTGCGGCTTTTCTTGCAGGACTCCCCATCCAAAGTACACAAGCTTTGCCTTCCTTTCTGGATGCATTCCTGATCCTTTGAGGCTTTCTCTGCTGCATCCCTCTTTCCTTGCACATAGTAGGTGATCAGTAAACACTTCCTGAATGAAATCACAGAGCTATCCAGAGGGCTGGAAGCTACTGGTAGGCTTGGCCCTCGAGCTGGCAGTGGAAGTCAACAGCAGGTATACAGCAACAGCCAGGGTGGCCCACCGTTTCCCCAGGTGTCCTGCGGAGCAGAGTCTAGCAGCAAACAGAATTGAATTCTAGAAGGCCTGATCTAATTCACCACCCACAGCTGTGCACACTGGGAGAATCATTCATCCCCCCCACCCTCCCAAAAAAAGAGAAGGAAAATAGCAGGGCTAAAGTAAACAAGAGGATGCGCATAAGGCACTAGCACAGTGCCTGGCCTGGAAAGCTGGCAATAAGCAGCAGCTAAACCCCACAACTACTACACAGGGAACTTGGTCTCTTTCACATTTACAATGTGTACTAGATGACTTGACGCTTATAACCTGTCAGACAACACTTACAGGGCACAAACAGACATAGTACAGTGCCTGCCACACTTCAGGAACTCTGTACCAATCAGGATGGTCTGCAAGGTCACACACCGAGGCCCCCACCTCTCAATGTCCCCATGCAAGGTGGATTTAGATCCACCGGATGAAAACTCGCAGGCTCTCAGGAATGAGAACTGCACTCTCAGAAAGACCTCACTACCCCAGCAGTGTACTGGCTGGAAGGGCAAAGGTTGTTCCCAAGCTGGGGCTTCACAAGACTTCTATGCACTAATGGAGGCTTGGAGTGCAGTCTTTGGGGAACAGCTACGTGAGGGCTGAGACCACAGGCAGAGGCTGGGAGAAGGATCTACCAGACAGCAGCCTCCAGCACCCTGGTTGCCCAGGGATGGTGCTGAGGCCCTAACACCATCACCTGCTGTGTGAGCACTTACCTGTTGCAGAACACTGCATAACTGCTAACTCCAACCTGCAGTGTTCACCACAGGGCAGCCCAGGGATGATGGTGGCTGGGCCTGCAGGGGGATGAGTCTAAGGGTCCTTTAGGGAATCCCTGGAAAAGCGGCCAATAGGCCACCTGCTCCTTGCCTTTGTATTTATAAGGTCACTTTAGGTGTCTCTGCTAAGGGAGTCCATGGACTTTAAAAACAAGGGCGAGTTTTCAGGTAGTCATGGCTTTGCATCAAAACTATAGAGATCAGCTGAGTGTCTTGCTACACACCTGTAATCTCAGCACTTAGGAGGTAGAGGCAGGAGGACCAGGAGTTCAAGGCCAGCCTGGGCTATAAGAGATCATCTTAACCTCAATCCTTCCTCCCTCCCTCCCTGACACCCGAGTCGAGAAACCCTATAAAAAAATATCTTCCTCTTTATGAAGTAACTGTTTGAGAGAGTTCAGTACTGCAGGCTGCTCTGAGCAGGGCAAGCCCAGGCCAGAGGTGGGCTGCTCTGTATGTAAATGTTCCCTGGAAGCATAGGTAGCTGAGAGCAGCTCCGGCTGGAGAGAATGGAAGTCCGTGTCTGGGATGGAATGCCTTCCTCTTCTAGGAAGTCCCTGGTACTGTTCTCCATCTCTCCCAGGAGAGAAGAGGCGCTTACAGTCCCAGAACATCCTTAGCTGCCAAGTCTGGCTGGGGGCTCCAGGTGGGATCAAAATTCATCCCGCAGCTGAGAGGGTTTGTCCATGCCAAAGAAGGATGACTGCCTCCCGTGGAGGTCCCGCTCCCGCTTCACGAAAGCAGTGAAAGAGGAGACACAGTTGCCAATGAAGTGGTCAGCCTGGCCAAGGATGTACAGGTCGATCTGGGCCACCTCAGGTTTCAGGCTCACCACCTTCACCTGTAGGGAGGAAGGTAAGAGCATGAGCAGGTGCCAACAGGCCAGTCTCAACATTCCTCTCCTGACTGAAGTTTCAGACAGAGGGAAGATTGGAGAGGATGAAGATGTGCGTTGATGTCTTTGAAGTGTGCCCACCTGAGTCCTGTCTCCAAGCCCAGCTCCCTGAGCGATTCCTGAGCTTCCTATAGCACGGTTTCTAATTGGTTTTAATAGTAAAAACCCTGGAGTCAGATATTAGGGGGTGAAAGCTGAAAGATCAGAGAAGCAGAGCAGCAGCCACTATTTCTTACCTCTACGAAATCCTCAGACCGAATAGGGTATCCTCTCTATAAGGACTGAATGCCCTGAGCTCCTGTGTCCTTCCGCCTTTTATTCCTCTCTCTGCCCAGCCAAATCCCTTCCTGTCTCCACCTCCCTAGTGATGGGATTAAAGGTGTGCGCCACCACTGCCTGGCCTCAATGGTTAACTAGTGGCTCTGCACTCTGATCTTCAGACAAGCTTTGTTAGATCACCAAACATCATTACACGGCTCCTACTGGATGGAACCTTCCTCTGCCTACCCTACAGTGCCCTCACAACTCACTGAAAGGCTGCCCAGGCTTGGAGGTGTACTCATGTGACCTTAGTAAGCACAAGGCCCTGGGTTGTTCTAGTCCCAGCATCAAATAGTCCTCCTAAGAAACCCCTCATGTCAGCTATGCACTGCTTGCTGGCTTCCCTCAAGCTGGACACGGGAGCAAGGATCATGCTCCCCCCTCATCCCGCTGTCAAGATGCCCTCCTCTTCCAAGTAGCATTACCAGGCCCGATGTCCTTACAATCTACTGACCCCTGTGACCTTTGCAAAGGTAGGTCACTACCATCTACCGACCCCTGCGACCTTTGCAGAGGCAAGTCACTTCCTGTGAGAGGCTACCTCTCCCTGGCCTGACCAACTTCAATAGCTCTTCCCTGTCTCTCACTGCCTCTTCTGGTCTGGTCACTACAGAACTGCTGTAAGAGACTTCTGAGACACCCATCTCCCCTGAACTGCTATCCAAACTGCATACCCTTTACAGGTGCCCTGGGCCTTTCAGATAAGGATGGCAAGTCATCAATGCACCTGATAAGGCCTGCTCAGGCTAGCTCTTCCATCACCCACTGTCCTTACAGCGACAGCCACCATCTGCCAAGCGCCCTCCCTTTTTGTTTCTCCTTAGGACCTTTACAAATACTGTTCCTTTATGAGGTGTCCTAGCTAGTTTTATGTCAATTTGACACAAGCTGGAGTCACCAGAGCAGAGTGAGCCTTGGTTGAAGAAATGCCTGTAGAAGACTGGGCTGTAGGCAAGCCTGCAGACCATTTTCTAAAACAGTGATTGGTGTGGGAAGGCTCCCATTGGGGGTGGGGCCAACCCTGGGCTGGTGTTCTGGGTTCTAATAAGAAAGCAGGCTAGCCGGGAGATGGTGACACACACCTTTAATCCCAGCACTTGGGAGGCAGAGGCAGGTGAATCTCTGTGAGTTCAAGGTCAGCCTGGTCTAGAGAACTAGTTCCAGGAAAGCCAGGGCTACACAAAGTTACCCTTTTGGTCTTGAAAAACCAAAAACAAACAAAGGCGGGCTAAGCAAGTCAATAATCAGCCTCCAAGGCCTCCAGGTTCCTGTCCTCACTTCCTTTGATGATGAACAGTGATGTGAAAGCTCAAACCAAACACCACACCCAACTTACTTCTGGCCATGGTGTTTTATTGTGGCACTAGTAACCATACCTAAGACACGGGCAAACCTCTCTGTAACCGGTAACTGCCAATCACCCTTCATTTCAGATCACGTGGCACACCTCTAAAGAAGTCCTTCCCAAGGCTCTTAGGGCCCCCCACCATGCACCCCAGTACATGACTATCTCTGTTAACACCCTGGCCTGGGGGACCTGACCTGGACCTTTGTTGCTCTGCTCAGTCTTAACATACACAGGTTTGACAAACCCTGTCCTCACTCCTGTTTGCCACCCACAAAGTCTTCTCCAGTCTAGGCTGTGGTCCTGAAGGCAGGACCACATTTCATTCATCTGGGTTCCTAGTTTAAAGGTGTAAGGTGTCACTCAGAACAAAGAAGGGACCTGGGGAGGTTGCTCTGTCCGAAAAATGTTTGCTTTGTAAGCAAAAAGACCTGAATTCCACCCCCAGAATGCATATTTAAAAATCAGCACTGCTACATTTGGTTGGTGCCTTCAATCCCAGCACTCAGGAGGCAGAGGCAGTTGCATCTCCTTGAGTTCAAAACCAGACACAGCTACATAGTGATACTGTGTTTTTTATTTTTATTTTATTTTTTTAAAGAAAGTAAGCTACCTTAGTGGTGTGTGCTCAAAATCCCAGCATTGGGAAAGGAGGCAGGTAGTTCAGGGCTTGCTGGCTAGCCAGCATGGTCTACTTGGTGAGCTTCAGGTCAGTGAGAGAGCATTTCTCAAAGCAAAAGGTAAATGGTACCTGGCGTGCTCTGACCTCCACATGCAAATCTGCATGTGTGTGGACACACATGCAAATGTCACACATCACAAAGGGGAGGAGGAGAATAGAAAGTGAGCCCATGGGAAATGGGGCTGAGGGTGGGGGCAGGGGTGGGGCAAGAACACCAGCACAGGAACAGGAAGTAGGAAATATCAAGAGGCTCATGGCCTAACAAATGCATCAACCCTACAGCTCATGAAACTCCCTGGGACTCTCCATGCTTCAGCTCTGCCTGGAAGGGCTCTGCTGTTCCACCAAGGCGCCTGGGCTCTAGTAGAGACACTATCACTGTCATCTCACCAAAACCCCCCAAATAGTCCCACCCACTCCCTGAACTTACCAGCTCTGTCACTCCAGCCACAGCTGGCTCGCTCTGGGGCCTCGTAGTTAAGTTCTGCCCCTTCTAAGCCCATTCCTCAACTACAGCATGCAGGGGTAGTGAGTGGACCAGAGGGTTCTCAGCTGATTTTCTATGTAGGAAATGGGCAGGACAGACCAGAGGGCACCGGCCGCACACTTCCTGGTTGGTTGGAGCATCTTTTTTTTAGGGGGTGGAGCAAGTGAAAGGACAGAAAGGCATCCAATGACGTAAGGCCAGGAGCTCCCAATGTCTGCCTCCCCCTTGATTTTAAACATTCAAATAAATATTCTCTTATCTATTTCTATATGTTGGAGTTCTTAGACTTGAAAACACTTTTACATAAGCCCTTGACAACCTCTAAATTATACTTTGTCACACATTTTTAAAAAATTCATCTTCCTACCATCTTCCTCTTAAGGCCAGCCTAGCATCTGAGGTCCTCAGTTACTCTGGTCCCCTGAATGCTCACTAGTCGCTTAGCCACCACACAGAGGCACACTCACTCACCACTTGCTGCTCCCTGGTACTAGAAAAGTTCTGCTGTTGGGCAGCACTTCCTGAGACAGTCCCTGAGCACAAAGACCGTCCCTTTCATTCATTTCTGGTGCTAAGGAGCGCTAACTACTGAGCATTACTGTACAGCGGGATGCTGCGGGAGACAAGTGCTATCAGGTCACACACTTTGGATGAGGAAACAAGCACAGAGAGCTCACAGTGAGCAGAATTCAAGTCTCCAGAGTATATTTCTTAAGCCAGGTGAGATGGTGCAGTCCTGTAACCCAGCACTTGGATGGAAGTGGAGGCAAGAAGATCAGGAGTTCAGGGTCATCCTCAGCTACCTATTACATTTTTTAGCCAGTCTAGGTTACATGAGACTTGGCCCTGCCTCAAAAATAAAACCAAATCAAAACAGAGTATATGCGCTTAACTTCTCAGCAACTGTGGCTCCTTCTCAGAGTCCACTATGTCCTTATTCAACAAAGCATCTGCACCATGTGTCAGGCACTGTCTTAGATACTAGGATGAGACAGGTGACAACCTGCAGAGGTCAGTGCACTAGGGGAAACCTCAGAGAACAGAAGAGGGGTCTATACTAGTCTTGGGTGGTCTAGAACGTGCCTCAAGGAAAGAAAGGGCCATGGAGACTCCAGGAGGGATGTGTGAACTTCTGGAGTAGAATGAAAACTGGAGAGAACTCGGAGATGTCTGAGTTGTGGACAGAAGGAAGGTTAGGAGAAGAGTGTGTAACCAGGCGAAGGGCCGGTGGGGGGAGCACGAGGCAGGTGTGACAGCTGTGGGACTAGCGGAGCCTTGTTTCCATTCCCTCCCCGCTGTACTCCCTCTAGGCTAGGCGTACCTTCTCTGTGACGAGCTGTTGGATCTCTGGCACATAGCTCTCAGAGTCTGTGGCGATGTAGACTGACCTGGCATTCAGTGCCCTCACCCAAAGCTTCACAGCACGCTGGATTTCCTTGAGGTCGGGAAGGCACATGGTCATGGTGAGGGGGGCCGCTGTGCTGCGGCTGTAGCCCACACACTGAGGGGAAGCCATGAAGTGTGACCCTGCAGTCCCGTCCTTCAGCATGGCACAGGCATTCTTCTACAGGGAGGGGTGGGCGGTGAGAAGTTAGAGAAGCAGACACAGGAATGGGTAAATGGGAAGGAGTCTAGAGTATGTACTGAACCCAGGACTTGGTGCATGTTAAGCACCATGTTCCACCACTGAGCTATACGCCCACCCCCAATACATGTATACTAATAGCATTAAGAGAAAACCCATGCATGGTGAGGCTGATCTGTAATCCCAGATCCACTTGGGAGGTGGAAGAGGCAGGATCAAGAAGTTCAAGCAAGCCTTGGTTACACAGTGAGTTTGAGGACAACCTGGGCTACACAGGACCTGGAGTGGGGGACATACTAAAACAGCAACACAGGTTATTTCTGAGTGGGGTTTGAAAAGCATTTTTCTGTTCTCATTGTTATCTGGAAGTTGAGTGGAGTTCAGCACTGCCGATAAGGGGAGGCTTATCTGATTCCTGCCAAGGTGGGACTTCTGATCACTCCCCTGAGGCACGTGTTTGCTGTGGCTCCAGAGAGATAGGCTTTATCTGGCTAAGGTGGGTCCAGGCTATTTCTGGCTGGTTATCGAGTTTTTCTCATGCTCTTTTTTACCCTCTAATGAGATGACTACATGGTTTTTCTTCTTTGGGTATTAGAACAATGAATTTCATTCCTGGGATAGACTTTGCTCCTATGTTTAACAATTAAAATTTTTTATCTGAGTTTGGTATTTGTTTAGGTTAGCTTTTTTCATAGTGCCGGGATGGAACCAGGGCTTTGTGCTTGCTAGCAAATGCTCTACCACTAAGCTATACCCCAGTCTTGAGCATCTTTTCTCTTTCTGTGTTCCAGGAAAGAACAGACGGCAGCTAGTCATTGTACGTATATGAGCATGTGCATGGTTCGGACAGCTCACAGAACATTCTGAGCCCGATCCTTGGGTCCTTTTCCTTACAGAGGGGCCAGGGAGAGTCTAGAGGTTAACTGTGAAATTACCTTACTATTAATCATGTGTGTGGTGATAAGGCTCTGGCCTTGCCTCTATAAGGCAAATGATCTACCACTCTGCCATACTCCCAGTCTTATTAATGAACTTAACCTAACTTTTTTTTTCTTTCTTTTTTTCAAGACAGGGTTCTCTATGGCTGGCCTCAAACTCAGAGAGATCCACCTGCCTCTTCCTTACAAGTGCTGGGATTAAAGACATGTGTCACCACCATTCAGTTATCTTTCTTTCTTTCTTTTTCTTTTTTTTTTTTTTTTGATTTTTCGAGACAGGGTTTCTCTGTGGTTTTGGAGCCTGTCCTGGAACTAGCTCTTGCAGACCAGGCTGGTCTCGAACTCACAGAGATCTGCCTGCCTCTGCCTCCCAAGTGCTGGGATTAAAGGTGTGTGCCACATTCAGTTATATTTCATTTTCAACAGCAATCTACTTGCTAACTCAAGTGGGGCAGAGGACTTCTAGGCCAAGGGCCTCTGTCTAGCTTTCTGCCTAGTTTGGGATCTGACTTAATGCCTCAGTTTACCCATCTGCAAACAATGCTAGCTTTTCAGCAGGTGCTCTACCTACACACTCCTGACGTGTGCTGTAGTAGCAAGATCATGATATATAATCCAGACTTGGTGGAGTTAGCTGCCTCTGCTCCAGGCTGAGACTTTCCACCAATCACTACAGGCCTGGGCTCTGCTTAGGCAAATGTCAGCCAGAGAAAGGAAAAGGAAGTTACCCAGTCAGAGCCAATGCGCAGATGAATGCCCACATAGGGCCTGATGAGGTGGGTGCTGATCTGGGCCTCGCCTGTCTTCACCATCTCATCAGACCACACCATGTACTTCTGGAGTGCCCTGTGTTCCTCCAGGACAGGGAACTGGGCTGGGGCCCCTGGCAGTGCAAGCACTGGATGTTCCTTTGGAGAAAATCTAGGTATAAGACCGACAAGGGGAAGTCAGATAGAATGCACAGAGAGCCCTGCTACTACCCCCACGGGAAAAAGGACGGCATTGCACCATGCCCCAGAGACCCTGTGGAGAGGCCCCTATAACATGCAAGAGACGCAAAGGTTGTGAAATCTCAACGGGCTGATAAGAAACCTTGGTGGAGACAGCAGGCACAATATGCAATACTGTTCCTGCCGCACGGAATTTACAACCTCCTTTGCTTGTTTAACAATTAAAAATTTACAGTAGAGCATTCCAACATTTTATATATCACGCTGGCTTCCAGTCTGTGGTGTAGTAATTTATTCCAGGGTGGGGTGTCTGGACCAAGCCTTGCCCTTTTACCCACTCGGCGGGACTGAGTACATGAAGCTGCTTACACAGACAATGTTGGTCCCACTCACAAAGACTGTGCACATTGGGACAAAGCTAGTCATTCAGCACTTAGCAAATACTTACTGATTGCCTATGCCAGGACCCAGGAAGAAAGAGACCAGCAAGGTCCTACCGTCATGTAGTATACCAAAGGTCTGCAGATAACCCAGCACACCCTCTCAAGACTCCCACCACACAAAATCTTTTCTGCAATGTTTCCACATCTTCTCTTCACTAAGCCAGGCTCCAACGGCAGTGCCTCCTTCCATGTGCCTCGATCACTGCTTAGCGCATGTGAGGGCTCAGTAAGACAAAGAATATTAAACCTGTGTTTCCTCTTCAGCTCAACCCAGACTCCAGTCTAGCAACATAAAGCACTTTGCTGCCCATGAATTTACAATGCACTTTCTGACTCCAGACTTCTGCATTCGTCTCCTGTCTCCACCTGAAACATCTTCCCTACCCGCTGAAATCCCTTCTAGATATTACAACCAAGTGCAGCCACTCTGGAAATGTTTGTGGTTAGTTTCTCATGAAATCAGACATACAATTACAATATGACCCAGTGATGGCACTTGTGGGCCTTTATCCAGGGAAATGAAAACTTGTATTCACACACAAACATATACACTAATGATCACAGCGGCTTTACTTCAACTGCCCTAACCTGGAAACAACCCAGATAAATACAACAGCACATCCATACTATGAGCTGTCGCTGCCATAAAAAGCATGGGCTTTCAACACAAGCTATGGCACTTAAGGGAATTATTCTAAGGGAAAAAAGCCAATCCCAACAGGGCACAAACCATATGACTCCATTTGCATATTTTTGAAAGGGCAAAGGGAGAAGAGGTCAACAGCTGCTAGAGTTAGGGATGATGTGTGTTTACAGAGGCAGGTGTAGTAATAATATTTACATTGAAAGAATTACTCAGGCTGGGGGGTGGTGGCGCACGCCTTTAATCCCAGCACTAGGGAGGCAGAGACAGGTTGACCTCTGTGAGTTCGAGGCCAGCCTGGTCTACAAAGTGAGTTCTAAGACAGGCTCCAAAACTACAGAGAAACCCTGCCTTGCAAAAACAAAGAACTACTCAGTATCTTAACTGTGGTACTGAATATATAAACCTACACTAATTATACAGAACTAACATACACATACACACAGTTGTGTATAAGTAAGACTATCTAAAGAAGATAGGATCACATCATTGTCGAGATCCTGGCTAGGATACTGAGTCAAGGGTATATGACAAGATCTCTCTATATTGTTTATCACAACTACATGTGGATCTACAAGTGCCTAATTTTTTTTAATTTAAAAATTATGAAAGGGCTGGAAAAATGACCCATGGGATAAAGGTGTCTAAGCCATATGACCTGAGTTCAACTCCCAGGCCCACATGACAGAAGGACAGAACCGACTCCAGTCAGTGGTCCTCTGTGTGCTGTCCTTCTAAACAAATGAATAAATGCAATGAAAGGAAAACAAAAAAAATGTAAAGCATCATGAAATATTGTAAACCCTACAACAAACTTGGAAAATAATTCAAAGGCCCATGGCCTACATCAGCAGACACTAAAACATACATACCTAGGGCTGGTGAGATGGCTCAGAGGGTAAAAGCGTTTGCTACCACACCTAAAGACCTCATTGGTTCCCTGGAATCCACACTGAAGGCAGGAGAGAACCAACCAACTCCTGTTCTCTGACTCACACACATAGCCCAAAGTAAACTAAAAAATAAAATAAATACAAAGCCCTACCTCACCATCTCTTTCCCTTCTTTTCTTTCTTTCTTTCTTTTTTTTTTTTTTTTTTTTTTTGGTTTTTCGAGACAGGGTTTCTCTGTGGCTTTGGAGCCTGTCCTGGAACTAGCTCTGTGGACCAGGCTGGTTTCGAACTTACAGAGATCCGCCTGCCTCTGCCTCCTGAGTGCTGGGATTAAAGGCGTGTGCCACCATCGCCCGGTTTTTCCCTTCTTTTCTTCTCCCTCCCTGAAGACAGCATTTTCATGTATAAGTCCATCCATCATCCATCCATCCATCCATCCATCCATCTATCCATGCCTTAATTTCCTTGTCTTATAACAGAGCTGAGAATAGGCTTACCTCATAACACTATTAAAAAAATACAATTACATATTTTAAGGTACACAATGTGATGTTTTGTATGCAATGATCAGCACAGTCAAGCTTACTAAGATACCCATTTATAGGGCTATTGAGAGGATTAAATGAATTAATATATGTAAAACCTTTAAAGCAGTACTTGGCACACAGAAAGGTCTTACAAAATTCTGGGCATCATTGTCATGTTGCATATAACCTAGTTCAACTTTTAAAAAACTGAATCTTATGTCTGGTGATTGGACCGTGTTGACCATGGAGATCACAGGGTCATGATGACATCTCCTGAGATTTCCAGTTTGAATGAGTAAATCCTTTGTTAGCCAGTGAGGCTGTTTCACCCTCCACTCATACCACAGAACTGCAATGCACCTGACACCCATTCTTCACACTGACCCAAACACATTGATCAGCAAATGCCTTCCAAGCCTCCAGATGGGTCACCACTCACAGGCCTCAGTTCCTTGTCCTCTGCATTCTGACACGCTTAACAACCATCATTTCTGCTGCCAGAACTGGACAGAACTAAGGACAGTGGCCCTAGCAGTCTCTTTACCATGATTTCCCCAGACACTGTCAGAGGCCTAAGCAGTGGAAGCAGGAGGAAAGGGTCCCCCCACAGCCTGGCTCCTGTTTATAAGTATATACGTGGCAACAATGTACCGAGTCATATTACGTGAGAAGCAATTGCTTTACTTGCATATTAACTCATTTAATTCCCACAAGAGCCTTGTGAGGGAAGTGTGCCTACTATTATTTTACTGATAAAGAAACTAGACACAAAGAGGCTAAATGACATGCAAAGTCAAAGGGTGAGAACTGGAGGAGCACGGTTTGCACTCACGCAGTCTGCTTCACTGTTTTTTGTTTTTCAGTTTTAAAGATGTACGTAAATGTGTCTGAGTGTATGTATGTCTATCATGTATATGCCTGTGCCTGTGGAAAACAGAAGGTTCCAGATCTCCTGAAGCTAGAGTTAGATAGGTAGTTGTGAGCTGCCTGATATGAGGGCTGGGAATAACCTGGGTCCCCTGCAAGAGCAGCAAGTGCTTTTGTTTTAGACAGTCTGACTATGCAGCTCTGGCTGCCCCGGAACTATGTAGACCAGACTGGCTTTGAACTTACAGAGATCCTTTTGCCCCTGTCTCTCCAGTGCTAGGAGCCATCATGCCTGGCTCAGCCAGTGCTCTTAACCAGTCCTACTAGTTGTCTTCTTGACCCCTAAACACTACTTTCATCTTCCCTCCCAGACAAGGAGCACCTCCTCATAGGGGTATAAGGCTTACTTCTCTAAGCCACAGTCCCTAGCACAGGCAGCAGGTGCCATACATATTTTTAGAATTGAATGTGAGGAATCAAGGGCCTTATAAAAATACCAGGGCATGCTGATGGTGGTGGGTAGAGGAGGAAGAAACTAATATTGCTTGAGTACTCTCCGAGGGGCTAGACCCTGGCTGATCTCTTCAGGTATAACCTCAGGGGCCTCTGAAAGGAAAAGAGCTTTTCTGACCTAATGGATGCTGACTCACTAGAATAAATTGGGATTTATGCCCTTCCTGCTCTCTTGGGAAGAGCTTGGAACTGACCCTTGGTGAATTCCAGTTTTGGAATGTCTATTCCTGTGCCCTGGACCTGGGCCAGCACAAAGCTATCCCAGTAGGACCACATCAGCTGTGGCTCAACAGGCAACAAGAGATCAAGACTCAGCTGCTCACTCTCCCTCAGTGCTATCTGGGAGAATTGACTAGAAAAGCTGGAAGACCCTTAGTTGCAAAGAAAACCTAACCAACTCCACCAGCCAACCTGACCATTCCCTCTTAGGTCCAGAGAAGGCTGGCTTCCTGCTGTTGAACCTGGTGAACTTCAGTGGTATATCACCATCACACCCCGGCTACTGAGGTCCTCTAGGCTCAGCATCCATTTATGGAACCAGTAGATGATACCACGTTGAGTACAGAGGACACAGAAACACAAGCAAGGCAGAGTCTTGCTCTCAAAGTCCCTGCCATGACAGACACTTTCCCTCCTGCTCTTTGCATGGTAGTTCTGGATTAGCCTTTAGGGCTTCATAGATTCAGCCATAAAGGTCTTGCCAATCACACATGACCTCTATTGTCTTCTCAGGTTTCACCCTGGGAGAATGACCAGCAATGTACTACAGTTTGGCTATGAAATCTTTCAAAGGCTCATGTGTTGAAGTCTTGGTCCCCAGTGCAGCACTGACCAGAAGTGACTAGAGCACAAAATCTCCAACCTTATCAATGGATTAATTCACCAAGGGGCTCATAGGTTGAATGGACTATTAGGAGGTATGGTTTAGTTGGAGAAAGTAGAACACTAAGGGAATGCCCTAAAGGGTATTGTCTTGTCCCTGGTCCTTCTCCTTGGCTCTTTATGCTTCCTGTCCACCGTGTGAACTGATTTATTCCATCATATGCTCCCTGCCACAATACTGTGCCTCATTATAAGTGCAGAGGTAGCAGAACCAAGTGACAAGTTAAAGCCCTTGAAACCATGAGCCAAGAGGAATCTTTCCTTCTTTAATTTTCTCTGGTATTTTGTCACAGGACAAAAAGCTGCCACGATATACTCAGATATCTGTTCTTTATACATGTGGATAATTTCAACACAATGGTCCACATACTTCCAAGAACAAATTGCTGAGAGCTGATGGTAGCAATGGCTTCACTGAAGGCCACTAAGAATATGCAACATGCCAGGCAGTGGTAGTACATGCCTTTAATCCCTGCACTTGGGAGGCATAGGCAGGTGGATCTCTATGAGTTCGAGGCCAGCCTGGTCTACAGAGTGAATGCCAGGACAAGCTCCAAAGCTACACAGAGAAACACTGTCTTGAAACCCCACTCCCCCTAAAAAAAAGAAAAAGAATATACAATAAATAACAACTAATACTATACAGGTCAACCCATCAGATGAGTTAACTCTCTGATGGAGGGCCTCACTAGGCAAAGACCATAAGTCACTGGCTATGGAAACTGGTTGCTTCTGTCTGTAATTCTTCTCATGTGCCACTAACATTCCTTCCCTAAAAACAGCTGTGGGTATTTTCCCCACTGCCAGTGTGTTTATCTAGTATATATAGTCCATCTACTGGGCACACATACAGCTGTGGATGGTCAGGAAGATGATTTCTGCTTAATTGTACAATTTTGATGATTAGAAATAATACTAGAATATTTTTGAAAATTGCAATACTCTCAGTTACAAAGGCAGCTTTTTACCCATTTAGCTGATTTTAGATTTCAGGGCAGATTCAAAATAGACTAGTTACTCCTGCAAAAATACATAAAGGCAAGTTCTCAGGTGTCTGTTTGTTGAACCAAAGTTAAGCCGATAACATTAAGACATAACATCCTGCAGCAATTGAGTTTCTGCACATACTCCTTGCTTCAGTTTGTGGTGCAGGACTCAAGGTACAGCCAATTAACTGTTTACTGTTTAAGTCCTGAGTTTCAATGTCACTCCCTGTCTGGGAATCCTGACCACTTAAAGCTATGTGCCTGCTCTACTCACCATGCATGGTCAGCATGACCTCCCTAGCCTAAGAGAAACCCTGTGACTTATGTGTCATTAGAATGGGTCAGATCCTGTATATGCAACTCATAACTGTCCAGAGTAGGTGGTTGAGGGAGGTGTGCGCAGCGAGAGCTATGTGTAGAAGGCGGTATGTGCCGAGAGAGTTGTGTAGAAGACAGAACTGTGTAGAGATGGAGCAGCAGCTGTGTAAAGATGTGTAAGAGGAGATATGCTGGGCTGGAGAGATGGCTCAGTGGTTAAGAGCATTGCCTGCTCTTCCAAAGGTCCTGAGTTCAATTCCCAACAACCACATGGTGGCTCACAACCATCTGTAATGGGGTCTGGTGCCCTCTTCTGGCCTGCAGGCATACACACAAACAGAATGTTGTATACATAATAATACATAAAATAATAATAATAATTACCTAAAATAAATAAGTTTAAAAAAAGAGGAGATATGCCGAAGAGAGATGTGTAAGAGACAGATATGCAGGCAGAAGAGAGCTATATAGCTGTGGAGAAGAGGTGTATGAAAAATGTAGCTGTTTTCAGAAAGAGATTTTTTTTTTTATTTTTTATTTTTTTTTTTTTGGTTTTTTGAGACAGGGTTTCTCTGTGGTTTTGGAGCCTGTCCTGGAACTAGCTCTTGTAGACCAGGCTGGTCTCGAACTCACAGAGATCCGCCTGCCTCTGCCTCCCGAGTGCTGGGATTAAAGGCGTGCGCCACCACCGCCCGGCTTCAGAAAGAGATTTTTTAAAGATGAAGTAAAAGAGAAAAGTTACCATCAGAAAGCGTGTGTTTCTTTATTACCCCTCAGACAGAAAAAGTTTAGCCCTCGCCATATTCATGGATTTTTTTTTTTTTGCACACCCTAGGTACAGTCTTGGAGCAGGCTTGCTATCACAAGACTATGATAGCAAATAAGCATACGTTATCTGTTGAATTGAAGCTCTACCACAGGATTCACAGACTGAGAACCAGCAGAGCGGAAATGATCCATGTGGCGGGAGACAAAACAGATGAATCAAACTGTGCCATTCAGCTTTAGCATGAGTGAGATCTGGACACATGCTTCAATACTGACAAAGCCTGAAGACAACATGCTGCTATATGAACAAGTTAGACTTAAACAGGCAAATACTACATGACTGTCAATCCAATGCTTGAGGTTCCTAAAATGGGTGAGCTCATAGTGAAATTAGAGTCAGGTATACTGGGGAAGGGAAAGTGGAGAGTGACAATTAGCCTTTACTGAGTACAGTCTTTGGCTGAGAAGAGGAAAAGGTTCTGGAGATGGAGGGTTGCAAGGGCCGCACATTACGACGTACATAATGTGACTGAGTTGTACACTTACAGTGGCTTTAAAAAAGCTCATTGAGTTGGGTGGGCATGATGGGGCACATCTGTAATCCCAGCAAAGTAAGGCAGAGGCAGGAAGAGCATCGAAAGTTAGAGGCCAGTATACATAGCGAGTTGCAAGCCAGAACCTGTCTCAAAAATACAAAAACAAAACAAAAAACCCCAAAAAATCTCCATCAACATAAATATACATACATATAATGCTATTCACTCTTTTAAGCTCTTATGTTTTCATGTTTGAAATTGACCCTGCTAAAATTACTGTTTAAAAGTTCAAGACCAGCCTGAGCAAACAGCAAGTTTAATTAATGTATGTAGATGTGTTCATGGATATAAATATACTGAAGGGCAAATGCACTTACAAAGGGCTAATGGTGCTCCTGTAGCAGTGGGATTAGAAAACATTTAATTCTGCTGTTTTGTTTTTAGACAGGGTCTCATGTAGCCCAAGCTGGCCTTAAACTTACTAATGTAGTTCACACTGGCCTTGAACTCCTGATCCTCCTGTGTCAGCTTTCTGAGTATGAGAGTTACAGGTTTGAGTCACCATGCCTGGCAATTTGTTTATTGAAAAACAAACAAACAAACAACAAAACCCCCCAAAACTATCTAGTCTGTGGTAGATATTCTGAACTACTCATTGCAAAAAATTAAATGTTAACCTGTATTTAAACTTTGTATAGAAGAGATACCATAAAGAAAATAGAAAACAAGTTCCAAACAAAACAAAACAAAAAAGTCCAAGTCAAAAGAACTGTCCAAACTGGTGATAGCATATGCCTTTAATCCCAACACTCAGGAATCAGAGGCATGCAGATCTCTGTGACTTCGAGGTCAGCCTGGTATACAGAGAGTTCCAGGATACTAGGGCTACACAGAGAAGCCCTGACTCGAAAAACAAAAAGAAGGAATGGGTTTTTGGGTCAGACTCTGCTATTTCAAAGTTCATGACCTTGGACAAGGGATTTCGTTCTTTTCTGCTTCCTGTTTTATGCATATATCTTAGATGACCATACCATTCCAAAGATTCATTAATCCTGAGCTTAAGCCTACCAAGACTTTAAGAATAATGTGGTATACAGCATGCATGAAATGTGTTAGCTCTTACTACTTTATTTTTATTTTTTTTAATATTTATTTATTTATATGTATACAATATTCTGTCTGTGTGTATGCCACAAGAGGGCACCAGATCTCATTACAGATGATTGTGAGCCACCATGTGGTTGCTGGGAATTGAACTCAGGACCTCTGAAAGAACAGGCAATGCTCTTAACCACTGAGCCATCTCTCCAGTCCCAGCTCTTACTACTTTAAAGATTCACATGCAGATCCAAGTTGGCTATGTGGCAGCCTTACTACCTTGGGTATTTAATCATTGAGCTAAGCTTCCTTTTGTAAAACTGAGGACTGAGAAATGGGTAGTTCAGTGGTAGAGGGTTTACCAACATGTGTCAGGTCCTGAGACTAACCCCCAACATTCTCAAGATGAAACTGATAATAACAGCCATTTCATTAAATTTCTTATAGATACAATTAACATAAAGCATGTGAGTGAGAGCTGACTGCTTGCTTAGTATGCATCATACATACACTTTCTATGCTAGGAAGCAAATTCTTTAGTGGAAACTGGGACCAGAGACCTCGAATGGTTTTCAGTCTCCCAAGAAACAGGCAAAGCTGGGTTGAGCTCACAGTGTTCACTCCTGTCTGTATTGCTGCTCCTATTACTCCCTAATTAATCTGGTTTTTTTTTTTCTTTTCTTTTCTTTTTCTCAAGACAGGCTTTCTCTGTGTAGCCCTTGCTGTCCAGAAAAACTCTGTAGACCAGGCTGGTCTCAAACTCAGAGATCTGCCTCCTGAGTGCTGGGATTAAAGGCGTGTGCCACCATGCCTGGCTTTTCAGCCCATTCTGACATAGCCCAGGCTCTTTCCTGCATTGCTAGAGCCCCAATAACAGATTCCCCATGCAAGGATATCAATCTGACTAGACTGTGGTTCTCCAAAGAAAAGGGCTGGGCCATCCTCATTTTTGCATACACCTTTGGTCTCTGAATACTGTGTCTCACACATGACAGACGCTCCATAAATATTTCACAGCTTGTGCCTGTGTCCTGCTAACCTATTTTTTTTTTAAATAGGGCCTATGGCACACAATTAATAATGCCTAGCTAGTAATTATGAGGGTGACATCACTTCTCAGTCTGCACCCGAGCTTTTCTCTAGGCAATGCTTCCAGTTTTTCACCCTGTGAAGAGGAAGACAACAGGGGAGTGATTCTCACGCCTGGAGGAGGAAATCGACATGCATGTGACTGAACAATGTTCTTTTTATGACATCCCTTATCAGCCGAGAAACTCTTGCTCAACCTTGGGGCAGGTCAACATCCCGCTGTGTCAGGCGATGAGATGGAAACAGATCACATAGGATCCCAAGTTCAACAGACAGAACACAGTGCTTGCACCTTTGGTCTCTTACAAGAGGGTGGAGCAGAGGTGGAAAGGCCAGGAAGGAGCTGGATGCCTCTGAGCCCCAGCCCTCCCTAAACTCAGTACTGCTATCCCCTCCAAGTACCTCTGGATCCATTGTTCTTTGTAGGAGGCACTGAAGGAAATGCCTGTGAACAGCTCCGACTTATTGAAACTCACATGAAACTGGTCCCAGAATGGTCCAAAGGGATTTCCTTCCTGCAAAAAGAGAGCAGTGGAAAGCTTAGTCAACGGGAGGGCAAGTTACCTGGGGATGAGGCCAAAGAACTGCAGAGAGGGCCTTGAGAGATGGATGGCAAGACACCTGGTAAAGAATTCTTATAGGATGGCCCCTTGGCTAGGGGCTGAGGGGAGGGCTTGTGCTCTTTTGGTTTCCACCTGTGTGTGAAGGAATCTACTCTGTTCACATGTCATATACCACTAACCCTGTAGTGGTAGGTTTGGGCTGGAACTATGCTAAGAACTAGGGCAGTGGTTCTCAACCTTCCTAATGATGCGACCCTTTATAACATATATATATATATATATATATATATATATATATATATATATATATGTATGTATATACACACACACATATACATATATAAAACCTCATGTTGTGGTGACCCCCTAACCATAAAATTATTTTCATTGCTAGTTCATAAAAGCATCTGTGTTTTCTGATAGTATTAGGAACCTCTTTGAAAGGGTCATTCAAGGGCTGGAGAGATGGCTCAACGGTTAAGAGCATTGCCTGCTCTTCCAAAGGTCCTGAGTTCAATTCCCAGCAACCACATGGTGGCTCACAACCATCTATAATGAAGTCTGGTGCCCTCTTCTGGCCTTCAGGCATACACGTAGACAGAATATTGTATACATAATAAATAAATAATTAATTAAAAAAAAAAAAAAGAAAGGGTCATTCAACCCCAAAGGGATTGTGACCCACAGGTTGAGAACCACGAAACTCAAGCTTTAAAAAGATACTATAGCATGCCACTTTTCAAGATGGAATCAGACTTACAGAAGGTAAGACATGTGCCCAAGGTCAGATAGCTGGTAAGGGCAATATAGGGGGAAACAAGCTAGGCACTTTTAAAATTTATAGCTTTTCTACCACTTGTACCAAAAGATATTGGGGTGTATCATTCACAAAATACCAGAAATGCAAATTTTTACTAATTATCCATGACAGCTCTTGTCCTGCTAAGAAGTGGGAGAACATTCACATTAAGAGCGTGAACAGTAAGCCAAGCTACACCATGTTGGCCAGGGCTTCCTTATACCATGAGGACATCATCAGCACCTTTCTCATGGAGCAGTCTGCATGTGGGACTGCTGTGCGGGCATTAGTTACTATGCTGACAACACTTCTGCTCCCAGGTGCTCTTCCTTACGGCCTACATTCTATACGCCAGCTAGAACAGGTAGAAACAAAGCTCAGAGAAGTGTGTCAAAGGTGACACTGTTAAAAATGGCCAGAAACAGACCAAATCCCCATCTTTCCACACACTGCTACATCAAGGGCCTCGAGGACAGAGAACAGGCTCTACCTTCATGGGACATGTCTTCTTATCAGGACTTCGTTGGGCTGCCACCTCAAAGCAGTATGCCACCCGCTTCTCAGGGGGCCAGTGGGTGGGGGCCAGCTTTTCCATGAAGTCTTCCAGGCTAATAACACGATGGTAGGCTTGGAGGGGCTCCAGCTTGAAGTACTTCTGGTAGGACACATGGAGCTAAAGGAGAAAAAAGAGGGGTACAGGTCTCCATAGTAACACTAAGGCCCAGACTAGGTGATATGAGAGGCCTGGAGTGGGCTTCGGCTCAAGCTCAGTGGTAGAGTTCCTGTCTATCATGCATGAGGCTGTAGGCTTCATCCCTATTACAACAGCCACAACAAGACACCAAAGTTAGGACAAAGACAAACTGAGAGAAGCTATCTTCCAGCTCAAGAACAAACAGCAGCATCTCTGGTGTTCAAAATGCCTGATATCTACAAGGAAAGATAGGTGAGTGAGACAGCAAACATCTCACAGCAAAGGAACCCAAACAGCCCATACATTCAAAAGATGCGCGGCCTCACAAGTAGTTACGAAAAGTAGGCTGCTGCTGTAGTGGCTTTACATCTTTCCTAAGAGTAGAATTTTAAAGTCAACTCCCATTGTTGGAACAAATGTACAAAACTGAGCTCTATGGCCCTCTCTACATGGCTGCTGGGAGTAATGCTTGCTTTGGGACAACTACTTGGGGTGCATACCCAGAGCATGGGCATGCCCCTTCTATAGACGGTATTCACTCTGGAGAGGCTCTGGTACTTCCTAAAGGAAGTGTGGATGGCACTCAGTTACTCAATGGAAGCCAAGGAAAGAAGCAGTCATATCACAAAGTCCAAGAGGGTAGTTGCCGTCAAACAAGAGACCAGGGTTAGCAAACTTCTCATCGACTTGACCTACATAGCTTTGTTTCTTTTCAAACAATTCTTTATTTCTTCTCATTACAGGAATGCATGATATCAGAAAAGCATGCACAGTGGTGCATGAATGTAATCTGACCACTTGGAGATGGTGGTGGAAGAGCAGAGAGTTTGAAGCCAACCTGGGATTTATAAACTTCTGTCTCAGAAAATCAAAATAGAGATGATGAGGCAAGAAGAAGAAGAATATGTTCACGAGGACCACTTCCAATCAGGTGAGTTCATGGATGGTGGTTAGAGTCATCATCATAAGTTTTTAAATTTTTTTTGTTTTTCAAGACAGGGTTTCTCTGTGGTTTTGGAGCCTGTCCTGGAACTAGCTCTTGTAGACCAGGCTGGTCTCGAACTCACAGAGATCCGCCTGCCCCTGCCTCCCGAGTGCTGGGATTAAAGGCGTGCGCCACCACCGCCAGGAAGGTTTTTAATTTTTTAAAAAAGTTTTGAGTCAGGTGTGGTGTATACCTGTAATCCTAGCACTTTGGAAATAGAGGCAGGAATTCAAGTCATTCACATTGCAAATCTGAGGTCAGCCTGGGCTACATGAGACTCTCTTTAAAAACAAACAAACAAAACCCAAAAAACAAACCAAACAAAAGAATAAAAATTTAGTTTAAATATATTCTTACAACACCATGGAACAAAATCTGGATTCTATCCTACAGGTCAAGGTTTCTCAAGCATATCCCAAGAGGTCAGGTGAAGTAAAAAGGTTTCAGAGCTACAGGTATGGTAGTGCATCCCTTTAATCCCAGCACTCAGGAAGCAGAAACAGGCAGATCTCTGTGAGTTTGAGGCCAGCCTGGTCTACAGACTGAGTTCCAGGACAGTCAGGGATACACAGAGAAACCCTGTTTTAAAAAATCAATCAACTAATCAATCAATAAAGTATAAGGCTTCAGAGTTGAAGAGATCTAGAAAATTCTGTTTTAAGCTGGCTTCTTTACTGCAGCAGGGCTTCTTAAGGCCTTTGCTGTGCTGTTGTATATCCTCAATCTAAAAACTTGGGATAATGGGAATTGGAACTAGCATTTCTGAAACCAGACAGGAATTTTTTTTTTTTTTGAGACACTTGATCTCACTATATAGCGGTAGCTAGCCTGGTACTTGTATGTAGTTCCGACTGGCCTTGAATTTACAATCTTCCTGCCTCAGCCTCCAAGTGCTAGATGTACAGGACTTCATCACAGTTAGCAAGGTTTGCTTTTCTGGAAGAATTGATCTGTTGACAGAGAGGGGATTGCACTGACTACTTAAGAACAGAAAAGGAGGGGAATTATGGAGCTACTACAATGATCCTTATTAATGTTCAAGAATGCATTATTTATCCGCTTAGTTTTATTTTGAAAGAAATTTGGAGACATTCCCATGTAGCCCAGGCTCGACTTAAGCTCAAAGCAATCTTCCTACTTCAGCTTCCCAAGAGCCAGAATTACAGGCATGAGCCACCACACCCAGCTTATTAAGCATGCAGTTAATATGTACCTCCCATACATCTAAGTGAGATATGAAGTGGTCTAGATACCAAAGAAGGCGAAGCGAGGCTTTGACAGCTGAGTGTGTATTCAAGAGGGGCATTCAGGATGAAACCTAGAGCCCAGATGAGTAGAGATGGTGGATAACTGAGGCTGGAATTGCAGATGGTGACACAGGTTTGTAGGCAAAATAGCAAGTGTAGCTCCAGCGTTCTAAATCTGAGATACCTGTGACAACTAAGCAGACTTGAGTGTCTAACATAAGAAACACAAGTCTGTACCAGAGGTGTACTGGAGGTGTAAGGAGAACAGTGAACCCCATCTAGTCAACGGCACCTATAACAGAGTCAGTTAATGGCAGCAGCAGCAGTTGCTATTCACTGAGTGCTGACTTAGTTCCCGGTGCTGTACTCAGCCTTGTACAAGGGTCTGCTCACCTGACTCAGAGGAAGGACATCACCAGCAGAACCATGGGTGAGCCCTGACCGAGGCACAAAAAATGGAATCTTGATGAGGTCAGGACAGCAGAAGCAGTGTCCTGGAAGCCAGGGGAGGAGGAAGTTTAAGAAGAGGAGAGGCTCACAGGGAGTCACTGGGTGGTCAGGTAAGACACAGTTTGAGAAATAAACCTTGATTTGGCAATTCTGAGGTCGCTGGTGACCTCAGTGACAATAGTCACTTTAGGAACTGGAAGCTTATTTGAGACAGGCTGTGACATCCATAGAAAGTAAAGAAGTGGAGACTCAGTATGACAACTGGCTGAGAAGGCTAGGATACAGCAAGCCAGCAAGAAAGAGACAGATGAGCAATAAATCTGTCCATAAAGCCTAACAAGTCAGATCTGAGGAACTTCCTGTGTCCTGGTTCGGTATACTGAGGAGCCTAGCAGATTCTAAGAGGAAGACCTGAGGCAGGATCAAGGCACTACTGTCAGTAACTCATTCAATCCTCATCACGAGGTAGCCAATCATCACAGGTTATCGTAAAGATGACGAAACTGAGGTACAGAAATATGAAGTAGTTTGCCCAGGCTATACAACTTCCATGCAAAGAAAAAAAAATACACACAGAGAAAAAGCATTGGAATTAAAAACAGTGTTCTGTTCGTGCTAAGTATATATATTTTTAACTACTTAACTTTTTGTTAACTACTTAAACTTTTCAAGTCAATTCATTAAATATTAAGTTCCCACATCCAGGTCTCTGGGGACATGGTGAACAGAAGGAAACAGAAGGCCACGAGAAGACACAAAGAATAAGCTAAGTATCAGCAAATGATGAGAAAGTCATGCCCAGGGACCTCTTGCTGGGATGAGAGGCAGCACTGGAGCCAGACTGCCTAGGTTGGTAGCCTTGAACATACTACCAACTAAGCCATGCCTCAATCTCTTTTTTAAAATTGATAAGAGCACTTATCACCTACTATTGACCAATAGGATGTTCGCAAGGTAGGGTGAATCAGGAATGGAAACGGAGGCTTTAGTTTCAAGACAGTCTCTGGAAGTAGTCAGCCTTGGGGTTGAATTCAAGTACTACCCACAGGCTGTGCAATCTTGGGCAAGTTACCTCACCCCTCTAAACCTGGGTTTCCTCGAGGATGAGCTGTGGGAAAGATGAGCTAATCCTCACGCAGTGTTCATACAATGCCAGCACATGGCAGGTGTTGGGTAAAAAAGTTGCTATTTCAAGGAAGACAATTCTAGGCAGAGAACAGGACAAGCCTGGAGTGGAAGTGAAAGCCAGAGGCCTTAGAGTCAAGCAAGTCAGCCAGCACGGGGAAGGTGGACAGGGGCCGAGGTTAACACATGTACTCACGTTGGTGAAAGGAGGCTTGTGATGCTGGTACTCAATCCATGGAGGTACAGCCAAGGTGCGGTTCAGTAGCTTTGCAAATGCCAGGGAGCCCAAGAAGTGATCGGCCTGGTTCCCAAAGCGCCCTGGAAATGGTAGATTGTGGGTAGAGTGGTCTGGGGCACTAAAGGCATGATGTATGAAGGGCTCAGAAAAGACGTACATCTGAGATGGGGGAGGGTCAAGTCACCCAGGTGAGTTAGTAACACTGGCACCTAAGAGGTCTAGGTTTCCACATTTGACATTGCTTAGTCACCCCAGATTCCACGCCATTTCCCTAACATGCTCCATGATCCCTACTTGTTTTCTTTGCCAGGAGTGTCCTTTAGCCTGTTTCCACTTACTTGCACAAAGGGGGGGTGGGTGACCCTGATACCTCATTTGCTAAGACACTTTGATCACCCCTATCCAATTCTCTTGCTCTCAGCATGGATTTGAGTTATTTTATTTTATTTTATTTTTTGGGACAGGGTCTGTGTAGTCTTGGCTGGCCTGAAACTTGTTTTATAGACCAGGCTGTCCTTGAACTTGTGACAATCTTCCTGCCTCTACCTCCTAAATGCTAGGATTACAGCTGTGTAATCAGATTATGGATTTACTTATGTGCCGGGGATTTAACCTAGGGTCTCACACATGTTGCGTGCATGTGTGCATTACTATTGAGCTAGACCCACAACTTGGGTTATTCGCATTTGCCATTTCCCCTCAAATGTCTTTTTTCCCCCACTTTTTGGCTTTCTGTATCAACTGTTTTTTTTTTCAGTCTGTGGATGTTTTGCATATAAAGGCCTATTTGGTTTTTGTTTTCTTTTGTTTGCTTGGTTTGTTTGTTTGTTTTGCCAAGTTCTCTCTAGGTAGTCCTGGCTGCTATGTAGATCAGACTGGCCTTAAACTCACAGAAATCCACCTGTCTCTGGCTTCCAATTCTGAGATTTCAGTTGTAAGCAACCACACTAAGCTATCATCGGTATGGCATTCGTTCATCCACTCCAAAACCACTGCAAGGCCAAAATGTGCCGGATGCCACAATATAAAATGTTACATGTTACAATATAAAATAGGGCAAAGGTAAAGATCTCTGCCCCCCAGGCACTCAGTACTAATTCAGGTTTGGAGACACCAAACATGAAAACAAATTCATTACATAAGATTTTGAGAGTTGCAAGGAAGAAAACAAAAAGGTTTGGTGATGGGAAACGACGGAAATTACTTGAGCAGAGATCAGTGGGGTCAGTCCTCTCTGGTGAGAAGGGTGGGGTGGGGGCAGAAATTAGAGGAGGCTGTTCCAGGAAGAGGGAATAACTCATAGACCTTTGTGTGTGTGAGGAACAGAAGAAAGCAGGTTAGTGTGTCTGTAGCTGAAGGGCCAAGGGAGAAGGGGTGTGGAGAAGACCAGAGTGGAGCCACCTAATTCAAGATGACAGCCATGGTCAGGTATGCAAGCAACTAAGGGTTGTAAGAAGGAATTAATTTTTCAGTGATGATTTACTATTCCGTTTACATTGCATCCCTGGACTGGTTCTTAAGAGTCCTTGTTATCTTTTATTACCTCAGTTTTTATCACCTTGTACCAAATTATTCATGTACTTAAAAAAACAAAAACAAAAACAAAACTTTGGTTTATTGTCTGTCTTCCTAAAATGAAGGATAAGGGTATGTATGAGGTTTATCTGTCTCATTCACTACCGGCACAGAAGACAGCGCCTGGGACAAAAAAAAAAAAAAAAAAAGTGGCACATAAATACTTGCTGAATGAATGTAGGTACTGCCACGATTTAGCGCGGGCAAGTCTTGCCCGACAAACTCCATTTACTGGTCTCGGATTAGACCTCGAGTGAGTCACTTAGCTTCTCCCTTCCGACGAATGGCAAGTTGAACACTAGTGGCCCGTCTGCACCCGTGCAGCTAGGGCAGCGAAGAGCACACCTTGTCCTGCTCCAGGAGGTCTCTCTTGGACCTCACGAGGCGTCTCTGAGAGCCTTGCAGAAGTGGCTCCGCCTCCCCAGCCTCAGTTTCTCCATTTGAGCAGTGGGCTCGGGAGGCCTTACCCATGCAGGGACAGTAGAGCAGGTAACCGGCCAGGTCCCAGGAGTCCGCCGACCGCCCACGGAGCGGCAGCGGCAACAGCAGCAGAAGTAGGAGAGACGCCCGCAGCAGCAGGTGTGGCGGTGCCCACGCGGCGGCGCCCATGTCGGCGGCGGAGCCCCAGAGCGTCGCGGCTGAGAGGCGGGGAGGGGGAAAGCCGAGGCGCGAGTGGCCGCCCCGCTCCCGACGCTCCCCGCGCGCCGCCCGCGCGCCGGCTTGGCCGCTCTAGCCCGCGGGCGGGCGGGACCATAGAGAGCCCGCGGCACCGCCCCCTCCACGACCCGAGCGCCCGCTCGCGCGGCTCCCACAATGCACCGCACAATGGCCCGACCGCCGCCACTACCGGGGCCTGAGCGGGCCTGGCGGAGCCCGAGCGCGGCCCGGCCCGCAGCGCGGGGTCCCGAGCGCAGTGAGTGCCGGCGAGGGTCCTGGGGGATGGTGGGGAGCGGGGTGGGAGGCCGTCGCGCTGTACCCACACGCCCGGCACTCTGAGCGGCGGCGCCCCTCACTTCGGGCCGCCCAGCGCGGTCGCCCACACCCCTGACTGGGGGCCCCCTCTGCGGCAGCCGGGGCCCCGGATAGGCCCCGTGGTGACGAAAACGCTTCCCGGACCTCAGACTTGTGCCCGGGGGACCGGAACAAGTCCTTCAGGCTCCCTCCATTCCTAGACCTGGAGACTGAGCCCCGGGGGTCCCCCACTGTCGACCCCCCGCCCCCCAGACTCCCTGGAGACCCAGATAACACGCTGCTGACTTTCCTCGGGACCGCGGTCTGGGGGGCATAGATAAGCTGCACCTGCTCCCTCCTCGGACACGCCTACCCCGACCCACATAACCCCCTTTCCTGCTCCAAATAGTCCTCTCAGCTCTTTCGTTTTCCAGACTTTCATAAACTTACTTTGAGGCTTCGCACCAATACCTCGGTCTGAATAACCCCAAATAAGGTCCTACCTGTAGTTGCCTCCCCAGTGACCGTATTGAGGAAACTTTAGACATTTTTTTTCCATCGGGAGAGTCCCGTTTCTAGACCCTCTTGAAATTGTCTTCACTTGTCTTCACCCCCCCCCCCCAGCCTCTTCCGACCTATGGAATCTCCCTACCTCTTTCTCGTGGTGGTCTCTTAGAGACCCAAATACCGTGTTAGTGATTCTTTACCGTGCACGCTTGCTCTTCCCATCTCCGAGACCCTATCTAGACTTCTTTCTGAATTCTTATTTTCTCCCCGTCCTCCAAGTGCCATCTTCCACTCTTAGGGAGAATTTAACATTTCACACAAAATGGGGTGATCTAGCAGCTGGTCAGAGGGCCAGCCTGTTTGCCTACAGCCCCAGCGCTGTGCTGTGGTCCGTCCGTCCTTGGGACAGAAGGGAAAAGGGTCCTGGCTGCCGAGGGGAGTGTGTGCTTTCACCTGCCCGCATAGCCTGACTCCTGGCTTGTGTGTTTTTCCACCTGTCAGCCCGGGACCGTGATAAGTCTGGCCTTGGGTTTCTAACCCTCTCTTCCCAAGGAAAGCGGCTGAGTTGGGGGGGGGGGGGGGGGGTTGTAGGTGGAAATGAGGCTGGACTGAGTTGCAGTTGGGGGTGGGGGGTTGTAGGTGGAAATGAGGCTGGACTGAGGTGCAGCCATTTGCTCAAGGCCTCCCCAGGGGTGGGAGGCAGCGGGAATCCGAGGAAATAGGGAATCAAAGGGACTCCGAAGAGGCCCATCTACACTGACAGAAGAACTAGCAGCCTGAGAGTAAATCCTACCCCTGTTAATCCTGTTTGATGTTTCTTGGAATGATGCAAGTCATTGAGACTCTCGGGCCTCCCTGTAATTTAATTCTCCCACCATTCCGGAGTGGTGTGTGTGTGTGCTGGCCTCAGGAAACGAGCAGCTATTTCCATTCCTCCGGCTCTTGCTGTTTTCCAGCCAGCCAGTGTGCCTCTGGATTTGTTTCTGTTGCCCAGGTCAAGGCCTGCTTTGTTTTCCCTTCTAACACTATTTATAATTTCCCAGTTGCTATTTTAAGTTCTTTTGAGGGAATATCCCACCTCCAAGAACCTTTCTGGGTGTGTTTCCTCCTAGGCAGGTGTTGAATTGAGTTCTTCAGGTCCCCAAGTAGCTCTTGGGCAGGAGGGATAAAAGCTATTTTAGGGTAGTCACTGAAGTGGAGCTGTTAATCCTCTGTGGGTCTCTTTGGTTAAGAACACTCAAGAGATTAACCCTTTCCTTGCTGCAGAAACTGCTGGCTCAACATTATTTGATGGGGAGAGTTGGGAAAACTGGACTGTGGCAGCTGAAGGTGGGAACACAAAATTCAGTACAAAGACCAAGATAATAGCTTTCTTTTGCTGGGCACTTTGAGCAGGCCAAACCTAATGCTGAGCTTTTTGCATACCTGACTAAAATAATCCTTACAACCAGACTGTGAGGTAAGTATTTTTAGCTTTACAGATGAGGAAACAGGCTAATAATGGAGAAAGAACGCAGTTTCTATAGAGATGATGTAACACCATAAAAACTATAGTTTCATCAGAGGGCAGCCTACATCACAGCACTACAGAAGACAGACCAGAGCTTCTAAAGGCCACAGAGAGCATTGAGCAAGCATTCTTACTTTGGGTATGGAACTTTAATAATAGAAGAGGGTATAATAAAGTGGTCATCCAGGCAAGAGAAAACTCTGACCCAGGGATGTGCTGGAGGTAAAGGGCTGGTGGTGAGGGTTAACAGTGAGGGAAAAGAGGAAGGCTGAGTTCTGAGATGTTGGGAAGGGAAGGAAACTGACTTTGAGGCATGAGAAGTAACACCAAGAGGGAGAGAGAAGTTCCACTTGGCCCTCAGGAAGAAAGGCAGCAGCGATATTGCCCTTGTGGGCTTCATTTGTTCACATTTCATGTTACTCTAAATAGTGCCACTTCTTCACTTCATCCTCTAGAAAATGTACAGATTGAGAATGAATCTCTTCCAGAAATTGAGGAGAGTAAGGTTCAGAGAAATGAAATAACCTGCCTGTGGTTTCACAGCCAGTGAGTGGTGGCTCTTCTGATAGCAAGTCCAAGGTTCTTTCCGTGCTGCCTCCCCCTTCAGATCAGATGCCAGAAGAATCTTGGGCTGAAAATACACTGACTTATACCAGTCCCTGGGAGGGATTGTGTTTGTTTTATGGAAACAGGTTCTGTCAGCTTCTCCATAGCTACGGTTAGAGTGAGACCAGAAGAGCAGCTTTGGGGAGAAGCAACATTCTTTCACAGTTTTGACAGGAAGTATGAAGAACTAGGTCTGATTCATTAATCAAACTCAGGATTTTTTTGAATCAGAGGAGTATGTAGACAAAGGACGCAGAGAAAGACTAGATCCCCCAAAAGGTTCCTAGGTAATACCAGCAACTGTGGCTGCCCAGCAGCCTGGTAGCCACTGATTATAGGTAAGAATCTTGCTGTTTTCTCAGAGGCCTAGGGGAGTAGGATCAAGGTGGTGACTCTTTTCTTCTAAAGCCATAACCTCATTAATGCTGAAGTTGAGCACGTGGTTCCCACCTTCCTCCTCTGGTTCTGTCTGCATCTTCACGAGCTCTTAGCCACTAACAGCCTGTTTCCTAGAAGCCCATTACTCACTCTTTCAGTGCCAGCATGCTAAACTGCTGTGTCTTGTTTGTGCATGTTCACCAGAACAGATGAGGTGGACGTGTGGGAGGTGGGGATGTACCATTCTCTCTCTGAGTTTGTGCGGAATTTCCAGAGATAGGCTCCCTTCTCTCATCAGCTAGAGCAGTGTGACTTGCTTTCTTCTAGCTGCCATTCCCAACTTCTAAGGCTGAGATGCATGATTTAGATATGAAGTGGGAGCGGAATTTGACTTTGAAGGTATGGGAAATTCTCTCTAAACTAGACATGCATACTTGGAGCTCATTCTCTCTAGTTCCAGGGTACATAGTAATCGCTGGTATAAACAGGTAATTCCACCCTTGCGCAGGAGGGGAGTGAGTTTGAACAATGAAAGCCAGCCATCAGATGCCTTTGAGATGTATAGAGAACAGGCAGATATTCCAGGATAACTCAAGTGAGTATTTTTCAGTAATTTCTTGCTCTTTCCCGTACATGATTAATACAAAATACTGCCACTTTTGTGCAGATGATTTTAGGCAAATCCCCACTTGTGAGGAGAAATGCCTGTCATATTACATTACAGTATTTTTTTAACAGAAGGAATGATTCCTGAACAGGATGTAGCTCATGGTATGATGAGCAAAGCTCTCTGGGGCGTGAACCCGCTGATACGATCATCTCGTTCATGGCCAGTCTGTTGGATGAATGGTCACTGTAAGCAGCAGGTGCTGATTAGCTGAGCAAGCATTCCATGATCCATAGCTAGTTTGTGCAGTTGAAGCTCTCCCCAGATTATTATAGCCAATTTCCAGATACACCATCATTGCTCTCTTTACGTGGAAAATCCTCATGACTAAATTTTGGGATAGTTTCTGATTTGGTGTCAGGAAGGGGTTGTGTTATTGTTACTCTGTCTTCCTCTCCTTACTACACCACTGTCACCAACAAGGGGAAGGGTCAAATTTCAAGTTTTGGCTTCTTTGGAGGGTGGCAAACTCAGTTTTAAACTAGAATTTCTGGGCATAAATTAAGACCCTGAGAATCAACTTGAGTTCAGTGAGTAACGTACTCATTTGAAAGGAAGTTGAAATTCCTTCTCTAGATGTTAGGTATATGGAAATGAAAGGAATACAGAAGGATCCCTCAGATTAATTGGTGGTGAGGACTTACTTACATTCCAAGAATGTTCTGTCTTAATAGAGAATTGCATGTGTACCCTCTGAGTCTCTAGAATGAACCATTCAGCACTTTTGGTTTTTGTGGTTTAAAAGAAAACAAAAAACCACGGCTTAGGTAAAGATGGACCTAGACAACAAAAGATCCAGAAAGGCAGTAGAGGTCAGGGTAGGACTGGCATTAGTTTAGGGAAAATTCTTGGAGGCAACTTCTAGGTTCTCTAGAAGGAACCTCCTGGTGCTAAGAAGTGCATGTGGCACAGAGCCTAGTTTGGGTCTGAATTTCCTATGAACAGGTTCTCATTCTCTGTTGCCTTTTGGATATTTATTGTTCCTTAGCACCTCTGATGAGGGGAATAATAGAGGATGGAGTGAAGTAGGGAGAAAAGGAGGAAAGCTATCTAAGCTTTGGGATGATGTAAAAATGAAGGGTAAGTTTAATTCCTCGGATTACCTTGTCTCTTCTAGCCTAGAGCTACTAGAATAACCCCGATGAGCACTGGCAAGCACCAAGTACCAGTGGAAGCTTTATACTCATTGCTGCATTGACCTCCAAAACATGATTTTGAGGGTTGTGTCTGTTTTGTAAATAAGGAAGCAGGTCAGGGAAGCACGTGCTTGTTTGAAAGTCACGCCACTTCTAAGTGGGAGGAGATGGCTGGGTGTAGGTCTGGGAGGTGTTTGCTAGAGCCTCTGTGCCCTTGGCATGGGTCTTCTTAACACCAGGCACTCTGTTTCAGGTGAAGAGACTGTTTTCTGAAGGCTGCGTTGGAGACTGTGACCGAGCAGACCGAGCAGACCGAGCAGAACCGATGGGGAGGCTTTCTGAATAACATGGCCCTCTGCCATTAGCCTTGCCATGACCACATTTTTCACCAGCGTCCCTCCCTGGATTCAAGATGCAAAGCAGGAGGAGGAAGTGGGCTGGAAACTAGTTCCCAGGCCTCGGGGCCGGGAGGCAGAGAGTCAAGTGAAGTGCCAATGTGAAATCTCGGGGACACCTTTCTCAAATGGGGAGAAGCTAAGGCCTCACAGCCTTCCCCATCCGGAGCAGAGACCGTATAGCTGCCCTCAGCTGCACTGTGGCAAGGCTTTTGCCTCCAAGTACAAGCTGTATAGGTAGGTGACACTCCCATACCTCTTTTAGCCCCCAGCTTCCCAGAGGTCAAAACCAGAGACTTAGCTGAGTGTGGGACTTCATTAGTAGCAAAAGAGTAAAAGATAAAATTGTCCTGTAAGTGTACTCTGAACTCTAACCATTTGAAGTCACTCACTGAGTAATAATAGTGTTTAGCTGGGCATGGAGGCACATGCCTGTAATTCTAGCGCTTACAAGGCAGAAGCAGAAGAGTCACACAAGTTCAAAGCCAGCTTGGGCTACAGAGTGAGACTGTTTCTAAATAAACCACCTAGAGCCTATTGAACTGGCTCCGTGCTTGCTGCCAAGCCTAACAGTCTGAGTTCAGTCCCTGAGACCCTCATGGTGGAAGAAAAGAACTGACTTCTGCAAGTTGTCTCTGGCCCCTAAACACTTACATGTACACGCAAAATAAATGTAGTAAAAAAATTTTTTTTTTAGTAGGCACACGCCTTTAATTCCAGCACCAGAGAGGCAGAGGCAGGTAGATCTCAGTGAGTTTGAAGCCAGGCTACACACAGGAACCCGGTCTCAAACCCTCCTCCCCACCAAAAAAATTTTTAAACACCAGACCAACAAAATTAGTGTTTGTCTGTTTTGAAAAAGGAGTTCCTTATGTAGCCTGAGTTAGCCTAGAATTCTAAGAATCCCTGCCTCATCAAAAATGGTGGTATTTTTATTGAGACAAATGGAATCTGATGAGTATAGTGTAAAGCAGCCATGAACAAATTAGACTTAACTTTTTTTTTCAGTACTTCCTCCATTCCTGGCAGGTAAATTATCAGAATCTTAGCCAGAAGTTAGGAATTGGTCTTAGAAATTTAGAAAGATGATCCTGTGGTCTAATCTGTTCATTCTAAAGCTGGGGTTCTCGTGACTTAGCCAGGATCGCAGAGTGTTGGTCCCACAGTGCTGCTGCTTCTGACTCAGCCTGCTAATCAGATGGTTGTTTCTGTCTGTGTAGAGTCCCTGCTGCTCTGTGGGTCAGCTCCTTTCCTGAAATTTGTAAACCCAAGAACCGTTACTTAAAGTGAAAGAGAATGTGAAAGCCCTTTTTATGGCAGATAAGAGCAGCTCTGTTAGGGAAAGGACCTGATGAGAGCCATTTATATTCACTTGATCCCCTGCCTTTCCAGTAAAGAAACCATGAACTTGCCCTGATCAAATGAGGTAGACTAACCTGGTGCATCTAGCCATTCATCTACCTATTATTTATTAATCTCCTGCTATGTACCAAACAGTCCTCATTGCTAGGGACAGAATAGTGAGCAAGAAGGATGGGGGGGAGGGGCTAACTATTGTTTGTTTTTTACACATAAGTAAAAACTTTGGAGTATACTTTCTCAGTAATGAAGACAGACAGCACACCCGTAAATACAATGAGATGACCACAGAAAGCCCCAGTTCCTCATCTGGAAAACAGTTGGGAGGAAGGAACTAAGATAGGCATCAGGGGTTGTGTGGAGGGCAGGATTGCCCTCAGGACATTTGTGTAGACCTAGGAATGTGTTGATTCTGTGTGCTTCTCTATCTTAGGGGACCCTAATCAGGGACGTCTTCTTGGACTTTATTGTGGTGGTCTGAGTACCAGTGAGAGACTGATAGAAAAATCCTGGTCCAAGAGGCAAGAGCTTTGGCAGAATTTACTTGTGATCTTTGTGAGTTTCTGAACTTCTTTGGGCCTTATTTTTCTACCTGAGAAATAAAGGAAACAGACTGAGTCCTTCAGCACTGCCTCTCATGTGCCATCCTGCCAGTATTTCAGGAGGTTGATAACACCCATAAACATGAATGCATACACATAACACAAGGTGGTTCTCTATATAGAAAAGGTCATGGGGTACTAGACGCAGCTATGATGTGCTATCTCAAGAGGGTCAGTGTTTAAATACAGCCTCTGCTACTGACTGACTGATGGGTGGGGCTACCTGGTGTTTTCTGTCCTTAACTGGAGAATGTTAATGACACTTCACCTGCAGCTTGGCAAATGTTAGGCCTTAAAGTCTTGGTGAATTGATTCTGAATGTATATGGAGCTATGGATCCAGTTCCTGGGCTCTGGGCTGCTTTCCAGTCAGACAGGAGACATGTGAACTAAGGGGCAATGAGGAAATAAGCAATTGAAATGATACAAGTAGTGAAAAATGAATTGTCCTCAAATTCATCACAGCTATTTCTCTCCCAAAGGCAGCTGGTGGGATTCATTTCTTATGAATCCTTGAGACATTCAAATGTGTATTCTCCTTTTGGTTTTCAAAAGGGGGTGTATTACATGTACTGTTGAACTTCCTTTTTTGACTTGTCCTTGTATATCTTGGGAACTTGTTACAGATCAGGAGGTTTACATACATTTCATATTTCATTTTTCCCTTTATTGTAACATTAAAAAATTAAATGTAAACTTTTGAAGAGGAAATTCTTCACAGACTCAGAATTCAGGAGGTATTAAAAGACTTGCAATGAAAGTTCTCCGTCGGGCTGGAGAGATGGCTCAGTGGTTAAGAGCATCGCCTGCTCTTCCAAAGGTTCTGAGTTCAATTCCCAGCAACCACATGGTGGCTCACAACCATCTGTAATGAGGTCTGGTGCCCTCTTCTGGCCTGGAGACATACACGCAAACAGAATATTGTATACATAATAAATAAATATAAAAAAAAAAAAAAAAAAAAGAAAGTTCTCCGTCAAGTCCATTTATACACTGTCCAATTTTTTACTTTTTTCCCTCTTAAGCTGCCAGTGATACCTGGTTCTTATTTGCAAGCACATACAAGCAATACCTTTTTTTTTTAATGTAGCAAATATCATTCTTTATGTACTATTGCTTTTTCCTTTTTTTAAATTTTTTTTTCTATTTTTTTATTTTGAGACAGGATTTCTCTCTCTGTAGCTTCGACTATCTTGGAACTCACTCTGTAGACCAGACTGACCTCAAACTCAGAGGTCTGCCTGCCTCTTCCTCCCAGGTGCTAGGATTAAAGGCATGTGCCACTGCCCACCTTCCACACACTTTTTCCTCTTAATATCTCTAAGAAGCTTATTCCTTAAAGGTACATATAAAGCTCACTCTTAAATATCATAGTTACATTACAAACTTAGCAAATTCCCTGTTAGTAAACTCAGATTGTTCATGTTTGTTACTAAATCAGGACAGCTAAGGCTGTTAAACAGAGAAGCCCTATCTTGAAAAAACAACAACAAAAAGAATGATAATGCATTTTATAGGAATATTGGTAGAATATAGTTGTTATGGTATTCTGTTGCATGGCTTTTTTGAAATTTCTTAATGTAGTTTCCTGTTCATAGACATCTGGTTGTCTAGTTAGCCCTTTTGAACTTCCCTCTTTCAGCTTTCTCCCCATCTTCTATCCCTACCCCCAGGCACATGGCCACCCACTCGGCCCAGAAACCCCACCAGTGCATGTACTGTGACAAGATGTTTCACCGAAAGGACCATCTGCGGAACCACTTGCAGACCCATGACCCCAACAAGGAGGCCCTCCACTGCTCTGAGTGCGGTAAGAATTACAATACAAAGCTGGGTTACCGTCGCCACCTGGCCATGCATGCTGCCAGCAGTGGTGATCTCAGCTGCAAGGTGTGCCTGCAGACCTTTGAGAGTACCCAGGCCCTATTGGAGCACCTGAAAGCTCACTCACGCCGGGTTGCAGGAGGTGCCAAGGAGAAAAAGCACCCCTGTGACCACTGTGACCGGCGGTTCTATACTCGGAAGGATGTTCGACGGCACTTAGTGGTCCACACTGGTCGTAAAGACTTTCTGTGCCAGTACTGTGCCCAGAGGTTTGGCCGCAAGGATCACCTGACACGCCATGTCAAGAAGAGCCATTCACAGGAGCTGCTCAAGATCAAGACAGAGCCAGTGGATATGTTAGGCTTACTCAGCTGCAGCTCCACAGTCAGTGTAAAGGAAGAGCTGAGCCCCGTGCTCTGCATGGCTTCTCGGGACGTGATGGGGGCCAAGGCCTTTCCTAGCATGTTGCCCATGGGTATGTACGGTGCCCACATCCCTACCATGCCCAGCGCGGGCGTGCCACACTCCCTGGTGCACAACACGCTACCCATGGGTATGAGTTACCCTCTGGAATCTTCTCCTATCTCCTCCTCAGCTCAGCTCCCTCCAAAATACCAGCTTGGATCTACCTCATACTTGCCTGACAAACTGCCCAAAGTGGAGGTGGATAGTTTTCTGGCAGAGCTTCCTGGAAGCCTCTCTCTCTCATCGGCTGAACCCCAGCCCGTCTCACCTCAGCCAGCGGCAGCTGCAGCCCTTCTAGATGAAGCCCTGCTCACCAAGAGTCCCGCCAACCTCTCTGAGGCCCTCTGCGCTGCTAATGTGGACTTCTCTCATTTACTGGGCTTTCTTCCACTCAACCTACCCCCATGTAACCCGCCAGGAGCCACAGGAGGCTTGGTCATGGGCTACTCCCAAGCTGAAGCACAGCCTCTGCTCACCACTCTGCAAGCTCAGCCTCAAGATTCCCCTGGAGCTGGGGGACCCCTGAACTTTGGACCTCTGCACTCCTTGCCTCCTGTTTTCACCTCTGGCCTGAGTACCACCACCCTGCCTCGTTTCCACCAAGCATTCCAGTAGCCCCCATGGAGGTCCCCCACTCAGTCTTTTGGTTCTGCAAGGGAGCCTAAGTACCCACCCCGTCCACCTCTCCCATGAAGGCAGCTGAGCTTTCAGAGCTGGGTTCAAAAAGAAAATTCCAGTGTCTATATGGAGCACTTGGTTTGGGGGTTCAGGCTCCAGGATCAGTCTAGAGAGATCCTTGAACCCAGCCCCGTGAACAATCTATCATAGGACTTTCAGGTATTTTTACTTTTATTTTTTGATCTGAACTGGGAGCTATTTTTAGCCCTCTGTCTCTCCAAAGCATCAGAACCACCTTCAATCTGGAGAAGGGGAAGCCTCTTGGAGACAGAGGGTTTTACTTGTATGACCTCAAGAGAAATAGCTTAAGAAGCCCGCCTTCTGGTCCCAACCTGTAGACCCTCCAGCAGGTGGCCGTTGAGTACCTGCTGTGGAAGGTCTCTTGACTATTACCTGCTTCCGGCTACCAGGCAGGAAAGAGGGGCTCTATTCTCAGCAATCCCATCCCTACTCTACCAGCAGCTCCATTTCAGTCAGTGTTGTCCAGCAACGGTACCGTTTACACATTTTCCTCAGACACACCATTTCACCTCCCTCACCACACTGTTAGCCTTAGAGTAATTGCAGTGAACACTGTTTACACACCGTGAATCCATTCCCACCAGTCCATTTCAGTTGTCACCAGCCTGAACCACTTGGTACCTGGTGTTAACTGGAACCCTGTTTACAAGGCGGAGTCGGGTCTTGCTGACTTCTCTTCACTTGAGGTCACATTTTTTTCCCCTGTGGGGAAATAAACTGACTTTGGACTGCTTCAGTTTCTGCCATCTCCATGACTGCTTTTGTTCCTGCCTTCCGTGGCAGTGTCCACAGGAGATAGGCAAGAAGATTGGAGCAGCTTTCTCACAGGTCTGCAATTTGGTTTTTCTCCAAGTACATCATGACACCTTCATCCTCCTGAACTGGAGAGAGGAAGAAATGAAAGGCATCCATATCCACCATTTCCCCAGTCTCTAGCCCCACCCTGGACATCATGAGCTGTTGTATTTGTCTTGGAAGGAGGGGTTCTGGGCTCTGGGCTGGTTAGCAGAGAAGAGGGAATGTGCCCTGTGTTTGTTTCCCTCCTGCTTGTCCTTTCTCTAGGACAGAATGGAACTGTCAGAGGAGTTTCTAGAAAGTTAGGATTGGGCAGATAGTTGAGTCCTAATCTATCAAATCATTGTTGCCTCTCATACCAAAATGTTCTTACCTACAGCGTCCCTTCTCCTTTCCCTGCTTCGCAGTCCCCATGGACTCTGGGCACTGTGCATTGTCTTCTCTGCTCTCCGTTGAAGACCTTCAACCTGTTGTGGTCCCCTCAGTTGCCCTGAGTATCTAGCAGTGTTTCTTGCAAGAAGTTAGTTCTTCTGCTGACTTGGGGCTCTCTGCAACAGACTGCACAGCCCTTGCCCAGAGCAGTCGAATCCCTACTCCCATTTCATCTCGGTTCTGTATGGGCTTTTCCCATGCATGGAAGGGAGGCAGCTCAGGGACCATCATTGTGGAACCTTTTGAGACACCTCTCTAATTCAGAAACACACTTCTACCTCTTTACTGTTAACTCTTACAGATGTAGCCAGCAGCCTGGGCACTTCTGTTAGTGGTGCCTTTTGCTGGCTCCTCCACTAGGGTTTCAGGACAGACTACCTAGGAACTGCCTCAATCTCCCACCAGTTCTTCCCTGTCCCCTCCCTTCTGTCTAGATTCACTTCAGTTTATCATTGGGAACTGTGCAGGTCCAAGACCTGGACTCCTGCTTCAGCCCAGGCCAGTACTCCTTGTTTGAGGTGAAAACCTTCAGATTTAACTCCCTGGCCCTTGTTTGGAAGCAATGTGGAGTGAATAAGATGTTTTGATTTAAGCAAGGTAGCTTGGAATACCTTTTTTTTAAAAAAAAAAAAAAACTGGATATAACTACGTCTGACAGGATTGGAATCAGACTAGGTGATTTGCTTCTAAAGATTAGTTTCAGTGAGTCCCAGGGACTAATTAAGGTTTATTTTTAAAAGCGTCTACCTTGGTACGCAACCATCTCCTGCATGCTATGCATGTTGTTGGGACTCGTATTACAGGAAATGGCATGTGAGAATCCAAGTGGAACTCACTGCTGCCATTTTCCTTGTGTTTGGTCTTCACTAGACCCAGGCCCCTTTCTCCCTTTGCCTGCCACCTCCCTATCGTTTTCAGAAGCCAGTAGCCTCCAGCCACACAGTATAGTGCACTGGGCTGTTTGAGGAGATCTGTTCTCCTGAGCTTGTCCTCCCTTGGTGCTCATAGGACAGCAGAGCACCTATTGTAAATCTTGTAGCTGGGGCCTTGCTCCCACCTCCAGTCTTTTCTCTTTGCCTTTCCTCATCCATCCTTTCTGTTTTTCAGCTTTTCTCAGTGTCCTTACCTAAGGAAATTTCATATCACTGTGAACGCTGGTTATCTGCCTTCACTCTTTCGGACCACAAACCACCCTGCAGTTTCTTAACTCTTTCCCCAACCTACCACCCAAAAGAGCCTTTTTGGCCAGTTGTTAAAAGGATGAAAATAATTTGCTCTGTACTCGGTGCCCAAACTCATTTAAGTACCCCTTATGAGGCCAAGAGAGCCAGAGGGGCATCTGCCCAGGACAGGAGCCATGGTGTGTGTGTGGCACAGACCAATCAGGGACCAGAAAAGAATGATGTCCCCTTTCCTTGCCACATACTCTAGCCTGTCAGCAATGCACTGCACAGGGGACAAGCGCCCCTCAGCCTGAACAGGCTGTCAGAGTTGAGGACTGTCCTGGGGCTAGGGACTAGCATGCCCAGGTGTCGGCTCAGAGGATCCTAGCACCATCTTAAACAGGTGGGAGGCAGGGAAGGGTGCGCCAGTGTGTCTCTCCCCGACTTTATGTGGTGTTTTTGTTAATGCAAATCTGGGGAAGCAGGTGTGATTGCTTTTTTGTTCGTAGATATTGTCATAAGTTGAAATCTCCCTAAACCTCCCTTAGTAGCCTTTAAGTTTTCCCTTCCCTTTTTGGTAGCTATTTTCCCTACCCCTTCTCCACGATTTAAAAAACAAAAAAACAAAAAAAAAGCAAAAAAAAAAAAACAGGTTGTATTATACAGGATCAATATTTTGCTTTTTAACAAGGATATTTATGTAATAAGAAACTTTGCCTTAGGCAGGTGTTGGCCAGAAAAGTCCAGATTTCTCTGGGACCTCACCCTGGCCTCTCCTGGAGCTCTGAACCTGCTGTGGAAGGAAGTGGCTGTGACTTTCACCACTGGAGAGTGGGGTTTGTGGTGTGGAAAGGGTGTTCATGGTGTAATCTTGGACTGTGTGGAGTGGTTCCTACCAACTTGCTTCAGGTGTTGCCTGTGTCATCTGCCAGTTCTCCCATGCGCAACCTCTGCGTGTCCGGCACTAGAATTCCTGAACACTACTTCACACCCTTCTCTTACTCCCAGTTGGTTGAAGCTTTGGAGCCACTCTTTCTTAATGCCAGATTATTTAAAGAAAGAAAATTACAAGACAAAAACCTTCTAGCACTTTGTAAACACAGTGAATAACCTCTTGGAGTATTTTTGGCTTTATATAAAACAAGGTTTTTAATTGTAAAATATAAGTGCCATTAGAAAATGCACAGGGCATATCTTTGTTAAAGTAGATTTTTCAATGTTTTACAGAATTAATTTTCAAAAAAAGTTTTTATAATGAAGTTGTTTATTAAAAACTTCTGAATGATGTGCTTTGCAGTTTTGAGCCTGTTTATTGGGGAAGGGTTGGAGTGAGCCTGAAATTGTGAAGAATGGGAACCTGCAGGCTTCTTTAGCATCCAGGGTAATGCTGGTGAGGGCAGGGCAAACAGTGGATCTTAACTGAATGTCTTTGAGGTAAGTGGCTTCATTGTCTTCATTGGACTTGAGGATCAGAAAACCCAGATCAAATGGGCTTTAAACACTGAAGTGTTTCATAACTGAAAATGTCAGAAGTAGTTCAGTCTGCACAATTGTTTTGATGCAGAGGCTCAAATGTGTTCAATCTCATCATTACTAATTCTCTGGCCCACTTTTGTGCAGCTGATTGTCCTCAGGCCCTAGAAAGACTCACCTTTGGTATCTTGGAGTGGACGGTGATTTTAGATGTCTTCATGAAGTTCTGAAAGGAAGAGAACCCTTTTTAGGCTCCCTAAGGTGCACATGTTTTAACAGCTAGGACCCAGCTTTACACGTCTGTGCTCAAACACTGTTTAGATAGTGCTTCCAGGCTGATGTGGGCTCACCCGACACTATTACTTGGCCTGTTTCTTAACAGATTGTCATTGCCCTCCCAGGCCCCACCCCTTGCACTGAGATCTTCTCATCTAGGGGATTGGAAACAGTGTCCAAAGGCAGTCACTCGGAGTGTAGTCCAAGAGGCTATGAGGACAAGAAGCAGCAATGTGCAGGTGATTTGGCACACAAAGACAGAGGACAGATTCCTTATTTTAGCCTCTCCTTTGACAAGTATCCTGCCTACCCCAGTGGTCAGAACTCCAGCTAGGACCCCAAGAGATTCAGTCTAGGAGATGTCAAGGGCAGTGGTTCTCAACCTGTGGGTTGAACAACCCTTTCACAGGAGTTATATATCAGATATTTACATTAATATGCATATAGTAGCAAAATTAGTTATGAAGTAGCAACAAAAATAATTTTATGGTTGGGGGTTACTACAACATGAGGAACTGTATGTATTAAAGGGTTGCAGAATTAGGAAGGTGGAAAAACCACTGGTCTAGGGGGTTCAGATAGAGCTGTAGTGTCCTCTGGATGTGGCTGAAGGCTTTCTGGAGGATATTGTGGTGACATCTAGGCAGAGATATGGAGGCGTTCAGTATGCTGACCTCCGTAGTTTGGGAGCTGAGATCACAGGAATGCAGCCACACTTGAAGGATTGTGGAGTGCAAGGGCAGTTCCATCTAGGCTCTTAGTCTGTCCAGACACAGCCCCTGCATTGAGTCCTTTTTTTTTTTTTTTTTTTTTTTTATGACCAGGTCCCTATCCAAGTTTCTTCCTGTTGCTTTGATAAAACAGTGACCAAAACTAGCTTGGGGATGAGAGGGTTTATTTCATCACATAGGTTACAGTCCATCATTAGGGAAGTTAGAGTAAGAACTCAAACAGGGCAGGAACTGAGAGACCATGCATGAGTTGGTCCTGGAAATGGGTTCCCCGGAAGACTGAGATGAGGGAATAAGAACGAAACAAACATGTATGAAAAGCTGGGATTAGTTTGGTGTTCCCTCTTATGGAGCCAAACCAACTACGTAGCAGTTGGAACCTCCATGATTTTATTATGTTCGGCCCAGGAAGGAAGGGTTAGCTAGTCTTGGTAGAAGGTCTCTGTGGGCGAACAGTCTCAGGTCTCAAGCTTTCTGAACTTAATCAGCATTCCCACAGGACCAGACGAAGGCTTTGCTAGTTCCTGTGGGTCTGAGGCATTGATCCTTACAAGTAATACACACTGGCAAGGCTTCCTCCGCTCCCCGCAGTCAGAGATGGTACCACCCATGATGGGCTGTGTTCTCCTCATCTATTAGCAATCAAGAAAGTGTTCGGCAGATATGCCACAGACCAGTATGATGGAGGCAGTTCCTCGAGTGAAGGTCTCTTCCCAGGTGTGTCAACTTGATCAAGATTAGCTATCACAGTCTTACGTAGCCCCAAGTAACTCAGCATATAGACCAGTGTGGCCTCAAACTCAGATCCCACTGCCTCTGCCTCTGAGTGCTCTGTCACCTTGTTTGGCCCTTTTTTGTTGTTTTGAGTCAAGACCTCAATTTGTACATAGAATTCCACCCCTCCCTACACCCGGGACATCACTGCCACCTTGGATTTTTGAGACAGGCTTTCTCTGTGTAGCCCTAGCTGTCCTGGACCAGGCTGGCCTCAAACTCAGAGTCACCTACCTCTCCCCTGTAGGGGTTAAAAGCTTGGGCCACCACTGTCCAGCACGTACGTACCCTTTAAAATTCTCCTCTGAAATGGCTGCCACTGAGCAAAGGGGCAGTCTGGAGCCTGAGCCATGTGAAGTAAGGACCACTTGATTTCAACAGCAATAACCAAGAGGATCTAGCTCCTGTGGGAACCAGGCTAGCGACAATTGCTTCCTGGTTTGCAGCAATTTAAGATCTTTGCTGGCCTGATCCTTCTAGTACCTTCTTTTCCAGCAGCTTGATTGCCAGACAGTTATGCTTGTCTTTACTTTCCAGTTTGAATCTGGTCAGCCCTCTGCCTGTGCCAATATAATATATCCTGTGCAAGGCTGCAAATGTCCTAGCTGCCTGCTCTAAAGCTGCAAAGAACCAGGCAAGGGAAACAGTCCTCCCCTGCGCGGTGGAAGGTTATAACCATGTTTGAGGATTGAGCCTGTCCCCGGATGCTGCTCCAGTTGCCCTTTTGCCTAGTCCACACCTGCCCTGCTAACCTGGAACCAGTTCTGTTTGTCATGGGTGGTCTTCCCCGTCCCCAGCAGTGGAGGGAACCTAGCAAGTCACATCCGGCAAAGGGGGGGGGGGCAAGGGGCGGAGCTCACCCCAGAGAAGAGACCCCGCCTGCCACCAGCGTCCTACTGCGGCAACAACACCACAGTCCTGCCAGTGCTTTCCGGACCTCTCCATCCAGAGATTCAGCAGGAGATGGCGGGCCAGGGAATTGGGGTTCTGGAGCTGGCCGTGCACCCACCGCCTGGGCAAGAGCAGGATGTGCGCCTCGTCCCGGCGTCCAGCGTCCCCGGAGCTGGGGCACACGGGTCTTCCGACCCCACAGCCAGCCCCGGGACCACACTGCCTGCCCCAGAAAACACTGGAGAGGCCCCCACGTCCAGCGTCCTGAACCCGGAGGGCTGTATGCAAGGATGGGGGACTCAGGTGGGGACCGGAGGGAAGGCCCAGGAAGTGACGACTGAGGAGGCCACCGTAGCCGCGGAGAAGCCTGTGGAGGTGGGGGAAAAGCTGGAGTGCGTTGCTGAGGCCCAGGCGAGCTTGGGGATTCTGGACCTAGGGGCCCTTATCGTAGACCCGCTGGAGGCCATCCAATGGGAGTTGGAGGTCATGAGTGCCCAGGCTGACGGGGCCGGGGCCTACCTTCCGCTGGAGCGCAGGTTTGGGAGGATGCGCCGTTTGCATCTAGCCCGCCGGAGCTTCATCATCCAAAACATTCCAGGCTTTTGGATCACTGCTTTTCTGAACCACCCACAGCTTTCAACCATGATCAGCCCTAGGGATGAAGACATGCTTGGCTATCTGATAAATTTGGAGGTGAGGGAGCTCAGACACACCAGAACAGGTTGCAAGTTCAAGTTCCTGTTTGGGAGCAACCCCTACTTCCAAAATGAGACGATAGTGAAGGAGTATGAGTGTAGACCTTCAGGCCGGGTGGTGTCCAAGGCTACTCGCATCCGCTGGCACCGAGGCCAGGAACCCCCGGCCTTAGTGCACAGGAACCGCGACACCATGCGAAGCTTCTTCAGCTGGTTTTCACAGCATAGCCTTGTAGAAACTGACAGGGTGGCCCAGATCATTAAAGATGACCTGTGGCCCAACCCTTTGCAGTACTACTTACTGGGGCAAAGGCCCTGCAGAGCTAGACCAGGCTTTGCAAGGTGGTCACCAGAGGCTCTGCATAGGCCCTATGGGTTCCAGTCTGGCTAAGTCCTGCTCCAGTACATGGCGCCTACGTAGGACTACTCCTCTGCCGGTGAACCTACCTATGTCCATGCCAGAGCGCTGCTGTTTGCTTCCTCTCCTGTGAATTCTGGCTCTTCAACGTGTTTGGTGGACTCAGGGCCAAGGTTGTGACATTGTGTGATCTCATATGCCACTGCACTTATAGTGGGCACCCAACTCTATGGACTTGTACTACCATCCGGTTGTGTGGCCTGGATCCACCTGTAAAACATGGCCTTTCTACTCACGTGACACCATTACCTACAGGGCTTCACTGTTTGAGGCCTAGTGCTTCAAAGCTACAGTATGCTGGGCTTCACAGCTGTGCCGACGGTCCCAAGCTGAAGCTCATCACCTAAGAGGAAGCACATGTGGTCCTGGCAGTCAACCAGACTTGGATAGCCCATGGCTCCAGGACCACAGAGCAGTTCCTATCCTCTGGATTGTTGGGCATCTGCAACCTGGGCAGCCAGATGATCAGACATGGCTGAGGCCCAGGGCCTGAAGCAATGGCCGGCACATCGTCGTGATCAGTACTGTTCTTCATATCCTACGTGTGTCCCTCTCATAGACAGCTGTTGGCTTGTGAAAACCCACGCTGTGCCCCACCCATGCCCGGCCATAGCCTTTCTGAGGAGCTTTGCCTATCCCACCATCATCCCTGCTGCTCGCTCTCAGGTCCCTAAGGGCCCCTTGTTAATATAGCGAGAGCTCCTAATTCCAGAGACTGCACCGGGCTGGCATAGCTGGGCATATCTGGGCATGTGCTCAAGGTAGGAGCCTTCCTACCTGAAGCCTCACTTCTAGACCTACACAGAAGTCAGACCCTTTGTCAGTTTCTCCTTCACCTACCTGTTTTTAAGCTGCTAGGTTGTAGGTGCTGGAGAGGGGCTTTCTGGCCCTGTGGCTTTTTACACTGGCATGGGTCTCACATGGTTTTAATAGGCCATCTCTGAAATGAATAACTGAAGAAGAATTGTCCACATAGCTAAGGAGACACTTTGTTGAATCCGCCTGTCTCCAGAGAGGGGGCCCTGTCTTATGAATTACCAGTGCTCTCTGCCCTCTTGCCCTTGCAAAACTTAGAACAGTCACAGTACAGTGCAGGGCTGGGGCAGGACAGCTAATCACTTCATTTTACACTGCGTTCTTTTAAAGAAACTTTGGTGTCTCTTCCTTCTTTGCCTCCCCCACCCCTTGTGGGTTTATAGATAAAAGAGGCTAAACTGCCCTGCCCCCCAGGTTGTCTCTGTCTCACGAAAGGCCTTCCTTTCTGCTCCCTAGGACTTGGAGACAGAAAATAATGGGGATAGAGAACCCTCAGTCTTTGCTAGCTTGCACCCTGCCTGCCTGCCTTCCTTTCTTCCTTTTTTTCCTTTCTCTCCTTTGATTCACCAATATATTTTGTAAATTAGAAGAGAAACATAATACTGTCACTTTTTGGGTGTTTTCTGGTCCAGTTATGAGCTTGTATGGGCAGAAAGTTAATGTGTTCTTCATTTTGCACCTTTTGAGTAAGACCCATGCACCTCCTCTGCTTTTACTGGACGACTAAGCTGTACAGGCCTGCTTGTGTTTCGTTGAGGACGCCTCTGTAACTGCTCTGTGCCACTTGGACATTTGTGACTATTCACGGTTGTTATCGAGTTGTGGCTTGGTGCCGTAGAGTTTGAATCTGGTAATTGTGTAGAACTTAATGCTGGGCATTGTTGCTGTGTTCTGTGAGAATAACCCCAGAAGGAACCTGGAACCCAGCATCTTCTGAGCCCTGCAGACCATATTGTAACAAACATTTTTGTTTCCAGATGGAGAAATGTTCCTAGGTTACTTTGTGTAGTCAGAAGAGGGTTTGTGGCACTTTATCTGCAATGTGATGATAAAGAATAAAAACTTTTTGATCTGGGGAAATTAAACCATGTTGTTCCCTCGTCTAAAAGCTTCTATTCACGAACAGGCAAACACAGGAATCTCCCAGCCCTTATCACAGCTGCCCAAGCCCTGCCTTTGCCAACCCTTGTGGCCTCTCCACCACCTCCCTAAGTTCATTGGTTTCTCCTGCTTCCCCCAACACACGCACACACACACACACACACACACACACACACACACACACACACACCTTGTTACTCCTGAGAAGCTTCGGAAGTGTCCAGCTTCAGGATTTTGCACTAGCTTTTCCCTCTTTCTGGAATTTTTCTTCAGATATGGGCCTGGTTCCTTCAATTTATTCAAATCTCAAATACCCTCTCTTTGAAAACCTTTCCTACACCCACCTTGGGGATATTCTCTTTATCACATGTAACTCTGCAGTGATGTTTTCATGCCTCCTTTCTTCGCTCGCTCCCATGAATCAGGAGAGCAGGGACCCATCGGTCGGCTGTTTTGCTCACGTGGTTCTCTGTCCCACATCCCCCGTTATCGGCATGAATGAGTGACCTATCTGAGTGTGCTGGAGTGCGGTGTGAAGTTCTGACAAGATAAGGAACAAGGCATGGCTCCTGCCCAAAGGGCTGCAGTTGGGTGGAGAGGGGAGAGGGGCGGGATGATGAGGGGTGACCACACAGTTTGCCATCCCACTAAAACATATATGCAAATGAAAAAGTCACCCCTAGAAATCACCAGGCCAAGGAGAGAGCCTAATTCAGTCCAACATGGCCAGCAGTTTACCCAAGCTGAAAGTGATGGGTGGTGGGAGAATTCTTTAGTATAGGGATTCTGGAGAATATAGACCAGACTGGCCTCTGCCTCCCAGGTACTGGGATTAAAGGCGTGTACCACCATGCCTGGCCTAGAGGTGGCCTTAGAGGAGTAGGCAAAAGTTTAAGAAGCAGAGCTCTGGCTGGGGATGCAGATCAGTGTGAGCCCTTGGTAACCTAGCTTCTGTGAGGCACTGGTTCCATCCCAGCAATGCAAATAAATACGAACAAAATGTAAGTCTGGAGAAGGGAAGGGACATTTTGGCAGGGCCGATAGCATAAGTGAACAGACACTAATGTATGTAATCACAGTCTGTTGAACACAACTGCCTGCTGGAGATGTGTAGAGCCAGGTGAGATGCCAGGCAAAGCTTTATTCTGTGGATAGCAGCGAGGAGTGTCAGGTGTGGCTTGGAGGAGGCGTGGCTCACAGGGAGCTAGAGAGGACCGTGCTGCTCCAGATCCCCAGTATCTTCGGTTGGTCTTATCTGCCTCTCCAGTTTGTAGCTCTTCTTGGAAGCCTCCAACATTCCCACAGTAATCTTCTGTGTAGGCCTGTCTGTCGTGGAACTCAGACCAGGGTGGCCTTGAACTCATAGAACTCTGCTGCCTCTGCCTCCTGAGAACTAGGATTAAAGAGGCGCACCACCAGCTTGAGTGGTGGTGGCATTGTAGGGACTGGCATGCCATGGGATTTGCTTGATTTGAGCCTGTTGATTGTTAGGTCCACTCTGGCTCCTGCCTAATTTGGGGCCGAGCTGCCTTGTGCCCTCTCCAGTCCCCGGATGGTGGCACTGAAGTGAAACAGGTGCTTTACCTATTACACAGTCTACTAGGCTTCCCTCACACTGCTCAGCCCTGTGCCCTGCCCTTGTGGAGTGTGAGCCTTACCCACACAAGGAGCTCTTGCTTCTAGCATGTTTGTTTATTTACACTTTTTTTTTTTTTAGACAGGGTTTCACTGTGTAGTCCTGGCTGTCCTGGAACTCACAGAGATCCACCTCCTGAGTGTTGGGATTAAGGGTGTGCAACACCACTGTCTGGCTGTTTACCCACACATCTTAACACTCTCTCTGTTCAGGTCCCTGCCCTCAGCTCTTACAGAATAGCTACTGTGTCTTGGGAGTCTACATGGCTACAGTACCTACAGTGGCTCTCTTTACCTGAGTCAGCCCATGTCTTTCTGTTCCAAACTCTCTTGGGGCTTGGATCTTACACAACAAAAGCAAGCTGGCTCTACACAGCCCACAAGACCCTGAAGACCTGACCTGGCTCTCCCCGCCTTCAGACAGCCTTCCAGCCACAAGTCTCCAAACCTGGGTTTTGCCATTCTTCTCTAGGTATTTGCATGGCTACTTTATTGCTTCACTAAGGTTTCCTGATGTGGGATTCCCCTCTGTATGTTGTGAATATGTTTTATTACCGGTGGTTACTAAAGAAGCTGTTTCGGGCCTATGGCAGGGCAGAATAAAGCCAGGTGGGAAATCCAAACAGATATAGAGAGGAAGTAGATGGAGTCAAGGAGATATCATGTAGCTGCTGATGGAGACAGATGCCCTGGAGCCTGTAAACTATGAGTCTCGTGGTAAAATACCAAATAATAGGAATGGGTTAATTTAAGATGTAAGAGCTAGCTAACAAGAAGCCTGAGCTAATAGGCCAAGCAGTGTTTTAATTTAGTTTCTGTGTGATTATTCCGGTCTGGGTGGCTGGGAAACAAATAAGCAGTCTCTTGTCACAGTGTCTGTCCCAGCATCAGTGTGCACATCTGAAAAAGAATTTCCCCTCTTCAGTGAAACCATTCTGTACCCATGTAGTACCCACTTCCACTGGCTGGGGTCTTATTTGGAGGTTCACACCACCTAAGGCTCTTCTGCATTCTCTCTCTCTTTCTTTGTTTGCTTTTTTAAAAAGTTGAGACAGGGTCTCTCTGTGTAGCCCTGGCTATTCTGGAACTCACTTTGTAGACCAGGCTGGCCTCAAACTCATAAAGATCAGCCTACCTCTTTTCCTGGGTGCTGGGATTAAAGGAGTGCACCACCACCACACAACTATTATAGTACATTGTTAAACAGCTACTTCCCGGGGTCTCTCGGGGACTTCTTCGCTGCTGTCTCCCCTCACCTGGAATAAATTAGGCTTGGCACAGTTGTGAACTCAGTGGTTATACATGGAGGGGCTTCCAGGTGGGCAAAGGGAAAATAGATCACTTGAGCCAGAGGGCCATGGACAAGACATGGACTCACTGAAGACACTTCAGGGTTCAATCTCTTCAGGGATAGGAACTCTCCAGGCAGCCTGGGAACTGGAGCAATAAATACCCATGGGCCCATTCCCAACCCATACTGCAGAGATAGCTGTGAGTTTATAGGTTCCAAAGCACAAGGAAGGAGCCCAGTTTTCCTTACCTCATCTTGGGTGTCTACCCTGTTCTTTTGACCTAGAAATAAAACTTTCGACAAATTACTTTCAATCTGAGAAAAACCTGCCCCTAAACTATGGCAATTGCTCATAATCAGCAACCGCCTTGATTATAGTCCAAGGGACTTTGATATTTTCCTTCAAAGATATTATTTCAGTACAAAAATTCGAGGAAGTACTATGTCAGCTTGCCCCTTGCTCACTAGCACAACCATTGATTGGAGTCTGAATGTGGACTCCCCACCAGTGGCCCCAACAGAGCTGACTCAAGTGTGGGGTGATGGTGCAGGGGGTGTGGGAACCTTGGGTAGTGGTGTAAGATGTGGGTTGCTGGTGAGCTGTGGTCCAGTGGGCACCAGCTAGGAGGTCCTTCCTGCCCTCTATCATTCCCTGTGTGTCCTCGGGTGTCTTCACAGCCCTCAGCCAATTTTCTGTTCCAAATGAGAAACTGGGAATTCCTTAGTGGGGAGACAGTGTCCCTTGAGGGCAGTGTTTCTCAATCTGTGGGTCATGACCCTTTAGGGATCGAATGACCTTTTTACAGGAGTTGCCTAAGACTATTAGAAAACACAGATATTTACATTATGATTCATAACAGTAACAAAATTATAGTTATGAAGTAGCGATGAAAATGATTTTATGGTTGGGGGTTACCACAAGATGAGGAACTGTATTACAGGGTCACAGCTCAGGAAGGTTGATTACCACTGATTTAGAGGGTCCCTTCTCCACATGCACTTCCAGCCTTCCAAGAGACTGACTCAGCGACAGTGCTTTTGGAGGTATCTAACAGGTCTGACACACAGTAGGCTTCTTCCTTACATGAGTCTGCTTAGGTAAGACAGGCTTGGGATTGTTTAGTTTATCAGCTCACTCATGTCTTCAAGGACCGGGACCTTGTCCTGTCTGCCATCCTTCATGTTGGTTTCGCTCTCTGATTGGGGCCCAGGCAGTAGCTCCTGATTCCACTCTGGAGGGAGGAAGGGAGGGATGGAGGGAGGGATGGAGGGAGGAAGGGAGGGAGGGAGAGAGAGCGCGAGAGAGAGCGAGAGCACCCTTTCCAGGGGCCTCTGTGCTTTCCCGTAGTTCACTGGCTGGAACTGGGTCCTGCTCTGGAGTTTGTGACTGGCAGAGGGAAAGACAGCACTGGGAGTTGCTCAAAGTAAGCATCGGGGAGGTGGCTGTCTGCAAGTAGCTACTACCTAGTTCTTGAAGGGAGCACTTGTACTGTGGTGGCCCTCAGAGCTACAGGGTGCTGACTTCTAGAACATTCCTTAAATCAAGTCACTAGTCTACCAAACTAAACAGGCAAGTAGTGTCTTTTATTTATTTATTCAAAGATTTGATGTGTGTGAGTGTCTTGCTTGCATTCATGTATGCGTACCATATGCATTCTTGGTGCCCACAGAGATTAGAATTGAAGTTGCAGATGAGCCACCAGTGAGTGCTGGAAAGAGAACCTGGCCCCTCTGCCAGAGCAGCCAGGAAGAAATAACTGTTTGCCATGCAGAGGATTCTCACTCAGCGCATCACACAGCCCCTCAGAGTCCCTGTGGGCTTAGATGAAAAGGGAGCTGCAGAGACTTGTCTTCGGCCAAGGCCAGAGCAGGCTATCTGCCTAGCTGACATAACCAGAAAAGAACAAAACAGGAGCTGGCAAAGTGGCTCAGTGGGCAGGGACACTCGCCACCAAGCCTAATGGCCCGAATTCGAGCCACAGAACCTACATCCAGGTAGAGAGAACTAAAGACTCTCTCAAAGTTATTCTTGGATCTCCACGTGTGTCATAGTGTATGTACACACAGACATTAGACAAGTCTTAAAGGATGTATCTTTTAGGCCGGTCATGATGGTGTAGGCCTTTAATCCCAGCACTCAGGAGACAGATGGCAGATCTCTGTGAGCTTGAAGCTAACCCAGTCTTCCTGGAGTGAGTGAATGTCATGAGTTGAAGAGACCAAGCTGACAGCGAAGAAATCATGGTGGCGGCTCTCTGACTCTGTCAAACATTTTCAGAAAGTACCGACACTGCCGAGAGAGGCCCCTGGACAGCTTCAGGGGGTCTCTGAGCACTCAGAATACAATTGAGACCACATTTGTGAGGAGATGCCTGAAACCAGGTAAGAAACACTCAGGAAGGGCTAGGCATGTGTGCTGTCCCCTAGGAGACAGTGTCTATCCCACCAGGCATCATAGGGTACCCAGCGTACCAGGAAGGTACCCCTGTATAGCCCACTATCACCAGTAGAAAGAGCTTGTGTGGATTTGCAAATAAAACATCTTGTGAGCCCAGAGAAAAACAGTTTCCAAATACTTAAACTGTCCCAGAGCAAATCTCAGAAGATTTACAGGATTATATCTAAGACCCCATCAAATAAAAATGTTCAATGCATGGCATCTTAGCTGGGCCACTGGAGTAGGCTAGTAATTTCAAGACTCAGGAGGGAGAAGCAAGAGGACAGAAAGTTCCAGGTTCACGTAGGGCACACAGCAAGTTCAAGGCCAGTCTGATCTGTGTGAGAGTCTATCTCAACAAAGCAAAGCATTATATATAATATATATACACACATACACATACAGACATAAATATACATATACACATGTCAAGCACTAGAAGTATAGCTTAGTGGTGGAGTGGTTGCTTTAAGGAGTTGTTTGCTGGTAACTAATACACACACACAGAAGCCAGACTTGGTGACTCAGGAAGATCATGAGGTCAAGGTTATCCCCAGCTGAGTAACAATTTTGAGGGCCCGAGGGCCAGCCTAGGCTACATAAGACCTTGAAGCAAAAACAAAACAACAAAAAACTCCAAAACATCACCACAATGTTTGACATCTAATCCAATGATCAAGTCTACAGTTGCAGTCAGGGATTCCAGAACAGCTGATCTGAACAGTATCATTGCCAAGCTGACCTGACTCCATCCCAAAACACAGGAGACACATTCTTTTCCAGTGTACGTGACCTCTTAAGGAGAGACTGTATGTGTGGCCATTACACAGCTTTGAACTGCAACAGAAAGTATAAATCAACAGCAAGTGGGCGCTGGAGAGATGGCTTAGTGAAAAGTACTGACTGCTCTTTCAGAGGACTCAGGTTCGACTTCCAGCACCCACACAGTGGCTCACGATGACCTGTAACTTCAGTTCTAGAACACGCAATGCTCTCTTCTAGCCTCTGCAGGTGGATATGGTGACATGCAGGCAAAACGCTCCCATAATAACACGTAAACATAAGAAAAGCAACAAAAAGACACCCCAAATGAATGTCCATGGGAAGGGAAACACAATATTGCTAAGATTCTTTCCCAAATGATCCGAATTTAAGACAATCTGCACTGAACGACAAGTTTTTTTTTTTTTTTTTTTTTTTGTGGAAGTCAAGAGGACAGTTCATATGGAGATGCAAAAGGCTGGGCTCACGAATTACTTGAAAAGGAAGGATCTAGCTTAGCTCAGCTTTACAACACTTGGCTGGCATGCACAAAGCTCAGGCTGGGGCCAGGGAGAGGGAGGTCGGAGGGCAAAGGTCCTAATGTGCAAGTAAGTCTGATGACCCAAGTCCAACTCCCAAAATCCATGTTAAAAAACAAACAAACAAAACCAAAGCCAGATGCAGTGGCACACATCTGTAATCCCGGCACTGCTAAGGTCAGCTAGGAGGGTGAGACAGGAGAACCACTGGGAGCCTGAGGACCAGCTCAGCTGCAGTATGCAGCAGAGGCACAGAGGTGTGATCCGGCCTCAGCAGGGCAGACGGCTAGAACCGACTCGTCAAAGTTGGCTTGATTTCCACGTGTGTCATGGTGTTCTCTCTCACACACACAATACATACACATATCTTAAAAAGCCACAGTGGCAGGAGTCATAGTGACCTCAGGGACAGGAGGCATGTTGGGCTCTCCAGTGTCTCTGTTGGCCATGGTCCATGGCATTAGTGTGGCCTACCAGGAAGCCGACTTCGCAGTCAATGAGTGAGCTGTCCCAGCTGACTATCATCCTGCGCAGTGCCTGGCACCTCCAAGATGGCGTTCAACAGTTCCGTTCAACATCAGCGTGCACCCTAATGGTGTAAATCTAACAATAAGGGAAGATTTGAAAAGCCTTCCCATTGAAGGATGAATCCTGTGATGGTTTTGATTGTCGAACAGAGACAAGCCTCCAGATACACATGAAGGAAGTGGAGGCAGGAAGACCCACTTTAATGTGTGTGGCGCCATTTCATGGGCTTTGGTCCTACACTGAACTAAATGAGAAAAGGGAGTACAGCACTCACATTCACGGCTGTCCCCTGACCTTAGGTTCCTGTGGCCATGACTTGGCCTTAATGGGATATATTCCCTCTAACTGTAAATCAGAATAAACCCAACTCTGCCTTCCAAGTTCTGGGATGCTTGTGCCTAAATATCTATTGCTTTGAAAGCATCCTATCTGACACAGAGTGAAGCAACTTGGAAATTTCAAACCAGCTTTCAACGTTATCTGAGTCCATAGTTATTCGCCACTTCCTGCTAATCCGGAGGGGCAAAGGCCTGCAATTCCACATGGAGGGGTGAACAGAAGAGGCTGGCTTGCAGCAGGCACAAACAGCCGAATGCTAGAGAACATGGATGGGAGACTGAGCTTCAAAAACAGCTACTCAACCCATTAGGCGAAACTCTTGAATAAGTTGAGACGTAACAGGACAATGGCATTTTTATTTACAATTGGACCAGAAAAAGGCATACAGGCATAATTTTTTTTAATTAAAAATAATGACAATGATTTAAAAAGTCAGAAAAATTGACAATGTTTGAACCCCCACCCCCAAATGAGAACCTTAGAGGGAAAATGTAAGATTTGAACAAATAACTCCCCATCACTTTCTACTCTTTGGGCTCCTTTTTCTCCAGCCTGACTCTTGGTGGAAGCCACTTGGTGCTGTGGAATCACTGTGAGGCAAGACTGAGAGGTTCACTGATTTGACAGATGATGGTGGCAAGTCCCCAGGAGGCTGGGGCAGTGAGGGGCAGGGTGTGTTCCTAGTACAAGCAGCATCCTGAGCTTTGTCTCCCAGCACGGTCCCAAAGGACTTGAACAAGGGTGAGTGGCTGTTATTGACCCCTGCACCCAGGGTGGGTTTGGTCTCTTGCTACTTAAGAGCAATCTCTGTGGCTTGTACAGGGATCACAGGGGCTGGGGTGAAGGAGCTAGGCCAGGTACATGAGCCTCCTTCCAACTTGGGGAGACTGACTTCTTGCCTATTCCTAGGAACTGGAAAAGGAGCAATCCAACTTACCTTCCATCTTCCTTCTCAGAGAAGTTTTCTGGGTGTCCCCAAAAGAACTTGCATGGGAGGAAGAGGGGATGGGTCTGGCTGAAAGAACTAAGTATAAATGCTGAGGTCAGGAACCATGAGGAGAGAGCGCCTCTCCCTGGCCACCTCAAGGAAGAGATGTGAGAACTCGACCTCAAAGCGAGGGAAGAGGAGGTCCACCATCAGCCTTCAGGTGGTGCCCCCTGAGGAAAGGACTGGGAGCAATCTTGAGGGATGAGCACCCTAGTGGCTTTAGCCACTTCTTCCCAGACACACATATGGGTGCTTGGCTCTGGAAATCCTTAGCCCTGACCCAGGGCTTCTTGGCACAAGAACAGTTCACTGTAGATCTCATCTCTTCCTTGGTGGCCAGCAAACTCTGGCTGCTTTGATGATGAGAATCCTGCTGTCCTAGGGAACCAGGACATGTCCTTGTAGTAATCATGGCCGGGGCTTGTTCCCAGTCATATGATAACCAAAGGCCTGGTTGGAAGCCCTGTTTGGGCGGCAGAGGGCAGGCTGGGGAAGAGAATGAAAGGGGGGCCAGCAGGGGTTGGTTGGCACTGAGGTTACTGTCCAGGCTGGAACTGTGCTGTGTTGTGGCTTCAGTGGTAAGGATGGGCAACGAAGAGGCTTGGAGCCCTCACCACAGCCCTGGCATTCCTTCTTCCAGTTAGTGGTAGGGTGGCCAACAGCTCTGAGGAGCTGATGGGGACAGTGACCAAAACCCCACATTTATCCATCCTGGACCTGTTTAAAACAAAAACAAAACAAAACAAAACAAAACCAACCCAAAAACCCAAACCCAAAACAAAACAAAAACAAAAAAATAAAACCTGAATTAACAGGTCAGAAAACTCCTGCTAAAGGCGACTCTTGGGTGAAGAAAACCCACAGGAAAATGTATCCTACAGACTGGAATAAGATGACGGGAATGCATGGGTTACAGGCCCTCCTGCCCCCATGCAGCCTGGGGATCTAGGAACACTGTGCCAGGAGTTACATTCCAAATGAGCAGGAGCTATTTTATTTGTGTGCCTGCAGTTCCCTACGCAGGGTGGCTTCCTGTCCGAGGATGGAGTGGGCCTAGCGTTGGTCCACCCACTCAGTCTATCTTCACAGCAGCATAGATCTTGCGGACAAACATGTAGGCTGCATAGAAGCCGATGGTCCCTGTGAGCAGCCAGAAGGACAGGACCATGAGGGCGGTGTAGCCAAAGTAGAGGAGAGAAGGGATGAACTCGACGATGTCCAGCTGGGGTGATGGCAGAGAAAAGAGGGATTGATGTTTAATACCAGGCAGCTATGAGCTATGTAACACCCACCCTGTGTTGGCTAGTTTTATGTCAACTTGACACAAGCTATAGTCATCTGAAAGGAGGGAAGCTCAGTTGAGAAAATGCCCCCACAAGACCTAGCTGTAGGGTACCTCTCTAAGGCCTCTGCATCAGCTCCTGCCTCCTGGTTCCTGCCCTGTTTGAGTTCCTGTCCTGACTTCCTTTATTGACAGGACTATGATGCTGAAGTGTAAGCCAAATAAATCCCTTTCTCCCCAAGTTGCTTTTGGTCATAGTGTTTCACTACAGCAGTAGATTAGTAACTAGGATATGCGCCTGCACCCCCGCCCCATCTTGTAAAATTGACACCTGGCAAGGTAAAAGGGCTCACAGTGCAGACTAACTTCCAACTATACCAGGGCAGAGTACTGGCTTGGACCTCATGACCTTAGGGGTCAGGGGAAGAACTCTATAGGTTGGAATGGACACAACTGCCTCATTTCCTGGTCCACTGTCCCAAAGCAGCACCACAATATTCCTGGACAGCTAGAGCAACATCAGAGTCAAGAGGTGGGAAATGTGTGGAGGTTCTCACTGCTCCAGGTTAAGGACTACGGAGCTGTCATCAGGCTGCCTCAGTTTCCATTCCTGTGACCTTGAGAATGCTTGGCAAATCTCTAACAGCTCACAATGCTTTTTCTCTTGGAGTACACTGGCCTCTTGTGACTGAGGTAGAGGTGGAAGGGACTGGTGGTGTGATGTCTGCTGGTGGACGAGAATACGGCCCACCTGACACCTTGGTATGTGCCCAGTGCACCAGGCCCCAAAGGGGGGGGTCTGTTCTAGGGCTAATGGGCAGATACACACCACAAAATGTGACAAGCCCAGAAGAAAACAATAAAGAAAAATAAAATCAAAGAAATAAAATATAGGTCCCTGTCTGAGAACTTCTAAGTCTAAAGGGTGAAGACTACATTTATAGGCTCCAGGTCCCTGCCATCTCTCATGTATACAAGTGTGTGCGAGTGTGCGTGTGGGTATGTGTGTGTGTGTGTGTGTGTGTGTGTCTGCAGGTGGAGTAAAGGGGATAGGAGAGGAAAGGAACAGGACAGTGGTCAAACCAGGAAGGGAATGGGCAAAAAGAAAGGGCTGACCGGGTCCCAAGTTCAGACCTGATAGGGTCTGAAGTTAGACTCCAACTTCCTAAATTGTGCACTACATCAGGCAAAGGGTTCTTTCTGCTTATGTCAGTTTCAGTTAGGTTTTGGTTACTTGACAGTCACAAAGGTTGACTTAAACAGGCTACGGAGATGGGAGGAGTCTAGGAATAAGGCTAAGATACAAGGTGCACAGGGCAGGCTGAGGTGTGAGCCTGAGACTGTTGTAATGACAGGAGCTGTCCAGTTAGAGAATGGACTGATACTGGATGAGCTTCAGCAGGATCAGCAAACCTTGTCTGCAGGGCCGACGGTATCTGTATTCCATCCTCAGTTTTATATTATGTGGTTTACTCAACTGCCACTGCAGTGGGAAAGCAGCCAGAGACATGGGGATGAATGTACAAGGCTGTGTTCCAATCAAATCTTCTTTCAAGAGGAGACTACTGGCCTGTGAACCTCTGCTGCCCCTGAGGCAGGTGTGGCCATCTGCCAGGACTGTAGAAGCAGCACGGGGGGAGCACTGCATTAGATTATCTGGGAAGTCCTCTCTCCAGAATCTGGGATTTTGGGGAAACGTAGGCATTCTGAGTTCACCTACTAGACCCGCAGCTCTTACTTTGCAAATAAGACCTGGTTGCAGGTCCTTGGGTTTTAGAGACCTTAAGTAAAGCATGCAAAATCCTTCAGTGTTGGAGGTGAGGTACCCACCAAGCCTCCCTAAACTTCTCTAACTGGCCCATCTGGTTTGCGCCCTAGTTGCTAAGCCAGACTCTTGTTGATTATCAGCCCACGCTTAACCTGTGTGAGCTCATGTAGCAAGCCTGGTCCTGGCTCATTTTCTCCTCACTAGGCATAAGCAAGGAGTAATTGAGTGAAGAAAAGGGGGCCCCAGAGACACGATGGCTGAGGTCCTAGATGTGGCTTTCATAGGGTGTGTAAATAGTCTACCTTGATCTTTCTGTGTACACTCTGGGTGTGAGGTCAGAGGTCAACACTGAGTGTGCCTCTCACTCACTTTCCACTTTATTTCTGACACAGGGCCTCTCAAAACCTGGACCTCACTTGACTAGGTTGGCTGCCCATGAGCTCCAGGGAACCTGTCTCTGCCTCCTCAGCACAGTGTCTACAGAGTGCATGTTGCTGTTCTCGGTTGTTTATGTGGGCTCTGGGGTATCAAACTCAGGTCCTCATGCTTGCACAGAAGCACCCCTGACATTTTATCTCTACGCATTTCTTTCAGCTATTCTTACTATACTGTCACTGTCCTTTCCCCCTGTCTTGAGGTAAATACTGCATCACCAGCCTTACTTCCCAGGAGAATTACTGCAGCTAACACTTTGCCCTTGAGATGTATAGGGAGTGATGGAGGCCGCAAGTTAGTGAAGTCCTGAATGAATGTGCATTTTGAGATGGGCACAACCATCTCAAAGACTCCAACACTGAGCTCAAGAGGAACAGCCAAGTTTTCCTCAGGAGTCTGAGTGTTTAAGGCTGGCAACTGCAGCTTCCTCCTCCAACCTTAAGACTGCTGGCCTACACAGACCTCCTACCAAGACCAGCCAATCCTTCCCCTGTGGTATAGCCATAACAAACACAGAGATCCTGGGTTGACCTTGATAGTAGACCCCACCTGTTCCCAGCTTTCCTGTACTTGTCTCTGTCCTTTCTTCATTACCTCACCACTTCTACCCAGGGTTCCAGGACTCAAGTCACATGGGTCATGGCAGAAATGATCTTGCTACATACATACCTCAGGCTGTATGTAGCCTGTATGAACTTCAACCCCTACAGACTCAGCCACCCAGAGCTGAGGTTACAGGACGTATTGCCTTTCTGTTCCAAGTATCTCACAAGTTTCCGCACACAGCACTATCACTGTTATTCAGACTGAAGGCTTGTTTCCCAAACACAGAACACGGCTCTAAATGGCTCTGGTCATTCCCACTTTGGGTATGAAAGCACAATCCAGACACTTGGCTTCCTTTCAACAGTCTCCTCCTCCCCAACCATCCTGCCCCAGAGTGGGTTAAGGGGGATCTCAAGGAGGGTGGTACCTTGTTAACAAAATAAAAGATGGCATAGACCAGGACGTAGAATGCAGACCCCCCTGAGACCAGGAAATTCCTCCACCACCAGCGGTAATCCTACAGCAAAGAGAGCGAAGAGAGCAATGGTCACCGTAGGCTCCAGGCCATCTTTCCACAGATCTCATGATCAACAGAGGGACTCAAGACTCTGGGTAAGAAGAGTCACATTTGACTGGGCAGTGGTAGCCTTTAATCCCAGCACTTGGGAGGCAGAGGCAGGCTGATCTCTGAGTTCAAGGCTGGCCTGATCCACAGAGTGAGTTTCAGGACAGCCAGGGTTACACAGAGAAACCTTGTCTTAAGAACCAAAAAAAAAAAGGATGACATCCCATATCTGAATTCATTTCTAAAAACCACAGAATTGTCCACTAAAATGGGTAAATTTTACTGCTTATAAATCATAAGCTTTTTAAAGATCAATAGAAAAAAACAATAACAAATAACTTTGCTTGAGCAAATGCTTCTCATGGCCTAGGGTCATTTAGTCAGTGGTGGTGAGCCGCTCCCAGTCTCCCAGTGGAAGAGCTGGCTTTCAGCTCAGGCTGGTAGGGGCTCTGGGCTGGCCTACCCTTCTGCCCACAGGGGAGACAGGCCAACAGTCTGCACTTGCTAACTGGAGAGTTGGTCCCTGGAGTGGATGGGTGTCGACAAATCACAGCCATGCAGAGAGGTGGGCACCATCAATTCCAGTGTAGAGGAAAACAGCTTGGGCAGGGGAATCAAGACAGCCCGAGGTATTCACATGGGATATCCACCCACTGCAGTCCCACCCCACCCCCGCCTACTGGTCTACTCCCCTCACCTCTGCACACAGCTGGAAGTACACCATGACGATGCTGATTTGTGAACAGGACACTACCAGGATGATGAAAACGAGGAACAGGAACCCGAAGAGGTAATAGAACTGGTTCTCCCAGATTGCCTGTGGGCACCAGAGATGGTCTCGGTGACCTGCTGCTCAGCAGCCACTCCTCACAACAGCTCAACCAGGGCTCCTCAGGGAGGGCTTGTGGCACAGGTGACTAATGTTTGCGTGGACTCCAGACTAAACCTGCCAGCATGTAAGGTAATTCCTACCCCAATCAAAATTATACAGCAGCCGCTACCACTGAGGAGTGCATCTCATGCCAGGTGCATGCTGTACCCACCAGCTTTATTACTAAACACAGATTTGCATGACCTTGGCATAAAAAAAAATACTTTTTTTTTGAAAAAACTTTTTCATACAATATATTTTGATGTTTTCCTTCTCTCTCAATTCCTCTCGGACACTCCCCACCCAATTATATGTTCTTTTTGTCTCTCTTTAAGAATAAATAAAAACAGCTGGGCAGTGGTGGTGCATGCCTTTATCCCAGCATTTGGGAGGTAGAGGCAGGTAGATCTCTATGAGTTTGAGGTCATAGCGTTGTAAAGCAAGTTCTAGGACAGCCAGGGCTATACAGAGAAACCCTTCCTCAAAAAAACCAAACCAAACCAACCAACCAACCAAACAAACAAACACAAAACAAAATTCCCCCACAACAACAAAAAGACAAAACAAAAACATCGACAACAATAACCAACCTCCCCCAAATATACCTTCCACCCCTGCAACGAAAATCCAAATAAACAAACCAATTAAGGGGGGAAAAGCCCGAAAAAAGTAAAATGAGACAAAGAATCTACAAAAATAGCATTGAATTTGTTCTGTGTTGACCAACTACTCCTAACCTTGGCTTCTCTTCTATTTTTTTTTCAAGACAGGGTTTCTCTGTATAGACCAGGCTGGCTAGAGAGCCGTCTGCCTCTGCACTCCAAATGCTGGGACTAAAGGCTGTACCACTACACTTACCTGGTCCTCACCTTTCTTAAAAAAAAAAAGTCTAAAAATTATTTTGTATGAATGAATGTCTGTACACCACGCACATGCCTGGTGCCCAGAGGCCAGAAGAGGATGTCATATACCCTGATACTGGAATTATAGATGATTGCGTACACTATGTGGACGCTGGGAATCAGGTTCTCTGGAAAAGTGGCCAGTGAGGAATTACTGCTGAGCCATCTCTACAGCTCTAGCTTGGCCTTTTATAGACGAGGAAGTCAGAGCACAAATGATTGGTTAAGGGTCCCAAAATACCAGGAGAGCCCATGGCACGTATTCTGGGGACAGGGCAGCAAGCTCCTCCTCTGTGACCATCCTAGGTAGGCAAGGCTCTTAGCAAGGAAGGAAGGACTACTCTTCTGGAATAGCAGAGACCTGCAGAGTACTGAAATGGCACCCTGGGCTGGGCACCGAGTCAGCTGCTTTCATGCTCTGCAGGCCTCCTGCCAGCTTTCATGCTGGTACTTCTAGCAGGTGTGCTCACCAACATGGCAGCAGCATGTTCTGAATGCCAAGTCTGTTTCCATTTGTTCCAGTCTCACAGTGATGCTGACAGCTGGGGATCCTTCTATGTGCCTGAAGTCTTGGGTAGCACTGGCCGGTGAAGAGGGTGAGGGACCCAGGAATGGAAGCAGATGCAACAGCGCTATCACTAACGGTTGTAAATGACTGCATCACTTGAAGCAGCTTCCATGTGCTAAGCCCTTTCCAGGCATCAGCCCCTCATGTACAGCATGTCTCTATTACTGCTCACAACTGTCCTGACAGTCAGGACCATTATTGAATTTAAGGGCGAAGAAAGGGGCTCCTGCAATTTCTCAGAAGCAAGAAGCAGCGAGGGTGGCAAGGCTGCATGTAGAGAGGTGGGGAGCCGGCGGTACTCACACTGAAGATGAAGAACAGCTCAATGAACATGGCACCGAAGGGCAGGATCCCAGCCATTAGGATGCTGCAACAGAGAACAATGTTGATAGTACCCAGACCCCGGCTATAGGTAAGCCCATGCCCCTTCTGAGCATCAGTACAGAGAATGCCTACATAGTGGCAGTTCTTTCAGTTCATAGATGGGAACTCAGAATGGTGGATGACCTGCCCAAGGTTCAGGCTCTCATCATTTTTTATTTTTTTAATACAACTATTCCACATGGCCTTTTGGTTTTGGGATACTGGGGATTGAACCTAGGGTAGTATGCAACTTAGGTAAGTAAGTGTTCTGCCACTGAGCCATATCCCCAGCTTTTCTACCTCTGCTTCTCTGCCCTAGTTTTTAGGCAGACATGAAGTCTGTAGCGTGAGGCTGCGCTTGCAGGCCAGTCACTAGTGCACTTGCTGATGGTGCAGGTGACCTCAGCACCCTTCTGGGAAGGTAGGCTCCTCATTCTCCTAAGGAGATGCCTTAGGAGAGGACTGGGTCTTGCCCACCCCAGAAGTCCCCTGTTCACCTCTGCCAAGACTCACCCCACAAATCGATTCATGTACCACCGTTGTTCAGGGATCTGCCGGGGAATCTGGTTTGTGCGCACAGGGTTGTCATATGGCTGCTTGCGGAAGCCGAAGTAGTAGCCCAAGTAGACAAGGGGCAAGGAGATCCCGAACCACATACACAGCAAAGCCACCATGGTGGGAAATGGAACCTGTGGACACAGTGCTGTGAGGCCCCCATAGGCCCTGACACCTAGAACAGAAGCCATGCAAGTGGTGGTAGTGGAAATGGGCGGCTCTGGGCTCCAGGGGAGGAGAAGCCACACGCTCAGCAGGGCCACTGTGGTGGGGAAGGTCCGGTAGACTTTTCCGCCCCAGGGCTCCTGGCCTGAATTTCTCGAGGCCAAGAATTTCCTGTGGGGAGGGCAAAGTGTAGATGGGGCTGTGTGAGCTTCCAGTGAAGAGGGAACCTCAGCATCCCAGAAGCTCAGCATCCAAGGAAGAAGTGGGAACTGAGAGCTCCAAGGAGCTGTGAAGGGGCCAAAAGGAAAAGACACAACATGAGGCCTGCTGGGTAAAGGGAAAAACGGAAAAAGCAAAACTCCTCGAGTGTGGTTAAAATGAAACACTGCAATATTCTTCCAAGTGGGGAAAAGCAGAACATAGGCCTGGAGTTATAAAAGAACTCCATTTTAATAAAATTCATTTTTTAAACAGGGCCTCACGTATCCTAGGTTGGCCTTGAATCTGCTGTGTGCCAAGGATGACCTTGAATTTCTGCTCCTCCTGTCTCCACCTCCTGGGGGCTGGGATTACACAGCATACACTACCACAGTGAGTTCATGAAGAGCTGGGGATGGAACTCAGGGTTTCAAGCATGCTAGGCAAGCACTCTCCTGAGCTACATCCTAAGCCCCCAAACTCAATGTCTGTATGCATATGTGTCTGAGAGGCCCACAATAAAAAGCTAACAGCACTTCTGGGGATGGGGCATGGAGGTTAGACTGAGTTTTATCTTCCTCCTCATCTTCTGTATAGTCGTTTTCTCTAAGACTTGTGCAAAAAGAAGTGTTTATATTCCCATATACTCCCATATTAAGATGGGAACGTAAAACTGTGTCGCCACTTTAGAAGTCAGTATGAAGTAAAAATAGAACTCTAGTGTGATCCAGCTCTAGCACTTGGGAATACACACAAAGGACTCTAAGTCAGCACACCACAGAGCTACTTGCACATCCACATTTATTGCTGCATTAGTCACATAGCCAGGAAACGGAACTGTACAGAAGATAAAGAAAAACATAATGATGATTTGCAGGAAATGGATGGAACTAGAAACATTACATTAAAAAAAGCCAGACTCTGAAAGACTGCATGTTTTCTCTTATATGCAGAACCTAGACTTAAAATTTTGTGTGTATTTTTATATATGTGTATGTGTAACTTGTGAAACTAGAAAGGGGATCACTAGACAGAAGGAAGAGATCTTCAAGGAGGGGGAAATAGGGTAATGGAATACATGTGATAAGAAAGCAGAAGTTGGGAGTTAGTGGGGGAGGAAGGGGACCAGCCAGAGGGGGGAGGGGACGACAGAAGGGCAGTGGGTGAGGGGAATGAATAAGAACAAAGTATAATGATACATATGTGTGAAGTGCCATAATGGAATGTATTACTTTGTATGCCAACCTAAAAATCAATAAAAAGAGTATGTTAAATGTTTAGAGCAGTATTTATTACAATAAGCATAATTTGTTTGTTATAATTTTTAAATCACATAATCTCATTTTAAACATCTTTGCTGAAGGAAAAAACACCTATCAAAGACCTCTGCAGTGTTGACCTCTGAGTGGCTCTACTGGGGGTGGGGTTATGTTTCATTTCCCACTGTCTCTGTGCTCTCTACAAAGTCTACATGAACACTTCCTTCCCTATGCTGCTGGGAAGAAACAGTCTACACTTGAACCCTATCCAGGGCCCTTATCAGACACCAACCCTCAGCACACTAAGGCTGGGGTGGCAAGTACCTGTCCCACTTCTGCAGACCTGAGAACTGACCAAAGGGCCCTCCCTCCTATGTGCCCCCAGCCACAGAGCCTGAAATTTCATTCAGTTTGAGAAGCTGCTGGCAACAGCACAGCCTGGGGCTAAAGGGAACTCCACTTGGAGTGGTACTCATAGGAGCTGAGGTGAGCCCTCTGACATTATCCACGCACACCAAGCAGCTTTCACTTGGTTGAGACATGGGGAATTCCCCAACTGGCCCCTGGGATGTGGAAACCTCTTAGAGAAATGAGCTATGGCCAGCTGTTTCTAAGCCTGCAAAAAGGCCAGGGTCAGGGTCAGGGCGCTAGAGATGACAGATGGGCAATGCTGGGGAAACCCCAGTCAACCCTCCGCCCTGACAGCTGGGAACAGAACTTTGGGGACTCAGAAAAGGGAAGGGAAGAAGGGAAGAACAGGAAGTGACCTGAGGGAGGACTGAACACCACAAGCTCTTCTTGCTGGAGAGGGGTGGGATAGTGGGGGAGGGCACTTACTGCTCCTGATGAGTGCTTTCCCCAGATGAAGCAATTCAACACAAAGCAAATGCCGAATACCACACCAGGATACAGTGTCGCCGTCTATGAGCAAGAAGGACAGGTTGGCGAGCTGATCTAGGGCTCCTACTTTGTCCTTGGGGGATTCACAGACCAGAAGACTAGAGGTTTCAAGCTCTCTGGTCCTTTGGATTTCAGCTGAAGCAGGCAGGCCTCCTGCTCTATAAGACATTTTGTAGAGCCCTGAAACCACTTCTTCCTTGCCCTCATCCCACTTTCTAATTACAGATGGCACTCAACTTAGAAAGGTTCTATTAGGATCTTTTGAATTGGTGATGGACTGATGGTTAAAGGCATTCAGTAGCAACCATACTGCATTTGGCATGTTAGATGCACATTCATCTCAGGACACTATCAACTGAGACAAGGAGCTCCAGCATGCAGCTTTGCGCCTAATCAATGTCTGTCTCCCCAACACGCTCCAAATTCTGTCCTTTACTGCGTTCTTATCACACAAACAGCAGCTACTCAAGGAGTATTTGCATCATAAATAAATGAATAACATTATGTCTAGCTCACAACTCCAAACTGCCTAAAATAATGGTTCAGTTTGAATGGCATCTTAAGGATGACAATTGTGGGCTCCACTCGTATCATCTCACTACAGGTTTAGAAGATACCCTGTTTATCCCACCACTCTACAGTTTATCAATGGTGGAGCAGAGGTGGGAATCTAGACAGCCTGTCTCTAAAACCCAGTCTTGGTCCCCTGTAATGCAATCTTGTCAGTCTCTTGGGCTAGAAGCCAGGCACAGAGAACCAAGGCCGCAGGCTTACACTTGGGTCTCATTCTTCCATACTGGGATTTTGGCATCCAGGTGAGTCACTAAGCACAAGGGCCTTGGGATATCTTGAGCAAACTAGCACTCAAACTGCACTAATTCCTCTTTGGCTCAGTTTCTCCCATCCAACAGCTAGCCACTGCTCCTGCAGGTTTTTGTCCCTGGGCCTTCAAGTAGGTCATCAATATCTTGTGGTATGTATAAGAGTACCGGGGGGGGGGGGGGGCGAGAGATGGCTCAGCAGTTAAGAGCACTGACTGTTCTTCCAGAGGACCCGGGTTCAGTTCCCAGCATCCACATGGCAGCTCACAACTGTCTTAAAATCCAGTTCCAGGACATCTGACACCTTCACACCAGTGCAGATAAAATAAATAAAGATAAATAAATAAATAAAACTATATATATAAAAAAAGAGTACCAGGGGCTATGTGCTGCAAAGTAGAAGCAACCAGTCCACTGGAGAGATGGGAAGCAGAGGCTCAGAGGGCTGTTCATGATTACCCATCAAGAAAAGCCAAGTAAAGACTAGGATCTCGGCAATTACAGAATTTTGGGTGCTGCCTAAAATCTTCAAGGCCCAGTTCAAATGTCAAGATGTCTTTTCCTTTTTATTCTCTTTCATTCTGCTGTGTAGCAGAGAATTCTACACCCTCCTTTCTGGATGAAACTTACAGTCTGGGCACCAGGTCTGATACCAGGCAGAGAAAGAGGAAGGAAGTTCCTGGGAGAACCCCAGCCTGGCACCACCCCATTTCTATGGGCCTTTCTACATCCAAGATGTCTCTTCACTCCACTGGTTGGCATGTTGGCTAGCTGTCACACGAGCCTGGCTTCTTTCTCTGGCAGGCAATTCTTTCTAGTCTGTTGGGCATGGTGTCCTCCTGCGATGTTGCTGATCACTCTGAATGCGCTATTCTCTTGCTTGAGCCACTGGACAATGCAAGCTAAAAGTCACCCGAGTTCAATCCCCTTATATAACTTTATGGACAGTGCAGCTGCAGCTCTGGGAGATCCTTTTGTAAACTTGAGAGAGAGAGCCTTCTAGAACTTCTGACTGTGGGTCTAAAAAAATCCCCACTGGGGCCTGCCTATGCTCCCGACCATGTGGAACAGTATCCCAGGCCCTACAAATGCTGGAGGAGGAGGACACTTACACAGAAGGCTCCTTTCTTCCACCGGTGGCCTTTTAGAGTTCGGTAGAGACGGCCAGCAGAAAATCCACCAAATACCCTGTTGTAGGAAAAGGCAGAATCCACAACAAGGGGTCCTGTAAATGGTGTGAAGCAGGCTTGTGCCAGCCCCTGGGAACATTCTCAGATACACCTACCCCATGAACATGAAGAGGAAGCAGGCAGTGGTCATGAGAGCTCCTCGGCTAGAGGGTGACAGCATCCCAAGCATGGCCACAACTAGAGGGAAGCAAAGGGCAGAGTCAGGATCAGGGATATGGCACACTCACAGGCTACTACACAAATGAAGCTAGAAGAGATTCCCTTCTTTCTTGGCATTTGTAAGAGCACAGCTCTCTACAGAAAAAGACTGGACTGTAGCTAGGCTTGGGGGTGGAGAAGCTGCTAGGCCTTGCTGTCTGAATCTAACCATAGCTTCTAGTCCCCAGAGTCCTTGGAATGAACCACATAAGAAGGCCAAGAGCATTCTGAATACCTACAAGCTGAATTTAACTTGACTATGAAAGACAGAAAGTTAGCCTCTCCGTTTTTTAGACAAGCAAACTTAAGTTTAACAAGATTAAGTGGCTAGCTAGTCATGAAGTTTAAAGTCATGAGGGTGAGATACAAATTTAGGCAGGCTGACTCCACACCTGTCTATAATTAATATATATTAGCAAGGGTTTTTTCTATACCAATGAAATAAGTCCTGCTGTATGGTGGCACAAGCAGAAAAAGTTGAGAGTTCATCTTGGCCTGGGCTACATATAAGACCCAGCCTAGAAAGAAAGACAGACAGATGGGGAAGAGACCTGAGTTAGCTCTGACCCTGATAATGAGTTTGGGCTAGCTGCTTACTCTAAGGGCAGAAGGATGCTAGCCTCACAGTGCTGATATGTGCTTCCCTGACCAAGTACTCGGGATGGCTTTATGTCAACAGAGTTGAAATGAAGAGAGGAAAATCACTACCGCCATGCTGGCGCTGCTGCCCAGAATGCTTGGCCTGCTCAGGGGAGATAAGCCTAGCTCAAGGCACAAAAGGTGGCTATGCCTCAGGATCAGGTTGTGTTCCTCTGACCCCCCATTTCCAGCCCACATGGTCCACTCACAGATCACGATAAGGATCATGCAGAAGAGCTGAATGCCTGAGCCCAGCAGGGAGCTGAGGATCATGGGGTACTGCGGTGGCCTGAAGACATCACCGTGCACAAGCTTCCACCCCGATTCCTCCATAGTGTCTTCCTGCAGCACAGGGCAGAGAGTGAGGTAGGTTTGTGTGAACAGGGAGGCTCCTGCAGGGAACACCCCCATAGACCCAGGCTGCTTCATTAAAACCAGCACCATTCCGCCACAGACTTCTTAGAGGAACGCTACATGGAAAAAGGAGGTCAAGAACAGGACGCTTGAAGCAGCAGGAAAAAAAGTCTCCCTAATTCCACAAAACAAGAAAATGGGAAACAATGCAAACACCAGTGTACTGAAATATTAATAGTCTTTGTTGGTGAGTCTGAAGTAACTTATCTTTTCTGATTTTAAATAAAAGATGTATTTACTTGTGTAAACAAATGCTATAAGTCATGGAATTCAAATGAATTTAAAGAAACAGAAAATGTTTAATATATGAAAAAAATTAAAAACACAGAAAAGGTCAAGTGCAGTGGTATATGCCTGTAGTGTTAGCACTCAAGAGGGTAAAGGAGAGGATTCAGAGTTCAAGGTCGGCCTGAGCAATGTGACAAGAGACATTTCCCAGCAAATGTGTTCACTCCCAGACACATTTTTCTAGATGGTAGAAAGATCTAAAAAATAAAATGACCTGGCCGGGCGGTGGTGGCACACGCCTTTAATCCCAGCACTTGGGAAGCAGAGGCAGGCGGATCTACGTGAGTTCGAGGCGAGCTAGTTCCAGGACAGGCACCAAAAACTACAGAGAAACCCTGTCTTGAAAATCCAAAAAAAAAAAAAAAGTGACCTATATATATGTAAGTAATGTTTACACATTAATATAATAAGATACCATTGTTTTCTTTAGTCTTCTTTCTTTAATCTGTTTATTCATGTATACATATGAATAGTTTTAAATAATAAACACATCATGTACCTTGTTATTTTCAAGTGATATATGATTTTATACAATTCTCCATGTTAATCTTTTTTCTTTTTGTATTTTTGAGACAGGGTCTCATTTTGTATGGAGCTCACTCTGTAGACCAGTCTCTACCTCCTGAAAGCTGAGATTAAGGGGTGTGCCACCACCACCAACTCTCCTGTCAATCCTACTAACCATTTTGTTTGGGTGTATATGTTCTTGTGTATGTACATGTGAAGTCAGAGGTCAACCTCGGGCATCTTCTTCAGTTGTTCTCTGCCTCATTTTTTGAGACATGGTCTCTCTCTGGACCTCAGGGAACCATCCATCTGTCTCTGACCCCTTCAGCAGGGTTATAGATGCATGCTGCCATCCCTAGCTGTATGTGGGTACTGAGGATCCAAATTCAGGTCCTTGTGTTTGTGTGGCAAAGCAAGCACTTTTACCAACTAAGCCATTTCCCCAGCCCCACAATTAGCACTACGAAGAAGGAAGGAAGGAGGGAAGGAAGAAAAGAAGGAAGGAAGGGAGGGAGAAAGGGAGGGAGGGAAGGAGGGAGGGAGGGAAGTCTTGTGTGGTGATGTATACCTGTGGTCTAGCATTCAGAGGCTGAGACAGAAGGATCTCCAGTTTAAAAGAGCCCAGGCAATACAATGAGACCCTGTCTTTAAAAAAAAAAAAAAATCTGTGCTATTTATATGTCCCCAAACCACTCTTATGACAGTTGGAATCTGAATTTTGGGGGGCTATTCCTGAAGCATAAAAAAATTCCAAATAAAACGTGTTCATGCATATCTGTAATAATAGTATTAAATCCTAACAAATACCAAAGCATCGTGCGATTATTGGCTATGTGTAGTTTCTCACCTGTAAATACATAAGAAATGTTCACTACATAAAAAGTTTAGGATTTTTTATTTTCTTATTGGTGGTGGTGATGGTGATTGTTTTTGTCTTTTTCTTTTTTCTTTTTTAGAATTATTTATTTATTAAGTACACAGTGATCAGCCTTCATGTACGCCTGCAGGCCAGAAGAGGACACCAGATCTCATTACAGATGGTTGTGAGACACCATGTGGTTGCTGAGAATTGAACTCAGGACCTCCGGAAGAGTAGTCAGTGCTCTTAACCTCTGAGCCATCTCTCCAGCCCGTCTTTTTCTTTTTTTGGATCCTTGTTGGCCTAGAACTCTCTCTATATAGATCAGGCTAACCTTGAACTCATAGAGCTCCACCTGCCTCTGCTTCCCAAGAAATAGGCATGAATGACCATGCTGGGCCTTGCTATTTTTGATTCAGGGTCTTGTTATGGACCAAGTCATCTCAAATTAGAGATTCTCCTGTCTCAGCCTACTGAATGCTGGGATCATGGGTATATAATGCTATGCTTGGCTCTAATTTTAAACCTTCTATGAAAAACCATTTATTTATGTATGTATGTGTATATGTATGTATGTATGTGTGTGTGTGTATGTATGTATGTATGTATGTGTGTGTGTGGGAGCATGTATGTATAATAAAGTGTCAGAGGACACTTTGTGGAAAGTTACTTCTCTTACCTCCACCATATGTGTCCTAGGGATCAAACTCAGGCTGTCAGGGGTTGGTGGCCAGCACCCTTAACATTATGTGCCATCTCAAAAGCTCTACTTTAAAATGACAAATTAACTAAGTTTTCTTTCTGTGACTTAGTCCAGATCTACCCATTTGGATGATTAGGAATGTTTCTGTTTTTCCTTTTCAATGCCTTTGAGGTTTATTTCCTTCTCTCTCTCTCTCTCTCTCTCTCTCTCTCTCTCTCTCTCTCTCTCATGTGTGTGCACGTGGAGAGCCCTACTGTTAGCTCGTCCTCCCTCTTCCAGTCCATCCCGCCCCAGCCAAGACCTCGTACAATGTCATCCTCCTTGTTGTAGTTGGCGATGTCCTTCCGCAGGGTCCGGATAATAATCATGCTGAGTATGCCTGCAAACGACAGGGTGGAGGGTGAGCACTGCTGACAGAGAGGTCTAGCTCCATGCCCCTTTCCAGCAGGGCCTGGTCATGAGACCACCCAAGCCCCTCCCACACAAGCAGAGCTTCACTCCAGCTGAGAAGGGGGTGTGAAGAGAAAGAAACCTTGGGATGAGAGAGACGGCTACAGAATGTTGCTTTGTGTCAGGGAGGAGAGTTTACCGGAGAAGTCTATTTGCTGGAAATGCCCTGAATGATGGACTTCCACCCGTGCATCAAGACTCACCTGGGATACCATCACCTCTCTGTTCCTCAACAGCTCAGGGCACAGCACCGTCACTCTGCCTCCCTCTCTAGGCAGCAGCATGGTGAATGGAAATGGGCCATGAGCCCAAGCTCTCTATGCTGTTAGGCTTAGCCCCTGCGCTGAGAGCTGGAGTTTGTAAAGAAGGGCAGCACCCAGCCCCTGGGGAGGCAGTGGAGAAGCAGGAGCTGCTACTACCTTCGCTTCTCCTAGATGGAAACAAGTGTCCTCATTCTACTTCTGTCCAACATCTTCTCCACCCAGCTTTCTGCCAAGCTTGCTTCACGGCAGAACCATGTTTCTGGGGGTTACTGAATGAATCAGTGGCTGTGCAGACAAACGTATCTGTTCTCTAGCAGCTTACCAGGGCCTCTGCCAATTCCTGTTCACATCTGTACACATGAAGCCCAGCACAGGACGTGGTGACTGACTGCTTCTGATGCACGTGACCCTGATAACACCCTAGAAATTCCCCTTAAGTATGTGATACCTCAGACCCTCAGCTCCACCTTCAGTACTCAGAGCTCTCACCTGACAGGAAGAAGACCACCACGACAGAGTTAATGATAGAAAACCAGTGGATCTGCACATCACTCATGGTTAGGTAAGTGTCCCATCGAGAGGCCCATTTGATGTCACTTTCCTGGCAGGCAGGAGGAAGCAGAGTCAGGCCTCCTGTTGGTCAGAGAACCCCAGCCCAGAGCAAGACCTCCTTCCCTGGCCAGAGCAGGCACTCGGTCTCACCTCCCAGTGCACAGAGTAGGTGAAGTACAGCTGATTCTCCTTAGTGGGGTCAATTTCTTGGGGCGAGGAGTTGGTACCCTCAGGTAGGATACATGAACTCTTCTCATCTGTTTTGAGGTCTGTGAGAGACAGAGACCCAGTCTGCTCTCACAGTGGCCAGTGCTATTCCCCCAGGCAGGGCTGTTCTGCAGGCGTCTCAGGGTTGAATGGAGGTTGGGAACACAAGAGGTAACTGACTCTCTGGAGCCCTGGTTTTCCCAAGGGCCTTCAGGAGTAAAAAGGTATATACATGGGGGAGGGAGGGAGGGAGAGAAGGATCTGAGTCTAATTCCCTCCATTTCTACATTGAACCCAAACACCCACTCACTCATTCACCATCCAATCAGGCCCACTCAGCTTGCATCCCTGCGGCTCCCTCTGCTTGCTCACGGACTCAGTCATCTTCATTACTTTAGCAAGCCCGCCAAGCCTACGCCTTCCCCTTCCATTCCCTCATTTGGGTGCTGTCATTCATTGCCTCATCTAGTCAAACAACATACAAACACCAACCATGGGTCAGTGCTGTGTGTGCTGCCAAGAAAAGGACGGAATGGAACCACCGAGGATGTAGGAGACCTTTTAAAAAATCATCTGTAAATGAACTGTGCTTATGACATCCATAGGAGAGGAAGGACAGTCCTTACAGCTCAGGTCTCACGCTTTATGACTGCTTCACGTGGGAAGTCATGATCCATACTTTTTCAAGAAGGCAGAAAATCACCATTGTGGACAAAGGCTGGGAGGCAGGCTAGAGACAGAGCTCAGTGGAGCACTTGCCCAGAATATGTGAGACCCTAGATTTGACTCCTAGCACGTGAAAAGAGGATCCACGGGTTCAGGTCAGTCTGGGCAGTGTGGTGAGACTGTGTCTTGAAAAGAAAACAAAAAGGCGGAGTGATGCAAGCCTTAAATTCCAGCACTCCAGAAGGAGAGGCAGATCTTTGTGAGCTTGAGGCCACCCTGCTGGTCTACATAGTGAGTTCCAGAACAACCAGGGTTACATAGAAAGACCCTGACTCCAAAAAAAAAAAAAAAAAAAAAAAGAAGGAAAGAGGAGGCAGCAGCAGTGGAAGAACAAAAAATCCAAGTTCCATCAAATGCTGTGTGGCCATCAGGACTGCGCTAAGCCCTTAATTCCTGGCCTATTGCCGACCTTGGGCAATTTCAGTCTATCACCCACATAGAAGGAGACAAAGTAAACCACAACTGCTTTCTCTGTATCATCATCCCTTGTTCTTCAACCAGGCAGACTGGTTCTTGGAAAGAGGCTCAACGAAGTCCTCGGCCAAGTCACTAACCTCTTGAGCCTCTGGTTCCTCATCTATAATCACCTCCAACCTCCTGGAGTTGTTGGAAGGTGGTAGGCTTACATGGTACCCAGTCCACAAGACAGCAGATACAACTCTCCCTCATTCACAACTTGCTCTCCTGGGGTACAGTGGCCTTCTGGGGATGAACCTATGTGCCACAACTGGGCCTATCAGCTGGTAGCGAGGTGAGACTGTGAGAAGATCCTATCCTGTGTATGGAAGCCCAGGCCCATCCAGCCCTGCCCCTCTGGTGCTACCTCCCCACTCACCCTCCAGCCTGATGCTCTGGGGAATCACCTCGAAGCGGACGACGCGGTATGTGTGCTCCTGGTCCTCTTCCATGTCCTCCCGGTGGTAATAAAGGATGAACGAGAGGTGATTGTGCAGGTAGATCTAAAGCAGAGAAAGAGAGAATAAGAAATAGCTAGCAAAGCAGAAAGTTATTCAGGGAGCCCACTCCAAGCAACTAGAGCCTTCCTCTGTCCAGTCCGCAAGGTTGACCAGCCTTCCTCTGGCCAGTCCACAAGGTTGACCAGCCTTCCTCTGTCCAGTCCGCAAGGTTGACCAGCCTTCCTCTGTCCAGTCCGCAAGGTTGACCAGCCTTCCTCTGTCCAGTCCGCAAGGTTGACCAGCCTTCCTCTGGCCATAGTGCACTCTTGCTCTGACACCCGCTGTGACTTCCTGGGGCTCAGTAGCTAAGTCTCCTTGGCCGGCCTGGCTGTCATTGTGTCCCCCCTCTCTCCTCTCTCTCTCTCTCTCTCTCTCTCTCTCTCTCTCTCTAAAAGCCAGCACACAAAATATTGGTTTCATTATGGCATTTTCATACATATTCTATTCTTGTCTTGCTCACCCTCTGCCTTACCAATTGTCACATTAGCTCACCTGGGCTCTTTAGCCTGTCCCTTCCTCACAGGCAGTTCCTACCCTGTACCTCTGTTTGCAGCAACTGGAATGCTCTCCTTCCTCTACTCCACTCTTTTCTAAGGCCCTAGCTCCTTCACAAAGCCCCAAATGTACAACGGCTCCCTAGCTAGTGAGAAGCAACACAACTCGGGGCCTCACACCATCAGTTTTCTCCAAATCAGGACAAGGCTAACCCTAACCCTCTATGCAAACAAAGGAATGTCAGCCTTTTACTCCCTGGGAAATCGGATGAAGAGGACACAACTATAATCTATGTCATTCATTACTAGCTTACCACCAGGAGTTGTGTCATGAAGTGTACACAGAGACTGATTTTCAAAACCATGTAAGTATCACTGTTTCAAGATAGAAACACTGGACCAAGAACTTTTAGATCACTAGTAAATGGTGGCTGCAGGATTCAGCCCAAGGAACCTTCAGTGTAATCTTGATCATCATGTGGTCTTCTCTCCTACACACTTTACAACTTCTAGGTTCCTTTTCTAGTTTTAATCTTACAGAAACAGAATCTAATATTTTAGCGACTATACTTTTATCTCTTTATAGTGTAGGCTGGAACCAGTCCAAAGCCACAGAATTCTCACAGGCTATCTACCATGAGGCACTGGCAGAAATGTGTTCTTGTTGACCCTCATTTAAACACACACACACACACACACACACACACACACACACACACACACTTTAGCACATGTGATGGCTAGAGGACAGCTTGTAGGAGTCAGTTCTCTCCTTCGGCCTCGTGGGTACTAGGGATTGAACCTAAGTCATCAGTTGGGAACAAGCACCTTTACTTGCAACCTGTTAACCCAGTCCTCTGAGCATGCCAGATACTACTCTACCTTATTGACATCCGTGAAGCCAAGTCGGTAGCCATGTTCAAACTGCACATCTTTTTCTTTCTTCTTGTCATCACTGTCACGGTTGTTGGAATAGAGCTCCAGCCGGGTGGCCACAGGCAGGTTGTCAGCAATGCTAGAAACCCAAGGCCTCACTCAGTCTCTCAGGACCACACTCCCACCAGGTCCTCCCTGGGCTGAGTTCAAGGACAGCAGGTAACTTACAGGTGAACGTAGTAGTCTTCTGTGATGCGCTCAGCCACCAGCCTGCTCTGCTCCACTGTCAGGGTCACTGGCTTGCTGGCCTGGCCACAGAGAACTTCACACTTCTTCTCACTGTTCATGAGAACCTGGAAAGGGGTGTTCACAATCCGGTCCCCTCTCAGCACCTCTCCTGCCATAAGAGAGACAGACGGAGCTCAGAGCTTCAGCCCTGTGGTGGCTGAGGTCAGCAGTCACAGGGCTGTAGACAGCAGGACAAAATGGAGCTCCAAGGATGTCACAGTGCCACAGACCTGCTGTCAGGCTCTGCCCCACCTGTTTCAACTGTTCTGCTACCCTCTCTACTCTGTGTTCCATTGCTGGTAGATGCTCCACATCCTCCCGTATCTCTAGAGTCCTGGGTGGCATCCTATGCCTGGTGTGTCTTGCCCCACACTCCCCTTCCTGATTCCATAACTACAGACAGGTGATGTCTTCTCTATCCCTATTGGAACCCCTCATGAACTCCTTAGCTTTCTGGACAAAGATCACATAGTGTGTGCCCCCAAGCAGCTTTTGCTGACCCTGTCAGCCTGGAGCTTGCCACTCCCTCCTGCCCCCCCTCTGTACAGTGAAGAAAATATTCTGACTCTAGGCTACCTGCTAACTCACCCTGCCTGACACTTACCAGCTTAGTCTGTGCATGTCACTTTACGGAGCTTCAATTCCCTCCTCCAGAAAATGAGACAGCAGTTAATATTCTCCTTACAGATATACTGAGAACTGTGGGGTTAATTCACTCCCAGGCACAGATCAGGCAGGAGACAAAGAACATCATTTGCAACATTGGCATCACCTCTGCGGCCAGCTGGCCTCCTACCCAAGACCTTCTATCTCTGTGCAGCTCCTCTGCATCAGTGATGTTACTTTGCAGCATGTTAATTTGTGTAGGTCTGACCCCCCTACTACCAGGGAGCTCTCTGAGTCAACACCTACTACACTCAATGCACTGGCACTTCATGCCTGTTTCCCCCGAGGAACCTGAAGCCAAATGTTATACTCACAGGCACTGAGCAGCTGGGAAGCATCAACTAGACCCACTGTGTTTTCACTCAGAGCTGCTCATTACTTCAACAGTAATGATATGAAACTGGGGCAGGCTGAAGGAGACACACCATGCCAACAGGCAGGACTACCACCTCCACAAGTACTCGGTCCAACATATGCCAGTGGATCTACTTGCTACACTCAACATGCCTTATCTACTCACTTACTCATTCATTACCCAACGCTTACTGGGAACTGGCTATGTGCCAGGCCTGAAGATACAATGTTGAACAGACATACTTGTAGAACTTACGACCCTAAGATCTAGTGTGAAAGAGACTGATGAAATAGCATAGTGAAAATGTACTGTGTAACTGATGTCATGGAGAGTAGATCCAGGGAAATCTCCGTGATCAGGTAGGGCTTGGAGGAGGGGCAGTATTAACCAGGCAATTTAGATAAAAGCAAGGCTGCTTGGGGGCAGAGACTTTAAGATTACCTGTGTGTGGCAAAGCAATGTCTGGGAGTGACCTGGGAGAGTTGGAGAGATGGGTAAGAGATGGGTTGGGCTGGCCTTAGGATGAGCACATACTCTGTCCAGAAAGCAAAGAAGTTCATGAGGGGTTCCAATACGAATAGAGAAGACATCACCTGTCTGCAGTAATGATCACAGAAAGATCACTCTGACTGCTTTGTGCAGAAAAAGGGATGCAAAAATCTGGCTGGAGTAATGGCACCAGTCAAGAAGTAAGGACAAACACAGGAAGAGTGTGTGGGGCAGCCACCATCATAGCACACAGATTCAAGAGCAGTGAAGGTGGTAAAACTGTGGGAACCAGCTGCTTACTGGGTACTATGGATAAGGAAGGGAAGACACTCTGGTTTCTAAGGTCAGGCAGCTGGATGCTGTGAGCTGTTGGTAGATAAGTGAGAAGTGGTAGAGCCACAAACTCTACCGTACCAGAGACAGAAGGTAGCCATGCAAGGTAGCAGCCCTACGTCATATCCTGAGTATGGCACAGGCCATCCAGGAGAGGAAAAGGAGGAGAGTGAAGAGGGTGAAGGCCTCTATTCCTCAGGTGCTATTAGATGCCTGACAGTGCACATGAGCCTGTAAGTCTGGGATCAGTGGTGAACAGAGCGTGAGGATATCAATAGGACATCTGCATAGCCCACAGCTGAAATGGCATTTTATAGACAACCAGGACTAGAGACAGTAGCTCAACATGATCCCCAGAGTTAAAGTGGGATGCTCTTCTGTATGCTGTGAATGTGTTTTATTACCACTGGTTAATAAAGAACCCAATTTGGCCAATAGCCAGGCAGAATAGAGTCAGGAGGGATATCTAAGCAAAGATACAGGAAGAAAGAAGGTGGAGTCAGGAAGATGCCAGCAGCCCCTGGGGAAGTAAGATGTGAGGTAACAAGTCACAAGCCTTGTGGTAAAATATAGACTAATGGAAATGAGTTAATTTAGTTGTAAGAGCTAGTTAATACTAAGCCTGAGTTAACAGACCAAACAGTTTGTAATTAATATTAAGCCTCAGAGTGGTTATTGGGGAACTGGCGGGCGGGAGAGAAACCTCAGTTTCAGGAGTGGGCTCTTTCCTTACACCATGTTCTACTGCTCATTTATTTGCAAGCCAATAAGGAGCTGAAGAGAGGAGGGACTGTAGAGAAAAGAGGCCACACACTGAGTAAGGCTGTGTCACTTCTTAAGTTTGGAAAGTAAATTGAATTAAGAAAGAAGGTGCTGGGTGGTGGCAGTACACACCTTTATTCCCAGGACTCAGGAGGCAGGGGCAGGTGGATCTCTGTTCCAGGACAGCTAAGGCTACATACACAGAGAAACCCTGTCTTGGGGAAGAAAAAGGGGAAAGAGGACATCCTGGTCTAGCATGCCTCATTTCTAAAAAATATATAAATATTCCTCTTTCTTTTGGGACAGGGTCTCACTATATTGCCTTGGCTAATCTGAAATTTACTATGTAGACCAGGCTGGCCTTGAACTCCTAGAGATACACCTGTCTCTGCCTCTGGAGTGCTGTGACTAAAGGCATGGGCCATCATGCCTAGCTAAATCATCCCTCCCCCACCTTTTTTTGTTTTTTGAGACAGGGGCTCACTATGGACCCAGGTTGTTTTCAAACTCCCAAGCTCAAGCTGTCCTCCTGCTGAGCCTCTCAAGTAGCTCAGACAGCAGGCCTGTCACCTTTTAACAATAAACAAGAAGCCATGATGTGACTAAACAATATATGCTAATAAAAAAACATTTAAAAGAACCAATTCCCAAAGGCTAGGGTGTAGCTCAGTGGAGAGCACTTGCCCAGCATACCAGCATACCAAAGGTCCTAGGTTTGATCCCCAGCACCTTTCTTATGGCACCCCATATCTAGGCAGTTAGCAACTGCTGCATGATCATGAGGATTGGAATTCAGATCCCAGCACTCAAAAGGTTGAAGCAGGAGGATCATAGGTTTAAGGACAGTTTGGGCAATAGGCAATATGGCCGGTTCCTTGTTAGAAATCTTATCTCAAAAAAAAAAAAAAAAGAGGGAACAAAGAGATGGCTCTGCAGAAAACAGCACTTGCTGCACAGTCCTGAGAACTGGACTTCACATCTCAGCACCCACATGATAAGCCAGGTGTACCACAAAACGCCTGTAACTCCAGCTCTGAGGCATCTCTTCTGGCCTCCAAGTGTACTTACTCACATACACATCACATACACTCACACAAATGAGCACATATGAATAAATAAAACAAACCTTTAGAGAACAAGTGTCTTCCTTCTCTTTGCTAAGACATAACAGGGAAATCTGCTGAGGCCTCTGAGGTTCAAGGAGTGTCTGTCTGCTTGCTTCTCTAGGACTTAAAGCTGAGACAGGCAGAGAGGAAGCACAAGCAACTGTCCTGAAGAGGTACCTCCAGTGGGAGAATATTTAACTAGAATCATGGCTGCTATTTAACTCTTGTGCCAGACACTGTGCAGGGCATTTTACACACTTTCTGAGTAAGTCTTGCTTGGCTTAGCAAGAATGTCAATATTTTCGCTTGCTTCGAGGCAAAGATAATCACTCTTTTCTTTTCTTTTTTGAGACAGGGTTTCACTGTGTAGGCCTGGCTGTCCTGGAACTCACTATGTAGACCAGGCTGGCCTCAAGCTCAGAGATCCACCTGCTTTTGCCTCTCAAGTGCTGGGATTAAAGGAGCGCATCACTACTGCCCAGACTTTTCTATTCTTTTATTTTTTGAGAATTTCATATATAATACAATATTTAACATCAACCTTTTAATTAAAGGTAGAGCAACGATCTAGGGAGATGGTTCAATGGGTAAAGTGCTTGGGATCAGCTCCTTAATACCCATATAAATACTGGGTGGATGTGCTGACCTGCCTGTGATCCCAGCACTAGGGAACAGAGACAGGAATCCCCAGAGCAACTTGGATAGCCAGTCTAACCAACCAAATCAGTGAGCTTCAGGTTCAAGAAAGAAACCATGTCCCAATAAATACTGTGAAGAGCAATCCAGGAAGACACCTAATGTCAATCTCTGATCAATACACACCAAAAGCAGGATAAGGGCAGAGCGAATAATAGAAGCCACTAGAAAAGAAAGGGCTATCTAGAAACCAAGGGAAAGCTGCTATGGTTAGAAGTTGAGCGCTCTCACTCTGAAAGCTAGTAAAGCCCAGGTTAGCTATTACCTAATAGTATAACCAAAGTCAAGTCAGTCTACAAACAGACACAAAATCACTACCTCTGCAGGGCCAGTATGACTCACTAAGCTAACACAAACAATGTTGTACATAAATATATACAACAGTGTCTACCACATAGCAAGTGTTCGGTAAGGTAGCTGCTATGAAAACCATGCCAGGTTCCTGTGAGACAGGCAGAAGCAGTACGAGAGGCTTACCCAGATTCTCTGCCTTGTAGGTTATCTTGTCGGGCTGGCAGAAAGGCAATGAGTAGTACTCGTAAGGAAGTTGGGTCCGAGAGCTGGTAAGCTTCACAGCCTGCAGGAAGGAGAGAAGTCGTTATTCTTCAATGCACCAGAAACAGAAGGCTGTTCCAAGAAGACTCCTTGGCACTCAGATGTCTTTAGCACACTTAGCACTATCACCCAATAGGCAAGCTCACTGCACGCCACTCCTGTACAGCCCACTATTCTGGATTTTGCTGTAGACAGCACACAGATCTAGTTTAAAGCCACAGTGAGATCCAATACTCACTGAGTCGTAAACATGTGGCTGCTCTTTGGACGAGATGTCACTTGAGTGCCCTTCTGCAGGAGGCTTTAGAACCAAGAGCTCTGTGCCTCAATTGAAACCCATGTAGCCCTGTCCTTTCAGTTCCTTGAGCCTATAGCTCTCTTACCTCAGGCCTTCCCCCTGCCATTCCTCTCTGAGCCCCTCTGTGCTCATCTGATGCTTTCTCCTATCTAGGTCTCAACCCATGAGCCCTTCCATACCCACTGTATTTAAATGAAGTCCTCATCATTCCATTTCAACTTTCTCTGCAATTATTGTATATTAAGTTTTATTTTTATTTTATTTTATTTTTTTATTTGCGACAGTGTCTTTCTCTGTAGCTCAGGCTGGCCTTGAATCCACAATTCTCAGTGCTCTCATCACTAGTGTGAGCCACCAGTCACCACACCCTGGTCTTCCCTATGTCTTTAAAAATCAGTTTTTCCCACTTATGAGCACAGCACAGTAGATGTTCATTTAATGTCTGCTAAACAAACGACCAAAGAGGAAAAACATAGAAACCCTTTACAACCTCTACGATGGGAAACTGATCAACCATGATATAATCAAGACTGAGACAGCAGGAGAGTGAACTCAAGTTACAGAGTAAAACCAAGAAAGAAAAGAGGAAAGAAGGAGTAAAAAGAAAGGAAAGAGAGAGGAGAGACAGGAATAGAGACAGAGAGACAATCTAGAAACATAGCTGAGTTGGCAAGGTGCCCCACTAGGTGCCATGTGCTCATATCGTGACTCTCACTTGGTGTCAGTGTTTGCATTTCTCTGCATGTGACCAGTGGGCTCACTTCTTTGTGCAATAGTTTCCATATCTGTGAAACACACAGAAAATCCGTAAACCAAAATTTCCCTCAGAAGGTTCATGGGGGCATCTTGACCTAAGCAGAGCCCAATGCGTAGCATGTAATAACCCTCAGGAAATGTTACTCTTGTTTTTCCTGCAAGGTATAAGGAAGAGAGCTTCTTACAACACAGACATCTGAACAGCTGGCAATGAAAGATGATGGAGCAGATGAGAAAGGGAGGCAGAGAAGTCACAGAAGGAAGCAAGCAGAGTAACACACAGATGGTGCAGGGCGTGTGACACACCACAGAAAAGTGAGAGTGAGGAGACAGAGACCCAGAGGCAGAGAGGGACAATGAAAAGGCAGAACTGTAGGCAGCCACGTAGTATGGAGTCAACCCTCTTTTTCCCAGGGGAGCTGGCCCTTGTCTGTCCGTGTTCTCTATAAGTCCAGGATGGACACGAACAGCTCAACACAGTCCTCTAGCCAGGCTGCTAGGCACAGGTGCTCCTATGGTCGAAGCACTCACTCACCTTGATCTCTACCAGGTCGTTTTGGTGGAAGTTGATTGGTGCAACTCCAGGGACATAGAAGGTGCTTGTTTTACATGTAAGACAGAGAAGCAGCAGGAACCTTGGCCACCAAACCTGCTGGGGAGAGAGAGAGAAGTGAACTTTCCTGCAGGGCAGATTAAGTGGGAATCTTCAAATCTGCTTGCACTGGCCAGTGTCACCTCTGTTCTGGGAAGCCTGATGCCCTTGTAAAGTTGCTTCCCAAAATGCTTCAAGGAACAAGACTCTGCACTTACAGAAATGGGACAAGATGGGTCAAGCAATTACTATCTGGAAGGAAAATAGACTTGGCACCACTGCTAGTCTGAGATATTAAAATGCCACTCTGTGCTCTGATATGGTGGGCAGACTTCAAGCTGGGGCTATGCAGATAGCAACTTGGCTAGATTTCCTAGAATCCCCAGCAATTCTATTCCTAAGATTTTTTTTAAAAGTTTTAAAGCCCTCTGGAAGAGCACAAGCCCTCCCACCCACTGAACCATCTCTCCAGGCTCTGGACTGTTTCTAGACATGTTAAGAAAGATAAGGCAACTCTACCAAAATATACAAGGAAGGACATTTACCAGAATGCTATATGGATGGATAGGCTTTTCCCCCTTCTTCTGTTTATGTTCTTTCTAACGTTTTATATACAATTATATATTTACATCACTTTAGAAATACAGTTAGCCAGGTGTGATAATGTACACCCACAATTCTAATTAGAGGCAGGAAGATGCCAAGTTCCAGACCAACCTGTACTGCATGAGATTGAGGAGTGGGGGACATGTTAGCACATGCCTTTAATCCTAGCATTCAAGAGACAGAGTCAGGTAATCTTTGTGAATTCAAAACCAGTCTGGTCTACAAAGCGAGGTTCAGGACAGCTAGGGCTATATAGAGAAACTCTATCTCAAACCTCTTCCCCAAACCAAATCAAACCAAACCAAACCAAACAGTCCTACCAATGCCAGATTATTATTACCATTGTTTTTATTTGGGTCTCACTGCATTAACTCTGGCTGACCTGGAACTCATTATGTCGACAGGGCTGGACTTGAGAGGATCTGCTTGCTTCCTATGCGCTAGGACTAAACCACAATACCTAGCTTCATCTAGATTATGGACCATCTGAATCTCTGGGAGTCAGTGTCCTACTTTCAGTATGTTTAAAGGGTATCTAGATGCTCACATACAAAGTGAGATCTGTGGAGAGCACCGGCAGCAGCATTTTCTAGAAGTTTCTTAGAAGCACAGACAGTATGGTTATGCAGTGGGCCTGGCGAATCAGAGTAAATTCTGCAAGACGACCTAGCAGTAAGAGTGAAGAACTAACTGTTCCTGTGGGAGTGAGGAGGAGTGTCCTAGAGTCAACTGGGAAGCAGGAAGTATGGGTCTCTAATTCTCCCCGGTCAGGTTTAAAAGTGTATCCTGACAATCAATAGGGAGGTGGCTATCATATTCAGAGAAGGCATTAAATTTGGGGGCCTCAAATATTGGCAGGGCATTGTAGCCTACCCCTCAGCTAAGCAGTTATGGCCCAACGTTTCTGTCTCCTCATTTTTATAAGAGATTCACGTAAGGGAAGTGGGGTTGGAGCCACTTACTGACCTCTAGGTTACTACTACTACTACTATTATTATTATTATATGGGTGTTTGCCTGTATATACATCTCTGCACCACATGTGTGCCTGATGCCAGTGGAGGCCAGAAGAGAGTGTTGAAACCACTGGAACTAGAGTTACATACAGTTGTAATCTGCCATGTGGGTGCTAGGAAATGAACCACAGATCTCTTAACTGCTGAGCCATCTCTCTAGTCCCAACTACTCTTTTTAGTAACTTTTTTTCATATATGTACATGTGTGTACATATGTGTAACATCTGATGACTTCTCAATTGTTGCCCATCTTTTCTTAGAGATGATCTCTCACTGAACCTAAAGCTCACGGATTAAGCTAGACCAGCTCAGGTATGCAGTGCTGGCTGGGCCTGCTCACTTTCTGTGTGGGTGCTGGGAACCTGAATTCAGGGTCCTCATGCTTGCACGGCAAGCATTTTAGTGACTGCGCCATCTCTCCAGTCCCAAGTCGCTAGTCTCACATGTAAGGCACCAAGATCACTGTTTCTGTTAATGTAAAGAAAACGTGTTCTGGATTTCCTCCTAAGAAGCCTGATACTGGACCTTTAGCCTTATCTGATAAGTGACTCGAAGCACGGACAGAGGATTAAAATCTTCTAAGTTTATCAGGCCAATTAAATCTAAGAAGTTACTTTAGTTCTACCTCCTTCAGAAACAGAATCTCTAGATCTAACTGAGAACACTGCCCAGGGCAGCAGAAGGCTCCCTTGAGACCTCAGGTTGCAGAAGAACGAAAAGTAAATCCGGGAAGACTACAATTAATTTTGGTTCCAAAGTCTCAAACCAATGAAGCCCTTCCTCCTCCCCCAAACAAACAAAACCCAAAAATAAACAGTGAGATTCACGCTCAAGCCAGCAGGAAAGCAACATTAAAAAAGCAACAAGGAACCAGAGTCATTAACACCTGTGAAGAACATAGAACTGAACAGACATGGCAACTGTTTACCTAGCTGCTGTGCTAAGCACCTCTCCCTCACTGCTTATCTCACAGCGGCTACCTGTCCACTTCTGCACCATTGTGCTGTGGATCTCCAGTTAATCTGAGACAGAGAGATAGACTAACTTGGAGGCTGTGACTGTGAGCTAGAAGGAGTGTGCATGCCTAGTATGCTCAGAGCCCTGGGTTTGATTCCAGCATCTAATCCTAGCACTTGGGAGACAGAGGTAGGAGGAATAGATGGATGTTTAAGGTTATCCTCAGCTACAGTGAGTTCTAGGCCAGTCTGGGCTATGTGAGATCCCATCTCAACTCACTCCCCTCCCTCAAACAATAACTTATCCCAGGTCTTGCAACCCAAATATGATGATGGAATTTGTGTGCTCTGTTGAGGCAGGTGAGTTTTAATATAAGATGATGAGCAGGCTGATGGTGGTGCACGCTTTTGATCCCAGCACTCAGGAGGCAAAAGCAGGTGGATCTCCAAGATCAAGGCCAGCCTGGTCTATAGCCTGGTCAGCATCATATATTAAAATGTATGATGCTGATGACAACAGCTAATATTTACTAAATGCCAATATGTGCCAGGCAGTTTTAGGTTCTTCTCATGTATAAGCCTGTATTCCCATTTCATAACTCGGGGGTGGGGTGGGAGCTGTGGCACGTGCCTGTAATCCCAATTACTCGGGAGGCTGCTGAGACAAGAGGATTACTTGAGCCTACAAGTTCAAGACCAACCTCTAAGCAACATAGCAAAATCCCATCTCCAAAAAGGGAGTCGTGGTAGTAGAGAGATGTTCTTCAGTGGTTAATAAGACTTAGTGCTCTTGCAAAGGACATGGGGTCAGTTCCTAGCACCCACGTCAGAAGGCTTACACAGCCTGTATCTCAAGTTCCAGGCGTTCCAATGCCCTCTGGCGTCTTGGGCATCTGCATACAAAACACATTGTGTACAAGCACTCACATAGATGCAAATGTGTACAAATGAATAAATAAGTAAGCTCCGTCTCTAAACAGAACAAAACAAAGAGTATGCTAGAGGGAGATAAACTGGATCATCTTTGAGCAGAGAATTAGCAACGTGAGAGACAGAGCTACTCTCAAGTACTGCCAACACAAGTTCTTAGGTATACAAAAATGATCCTAGTTTATGTATGTATAGCCCATTCTTGCCTGTTTAAATGTGTGAAAGCACATACCAGTGTGTTTGGTGGCACATCTTTAATCCCAGCACTCCAGAAGCAGAGGCAGGTAGATCTCTGTGAGTTTGAGGCTTCTGGTCCACATAGCAAGTTCGAGGCCAGCCACGAATATACAATGAGACCCTGCCCCCGCCCCCTTTTTAAGTATATGCCAAAATCAAAGTAATCAAAAAGGAAAAACTATTTTAGCATGAACACAGACGGAAATATCCTTAAGAAAGTGTTCTGCAATTAATAGCACAAAACCCACCTCAGCTAGGTATGGTGAATTAGACCTGTAACCCCAGCAGTTTGGAGGCAGAACAGAATGAGCTGAGGTCATTCTGGACTATAGAATGTGGTGGTGTTTGACTTATCCCAAGAATGCAAGGAAGGCCTTCTCGCTCGTCAATTACTACCGCATGTCACAGAGGAAAAAAAGTCAGCATCACAACTAACATAGAAAAGGCAGTTCACAAAATTCAACAGTTATCAAAACAACTTAAAGCATAACTAAAAAGGAACTTCCCCAGTCAAAGGGCAGCTATGAAAACCCACAGGCAATCATCACACTTAATGGTGAAAAACTAAATGCTAAGTTCCCTTAAGATCAGGAACAAAAGAGGATACACATTCTTGCCATGTCTATTCTTCTATGGTATAAACCAACACATGAAAGAAAGAAAATTGAAATTGAAACACATCCAAACTGAAAAATTAAGTAACAAATGCTTTTATTTATAGATCATATAATCTTGCATCTAGAACACTCTAAGAAATCTATACAATAACTAGAATTAAACAAGCTGAGGACAAGCACAGACTATCAGATTGATATATAAAAAATAATTGTATTTCTATATATTGGCTATAAGCAACTCAAAAATAAAATTAAAACATGGTTCTACTTGGTATTGAAAAACATTTAAGAATATATATTAAAAATACTTATTATATGCATACACGTACAAATGAGTGTATGTATATCATGTGTGTGGGAGCCTGAGAAGGTCTAAAGGTATTGGAACCCCGGGAACTGGAGTTATAATCACCATGTGGTGCTGGAAGCCAAACCCGGGTCCTCTGAAGGGCAGTCAAGTGCTCTGCACTGCTGACACCTCTCCAGCCCTAAGAACAGGAAGGACTTTGGGCTGAATGCAGTGGAGTGGTAAAGCACTTGCCAAGCATTGTCAACAAAGCTACAACATTACAGATAATAAAGAAAAAAAAAAAAGGGAAAACAAATAGCATTTTGTTTTGGTTCGAGACAGGGTGGCCTCTATGTAGTCTGGGCTGGCCTCACACTCATGGTACTTGTCCTGCTTCAGCCTTTGAGATGCCAGAATACAGGCAAGCACTACCCATGTCTAGGTACATGAAAACGAATTTTAAGGGCTTATTTATTGAAAATTACAAAACACTGGCAAGAGAAACAAAAGCTTTAACTATGTGGTAACCATATTCATAAGTAACATTAGACCATTCACAAAAATAACAAATTCAAAATGAACAACAGATGAAAAAAAAAGCTGAAACTAAAATTCCTAGAAGAAAAACTGTCACTTTAAGTTAAATGAAGATGTTTTAGAGATGCCACCAAAAATATGACCATTTAAATTAATAAATTTCATAAAAATAAAAAATTGTACACTTCTAGGCCATGGACAGGAAAATCTTTGTGAGTGATGTAGGTAGAGGGGACCGGTTCAGGATGCATAAAAAGCTCTTACAACTCAAGGAGGCAGCAACACCCAGTTAACACAGGCCTATAATTAAGTTACCTAAAAGGCCGAGGCAGGAAATCACCAAACTCAAGGCCTGCTTGGCTACAGAGTGAATTCAAAGCCAGCTTGCACAACTTAGTAAGACTCTGTCTCAAAAGAGGAGGTCTGGGCATAGCATTTGCCTAGAACATACCCTAGGTTCAATTCCTAGTACACAAAATAGTGAAAACACAGAGTTCCATCCCGGCTGGATTCCAAGCATCTCCTCAGAGGGCTTGGAACACACACACCCTCAGACTGGGGGAACTACTATAGTTGAAAACTGAAAACAACTCAAAAGTCTAATCGTTAGCAAAAGCAGAAAAAACACTACATCTATGAGCAAAAACAAAAACAAAAAACAACCAATAAACACCACAAGAAGGAATAACCCAGAAAACACTATCCTAAGTAACAGAAGCCAAATGCAGACATTTAAATAACACACGACTCCGTTTCCACGGAATGCCCAGCAAAGGAAATTTACAGAGACAGAAATCAGATTAGTGGAGGTTTGGCTGTGGGAACAAGGGCCTGATTGCACCACTCCCTTGACCAATGTGAGGAAACTTGGGGTAACAGAACTGTCCTATACCATTGTCGTCACTGTAACAAGGGCAAAAGTTTACACAAAGCTAAAGGTCACAAGAGTGATTTGTATACTATGAAGTATAGATTAATATGCCAGAAGGAACTAGCTAGCTGGAGGTGAAAGGATGTGGCAATGTGATGACATCTGGTGAAGCTTGGTGATAAGTGACAATATCTAAGCTGCTGTTTGCTGGAATCATTACAGCAAGCTGGGCTTTTACTGTTTTGAGACAGGGTCTTACTATGTAGTATTGGCTGGCCTGGAACTCCCTATATAGACTAGGTTCGTCTTAAACTCAGAGATTCAATTACCTTTGCACCCCCGACCCCAGTACAAAGACTAAGGGCATATACTACCACAACCAACCTATAATAAGGTTTTAAAAGTAAAAATTATATATGCATAAAGTATTATAAAAATGCCAAGTGACTTATCCAGCTTTTCTATTTTCTCCTTTATTGTTATTGTGTGTCTGCGGTGTGCACGCCATCTGTGCTTATATGCTACAGGGTGTGTAGAGGCCAGAAGACAACTGTAAAGTCAGTTTTCTTCTTCCATCTTTACTTGGATTCCAGGGACCGAACTCAGGTTGCCAAGCTTGCAAAGCCAAGTAATTTATACAGGTTTTAAAAAAATTAACAAATTAAAATTGTACATATTGATTATGTGTTTCTTCATATTTTTTTAATTTTATTTTTGTTTTTTTCGAGACAAGGTTTCTCTGTAGCTTTGGTGCTGTGCCATATTTTTATATTTTCATATACACTTTCCCATATACATGGATCAGCATTATACACAATGATACATACAAATTTTTTAAAAACCTAAGACGAGTCTCATATGTGACCTTGAACTTGCTATATAGACAGGAAACTTTGAACTTCTGTTCTCCTATCTTCATTATCCCGATGCTAAGATTACAGGTATGTAGTACTATGACCAGATTATGCAGTGCTGGATAGAGATGGAACCTAGAGCCTAATGCTTGCTAGGTCAGCATTTTACTAACTGAGCAACATTCCCAGTAATATATTTATATATATATATTTTTCTCTGTTTTGTTTTTTGAGATTGCATTTCTTGGTATAATCTTGGCTGTCCTGGAATTTTCTCTGGGCTCGAACTCACAGAGATCTGCCTGCCTCTGTTTCCCGAGTGTTGGGGTTAAAGGTGTGCACCACCACTGCCTGGCTTACATTTATATTTTAAGGGAAGGAAATGCACTGCCTGTAAAATTACCTAGATGGGAGACATATGAAATGTCCAGAAACAGAAAATTTGATCACCAGGTTTTCAGGTGATAACTAAATCAGCAATTCTAACCTTGGGAGAGTCTTGTAAACTCCCACAAAATGCTGATAAGAGCTACATATCCTAATGTCAAAAGTCCTAATATTAGGATGTTGCCCGATTTAAGAAGGCTTGAAGACTTAGCAGTTTATGGGTCCCAAAGCTTGAGAGGATGGTGAATCCCTGTATATTGGGAAATTTCTGTCTTGTTCTTTGGTCTTTTGTCAAAATTATTATTAGATTTTACAAGTGAGTGTTTGCCTGCATATGTATCTGTACACCACATGTATGCCTGAAGTCAGAGAAGGCACAGGCTCTCCTGGAGCAGGAACTGGAATCACGGATGGCACCCACCGAGAACAAGTCTTCTTACCACTGCGCCATCATCCATCTAGCCCTGACTTGTGTCTCAGTCCATTCCACAGCATCACAAGACTGTAGGAGCAGCCTGTCAGGAACCAGATGATGGCAATCGAGAACTCTCTGCAGGTAATCTAACACTCCACCCCTGGCAAAAGTACCAGTGACCTGGAAAGTTGAAAAGCTCAAGGGACCCAAGAATCAGTTTCTCCTGTTTTGTTTTTTAAATTCTTGGGGTCTGGATGTTAAGAAGCAACTGGCAAACTCCCCACCCCCCGACCCATAGTAACCTAAGAGAAGGGTACTAGGAAAAAAAATATTCAGCCTGCCAATTTTGCCCTTTTGAAAGCTGTGGACAGTTAACCTCTCCCAAAGAAAACAGGGAGTTTCTCCTAGAAGTGAAAATTGTTCATCCAATAGCATTTCTGTGACCAGATGTTAACCTCTTCCTTTTTGGAGCTCTCTGCTTCTCCAGCTTCTCCTATAAATAGCATCACCTAGCCACACAGCTGGGACCAATCTTGAACAGGCCATTTCTGTGCAGTCCTCCAGAAGCAGCAGCGCCTTTCTCAGGGCACACTGGAGCCTGCTATCTTGTTCTTCCTCTCTGCACGCAGCACCGCTTTAAGGTCAGGGACTACTCCCCAGATTAAGGAACTGAGGCACAGGGGTGGGGGTAGGGAGGCTATCAAGGCATTGTTTGCCAGCAGTTAACTGAAATCAATTATCTAATTAGTTAAAGCTCCCTAAGAATTCAACCACAGGTGAATGAGGCTAAAGACAACTAAAGATCACTCACCAAGACCCCCAAGAAGCTAAAGAACTCACCCAGCTACATGAAAATAACAAAATACTCAGAACTAAATTAGCCACTAGCAACTAAAAATGCAGCCTTTACTTCAGAACAGAGACACGACAGCTAAACAGAAACAAGGCAAGACTAAAAACCTTCCAGAGGAGGTGGAGTTAGGGAGGCCTGTCAGGAAGGAGGAAGTCCAGGTGAAATGACTGCTTGTCCCTGCCCTCGGGGGCATTCACAAAATAGCTCCCAGGTCGGCAGACGGTAGGCCCAGACAAGGAAGGCCAACAACACTTCAACTCTGGGATGCTGGCTACAAAGCGCTAGGCACTCAGATCACTATTACAATAATTCTTTTGAGGAGTCTCATCCCCACTTTCAAATTATGGGACTAGATTCAGTATGGGACGGTGGGTAAGCTCTGGAGATGGCTGGAGGAGGTGCTGCGGTAACACCGAATGTAGAGAACGTCCTGAACTTGTGCAAGTTTTACATCTATTTCGCCACAATGAAAATAGTAAGAAAAAAAATAACAGGCTTCCAGAGGCAAGAAGTTTGCCCAGTCACAAAAGTAATTCTACCCCCTGCTTTTACACCCTGGGAGGCTCTGTCAGCTTATGGCAGCGGATGTGGGTGAGAAATCGTACTGGACATATTGGATGGCACAGAGGAAGCAATGAAGAGGAATGAGGTGGAATTGAGAAAGTCTTGGGTGTCCCCCACTCCTGGGAAACAATAGTGACAGCAAATGGTTCAGGGATCAAAGCAGCATAAGGCAGCGGCCCCTACCATCCGTGGCCAGATGGCTCTGCTCATACTGGGTCCTTCCCACCTCCCTGCCAGTGCTCAGAGATCAAAACTCAACCTTCTCCAACATTCTGTAACCCACTTCTTTAATTCCAAGATCAAAGGAGACCTTTTGTTCAAGTTGTAAAACAGAGACCAAGAGGCAACTAAATACCATCTCCTCTGCATTTCCTGGGGGCTGAGGGCCTCCTTTAAAAGAGACTGCTTGGAGAAACACATTAACCAAGGCTTGGTATAGACACTCAGTTCCCAGGATACAGTGGTTCATGCAGAATATGTCCCAGGTGAGGCAACTCAAGGAAGCAGACAGAAAATATCCCCAACACAACACCCTGGAGGGGAGGGAGCACAAGAACGGTGATTGGTACAAACAAATTCAACTGCACAGTTCATTAGCAAAAGCAGCTTTGATGTGAGCGCTCGCTGCAGAGCATTCCACCTGAACTCAGAAATCCATCAAGTCCAGTTTTTCTAAAGGCAATCTCTCTCTCGCCTGGAACTTCCTATGTAGGCCAGGCTGGCAGAACTCTCAGAAATGCACCTGCCTCTGCCTCCTCAGTGCTGGGATTAATGGCATGTACTACCACCCCCAGCTGAAGTTCAAGTTTTAATGCCACATATGACATCTACATAAACAGACCAAGAAAGCCAAATCCATTTGCCAGGCCACACATGAAATCAATGCCTGTACTACAATGAGCCAAGCTTTTGCCTCCTTCTCCAGTGTGACTGATGCTCTAAAAGCCCAAAGGAGACAGCAGCTGCCACCACATGAAACTGAGTCAGAGGAGCTGCCTGCCTCCTGCTCCACTTCCATCCAGCTGCCCTATCAGCACCACCTTTATTGGCTCCAACCTGGTGTCAGTCAGCTTATTACTCTGCCCTACATGGAACAAAAGCCTTCAAACTAGAATAAACCGGCCCAGGACCTCTACTCCCAGGCATGTATACTGGAACACTGAAACACGCTATGTAAAGATGCACACAAAGTTCACAGCGGGATTATTCCAGCAGCTAAGGGATAGAGAGACTGTGGTCTATCCATACAGCACAACGGTTTAGCCATTTAGAAAGAATAAAGTACTAGGAATGTTACATACAACATGGATGAACTTTGAAAGTGCATGGAAAAGTAAAGCAGTTAGGTAAGAAACACCACATACTGTACATTCTCTTTATATGAAATGAGGGAAGGTAAAGCCTCAGAGACAGGAAATCAGGGGCTGCCGGAGACTAGGAGGAGCAAAGCCTGGGAGTGATATGAATGCTTCTTTGTAGATTGATGAAAATGTTCTGGAATTACACATGATCCTCTAAATACGCCAGACCCCACGAACTGTGAACTTTAAAAGGGCTCAGTGTTAGAAGCACTCACTGCTCCCGCGGAGGATCTGGCTTTGCTTCCCTGAACCCACAAGGTGGCTCACAACCATCTGGAGCGCCAGTTCCAGTCATCTCTTCTGGTTTCCCCAGGCACCAGGCATGCACACGGTGCACATACATGCACACAGACAAACACATAAAATTTAAAAAGATCTTTTAATAAGGGGCGATTTTGTGCTATATGAGTCATATCCATAGAGATAAAACTATAATAAAAGCTAATACAGTGTGAGACAGGCAATATATAAGGAAAATAGAATATTATATGCCTATGAATGTACTCAATGGGCATTTCCCAAGTTCCATTAAAATATTCCCAAGAGTAGCTTCCTGTAATGAGATATGAGCCTGCTTCTCAATTCTGACCCAGCCAGATGAATTCTATCCTGTAACTTTATAGGGTGGTCTAATCCAGGGCAGAAGACAAACTCCTGGCCTCCTTTCCCTATAGCCAGAAGTCTTACTCTGCAGATTCAGGAAACACTGTTGTGCTTAGCAGACTTGGGCAGCACCTGTACAATTGGGGAAGAGCCATTCATGACAGTAAGAGGGAGGGGGAAAGCCCTTGAACTGTAATATCTACAACTCTAACTTTCAAAGTAAACAGCTTCCTCAAGTCCCAGCCTGTTCACATAGCCACCGAGTCCACTAGCTAAGTTCCTCTCAGCATGACTTGCCTCAGAAGCTGATCCACCCCAAAATAGATCTATATGCCCCACCCAAAATGGTTGCAAAATAGCTTACGTGTATGAAGGCGTGGGGACAGTTCTGACTTCAGTGTGTAGTAACATGCTTGGCACAGACCAAATTCCCATCTACCTGTGACTCCACATACACCTCTGCACAAACTTGCCCTGTGTCTCCTCACTAAACATGCAGCTTTTTGTGTGCCTTTAAAACTGGCCGCGGCATACAGCACACTCTCCATTTTCACTATTTCTCTGTCTGCCTCACTGTAGATTTCTGCAAACGAAAGAAGCTCCACAAGGGTGGGACCCTGACCCTCTGACAATTATACACCTGGTTCCATGCACTGACTGGGCTCTCAAATATTTGCTGATTAAATAAAATACATACTAGAAACACATATTGCTAACTTATAAACTCTTAAAACTCTGTACAGGACAGAAACTTCCCAGTGTAGTGCCATAAATATCACTTTATTGAACTCTCTATGGGCAAGAAAGGGTGTGACTTCCTGTCTTCCCATCAGCCTTGTTCTGAATGAGGCAAAGGAGAAAACGGGTTCAACTTTCCACCCTGAGGATTTGTCCCCACTTCATTGATTCAGACTGAAGCCTGAAGCCACAGAAACCAGCTAAAGCTTTGAAACATTTTCCCCCAAAACAGTGCAGAGAACAAACCCTGGCTCTTGTGTAGGCTCAGCAAGGGCTCTACCAATGAGCTACACTCCCCCAAGCCATGAAATCCTTTACCTGACTTCTCGGTTTATAAAAAAGAAAACTGTTTTAAAAAACAATTAAGTTAGCAATTTGCTAACAGCAGGGAATCCTGTCAGATGATTAACCTGACCCTGTTTAGAGAAAACCAACAGCACACAGCTTAAGCAAGAGTTTTCCTTTGGTGGAGTCAAATGTCACAAGCTTGTTCTTTGGGTCTTTCTTGTCATTCACTATCAGGATGAAATAAAATTTTATCTTCTGAGGAAGAATATATAGGGCCACCCAGGAAATTTCACCTCGGTTCTTATTCCTTGGCTAACAGAATTTGAGCTGAATTTCTCAGAGAAAAGCCGGTCCTTCCAAAACTCAATTCTGTGGTTCCATAATAGAAGCCAGCAAGTTGTGACCCACCCTCCAGACACAGCTGTCACCTCACCCATCTCACCCATAAAGAGCCTTAAGTCCAGTCAGCTTCGTGACAGCGAGTCTTCATCTATAAGGAGCTGTACAGCATGGGAAGGGGACGCGGACAGGTAGGGGCCGGGGGTGTTTTTAAACAGCTGTACAGGTTCCTCCTCCATTAAAATCACAGGACTGCTTGGGAAAGTGTAGATTCTTGAGCACTGCCTAACCCTAAGGAACTGCACTCTTTGGGGGTGAAGCTCAGGAAACTGCATTTTAACATGCCTCCCCATCCACAACCTAAGATTTCCATGCACGGTGAAGTTTAAAAGCCAATTGGATAAAAGCACTTTAGGAGAGATAATGAGTTTTGACAGGAAGGCAGGAGGAAAGGACCTGGGGATGGAAGATGGGCACAAGGTGCCCTGATAGAGCAGCAAACAAGCGGGATGCGTTATGGGAACAGCTGTGGGTGCATTTAAGGACAGGGCTTGGGCTAAGAGGTGGTCCGAAGCGAGGCAGCATCCGCAGACTGGTCAAGATGATGGGGATACGGGGAGAGCTGGGTCTGAACGTGAGGAGGAGGAGCGAAGGTAGAGATAACGGAGAATGAGACAAGGCCAGGAGGTGAAAATTGGGAAATAGGGGTGACAAGGGGGCGGGAACGAAAGCAGAAACGAGAACCGCGGAGACACTATTTGAGGTCTTCTTTCCAAGCGGCACCTCCCCTAAAACTCCAGGCCCTGACAAGTCTAGGTGGAAGCCAATGCTGGCGAAAGGGATTTTGTGAGGGGCCAACCCAGTGAAGGGCAACCCGAGCAGGGGTTCTGAAGGAGGCTGGGGACCAGGCCATGGGGTGCCGGAAGGTCCTGGGCTAGCCAGGGGGCCCTGCTCCAGCTCCGGTTCCCGGAGTCTCCTTCACTCACCATCGCCGCCGCCATCTTGGATCCACGTGTCGCCGTGATGACGTCAGCGGAAGTGGTGCTTCCCTGAGTACGGACTGTAACTCCACAAGGGGGTCGCTTCGCTTCAGTTGCTTTTGTAGTCGCACTAGTGAGGAGGTAAAGGAGACTTAATTTCTCCTTGGAAAACTTGTCTTAACAGTGAGGTCTCTGAGCAGGTAAAGAGAGAATACGATGTAACTATTGGAGCCATATTAACTCCTGGCAGACAGTGCTCCTCCCCCCACTCCTTTTGCATTGTGGGTAATTGGGGTGTGTAGAAACAGGCGCGCTCTCTGGATGCCATCTTTACTATTGGCAGAAAGACCCGTTGCTAGGGTTACCCGAGACCTTAATTGTGAGACAGAAGGCTTGGTAAACCCTCTCTGACAGCAGCTGGATTCCAAGTAATTTGTAATTATGTGTTTAGATATTTACTTGACTATTATATATTCTCTAATACTAATAATACTAATCGGCTGTAATCCCTATGACGGTAAGACTGTCTTTCACCTTACCCTGGCTTTTTGTCGTCTCTAAAATGGGGCAGATTTCTAGATTACTTTCATAACTGATTTATGTTGAGTATTCACGGATCGTACACAGGAAGTATTCGATAAATAATTGTCATTATATGATCATGTACATTCCTTCCCGTAGATGGTAGGTCCCTCAAACAATACACTGTTAAATGACTCTCTGAAAATACTTAGCCCGAACGGCATCTTTTGCGAAGACATCTTTTGTTGTTGTTTGAGAAAGTTGATATAGTCAACTTGTTATGCCCGTGTTCCGCTTCTGTAACCCACCTGTTTGCCAGCTCCTCCATTTGGAAGCCTCCACTCCTGAACTGATCTCTTGTGCCCGGTCTCCAGTGCTGATCTCTTGAACCCCAATTTTAGGGAGAGACAACCAGTATACACGATTTTTTTTTTAAAGGCTTGCTTTGATTACTTTGGCCGTGATAATTTGGGTCAGTGGTCTTTCTCCTCTCTAATCTTGGGGTTAACATGTCCTGGTTAGTTTTCTTTTTCTTTTTCTTTTTTTTTTTTTTTTTTTTTTTTTTTTTGATTTTTCGAGACAGGGTTTCTCTGTGGCTTTGGAGCCTGTCCTGGAACTAGCTCTGTAGACCAGGCTGGTCTCGAACTCACAGAGATCCGCCTGCCTCTGCCTCCCGAGTGCTGGGATTAAAGGCGTGCGCCACCACCGCCCGGCCTCCTGGTTAGTTTTCATTGTTAGTTTCTAGTATTGGTTTAAAAAGGGCTGGCGGGGGTGGGGCCTGCACTGGTAAGTTTTAGTCCAGCCTGAACAAGAGAAAGAGAGAGCGAGCCCCTGGGGTGGCGGGGGGGGGGGGGGGGGGGGGGGGGGGGGGACCACTTAGCCTTGCTGAACGCTGCGGCTCTTGGTGCTGTTCACAACAGCTGAGGGTTCTAGTTATCCCATTCCTCATCTTGGCAGGGAACAGTTGAATTCCGACCACCACTGTGGTCAACCACCACTCTGGTAGGTTCTTCTACATAAATGTCTACTAACAGCCTTCTCATCCCTGTATGAGCATCTATCATGAATAATAAAAATCAGAGAGAGAAATTGGTGTTCAACCTGAAGGTCAGAAAAGCAAAGCAGTCAGCCACTGGCTCTTACCTCTACCTCAGAGGTAGAGGTAATGGCGATCCTGCCTCCAGGAATCGTCAGAATGAGACTGAGCTGAGATGGGTCTCCTCCTGTTTTATATTCCTCTCTAATGCTGGGATTAAAGGCATACATGACTACTGCCCAGTTTCTTTGGCTAACTAGTGTGGCTACTGGGATTAAAGGTGTGTGCCACCACTGCCTGCTCTATATCACTGACCAGTATGGCTGTTTTAGTTTCTGATCTTCAGGCAAGCTTTATTTATTAAAATACAAATAAAATATCACTACATTTCCCCCTTTTGTCTAAAATTAAAAGGCTATAACTAATATAAGAAAACTATACATAATAACTACAGACAATAAGTACATCAACAATGTCTAGTCCATTTGCATTTGACAAATTTAGAGAAAATCCTCCATATCTATCCTATCTTGGTGAGTCCAAAGTCTTGTACCTAATTTATTTTCTATAATAATTTGCTTTCTACATCAGGTGAACAAGGAAAACTCTAACTCTATCTAGTTTTCAACTCCCTCAGAGACCCAAGAAGGAGATAATATTAACTGAGTAAGCAGGAAGTGCAAGTAAGTGACTTCGGGAAATTGTGAGAAATGCAGAAACAGCTGGCTGCCTGGACAGTCACCCAAAGTTCCTCTGCAAAATTGGAGCATCCATCTTTGGCCTATAGGCCTAGAAAATCTGACAGACTTTTCTATGAAGCAGGGTTTTTGAAGGACTTGCCTGCCTTGTCTGGGCAAGGTTTGGCAGCCACTCCCTTTTGTGTCCTGCTTGTCCCATTAGGACATCCCATATCACAGCATACCATCAGCAGTTGAGGCAAGGGCACTTTCTTGCCCAGTGGCTTACTTTTGTCACAAAGAAAGCAAATTCCATGTGGAGTTTCTTTGATGCCCATCATCTTCTCTGAAGTAGATTGGTGCTGCCAGGGGCAGACATTGTCTCATTGTCATAAAGAAAAGAACCTATGTTATTAAAACATCTTAAATGCCATATTTTGTAGTGTTTGAAGATGACCTGTCTATCTAAAATATATCTTTGTTTGACCTTAAAAACATACCAAGGAGTTGGAGAGATGACTCAGCCATCATGGGCACTGGCTGCTCTTCCAGAAGTCCTGAGTTCAATTCCCCACAACCACATGGTGGCTCACAACCATCTGTGATGAGATCTAGTGCCCTCTTCTGGCTTGCAGGCATATATGCAGGCAGAACACTATGTAATAAATGAATAAATCTTCAAAAAAGAAAGAAAACATACCTAATGTGACTACAAGTTCAATTATAATAGGTGATTAGCTACTAACCTGCATTTTTCTTTCTTTCTTTCTTTCTTTCTTTCCTTTTTTTTTGGATTTTTCGAGACAGGGTTTCTCTATGGCTTTGGAGCCTGTCCTGGAACTAGCACTGTAGACCAGGCTGGTCTCGAACTCACAGAGATCTGCCTGCCTCTGCCTCCCGAGTGCTGGGATTAAAGGCGTGCGCCACCACCGCCCGGCCTGCGTTTTCTTATTATTCTATTATTTCTTATTAGTCTATTCAAGGACTAGAAATTTGCATTACATTGTTAAATGAGCTGTATAGGTACAATACCTTGAACAAGATTAGAAACATGTACAGTCTGTTTTAACAAAGCTAATCTCAATTTTGTATTAATATACAAAATTTGTATACAATATACAAAAGTCCAATCCAATGTAAAACATTTAAAACTAGTGGTTGCTTTCTAAAAGTAGATTTAATAATCTACCTTTTTATCTTATCATATCTATATCATCCCTTTTTTTCCCAAAGTAGATTCTACCCTTTTATCCTATCATATCTGTAGCTCCCTGTATTTCTCTCTATATCTGTTCAAATTTCCTGCCTGGCTTTACTTTGCTAAACCATTGGCAGAAACCAATAAATTCATCAACCAAGAAAAGCAACACATGTATAGAAGGACATCCCACATGATGAGCAACTGGTTCACCTATCAAAAGGTAAACTTTTTCCCCTCTTGTTGAATATGGTGGTCAAGTTACTTGCTTTGACCAATAGAATGAATTATGAGTGTCTTCCAGTTCTGTACCGAGGCCTTAAGAGGCTTGGCAGCTTCTTCTACCCCAGGATATAAATAAAGCTAGGTGTCCTGCTGGAGAGCCCTGTAAAGTGACAGGTCCACTTCGTTCCTAGAGGCATTCTAGAAGTTCCACCTGACATTACACATATGCATGAAATTAGTTTGAAGAGCATAATTTATTGGCATTGTGTAAGACAAAAGAACTACATGGTTGAACCTAGTTGATTTAGTTTTGGGGATGGCTTATTACGAAGCCTGAAACACACACTGGTAAATGACTGTACCTGTCCCAACCATCCCAAAGAGCAGATATAGTCCTAGAGGGCAGGGAGCTAGAGAAACAGGAAGGATTTACCAGTCTTGCAGTAACTCTGAATTGCAAACTTGTGACCAGTTCTACTGTGGCTTAAATCTTGGAAATCTCTTATATCTCGGTCTGCTTAAGGAAGAATACTGATGGGACTGGAAGGATGGCTCAGCAGTTAGGAGCACTGGTTGATCTTCCAGAGGATCAGGGTTCAAGTCTCGGCACCTACATGGCTACTCACAATTGTTTATAACTCCAGTTTCTTGGGAATCTGATGCCCTCTTATGGCCTCTGCAGGCTTCAGGCATGCAAATGGTGCACAGCCATACATGCAGCAAAACACCCATACAAACTACATAAAAGAATATATTCATATCAATAAATAAATATATCTGAAATAGCATTTCTCTGTGTAGTCTTGGAACTCACTCTGTAGAACAGGTTGACATCAAACTCAGAGATCCACCTGCCTCTGCCTCCTGAGTTCTGAGATTAAAGGTGGGTGCCACCATTGCCCAGCTCCAATGTTATCAGTTTTAAACATTTTTATTACATATATTTAGTGCATGTGTGTGTGTGTTTGAGTGTGTACATATGACTACATGCCTTGCTGCACATACAGAATTTAGAGGACAACTTTCAGTAACTGATCCTGTCCTTCTACAATGTGGGACCCAGGATTGAACTCAGATCTCGAGGCTTGTCTGCGTGTGTCTCACTAAGCCATCTGGTATACCCAGTATTGTAGATTCTATTTCACAGCATGTAGTGTCTATTGCCGTTATACTATAACCACAAGGTATATATATGATAGTTTGAAATTCTCAGCTTCTTTGACATAGTTGCTCAAGTCCCTGATGAATCAAGAAAGGAGAGGTCTTTATTATTTCAGTTTCATCTTTGTTGTTTTCTATGCTAAAACGGTTCCCCAATTGCACAGTCTCCACCTCAGCTCCCCTAGTGTTGGGAATACAGGCATGTACCACCGTGCCCAACATTCTCCTTCATATTACTCATGAAGATTAACAAATTCTGAACTTGTACTGATGTCGGAACTCATCTGGAAAGGGTAAGGCATCAAGCAAGTTACTCTCATGAGAATCTGAAGGTTTTTCAGTGAGGAATCTGGGAGGACACATCTCTTAGAGGGGTGGTTCTTAACCTTCCTAATGCTGTGACCCTTTAGTAAGTTCCTCATGTCATGGTGACCCCCAACCATAAAATTATTTTCATTGCAAATTAATAACTGTGATTTTGCTACTGTTATGAACTGTAATGTGAATATTTGTGTTTTCTGATGGTCTAAGGTGACCCTGTGAAAGGGTTGCTTCACCCCTCAAATTGTGGCCCACAGACTGAGAATCACTGCCTTAGAACCTGCCCATCCAGAAGAGGGGAGCTGGGCTCAAAAGGAGCACTGCCCCCAAAGGGTGTACATACGACGGCTCTTTGAACATTCTGGAAACACTAGTTCCTGAGGTTTCTGTAGTTTAAAATATACACACTACTTACATCCCAGGCACCTCATGTGTACCAGGGCAAAAGAAAGTTCAGCCCACTCTGAGAGAGAGTCCTGGCCTTGGAGGTAAAAGCCAGAGGTGGAAGAGCCCAGGCTGGTGCAGTTTCAGTACCCCAGACTCCACTCAGGGATTCAGTCTCCACCCAGCTTTATCATCCTTCTTGTTCTTTCATCTTCCTTGCCGGGCGGTGGTGGCGCACGCCTTTAATCCCAGCACTTGGGAGGCAGAGGCAAGCGGATCTCTGGGAGTTCGAGGCCAACCTGGTCTACAAGAGCTAGTTCCGGGACCGGCACCAAAGCTACAGAGAAACCCTGTCTTGATCCGTTCCCCCCGCCCCCAAAAAAGACCCTTGCTGTATGCTGACCCCTCGGCCTCAGAAATCTCTGCCTCTGGGGCTTTTTATATTGTCATATGGAGTGCTTGTGAGTTTGTGTGCCATCCTTGCACAGGGGCCGTGATAAGCTCTGTATGGTTCCAATCTTATTATTCGTGTTGCTGAAGAGAGAGTTCTGCCCCTAGAACTCCTAAGAAATGGATTCCTATTCTTTATGAATTACTCAGCCTCAGTAATTCTATTAGAGCAATACAAATGGACTGAAGCCAATTTAAGTATAGAGTACTGGTGCATAGAATACAGGTCCACGTAACTTGGCATCCTACACTGGTTTTCCCCGTTGATACCTTGCCTGGGTGGTCCATTTGTGGAAGCAAACGAACCAGTAGTGATGTATTAGCAACTCAAGTCTTTACCTTACCTCAGGGTCTCCTCCCCCTCTCCTTTTCCTCTTAGTTTTTTTTTCTTTCTTTCTTTTTTTTTTTTTTTAAGATAGGGTCTTACTATGCAGCTCTTGCTGTCCTGGAACTCACTCTGTAGACCAGGATGGCCTTGAACTCACAGAGACTCACCTGCCTCTGCCTCCCAAGTGCTGGGATTAAAGGTACCCACCTCTATACCTGGCTTTAGGTCCACTCTTCGTGCCATACTTTCAGTGAGTTTTGACAGCGGCTTCTTGGTAAGTAGTATCATTCAGAATAGTTCACTGCCCTAAAACCCGCCTGTGTTCTTTCTATTCTTCCTTGATCACTTTTCTCAAATTCGTAGCAACGACTTGTTACTGTATCTGAGGTTTTCTGTTTTCAGGAGGTTATGTAACTGAGATCTATAGTATATGCCCTTTATGGACTGGTTCTTTCCCCACCCTGTTGTGCTGGGGGGGTGGGACCGAGGACCTTGTGTATGCCAGAAAAGGCTTTACCACTCAGATCCACAGAACCAACTTGGCTTCTCCCAGGAACGAAATAAGATTCCCTTCTCTCTTTTCTTGACTTAATACCTGATCTCTTTTAAGTGTTAGTAATCTATTACAGTTTCCTCAATCTCTTTGAAAGGCCATCTGCTTGCTTTGGTAATAACAAAGGAAGCTACTTGGACAGTCCTGTGTGGATTCCTGTATGGACACACATCTTCAACTCATACGCAAAACACCAGGAGACCCAGCTGATGACTCCTACAGTTCAGAGATGGTTTAGTTTTATAGAAGAAATGTTGGGTCATCTTCCCAAGTGACTGTGGTATCCTGAGTTCCTGCAGCACTGAGCGACTGTGTACTCAGTCAAGTTTGGTGTCATCAACATTTGGAGTCTTTGTCCTTTTAAGTGTGCGCTTGTCATTTTAGTTTTCATCTCCCAGTGACACATGATATGGGACATCTTTCTCATGCTTATCCATTGCCTGTGTGCCTTTTACGAGGTGCCTTTTCCAACCTTGCTCATTTTTTTTGTTTTGTTTTGTTTTTCGAGACAGGGTTTCTCTGTGGCTTTGGAGCCTGTCCTGGAACTCGCTCTGTAGACCAGGCTGGTCTCGAACTCACAGAGATCCGCCTTCCTCTGCCTCCCGAGTGCTGGGATTAAAGGCGTGCGCCACCATCGCCTGGCCCAACCTTGCTCATTTTGAAATCAAGTTGTTTTCTTATGATTGAGTCAAGAGTACTCTTTGTACATTTTGGATACTAGTCTTCCATTAGATAATTTTTTTGAGAACATATTCTTCAAGCTTAGGATTTTTTCTCTCCTCCTTCTTGACCTTTGCCCAGGCTGGCCTGACATTTGCTATGCAGACCAAGCTGGCCTGGAATTCATAACAGTCCTCCTGCCTTGGTCTTGCAAGTGCTGGAGTTACAGGGATTAGAATTTATTACTGCATAGACAAGGTCAATGAGTCAGCTCCTTTTTTCCTACTTTTTTAAATCTAACACTGACTCATCCCTCTGATCACAGAAAAGACAGATGAAAGCATGGAGACAGATACAATACCAAAAGCATAGTCTATGAAAGAAAAATTTATTCTGAGATGGGAGGATTGCTGGAGCCCAGGAACTTGAGGTTGGCCTGAGCAGCACAGTGAGACTTTGCCTAAAAATATGAGGAGGGGGTGAGTAAAGTGCTTGTTGTGTAAGCCTGACAGACTGGATTAATTTGAGTTCAGATCCTCAGAACCAACCTAAAGAGCTGGGCATGAGCCAGGCATGGTGGGCATGCCTCTAATCTCAGGGAAGCAGAGGCAGACAAATCTCTGTGAGTTTGAGGCCAGCGTGGTCTACATAGTAAGACCCTGTCCCATACCCTTCCCCCTGAAAAAGTAGCTGGGTAGTACAAGCCCAGCACCCCTGTAAATGGAAGCAGACAGCACCCCTCTAAACGGAAGCAGACAGCACCCCTGTAAGTGGAAGCAGACAGCACCCCTCTAAACGGAAGCAGACAGCACCCCTCTAAACAGAAGCAGACAGCACCTCTCTAAATGGAAGTGGAGGCTGTGGAAGCTTACAGCGCTGCTAGCCTGGCTCACACAGATGAAAACATCAAGACGCCCTGTCTCAAATAAGGTGAAAGGTCAAAGGTGAGGACTTACACTTGAGGTTTTCTCCTGACCTCTGTATGTATTCTGTCGTGGTCTGCCCCACCCACAAACACACATTTTTTAAGGATTTTATTTTATAGGTATGTACATTTTGCTGCATGTTGATGTTGTTCTTGAGGAGGCCAGAAGAGGGCACCCAATTTCTTGGAATTTGAGTCACAGATTGTTGTGCCTGGGAACCTAACCAGGTCCTCCACAAGAGCTGTAAGTGCCCTTAACCATCTGTCTAGCACCCCCCGCCCCGCCCCAGGGAGTTTTGGGTAACTGTACTTCATTACAATTAAAACCTGGCATTGGAAAGATGGCTCAGTACATAAAGGTGGTTCACCCCTGGAACCCACATGGTGGAAGGAGAGGACCAGCTTCTACAGTTTGTCCTCTGACCTCCACTTGAGTGCTGTGGCAGTGCCAACCCCCTGCAATAAATAATAAATAAATTTAAAAATTAAAAGTTGGGCCGGGCGGTGGTGGCGCACGCCTTTAATCCCAGCACTCGGGAGGCAGAGGCAGGCGGATCTCTGTGAGTTCGAGGCCAGCCTGGTCTACAAGAGCTAGTTCCAGGACAGGAACCAAAAGCTACGGAGAAACCCTGTCTCGAAAAATCAAAAAAAAAAAAATTAAAAGTTGGTCAACTGTGGTAGCATTCACCTATCATTCAGGCCCTCAGGAGGCAGAGGCAGAAGGATCAGGAATTTGAGACTAGTCTGAGCTACGTAGTGAGACCCTGTCTCAAAAATTAATAATTCAAAATTTTGCAAAGGAAAAATTATTAAGAAAATGAAGCCAGGCCAGGTGGTGGTGGCACACACTTTTAATCCCAGCACTTGGGAGGCAGAGGCAGGCAAATCTCTGAGTTTGAGATCAGCTTGGTCTACAGAGTGAGTTCCAGGACAGCCAAGGCTACACAGAGAAACCCTGTCTCAAAAAAAAAAAAAAAAAAAAAAAAAAAGGAAAAAAGAAAAAAAAGTGGAGCCAGGGTGAGCCTGTCTCAGTCACCTCAGTCATCACCGTGATACCCATGCAACAAAGCAACCCCAGGAAGCAAAAGCTGATGGTAATTATTTCTCCTTCCCACGTCTGAGGACCAGCTGGGGTTCAGTCAGCCTGGACTGGGCTCAGCTGGGTTTGGTGCCACCCTGAAGGCTGGTCCAGATTTGCTCCTCTTGTCACTCATTTTCCTCAGGCCACTTTCTAATCAGGGACAGAGGCTGGAGGGTAAGATCAGAAACCGCGTTCTAAACTTCTGTTTCCTTTGCTTTGGCTAATGTTCCATTGGTCAGAACAAGTCTCGTGGCCAAGCTCAACATCGGTGGGACAAGGATGGGTGCTCTTCGCATGGATTACTGAATGGAAATAGAATAAATTTCTATTGCAAGGTTGTAAATAAGTCCCTGGCTTTGCTTTCGGACTCCAAAGTATGTATTCCAAACCACAAAGCAAGAGAGCAATCAATTAGGTTACAGACCAGGTAAGTTATGGTGAGTGTATGCGTGATTATAAATATGAGAAACACATGTAAATATATATGTGTGTGTGTGTGTGTGTGTGTGTGTGTATGATGCTGGGTTTAGATTTTGTCCATGGTTGCCATTTTATAACTCTCTCCTCAAGACAGGCCATAAAAGCAAACTATGTCTTCTCTAATAGGCCATAGCAAACTTATTCCCAGCTCCCACTTTTTGTCTGGGAGCTCGCCATAAAGACTGTTGTGGTATAGTATGTAATAGGGGCCTCCTCACTCCAGTGAGATCCAAACCATAGGAAAGCCACATAGAGAGGACTAAAAAAAAAATCTTCCTAAGATAGACCTTGCTGGGTTTTCCCACCCAGTTTATTAGCAATCACGCCTAGGCAATAAAGTCTCCATAAAACGCCGAAGGACAGGGTTCAGAGAGCTTCTAGATAGTTGGCTATGTGGCAACTTCTATGGAGTGGCAGGTCTAAAGAGGACGTGGAAGTGCCACGTGGCCCCTTTCCCACTGCGTTTTGTCATCTTCTTCTTTGTTGTATTCTTTATGATAAAATAGTAAAATCCCACTCTCTTCCTGAGTTCTCTGAGCAGCTTGAGCAAAGTAATGGAACCTAAGGAGGGAGCCATGGGGCCTCTGGCTTATTGGCAGCCAGTGAACCTGACTAAAACAACTTCCATCTGGCATCTAGTGTGGAAGGCAGGAAGTCATGGGGACTGAGCCCCCAACCTGTAGGATCTGACAGTGCCTCCTACTAGTTAGGGCTGTGATCTTTGCACTTTCGTGGTCACAGAAATGTTGGTTGTAGCATGAAAATGAGAAGAAGAGTCACCTTGTTTCTCTCCCGAGAACGGAAATTGAAACCCAGCTAGCCTTAGTCTCCTCTATTCTTAGACCCAGTTCTTAAGGTTAGACCCATGAGCTACTGAGGGATGCAGACTGACTTCAGTAAGTTCAGGGTTTTGTGTAACCCTAGGGGATGTTATGATGTAGATGCTTTGGGAGATGCAGTAATATGGAAGAGTCATTGCACTCTGTCCCGTAGTCACTAGCCCCTGTCTTTCCCCCATGACTAAAGCTAACTGCCTAGAACTTTCAGCTGAGGTGAAATGCAGAAAGGCTACCACCTTTTCATTCCTTCTACTTTCTGTCAGGTCTCCCTTCTGGCCACCAAGAGCATCCTTTACGAAGTACCAGGTCATCTTATCAGTAGTCCCACCTTCAGACCCAAGACCATCGTAGCAATCATGATGGCTGCATGGCCATGGAAAGTGGCCAGCATCCCTGAGGGAGGTCTAGCTTATATGTTAGTATGGCTCAACAGGAGAGAAGTCATCTGTGGTGTCCTGACAGACCCAGCTTCTGGAAGGCAAAACCATACAGTGTCCAGGCCCCAGTTTGGGAGGCAGAATAATGGCCCCTGAAAAAGGTGTGCATGTGTGAATCTCTGGCAGCTGAGAAAAATATTGCCTTGGCAAAGGGGACTTTGTAAATATGGTTAAGGATCATGAAGTGGAAGGACTATTCTGGCTTATGTAGGTGAGTCCAGTGTCCTTTTGAGGATGCTGTAGATGAAGATGCAGGGAGACTAGAAGATGGAAGTAGAGCTTAGGGTGGTGTGCAGAAGCATGAGTCAAAGGTGAAGGCAGCCTCTGGAAACCAGAAAAGGCAAGGAAGGAATCCTTCTCCCCCCAAATTTCCAGGAGCAGCCAAATCCTGTCAGCCCGTTTGGCTCTCATGGCTTCCCCACTGGGATGCAATGGTAACCATGTGCTGTTTGAAGCCACCCATGTTTGTGAGGATTTGTTACAGAAACAAAAGGAAGCTGGTACAGCTAGCACATATTTCAGGATGGTTAGAAAACCCTTTCTTATGCATAGGTGTGTGTGTGTGTGTGTGTGTGTGTGTGCACGTGTGTGTGTGTGTGTGTGGAGGTGCGCGCATGTGTGTGTGTAGGTGCACATGTGTGTGTGTGTGTAGGTGCACATGTGTGTGTGCATGTGTGTGGAGGTGCACATATGTGTGTGTGTGTAGGTGCACATGTGTGTGTGGAGGTACACATGTGTGTGCATGTGTGTAGAGGTCAGATTCCATCTGTCTCCTTTGAGATGAGTCTCTCCCCAATCTGCTCACCAATCAGGTGAGCTCCAGGCATCCTCTGGTCTCCACCCCTGCACAGGGATTGCAAATGCACACCTCACACCCAGCATTTTTGAGTGAGTTCTGGAGGTTGCTCAGGTCCCTGTGCTTGCAGGACAAGCATTTGATGGACTGAGCCATCTCCCCACCTAGATTCTCTCTTTTCTTCGCACTTCTGGTCTCTGGGAAGGTCCTTCTTCTTTTATATGTCAGACAGCAAGAAGGCAAATAGACATTTGGAACAGAGAAGCTGACCTTTGAGAAAAGCCTTTGACATTCATATCTTTATTTAAATACTATTTTAAGCTTCCCATTTAAACCACAGCTATAGCTTGAATTCAATCATCTCAGGCAAATAACAAATACCAATTTGGAGGCCCTGAGAATGGCAGATTGCAGACGACTAGAGTCAAGAAGAGGTTGTGAAGTCCACCCACCCACTCGACAGCTGGACAGTCTGGGGCTGGAGTGTGTAAAGCGGGGGTTGGTGTCTGGAAGTGGGCCCAGAGGTTAAGGACGTCACAGGTACTCCGGGAGCTTGGCTCTGCTCATGGCCTGCCCTTTAAGGCTGCTGCTGATACTGGCTCTCAGTGGCCGTGTAGAAGTCATCCAGCACACTTTGGATGTATTCGAAGGTAGGCCGTTCCTCTGGTCGGTTCTTCCAGCACCGGGTCATGATATTATAGAGCTCTTCTGGGCAGTGCTCCGGTCGAGGCATCCGGTACCCATGCTCTAGTGCCCGGATCACCTCTGGGTTTGACATGCCTGAGAAAGAGGAGTGGAATTTAGTGTGTGTGTGTGTGTGTGTGTGTGTGTAGTGGCAAATAGAGCTGCCATTACCATCTGACTATATGGGGAAGACACAGAAACTAGGCCTTGATAGCTGTGCACTTGCTGAGTTTGTCCAGCCACCAAGCCATACCAGATCTCATACGAGGCAGAACATTAACCAACCTATTTCCACCACTCTTGGTTGTCATTTTATCTATCGTCTGTCTGTCTATCATCTATCTTTATTTTTATTTTTATGTGCATTGGCATTTTGCCTGCGTGTATGCCTGTATGAAGGTATCAGATCCTCTGAAACTGGAATTACAGTCAGTTGTGAGCTGTCATGTGGGTGCTGGGAATTGAATCTGGGAACTCTAGAAGAGCAGTCAGTTTTCTAAAGGGCTGAGCCATCTCTCCAGCCCCTGTCTTTATTTTTGAGAAAAGGTCTCCCAATGTAGCTCTGATTCTGGAACTCACTATGTAGACCAGAAAGCCTCAAACTTACGGAGATCCACTTGCCTCTGCCTCTGTTAGCATTAAAGGTATGCACTCCTGTGGCTGTTTTGTTAATTACAGTCTCAGGCATCTGAATGGATGTAGGTTATATAATTTTCTGCCTGGATTTTACTAGTGTACCCACAAAACAAGTGGCCAGACTCAAGGTCACTTTACATAGGATCATTTCCTTATTCTACTTAAGTTTACATTTGTTATCTATAAATACAACCATGAAATATTTATGATCACCAACTTTACTTTTATTTTTAGTTTTGTTTTTTAACTTGGGGGATTGGTGAAGAGATGGTTCAATGATTAAAAGCAGATTAAAAACCAAAGAAACCTTAAATGTCTTACCTGGATGTCTATATACCATCCTTAGTGAATCAACACAAACGTCCCAAGCTGCTTCAATGCCAGGACAGCCCCCCTTTACTATCTCTGCTTCTTTTGAAATGTGACCCAGTGCATCAGCTTATCTCTGCTGCCAGTATCACCACCCTGTACCCAGGTGCCTGGTGACACCTTGTTCACATACTCTCATCCATTCACACGAGGCAAAGCCTGCACCCTTCATGTTTATTTATTTTTATTTTGTGTATTATATGTGCATATATACACTATATATATGCTGGTGTCCCTTGGAGGCCAGAAAAAGACACCAGATCCCATGGAACTGGAGTGATAGATGGTTGTGAGCTGCCACCTGAGTACTGGGAGCTGGACCCCATCCTCTGCAAGAGCAGTAAGTACTTTTAATCTTTGATCCATCTTTCCACTCTCAATGATACTTAAGATTTTATCTTAAAGATAAAAATTATCCGGGTGCGGTGGTGTACACCTTTAGTCCCAGCACTTGGAAGACAGATGCAGATGGGTCTCCAAGGCCAGCCTGGTTTGCATAGCAAGTTCCATGCCAGCTGGGGCTACATAGTAAGATCCTGTCTCCAAAAAAACAATCATCTGACATCCTTCCAGTCATCTGCCATCTCATGGCTTTGTAGACACTTCAGTGAGCACATACATTCTTCACCATATCCAGGCCCTGCCAGTTCCGGCCTCCCCAGATCTCATCTACTTCCTGCTCAAATAGTTGAGCTCTGATTGCTTAGGTGCAATAGGGTGTGTGAAAAAAGAGATAGCCAACAACAAATCCTTACGTGCAGGCTGAGGAAAGGTGGATGGTGGTACCTCTGATTGACATGGGAAAGGTGAAGAGAAGTTGGGGGACGATCAAGAGCTGAGCTTAACAGACAAGCTGACAAGATGGATCATGACCAGACTGGGCTCTAGACAAACCCCTAAACCCATGTCCCTTTCCCTACCTGGGTAAGGGATCCGGCCATAGGTGACAATTTCCATCAGCAAGATCCCAAAGGACCAGACGTCTGACTTGATGGTGAAGGAACCAAAGTTGATGGCTTCAGGAGCTGTCCACTTGATGGGGAACTTGGCTCCTGCAGGGTTGGGCAGAGCAGAACCAGGGTGAGTCTGGGAAGCACTGAGCTGGGGCTCTGCTAGGGTGAGAGGAGTCAAGACAGGGACTCCTACTGTCCCCTGCAAACAGCGATGTCCCTGCAATGTGCCTCCCAGATCCGTGGTATCAAGACACATTTGTCCCGAGGATGGACAGCTGAAGCAAGGGGGAAGCAAGGGGAGATGGGAACAGGGAGATAATGCAGGTGCTGGCTCTCCTCCTCGGTTGACCCCTTGTGAATTATAACTCTAAGAGGTGGAGTCCTAGCGGTCTTTGGGGATGGAGGAGCTTCCAGGGGGCCTGAGTCCAGGCCACAGCTGATACCTCAGCTCACCTTCCCAGTCATGGGGTGCAGGAGAGGATTCCAGCTGCTGCCCGAGGTTTGCCCTAGTCACTGGGTGTTTCTTCCCTACTCCCTCCTTCCCTCTAGAACAGGTTTGGTTAGCTGTTTGTGGGTATTTGTCTGAATTACAGTCCGATTGGTGAACGTGGTCTGTAGCTGCTCCTTGATTTATTATTCTCTGATAAACCCACTGTGAAGCAAAAACCAGAAGTCAAAATTGCCTTGACCACTTAGCACAATTAACACTCAGTTCAGCAACTTCCACCATGGCTTCTTTGTTTCCTCTGGTGACTAAATCAGACTTGTAGCTCACTGCTCTGGTTTAGCATCATGAGGGAGGACAGCATATCCTCAGACTGGGAACGAGATCAATATCCAAAGGGTGTGTGTGTGTGTGTGTGCATAATTTGTTTTGTTTTGTTTTGTTTTGTTTTTGAGACAGGGTTTCTCTGTGTAACTTTGGAGCCTGTCCTACAGGTTTCTGTAGACCAGGTTGGCCTCGAATTCACGAAGATCTGTCTGCCTCTGCCTCTGAGTGCTGGAATTAAAGACATGTACTGCCCAGCTCATTCATTCAATTTTTTTAAAAAATGATTTATTTAAGAGCCGGGCGGTGGTGGCGCACGCCTTTAATCCCAGCACTCGATAGGCAGAGACAGGCGGATCTTTGTGAGTTCGAGGCCAGCCTGGTCTACAAGAGCTAGTTCCAGGACAGGAACCAAAAGCTACAGAGAAACCCTGTCTCGAAAATCCAAAAAGAAAAAGAAAAACATTTATTTATTATGTATGCAGTGTTCTGCCTGCATGCCAGAAGAGGGCACCAGAACTCATTATAGGGTTGTGAGCCACCACGTGGTTACTGGGAATTGAACACAGTGCCTTTGGAAGAGCAGCCTGTCTTTCCAGGCTCCAGTCATTCATTTGATGAGACAGGCTCTCGTGTAGACAGGCTGGCCTCGGTTCACTACAGAGACTAGAGAGGATGATCTTGAACTCTTGATCCTTCTGCCTCCACCTCCCTAACGCCTTGGTTGGAGGCATGTGCCACCATGCCCACCTTTGCAACTATTTCTGTGCCCTCACAATGTGGAAAATCACAATGCTGGAGCTCATCCCCCCCCCTTAAGCACTCTCTGCTGCCACCTGCTGTCCATGTCCCATCATGTCTGGTAGAGCACACAGGCTGAATGCTGAGGGGCAGGACCAGCAGCTGCCAAACAGCAGGGCTGTGGGGTGGAAAAAGCTAGAAATCTTCAAGCCATTCCATCTTAAAGACTTCAGCAGGGCATCTGGATTCGAGGCCAGAGTGGTCCCATAGGCTGAGAAGTTAGGCCACCATTTCTAATGACCTAATATCAGCAAGGCACACATCACCCTAAGCACCCACGAACATGGGAGCCTTTCAGAGCTGGACATAAACCTGACTGACTTTATCATGAAAGCAGCAGCATCAGGGGAAGGAAGTGGCTTAACCAGGACTCAGGGATAAAACTGGGGTCACTTAGCCCCAGGCTCTTGCTGCAGTCCAAACTGCCATGTTGACGCTAATGGCTCTTAGGGTTGGGTCCTGCCTGGGGAAAGGGCCAGTGTCACTGCCAGCACCAGTGACCGAGGCTTTCCCCCTGTGCCACTCTGTCACACGAGGCTATCTTTGTAACTCCTCCACAGACATAAGGCAAATGGGCCTTTTGTGGTCCAGGTTCAATTAAAAATTAAAGCTGGCTTTGGAGTTGAAGCATGGCTCTCCCCTTCTTTAAACCCATACGTTTGTTAAAGGAAAAATTAAAATCTCTGTCTCAGGTCAGAAGAACCACCTGGTATGGGACAGAAGAAAATACAATTTATGGAAGTATTCTATTGCCATTAATCTCATCATCCTTTGATTTCTATTTGATTCTTTGATACTTTTATTAAGGTATAAATATTATCTCAAAACTTATAAGATATATATTTAAACTTTCTGTCACGATATTAATGGTCATATAAGTACTAACGAATTCCAGAAATAAGCTTCACTTAGCTTCCTATACCTGATTTTAGGCTTGAGACTGAAGCAGGTGACTAGGAACTAGGTTTGTGTACCTGAATGTAATTAACAGACTGTGGTCCTGTAACCTTTTGGAGATCGGCTGCATATGACATAGAAAATGTTAAAGTTTTCTGCAGTGAACCATGACCATTCCCCGGGAGAGGCCTCTGAGATCTCCAGGGAGATGATAGGGCCCTGCAACAATGAATCCACCCAGATTGTGATAACACCACTAAGCTAACAAACACTACCCAAAGATTAGCTTTAGACAACAAACTGCTCAGGACAGCTTCAAAGCACTTAGTTAAGATGGTCCAGCCTCATAGACTACTCCAGTCAGGACTTCAGATAAGTCTTGAACTTTCCCATCACACCGAGACTGGACAACAGCAAGCTCTCCCAGGGCTTGGACTTTATCTCATTTTTCAGGGTCCCCTAAAGATGTTCTTGCCCCCCAGATACCAGGAAGTAATTTTAAGAACACAATGCACACACTCCCAAGAGATGGGGTGAGTGTTTTTGGTCATTTGGTGGGTTGTGGATGTTTATCATCATTTGGGGGGTTGGTTGCAAGCTGTTATTGGTCATGGTCAGGAAGGAAACTAAGCAAAGGAGCTTAGAGTCAGGGATATCTTTTTGAAAGATACACAAAAGGCGGCATATAAGAATGATAAAAAGGGTAGATTATTGAATCTACTTCTAAACTAAAAAGCAACTATTAATCTCTATTATTTTACATTGGATGGATTTTTGTATACTAATACAAATTTAAGATTATTTTTGTTAGAAAATACTTTATACATGTTTCTACTCTTATTTAAGGAATTTTGTACATTGATACATAGGCTACAAATTTAAAGTTATTTTTGTTTTAGCATACTGTATATATGTTTATACTCTTGTTTAAGGTATTATACCTATGTAGTTCATTTAAAAATGTAAAGTTCTAGTCCTTGAAAGCTACTACTATAAACTATTTAGGACAATTAAGAATTGCAGGTTTGTAGTTAGTCATCTATAACAATCAAATTTGTAATTATGTTGGGTATATTTTCAAAATCAGACATATATTTTAGATAGTCTTCAAACACTTTAGAAATCTACAGAATAGGACATTTAAGATGTTTTAGTAATGGGGCTGGAGAGATGGCTCAGCGGTTAAGAGCACTGGCTGCTCTTTCAGAGGACCTGGGTTCAATTCCCAGCAACCACATGGTGGCTCATTGCCTGCATGCGGGTCTGTGTGAGGGTGCCAGATTCCCTGAAAATGGAGTCACAGATAGTTGTGAGCTGCCATGTGGGTGCTGGGAATTGAAGCCAGGTCCTCTGGAAGAACAGCCAGTGCTCTTAATCGCTGAGCCATTTCTCCAACCCCAATTGTTCTTATTGTATACAGTTTTGCTAAGTTAGAGTTAAAGCCTTTCCTTTTTATTTAGACAGTCTGGGGCTATTTGGGAGGAACAATACGAGCTTCACAAATTACTTTTGCCTGGTTTTGGATTCCCTGCCTGTGGAACCTCCTGGCATCTGCTTGTTTAGACTCACTACTTTCATTGGATGTCACATCTCCCCTTTAGCTGCAGGTGGCATTGGAGTGTGATGTGATGGGGGTGGAACCTATGGCCTTCTGTGTTAGTCAAGCCTGTGCTCCTGCATGCCCTCTCCAGCCCCCGTGCCCTCTCCAGCCCCTGGTGTGGGCTTTTTCACTGCTGCATGATGCCACACTCTGTGGGTGACGCAGTTGATATGCTCGCCCTGTCTGTGGACATTTAGATTGCTGTTTTTGTCTCCTGCGCATAAAGTTACTCTCACCTCTCACCGCTACCTGTATTTGCCAAAGTCGTCACGTCAATCTGATCTGAAATGTTCCTCTTCAAGTCTGTGTACCATTAACGTTATCATCCTGACAGGCTATGGAATCATCTAGAAGAAGAGCCCTTGGGCGTGTCTGTGAGGGACTTCCTACATAGGGTTAATTGAGGTGCCAAGACCCATCCTGCCTGTGGGCAGCACCATTCCATGGGCTATGGACCACATAAAAAAAGCGAGCTGAACACCAGCATCTGTCTGACAGTGTGACCAGTTCTATGCTCTTCCTGACCCACCAGGATGGACTGTGCTAACTCTGAGCCAACTAAAGCCTTCCTGAAGTAGCCTTTGCTGGGTATTCTGTCAACTAGTGCACTGCCGAGAAGGAGCGAGTCAAGCCTGATGCAAGGGTTAGTCTAGGACAGATCTTTGCCCTTCCAGGAGAGCAGTATTCCCTACCTTCCCGAGCTGTGTACTCATTATCCTCAATGACCCGTGCCAGGCCGAAGTCAGCGATTTTACACACCAGGGATGCGGAGACCAAGATGTTGGCAGCCCGGAGGTCTCGGTGGATGTAGTTCCTCTGCTCAATGAAGGCCATGCCCTCTGAGATCTGCACCGGGAAGAGACAGCGTCACTCTCACATGCTTAATTCTCGTGAAGAATCGGAAGGAAATCTTTTTTTCCAACATAATATTTTTAGCGATTGTTTGAGAGTTTCATATAATGCACCCTGATCACGCTCACTTCCCAGTCCTCCAGGTCCACCCTTGTAACCTCCTCCCAGAAAGAAAGAAGAAAAAAGAAAAGAAAAGAAACCCAAGTCTATTCTGTGTTGCCTGTATACTCACCGTAGCATGGTCGAACTCTCAGCCCCTTAAAGAGAACCGCGTCCTTCCCCACCCTCACCCTGCCAGAAGGCACCAGCTGCGAGGAGCTACACTTCAGCATCCTATCAATGACTTCCTATCTAGACTATTTCTTTTGGGGGGAGGGGATAGCGGGGCTGGGGAAGATGTTGTCACGGAAGACTTTTATGTTCCTCTTTCTCAGCTGTGAGTCTACAGTCATCAATACTACTGCAAAAATAGCTTCCTTGCCTTTTACAGTCAGTGACAACATGGATCATGGACTTCCACATGGTTTCTGGCACTAGCATGGACGACAGACATTCACATGCCTCTGTCGTCAGCATGGACCGTGGACCTCAGCATGGTCTCCAGTGCCAGTACAGACCATGGAAATCAACACGGACTTTGGCTGCCACACAGACCACAGACACCATCATGCCCCTTGGTGGCCCCACAGCCATGGACATCAACTTGAGGTGACAGCACAGACCACAGCCATCTACATGGCCTTTGGTGGTAGCGTGTTGTAGAAGGCTACTTTTTCATTTCCTGGCTGCCTATACTCCTGAAATAATCATGTAGAAACTATATTATTTAAGTCACTGCTTGGCCAATCACTTAAGCATATTGCTAGCTAACTCTTACATCTTTGGTTAACCCGTTTTTATTATTTCATATTTTACCACGAGGCTCATAGTTTATTGGCAAGGTCTTGCACCTCTGTCTCCAGCTGTGGCTACATGGCTTCTCCTTGACTCCACCTACTCTCTCTATATCTCTTCCAGCTTGGCTATATTCTGTTAAGCCATTGGCGAAAGCAGCTTCTTTGCTAACCAATAAAAGCAACACATATACAGAAAGACTTCCCACACCAAACAGACCATAGACCTCAACATATCCTCCAGGGGCAGCACAGCTCATGGGCATCAGCACAGCCTCAGCTGTAGCACGGCCCACAGACATCAGCATGGCTTAGGTGGTAGCCAAGACCAAGGGTATCCACATGCCCTTCATAGTAACACAGACCACGGGCATCAGCACAGCCTCAGCTGTAGCATGGACCATGGACATCAGCACAAGCCCTCAGCTGTAGTGTGGACCACTGACATTCAACACAGCCTCAACTGTAGCATGGACCATGGACATCAGCATAGCCTCAGCTGTAGCGTGGACCACAGACATCAGCACAGCCCTCAGCTGTAGCATGGACCACTGACATCAACACAGCCTCAGCTGTAGCACAGACCATGGACATCAGCATAGCCTCAGTTGTAGCGTGGACCACAGATATCAGCACAGCCCTCAGCTGTAGCATGGACCACTGACATCAGCATGGCTTAGGCGGCAGCCAAGACCAAGGATATCCACATGCCCTTCATGATAACACAGACCAAGGGCATTAGCACAACCTTCAGCTGTAGCGTGGACCACCGACACCCTCATAGCCCTTACTGGCAACACAGACCATGGACATCCATATGGCCCTCAGTAGTAGCATGGACCACAGACATCAATATGGTCTTCATGGTGGCACAGACCACCGACATCCCTAAGGACATCAGCGTGGATGGAGTGGCAGCACGGACCACGGATTCCAGCATGTTCTCCAGCTGTAGCATGAGCCATGGATACTGACAAGGCCTCTGGGGGCAGCATGGATAATAGGGCTTTTTCTAGGAGGTCCAGTCCAGAGAATGAGCTGCTCTTTATGTTGGACATCTTGTTGCTTGGAGCCAGGACAATCGTGCCACTGGGCAGTGTGCTCAGGAAAGAGCCTGTGCAAGCCCAGGCCACTGCACCTCCCTGTCAGCCCTACTCAGCAATGCCATGCTGCCCTGTCCCCGTCCACCGTAGGCTTCTCCTACACCTGTCACCGATGTTGCATCTCTATCGCTACCTCTCTCCATCGCACAGTGCTGCTCTGTTCCTCCCTCTTTCCCACCTGTCCATCACACAGACAGAATATTGTATACATAATAAATAAATAAATAAATAAATAATTTTTTTTTTAAAAAAAGAAAATACATGGCTGTGACTTAGAGATTTTCTTACTTACAAAGCTTAGGACAAAAGAGGTGGAAGATGAATCTTGGTTGCCAAAAAGGAGCATGTACAATTTACAAAACTGCCTGGGAGCTTTGTGGAGGTAGAACCATCATGATCCACTTTACAGAGATTCTTGTCTTGATTATCAGCTTCAAACCTGGCCAACTCTGGATAGCCCAGAACTGAATCATCAGAGTAGATTATCTGGGGAACCCAGGGCGGCAGACAGACCACAGCAGGGCCGGCCAGTAAACGCAAAGCCAGAAGGGACCAGGTAGTGCACTTCCAAAGAATGAACAGCAGGGGGCGTCAAAGGCAGTGGAAACAGGCCCAACTGCTGAATGCACTATCAAGACTGATTTTGTCTGGAATAGAGGCTGTAGGGGAGGGAGACGGGTTTTGACCTGGAGAGTGTGGAAAATTTATAGGGCATCCTTAGGAGAATAGCTTGAAAAGTTAATAGGACGATGATACTACAGATTATTTACTATAAACTGATTAACAGAGAAGTGTTTTTCTTTCTTTCTTTCTTTTGTTTTTACTATGGGCTTGGGGAGGTAGTTTTGTTATCTCTTTCTATAGGAGGGAAAATGAAAGCACAGAGAAGTAAATAACCTCCCATAGCTATATAACACGTAAGTTCCAGAAGCGGGGCTGTGAGCTATGGCTTTGCTGAGTCCACCCACCCTCTGTGCCTAGTGCTTTCCCGCTGGCTGACACTCATATGTCCCTGGTTCTTACATGAGCTCACTGTGGGCAGGAACACTAAATAAACAAACAAACAAACAAACAAACTTGGGGGTAATGGAGCATCATGGCTAAATAGCCCCACGGTTGGACCTGCTCATCTTGATTCCCAAGCTCTGTGACCTTGAGCCTGTCTCCCAGGGTTCATAGGGAGATTGACCTCTAAGATTGCTCCACAGGTAAGGACATTGTCTTCCATATAGAGTCATTTCAGAAGTGTCTAGTAATGCCAACAGTGTGGCCAAGTGTCTTGCCTTGTTTGTTTTCTTTAGCTGTGACAGGGAGCATGTGACTCTATTTTATGTAGCCCAGGCTGACCTAGAACTCAGTAAACTACCAAGGATAACTCTGAACGTCTGGTCCTCCTGCTTCGGCCTCTCAAGTGTTCAGATTATAGATGTGCACCACCTCGGCTGGCTTAGGGGGGGCTGGGGGTCCAGTCTGGGACTTCATGTGTACTACGTAAGCACTCTGCTGACTTACTTGGCTACATCCCCAGCCCCAACAGGAGCTCATGCTGCAGTCTTTGACCCTTGTCTGGCAAGGCTCCTGCTGGTTTGATTGTTATACTTTAGTAACAGGTCACACTGTTGTTCCTGGAGGACTGGGGTCACTGGGACAGCAGTGCCGGGCCTTGATTTCCATATGCCTCTGGCATTTAGGGCTCTGAAAGTAGAGCCTCTGACTAGACCTTGCCCGTGGTTCTGGTATTTGCATACTCAAATGAGCTCTGACCTGGGCCTCACCACCAGGCTCAAATTTGCTCAGCTCCCAGTGGGTTGCACGCCATGTCCCTTTCACCCGTACCACCCAGGAGGCTCTGGCTGACCAGGCTCAGCCCCTTCGTTTTCTCTTTGGGCTTTTGTCCTGGCGTTTTCTTTTGTCGAGACCCTCTTTCCTATTCCTCTGCCTGGGCAGAATTTCTAATCCCCAGGAGCCTCCTAGAGACCACTTCCTGGTGACTCTTTCCCTGATGGCTCCTGGACCAAGCCATGCATTTCCACTGCACCACTGTCCGCCACGTTTCCCCACAGAGAGTAGAAAGCATGAGACAGGGTTGGAGGAAAACAGGGTCTGTGCTGTGTCAAGGGGGCAGGACAAATGGCAAAGAATATGTCTTTTTTTTTTTTTTTTTTTTTGTATAGCGCTGGGACTAGAACCCAGGTTGCCATGCACCTAGCCAAACTCTACCACTGAACATTGTTATGCTTGTTTATTTTAAATGGGGTTTTAAGATGTGTTCCTAAGGCTTGCACGTCCCTTCTCTTTGCCGGATTCCACTCTTCAGACTGTGAGTCAGGGCCGTGAAGGGTGGTGGGTGGAGAGAGCCCATGGTTTAACTCCCTTGGCTCATATGCAAGAGAACTGTATGAGGCAGGAGTGCTTGCCATTTTCACGGTTGTTTTACCCATCCCTCCCCTAATCAGCCCTGCAACTTAGGCCAGCTGCAGAGCTGCAAAACCTCCTTGGGCTTCAGTTTCCTTTTTTTTTTTGTTGTTGTTTTTTTTTGTTTTGTTTTTCGAGACAGGGTTTCTCTGTAGCTTTGGAGCCTGTCCTGGAACTAGCTCTGTAGACCAGGCTGGCCTTGAACTCACAGAGATCTTCCTGTCTCTCTGCTTCCCAAGTGCTGGGATTAAAAGTGTGCATCACCACTGTCTGTCCAGCTCAGTTTCCTTATCTGTATTTAACCTCCTCCCCCTCCTTCTCCTTCTCCTTCTCCTTCGTCGTCTTCTTCTTCTTCTTCTTCAACACTCAGTAGCTCAGATCTATCTTGGACTCCCGATTTCCATCTTCTGCCTCCTGAATGTTAGGATTACAGCCATTCGCCATTGTGCCCTCAAATTCTTCACACCTCAATTTCAGGACTGTAAAATGGGATGGCAGTTGCCTTCCTGTGAGCAGACTCTGTTTGCCTGCCAGGATTCATCCCTCTTGTCCATCACTGGCTCTGGTCTTGCTGCCGTGGCTGGTTTTGGCCAATGGGGTGCTGACAAGTCAATGCAAACAGAGGCTTAGCCACCAGTTGCTCCCTGGCTGGGTCCCTCTTGGAGCTTTGACACTGGCCTATAAAGAAGCTGTGTTGAAATACGGAGTGATGCCAGGTGATGGTGGTGCACACCTTTAATCCCAGTGCTTGGGAGGCAGAGACACAGGCGGATCTCTGTGAGTTTGAGGCCAGCCTGGTTACAAAGCAAGTTCAAGGACAGCCAATACTGAGTGATGAGAGGCCACACAGAGAGAAATTATAAGGATCACCTTGGACATTTTACTCAGGTCCCCTCGGTTCACAGAGTGGTCCACCTAACCTGCTATAGTCAGTCCAAAGAATCATGGAAAATATTCAAAGTTATTATTTCAGGCTACTAAGTCTTGAGGTGATCTGTTACATAAAGAACGGATAACTTCCATGTAGCTCAGAGGGAGAGCCTTCTCTGGATGTGCAAGGCCCTAGGTTCCATGACTCACACCCAAAACAAACCAACCAACCAAGCAACAAAATGATTTCAGGAACTGGAAAGATGGCTCAGTGGTTAAGAACACTGGCTGCTCTTCCAGAGAACCTGGATTGGGTCCCAGTGCTGCATGGTGGCTCACAACCATCTGTAACTCCAGTTCTAAAGGATCTGATTCCCTCTTCTGGCATCTGAGGGCTCACAACCATCTGTAACTCCAGTTCTAAAGGATCTGATTCCCTCTTCTGGCATCTGCATGTGACACACAGACTTACATGCAGGCAAAAGACCCATATATAAAAAAAAATTAAAAATTAATCTTTTCTAAGCCAGGCGGTGGTGGCACACACCTTTAATCACAGCACTGGGGAGGCAGAGGCAGGCGGATCTTTGTTAGTTGGAGGCCAGCCTGGTCTACAAGAGCTAGTTCCAGGACAGACTCCAAAACCACAGAGAAACCCTGTCTCAAACCCCCTCTCCAAAAAATGACAGCTATTTACATGCATTTATGTTGGATTCTGTAAGTCACCCGGAGATGCGTTAAACACTATACAGGAGAATGTGCCTGGGTTATTTGTAATACTTGATTTTCTATAAGGGACTTGAGCATGCACAAACTTTTGGTATCTGTGGGGTCCTGGAACTGATTCATGTACATGTGGAGGGGTGGATATTCACACAAAGGACACAGAGCACCCAAGTGACATCACCTCACCTGACCGTCATTGGCCTAGGCTCACCTGGGCTGAGAAGTCAATGAGCTTCGGCAGTGGTTGCTTGCTCCCTTCTTCAGTCTTCAGAAACTCCAGCAGGCTTCCTGCAGAGGGCAGCGAGAAGGAACACTGCCTGCTAGTCCGTAGGGAAACATTGTTTTCATAGTGGTAGAGGCTTTTCTTCTTGCAGTACAGGGTCTGAACCCAGGGCCTCACATGTTAGGCAAGGGCTCTACTACCGAGCTACATCTCCTGCCAACTTTCCTTTTGAGGCGGCATCTTGCTATATTGTCCGGCTGGTCTCCAATTCTTGGGCTCCAGCTCTCTTTCTACTTCAGCTAGCAGAATAGCCACAGCTACAGGCTTTTATCACTGCCCAGCCACGATGCTAGAGTTAGAAGTGTCTGCTTGCTGCCCCTACTATCTGAGTGCGAAAGCCTGAATTTCTCTGAAAGGACATTTTGGTTGCTAGTTGGGACTCTTTGATTGATGCAGCCTCATGAGACTTGGTGCCTGGGGCCTGGCTTTAGGAAGCCAGCCGAATGTAGATTTGGAAAATGGAAAAGGTTTTGAGATTTCAAATCACATTGGATGATGCTGTGTGAGATGTTAATCCAAAAATGAGCAGGGACTGAAAATGACTATGGAATAACTCTCTCTCTCTCTCTCTCTCTCTCTTTTTTTTTTTTTTTTTTTTTTTTGGTTTTTCGAGACAGGGTTTCTCTGTGGTTTTGGAGCCTGTCCTGGAACTAGCTCTTGTAGACCAGGCTGGTCTCGAACTCACAGAGATCCGCCTGCCTCTGCCTCCCGAGTGCTGGGATTAAAGGCATGCGCCACCACCGCCCGACTTGGAATAACTCTCTTAAAATAAATAAATAAATTAAATAATAACAACAACGACAATTAAAAAAAAAAACCTGGAAAAGCCAGGTGTGGAGACATAGCATTTGTGAGGCTGTAATCCCAGCACTTGAGAGGCTGAGGCAGAGGGCTGTTGTGAGATCGAGGCTAGCCTGGACTACATAGTGAGGGCCAGGGCAGCCTGGGCTACAGAGTGAAATCCTGTCTCAAACATTCCTGAGATATACTGAATGACCACTCGTACGGTAGCCCAAAGCTTAGTAGCCTGAAGTGACGACATGAACATTTCCCATGATTCTGTGGGTTGGTCATAGCAGGCTAGGTGACCCACACGGTGAAGAGAGATGATAGAGGTGGAACATTGAAGATGATGTCTCATCTTTATGGTCTCTCTCCATGTGGCTTCTTGTCCCTTAGTACTGCAAGCAGGGTTTCTTTACAGTCCAGCACCAAGGTTCTAAGATACAAGTCACAGGAAGCCATGTGCCTCTTCTGTTGTCTTAAAGACTCTGTCTGCTCCCTGCTATGAAGGCCCCGCCCTTCCTCTCCGTTAACCACCCATCACATGATTTCACTCTGTGAGCCAGGAGGCTGGGCTGACTGTTCACTGGCTTTGTGAGGATTTGTTAGTGGTGCCAGGAGAGCCAGGTCAAGGTCATCTTTGAGTTCGAAAGAAGTCTGCTTGGGCCACTGTCTGGCCTAGCTCACGCACCTTTGGCCATGAACTCCGTGACGATAAAAATGGGTTCCTGAGTGACCACGGCATGCAGCTTCACCAGTTTATCGTGCTGCAGCGTCTTCATGAGGTTGGCCTCTGCCAGGAAGGCCTCCACAGACATACTCCCTGGCTTCATGGTCTTCACCGCCACTTTGGTGTGCTTGTTGTAGGTGGCTGGAGAAAGCACGGAGCAAGGAAGGGGGTTAGGATCCGGCAGCCTTCAAGGAGCCCTCCCTGCCCACCTGCTCCTTTAAGACAGAGAGAGCGCGTGCCCGCCACTGTGGGCTCAGCTCTGGGCTGGAGACCGGTTGGATCCCTGCTCCCTAGCGGAGAGAGCAGCTCAACAAACCACCTCAGTTCTCTGGGCCGCACTTTCCTCATCTAAGTGAAATGAAAATAAGCACTCAGTCTGAAGGGCTGTTTGCAAGAGTGAAGAATAGCTTTCTGTGTGAGCTTGGGCCCGCGTCCGTCACCCCGGAGCTCCCAAGGCTGTGAAGCAGGAGGGCCGGCAGCTCCAGGCCAGCCTGTGTCTCAAGGGCCCAACCGGAGCTCGGTGGCACAACACTCGCCCGACACATGCAAGGCCCCGAGAGCGTGATCCCCAGCACTGTAAACTAATAGCAGTAACGGTACTAACCCTTAAACCACTAATTAGATTGTGGCACAGCCTGCTACACAGTGTTTAACACTGCCTTGAAATAAAACTGCCTTGAAATAAATTCCAGACTCACTATGCCCCACAGGCCCTGCTTGACCTGGCCATGCTCACTTTTCTGTGCTTGTCATCTACCAAGTTCACCCCAACACACACAACTAGTGACTGAGCCAGGGCCTCATGCTGGGAAAGTGCCCGACCACTGAGCTACGTCCCCAGCCCCCTTTCACTTTTTATTTTGAAACAGGGTCTTACTAAGTTGTCCAGGTTGGTTTTGAACTTGAGTCCTCCTATCTCAATATAGTAGCTGGGATTATAGGCCTGGGTCTCTAAATTCAGTCTTTGCTTTTTAAAAAACAAAATAAATTCTCTCTCTCTCTCTCTCTCTCTCTCTCTCTCTCTCTCTCTCTCTGTGTGTGTGTGTGTCTATCAGAGGACAGTCTTTGCCAGCCAGCCTCCGTTTTCCACTGTGGATTCCAGGGATTGAACTCAGATCATCGGGCTTTTGCGGCAAGCCTTTTTACCTGCCGAGTCATCTGACTGGCCTCACTCTGGCTTTTATGCCCTAACCACCCTGAATACACCTGTCCCTCAAGTCTTCAGCCATCTTCTTGCTCCATCCCACCCTGCTTCAGGGCTCTTGTTTCTTTCCATGTGTGCTTTGGATGTCAGGAAGCTCAAATCCAGATTTGTGGGCATCCTGCAGTGAGAGCATGGGGCCTCAAGGGACAGCTTTTTTGTTTTTTTATTGGCCCCAACTTTGCTACTCAGATCTGTCTTTCTTGCGTTTCCTTATGGTTTCATTCTTTTATTCAGTACCTGGCATACAGTGGGCTATCAGTAAATGTCGTTGAAACACAAGCTTTTAAATCTTATTGTGTGGTGGTACATGCCTTTAAGCCCAGCATTTTGGAGGCAAAGGTAGGTGAGTTTGAGGCCAGCCTGTTCTACAGTTAGTTCTAGGACAGCCACGACTACACAAAGAAACTCTGTCCCTAAAAACCAAACCAAACCAACCAACTAACCGACCAACCAATGTGCTTTATCCAGACGAATGCTTGCTTCCCTATGAGCTACTTCTCCTAGCTGCCACACAGGGGAGTGTTAACAGGCGGGCCAGGCATTATGACCACCGACTCCCCATGAAGCAGGAATTGCTGATCTTAAAAGTGGGGCAAAGACCGCAGGGGGGCGTCAGGCCCTTCTGGTGTCCCACCACATCTGAAATGTCACTGGGCATTGTGGCTCATGATCTGAACAGCTAAGTCTTCACCTGAAAACCCATGTTCTTTCTACCACTATGAATTTTCATCATCCCTAGAGTTCCTGAGCATGCCAGCTCCAAAGGCAGGCTGCCCAGCTCCACATAACAGAGGGCATTGATTTGCCCTCCAGGACTCGGACAATTGCCCTAGAGGGCAATTCTTTGACCCTCAAGCCTGACCACAAAGGCAAAATAATGATTTCCCAGTAGGTGATTTGGTTTGTTATCTGAGGAGTGGCCCTCTGGGGTTATTATTAAAATCTACTTCTGCTGTGCGATAGCCCTGCACTGGTAGGCCCCTCCCAGCATGGCCCTGTGGTCCTCTCGCCACAGCTCCTTACCCATCCACACTTCTCCAAACTGCCCAGCTCCAAGTTTCTTCTCCATCTGGAGGGATTCTCGAGGAATCTCCCAGGCATCTTTCTCCCATGGCTTCTGGGGTTTGGGAGACACGCACGGCACTGACAGCTTCTGGCAGAGCCCGTCCTTCCCCTCTGAAACAGAGTACCCAGTCAGCAGATGGTACATTCCCCAGAGAGCAGAACAGGACGAGATGCTACCTGTATCCCTCCACCCCCAGTGTCCAACAAGCCTAACCCTGAGGATCGCCCTGCATGGCTGGTCAGGAGACCTCGGAGTGCTTCAATGCTTCATGCAGAATCCCATGTGACTGGGATTCTGAGAGACAGGCCCTTCTCCGTGGGGGATGATGCGATCCAGAACTTGCCTAGAAGACACCAGACTGGTTCCTTCTCTAGAACCAAACAACCCTTGTAAAATACGGCCAAGGTGTCGAGGAATTAAAGCTGTGGCTGGCGGTAGCCTCCCAGCTGGGCTGCACCGTGCAATGGGGACCAGCTGAGGCTTTGCAGTCAAATGTGGGGACCTGGCCTCGGGTGGGACTCACTCTTGTAGTGGGCCACAAGTTCCTGCAGGCTGCTGAAGGTGCTCCTCGGGGAGATGTAGAAGCCTCCATTGTCCAGGGTCCGGATCTTATAATGCTTCACCGTGTCCCCGTGCTGGGGGTCACAGTCTCGAACAGACAGCGAGTAACTCCCTGCATTAGTCCAAGAGAAGCTCATCAGAATGGCACCTCGGAGCCCTGGCCATCTGGTGTCAGTACCTTAACATCCTTACGATTGCCTGGGAGACCTCTGCAGGCCTCATGTGAGCTCATGGGCACCTAGGCAAATGCTCAAATCGTTAAGAGTGAGCTGAGGCATGGGGCTGCCTGGGTTCTCACCCCAGGTCTGCCATTCTCAGCTGTGAGCCCTTCTAATGACTACACGGCCTTTCGATGCCTCCGTTTCCTCACCTGTAAAATAAGAGTAGCCATGCCGTTCTGTCTCCTCACATTGCCCAGAGATCGGCAGAAGTAATACTTGTGTATGACTTGGACAGTCAGTAAGCTGGACGTCACTATTACTTCATCATTTCTGATTTATCATCTATCCGTCCACCTATCTATCATCTATCTATCCATCTATCTATCTATCATCTATCTATCTATCTATCTATCTATCTATCTATCTATCATCTATTTAATGATGAAAAAGCCAAGATGCCATATTAATTTGGTAAAGAGAGAGAGATAGAGAGAGAAACAGAAACAAACAAATAAAAAGAAAGAACATCTGGCCTGGTTACCAACATGTGAAAAGTGCACTGTGGTCAGCTGCATAATGGTCCACGATATTCGTATGTGAATCCCTGCCCCTGGGAATACGTGATAGAACCCAAAGGGTTCCCAGCAAATCCAGAGGGCTGTTTGTCAGAGGGAGGCGGTTAGGGAATGCACAGGTAGAGACAGGTGCTGGAGAGGAAAAGCTATGCGCCTAGCCAGGCTGGTGGCCTCTCAAAGGGCAGAAAGTGAAATGGGAACCACCCCCACCCTATAAGCCCCCAGAAGAAACCAAGCCCACGGACACCTTGACCTGAGCCCAACAAGCTCAGACTCCTGCCTTTCAGAATTGTGAGGTGATACAGATACACGGCTCCAAGCCACCAAGCTATGACACAGACCAGAGACACACAAGTCTTCCAGTTTGTGGCCACAGTTCGCCATGTACGAGCTGTGCTAATGAGCCTCTCTGCCTTTCACTTTTTTCCTTGTTAACAGCACAGTGGCATGGGATTTGGGGGAGGTTTAGATTGCTGAATGACAGCTGTGCATGCCAAGCCCTGTTCTAAGCATGCTGCTAAACGAACAGTGAACGAAGAGGAAGAGTACACATTTCAACACATTAAGATTACATGATGGATCAATGGGAATAGAATGCATTTTAACAAATTAAAACTACATGGATTACATTACTTATCATAGCGAATAACCTCATAAGGCAGAGGCTTTATAGTATTGCCAATACCGTTTATATAGGTGAGGAAACTGAGCTAGGAGGTGACATACCTTACCTGGAGTCACATAGCTGGTAAGTGGTACATTTGGGTTCCAAACCCAGTCAGATGGCTCGAGGGCCCCTCCTTGGCTACCCTGTCCCAGTCAAGGGGGGCCTGGACAGGGTGTGCAGGATCTGGGAAGCAGCCAAGCACTCAGGGCCTCATTCTAAATCTATCCGATCCCCAGCATACCCTCACCTGCAAGGGCTGTGGAAGCTAGCCCAGCACCCCCTCCTGTCTGCAGGTCTGCCATGGTACCATTGATTTCTTTGCTTCTCTGCAGAGGTGGACAGCCCAATCTCTGAGCTATCCTAGGCACAGATGGAGGCAAAAGGCTGGACCTCCCTGCAGCCTAAATGATTGCTGACCTCAGACACGGATGGAAGAACTGGTCCCAGACACACAAATGCGCTCAATGTCCCCAAAACTATGTGCCTCACAGTTCCAACCAGGCCATACTTTGTACAACTGGCTTGACCTGTTCAAATCAAGTGACTTTGAGAGCAAATGACAGTCAAAGGCCCACTGCACCTGTGGAGTCTAAACTCAGATGGTGCCTGCCGCGGTGCCGCCCTGGGAAACTCACTGGGGCAGTGCTGGGGGAGCCATTCTCTGTGGTTTGAGGTTATATGTATACATATTTTATAATATAAATTTTAAATATATATATTTTAAAACACCCACTCAAGATGCCACCTTTTCAAGTACAGAAACTTCAGGACAAGACTCCTGACTTCTATCCATGACGTCTTCCTATCCACATGTCCCCAAAGAGCTCCCCCTTATATCTTTATGGGGTAGGGCATGCATGTCGTGGCATGCTTGTAGAGGTCAGAGGACAACCCTCTGGAGTCGGTTCTTTCCTTTTTCCATGTAGCTTCTGGGAATCGAACTCAGGTTGTCAAAATTGACATCAGGCATCTCTGGCTAAGCCATCTCACTGCCCCCACCAAGAGAGAATTTTGAGTGAGTCCCAGAGGTGATTTTGGGTCTAGCTTTAGCTCACCCCAGACTGTTTCTTCACCAAGGAGGAATGGGACTTGTAGACAGGATATAGTAAAAAAGTCAGCCAGGAGCTAGTGGGGACAAAGTGTCAGCAGGAGGTTTGTTTGCCATCAGGATTCAAACCACTTCCATTGACCTAAGCCTGCATCTACTGGAACTGAGGAGAGCCACCCAGCAAAGACCCTCAGCCTTCCCACTGCTCAGAGCAGCAAAGGGGAGAAAACCTGGCAGCACGGCCACTTGACTGAGCTGCTCAGCCTCCCTCAGAGAATGTCCCTAGGGGTTGGAGCTGGCACCATGGGGCACAGGAAGGCAGGGAGGACAGGCATCACCTTTGGTGGTCTCACTGTCCCTGATCATAAAGGAGCCTAGCACATTGCCAGGAGCCAGGAGTTGGCGCTCTGCATCCTTCCGACTGGTACCCTTGAAGAACCACCTGCCAGGAATGAATGAGGACACTGTAAGTAAGCCTCAGGATGGACCGGCATGTTCACACAGTGCCCATGCCATACTGGGCAGAGCCCACCCAAACACCTGACTTCAGGTAGTGTTTTTCTTACTTTTGGGTGTGAGTTGGTGGGAAACAGCTATTCTCTCTCTCTCTCTCTCTCTCTCTCTCTCTCTCCTTCCTTCGCTCTCTCTCTTTCTCCCACCCCCTGCTATTTTCGGTACTGATGGAAAGGTCTCGTTGAAGCAGCTGAAGCAGTTCTCACCCTCGCTAGGATAAGGAGCAGTTTGTGTACCCGATGGGGTCCCGAGAAGATGTCAGCACGCCTCAACCCTGCCAGGTGACTCCATTCTGTTCTCTGCTTCCTCAGTTATCAACAAGGGAGAAAAATAGCTAACATTCATCTTTTTTATTCTCTAAGACAGGGTCTCACTATATAGCTATGGCTGTCCTAGAACTTACTATATAGACAGGCTGTCCTCGAATTCACAGAGATCTGTCTGCCTCTGCCTCCCTAGTGCTGGGGATTAAAGAAGTGTATGAATAGTTCATCTGTTTGCTTTTTTTTCAATTATTTCTCCCCCCCAACACCGTGTGTGTGTGTGTGTGTGTGTGTGTGTGTGTGTGTGAGAGAGAGAGAGAGAGAGAGAGAGAGCGCTGGTGTCCATGGAATCTAGAAAGATGTCAGATCCCCTGGAGCTGGAATTAAAAGCAGTTGTGAACCTCTGTGTCAGGAATCAAACGAGTTTTCTGAAAAGGCAGCAAGTGTTCTTAACCACCAAACCTCCAGCTCCAACTTTACCAAGAGACCCAACTCTATGCAATTGTCACCTTTATTATTCTTATTTTATAGTGATCAAACTGGAGGACCAAGAGGACGAGTAGCTTGTCTGTGGTCATGTAGCTCAGAAGTGGAAGAGACAGGATTAGAACCTAGACAGCCTAACTCCAGAGCTCATTCTCAAGAGGGAGGCAGATTGTGCACATGCAGACAACCAGAAAAACCAATGTCCTTTTTTGCCAGTGGGATATGTTCAGAAGGAAGTAAAAACAGGCTTCTTGGGAGCCATCTTGGACAGGGTGTTAGGACAGGCCTCTGTGACCTAAAGCATGGGAAAGAACCAGCCAAACTGAGAGCCCCAGGAAGAGGGTGCCTGACAGGGATAGAACACTTACTCCTCTGTCTCCAAAGAGTTAACACGAGCCACGTAGTTGCTTGGGATGTAGCCTTCTTTCCGAGTAGCCAGGGATCGCGCCCTCCACCACTCCCCAGACCTAAGGGAAAGGAGGGAAAGAAGAGCACAGGAACCTTTCAGTCTCTCCTGGGCTCCACTCTGGCCTAGAAAGCTCTCCCTCTTCATACACTCAGGAAACCAGGAGGGTGAGGTGCAGGGCACCCAACACAGGCCCAGAACTAGGGTAGGGAAGATGATAATCTCTACAGGAGTTTGGGGTCACAGACCACATGCTGGGTCTTTGGATCCCTTCTCTTTCCTGAATTCCAGCCATGACTGGACTACTCTTACCCAATCCAGGACCTGTGTCCAGGAAGCACTCACATTAACCAGTTCAGCTGGGGCCCAGAGGAGAAGGCTGTGGGCTCAGGGTTTGCCTGTGCATGGCCAGGTCCCATTCCGGGATCTCAGTACAATCTGAACTCTTGTAGCAACCCCTGATGGTGAGAGCATCACAGGTGGGGACCTCAGAGACCCTGGATGTCTGAGTGCAAAGCCTCCTGGAGGGGCCAGGCCTGCAGGGACACCTGAAGCCCAGTCCCAGAAGCCTTAGGGAGGCTTTGCGGAGAAACTGCCTGGAAGGGCACAGTCCCTGTCACCGCTCCTGTTACCCCAGGGGTAGCAAGCCCTTCCTCCTCTATGGCGTGTGGTCAGGTTCTCATCTGTCCTTTACTCCCAGAGTCAGACAGGCTCTAGGGTTCTTTACTGATGCAAAACAGGACTGGAAGCCGGGCGAGTGGGTGTGTCTTAGGGGGAGCAGGCTAGAACTCACTCTTCCAGGACCACCATCTGGTCTCCCTTCTGGAAGCTGAGGTCTTCACGGTGAATGGCCTCGTAGTCGTAAAGCGCAACCACGACGACGTCTTCAGAGCCTGCCAGGAAGGGAGATGCAGTCCCTAGCACCCCACTCTGAACCCCTGTGCACCCCACTCCTTTGCCTGTCTCATAGGGTGACCGAGCAGTCTCCAGGGCTGGGTGTGATGCTGGCTAAAGCTTGCAGGACTTTGTCCACATCACAGGGCAACGTTCTAGAAACATGAGAGCCCTGGGAAGGAACTCGGGTAATTTAGAGGATATTCAAGGATGGTGTGCTGGTTAGTTTTTACCAACTTGACACAAACCAGAGTCACCCGGGAAGAGGGAACGTCAAGTAAAGAATTGCCTAAGTCAGACTGGCCTGTGGGCAAGCCGGTAGGGCATTGTTTTCTTGATTGATGGTTGATGTGGGAAGGTTCAGTCCACTGTGGGCTGTACTTCCCTTGGACAGCTGATTGTATAAGAAAGCAGGTTGGGCAAGCCAGTAAGCACTGTTCCTTGGTGATCTCTACGTCAGTTCCTGTTTCTAGCCTCCTGATGACTTCCTACTCTGACTTCCCTCAGTGAGGGACTGTGATCTGTGGAGTTGTAAGAGAAAATAAACCCTTTCCTCCCCAAGGTGCTTTTGGTCATGGTGTTTTATCACAGCATCACACACACACACACACACACACACACACACACACACCCAAACTGATATAGGTGTTTTTGACTTTTTCCCTCTAGCTACAACACAGAACCTAAGTTAATAGATGGTACGCAATGCCCCAACCCCTGCTTCCAGATACTCACCCTCCACAAACCCTGGAGGCATGCTGTTGCTGTTGCTTGGCCCCTGCAGGAAGAAACAGGAGAAGAGATGAATATTTTGCATTGGTATGGATCTTGGTTTATTGATACAATTTTAAGGTCAATTTTGTTATATGTATACTTCTGCTCTTGATTAAGGTATTGTGTTTGTGTAGCCCATTTAAAAATGTAATGTATAATTAAGAAATACCGGTTGATAGATAGTCATCTATAATAATCAAGCTTGTAGTAAGTTAGGTTTTCTAGATGTACAGAGATATATTTCAGATGGATAGTTATTCTTCAAACCTTTCGAAGACTAACAGGATATGACATTTCAAATGTTTTAAGAACTTAGGACTTTTCATGACAATGAGACACAGCTGCTCCTGGCAGCACCAATGTGTACTTCAAGAGGAAGATGGTCATCGAAGAGGCTCCTTATGGAGTTTATTGGCCATTTGGGCAAGAAACTGCTCTTGCCTGGACTGCTTGATGGTATGCTGTATAAACAACAGGAACCACAGAAAAATAGCTGCTGAAGTTGCCTAAGGAAGGTGAGACAGTCCTTCAGGATTCCTGCTTCATGAAAGAGTCTGCCAGACATTCTGCAGGACACAGAAGAAAGTGACTGACAAACTGCCAATAGAGGCAAAACAGTCTTTGAAATTTCCTGCTTCATGGAAAAGTCTGCCAGATACTATGGACTTGTAGGCTGAAGATGGATGCCCCAATGTTAGAGAAAAACTTTGGGTGGCTGTCCAGGCAGTGAGATGTCTCTGTCAATTCTAGAGTTTTGGAAGTTGCTTACAATATACTTCCTGTTAACTTAGGCAATATTATATCCTTCTGGGGTCTTTGAAAAGTTGAAGAAAGATAGTTAGAATTTTCATTAGTTATGATAAAGGATAAATTAGATATAAAAATTTTAGAATCATGAAGATAGGATAGATGATAGTGTATTTTCCTTAATTTGTCAAATGTAAATAGACTAAATATTGTAACTATAATCCTTGCTTGGTACCTGTTTTGTTATATGTAATTTTACTATATTAAAATTAAAACCTTCCTTTCAATTTAGACATAAAAGGGGAGGGGATGTGGGATTCTCCTCTGTATGCCATGAATATGTTTTATTACTATTGGTTAATAAAGAAGCAGCTTTGACCTGTGGCAGGGCAGAGTAGAGCTAGGTAGGAAAAACTAAACTGAATGCTAGAAAAAAGGAGGCAGAGTCAGAAAGAAGCCATGTAGCAGCTGAAGGAGACAGACACCGGATGGAACCTTACTGGTAGGCCACAGCCACGTGGCAATACACAGATTAATAGAAATGGGTCAATTTAAGATGTAAGAATTACTTAATAAGAAGCCTAAGCTATTGACCAAGTAGTGTTGTAATTAATACAGTTTCTGTGTGATTATTTTGGGTTTGGGCAGCCGGAAAACAAATAGTCTCTGTCTACAGACATGGGTCTAAAAGTATGAAAAGCCTGTCTTGAAAGGACTCCTAAGGACATCTTGTTCTGGCCCTAGGTCCTTGTAGGAGAGGATTACAGGCATAAGTTGGGTCACTTGGGTATATTAAGGGGCAGAGCTTGCTCAAGGATGGAGATGTCTTAGGTTGTGACCTGGGCTCTTGCTGTGGAATACTGGAGAAGGCTGGACTGATCCTCCCACAAAGTGAGGGAACTGGTCCAGATCAGTGGTTTTTAGAGATGTCTGAAGGTACCTTGGGTACCAGGTTTCTCAGAGACAGACTCCATCATGCATATGGAGCAATCTGAGAGTTCAGCCAAAAAGGTATGGCCACCAGGACCCTGGGGCTCTAAGCATCACTTATGCTCAAGATGTGAACTTTCAGTGTTTGTGCCAGCCACCATGCCTACTGCGTGCTGCCTCTGCTTCGCTATCATGGCTCACATCCTCTAGAACTATGAGGCCAAATAAACCCTTTCTTCTGTAAGTCGCCTTGGTTATGGAGTTTTATCGCGGTAATAGAAAAGTAACTAATAGATCCACTATTGCTGTTATTGTTTTGCATGTATGTGAAGTATGTTTGTACACGTGAACATGTATAAACGTACTTCACATACATGCAGTCCTTTGTCCACCACGACATCCCTCTGCCCCAATGGCACTGCTACTCTCCTTGCTGGGATTGCTGTTATACCCTGGCCAGGCAGATGGACAGCCACGCTACTGCTGTTGTCACGGGTCTGCTTGCACTACTGTAGACAGGGCAGATTTGATTGAGAGGCAGAGACCTGGTCCAGGCCCTGGTTGCCACATAAGAAGCAGCTCCCATGCCTAGGGAAGCATTCTAGAGGTGGCTCATGGGTGCCATCCTACCCTAAGTTCACTTAATTGGGCCAGGGCCAGAAAGGGTTTGAAGGCCCTATGGCAAGGGCTGGATAGCTCCCTGGGGTGTCATACTCACCAGCTTGCTGGGGGACGTGGGATCCGGCACATACACAGGACCCTTCTGATTGGCACTTGGCTCTGTTTTCGAGACCTTGCTTCCATCTCGAAGGAACTTGGACTTCATGCATCCCATCCTGTAGCCAAAAGAAGGGAAGACCGGAGTCTTCACAGCCCCAACCTGCCTGCCAGCCCCGAGTGAAACCATTTGGGTCCTCAGCTTCTTCCTGACTCATCTGCCATGCTGCTCGGCCAGAGCCCACATGGTGTTCTAGTCCTGGGCTCTAGTACCAGCAGAGTGGGGAGTCCATTAAGGAAATTGGTGAGACTAACGGAATCAGCACGGCAGAGCGGTGGAGCAGCATGGGGGAACGTGAGTGGTGGGCAGTGTCAGCTTGGGGTTAGGAAACTGAGCGGATGCATGGCCCCTGCACACCACCACACCTCACTTGTCATTCCTACCCGCAGTCCCAGTAGGTTCTCCACCCCTACTACAGGGCACTGGAAGGATGGAGAAAACTGTAGCAATGGGGATCTCTCAGTACAGCCTCTGGATGGAGCCCAGCACCCAGAAGAGCCTGATATAAGATGCAACTACACTGCCACTGTGTGCTAAGTCCTAACAATGAAGATGTGTAGCATGGCTCCATAATCCAGAAAAATAACTGGGCACCACATTCCTTGTATTATGATTGGCTTATAACTCTATCCTTCTTTCTCATCCTCCCTTCCTTTCCTCTTCTTTCTAGTGGATTTAGCTGGTCATTCATTCATTCATTTGTTCATTCAAGTTACACTTAAGAAAAAAATAGACAGGTTCTCCTGTATCCTAGCCTAGCCTCCAACTCAGCTGTGTTGCTGAGGATGACCTTGAACTTCTTCTCTGCCTCCACCTCCCAAGTGCTGCCAATTACAAGTACGCAGCCTCACACACCACCTATGTGGAGCTGGGGTCCACCAGGACTCTGTGCATGCTGGGTAAGCAATCTTCCAACTGAGCCCCATTCCCTGTCAGCATTTATGTTAGTTTTTCTAAACCATGAATAAGACAGGCCAGCTCATGTCTGATGAAGCTCAACTGGAGATGAAAAGGAGACAAGATAACAAGCTCGTGGACAGGTAACTGATAGGACAAATTTGGTGGCAAGTGTGAGGCGTGCCACTGTGGGGGACTACTGGGCAGGGCTCTGGAGACAGCACAGCTGGGGAAGGCCTTTCTTAGGTGATATTAGCCCCGGTTTCTGAGTCCCACAACTGACTCTCTGAAGGTAGAGTCTGGCAGGCAGCAGAACCAGCAAGTGCCAAGGCCCCAGGGTTGAGATGTATTTGGAGGGGTAGGACTCCAAGCAGGAAAGGTAAGTGACAAAACCACACATCTCACAGGCAGGAAGGAACTGGGTTTTCCTCTAAGGAGGGTGGGAACTGTGGAGGCTTTGGGGTTCAATTTCGGCTATTTTACTTTATTTTTATTTTCCAGACTGGTTGTTGCCCCTACCCCATTGCGCTGCATCTCCAGGGCATCAATTGCACTTTAGGCTGAATCACTGGTTGCTAGGAGAAGTGTGGGGGACTATGGAAGCAGGATATGGGCCCTGTGGGGAGAATGCTGCGGCCTCTAGCCATGGGTGATGGAGGTTCTGGGGGACCTTAGAGGAGCTAGGACCCCACCTCCTAGGGGCAGACCTTTCCAGCTTTGCCGCTGTATTCCTCAGAGGAAACACGTTCACCTGTTTGTTTGAGACCGTCTTGCTATGTAGCCCAGGCTAGCCTCAAACTCACATTCTTTCTGTCTCAGCCTCCTAGTGCCAGGATTATAGCTGTGTGTCACCACACCCGGGTGCTGACCTAGTAACTTAATTGTCGGGTGCTAAGGGCATAGCTTGGTGATAAAGGCCAATTGCGCATGTGTGAGACCCTGGGATTGGGACCTAGGGATGGACCCCAGCAGTGCATACATGAAAACTTCACGGTAGAGTGGCTGAAGTATTTCTTCTGTCATGTGTTTGCTGAGAAAGCAGGCTGCAAGCCACTGTGGAGGAAGTGCTGGCTTCCCCGGCATTGCATGGCTCTAGGGCAGCGAGAATTCGCTTCTATTATGACCAGACCACTGGACACACTCCATCTCATGGGATAGCAGAAGCTAAGAAGGCTTGGGTCTGGATAGTGCTCAGATGAGAAAATTCAGTTATACTTAAGTTGTTAAAGCCAACCTGGGTTACATGAGACCCTCTCTCAAAACAAACGATTTAAGTCTTGAACAAGAGCCAAAACCCAACATGATTTCTTCTATTTACTGGCACGTACAAGTGAGAACACGGTTAGATTCCTGGAGTGCTAGATCATTAATCTGAAATTTCATGACAATGAATCAACTGTTTGCTACTTTAAACCTGAAACCAGCATCTCTTGATCTGTGAGAAAAGTTCTGGGAAATGAAGTGTCATCTTGGGTGTGTGTTTTACTTTGCATAAGATCACAGTACACTTGGTACGTTTTGATCAGTCGGAGGAACTTGCTGCCAGAGCAGGGCAGCTGTGAGCACTGCTGCGGTGAATCTGCTGGCCCCAATCACAGAGCACTTATTAAGCATAATTTACATGGATCATTTACATATTCATGAAGACCCAGTCGCAGGCCCCTCTCAGGAAGGATGGTGGGGTTCTTTTTTTTTTTTTTCCTCTTTCTTTTTCCCTTCCTTTTCCAGCGCTGTGAATGGAACCCAGGACAGCATAAATGTTGAATAAGAACCCAACCACTGAGCTATGCCCCCAGCCTGGATGGTGGGCTCTGTTTCACAGGGTGGGTTTTCTAAGGTTGCTGACAGAAGTGAAATGGCTGGGCACAGTGAGCCCCAGAGAAACCTCAGCCCTAATATTTCTATTTACGAACAAATGTGCCACCAAATGGGGGCGAGCGGTAGGAGGTATGACTCAGTGGCACAGCACTTGCTAGGCAGAGAGGGGCCTTGAGTTAGAGCCCCACCCCCTACCAGATAACACACAAATGGCTAAGAGACAAGGGGAATCTGCAGTTCGTTTGGCCTGGAGCTGCAGCCTCCACTCAGCAGGAACTTTTGAAACAGGAAATTCCCATCACTTTGGAGCAGGTGTGCCCATGCCACAGCATGTGTGTAGGCGGTTCAGAGGACAGCCTCGGTGGCTAGCCCTCTCCTCCACCGTGTTCTGAGACAGAGCTTTGTGAAGGAATATTCCTGGAAAGGGGCGGAGTCCACGGAGGCGGCTGATTAACGGATTAGATCCCCAGTGATGTACAGAGAGAGGCTGCAGCCAAGCCTAAGAACAGTTAAGCCTAATTACATGCTATCCTGAGTTTCCTCAATAGCCATTCCTTGGCCACCTCTAACATCCTGTGGGTAACAGATAGAAACCTTCTGGAATGGATTGACTTAACAAAACCCTATTTTCCACAAAGCGAAGGGTTAAGAAAGCGAGCTGGCAGCATCTAGAGCCTAGAATGGAGACTCTCCCTTTCTGCCGTAACCACCTAACTCCTGTTCCCACTGATGTATTTAAAAAAATGCCTTGATTCATGATTCTCTTTGTCTTGTTACTATAAAGGCTTCATGAGCCAGGTGGTGGTGGCACACACCTTTAATCCCAGCACTTGAGAAGCAGAAGCAGGCAGATCTCTGTGAGTTCGAGGCCAGCCTGGTCTACAGAGTGAGTTCCAGGACAGCCAGGGCTGTTACACAGAAAAACCCTGCTTCAAGAAACCAAAAACCAAACCAACCAACCAACCAACCAACCAAACAAACAAACAAACAAACAAAAAAAAACAAAGCCAAAACAAACCTTCATGAGACTTCTCCATGTTGGATCATGGAATTTGGGCTGACCTAATCTGCATTCCTGTCTGCGGTCACTCAGTTCCAGGGTAAACTTACCCCTTACAAAAGGGATGTCCACAGCGCCTTGTTCTCTGCTGCATCTGCCAGGCTCGCTGGGCCAAGAGCTTCAGCGGACTCATTCTCCTGCCTCCACCTCCAATTCTCCCGTAAGGGTGCACGGGGATTAGACACCTGTGCTGCCGTGTCCAGTTTTTATGCAGTTCTGTGGACCCAAACTCAAGCTGTCAGGCTTGCCGGGGAGTATTCTACTGCTGAGCCACCTCCGTGGCTGGTCACCTGCTCAGAGCACCCGCGCTCTTTACAGTAAAGTGTTGGGATGTGGCATTTGCTGCATGGATCGAGTTGAGAAGAGAAACCTGAACACACAGAACAGAAGCCACATTCATATGGAGAAGCCGCTGCTCTAGACAGTGGTAGATTGGTTGTGGCCTGCAGCGGGTTGTGGTGAGTTTTGTTGGATGGAGGCATCTTCTGTTTTAGCAGATGACGGGGGTTATGGAGGTGGATGATGACAACGGCGGTACATTATCAATATTTAAATGCCACTGAACTACCCATTAAAGTGGCTAAGGTGAGAGATTCTGTGACATACATATTTCCTACAGCCTGCTTCTACGTCATATTTATCATCTCTCTTCCCTTTGTCCCCTCCCTTACACACCATTCATAAAGATGCAAATTTATATCTGGATTCTGAAGTATGGCTTATTTCACTTAACATCTTTAGTTTTATCCTCTTTCCTAAGAATTGTGCTATTTGTTCTTCTTTAGCGCAGACTAATCCTCCATTCCGCACATGCACTCCATCTTCGCCATCCATGCAGCTGCTGGGAGACCTGCAGTGGTTCCACGTCCTGGCGGCTGTGACTAGTGCACAGCAGATGAGGATGTGCAGCTGTGCTGACTGACAGCCCAGAGGGGTGCAGCTGGTCAGTGTTTTTGAGGAACCTTCATGCTGGTTTCCATAGTGGCTGCTCTAGCTTTCGCTCCTGTCAGCCAGCAGGGACAGGGGTCCTTTCTTCACGTCCTCTCCAGCATTTGTCCTTGGCTTTTGGCTTTCATTTGTTGAGACAGGCTCTCAAGATGGATCCCAGATGAGCCCAGGACTCACGGCAACCCCCCTACCACAGCCTCATTTGCTTTCTTGATGACAGCCATTCTGACTGGGTGAGCGAGAATCTCAGCGTAGTTTTAACTTGCATTTCCCTGTTGACTAAAGATGTTGCAAACTTTTTTCAAGTACTATTGGCTGTTTGCATTTCTTTGAGAACCACCTATCCAATCCATATCCCACTTCTAGATCTGGGCTTTTGACATTTAACATTTGCAGTTTTAAATATTATAGCTACTAATCACTTTTCTGACTTACAGCTGGAAAATACCTTTCTCAGTTCCACTGCAGAGCAATTTCACACAAGTTCATTCATAATTCTTGGAGTCCTCTCCAGAAAGTTCTCGTCTATGCTTCTTTCCCTGGCAGTTTCATGTCTTGCACGAGGGTCCATTTTGACCTGGTTTTATCCGGAGGAGAGAGAAGGATCTATTTCCATTCTTTCACATGTGCATACTCAGTTTATCCACTGTGGATTTCTACACTGACCATCATGCCTTGACCAGAGAAACTTCTCTGATGAGACCTGAGAGTGGCATTAATCTACGGATGTTTGGTACAATGTCTGTTAGCAAAATAATAGAAGTTTGTTTACCCCTGGAGCTTATGAACTAGGCATGCATTTCCTTCTGCAGAAGAGGCTTTAAATCTAATCATAAGCTCTTGGCTACTCCTCTACCATTTCTGCCACTGCACCCAAGGCAGTAAACTGTCTCCTAGACTTAGAAAAACAGATGCCAAACTTTCCCCCTCACATGAGGGTCCTAGCTCTGAACCTTTAGATTTGTGTGTTTAACTTGAAGTGCCTGAAGAAAGGGGTCATTGATGGGAAGGGGAGAAAGAAAGTTTTATCCCCCAATTCTGTGAAGAATACCACTGAGATTTTGATGGAGGACTATGTTGAAACTGTATATTGTTTTCAGTAACATAGTCATTTTCACAATAGTGAGTCTGCTAATCCATAACACGGAAGTGTCTTCTTTATTTTCTTTCTTAGGTGTCTTGAAGTTTTTTTTACTGTGGAGGTCTTTTACCTCTTTGGTTAGATTTGTTCCTGGGTAGTTTTTAAAAGCTGTTATGAATAATATTCTTTTTTTTTTTTTACTTTCAAGACAGGGTTTCTCCGTAGCTTTTGGTTCTTGTCCTGGAATTAGTTCTTCTGGACCAGGCTGACCTCGAACTCACAGAGATCCGCCTGCCTCTGCCTCCCGAGTGCTGGGATTAAAGGCGTGTGCCATCACCGCCCGGCTATGAATAAGATTCTTTTTCCTGATTTAGTTTTCTACAGTTCATTGTGCAGACATGGGAAAGCTACTGATTTTTAATGTTGACTTTTTATATGCAAGCTATAAGTGTTTATCAGGGCTAAGAGTTTTCTGGTGGAATTTATAGGAGCTTTTGGGTGCAGTATCATAAACCAGGCATAGCAGCTTATATCTGTAAACCCAGCACTTAAGAGATTGAGGTAGGAGGATCATCATGAATTTGAGACTAGTCTGAGATACATAGAGAGTTCAAGGCCAGCCTGGCACTACAGAGAGACCCTGTTTTAAAACAAATCAAACAAAACCAACCAACAAACCCAAAAGTATAGAATCATGTAATCTGCAAATAGGGATGGTTTGACTTCTTCCTTTTCTATTCGTGTTCATTTTTCTTGTCTTATTACTCTGGCTAAGACTTGAATCACTGTATTGAATGAAAGTGGACAGAATAGGCACACTTATTTTATTCCTAATTTGGGAGGAAATGTTTTCAGTTTTTCCCTACTTACTATCACATTGACTGTCAGTCTGTGGTACAAAGCCTTTATTCTGTTGAGGACCTATTCCTTCTATTCCTGGTTACTTCAGGGATTTTATCACAAAGAGATGTTGAACTTTATTAAAGGCATTTGCTGAATCTATTGAGCTGATCATGCAATTTCTGTCCCTAATTCTATCCATGTGTTAACCACGCATCAATATTACATTTGCTGATTTGTGAACATTGAGCCATGCTTGCATCTCCGGGGTGAAGTCAATCTGGATGGTTGGTAAGTGTGTTGAATTTGGTTTGCAAGAATTTTATTGAGACTTTTTTGCAACCATGTTTTTCAGAAACATAACTGTGTATGTGTCTCATTTTGCATTAGGGTAAAGTTAGTTTTGTACTGTGAGATTAGTTCTCTTTTCTTTCTATTTTATAGAACAGTTTGAGGAAACACTAAAATCTGAACTCTCCAATGTAGAGTGAAGGCTGAGCCTGGGAGTTTGGGTACTGGGTTTTGCCACAGACTGGTTGTGAAACTGGACAAGTCACCCTCCCTCTCTGATTTTCATTTTTTTTCTTTCTGTAAGTAGGAGACACTTGATTCTCAGGCTTGTCTTGAGGTCTCCTGAGACAAAGTTGTGACAAACTTTCCAACCCCCCCACACGACCATTTCTTGTCTAATGCGGTTCCTAAAAAGGCACTGAGAGCGGAAGGTGCCCCAGTCCCACATTGCCTCAGAACTTTTGACTGTGTCTAGGCCCATCCTCAGGACGCTCTCTCCTCTTAAGTCTGCAGGTACCACATAGGAGAGAAAGAAAAAAAAAAGCCAGTTATCTTGGCTGGTCACTTCCAAGTGCTGTCACGCTGTCAGATTCCAAGCCAAGGAGGGGAATGGAGCTGCTTGAGCATCCATGGTTTGGGCATGGAATTCTGAAAGCATTAAAAGTCTAACCCCACCTTTGCCAAAAGCTCACTGTGTGACTCAAGGCAAGCCTCCATTTCTCCAAAGTGTAATGAGACATTCTCTGCGGGAGGCAGCTGTAGTTTCTTCCTACGTGGTGTCTGTCTCTGTTAGGAGCAGCTCCCCAGTTTTCCTCTGAGGACCGCTCTCTCTGGCTCAGTTCATGGATTGAGGTAGCTTTGGCTCCAGTCTCCTGCATCCTGTGTAAGTGTAGGTCTGTGACCAAGTTGGACCAATCAGAGCTGTAGCCACAGAAACCAAACTGGGTGTGGCTCAGTTCTGACCAAGGAGCATCAGTCTGTGGCTTCTGTCTGGGAGAGATGTTTTTGGTAGCCAGAAGAAGCCAAAAAATAGAGACATCCAGATTCCCAAACGCAAGTGCAGCCTGGCTTGAGTTTGGGGTCTTGTGAGCTTTCCAATAACCTCCTTTATTCCTTGGGCCAATCTGAATTATATTTTTGTTTATTAATACCATGTGTAGATTTCTGCCCAGAACTTAGGAAAGACTTAGGAGGGGGTTGCAATTTACACTCAAGAATAAATGGCTAAGGCTGGAGAGATGGCTCAGCGGTTAAGAGCATTGCCTGCTCTTCCAAAGGTCCTGAGTTCAATTCCCAGCAACCACATGGTGGCTCACAACCATATGTAATGAGGTCTGGTGCCCTCTTCTGGCCTTCAGGCATACACGCAGAAAGAATATTGTATACCTAATAAATAAATAAATATATTTTTTTTTTAAAAAAAAAGAGTAAATGGCTGATTAGCCAAAACTTCTCTGATTGAAGACTTTGGTGCAAGAGAAGCTGAACTACCAGGTCCGCAGATGGTGAGGATGGGGAATATGGATCTTGTTAAGTTGGTGGCACTGAAGCCATTGGTACCTAATGAGTGCCTGGCACATGAGGGGCCCGCCATCCAAGTTTGGGGAGCGAGCACATTGTATTCTCTCTACAGCCTGACCATACAGAGCTGTAAGCCAGCAGAGCAGATTAGAAAGCCATTCTTCAGGCTGGGAAATGAAGGCCCTAAGAAGAAATTCCCATAGCCAGGAGCAGTAGCAGGGAGCATGAGTCCTCCTGCCTGTCGTTCCTCCTGGGGTCAGCAACAGAGGCTACTGCACAAGGTGTGGGGGAGCGAGGGACCCAAAAAGGAAGCTCAGGGAGGCAATGACTGCTGTGGGGCCCGCGGCTTACAACTGCCTGCTTAGAGGAACTTTCTGTTCTTAGAACAGCTCAGCCATGGGGCTGGGGCATCTTTCCAACCAGAAGTTCCTCTCTAAAACAGTTTTTGGGGTACAGGGTCCCTCAGGCACCCTGGCTACATTCTGAGAAGACCACCTTTACTCTATGTGACTTGACTTTGGTGGACATTTGGGGGTCACCCCTCACTCCTCACACCCCTCCTTTAGGAGAATTAGCTTGCTCTGGCCAGGCTATGAGTTCCATGCACACTGGAAGAGTCTTGGAGGGCCAGTCCTTCATTCTCAGGTGGAGTAAAATCTCCAGAAAGGATGCACAGTAGGCCCTGGGTCACCTGAAATCTAGGGACTCCACCACCTAGAGGAAGATTCTGGCTTCTGCTTCCAAGTGTGACCCAGTTTGAAAGCTGGTGTGAGATACTTGAGCCCCAGTGGCTAGTTCAACTGCCATTCAAATTCTTAGGCCTTTACCCTTAGGCCACCGGCCAGCTCCAGAGATCAGCAGCACCTGTGAACTTCCCTGGGATGTTTTAAATCTCATTTTATCTGTCTTGAGGCCAGCAGTTTGAGAAGTTCAGGATAAGATCTGAAACCACCTGGGTGAGCATCTCCATTCTTTCTCTTAAAAATGCAAGCATTCTTTAAAATGTAGCCCAGAGGGCTAAAGAGAAGGCTCAGTGGGCAAAGCACTTGTATGCAAGCATAAGGACCTGGGTTCAAATCCCTAGCACCCAAGTGTGGCAGCACATATCTGTGACCACAGTGTTTTGGGGGACAAGAGCTAGGGGCATCTTTGGGGCATGTGGGCCACCAGCCGAGCTTCACGTTCTGTGAGAAACCCTAGCCAAGGGAATAAGGAGGAGACTGTGGAATAAAGAACACGTCGTGAACCTAGCAAATTCCTGTGGCATCCGCAGACACAGGCTTCCAGGGGACCCAGGTTTCTTGGCAGCAGTTACAAAGGTATCTGGTTAGGGAGAGCTTTCCAATTTGCTCATTTTTCTTGACAAAACCAGGTGCTCCTCGCTGGAGCGGGTTGTCCCCTTTACACAGGACACGGTGGCCAGCTTGGTGACAGGCTACTTTTTACTCTCACCTGCTGCACTGTTCTCAAGTCCAGCACCCAGCCGTGTCTCTCCGATGCAATCCTCAAAGCCGCGAGAACATGGTCTGAGGATGTAGCTCAGCTGCTCGAGTGTTCAGATAGTGTGCACAGAGCCCCAGGCTCCATCCCCAGCCCCACAGATGCTGAGGGCTCCTGCATGTACCCGGGACCTCAGCAATCAGGAGGTGGAGGCCAAAGAATCCAAAGTTCAAGGCTCTCCTCAGGAGAAAGGTAGGAAGGAAGGAAGGAAGGAAGGAAGGAAGGAAGGAAGGAAGGAAGAAAGGCAAGGAGAAGGAGAAAGGAAGGAAGGAAAGATGGAAGAGAAGAGAAGAGAAGAGAAGAGAAGAGAAGAGAGGTGGAGGTGGGGCTTAGTGGTTAAAGCAGTTGTATGCAAGCAAAGGATTGGCCTTTGATCACCAGAACCTTCATAAATGCTGGCTGGGTATGGGAACCTGTCTGTAATTTCAGCCTTAGAGGCTGGAACAGGGAATCTGTGGTGTAAACTGAGTAGGGAGACTAGCTATATTGGCATACTCTAGGTTTGATTGAGAGACCCTGCCTCAATGAATAAAGTAGAGAGCGATCAAAGAAGGTTCACGACATCTACCTCCAGCCTCTTCACACATACACCATACACACACACCACACACACACCACACAATACCACACATTCAACCACACCACACACATATACACCACACACACACATAGAAAAAAAAAGAAAGAAAAGCCAGAAGAACACATCTTCCAGTTGATAGAGCTCTAGGCCCTGGTTTAGTTTATATTTTGGAGGGTGTGTTACTATCTTAAAGATTAATTTTTATTACTTTTAATTATGTACTGTGTACATGTGGGTATGTGCACATGAGTACGCACGCCTGTGCAGACCAGGGTTGACGGCTCCCCTGGAGTTACAGCCTGATGAGGCTGTTGGGAACTGAACTTGGGTCCTCTGGAAGATCAGTAAATGCTCCTAATCACTGAGCTGTCTCTCCAGTCCCAAGGAGGGTATAGACTCAGAGCACTCTATTTGGAGGTATTAATTACACAAACCATTGGTTTCATGGGGACATTTTCATACATGTATATAATGTACTTCCATCCTATGGCACACATGTTTGGTTTAAAAAGTCTTCTCTTGGGGTTGTTGAAATGGCTCAGAAGGTAAAAGCTCCTCCTGCCAAGTCTGAGGACCTGGGTTTGAACCCTGGGACCCACACATTGGAAGGAGAGCACCGATTCTCACAATTTATCTTCTAGTTTTCACACCCACTTATGTGTATATAGACAAACACAGATAAATGCAGTGAAATTTCTCTGTTCTCCTCTGAGACATGAGCACACGCATGCTAAAAGTTGAAACACACAGTGAATCTGGGGCCCCTTTAGGTCACTCCTTTCACTCCCTCCGTGCTCCTCCCCTCCCTAACCTGGGTAACCTCTGCTAACATCTGGCCTTGGATTTGACAGTTGTGCATTGTATATGCAAGCAGATGCTGTGCATGCCCTGTCCCCAGCCGTTACCACCGAACCGTCCTGGAACATTCTGGTTGGACTTTCAACTGCCGGCCCCAGCCCCTCTGTGCTATAGAGATCGCTCTGTGACTACAGGTGTTTGCTCTGTCTGAGCTTCACAAGCCGACAGCCAGCAAACCACACCTACAGGAGCAGCCCTCAACCAAGGACTGACAGGCAGGAGGCCAACATCCCAGTTCTCTCACCTCTGACCTGGCCTGGTGCTGCATCCACATGGCCTGTGGGATGGGGCTCTGGGAGCCACGATGGGAATTGCTGGGTTGCCCCCTCTTGCCTACTCCTCTATCAAAGGTTCTGGAATCAACTCCCAAGTAAGCTATTTGCAGTTGAAACTTCGTCTAGGGTCTGTTTCTGGGAAAACACAGGCCTGTATTTTGTGAAATTGTGAGCATGTGTTTTGCATGTGCGTGTGTGTTGTTATCATGCTATCGTTCTTGTACTTATTTTCCGGCTGGGTAGACTGAGTCAGAGAGAAGGGGCTGGCGTGGCATGCTATGGCTTGTGTAAGACAGGCTCCCAAGCAGGCCCTTAAGTTCAGGCCTAACTGCTATGTATCTGTCCATTTCTCCTGGGCCCAAGCACTTCAGAGTGAGTGCATCACACGAGGGACTGGGCATGCAAGTCCTAAGAGAACAGCAGCCAGGGAACACAGAGTTATGCTGACATGCAGGATGTGTGGCCATGGCCACGGGCCAAGATCAAGGACATATTTGAAATCTGAACAAAGATTTCTTCTCCATTGTCACCTACACTTCCAGAAGTCCGCTCCACTCCCAGAACAGCAACAGGGCAGGGACCAAAGCTTGCTTTGAAAAAGGGAGGCTGAGGGAGACTGTGTTACTGACTGGTGTGAAACTTTGGGGACATTATTTACCCTCTCTAGGCTCTTTTATGAAGATGGGAGGTGGTGGTGACTCCTACCACTACAGCTAGAGCCAATCTTGCTTTTGTGCGTGCTCCACCATGGCAAACTGTACCCTCAAATTGAGAGTCAAAATGAACCAGCCACTGGAAAGGTAGCTCATATATCAACTTAAAATGTGAAAAATTATGGGCTGGGGAGATGGTTCAACAGATAAGAGCATTTGTCGCTCTTGTGGAGGACCCAAGTTCAGTTCTACAAACCCACATGGCAGCTAACAACCATCTGTAACTCCAATTCTAGGTGATTTGATGCCCTCTGAGGGCACCAGGCACACACAAACATGCAGGCAAACACACACATTAAAATTGCAAAACCTTGTATTAGTCTAGAAAGGTTAAAAATTATTCACCCCCAAATTGGAATATTTATCAGTCACTTCAAAATTCAAGGAGATCTTAATGGATGGGAAAGGGTTAACAATGTGCCGCTAAGCCTTTCAGCAGGACAAAAACTGCACCCGCAGGATCACACACAGGACATGCTATGCTAAATAAAAGGTACGTAGAAGAAATGTGCAGGAGCAAAATTCATGCTCCCAGCTCTTGCAGATCTACGAAGCACTGGGCATAGTGAAGAAGGCAGCTGAAGCTTGTCGCAACAGAGAGCTTGTCGCCTAGCAAACCAGCCATACAGAGCTGAGAGGTCCCCAGAGCTGACTCCTTTTCTTTCCCCAAACTCCATAAGTGACCTTCCAGATCCCATACTCTTCTCATAAAAAGGGACAGGTGACCCCTGCCACCTGGAGAGCCATCCAGTCCTTTAGTGTTTTCCCCAAGAAACACTTGCACATGTGTCTAAGACCACACACACACACAGGATGGTCCCGGCAATATTAGTATTGCAAAACCTTGTATTAGTCTAGAAAGGTTAAAATTATTCACCCCCAAATTGGAATATTTATCAGTCACTTCAAAATTCAAGGAATATTAGTTGTTATAGTAACACTGGCAGCAACCTGAATATCGGTCAGTGGGTGAGTGAGAAAAACTGTGCCGTGGTCACTGACCAGGATGACGCCACTTCAGCTAGTGGGGAGGAGTTCGACCTCCGTTCTCATCCACAATGGATCCCAGTTTGATGGTTGGTAGGGAGAAGGCAGGTTGCCTAAGAGCCTCAGAGTTATATCAGTGCTCATGTGAGGAGCTTCCTTGCACTCCCAACCAGAGGGTTAGCTTTGCACAGTTTCAGCCCCACAGTGAGCCACAACCTGAAACTATCACATAGGAAATTCTAGAAATAAGCAGTCCAAAGTTTTTAGCTGCTTGCCCTTCTGAGTAGAGTGATGGAATCTCACAGTACGCCCCTGTCTTCCCCAAGATGGAACCATTCTGTTAACCACTGGACCCGTGCCGTATGCACTGCCCACTCGGTAGTTACTCATTTTCAAGTTCAAGCAATGTTCATTGTTTAAATCATAGCCCCAGGCACAGGAGTAGTGATGCCATTAATTTAGAGTTACCAAAGAAAAACTTTCATATGCAAAAGATATACGTGCAGCTTAGTATTGCCTACAGCTCAGGCATCTACTGGAATCTTGGAATGCATCCCTCGTTGATGAAAGTGAACAGCTATCGATTGCTTTGTTTTGTTACAGACAAGATCTCATAGCCTAGGATAGCTTCAAACTCTTGCTATATAACCAAAGATCACCTTGAATTCCTGCTTCTCCTGCCTCTTCTTCTAGGTTCTGGGATTGCAGTAATGCTCCACTACACCCAGCTCTGCTGCAGTCAAAGTGGGATTCCTGGGCAGCATCAGCAGCCATCTATCCCCAGACTTTCGTCCCGGGGTTGCCCTAGCAATGTGCATTTTAACATGCTTTCCTGGAGATGCTGGCGTGGGAATCTCAGGGCTGGATGGGAACAGTAGAAAGTACACTTGATTGATAGTCAGTGCTCCAAGGAATTTTCCTCCAGTTCTCTCTCAGATTCAGTGTGTGTGTGTGTGTGTGTGTGTGTGTGTGTGTGTGTGTGCTTTGAATGGCAGAGCCACCACTTGGCCCCCTTTCCTTCAGTTCTTAGTTTCATCTTCAAAAGTGAGGAAGCACCCCAACCCTAGATCTGAAATGTCCTAAAATCCGAGACATTTTGAATACTGACAGGATGATCCAAGTAGGAAAATTATACCTGATCTGAGGCTATGAGTTGAAGTAAAAATCTAGGTGCTAATAGAAATAAGACATTAGTTGTCTCTGGACTGTGAATATACAATGTGTAAGAATCATGGGCAGCAGTAGTGCACGCCTTTAATCCCAGCACTGGGGAGGCAGAGGCAGGCAGATCTCTGTGAGTTCTAGACTAGCCTGATCTACAGAGTGAGTTCCAAGACAGCTAGGGCTGTTACACAGAGAAACCTGTCTTGAAAAGCAAAAACAACAACAACAAAAAAAAAAACAAACAAAAATCATAGGCTGTGGAGATAGCCCAGTTGGTAAAACGAGTGTCTTGCAAACAGGGGGACCTGAGCTATGCCCCCAGAATCCATTGGGGAAAAACGTGATCTGGAAGTTGTGCTAATCCAAGCGAAAGGAAGGTGGAAACAGTTGGACCCTTGGGATTCAGTAGCCAGTCAGCCCCATCTACCAGCAAGCCCCAGGCCAATGAGAGACCCTGTCTTCAAAACCAGCGTGGACTTTGCTTGAAGAACAACACAGAGGTTGTCCTCTGGCCTCCATGTGTGCACAAACACCTGAGCACACACCAAATTGTACACGCACACAGAAGTCTCTCTAACACAAATTTCCTCTTTAGACTTAGGTTTCATGCACCAGATGCCTCCCTGTATACTTAAAACCCAGAATTCTGCCATAATCTGAAACTCTAAACACCTCCAATCCTGAGCAGTTTGAATCGGGGGCAGGCAAATCATCATTCCCATCCTGCAGCTATGGAAACAGAGGCACGGAAAAGCCAAGCTCCACACCCAGTATCATGCAGACCTGTTTCCCTCCCTGGACTACCCAGCTTCCGCGGGAGACTTAAAATAGCCCATTTTTACAGAGGAGGAAGGGGAATCCAGAGAGCAACCAGTGACCTGGCCAGGGTCTCACAAGCAGAAGTTTAAGGTGGATTATGACCCTTGTGTAAGAGGTTCTGGAGTTTGGTGTAGGGGTTAACCAGGAGGGCAGGGGAGAAGGTTGAAGAAGAGTCTCAGACTCAAGCTGCCGTCGGGCCTGGGTGTGGCGGGCATGGGCATGTCTTGCCCCAGCTGCTCCCTTAGCCCTGCCTGCTGCCTACCCTGCGTGACCTTACCACCCACCCACCCCCACTGGGAACTGAATGGGCATTTCCCTCCCCTCCTGCTTCTTCTTCTTGGTGTGTGTGTGTGTTTGAGCAGAAGGGGAACCTGGTGGGTCAGAGAAGCGTCAGCTCAGCAATGTCACTCCCCTGCCTGAGCTTCCTCTATCTAAAGCTATCCCATGATCGCTTTGGGACGCGGCAATTCCCTTCACCTGGCTACCTGGACACCCTCCACCCGCTGTCGACGGCGCATCCTACCACCAATCGGTTGCTCCTGGGACTGTCTCTTCTCTGTTCGCCGCGCCGGCAGTTCTCCCTGGACCCCAGCTCCTTGGCGCCCAAGGACCGCGGGTTCTCGGGGTTCCATCCCACCACCTCACTCACCTGGGCGCCCGCCCCTCGCCTCGCGGGCAGCCCGGATCCTCGCAGCTCGAACGACCCCCCAGCTCCGCGGTCCCTGGCGGCCCAGGAGTCGCAAGCGTGGAGCAAACGACGAAGACTTGCGGTCTGCGGAGGCTGCGACGGCTCTCCGAAGGGGTCGAAGTCGTTTGTCCCAGGGACTCTGCTTCCTTTCCACCCTTTTGAGAGACGCCGGGTTGAGCACAGGCTGGAAGCCGCGACCCTGAGGCTCTCACTGGCCATCTGGGAGCCTTAGCCGCGCCCTGGGCGATGCAAACCCCGCCCCCAAGTGACCAGACTCCGCCCCCTAAAAATACTAAACCAACTCCCACCCGGCTGTGCCCAGCTCTTAATCCACCTCCAAAGAATTTCAACATTTCCTTGCTAACTCTGTCCTCAAGGGCCGTAACCAGTTCTTGAAGTACTGAATCAGACCCCAAGCGTTGACCCATTGCCCAAAGATTCCCTGTCCCTCTACTAATGCACTTAACCCCGCCTTGGTTTGAACCAGTACAACGGATTCTAAAATCCACCCTCAGCCTACCCAAGAGACTATCCAAAGACTCCTGTGGCACCTAAAGGATTTTATTGTTTTACGTACGATGACTGATTGATTACGTGCATGTGTACAAATATACTGGTGTTTCGGCATGATGTGGAGGTTAGGGGGACTCAGGTCTCTCCTCCCACCCTGTGAATTCCCCCGGGGTTGAGGTCAGGTCTTCAGGTTGGGCGCCAGACACCTTTACCAGCTGAACCTTCCGCCCCCTTGCCCGGCAAAGGAATTTTAATTTCACTTTCTACTCTGACTTCAAAGATTCTAATCCACCCAAGTGAAGGATCCTAATCCCTGTTCTCTAGATTTGTAGTCCAACCTTCTGAAAGGATTTTAATCTTGGGGGAGTGTGTGTATGTGTGTGTGTGTGTGCGTGCGTGCGTGCGTGTGTGAGTGTGTGTGTGTGTTGCAGAGGATGGAATCCGAGGCCTCGCTCCAGACAGTGTATTATACCATCAGCAGTCTCCAGGATTCTAATTCCATCGGTGCCAAATCTCGAATCCTGCATTGAGTTATCAAATGATCCTACCCTTCATTTCAAAGATTCCCAACCAGCTGGGGAAGGAATGGATCCTCCTTTAAGTCTAACCACGCCTCCAGGATTCTGGGGGTTCTCCACAGCCCCTTCAGTTCCTCCCAGCAAAGGGTTTTCCCTCTCTTTGCCAGCGCTTATTCAAACTCCATGCAAAGCTTGGCGCCCACACGCAGGAATTCTCTGCCTTGTTCTGGGCAGAATTTGAGATTGCTCAGAAGACCTCCCAAGTTGAAGAGGAAGAAAGTCTGACTGGCTGACCACGGAGGCCCTGTTTGCCTGGCATCCTGCCCAGCAAGAGACAGGGACAGAGAACATTCATTTAAAAAGACGGGACGGGCACTCTGAACTGCGGTGCTCCAGCCAGACCACCAATGCCTCTCAGTTTATGCATGCGTGCATCATGCCAGCAGCAGCAGCCCTGTGTATTGGGTATGATCTCTTCTGGGCATGACCCAGTGGTAGCGGCACCCCTGAGTTCCACTCACTAGGCCCATTAGTACCCTTCCCCCAGTTCTGACAACCAGAGCTGCCTCATAGCCTGGCCAACTGTCGTCTTCCCCTCCCCCCAAGACACAACCACTACTGAGAAAGACACCCTTTAATATATGCATGCCCTATTTATAGAAATAGACTGAGTTTTGAGCGTGTTTTATTGACTTCAACACAGAAGTGGAATTGGTCTGTGTAGGAGTAAACAATACTGGTTATGGACAGTGAAGGAGACAGAGATGGGAAGGGAGCCAATGAAGGGTTCTGTCTGCTGAGACTAGAGGCAGTGTATTGTGTACACACGCAGACACACAGACACCACACGTTACCCTCTTTGAGACAAGGGCTTGGGCATTTAAACATTCCTGTGGGGTGTTAGGGGAGGGATGCCTGGAGGGCATTAGGCATCCAGCACTCTGGCCTGCCCCAACCGTGCTCCCAGGGCCTCCAGGAAGAGAAAGGCAGGTCCTGGGGCAGGCCCAGGAGATATTAGATATGACCAGTCTTTGCTGCATCTTTGTTGACAAGGTATCATTTGATGACAGAACCACAGAGGAACCAACAAGTTCATTTTCAAACCATTTCCCAGAAGTTTTTGCTAAAGTAATATTGTCATAAAAATTGTCATTCATGTCCCTAAAGTTCCTATCATGTTTATTGTAGCATAATTAAAAATATTTTTATGAGGCTGGATACAGTGGTTCATAGCTTTAACCTTAGCACTTCGGAAGCAGAGGCTGGTGGATCTCTGTAAGTTCCAGGCCAGTCTGATCTACACAGCAAGTTCCAGGCCAGCCAGCGCTACACAGTGACACTCTGTTTCAAAAATATTTTTAAATTTTATTCTTATTGTGTGTATGATATGCATGTGAGTGTGGGTTCTTAAGAGCCATGGCATGTGTGGGGCAAATTTTGGGCATCGGTTCTCTCCTACTGTAGAACTGGGCTGTCAGTTTTGCATGGCAAGGGCTTTAACCTGCTGAGCCCAGATGATTTTTGGTGTGTGTGTGTCCACTGGTGTGTGCATACAAGACAGCTTGGTGGAGTCATTTCTCTCCCCCCCCCCACCTTGCCGTGGGTTCCACTTCACTGAGGTGTCCAGGCTTGCATTGTGAACACCTTTACCCATGGAGCAATCTCACCAACCCTGTTATGACATTATATAAACAAAAGGCATAATTAGGGCTGGTGAGATGGCTCAGTGGGCTAAGGCACTTACTACTAGGAGGGTAAGGGAGAGAGCAGACGCCCACAAGTTGTCTTCTCAGCACTGCATAAATGCCATGTCACGTGAACACCCACACACATACACACTCAATAAATAAGTATGATTTAAAAATTTGCTGGGTGGTAGTATTACACGCCTTTAATCCCAACACTTGGGAGGCAGAGGCAGGAGAATCTCTGAGTTTGAGACCAGCCTAGTTTACAGAATGAGTTCCAGGACAGCCAAGGCTACACAGAGAAACCCTGTCTTGAGAAACCAAAAAAGAATTCAAAGGTACAGTTATTAATATTAATAATTATTAAATTATTAGTAAATGTGGGCAAGTAATACTTGCCTGTGGAACCATTCCCTTAATCAGAATTCAGGATATTTGGGGCTAGGTTTACAGCTCAGTTGGTAGAGGGCTTGCCTAGCATCCGCAAGGCCCTTGGTTTGATCCCGGACACTAAATAAATGGAACACAGTTACATACATCTGCAATCCCCGCACTTGGGAAGGGGAACAGAAATTCAATGTTTTTTCAGCGACTTGGTGAGTCTGAATCCAGCCTGGGCTACATTTTGAGATCCTGTCTCAAAAGCAAACACATTTATTTCTATGTCCCCAAAGGTTTCCATAAAGAATTTAAAAAATTTCCTTGATTCCAGTTAATTCTTCCAGCTCTTACGTGACTTCAGGTAATTGGCAAAAGATTTTTTATTCTTTTTGAGACATGATTTCATGTAGCCTCAGTTAACCTTGAACTCACCATGTAGCTGAGAATGAGCTCCTGATTTTCCTGAACCCCTCCCCGCCAAGTGCTGGGCTTACAGGTGTGCACCAATATTTTTGGTTTGTTGGGTGCTAGAGATTGGAACCAGGGTTTTATCTGTAGTAGACCATAGCTCTACCAACTGGGTTATCTCCCCAGTCCCCACAAATTCATTGCTTGTATAGATTAGCTTCGGACTTTTTATAATTTCACATAAACATAACCACAAGGCATACTTCTTTTGTTTCTCTTCTCTCTGCTCACTTACTGATTTCTTGAGATTCTCCACATTGTTACACGATCCGCTAGTTTGTCCTTTTTCGTGGCAGAGTAGTGTTCTCCAGTATAGACTTGCCGCTTGTCTATCCATTTGCTCGCTGATAGGATTTGTGTTGTCTTTAGACTTTTTGCCGTATGAACAAAGCTGCTGTAGGTGCCAGGTAAAAGCCCTTGAGAGAGGCCCTGTTTCTGTTTCTCTTGAGGTCTGGAGTCAGGTGACCGTCTAGCTGTACCGTAAACTACTGAGCTGGTCAAGTGTCTCTGTGGCTCGTTCCACCAGAAGCTTGTGAATTTTAAGTCACTGCCTCACATTCTTGCCATTTGATATTCCCATTTTTAAATTTAATAAAGTCCTCAAGCTGGAGAGGTAAGTCAGAGACTAAGAGCAGCGGAATACTCCCTTTCTAGAGGACCAGAGTTCCATTCCCAGAATTCACAAGGTGGCTCACAGCTGTCTGTAACTCCAGTCCCAGAGAATCACATACCCTCTTCTGGCCTCCATGGACAGTAGGCATGCACACGGTGCACAGACATATGTGCAGTCAAAACATTAACAACAACAACAATTTCAGTACGATCTATTATTTTTTTAAAAATCCCATCTAGGGCTATTGAGATGCTTCAGGGGGGCTAAAAATGCTTGCTGTCAAGTCTGACAATCTGTTTGACCCCCACCAGGATCTGTGGTGGAAGGATAGAAATGATTCTTATAAGTTGTCTTCTCATCTCTCATGTTCTCTCTCTCTCTCTCTCTCCCTCCTTCCCTCCCTCTCTCTCTCTCTCTCTCTCTGTCTCTCTCTCTGTCTCTGTCTCTCTCTCTCTGTCTCTGTCTCTCTGTCTCTGTCTCTCTCTCACACACACACACAATGTAATAAAAAATCTCACCTAGCTTTGATATTTACACTAAAACATTTATATGACTACAGATTTGATGCTAAGTCAGTGTGTAACCAGGCTTTGAAGTGGCAAACTCCTGTCATCCATCCATCCCACCGTTATCATAGACAACCTGGCTGACTACTGGAAGACTCTGGGAAGCTCAGCCTTAGCATGGCTACTTGCCCGTTGGCTTCGGTAATAATCAACCTCTCTGAGCCTCAGTCTCCTCCTGTCAAGTGCGGATGAAAATGGTGCTGACCTAAGGAGGTCACCGAAAGAATCAAACATAGAAAGCTTGGGCCGATATCTACGGTTGTCTGTACTGTTGAGACTCGAAACTTCTGGCCAAGCTCGGGCTGGAGCAGTGCTCAGAAGCCAGTGCTGAACCACTTGCCTCATCCCAAAGACGAAAAGCAGCATGCAACTTAGAAAGACGCTGCCTCCAGGAGGAAGATGGGCCTGGAAAGAGTTTTTGCTGCCGTTGTACTCTAGTGACTGAAGCAGAACCTGGGCAGGAAGCCAACCTGGCGGGGAGTGTCTAAACCTAGATTCGCCTCTTCTGTCTCCAGACAGAGGTGGTGGGGCTGGAGTGGAAGCCAGGAATGGTATCAATAATAAATTTTCTTTTCTGGTTTTGTTTTTTCAACACAGGGTTTCTCTCTGTAGCCCTGGCTGTCCTGGAACTCGCTCTGTAGACCAGGCAGGCCTCGAACTCAGAGGTTCTCCTGCCTCTGCCTCTCCTGAGTGCTGGGATTAAACGTGTGCACCACCACTGCCCAGCTCAATGTTAACCTTTAACTGATTGAGAAGGGAGACTTGATAGGGTTTTGAGAGACAAGTGAGCAAACTAGACTAATTCTGAATAGGATCCATGTGGCTGCTATGTGAAGCATGGACTACAAGAGGGTGAACAGGCCCAGGAAGTCAGTCAAGGGCAAGGTGGTGTGGCTTGCACTAGAGTGCTTGTAACTTTGCAGTCATGACCGCCCAGAGAGACGATCAGGATGCGGAGGAGGCCTCATGGGCTGTACTGGGAGAATCATTGACGTCCGGAAATAACCTAAATATCTATAATTTAAGGCCTGGGAAAATAAAAGAATACTAAATAGTTGTCAAAAAGAAAAAGGATTTGTAAAAACGCAAGTATTTCTATACACTAACCTGAAGAATCTACAAGAGAAGAAACTCCATTTAGTCTTTCCCAGTCAGTGAGCGCGCTGGGATCACCGGGAGACTGTCTCAAAAAAATAAGGGGGAGAGTGACTGAGAAAGATACATCCCTCACCCCCCCTCCTCACACCGACTGTCATTGTGTGTGCAAAACACAACGACAACTTGATCTTAAAATTCATGTGGAAGTGAAAGCATCCAAAGCAGCCTAGACAGTCTTGAAAAAGAGCGAGGGTGGCGGACTCATGCTCCCACATTCCAAAGCCTACCGCAAAGCTATGGCGATCAAGATGTGGCGGAGCTGGCGCAGGACAGATACTATCATTCAGCGGAACAAAACTGAGAGTCGAAAAGTAAATACTTAATGCCCAGTTGATTTTCAACACAACTGCCGAGACCACTGAATCGCGGGGAAAGTGGAGCAGCGCAAGGGGCGCTGGGACAGCTAGAGAGTCGCTAGCACAGGAATGCGCCACGCGCCTCCCTCACATCTTACACCGGAAGTCTGGACAGGTCAAGAACTGACTGTGCAAGCTAAGGGTACGGTCGGAAGGACACAGGAGCAGATCTCTGACTTTGGCTTAGCTAAAATCTTAAGTGCGATAAGAAGACAAGAGAAAAATAGGCAACTTAGACTTGAACAAATTAGAAACGTTACCCAGCATTCAATAAACTGGGGCAGGGGGATCCTGAGGTCAAGGACAGTCTGAGGTACAGAGTGACAAACACAAAAATGCATTTAAAAAGTTTGTCTTTTTATTATTGATCCCAGCACCTTATCCAAAATGTCACTTCTCCCATTCTGTGAGTATTGATCCTTCCTTCCTTCCTTCCTTGCTCCCTCCCTCCTCCCCCCCTCTCTCATTTTTAGTTTTTATTTTTGAAAGAGGATTTTACTCTGTATCCCTGGCTGTCCTGGAACTCACTATACAGATCGAGCAGGCCTCGAACTCTGCCTCCCAGCACTGAGATTAGGGGTGTGTGCCCATGCTCGATCTTTGTTTTCTTGATCATGTCATTCAGAGCACAAAAGTTTTATTTATTTATTCATTTTGGAGGTGGTAGGGAATGGAGACAGTGTCTCATTATGCAGCCAGATGGGCCTAGAATTTTTAATCCGTCTGCATCTGCCTCCTGGGTGCTAGGATTACAGGCATGTGCTACCTTGCCCAGAGCCCAAAGATAACATAATTTTAAAATGGGCAGGAAATATAAATAGGCATTTCCCCAAAGATATTATACAAATGGTCAATAAGCTCATGAAAAGATACAGATCAAAAGACAACCAGGGGGGCCTGTGAGGGGGATCAGTGGGTAAAGAGGCTTTCTGCCAAGCTTAAAAACTTGAGTTCAATCCCCAGGACCCACAAGTAAGAGGAGAGAATTGACTCCTTCAAATTGTCCTCTGACCTCCACATATATGGCTTGGCATGCAGGCACACACATGAACACACACACACACACACACACACACTCAAAATGTAAAAAAAAAAACAGCCTCTTTGATAAAGGGTCTATCAGTTCCTCAGAAGGTTATAAATGGAAATACCTAAGACCCAGCAATCCTGCTCATGGGTATATAGCTAAAGGGACTGAAAATATATGTTTACATAAGGGTCTGAAGTCTTAGAGCAGCGTTATTCAAAACAGCCCCAAACCAGAGGCAACTCCAACGCCCATCGATGGCTAAACAAAATGTGGTCTATCTATACAGTGGACTATGATTAGACAGTAAAAGGGTGTGAATCAATGATACTGATTTCAGCATGGGTAAACTTTGCTAACATTATACTGAGTGAGAAAAGTCCCCAAAGTCCATACATGTGTGACACCATTTCCGTGAGGTGCGCAGACTGGCAAACATACAGGTACAGAAAGCAGACAGTGGTCGCACTGAGCTGGTGACTGCTAATGAATGAAGTGTCTTCTTCGGGGAGGGTAGTTTGGTGGCTCAGAAATGAACTGTGAAGGATGAATCTCTCTGTGAAGGATGAATATGTCAAAAACCACTGCGCTGTCAAAGCCAAAGGGTGAGGTCTACAGAGTGTAAATAATGCTTCAATGCAAACATTTTAAAAAAGATTGTATGTGTGTGTGTGTGCGCGCACATGCGTGCACATGCATGCGTGCCTAGGTGAGTTTATAAGTACCACATGTATACAGGAGTCTGTGGAGATGGAAAGAGGGTGTTGGATCTCCTGGAACCAGAGTTATGGGCTGTTGTGAGTGTTCAGGTAGATGCTGGGAACTGAACCCAGGTCCTTTGGAAGAGCAGTTAGTTCTCTTAACCACCAAGATGTCTCTCCAGTTCCACTAAAAACACTTTAGAAAAGAAAAAGAATGAGAAGCTCCTTATGTACTAGAGAGTCCGAATGTCAAGATACATGGGTAACTGGGAAGAAAGCAACATAGTGTCGGGTGGTTTTACTGTTCATTAGGTGCATAGAGCAAGAACCGAGGACCATACTGGGCGGAGTCAGGATGGGCAGTTGAGCAGCTGGGTGGTCTCCCCCTGGGAGGGGACTCGTAGAACGCCCTTTTCCCTTGTCACTTGTGAGCCATATTGTCACTATTCTCAGACAGCAAAAAGACCTTTAATTTCTTTAATGTTTCTAAAGGGTTTTGTTTGTTTGTTTTTCAAGACAAGGATTTTCTGTGTATTTACAGCTGTCCTGGAACTCACTCTGTAGACCAGGCTGGCCTCTAATGATCCTCCTGCCTCTGCCTCCCTTGGTGCTGGGATTAAAGGTGTGCACCACCGCTGCCCGGCTCTAAAGATTTATTTTTATGTGTGAATGGGTGCTTGAGGAGGCCAAAAGAGGGTCTTGGATCCCCTGGACCTGGAGTTACAGGCATTTGTGAGCTTCCTGGTGTAGGTGCTGGGAACCAAACTCAGATCCTTTGGAAGAGTAGGACGTGTTCTTCACTGCTGAGCCATCTCTCCAGTCCAAAGACTTTAAAGAAACAAAGTCAGAAACTTCTTGCTTAGTGTCTTGGTGCACATTTGTCACTCCAGCACTTGGGAGGTGGAGGCAGGAGGATGATGAGTCTAAGGTCATCCTCAGTTGCATGGGGAGTTCTAGACTAGCCTGGACTACAAGAGATCCTGTAACATGCCAACACCCCAGAGATTTTTGTGAACAAAATAGAATTGAGGTTGGGCAGAATTTTTAGAGGCTGAGGAATTAGGAGGGTTGTTCTGAAGGTGTCCTGTCGGTTGGGCCTGGGGCCGAGACAGCGAAGGGCAGATGCTGGGCTCACTATCGCTCACCAGCTGGGGTCTCTCTGTCTTCAGCTGCATGAGCTCGTTATTTTTTTTAAATGGTTTTTCGAGACAGGGTTTCTCTGTGGCTTTGGAGCCTATCCTGGAACTAGATCTTGTAGACCAGGCTGTCCTCGAACTCACAGAGATCCACCTGCCTCTGCCTCCCAAGTGCTGGGATTAAAGAGGTGCGATAGAATCAAACAATGGTAGAACAAGGACTCAAATTCTCATGGCCAGTGGGTGTACTTTAGTGTGGCCTGTAACAGTGATGTTTGTAGTGTGTACAATCAACACATCAGGGGTGGGAGAGGGGCACTGGTGAATGGAGGACTCAGACAGACCTCATCCCAGAAGGGCAGGACCCAGGCAACAACACAGGACCCACTTAGCAGTGAGCAAGACACTGGCTAGTTCCAGGATACTTTTCCTATGTCTATGGGCATTTGCATTCTGTATTTTGGGTTCCTTGGGACCATTGTTTGTTATCTCCTATTCAAAACCAGCTGGGTGCGGTGGAGGTGCCGCAATCATTACTTCAGGCCTCCAGTATTTCCCCTTTTGTTTGCAAAGCAGCCACAGTCATTTTGCACACATTCATACTGACAGAGGCCACTACTGTCCTCCTTTACAAGAGGGGCAAGCATTAGCCTCAGAAGACAGCCTTAAGATATCCCCAGCAGCCCCTACCAACTCCCTGACTCTGCTTCCCATTCTCCAACTGTCTCCAGCTTTCACCCTCAGCTCCTCTTCTCACCATAGAACTTGTCAACTGTCACCAGTGGGCATTGTGGTACAGTCATAAGCTTAATTTGTTGGTGGCCTGCCCCATCTCTTGCTTTTCAAAGTCAGTGCAGGGAGTAGTCTTGTTCCCGTTTCACAGGTGAAAAAACTGAGGCTCATTTAGGTAGGAGCCACCAGTGAATGTTAGGATGGAAACCCAACTCTTCACTCTCCAGTTCTGATAATATATGCATTAGAGGCTGTAGTATTCATTCCTTTTTTCAAGTTCCATCATCATCATCATCATCATCATCATCATCATCATCATCATCATCATCATCATCATTGTGTGTGCATGTACCCCAGTGTACAAATGGAGCTCAGAGGACGCCTTTCAGGCGTCAATTCTTTCCTTCCTCCACCTTCTTAGGCAGCTTCTGCTATGCTTCCTAACCCAGGCTAGCTGGGCCCGAACTTCCAGGAGATTCTGCTGGCTCAGACTCCCCTCTCACAGTAGGACTGTTGGGATTATGCACGTTTATCCCTGCACCCAACTCTTCTTTTGAAACATGGGTTCTGGGGCTACACCCAGCTCATCACATTGTGAGGTAAGGCACTTTCACCCACTGGCCCCGCAGGGTGTTGTTTCTGCTGGGCTAAGGGAGCACAAAGATGGACAAGATAGTCTTGGTGCCAGAGCAACTTCGCAACTTTCTATCCAATCGTTCAATTACAGAGGCACACACTGAAACCTGCCATTTAGAGCGAGGGGGAAAAATGCCGTATATATAGGGATCGGGGTGGGGGATGAACACTGTGAACTGTATTGGTGGAGGACACAGTCCAGCCTGGGTCGCACCACACAGGGGTTCCTGTGGTGCCTGTGGGATGAGCAAAGGCTCAAGGCCACCCGATGCGTGACAGGAGGGTTAATCTCGTCAACCTGACGAGATCCAGGGTCACCACGGAAACAAATGTCTGGGCACGCCTTTGAGGAACTGTCTGGATTGTGTTCACTGAAGACAAACCCTCAGTGTGGGCCATGCCGTTGTATGAGCTGAGGTCCCAAATGGACTAAAACAGAGAAGAGGAGCTGAGCGCCAGGGTTTCTCCCTCTCTTCCTGACTGCAGACACAGTGTGACCAGCTGCCTCCTGCTACCGAGCTCTCCCCCAAAACTTCCTTCCTGCAGTTGGGGTCTTTCGGTGTTTGGTCATAGTGATGGTAAAATAAGAAGACAGTAGGGGTCCAGGGTGTCACAGGCAGCCTGGAAAGCCCAGCAATGGTAGGGGCTTGGTCTGCTTGTGAACTCCCCACTTCTCATGGGGTACAGGGCTGCTGTGAGGAGGGACTCAGACACCGGCCTAGGAAATCTTCAAATCTTACCTTCCCAGGCATGGTCCTTGCTTCTGGGACAGTGGCCTGTTCAGGGCCAGATGTGATAGGAGGTGCATGGGAGGGGAGTGGGGGGCAGCGGCAGTGCTGGGGGAGCCCTTGAAACTGCTTTTTCTGCCCCCATCTGTGTAGCGACCTCCAGCTGATAGGTCCTCCCAGGAGGCTGGGGAAGGGTTGAGTTTCATAACACTCTCTCCCCTTCCCCCAGTGTCCCCAGAGGGCAAGAAAAGAGGAAGCACCCTGTGGACTTCCTCTTGGTCAGGGTATGCCAAGCCAGGCTCCTCCCTGAAGGGGCAGAACCAGACCAGCCTGCAGGTTCTACAAAGAGGGTCTTGGGCATGGCCATGTTCCTCACTCCCATTTGGCTAGAATCCCCCCTGGCAGGGCTGTCAGATCTGGGAATGGGAGAACAATCCCATCTCTGTTTTATTTCTGGTGGTGGTGAGGGTTGGACACTGGGGCTCAGTATTCCTGAGAAACTCAGGTCGGCCCATGATCTTCTGGCCCCTGTCTGCACATCTAGCATGCTGTGGGTGCCAGATGAAGCTCCTCCTCTGAGCCTGTGTCTTAGAAAAGTCAAGTCCTCCCCTGCTTGGCATCTTGGTGATGTGTGTGACTTAGTACCAAGGGAGTCCCATGGCACACGTGTACTGGAGTGTGGGAAAGGCTGGGCAGGATGGTTCATTCATACCCACAGCTCTGTGCGTGTTCCAGGCCAGGCTGGGCTGCAGGATGAGAAGAGCGTGGAGAAGGTTGGTACCCTCTGGATGCACGAGACTAGGGGAAGCCTGGAAGCCACTTACCTCGCCCACGTGACTAGGGAAAGGTCTGGAAGCTACCCACCCCGCCCACATTACTAGGGAAAAGTCTGGAAACTACCCACCCCGCCCATATGACTAGGGAAAAGTCTAGAAGCTACCCACCACGCCCACCGGAAACTGGGTGATACCAAAGAGGAAAAGATGTAGGATCAGAGAGGGGAGTGACTTTTTCTACATTTGGCTTTTCTTTTTCTTTTTAAACTAGAATGCTTCTGTGCCATCAAAATAATAAAAATAAAAGAAGGAATCGGTGCACGTTGGCACAAAATGTCCTGCTTCCCAAATGATTCACAGTGCAGTGTTTAAACACGTAACAGAATCGAAAGGATTTTGCAGTTCTACATCCACTGCCTCTCCTCTGTCTTTACCTATTACCTTCTTTAACACATGTGTGCACCAATTCATCGTGTGTGTTGTGTGCACACATCATTTGTGTGGTCATGTTCTGTGTACAAAACCACTGACTGCCCTCCGAGGCCATTCTCCAATTATTTTGTTTTGGCAGGATCTTTCACTGAGACTGAGGCCAGACTGTCAGTCAGCAAGGTCCCACCATGGTGCTTGGGGTCACAGGCCCATGCGTAGCTTTGCTCAGCTTTTTATGTGGGGGATTCAGACTCAGGTCTTCACGGTTGGGTATCGAGTACTCCCACCTGCTGAGTCGTCTCCCCAGACTCCAATTCAGCTCCTAAATGCTAGGCAAGGGCTCTACCACTGAGCCAAACATCCCTTCCAATTTATCATTTCTTCCTTTCTTTTTTGAGACAGGGTCTCACTGTATACCCCAGTTGGCTGGAACTTGCTACACGAACCAGTCTGGCTTCAAGCTCACAGAGGTCCACGTGCCTCTGCTCCCAAGGGCAGGGGTAAATGCATGTACCACTATACGTGACTTTATTTACTTGTCTTTATTTTGTGAGTCTGAGTCTTTTGGCTGTATTTTGTGCAAGTATACCACATGCATGGGTGAGGAAAAGGTGTTGGACCCCAATGAACTAGAGTTACAGGTAATTGTGAGTAGTCACACGGGTGCTGGGAACTGAGCCTAATTAAATGTTTTCCTTATAAGGGTTGCCCATGGCTTGCTTAAAGTTTCAGAGGTTCAGTCCGTGGCAGCCCATAGGCAGACGTGGTGCTGGCGGAGCTGTGAGTCCTATATCTTGCAGGCAACAGGAAGTCAACTGAGACACTGGGTGGTATCCTGAGCATAGGAAACCTCAAAGCCTGACCCCACTGTGACACACTTCCTCCAACAAGGCCATACTCACTCCAACTAAGTCACTTCCTAACAGTGCCACTTCCTGTGAGATTATGGGGGCCAATTCCATCCAAACTACCACAATCCAGGTCCTCTGGAAGACCAGCCAGGGCTTTACCTAGCCATCTCTCTAACTCCATAGTAATTATTATTATTATTTCAATATAATCAAGTACATAACAGTAAATGTTCATTTGCTGAGTTTTTAAAAAATCCATAGAGGGGGCTGGAGAGATGGCTCAGCGGTTAAGAGCATTGCCTGCTCTTCCAAAGGTCCTGAGTTCAATTCCCAGCAACCACATGGTGGTTTACAACCATCTGTAATGAGGTCTGGTGCCCTCTTCTGGCCTGTAGGCATACATTTAGAGAGAATATTGTATACATAATAAATAAATAAATATTTTTTAAAAATCCATAGAAACAGTGGTGGCACACGCCTTTAATCCCAGCACTTAGGTGGTAGAGGCAGGGGGATCTCAATGAGTTTGAGGCCAGCCTGGTCTACCAAGTGAGTTCCAGGACAGTCAGAAAGGACTATTGCACAGAGAAACCCTGTCTTGAAACCGCCCCCCCGCCAAAGCCATATACAGCTTTGTAAATTAAACCCATTAAGCTATATATTTTCACGACTCCAGAAAGTTCCGTATTGTCCTATAGTGTGTTCATGTTGCCCGTATCCTGAATCACCACCACTCTCCACAAGCCAGTGGTGCAGTGAGAAGAAAGGGTTTAAAAACATCTGTGCCAACACTGATGAGTCTGGGAACAGATGCACATGTGGTTTGCTCCCCCCAAGGCGCGGAGCATGTCTGTTCCCACGGTATCCCTCATGGAATCAGCCCTAAGTAAGCACTCCATCAGGACATCTTGACTGTGTTAGTTACACATCACTGGGTAACAAACTGCCCCAAATTTAGTGCCCTTAACATAGGCATGTTTACTGTTACCCAGGGTCTCTGGGTCACAAATCTGGGGGCTCTCTGTCTCTTGTCAAGCTGATCCGCCGTCATCTAAAGTTTTAACTGTTCTAAGATGCCTCAGTCACATGGCCGTTAGCAGCAGACCCCGTCCCTCACCAGGTAGACCTCTGCCCGTGTTCTTGGGTGGTGGCAGGCTTCTCTAGAGTGAGGGAGCCATGAGAGTCAAGAGGAATGTCTCAGTGACTGCACATGGCATCTCTGTTCAGCTGCAGGAGGGGTCTGCACGGAGTGTGACTACTAGGAGGTGAGATTAACTGGAGAACATGGTTGCTGTAAACACATTTTCAAATGCCCCAGATGTCTGCCGTGTGAAGGGTGATGCCGAGCTCCTGGCGGGGGGAGTGAGTCAGAAGGAACCCTTCTTTATAGGATGTGTGCATCCTGCATGCTGTAGGTGGGGGTTGCAGGTCAACATATGGAAACAGAAGGCATCTGTCGAGCTCAGTAAATAGTGCGACGGTAGAACGGAGGTTCTTTTCTCTTTCTTTTTCTTTGTGTCTTTTACATCATGTATCTCTATCCCATTCATTTCCCTGTCCCTTACATCCAACCTTGGTCCCTTCACCCCCTTCCAAAATAAAACAAAATTTAAGAGAAGAAAGGGAAAAGAAAAAAAAAGGAAAAAAAATTAAAATCTCATCATGGAAGCTGCAGTGCGACACAGTGAGTCACGCAGTAAACCCTTCTGTCCATGTATCTTCACTTGCAAGTCCTCATTGCAAAGAGCCATTGGTCTGGTTCGAGGCCTCTGGTTTCTGCTACACTATTGGTATTGGGCCCTCACTGGGACTCCTCTTGGATATCCTGCTGTTGCCCTGTATTAGGGAATCTTGCCTTTTTGGGTCTTTGGGTCAGGTCCCTTCATGTGCTCCAGCAATCCTAGATGGGTGGATGTTGGGGCGGGCCAAGCCACAACCCTGATCTAGGCAGTTGCAAGGTCCACCTGCCAGTTCTCCCCTGTCCTCACCACCAGGGTGCGCTCTCCAGCATTGCCCCATCTAATTCACCTCAAGGAGTGAGGGGTGGGGCCAGTTCTCCTGCTTTCACACCCTCAGGGTCTGCTCTCCCACACTCTCCTGAGGGCTGCAGCCGGTAAAGGACTGGGGCAGCTCTCCCATTCTTATGACCCCTTGGCCAGCTCCTCCACCTGTCTCAGGTGTTGAAGGATGGGGGCAGACAAGTAGTAGGGGCAGCAGAATAACGGTTCTTAAGGATAGCTTTGCTATGATGCGGATACATGACTCATAAAGAGAAAGTCTTCCCCCCACCTTCCCCATTCTAGAGCCGACACACTCCCCAGCTCAGAACTGACTCAGGAAGGGGGGAGTGTACCTGTATCTGTTCAGAACTATTTAACAACACATGAAGGCATTTCCTATGTTACTCTAAAGCACATAGGTCAGCACCTTGTCTGTTTTCCCCCACTTACATTATGGCGGAAATACTTCTGAATCAGCACAGAGAGCTACCAAATCCTTATTTACAGCTGCATGTTATTCTATTTTCTTCAGAACCTACAGCTTATCTAACCGGTCCTCTGTCACCCACTATTTGGCTTATTTTAACCTCCTGTCAGTCATGGTCACCCACGTCCACTTGTGTGGCTATGAGTAAGGGTGGGCTTCTACGCAGGTAGCTGCACTGAAATACTGGCATCAGTGCCTGGTCCTCCCAGTAGTAGCCTCAAAGTCTCACATGTTCTGAACGTTGCCAATCGCCCAGCTGACAAATAGCTTCCCAGTGTAGTATCAGTTTTGACCTCTTTCTTCATGAGTGAAGTTGTCTATTTCATCACAAGCTTCAGGGTCACTCGCATTTTGTTTCCTGCAAACTCTGTGGAAACTCACCCTGCTTTTCTACTAGGATATTTCATATTTGTCATTAAAGGCTCCATCCCTTTGTCTACGTGATGAACTTGAGAAATGGATTTTCTTTGGAAACAGGTGTCTTTTAGATAGAAATTTCTGCCGGTCACATCTGTGTCTACATATCGTTGCAGAGTCTACCAAGCACGCTAGAACCTGCAGTGACAGAAAGCGGCAGTGATGGGGCACTTGTCAGCTTTGCCCCTGGTGGCACGGGCTGCTGCTAAAGACTCTACACTCGCCATGGCAGGGATCAGGCAAGACAGGATGGCCTGGCTTTATGGCCTCAGTTTCTCTGCCTTGCATCTGAAACACCCCAGGGAGGACAGAAAGGTAAGAATGGGGCACCCAAACCTGCCCCTTTGGCCTGGGTAAGGGGTAGTTGGACCCAGAATTTTCAAGGAACATTATTTAAAAACAGAGTGAACCCGGATATGGTGGTTCACACCTGTAATCCCAGTACTTGAGAGGCAGAGGCAGGAGCATTGCTGAGGGTTTGCAGCATGGTTTGCAGAGTGAAATCTTGCCTTAAAAAAAAAAACAGAAACTGAAATGCCTTAATGTCAACTACTAGAACGTAAATTCCAAGCAGCCAGTGTCTAAGTTCTAAGTGATCTCCTTTCCTCTTCGAATTGACCCTCACCTCTTCCTCTGCCCTGTCTGAGATCTTCTTACCACCTGATCCTTGCTCCAGCCTCTGCCCCACCTCCACTCTCCTCTACTCTCTCATTCTTCCTCCTCTCCAGCAGCTCCTGGCCTGCCCCTGCAGGGCTTCTCATCTTCCCACTTCTCTGATTTCCTCCCCTATAAGCTCTGCCCACTCTGATCCCACATCACCCCCTTTGCTCCTCCAGCAATAATAATGTATGTATTTATGGAGTACCTGCTACATAACTGTCTGTCTGTCTGTCTGTCTGTCTGTCTGTCTCTGTCTATCATCTATCTGTCTGTCTGTCTATCTATCTGTCTATCTATCTATCTATCTATCTATCTATCTATCTATCTGTCTATCATCATCTATCTTATCTGTCTGTCTATCATCTGTCTGTCTATCATCTATCTTATCTGTCTATCTATATCTATCTATCTATTTATTTTTGAGCTAGCTCTCTCAGTATGTAGTTCTGGCTGGTCTTGAACTCGAGACCCAGAGAGCCCAGCTACATAGTGTGACCTAGCTTGTTCAAACTGCACAATGCTCCATTTATGATATGCTGCTATCTCCATTCTTACAGATAAGGAACTCAAGGAACAGAAATGTTCAAGAGGTTACCCAATTTTACCTGACTAGCAGATAACATTCGGTCTGATCCTCCACCATCTCATATTTATCTGCTTACCATGCTTGTTTGAGATTAGGATTCCCCTCTGTATGCTGTGAATACCATTGGTGAATAAAGAAACTGCCTTGGCCTGTTGGTAGGGTAGAACTTAGGTAGGTGGGGGAAACTAAACTGAATGCTGGGAGAAAGGAGGCAGAGTCAGAGGGAGAAGCCATGGAGACACTGCTGGAGACAGATGTGCTGAAACTTTTGGTAGTGGTAATGCACAGATTAATGGAGATGTGTTAAATTAATATGTAAGAGTTAGCAAATAAGAAGCGAGAGCTAATGGGCCAAACGTTGATTTTAATAATACAGTTTCTGTGTGATTATTTTGGGGCTGAGCAGCTGGGAACCAACAAGTGACCTCCTCACAACACATTTGAGTTTTCTGCCTCTGCCCATGCTGGGGGTCCTGCTTAGAAGATGCTCCCTCTCCATTGTCCACCTGCCTTGGCTGTCATAGAAAGTCTTGCTCATAAGTCATATCTGTTTCAAAGTCCTTTCCAGATTCTTCAGAAAATTCTCTTTGGTTTTATAACTGAGAAACTTTATAATGCCACTTAGTGTCATCATTATCATCACCATCATCATCACTACCATCATCATCATCACCAAATCATCACCACCACCACCATCACCATCATCATCACCATCATCATCATTATCACCATCATCACTATCATCATCAACATCACCATCATCATCGTCATCATCACTATTATCATCATCCGTGACAGGCCCATACCCAGGCTGGCTTCAAGTTCATAATCCTCCTACACTAACCTCTCAAATGCTGAAGTTACAATCGTGTGCCACCACACTCAGCTTGTGTTGAGATCTCCCTCCAGACCACATGTGCCACTCCACCCACCCACACACCCACACCCAGGAGCTGCATTGGCAGGAGACGTGCTCTGTCTCCCTCTACTGTCTAGCATAGAAGTGTTCTCTAAACACTTGAGGATCAAATGGCAGGGGCCTCGGCACTCATCCCTGTCACACATCCCAGAAGATGTGTCTCCAGCTGGAAAGAAACAGGGCAGGAGGAGGAAGCTGTAGTGCCCTCAGGTAGGAGAGATCTCCATGTAGGGGACACTTTCTGAGAGACAGTTTTACTAATCTTACCGTAACTTACCATTTGGATCAAACTCCCCAGAGGAGCCAACTGGTGATGAAGTTCCACACTTGAATGATCCCCAGAAGTCTTTGGGAGCCAGCTGCCCTACCCTTGGGGATTTCCCCCTCTTCTGATGCCAGGAACTGAACCATGGGCAGAAGTGACCCTGGCAGGATGCCTTTGCGTCATAGCAGGAAATGTGGCCACAGTTCCTAGGCTCATTGCTTAGGCTTAGGCTACCCCAGCCAGACCCATAGGACCTCTGACAGCAAGAGGTCACATGACTTTAATAATACAATAGTTCTGGGGCAAGCATGAACTTCTCTGCCTGTGAGGGAAATTGCCCCATCCTCAGGGATATGGGGTAAGAACCATTCTAGTATCTCTCACAGTGCTGCTGTGGTACCCTGGCTAGGACTATGGGCAAAATCTGAGTTCTTAAAAGCCCAAGGCCTTTAAGAGAAGCGGTTTCCCTCAGCAACTTCCTAAGACCCCTGGGGCCTCAGACCCAGTGTCACCAAGCATCGCCACATCCTTCAGGGTAGGAGGCAAGGCAGGAGTGAGGCTGAAAAGACGTACTCTGTTGTTCAGTCCAGATTGCAGTTCACTGTACAACATGGCTCCTTGATCTCCAGGCAACTCACTCATAAGGTAAGGAGAGACACCTGGCAACATCAGACTTAAAGAGCATATTCTTTGATGTTAAGAACACATTTGTTCATTAGCTGGCACCATAGGCTAACTGCTCTCCATGTGAGTTCTCCAGGTCACTAGCACCACTAGAATTCAGATTGGCAGCGTAAACTTCCTGTTCCACCTCTACCCTACCTAGTCAAGAATTCCAGGTATGTGGCTCAACAGTCTGTTCCAGCAAGCCCTCCAGGAGGTGCAGGGGCACACTGAAGTTGGTCAATCAATGCTATGGAGAAACTTAACCGATGGGCAACATATTGGGAGAAGATAGGTGGAACACCAATACCCAACACTGAAGTGACATCTAAAATTTGAATGCTAGTCTTGCAAATGAATGTAAAAAAAAAAAACCAACACAGGAAACCCAGTGGAAGTGGGCAAGCAGTAAAGGAGCAGTTCGGAGCAGGAAGCTCAATGTCCAGTATGTACAGAAGGAGGCCCCAAATCTCAGGGTCAGGATATAGCTTAGCTGGGAGAATGCTCACCTGGCATTCATGATGCTCAACATTGCACAAGCCAGGCATGGAGCTGTACACATCTTTAATCCTAGAATTTAGGAGGATCAGAAGTTTGAAGCCAGCCTGGGTTACATGAGGCACTATCTCAACAACAACAAGAACAACAACAACAAATCTCAGGATTGACACAAGAATAAAGAATGCATGGTAAATATATACTTGTCTGGTGTGTGTGTGTGTGTTATTGGGAATTAAATTTAGGATCATATACACATTAGGCAAACATTCTACTATTGAGTTATATCTCAGTATGAAGACGGACGCTAAAAAGAAATCCCACATTAGCTCAGAATTGAGTATAAAAAAGGGTTACTTAGGGCTGGAGAGATGGCTCAGAGGTTAAGAGCATTGCCTGCTCTTCCAAAGGTCCTGAGTTCAATTCCCAGCAACCACATGGTGGCTCACAACCATCTGTAATGGGGTCTGGTACCCTCTTCTGGCCTGCAGGCATACACACAGACAGAATATTGTATACATAATAAATAAATAATTAATAAATAAATATTTTAAAAAAATGGTTACTTATTTAGGGGTAGACTCACAGATCACAGTCTCTGCTTGAATGGGGAACAGCAAGCGAATCTCGCAGCCAGAAGAGAGAGCAACCATACTTTACATAGGCATTTATAGTATAAGAGCCTATGCCCAAGTGGGCAGGTAACTTAAAGACTGCTGGCTGTAGGAATTCCTACAGCACCTCCCCCTTTTGTTTAAATAAGAGGGTTCTAAGCCTAACACAAAATTATATACAAAAAACCCCAAATATTAGGTATAAAAATTAGAATTACAACCAGCATAAACAATATCAGCAAGAAACATGTGATAAATGTTTCAATAATCATTCTATCCTAAGGAGTTTAAGTCTTGTATTATAAATAACTTGGCCAAGTCATGAGAGGAAAGTTACTACAACTAGCTAGTCTTCAACCCCATTGAAGACCCGAGAAGGGAAATAATATTACTTGAGTAAGCAGGAAGTGCAATCAAGCAACTTTCAAAATGTGCAACAAATGACAGAGACAACTGGCTACCTGGGCAATCACCCATAGTCTCATTTGCAATGTTTGAGCAACCAACTTTGGCTAAGGCGTAGAGTAACTGACAGACCATTTTCAGAGGCAGGAAATTTTTCAAAGCCATCTTACCCTGTCTTGGCAAGGTTGGACAGTCTTTTTTCTTGTATCTTGTTTGTCCTGTCCAGACATTGTGCATTTTGTCAGTGGTTAGTGTATGGGCAGTTTGTTGCCCAAAGGCCAGTTTTGCCAAGGAGAAAACAAGTTCCAAGTGGAATGTCTTCGGTGCTCAACATTCTCTCAGGAATAGATGGGTACTGCCAGGAGCAATCATGTCTCACATCAACAGAACCCTGTTATTTAAATGCCATATTCTACAGCTCTTTGAAGCAGTTGAAGAGTACACTATCTATGCAGAATACAATGTCTATGTATCTAAAGAACCTGATTTCTAACTATAAGTGTGACAAACATGGATGACTATTGACCTATAATTCTTAATACCTATATAAGTTAAAGACTAAGACTTCATATTAGAATATTAAACAATCTTTACACAACTGTGCAACAAATGAGGACAATGACCTCAAAATGTAAACAATGTATAAGTATCTTGATCAGAGGTAGAAATGTATATTGCAATATGATAAATATATCCTAAAATTGTATCAATATACAAAATGTCTTAAGCAGAGGTAGAAACATGCATGCATACAATATGACAAAATAACTTTGCCTAGGTATACAAATATTGTAGATGAAAATAGGAACATATTCAATATAATTTAAGTTTGTATCAATATACAAGAATCTATGCCAATGTAAATTGCCCATAAATAATAGCTCACAAGTATTCACTCTATTACTCACTATTATTATTAGTGTGAGTAAGGTCACACTAATCTATTATCCCAAACATTTCCTTTTTTTTCAAAGAGATCCCTGAGCCTACATAATTTCCCCCCAATTCCCAACCTTATACCAATTATAATCAACCCCTAATTGATGTCCCTAACCCTGAAGACAAACTTTGTTGGGAGAGGGGGCACTGTCTTCTAGAATTACTTTCAGCTGTCATGGGGGCGATGTTCTTTCTATGCAATACTATGAAAGTAAAATGACGGTTAAGTTTCAAGATTATTGTCTGGTGTAAATGCAAATAGTCTCTGAGTATTCGGTAGGGTTTTTCTGAGGTTCCAATTTGGAGTTCTGGCCAGGCCGTTGTAAAAAAGTGGACCATATCAGCTAACCAAGTTGGAACCATCTTGAGCAGCTGGTATCTAAACAGGTCTTATAGTAGCGCCATCAGCATCATGATGTCATATCAACCAGGTGAAGTTGTTGTTGTGGGGCCCCATCTTCTTCCTGGAAACTTCAAAGATTTCTGCAGAAAAATTTATTGTTCATTGTGGAAAACTTAAACATTATTTATATAGACATATATTCAATGAAAGGTACAATAGAGACAAAAATAGGCATAAAGAAAAGTAAATTTTTTTTTCTAAATTCTTTCTTCTTTCTGTCCCATGACTCCTGACATGAGACAGAAACTCTGAATTTTTATTTTAACAATATGCTTGAGCTTAGAGAAGGACAGAACCATTGTCCAACTCCAAAGCTGGCTTTGATTTTTAAGTGAGTCATGACTATTATTCTAGTTTATGTTTAGAGCTTGAGGACATCAGATGACCTGTCCTCATAAGTCATAATTCTCTTTGCTTGGTGATCCTATCTGGATAACTATCTTTTCCTCTTTAGGCCTCTAGATGTCCAGGGTCTCTTGACTTTCTGAAGATGAGTATTTTCTTGCAAAGACAAGAACAGAACCTTGCTTAAACCCTTATGAGGTTTCCTTACCACCTGATTGGTTGTCACCATTGTGGATGAGCCATCATTTCTCTTTCTCAAGAGATTTTTCTTTTTCAAGCCAAATCTTTATTAATTTTGATGGTATCCAAACTTTTCTTCTCCTGTTGAAACAAGAGCAAAACCCCTTCCCCAATGTAGCACATCTCCTGGTTTTCATTGTGAGGTCAACACATCCTTGAAAAACACTAGCTGATTTAATTCAGAAGATTTTTCTATTATCCAATGTCTCTCTGCTTCTATTGTTCCTTTCTCATTAGCGTTAGGAAAATTCAAGGCTAGTAAAGCATTATGTAATCTATTTCTGGGGGTATTTTCCATCCCTTTATGTTTGTTTAACATATCCTTTATATTCCAGTTTAATCTTTCTATAACTGCTTGACCTGTAGGATTGTTTGGTATACCTGTAATATGCTTTATATTATAATAAACAAAAAACGGTTTCATTTTCTTAGAGACATATGCTGGACCATTATCTGTCTTTATTTGTGCAGGTATACCCATGATGGCCATAACTTCTAATAAATGTGTGGTTACTGAATCAGCCTTTTCTGAGCTCAAAGCAGTTGCCCATTGAAAACCTGAATGAGTGTCAATCGTGTGGTGTACACATTTTAATTTTCCAAATTCTGCAAAGTGGAACACACCCATCTGTCAGATTTCATTTCTTTGAGTACCCTTTGGGTTACTCCCTGCAGGTAGCAGTGTTTGGTTATAAAAAGAGCAAGTAGGACATCTCTTTATAATCTCCTTAGCTTGTTGCCATGTAATAGAAAGCACTTTCTTTAAAACTTGGCTATTTACATAATGTTTCTTGTGAATTCTGAGGCCTTCAACACACTACCAATCAGTAATTGATCAATTTCTGCATTACCTCGTGCTAGAGGACCTGGCAGATCCGTGTGGCAGGGAACATGGCAGTGGGGAGGGGGACATGTGCGTGAGCTTGGGAAATTTCCAAGTTGCAGTGTGCACTTAGCTCCGCTGTGGTGGGGGTTTTACAAAAAATCACTTAGTAGGTGAAAGCAAGCCAAGAAGGTGGGGGTAGGATACCTTCTGGGCTGTGGACTGTTTAGGCCTTTTAGACTGGTCCACCTGGTAGGTGTGAAGTTCAGATCCAAGTGGATGTCAGATGAAGATGGCCGCTAAAAAGAAATCCCACACTAGCTCAGAATTGAGTATAATAAAGGATTATTTATTTAGGGGTAGACTCACAGATCACAGTCCTCTGCTTGAACAGAGAACAACAACCAATCCCGCAGGTGGGAACAGCAACGCAATCCCACAGCTGGAAGAGAGAGGGAGCGAAGAGGCCACGCCCAAGTGGGCGTGTAACTTAAAGGCTACTGGCTGTAGGAATTCCTACAGCACCAGTATTCTTAGGCTTTTTTATTTTGAGGCTGAATCCTGTTTAGTTGCCACATCCAAATTGATAGAGAACAATTACAGTCAGGCATTATAAGGAAACAGATGATTGCACAAGGCAAAAGCATTGTTTGAAAGCTATGGCTAGGCTATTTTGGAAGGGTTTTGTGAAATTTAAACACATACGTCTGGGATCTACTAATTTCACTCCTGGCAGAGCTCAAAGGAATCATCACGTGAGTCCACAAGGGTCGACTACAGAGATGTTCATCATGGCAGTGTTTGTAGTATGAGAGGTTGAAAGGAAACTGGGGGCCATCGTCCGGGGAATGGAGAAATAGAGGGAGTGATTAACTTGGAATATCTAGCAGCTGTTGAATGCAATCAGCTAGATTTTCCCATAAGAATATGTTTGGGTCTTAAAATCACTACAGAGTGGGCTAGGCATGGCGCCGTACGCCTGTTATTCAGGCGCTCAAGTGACATAGGCAGGGGGATCTTGAGTTGGCTGCAGCCTTGGTGACACAATACGATCCCACCAAAAAAATACAAGAACAAAACAAAATACCACACACTGACCATCCAACCCAAATTACAAACTTTATGAATAGAAGCCGAGGAGTTAGAACCCATACCAATGTCACTTAGGCTGTGTTCATGTGCACACAGCATTGCACTGTGTCTGTGTGTGTGTGTGTGTGTGTGTGTATGTATATCCACTTGCATGCAGATGGAGATCAGAGGTCAGTGCTGAGTGTCTTCTTCAGTCTCTCTCTGCCTTACCCGGTAAGAAAGGGTCTTTTTTAACCAAAAATGATTATCATTAGTGTCTGTGCATGTGTCTGTGCAGGGCGGTGGTGAGGACGCCACCATGCGCATGTGTGGAGGTCGGAAGACAGCTCTGAGTGGGTGGTTTCCTTCTTCCACCTTTATATGGGTTCTGTGCCTGGAATTCAAGTAGCCATGTTTATGCAGAAAGTGCTCTTTATAAGTTGAGGGTCTCTCACCTATACGTACTGATTAGTGGCTACTCTCTGCACCAGCAACCCCAGCTAGAGTTAAAGACATAGGGGGCCACACTGGCTTTTTACATGGGTGCTAGAGATCTGAACTCAGGTCATCATACTTTCGAGGTAGGGGCTTTGCTCACGGTGCAATCTTCCTGGCACAGCATTGTGCATTTTATGGACAGGGATGAGTTTTGACTGTAGGGATGGGGCTTGTGGTGTGGAGAAGAATGTGGACGGGAAGGGATGGAGCAGAATATCAAGAGAGCCTTGCATGAACCGGCCACAAACCCAGAGGGAATCTGGAGCACAGTCCCAGGGAGCACATGATTTGAATTTGGCCATGGAAGGCTTTGCGAGGTTTTGCAGACACGTTTTCATCTCTTCTTGAAGTATCTGGCCCCCTCTCAAGGCTCCCTGTCCTCACTCAGAATGTGCCAAGGGCTGGCCTTGTCTTAATCTCCATAGCTCACAGCGGAGCCTGCTTGCACAGTTCTTTGTCTTGCCCAGCTCCAGGGCAAGCATCTGCAGAGTCCTGAGTGTGTGTTTGGGACTTGGGCACAGGGCCAGGCTATGAGACCACTGCGAAGGCCAGTCCTGTTTTGTCTTCAAGCTAGAAACTCCTTCAGTCTTTGTGATACCTCATTCCACCCACTGCTCCCAGGAAGGATAGAGAAACTGAGTCAGAAAACATTCCAAGTGGAAGGAAACAACATTTATTGGGCCTCTGCATGCTAGGCTAAGGTCTTGACCTAAACATTGAGGTCTTGACCTCCATTCATCCCCATGACCACCTGTGAGGAGAGTGAAATGGAAATTATTGTATAGATATGGAAATGGATAGCGATATCCGAGAACAGGGGCATTCCCTCATATCCATTCCTTAAAAAGAAAAGTTAAAAAAAAAAAACCCAGACTACAACAACAAAAAGCTTCTCAGTTTCTCGGTTTGTAAAATCGAAGAGATGTCTCTGGGCTCTGGAAATGGTCCTGGTTTGAGGTTGCAGAGAGCGGGGGCTTGAATTGGAAATCTTTTCTGTCGGCCAGTAGGAGGAGCGATTCTTCATCCTGCAGAGAACTCTAGGGGTCTGGCTCTCCCTAGAGCAAAGCCACCTGCAGGACTTTCTCAGTATTGCAGAAATTTAAGCCCTGGAAATCCATCTGCGGGAACAGTAGCCTAGAAGGCACAGATGGGAATCCAGGATATCTAGGCACTCGCAGGAGGGTGTCCCACAAGCAAGTGTGCAAGAGCTGAGGCGGGCAGCAGGGCTACAGGTAGTTGTCTTCACCCTGGTCGCCCCCACTTGGGGAGACATCCTCGTAGACATCATCGTCGTCGGGGGCCAGAGCCTCAATATCGTGTGTAATGTCCGCCAGCAGCTGGTGGAAGGTCTGTGCCTCGGGCCGCTGGGCTGCGCCGTCGTAGCTGCGCACCGCAGAGGCTGATGTGGAGCTCATGCTGCGCTTGATGCGGCCGAAGCTGTCGGTGAGGATGCCACCCTCGCGGATGCCCACACTCTCTAGGAAGCTCTCGAAGTAGCCAATGTCCTGGTCCGGAATAAAGGGCCGCATCCCTACAAGACACAAGGCAAGGTGATTCCCTCATTCAGCTAGCCTGTGGAGTGTCCCTCTCTGGAAGACTGAGTTCAAATCCTGTCTCTGCCAGTGTGGCTTTACCTAGGATTATTTTTTTAACCTCATGAAACAGTAAATGACCCAAGACTCCCCACATGTTGGCTAGTTTAGTATAATCCTAGAGTTACATTCCCACTTCGTCGCTACACAGCCTTTGTTAAATAACTAACTCAAGCCTCACTTTCCTCACCTGTAAAAACAGATATTTTTACCTGTTTTGGTGCAAATGTAACAACAGTTACTTCCCATGTTGAGGCCCATAGACATTGGTTTTGCTCCTGGCCCTTTCTAGCTCTTTGATTTTCTTCCTTTACTTTGCTACTCTAAGCCTCAGTTTCTTCTCATGAAAATGGGCACAAAGTAAGAAGTGGGGACAGTCTATGCTTGGCTCATGATAACTGCCAAACACATCTTGTCTGCTGCCAAAATTATTCCTGTGGTGCTTATGAACCCCCTCCACTAGCTGTGTGACTTTAGACAACTTCCTTTGCCTCTCTGAGGCTGAGCCCACACAGGCTGTCTGTGTGTGTTTGTGTGTACGCGCACGTGCACATGTGGTCACAACCTGACCCAGCTTTGCTACCCTAGGCTAGCCTTGTTCATGTCAGCTGTTTCTCCGAAATTCCTTTTCCTTGTCAATACTCTTGCTCTCCTTCTCTGTCCCAGGGTCTCAAGGTCTTGGCCTTAGGAGCTGGAAGAACAAAGCCCTCCCAGGTGGTGCTGGGCGAGGGATGCCTGGAGCCAAGGGGTGCTGGGACTTACCAATGAGAAGGAACTTCCGTCGGTCCCCGTAGAGTTTCTGCAGCCCTGCACAGAAGTCCTGGATAGGCAGCCCCAGGCGATAGTCTCGGAGCAGAATTGCAAACTGCTGGATCTCAGGGGGACCCAGCTTACTCCGCAGCTGTGGGAGTAAGGGGCACCCTTGGAGACCAGTCCCAGAGCACAACAATACTCAACTCCTGCTGAAAATGCTGGAGTTCTCTCTGACAGCCTGCCTGGTCTAGTCTGCCCCTACTGACAGAACATCTGGTCCTTTGCATCTAGAAATGGGATGTGTATCCAGCTTCCCGAGCCCCAATCCTTTAGTGACCATCTCTGTGGTCTGACTCTTGCTTTCTTCCTCTACACTTAGGGTAAGGAGGGAGTCCCCCACCCCCACCCGGCCACTTGGGGTTGTCAAAAAGATCAAAGACAGCCGGGCGATGGTGGCGCACGCCTTTAATCCCAGCACTCGGGAGGCAGAGGCAGGCGGATCTCTGTGAGTTCGAGGCCAGCCTGGTCTACAAGAGCTAGTTCCAGGACAGGAACCAAAAGCTACGGAGAAACCCTGTCTCGAAAAATCAAAAAAAAAAAAAAAAGATCAAAGACAAAAATGCACAAAAAAAAAAATGTGCTTGGAGCATTCTGTGCTGGCTAATGCCAGTCAAGGCTTTTCTAAGCCTGCCTCTCCTAACCACACCTCCCTCCCTGGCCTCTGCAAGCTCACAGACGATTCCTGCAACGCACCATGCATATGCAGAGCACTGCCGCCCCACTCACCGTGACCATGTAATCCTGCAGCTGCTCGAAGGCCCAGCTGCTGTGGTCGGTACTGCTGCAGTGGGAGCCGTGGAAAGACGGTGTGGATGCGCCGCTGTAACATGCTTCAAATGTGTCCTGGGAGCCATTGCTGCAGAGACAGGAGGAATAGACCCTCACCAACCTCTGTTCCTTTCCCTGGGGCAGGTTAAAGTTGGTTGGGCCTATATACCAGGGCTCAAGGCCCCTTCCTAGATCTCATCTTGCCCTCCAAGACCCTTCATGAGGCCCAGAATCGTTGAAGCTCTCCCCTGCTCTCAGAACTCTGGTCATACTGCCTTCCTTAACCCATCTGGGGCCTTTGCTCATGCTGTTCCCTGTGCCTAGAATCCTCTCTCCTCCCCACTTTCTCACAGCTCATGTTACAGTCACAGATCCCCTAAGAGTGTGTTCTGAATCCTTGCTGTTTCTGTGTGGCTAATTCTCTGTGTGAATGCCCTGTCCTTTTTGTTCCCAGCTCAACTATCACCAGTTCTGGGAAGCCCTCCTGGTTCCTCAGTAAGGCCCGGTTCTGACTCTCCCATAACCCAGGAAGCTGCTCTTGAATGCAGGTTGCCTCCTGTCCTAAATTGTATGGCCCTTGCTTTCTCCTCCTGGAGTCCTTTCTGTAAACCAGGCTGCTTGGATCATCGTGAAGGGTTTTGTTTTGTTTTTGACAGGGTCACACATGACCTCGACTGGCCGTAAACTCTCTGTGCAGCTGAGATTAGCCTTGGACCTTTGATCCTCCTGCTTCCACCTCCTAAGTACTGGGGTTGCAGGCATGAGCTACCAAGCCAGGTTTATGCTGTGATGGGGGTTGGAACCAGGGCTTCTGATGTGCTAGGCAAACAGTCTCTCAACTCAGGTGCACCTCCGACCCCTCGTGGGAAGTTCTCTTTATCAACTGCTTTTAAAATAGGATGTTCACGCTGGGCTCCTGCCTCGCTTTGTTTTTAACTTGTTTCAGAATCACTTTCTATTATTATCTACAGGACAATACAGCTTCCTGGCCAAGAGTGTGTACTCTTTTTGCTTTTTTTGTTGTTTTTTGTTTGTTTGTTTGTTTGTTTATGATCTCATGCTGCCCAGGTTAGCCTCAAATTCATTATGTAACTGAAGTGGGTTTCAAACTTCTCATCCTCTGGCTTCCACCTCCTAAATGCTGGAACTAGAGACCCTGCAAGGGTGTAGACTTCTGAGGTCACACCCCAGCCTACTTGTGCTCACAGCCCAGGTCTATGCAGTTTGTGGTCTGTTTGACCCTTGCAACGCTAAACTCTGTTTCCCTAAACCTCAGCTTTTCCATCTGTAAAATGGGATGATGAAAATTGGTGTCACTGTGAAAGTGGCAGGAACTAATATTTGCAAAGCACTTCAGGTCTTATGTCCTTTGTGATAGATAACCAGCCACATAGCTGCCAACAAAAGCCAATGACATGCTTTTCAGCATACAGCCAGCTCAGCAAGTATGTCATTGTGTGATTTTGCTCTCCTCGGCCAATTCATGTTTGTTATGGACTAGCCTATGCACACACAGGCATAGGAAGGCAAATGTAGTGCCAATAATAACAACAGTGGGGACAGGGCATATTACTTGCCAACACCAGAGTCCTTAATAACAGGACTTATTACTATAGGTCTGATCGGGACTTTATTAGATTTAAACTTAAAATCCCATATCTTGGGAAACTCCTTAATCCTGAGCAAACTGGGATGGGCAATATTCTTAACAGAATTCTTAAAAAAAATTTTTTTTTGAGTCAGGCTTCATGTATCCCAGGTTGGTCTGGAACTCACTTTGTAGCCAGGGTGACCTTGAACTTCTGGTTCTCTTGCTTCCACCTTCCCAGCGCAGAGGCTACAGGTGTGCATCATTTCGTATAGTGTTAGGGGTTGAACCAGGGCTTTGTGCATAGCTAGGGAAGGAGTACTCTACCAACCGAGCTACGAGCTACAACCTCGGTACCCAGAATGCTATTTTAGCCTCCATTTTCCACTCTTGCTTACAGCTAGTTCTGACCAAGCAGCCAAGTTCCAATTACTAAAGTGTAAGCTAGATGGGACGTGTGTGTGTGTGTGTGTGTGTGTGTGTGTGTGTGTGTGTGCGTGTGTTTGTGAGTTGCTAGGATGGAGCCCAGGATTTTTGCTATGCTAAGTATGCATGGTGACGCTGAAGTACTTCCTGGCCTCCATCCTCCCTATAGAGGCTCTTGGTGCGCTGTTGCATGGCTGCAGCTACAGTTTAGACCATGAGGTCACTCTGAGGATGGTGAAGAGGAAGCTGTAACCAGAAGACAGGCTGGGGCCCAGAGGACCAGGAAGCTCTGAACTCTTGTTACAGTTTATGTCATTGCAAGCCTACCCTCCTTAGGGTTTTCTATTATACAGAGCCAACACTAAAGTAAACCAATGTTGTTTCCAGCATTAGCTGTAACTTTGGACTCTGCAGGTCACTAAACCTGAAGACCTCTGTGGAACCCAGATCTGAGTTCCGGCATCTCTAGGTCTCTCAGGGTCTATCTGGAGCTCTGCTAACCTCCTACCCCTCACACAAATCAGGGTTCGGTCCCTTTCCCCCCTGCACACTAGAGGAGTGGCCCTGTTTGGGTAGGGGCATCCCCGACAAAGGCGATACCTACAAGGAGCTGCAGCAGCTCAAGTCGGCGTCGTAGGCAAACGTCCCATCTGTGCGACAGCTCTCACCTGGAACCACAGACAGAAGAAGTGTCAGAGTGATGTGCAGGGACCAATAGCTTAGGTTCTCCGAAGCCCCAACCTTAGTGGCACCCTGGGATCTAGCTCTGGTCCAGTCCCAACATAGAGTCAACCGTGGGCAACTGACCTCACTCATCCTCTTAGCATCTGCCTGTTTGCTGGGATACAGGGAGGCAGATGAGAGCCAATGGGGAAGTGTTGGCAAGTGTGTGTTTAGGTGAGTCCTGCAAGGGGGACAGGCTTGGGAGCCTGAAAGAAAAGGAGCATTATTTGTGGAGACTGCCTCCTCCTCAGTCTGCTCCTCATCTGCCCACGCATGGCTTTGCATCTCAGCTCACTCGGGGTCACTTGGTCACCCTGACTTCTCAGAGGCCAGTTCCTCATTACAGGTTCTCACAACACTGTCTGTGGTTAGACATTTATCTCTGTGACTATCCCATGCAAGGTACAGGAAGGCAGGGCCATGTCTCAGTTTGCCCACCATCACTACCTCTTGCAGATTACAACTGGGCCCGAGACAGTCGTGCTTGGTAAATGTCTGTTGAATGAAAGCACCCGTCGACTACCAGATACGCGCTCTCATTCCTCCACATGGGATCTGATGAGTTAGCCCAGTTTCCCAGCAGGCACAGCTGCAGGTAGGAGGGTCTTCAGAAGGCCAGCGCCCCAGCTGCTGGAGCTGTGCAAACAGAGACCACCCTAGATCAGGCTGCAGAGAGGAGAATTCACTCAGTGGCCTCAAGGATAGCCCACAGAGAGGCTGTTGCAGATAGAAGCTTTGGAGCTAGACAGATTGGGTTTAGATTCTGACTCTGACCAACTGTGTGACCTGTGAAAATCCATTGACTACTCTGACAGTCAATGTTTTTTTAATTGTAAAACTGGATCCACAGGGCCTCAGAAAGGCTCCTCGCCCCTTTTTCCTTTCGAGACAGGGTCTCACTATGTTGTCCTAGCTAGCCTGGAACTTGCTATGTAGACCAGGCTGGCCTTGAATGCATCGATGTCTGCCTGCCTCTGCCTCCCAAGTGCTGAGATTAGAGATGTGTACCACCACCATACCTAGATCCTTCTCTTTTTTGAGATAAGGTTTCTTCACTGTAGCTCAAGTTGACCTTAAACTCTGCTCCTTATTTTACCAAGAGCTGGGGACTATTGGCATATGCCATTATGTCTAGCTCTGAGAAGTTTTTATTTTTTAATTACACAAAATTATATATTTTTGTATATATATTATTGGACTTGAGTTTGTATATGCCATGGTGCCCATGTAGAGATCAGAGGACAACATTCGGGACTCAGTTTCTCCTTCCAGCCTGTAGTCCTGAGGATTGAACTCAGGTTGTCAAGCTTGGCAGCAGGCACCTTTCCCCACTGAGCCATCTCACCAGCCCAGGATCTGAGTAGTTTTCATTTATCCAAAGACTACCTGTCTATCTCTGTGGTGTGTTCAGTCCTGTGCTAGGTGAATGAGGCAAGTAGGTTGCTATGAAGATTCAAGAAGACTTGGCACCTTGCTCGTGTGCTTGGCACATCATTGGCACTCAATGAATGCCCCTGTTAGTCTCACTTTTGTTCTAGTCCTTGATTGCATACATGGACTAATTCAGACATGACAATCTAAGAGCCTCATGGAGTGAGACGGCTCAGTTATTCAGCAGACAACACACGAGCTGCAGTGAGATGGCTCAGTTAGCCCACAATGCGCGAGCTGAACTTCTGCAAAGCAGGCACACCCAAAACAAGTGAGAAGTTTCAGGTGCCCAAGTTCAAACTCATCCCAAACTTGACAACAACCTGATCATCTCTTAAGAGGTCATCATGAAGATGGACGTTCTTAAGTGGACCCCTAGAACAGGGGAACATCTCAGAACCCCTAACAGCCTTTATCAGCCCTGACTCAGGATATCCAGCCTTCCCGCTACTTTGTGTGAGTTTGGATACTCACTGCAGCTGGAGAGCCATGGCCGCTTAGGCGTGGGTCTGTAGTGGTAGCCGGCCCGGTCTACACACTCGATGCTCTGGTCCCCATAGATGATCTGGAAGACTTGACAGATGAGTGCACAGGACTCCTCAGCAGCATCCTGGTCCAGGGGAAGAAGAGAGCTCAGCTCTTACCCACCGTCAGGGCAGCCCTGCTTCCCCACAGGCAGTGTGAGCCAATGCTGAGACACCCCACCTCAGACTCCCTTAAGTAAACTCAAGACATTTCCCCTCAAAATTATATGGCTCCTCTCTTGTTCTTATGACCCTTCTATGTCACTCAGAGGCAACTCTGACTCCTCTACCATTAAGGTACATTCAGATTTCCAGGGGATTCACGGCCTATCATGAAATTTATCTAACATAGGGTTTGTTTAAGTTACTGTACAGGGGCAGCAGCTGAAGTCCCGGGTGGAGATGGGACATTTCAAAGAATCAAAATCTTAGGCTCAGTGCTGTTACTGTTACCGAACACAATATACAGCTATGGGCACCCAATGCAATAATGGAAGCAATGCTATAATAGTCTCATGATCGAAAAAGATCATGCTTATAAATATACTGCCTCTAAAAAGCCTAAGACAAAAACTAAAATGTAATTCAGGATGGGTATCTATGGTCATGGCAGGTACAGATATTAATACCAAGGCCGAAACTTACCATGACCCTAGAGTAAACAGGTTAGATAGGAACCCCCATTTTATAGTTAATGCTGGCACCAGGAGTTTTAGCTCTGATTGGTGTGCTTGGGACTGCTGTGTCTCAGACAGGAGACCAGAAGCTCAGGCCCCTGGGAAGCAACTCATTTATGTATTCATTCCACCACCCAGTCAGGACCGAAGCCTTAAAGCCCACACAGTAGAGGGGATAGCTAAGGCACATTGTTGCCTGTCTGGGACCCAATTCGAAGGCCCTTGGTTCTACTGATCGTTTCTTCTCCTTATTTCATTTTAAACAGCACAAACTAAGTTTTCCTGTTGAAACAGGGTATCTTCCTCCCTTCCCTATCACACAGACCACTCACCTCCTATCAGAGCGCCAGCAAGACCCATCAGATCCTAGCTTTACTGTATATGTGTCTGTCTGTCCCTTTTCCCGTCCTCATCACCTTAATCAAGTCTCCAGGATGAAGCTGTGTGGGAGGCGGCAGTGGAGTACAGAATGAGAAAGGTCTGAGCCAAAGGGGTGGAGCAAGACACCGTTAGCCCCGCGAGAGAAGCTGGGTATGGGCAGTGCGGCGCATAGGATTTGCATATGTTTAAAAACAAGGCCAGGAGGATTTATTGACAGAGTAAATTGAGTGTGTGTGTGTGTGTGTGTGTGTGTGTGTAAGACAGAGATAGAGGCAGAGACAGAAAGAAAGAAAGAAAGAAAGAAAGAAAGAAAGACCAAGGCCCCCTGCAAGGTTTCAGCCTGAGCCACCAAGGATGGAGCTACCATTTAATGAAACATGGAGACGAAGGTGCTTTCAGGTTTGGGAGGAGACTGGGAACTCAGTGTGGGTCAAATTCCTGCTGCAATGACAAGCAGACCCTGGAAAAGACAGGCTGAGTGGAGATTTGGTTCGAGACGAACTTCAGGGTGTTCTTTGGGTTTTAGAAGGCAGCAGGGTCTAAATCACCTAGAAACAAGTGTGGATAAGGGGAGCAGATTGAGGATAGCATCTGGACAACCCCCACTTTAAGAGGCTGGAGAGAAAAGGAGGTACCAGCTTCTAAGAAGGAGCTTGCGGTAGGAGTGGGGGAAACTAGAGGAGAAGCCAGATGCCAAGTGAGAAGGTATCTCAGCGTGGGGACCTGAGCCACTGTACTGCTCCAGGGACTGGCCACCTCTCCCTGCAGACAGGCACACTCATTGTCCAGAGAGGGCCCAGGGCCCTGGGACAGAGGAAATGTTTGCAAGGCTCAGGGCTTGAAAGTGCCTGCTAGACTGGGTACTCCTTAAGGGAGAACACCCAATGGCTTGCTCACCTCCACACACACAACGTCTAGCCCAGTGTGGACCACACAGCTGTACTCAATAAACACTATGAAGTCAGCCAAGCAGTGGTGGTGAAGGCCTCAGGAGGCAGAAGCAGAGGCAGGCCAGTTTCTATGAGTTTGAGGCCAGCTTGGTATACAGAGATACAGAGAGAGTTCCAGGACAGCCAGGGCTACACAGAGGAGCCCTGTCTTGAAAAACAAAAACCACACACACACACACACACACACACACACACACACACCTATATTCAAATGTGTGAAAGCAAGGGTGAATGGGGACAGAGAGGTGACAGGCAGGGCAGACAAGAATGATGGCAGGGCTTCTGCCTTGGGTAGCTACCTTAGTTACTAAAAGTAAGGCTTTGAACTTTCTGCGTTCTAATCTTGAAGTCATGTGCTTTCCGCAGGGCCTAAACTTTGAGCCTGCATCCTTCCCTAAGGAATGGGAACAGGTGTATTTGCCCTAGGGGCTGCTGTGGGGATAAAGTGTTAGTGGTGCCCCATGCCTGTCTTGAGTGGGTGCTTCACTTGTGGGTGTTGTGATTAGTGCGATTTTGACTGATAGTGTATAGTAGTACCAACACTGCCTCGCGCTCACCCTGTTGGCCACAGCAAGGATGACCAGGTTGCAGTAGGCGTCGGGGCTCGGGTTTTGGGGATCCAGCGGGTTGGGGCCTGGGTGGCGTCGCTCCCAGCTGCCGCCTACGCCGCCACCCGCCTGCCGCCGCTCCCAGCTGCCGCCCGGCTTGCCCGCGCCGCCGCCCGCGTGCCGCCGCTCCCAGCTGCCGCTGAACGTCTGTCGCCGCTCCCAGCTGCCTGATGCCCGAGCTCCGGCGCGCTGCCGCTCCAGGCTGCCGCCACCGCCCGCCGCCCGGGCCTCGGCGCCGGCGCCCCCTCCCCACGCCACGCGCCAGTCCAGGCTGCAGATGGTGTGGCGCCGCTCCGCCGTGCCCACCCGCCGCTTTTCGGGCGCTGCGCCCGGGGGGCCCGGATCGCGCCCCGAACCTCCGGGGCTGGCGTCCACGCCAGCAGGCACCGGGTCCACGCCCAGACCTAGGGGAGGCCGGAGATGGGAGGTCAGCAGCAGGAGACTGCGGCCTTCGGAGGCCACCTGGAGGGCCGCCGCACAGTTTTGGGGTCCCTGCACTAAGGTTCCGCCCGGCACGCCCGGGAGCTGACTTCGTGACTTTCTGGACCCGCCCTGGGCCTATAGACTCCGCCTCCAGCCTTGGCTCGGTCCCAGACCTCCAGGGTGGCGGTAGCACAGTCGTCTCCAACACCCTCTACCCTCCCGCCTCCCCCTCCCCCTCCCCCTACACACCCTAGTGCTCTTCCTCTTAGACCTACTTCCTGAGTTGAAGGTGGTGGACCAAGCTGTCCCTTCTCCGTACCCTTCATTTGAATGGTGACCCTGGTCTAAGCATTCCCGCCTTCCAAAGCGACGTTCTCTGTTATCTTCAGTCCCTCCCCCAAACTGCTGACTGAAATAGCCTACAAGTTCAGAATCCTCCCCTAGCCCGAGGGTGCCCCCTACTGTCAGAACCAAGGGGTTATGTCTTTTATGACCCCCCCTTTAAATTGAACTCTACTAAGGGTAGCCCTGTGTTGAACTCAGGACTTCAACCTCGCCCTACCCAACCTCCTTAATCCGGTCAGGCTGCCCAACCATCATCTTCAATCCCCGGCTCTCTGATCTTGCCTATGGTTTCTTTTGCCGTCCCTTAGTCTCAGAATAGTGTGCTCAGGTTTTCTGCCATCCCTCTCCCAGCCTCAGATCCATCCTTGGTGCCCTTCACTCAATGGTCCCAGCACTGCAGGTTGGCCTCCCACTCCCCTCCCCCGCACCTCACCAGTCTTAAGCACTAGCAGGTGCAGCGCGTCGTCCTGCAAGTAGGAGGCAGCGGCGATCTCGTGCGTGGGGATGCGCAGGATGAGCTCCTCGTTGTCCCGCCAGGTGAGCAGCAGGCAGCGGGCGGACAGGCTCAAGATGCTGTCCTGCTCCGGCGTGGTCTTCAGAGGCAACTCCTTCAGCTGCTGCGGGGTGGGTCGAATCACCTGAGCCCCCAGGTACTAGGGTAAGGGAAGGGGACCCTGCCCTCCTCCCTCCTCCGCAGAGCCTCACCCTGGCGGTGTCTAGCAGCTGCAGGAGCTCATCTCTGCTGGAGGGGTTCAGTGAGGAAGTCACCCAGGTGAGGTGGCCCAGGAACTGGATGGGAAATGGGAGGTCACCGTGAAGCCTTGGGAGATTCTAGCCTCCCTGTTAATGCAGGACAGGCTGAAATCTCAATGATAACCAGTGTGATGCCTAATTTTGGTTGTCATCTTGACTACATATGGAATCAATGCAAACCCAAGCAGCAGCGCACTCCTGTGAAGGGTTTTCTTGATTGTATCATTTGAAGTCAGAGACCATCTTAAATCTGGGTCACACTGGTGGCAGCTCTCTCTCTCTCCCTCTCTCTCTCCCCCCCCCCCCCCTCTCTCTCCCTCTCTCTCTCTCTCCTTCCCTCCCTCCCTGTTCTTGTTCCTCTAAAAAACCTGGGCTAATACATCCAGTCCCATTCATTCACCTTTATTTTAAAGATTAAAAGACTCAACACAGTATAGTTAACTAAAAGTCTGGTCCAGTATTATAGCTAGAAAGGGTTAGGTTGGCCAGATTGTAGTGAAACACGCTTGTAATCCAGCACTTGGGAGGCAGAAGCAGGAAGTTTTAGTGTCCAAGGTCATCTTTGGGTATGCAGCAAGTTCAAGATCTCCCTGGGTGACATCAGATTCTGTGGGGTAGGGAGAAGGCTTGATTGATTACGTGCGCCAGAGCCCACTTCCAACAGCTAGCTCATGTTCACTAACACATGGCCATCTCACTCTACGAGGTTCTGCAGGAAGCAAAAGTCACTAATGTAGTGTTCCCTGCCCCGCCTCACTGCCATGCTGGCGATCAGGTTTAGAGCTTCTTTACCTGCTAGGCCAGACTGCCATCTTTCGTGTTTATGTGTGTGCATATTCCTGTGAGTGAGTGCAGGCATATGCCACAGCACCTGTGTGGACGTCAAGGGATAAGCTCTTGTTTTCCACATTGTCGGAGGCGGTGTGTGTGTGTGTCTGTGTGTGTGTGTGTTTTATACTTCACATGCCAGAAGAGCTGGCTCCTCAGCTTCCAGGGATTCTCCGCCTCCCCTTACCATCTCGACTGTGTGTTTTTTAAGGGTCATAGGTGAATGTTTTGTGTGCATCTGACTTTACAAGAGTTTGGGGATTGGTATTTTGGTCCTCAAATTTGCCAGCAAGCATTTTACCCATTGAACTATTCCCCTCTCCACATCTGCCCCAGGCTGTACTATTAAATCTTGAAGGAACCCTGGGAATTGTCTTGCCCAGTGGCTCTCCGTACACCCTGTGTTATTAAGCTTTCTAGCGACCTCATTGCAGATTAAATGGAAAGGAGCATTGAATTAATATATCATTTCTTTTTTTAAAAAAAATGATGTTCTCTTGCCAGGTGGTGGTATTGTAGCACTCAGGAGGCAGAGACAGGTGGATCTCTGTGAGTTCGAGGCCAGCTTGGTCTTCAGAGTAAGTTCCAGAACAGCCAAGGCTTCACAGAAAGACTCTGTCTCAATCAAACAAACAATAAAAGTAATAAAAAACTTTATTGTGGGAGTTGCCAACCAATGACTGCTCTAACTTGAGGCCCACACCACAAAAGGGAGCACATGCCCAATACTGCCTGGATGATCAGGAACCTGAAACTGGATAGTTCAGGGACCTGGGGTAGAACAAAACAGTACTGACAAAAAAAAAAAAAAAAAAAAAAGGATTGTAGGAGCCAGAGGGGTCAAGACCACTATGAGAACACGACCCACAGAATCAGCTACCTAAGTCTCGTAGGGCCCACAGAGACTGAAGCAACAATCATGGAGCCTCCAAGGGTCAACCCCAGGCCTTCTGCATGCATGCTGTGGTCAGTTAGACTGGGATTTTTGTGGGACTCCTAACAGTGGGAGTAGGTGAGGGCATCTCTGGCTCTTTTGCTTTTGGGGACCGTTTACTTGTTCTGTGTTGCCTCGTCCAGCCTTGATATGAGGGTTTGTCTTCTTATCTAGTCTAATTGCATCTTGCTATACTTTGTTTGGTATCCCTGGGAGGCCTATTCTTTTCTGAAGGGAAACAGAGGGGCAGTGGATTTGGGGGAGAGGAGAGGTGGTGGTGGGGAACTGAGAGGATTGGAGGAAGGGGAAGTTCTGAATAGGATGTATTGTACAAGAGAAGAATAAATAAAAAGAAAAACGATGGTCTCAGTCAATATGTGAGTTCCCCATCCATTCTTAGTTATAGCAACATTGTCATTTAAATGTTATTATTCAGTATAAGAATTAACATTTTATTACTTTACTTGCAGTCTTCTGGGATAATCTCACCACTCACATTTTTTCTTTTTATTCTGCAAATTTTCAGTTCCTGGTTTTAAAACACATTCATTTTCTGGCTTTTCTCTATTTATAGGGTTGCCAGATAAAATACTAGATGTCAATTAAACAACAGTTTTGTTTTTAGGATTGTTTTTTTTTTTGTACCTTTGGTTCCAGTTAACATGTGGAGCATATTTATTGTTAAAACAAATAATCACTGCTCATCTGCAATTAAAATTTGATCAAGTAGCCTGTTTGTTGAATGCCTGAACCCTACCTCACACCAATCTTTGGCTGTGAGAACCTGTTTCCCTCCCCAGTGCTCCTTTGTGGTGGTTCTAAAATACAACGAAGCTGGGTGGTGGTGGCGCATGCCTTTAATCCCAGTACTTGGGAGGCAGAGGCAGGCGGATCTCTATGAGTTAGAGACCAGCCTGGTCTACAAGAGCTAGATCCAGGACAGGCTCCAAAACCACAGAGAAACCCTGTCTCGAAAAAAATAAAATAAAATAAAATACAACGAAAGCTTTTGAGTAGTAAGGAAGTCCTCTACTGTGATTTCTCCTCCTACTCCACCTCCAGCCCTGCCTCCTGCACTGGACATGCAGCCTGGGGTCTCCAAAATGCCAGGCGAATGCCCTACCACCAAGCCACATGCCCAGCTTTTCCCTTGCCTTTAACTTGGACACTGAGTAGTGGAGACTTCAGACAAAAATCTCATGAGTAGGCTGAGCTTTGGAGAACACAGCACAGTTTCCCACGCAGCTCCCTGTGGGAGCAGGAATGCTGGGGGATCCATGGGTAGGTGACACCATGCAGCTTGTGGCCGTGAGGTAGGGGGTTGCTCCCCAAGAGCCACAGCTTCCTTCATATGAAACAGGGTGTGTCAGGGGTTGGTGTGCCTCCAAGGTCCCCCCACCTTCTCATGCTCACCTTGACCTCTTTCTCCAGGTAGTCACACAGCAGAATGTGAGGGTCGATGAGGTAGTCGGGAGGATAAAGAGGCATAGAATGCAGGGGCCTGCGACTGACATTGCTCCTGAAGGCAGCCTGGCGCGCAGCCTTTGGGAACACCAGCCTTCGGATGGGGGACACAAAGCCCTGGGGGAGACAGGAGAGTCCCAGTGACAACAGCGCTGGCTTTACTGAGCACGCATGAGCTCAGTTCTGCTTCTACAACCTAAGTTAATCCCTCTAAACCTGCAGGAGGAGCAGCCCTGCGGCTCCTCTTTCCCAGCTGGAGCAGCGAAGCCCCATAATGAGAGCTTGAATACCAGCTGGTGACAGTCCAGGTAGGCATCCCAGTTCCCAAACCTTCCGGGGAGGGTGATGTTCCTGCCAGCTAGACTCAAAGAGCCGCCAAGGCCGGCGGCGCTACCCTGAGCATGTCTAGACGTTTGTTAAGCTATCGCATGTTCGTGAGTTGGAAATCAGCAATCAGTAAGCGGAAGTATAATCCAAGGGCACCAGTATAAAAAGGCCCAGGATGGATCAAGGCTACAGGTGCAGATTCCAGGGCACAGCCCAACCTAGCAGTGCCCAAAGCTTAGAGAATTTGTAAACTTTGCTCCAGAGTTGCCGTTCTAGATGGGCATCCCTGGACCAGCAGCAGTAAAACCTGGGAATCTGAGAAGTGCTGCTTTCTGGTCCCATCCTAGACGTACTGAATCTGAAGCCCCAGGGGCTCCCCTCCCTGGTAGCATCCTAGAACTGTCTTGGCAGTTCCTACAGTTCTGGGAGCTAGGACTACATATTCCCCAGCCAAGCAAATCACAAATTCTGGTAGCATGAGTCCCATGCTGCTTAGCTTCTCCACAAGACAAGTACAAACAAGAGAAGCCGCCACCTAGGAATGTGCATTCAAGACTGCATGCTCATTCAACAGATATTCATTCATGCCTGTGCTAGACTACATGTTCATTCAACAAATATTCATTCATTCCTGTGCTGGGTGCTGGGTGCTGGGTGCTGGGTGCTGGGATTTGGGAAACACTAGACCCCAGTTTTGCTTCCAGGGTCATGACGTGTGGCCTGAACTAGTACATGGCAGATTTGACTGTGCTTGAGAATTCTGATTCAGTGTGTGTGTGTGTGTGTGTGTGTGTGTGTGTGTGTGTATACAGGTCACGTTCACACCTCTGAAGGCCATAGGATGACCTCAGGTGTGTTACTGGGAGCTGTCTGCCAAGCAGGTCAGGCAGGTTGGCTACTGAGCTGCAGTGATCTGCTGTCTCTGTCCCCTACACTGGGATTACAAGTGTATGCCACTACTCTGGCTTTCTTTCTTTTTTTCTAAATATGGGTTAGGGTCTCCATGACTGTGCAGCAAGCACTTTGTCAACCGAGCCATCTCCCCAGCTCCCATGTTGCCCTTTGACCCATGTGGCGGAGCCTGGAGATGAGACCCCATGGTCTCTGAGTGATTCTGACATACCACCACTCAAGTCTCCGAGGGACTGTCATGGAGTCTGCAGTAGTGTTTCAAAACTCTGAGAAATGAGAGCCAGAAATCTGAGAGAAGCTCTCCAAACAGAGGACATAGCTGAATAAGACCCTAGAGACTTCAGAGGCGGAGGGAGAGGAATCAGAGGGCACCGAGAGCCATGTGTCTATCATAGCTGGGTTATAAGAGACAAGCCATGAGAGCCTTCAGAGCTAGTTAGAACTAGGATGCTGTCCTGTACCCATGAGTGGTGTGTGTGTGTGTGTGTGTCTGTCTGCCTGCCTGTCTGTCTGTCTTTGCCCCAAGTGGTCCAGTCCCACCTTCCACCCCCATCTTACTATCCAGTACTCCTTGCCCCCATCTTTCAGCTGCTCAGGTTTTTTTTTTTAATTTATTTATTTATTAAGGATTTCTGCCTCCTCCCCGCCCCCGCCTCCCATTTCCCTCCCCCTCCCCCGATCAAGTCCCCCACCCTCCTCAGCTTGAAGAGCAATCAGGGTTCCCTGACCTGTGGGAAGTCCAAGGACCGCCCACCTCCATCCAGGTCTAGTAAGGTGAGCATCCAAACTGCCTAGGCTCCCACAAAGCCAGTACGTGCAGTGGATCAAAAACCCATTGCCATTGTTCTTGAGTTCTCAGTAGTCCTCATTGTCCGCTATGTTCCGCAAGTCCGGTTTTATCCCATGCTTTTTCAGACCCAAGCCAGCTGGCCTTGGTTAATTCCTACCATGAATGGAGCATGCTGTTCCTTAGCCCCACACACTCTTCCCAACTTGTTTTCCTTGTACCCATCAGCTCATACGCCCAACTCAGCAATCTAAGACTGGATATATCCTAACGCTGCATCTTCTAGCACTGAGCACAGCAGCTTCGTGGAACATTTTCATTAATTCCGTTTGTCGCCTTGAAAAAAAGTAATCGTTGTTTCCCTCATTAGACTGTGAGCTCCCAGAAGCGGAGGCCTTATTTGGCATTGCTTATGACTGACATCCCTAGCACGAGGCACAGTTCACAGCACAGAACAGGTATTCAATAAGCATCTATCAAAATAATAGGCCTTACTGGGTGAGTTTTAGTACTCAGGAGCCTGAAGCAGGAGAATTGCTGTGAGTTTGAGGCCGGCCTGGGCTATGTAGTGAGTTCAAGATCATCTGGGTTACATGGCTAGACCCTTTCTCGCAAATTAATACATAGACCCAAGAGAAGACATGTGTATATGTTGGCCCCAGTGACTCACATGGGCCATATGTGTCCATACAGGGGATTTTTATCTGGGATAAAATACACAAATACCTCTGAACTGTGTTCCCTACACTCTTTGCACTTAAAATTCTTATCAGTTTGCAGTTTTGGGTATCAAACCTGGGGTCTTATGCATGCTAGGCAAGTGTTTGACCATGGAGAGACACCCCCAGCCCACTTTCACAATTTTTTTTTCTTTTTCGAGACAGGGTTTCTCTGTGGCTTTGGAGCCTGTCCTGGAACTAGTTCTGTAGACCAGGCTGGTCTCGAACTCACAGAGATCCGCCTGCCTCTGCCTCCCGAGTGCTGGGATTAAAGGCGTGCGCCACCACCGCCCACTTTCACAATTTTGAGACAGGTTCTTACTAAGTTATCCCAGACCGACCTTAAACTTGCAATCCTCCTGCCTCAGTCTCCAGATAGCTGGGATTACAGGCCTGTGCCATCATACTGACCTCATGGGAGTACCTTATAAAACATTCTGAGCTGGGTTTCTTGGGTGAAGAGGACTCTGGGCAGATGGGGATGGAGTGGAGTTGGAATTATAAGATATAGCAAAACAAACGACTCAAATTCAGGAAAAGAGGAAGATGGGGAGGGGACTTGATGATTTGGGCTGAGAAGTGAGTTCCTGCACCAAGGTGGGAGACAACCAGGGAGCAGGTGGGAAGCCCCAGACTGGCTGGGCAATCTGCCAGCCCATAATCACCTTGGCTGGGCCTTTCTATCTGGGAGAGCAGGGAATATGTCTGCTGGGTGTCTGTCTGTCACTCTCTTTGAGAAGCAGTAGGAAGCTACCCTCAGGATGTCCAGAAAGCAGGTTTCCCAGAAAGACCCCGTCTGTCTCTCGGGAAAATATGGCAGAGGCCACTAAAAGTAAAGTTTAGAACAGGGTCCAGATGTCTGGCTGCCAGGGACAGAAAGTCAGATCCTTCCAAAGGAGACAGAAGGTCCCTCTGGTGCCTTTGCCACCTCCGTGCCGGCTCCTCTCTCTACCCCAGCTTCAAGAAAATTTCTCAACCCTGTCCCTCACAAACTCCCACCTACCTTCTTCCCCTTCTTGGCTTCATATTCCATGGTGAAATGGTTCCTCTGGTCCTGCCACCCTCCCGGCTACCCCCGCCAGACCCCCCTAGCTTCCTTTGTTCTTTTTCCTGCCTGGTCGGAAACTCCACCAGCACCAGAGTTCCTGCCCCTCCCATCTGACAGTGGGGGCTGGGGTAGGTGGAGAATACTGCCTTGGGTCCCTATAACTAAGGATGGGAGACAAAGGTGGTATCCAAGGGCTTGGCAGTTGGAGCAGACTGAGGAAATTCCCCAAAGCTGGAGATCACCTTTGGATCATCCCCTGTCTGCCACCAACTTTGCTGAATGACTTTGAAACCTGCTGCCTGCTTCTCTGTTTACAGCAAGAGAAAACCTCACCCTCTCCCTGAAAAATAAACAAGGGAGTGGGTGGAAAGTGCTTCAAACTGTGTCCAAGCAATTTAAGATTAAATTAATAATAATGATGATCGTTACTTTTCAGAGAGGTGGTATATGGGGGCCTCTGGGACTGGCTGCCTGCTGCTTACTTAACCACTTGTGTCTCAATTTCCACAATCAGTTTGACCTTATGGTCGCTTAACTAGGATTAAATCCACTCAGAAGAGCTGCTGTAACACATTAAGTACTCAATAAATATCAGCTACTAGAGATGACGGTGTTGCTCAGTGGTGGAGCGCTAACCTAGCAGACTACAGGCCCTGGGTTCTGGGCCTTAGCACTGAGAATGAATGAATAAATAAATAACCAAATTCTCCTTATCTATAGCTCCTGGGCTGCTTAACTGTCTTTTTGGCATCTTTCATCTCTTCTTCTTCGCTATATCCGGGAACTAGGCCTTTTGTTATCTAAATTTAAAAAAAAAAAATCCAGGCTCATATGTAGGTCCTAGCTCAAGGTCACACAGGTGGTGTGCTCAGCAGACATTCTATACTGGAGGTGTGTGTCCATATAGTGAATATGAGGCCCCAGGGCTTCTAGCTTGGCTGGACCTGAAGTCTAGTGTCCAGTGCTGCTGGGACACTCACATCCTATATGCCTTACCAAGCACACTGAGGAACATTTGAGGGGCCATGCATACCTGCCATGGTGCCTGGGTCTGGATGCTGAAACTCTCCCTGGCTGCAGTGAGCATTTTAAGCTCTGGATCTCACCCAAGGAAAGGTGACCCCAAAGCTCTACCTTGGTAGTCAGGGTGTGCCAAGAGAGACATGAGGCCACAGGTAGGAAAGAGCGGGTGCCAGGGCTTGGAACTCTTTGCATGGTGCTTTTGAAAGGGTTGGTGAAAGGTCGGGGCTTTCATTGCTTCTGGGTGTGTGAGCTGCAGGAGACCCCCAGCTCTAGCCATTTCTGTTTCTCTCTCACATCAGAAAGGAAATGGTCCAAGCAGTTTGGTGCAGGACTCACAGCCTCTCCCTCCTAAGCTTCTACATCTGCTAGTCACATCTGAGCACCAAGACACGAGACCTTCGCTCAGCCTGTTGGGCCAATGAAAAGAGACCAGGACATGCAAGTCTGTCCCTGACTCTGTTCTAAGCATCAGAATTGCTTGTTGACCCCTGAGCCAGTCTGGAATTCCCACCCTTGTCATGATAGGAGGCCATGATGGGTGTCCCTGGTGCTTCGGTAACTGGCTTTTGCAAGCCCTTCCCTTTCTCTGGGCTTCAGCCTCCCCGACTGTAAAATTGGACCTTATATTATTCCAAGAATCACTAATAGGGCCAAATGTCACTGCTTGGATTCTCAACGAGGACAAGGAGAGTTGTGGAGACAGTGAGGAAGACAAAATAGCCTCTGTGTTGACTGCTGCACCAGAGCCATGAACAGATTAAGTGCTTAGTGTCAGTAAATCAGTCAGAGACAGAGGACCTGGGTTCAATCACGAATGACCTTGAGCAATTTACACCTCATCTCAGAGCCCCAGAGTCCTCACGTGTTAAAAGCAGGGATAATAATGGCACTCTTCTCAGAAAGCTGTAGCAGGGACAAAATGGAAGAGAAACATAACGGCAACACACATCACCAAAACAGTCAGTGAATCAAAAATGTGGTAAGCAGAGCCAGCGAAACCCAGCTGTCAGCCTCATCAGCATGGCGGTCAAGCTCTAGCCCCCGTTAAATCAGCCGCCTGGGAGTCGTAGGCAGAGAAGGGAGATGTGACAGCTGCAGCTGACCTGGAAGAACCCCGCTATATGGCAAGCAGCTGGTGGGAGAAGCCATTCCTGCTCAGCCTTGAAGGGCGAGTGCAGGCTAGCTTACTCTAGGCGGAGGGAGCAGCTTGAGCACACAAGTGAACCTGAGTTGTGCGCTTCCCACCACAGGTGGCCCAGCAGGAGTCTGATCGTGAGTGTTTGCAGGGCTGGTTAGCTGAGCAGCTCCACAATGACTTCAATGTCCTTATGTTTTCTACTTCGTTTCCTGAGATAAGTTGTATGTGCCGTTAGATTTACACAGTGAAGACTCAAAACCTGGTACTTTAAGATGCGACAGGATTTGGATATATAACTTTGATTTATTTTTCATTCATTCATTCATATGTACATTCATTCATTTATTGGTTTTTCGAGACAGGGTTTCTCTCTGTAGCTTTGGAGCCTGTCCTGGACCTCGTTCTGTAGACCAGGTTGGCCTCGAACTCACAGAGATCTGCCTGCCTCTGCCTCCTGAGTGCTGGGATTAAAGACATACATTCAACTAACTTTATTTTTAAAGATAGGATTTCATATAACTTTGGCTGGCCTCAAACTCACTCTGCAAACAAAGATGGCCTCGCAGTTCTGATCCTCCTACAGTGCAGAGATCACACTTGGTGCTGGGGAGGGAACCCAGGGCCTCGCACATGCTAGGCAAGCACACTGCCATCTGAACTCCAGCCTTAGTCCCCTTCCCCCAACACTGAGACAAGGTTTCTCTGTGTAGTCCTGGGCTGTTTATAGTAGTTTGAATGTAATTGGCTTTCATAAGCTTATAGGGAGACGCATTATTAGGAGGTGTGGTTTCATTGAAGTAGGTGTGGCCTTGTTGGAGAAAGTGTGTCACTGTGGGGTTGGGTTTTGAGGTCTCTTATGCTCAAGCTACCCTCAGTGAGACAGACCACTTCCTGTTGCCTGTGGGTCAAGATGTAGGCATCTCAGCCCCTTCTCCAGCATGTCTGCCTGCCTGTCACCATGTCATACCATAATGGTAATAGACTAAACCTCTGAAAATATAAGCCAGCCTCAATTAAATGTTTCCTTTATAAGAGTTGTCATGGTCATGGTGTCTCTTCACAGCAATAGAAACCCTAACTAAGACACTGTTCTAGAATTCGCTCTGTAGACCAGGTTAGCCTCAAACTCTGTGATCCATCTGCATCTGTCTCCTAAGTTCCAGATTAAGGCTGTGTGCTACCATGTAAGGATATATATATATATATATATATATATATATATATATATATATAGTTATAAGAAGCAATTAAGTGAAATCCTACTGTTATAAGGGCCTGCATAAGAAAAGAAAGAGATTTGACACATATAAAATGACACTGGGAACATTTGTGCAGAGACAAGTCCCCCTGAGGATGCAGTGAGAAGCCAGATCTGCAAAGCCAGGAAAGGGGCCTTAGGAGAAACCAACTCAAAAATACCTTCATCTTGGACTTCCTCCAGGACTGCGAGAAAATGGTTTCCTGCCTTGTTCTTCTTTCTGTGGATCAGGTCAGGAGAGCCCTAGCAAGCAATGTATCTAGCAAGATGGCTGCAGAGTAACAGATGTGAAGTCCCTCAGGCAGATGACACCAAGCTCCTCTTTCTAGTGTCTTTTTATTTTTTTTTAACAATTTATTTATTCATTGAGTATGCAGTGTTCTGCTGGTATGTATGCCTGCAGGCCAGAAGAGGGCGCCAGATCTCATTACAGATGGTTGTGAGCCACCATGTGGTTGCTGAGAACCGAACTCAGAACCTCTGGAAGACCCTCTTAACTTCCAAGCCATCTCTCCAGCCCATCTTGTGTCTTTTATTCTGGAAGAAAACCCTGCTGGTGACTTTTCAAAAGACTTCCTTTAGGGGCTGGAGAGATAGTTCATCCATGAAAGAGCACTCGATGAACATAACAGCCAAGGCACAGAGTCTAGACAGGTATGTTGTCTAACACAGCCCTGTGTGTTGGGATCCAGCACAACCTGCCTTGCTGCATCGCCCCATCATCTCCATGGCAAGGTGTCTCTCCATCCAGTTCAGCAGTACCTAGGCTGAGAGCGGAGTGCTGCCCCCTCCTTTAAAGAGATGCCCTAAAGTAGTACTAAGTTCTGCCGCTCACATCTTAGGGGCCAGAACTTGGCTCTGTTGGAAAGCACAGCTGATGGCTCTTCCTTCAAGGTGCTTCCAGTTTGCTTAGGTTCAACCATAAACGAACAGAAAACACCAGGCTCTTAACTCCTGCTTGTCGGTTTCGTTACTCCCTAAGTGCCCACCCTCAAACCTGAGGTTTAGAGTAGAAAACTCACAGCCAAGTGTCTCTGCAAGGTGAGGCATAGGATAAGCTCTAAAATAAACAGGAAGGAATGGTAGAGATGAACCCACACATGGTTTTCATGGAACAAAAGGCAAATGTGATGGACAGGAACATAAGACCTAGATAGTGCATAAGACCATAGCCTCCTGATGACCCCAGAGAGAGAGGAGGGGTCATGTCTTAGGATATATAAAGATTTCCTCAGCCTCCGTTAGTGAGCCTCCTCTAGGCTGACATCTGACTTTGCAAGATCGAAAATAAACTGCTTCCCTTCAACTTCTCCAAGACTTCAGTACTCTTATTATGAAGCAAGGATTAGACTTTCCTTACAGTTCTATGGTCACACGAAGTGGCAAAGGAGGTTGGGAAATGGAGTCTTTTATCCAGAGTGCCCGTGCCCATGTAAGATAAGAAGTTCTTCATATAATAGGGGAACGGGGCTAGAGGAGAGTCCTGGAGCCAGCTCATGTGCACCCACGCACCCAACCCCTAGCCAAGGAAATTAATGCTCCAAGATCTGATTTATGTGCACTGGGGCCAGCATCAGTATCCTCAGGAAGGCTTTCAGAAACAGATTTCTGCAGGAATGGGAGGTGACTGTCATTTAAGATGTCAGCTAAGAAGGCTTACTGCTCCTGCAAAGGACCCAGGTTAGGTTCCCAGCTCCCTTCTGTGGTGGCTCACAATGGCCTGTAACTCCAGTTCCGGGGAATCTGGTGCTCTCTGGCCTCTGTGGATACCTGGGTCCCACAGCACCCATGTAGAGGTCAGAGGACAATTTGCAGAAGTCTGTTCTCCCCTTCCACCCAATGGGACCTGGGAATCAAACTCAGGTCATCGGGCTTGGCTGCAAGCGTCTCTCTCATGGCCCTGCTGATAGTTAATCTTGGGGTCAGTTTGGGGTGAGAGACATCTAGGAAATGAGTCAAGCACACTTCCGAATTTGTCGGTGAACTCCATTCCAGAGACAACAGCATGTGGTGTAGCAGCTGAGGGGGAAGGTTGCCCTGAATCCAGATGGCACTGTCCGATGACTGGGAGCTCAGGCAGAGCAGAAGCCAAAGAGGAGGGAACTGGCTTTGTCTCTCTCTCTCCTCTTGTCTGTCACACGACAAGCCACTGTACTGTACCACAGACCTCCTGCCATGATACTCTGTGTCAGCACACGCCAGCCCTGAGACAAGGGGAACCAAGAGGCCATGGAGATGGAAAGCCATGATACATCCTCCCTCCTTCTAGGTTGTATTTTCAGAACTTTGTCTGCTTGTCGCAGTGCTGGGTATCACTAACATGTGCTTCCAACAGTGTTTGGGGGCCGGCTTCTAATAAGTCATCATCGGCCAAGAAGGTTGATCTTTAAGGTTCTGCACCAAGAGAAGGCCACCATCAGACTTGGAGGAGGACATAAAACAGTGGTCATCAGACAGAGGTCTTTAGACCTTCCCTCACACCAGAATCTCCTAGACACCTTTTTATTCTGGAGACAGGATCTCGCCTTTTTTATTTTGGAGACAAGGTCTAACGTAGCCCCCACTACCTTGAACTTCTGGTTCTCCTGTTCCTACATCTCATGTGCTGGGGTTCCACGGTATGCACTGTACCTGGCTGAGACCTTTGGAAATTCAGAAGCCTGTACTTGGAATGAACCCTCTCTATCGCTTCCTGACCTTTTGGCTAAGATCAAGTGGTGTGAGTCCCTGCTAAATCTAGTTCTCATACTCTCTGGTGTTTGGGAAGCGCTATGTTAAAGTCAAATCCAGGACTGGGTGCAAACCAATGGTAGCATGTCCCCTAAGCATGCGCCGTGTACCCAATCCCCAGCATGGGGAGAGTAGAAAGCCTACTCAGAAGGCATCTCTTAGGGCCAAGGCCCCCAAGAAGATCAGCTCTAGAGGGTGGGCCCTGTTTACTCTTCTTGTTCACTGTACCTAGAATTTGCCCTGGCACACACATCCTAAACACTCAATGCATACTTGAGTTGAGCTGGGAACTTTAGGCAGAGTCTTACTTTTATAAGAATTCATTCTATGACCTTGGAGAAGTACATTCCCATCTCTCACCTTTCCCCCTTTTTCTGTAAAATGGGCTTGGAGTGAATCCCAAGAAATGTTCTGGTTGTTTGATTGAGCTTCTGTCCATCTGGTCTGGATAAGGCCCTGCTCTTTCCCACTCCAGCGCCTTTAAAGGATTCGGTGGGGTTGTGGTGGAAGGCAATCTTCTTCATCTCCTACTCCTGGCCCAGAATAGCCAAACAGGACACAAGCAGAATGTACTGAAATGACTTTTAATATCTCATGTTGCAGCAAAATTAAAAATATACAAAAAGTTTGTGGTGTACAAAAGTCTCAGTAAAGAAGCCCCAGCCTGGCCCCTCCCCTGCCCAGGGAAAGCTGGAAAGGGCGGGTTGGGCTGGGGGGCTGGGCATGGCACAGATGTAGTGAATACCAGGATGGTGCCTAGGGATAGGCTAAGAAGCGGGCAGAAGTTGGGGCTGACCACAGAGGGGAGAGAGGACATGGGGAAGTCCCCTGGAGTGTGCTGACAGGGAGATTGGGCCCTTAGGCATGGCTAGTGGTTCCTGTGGACGTGTTGGATATCAGAGGCAAAGGGATTCTGGTGGGATCCCCCTCCCAAGGGACCTTGGCTCGAGTCCTAGCTTACCACCAGCTTGCCGTGTGAACTTGGGCAAGTTGCCTCCCATCTCTGGGCCTGCCCCATCTGTAAACTAGGAAGTAACTGGATAATTAAACCACCGATGCCCAATGTGGAGGTCCCAGGCCCCACCCAAGTGTCTACAGAGGCAGGGCCTGACACCGTGAGTATTCTTGAGGATTCTGCATTAAAGTCATCCAATACAGAATGCAGACGTCCTTCACACTTGAGTCCTTACTAGGATGTATCTGCTATCCACTCAGCTTTAATCTAAGACGGCGAAACAAACGCTTTATTTAGGTGGCTTTTGGGGGAGGAAAAACAAAACAACTCTCAAGCCACAAAATCCTCAGGGAGTCCGAGGGTTCTGAGGATGGTTCAGACCCCTTCTTATGCCTGGTTTGGAAGCCAGACAGGAGGAGGGCAGGGAGAGAGAGACTTATTAGGTCTGACTGGACTCTGAGACTTTGGTGAAGGGAGGGAAAGGAAAGCCCTCCTCCCTCCTGTGGCTATCCTCACTCCCACTTTGTCCCAAGACCCCCTCCACTATGAGATTATTGCAGACATCCTGAGCTCCCACCATTCAGCCTGGCCTGGGGACTCTGAAAGAGTTGTGCATAGAATAAAGGCCAGCAGTGCTGAGGAGGGGGTGACCTCGGGGTGAGGTTACAGTGGAGGGGCTGAGCATGGGAACACTACGTGCCCAGGGATTCTGCCTGCAGGAATCAGACCTGGTTGGAGCGGACCCTTTGCCTTGTCCTGATTCGGGTCTTCCTCTCCTCGCATCTATTAGTAGAACTCAGTATCCTAACCCAGAATGACACACATGTTCTGTTTCCCTAAACCTAGGGCCTCGGAAGTGTCCTTGACTAGAAGGGGGATTCAGACCCCTATCCCACACTTCCTCTGTGGATTGGCACTGATCCTTTCCCTTCCATGGCAACACCACAGAGCGCTTCCTATAGATTTCAGCCCTACATAGGCTCAGTCTAGGAAGGAGGCAGATGCCAAAGAGTTGTGAGGCAGCCAGGGATGGGATCAGGGTTCTTGGCGTTCAGTTAGCAACCTGTGCCTAAACTCTCCCTCTGCTTGGAAAGATTCCTCCTGAATCGGGAGCCCCCAACTGGAAAAGACTCCAGGTCCTAAGCAATTTCCCTGGCACATAAGGGACCCCTTATCAGATGCTGGGAACAACCAAGGAACTGGAGTCTTCCAGACAACCAGGGTGAGAGTTAGGATTAGACTAAGCCAAATCCCAGAGGCTCCCAACATCCCTGAAGGGGTTGATGCATTAGAAGTCTCAAACTGGTGGCCATTAGGTTGCTTTCCAAAGCCTAAATAAACCTCATTGCTCCTTGGCACAGAACACCCTCCTTCTGCCCACCCCTATAGTTCTGCTTTCTCGAGCCTCCACTCACCCCACTTTCCGTTCTGGTGGCATCTGACTTTATTTATGCCCATGCACGCTGCCTCAGAGAACCTTCCCCTCATTGCCAGGCCTTTGTAGACTCCAGCCCCAGGCAAGCTGCAAGGGAAGGGCTTACAGAACCTTAGTCTTCAGGGGGGTGTTTGGGGATGACGGTCCCAACCTCCCATGTTCTCAATCAGAAACCTGCACATTCTCAGCCTTGCTTGCCCTCCTGGGCCTCTGCTTCTCCAGCCCTTGGGGTGACACACTTCAGGGAGACACAGGTGTAGGGGATAATCTGGCTGAAAGTAAGGCAGATTTGGGGGAGATGAGAAGATGGGACCAAGCCTACATTTTTCGACAGTCCCTGCAGGGGAGAGTGGAGGCCTGTGCTGCCGACTGGGGTGACCGTTACAAGGCACATGGTACATCGGTGGGTGGAGGTACGGTAAGAGGTGCGTGGTGCCTGGGGAGGTTGAGGAGCACAGCCAGCAGCTGGGGTTGATTTGAGGGTGAAAGCTCACAGAACAGGAAGCGCGGTTCTACATTAGGAAGGGAAGGCCTGGCATTTCTGTTCCCAAGATGGCCTGTTATGGCTGCTCCTGAAGAAATTAAGACAGACCTCACTTTTATTGATACCCAGGAAAACTCTGTGGTTCCATTTTACTTGCTGTGTGACTTTGGGTAAATGTGTGGCCCTCTGTTTCTTCTATATAATGAATATGAAGGTCAGGTGACTTTGGGGACCCTTCCTTCAAGGCTATAGTCCTGAAGTCCTCTCTCACTGGAAGAACCTTACAGGGACCCTGGGAATCCAGACTCCGTTAATGGTCTGGGAACAGGAGTGGAGGACCCCAGGGGTCCAGTTGTGGCTGGGGAAAGAGACTGGCTGAGGTAGATTGTGTCACAGAAAGGAACCAAAAACAGCTCCAAGAAGATGGGGCCTTTCCCCATTCCGATTCTTTGTCCTTGTGAACCAAAAACACGGGCTGATAAAGAGAGAGACCTCAGGCCAGGAAGGATGGGGGCCTGAGCTGGGGAGAGGGGCTACTGCGGAGGGAGATGGGCTCTGTCCTGACAGTGGGAAAGGCGAGGGCCCTCTGACACAGCCTTGCAGGCAAGAGTCCTGGGGAAAGCTCTGTGATATTGGGGTGAAAAATGGCCTTGGCTTCCCTGCAGCCTTAGGCCATGCCTAGCTCTGCTTATCCTGCTTCCCTGGCTGCCCTGGCCTCCTTCAGCAACCAGCTAAGGAATCTGAAACCTTTCCTTCCAGGCTGCTGGAGAATGGGGCATCCACAGAGCCATTCTAGGACCTTGGGGGCGGGTGGCGGTTAAAACTGCTTGCCAAGGGTAGCCCAGATGTCGCCATACTGATGTGTGGGATGGAGGTGTAGCTCTTGTAGGGTGCCACACACAGCAGAAACAATGGAGTGACATATCCTGGCACCATGAGCCCTGCAGAATCAGGCTGCTTGGGTTTGGGGTCCATGCCCAGTGCTCCATCTTACAGAGTGTGACAGGTGTATAGCTGGCTATGGAACTGGTCTTCCAGGCAGGCTCTGGGTAGAGGGAAAAGAGAAAGGGTGACTCCCTCGGAGCAGGCCTGCGTCAGGGTGAGCTGTCTGTCACTCTGGAGGCCTCTTGGGGGTCAGGGAAGCAGAGGGAAGAAAAAGCATTCCACACTGACAGAACGAATATAGCTACCCACGGGGCTAGGCAGGGTGGCTTGAATCCTGGATATGATATGTGCTTGTGTGTGCATACACACAGGGTGCCCTCTCAGCCTCACCCCAAGTGTAACTCCCTCCCAGTATCCTTAGCAGATCAATCGTTGCCACATCACCACGGATGGGGCAGCCAGGAGTCTAAGACCTTGTGAGAGAAGCTGGAATTCTGGGCCTCAGTTTTCTATCTGTAACTCCAAGAGAGGCTGAGCCAGGGAGGGCTAAACAATCTTATTTGCATAGTCTAGAATTATCATGGCCTCCACACTTCCAGCCCAGTCTGTACTCATCCCCACAGTCCCTGGCTGTTTCTTTCCAGTGAGCTCACCTCAGTTGGCATAGGGGAGTGGCAAGAGACTCCAGGCCCTGCCTAGAGCGCCACCTTCTACTTCACAGAGCTGCCTAGCTCCCTAGTCCCATACTCCCACCAATAATGTGCCCTGGTCAGTATGGGCTGTCCCAGGCCGGGGGCACATTCCAGGATAATGGTCCCTTGTGTAACCCAGGATGTCTGGACCATGGGAATGGGTCACAGACCTGGGGCCTTGTCAGATTTGAGATAAAACAAATCAGTTTCCCAGATGCACCCCAGAGAACCTCAGTTGCAGGGTGGCAGGAAGCCAAGATTTATGTCATGTCCCCAGAGATATTTTTTTTCCAGCTGAGCATCACTTGGCAGCAGAAATGTCTCAAGGGTTCTGAGGACAATTTCCTTTTAAAGACGATAGGGCTAGGGACATGAAAAGGGGTCTAGAACTTCCATAAACCTTGGCAACCTAGAACTAGAGCACCCATGTTTCCATATCTCCTCCCCCATTGCCCATGGTAGAAGCTAGAAGCATCCACATCGGAGCAGTAGGTTCCAGTGTCCTTGATCATTGGAAGAGATCAGCAGCTCCCTGGGACCCGTTTTCAAGAGGTATTCTAGAACTAAGACGTCTCCCCAGCTAGAGCCTCATCTGTAGTTGAGCCAGACGGACTACCACCGGGGACATTTTATCTGCTGTGCTGAAGGCCTTCATCTCCAGGGAACATCTCAGATGCCCATCTGGAGCAAACAGCACCTGTGACCTCTCACCTGAGGGGTCTAGACCTCATCTGTAACGGAGCTCCCAACAAGTACACCTTCCAAGCAAAGGCACCCACCCCACGCTTGGACCCCTTCGTACTGCTATCACCCCTCGCTCCTTGGGGGTCTCCTCCTGCCAGTGTCTGCACTGTTGGATCCCCAAGTTCTCTCTCCAACTTCCTGCTCTAATCCTCCTGCTGTACAGTTCCCCTTCTTACGAGAACTGTGCCAGTTCTGTCCAGAGATCCGTCCCCAGTCCATCCCACAACCCAGTCTTTCCCATCCTTCTCTCAGGGATCCCCTCCTATCCCAGACAGCCCCCCCCCCCGAGCAGTGCCTTTCCTCTGGTTGGCCCACCAGGGGAGATGTGGGTGATTCTAGGCAGGGGAGAGGGTTGAGACCCTTGTGCCAAGCATAATATGGCATGCCCATGAGAGTGGGGCAGTTTGTGAGGGGTAGCACCAGTTGACGCCCTGTGCCCTGGTCCAGGGGAACTTAGTGAATGGGTCATAGGGCTAAAAAACGAGACCTAGGGCCTCCACAGGGCTGCCCTCTTCCCCAAGGGAAGCCAGTGGCGGGGCCATTCTTGGATCCAAAGATCTACTCCCACTTAGCCTGGTGGCCCTGACATACAGACTCAACACTGTGGTCAATGTGGAGTCAGTCAAGCCTGTCCCTGTTGGGAGGCAGACGGTGCCTACACTGTAGTCTCGTACTCCAGCAGCTCCTGGGAGGTGCCCATGCTCCGGTACTGCAACCTAGGTGTGGCAGGTGAAGAATACTCCAAAGCCAGGATGGTCTTGCGGAGCCGGCGATCAATAAAATGAGCATCCCAAGCTGGGTACTTTTTCCGAGGCAAGTCAATCCGAATGACAGGCCCCTCTGTCCGCAAGGGGCGAGCTACTGGTGTGGGAGGCAAACCTGGTCGCACCTGGAAGACAGGTAGTGTAGGGGTCCCGGCTCGCTCACCTCCCACCGAGGCCCCATCCCGCTCAGTGCCTGTAGTCCTTGGCAGCGATCTTGGTGGACTTGTGATGGCATCAGTTGGAGGGGCACAGGGCCCCGGAGCTTCAGGGAAGATGCAACCCGGTGCCTGGGGCCCCAGCATGGGCCCGTTGGGATGCAGGAGACAGTAATAGACACACATAAAGAATATGCCCAGTGCAAAGCTGGAGGCCACCACGCAGACCAGGATGAGAGAGTAGAAATCGGGGGAGAAGTTCCGGCTGGAGTACCAGAAGCCGGTGAGGGCTGCGTTCTCCAGCAGCACGATGCAATAGTAGAGGGTCACCCGGCGGCGGCTGCGGCCCTCCTTGACGTTGAACCAGCAGAAGATGTAGATGATCCCCACCACCATGTTGTAGATGATCTCTTCCCACTTGGACATGCAGAAGTCTGTCTCACCCTGGATAACCCAGAAGGTCATGATGCACCAGTGGGCTACGATGAAAATGCCAAAGTAGAGCTTGTAGACGCTGGCAAAGAGGGCGAAAGCCAGGGTTCGGGCTGCAATGGTGAACAGGTGCCACAGCACTTGGGCTACAGCACCCTTGTAGGACAGGGGCCGCTTGTCATCTCTCGAGTCTCTCAGTACCTTCTGGTAGGATGCCAGTGTCCAGGCCAGGGACACAAGGGAGGCAGAAATGGAGAGGGCTGTGGAGACAGGGTAGGGATGGGGTGGGCTGGGTTAGGGGTAGGTCCAGGTTGGGTCTGGAGAGGAGGTTCTGGGTCAGGACCTGGACTGTGAGGAGGTGTAAGGGAAGGATCTGTGGAGCAGGCGTGAGGAAGGTCTGGTTGGGATCTTCAAGGGCAAGGAAACGGGGTGGTGGTAGGGAATGAGGTGGGCTGCTTCTGTGGGTATGGGAGCATAAAGGGAAATAGATTTGGGCTCATCTTGATCTCCACTGACGTTAAGTCTAGGATTCTAGTATGGGGTAGACAGGGCTCAGGGTTCTTGGTGGAGGTGGGAAATTAGGGTCCAGGACTCTGGGAGTAGAAGAGGAGGTCAAGAAGGGATCATCAGGTCATGGAGGAGTCGGCAGACCATCAGAAGATAAGAAAAAAGAGGGTACGGAGGAACAACTAGAGCTAAGCAGAGGTAGGGAGGGGATCCCAGTGAGACACTGAATTCTGGGCTAGAGAGAGGGTAAAAGGCGTCCCCAGGGGGCCTGAAGACTAGTGATGGAGTCTCGGGACACTGCGGGTGGGTTAAGCAGGGTGTGGGGCAAACAGGACCTGGTGCAAGGGAGGAGACTAGGACATCCAGTGAAGGGCTAGGTAGACTGAGGGGGACTGGGCAGGTCTGTAAAGCAATGGGTCCCTGTGGATGCAGGCTAGGACTCAACAATTTGTAGAACGTAGAGGGCAGAGGACTCCCTCAGGGCCTAAGGTTTATTGGAAGGAGTAAAGGGAGCGGTAAGATATGATCTGCCCTGACAATCGAGGAGGGAAAGAGAGGAGCCCAGAGTGTCTAAGGGGTGGTGTCAGAGTGGATGAGACAAGTCAGGGGGAAGGGGAGGTCTGCAGAGGCCTAGAGGGTCTTGAGGGTGTGTGGTTTCCTAAACCCTGGCCAGACAGGAAAGCCTTTGGGGCGGGGCGCAGGTATCCCCAGGGGCCAGCAGGTGGCGGGGCTCACCAGTCAGCAGGTCTGGCTCTCGGTTGTGGTAGACCAGCAGGCTGAGCTGCAGCACCAGCTGTGGCGCGCTGCGCAGGAAGGTCTCCAGCAGACGAAGCATGCTTACATCCGCGCTCTCGAACAGCATCCGCCAGTAGAAGTGGCGCCGCAGCCGCTCCCCGCGCCAGCGGCTCTGTAGCCCGAGGTACAGGGCTCGCAGGTACCTGCCGGGGAGGTGGTGCTCAGATCCAGGCTCTTCCCGGCTCGGCTCGTGTTCCTGCCCACCTCAGCCTCCCCGCCTGCACCAAGGAGAGCTCCCTACCAGGATGACCTACTCTCTGACTGTCAAATGGGCTCAACTCTCCTAGACGTGGTTGCGGAGCACCGAGTGCATCCATTAGCTTCTAGCCTAGTCCTGTTCCCATCTCCAGTTTTGAGGAAGGAACTGGGGGCCAGTGACCCCATGACCACACAGTTAGCCAATAGCGGAACCAGAACTCAATTCTGGGTACTAACCACTAGACAACACCGCTTCTTGATGGAAACTTTAAAGAGGTTTGGCCACGGGTTTCTTGTATGGATCACAGCTGGTGCCAGGCCGCAGTCCTGACCCACTGCTCCGGGCCTCAGCTGCTCACCCAACAAACATCGGGTTGTTTGACACAGGCCACAGATTCCAGGGCATTTGACAGATGTCCTCACAGTCTGCCTTTTACACTTGCTGTGCTCTTTCCTGGAACATCCCTTCCCGTTCCTTGACCCCACCCCAGCCCCAAACCTAGGTAAGTCTTGCTCCTGTTTCCAATATTGGGCTTTTGCTGACCACAGCCTCCCCCGAGGTAGGAGCCTCCCTCAGCCTCCCAGCCCCCAGTCCCAGTTCTGCTCCAGATCTTGCCACAGTGGGTTGAACTTCCCGGCTAGGCACACATCTCCCCCAGCTCTAAACTCCGTGCCAGGGACTCCATCACCTGCTAAACACTGCACACTTAGTTCTTAGCACCCAGTAGGCGCTCAACCCATGTAATCACAAAGAAAGAACGCCTGGCTGCAAGCCCGTTGACTTTAATAATTCTGATAACCTTGGAGTAGACAGGAAGGATCTAAGCCCCGAGTTCAATTCCGGACTCTACTTCTCATTTACTCTGTTGAGCATGTGCTCATTCCTATCCAAGTAACAAAGAGGATAGATGTTCAAGAGCGGTGTTCACATGGGATGAGGATTTGAGTCTAATTTCTCCATGTGCCCACAGAACCTGCCTTTCCCCAGACCCTGAAAAGCTTTGGAAATGGCAGGTTAGCTCTTTGACCAAACCACAGAGGGATTCTCTAAAAGTGGCTTCCCAGAAAACAGGAGGAGAGGGTCTAACACAGATCCAGCGACCTGTTGCCTGAACCTCAAACTGAGCCACTAGGGATGGGACAGTGCTGGCATTCCTAGGCCATTGGAACCACGGGATCAACAGATAACGGTGTGCTGACAGCTTATGGAAGCAACTGTGGTGCTACAGGGTCTCCGTATGAAAATTAGAGGGGTTGGTGGCTCTGACCCTCCCAGAACTAGTGACCTGTGTCATAGACTTTCTCCCTAAAATGTGGCCAAAAACATCCAATTTGGGGTCCTCTTGTCCCCAATTAATGCTGCTGACACTTCTCCAATATGACACTGCTTTTTAACATCCATCCTCTCTGCTACTTGGGTAGCCAGGGAGGAAAGGGGACTGTTCCTTTGGCTGCTTGGCAACCCCAGGACTTGATGATTTCTTATGATAAATGGTGATAAGTCATCTCCTTGTGTCCCCCAGTTTTCTGACGGCATCATTCAGTCATATAGCAGCGTGCGTCAACCTAGCTCCGTACTAGGTTTGTGCCTCTATGTATCTTGCCCTTCCCTTCTTCCCTTCCGTGAGACTGAGATGGAAAACTTTGGCAGGGAAGAGGGGCAGTCAGGGAGAATTTTTCCCCCTCTCCATCCCCTCTCTCTTTCTCTTTCTTTCCTAACAGTATCTCCTGTACTCCAGGCTGGTCTAGAACTGAGTAGCTAAGGATGACTTTGAACTCCAAATCCTCTTGCCTCCACCGTCCGAGTGGTGGCATTACAGATATGTTGTTTGTTCTGTCTCTGTTTTTAAGGTGGGTTCTCATGTAACCCAGACTGACTTTAAACTCCCAAGTTAGCTCAAGCTGGTACTGAATTCCTAATGTTTCTGCTTCCACCTTCTACCTCCCTTCCTATAGGCACTGCAATGCCTGATTTTAATACACTGTCTCTAATCCCAACACTTGGGAGGTTGAGGCAGGAGGATCACAAGTTCAAGGCCAGCTTGGGCTACATAAAGAGACTTTGTCTCAAAACCAAAAAACATCAAATCAATCAACCAATCGAGCAATAAAATACAATAAAAAAATACTAGTGGTGGGGGAAAGCTGGAGAGATGGCTCGTTGGTTATGAGCACTGGCTGCTCTTCCAAAGAACCCAGGTTCAATTCCCAGCATCCACATGGCAGCTCACAACCATTTGTAACTCCAGTTCCAGGAGATCAAATGCTCTCTTCTGTGGGCACTGCATATACATGGTACACAGACATGTATACAGACAAAACACACATGTGCATAAAATACAAAGAAATAAATCTTGCACACACACACTTGAGGAGAGCAGTAGAGGAGAACATTCAAGAGAATGGGCAGATACAAAGTGCAGAGGCAATGGGAGCCCATACCCTTTAAGGGGAATAGGTTGAGGTTTGCTGTGCTTGACTTAGACTGAAGGCTTCCAATGAGATGGGGCACAGAAAGACCAGAATTGTGAAAGTTCATCAAATCCTGCAGCCAGTTGTAGGCTGCAGGGCTAGGGTCGTTACTCAGCAGTGGGGGATGTGCTGAGTGTGTGCAAGGCCCCGGGTTTCATCCCTGAGAAAAGGAATCGGAACTGGAGAGCACAAGTTTAATTTTTAATCTGAATCCCAAAATTGGAGGTAATAGGATCAGCTCGGAGCCTCGAAAGCCTACTCTGAGGACTGCCTTGGAGGGAAGCCAAGGAAAGGCTGGGTTTGGTCCAGGCTGGAGTGACAGGGATGAGCTAAGGGGATGATGCACCAGATCTGGGAAAGAGAACAAAGGACTCTGAGGACTATGGGGTGGGGGGACAGGTGGTCCCCAGGGCTGCTGAGGGCCCCAGAACACAGACCTTCATTCCAGGCCTGCCCCCACTCCCTTCCTCATTCTTGTGGCTTCAAACAGGAAGGAGAGGCCAGCTGGTCCAGTGAGAAGGGGCCTGGGGAGCTGGAGAAGAGCAATACCCTGGAAGTCTCTCTGAGGCTAGAGGACCATCTGTTTCCGCCCAGGTTAGGATGAGGGAGGTGCCAGCCCCGCCAGCATCCGTCACCACCTGGCAGACCTCCTGCTACTTCCCCGCCCACTCCTACTCTTTCCTCTGCCAGCTTCCAGCTATCCGCAGACAAAGGGCTCACATCGTCCAAAACTGAGATGGAGAGGGCTGGAAAGGAGGCTTCTGCCACCTGTCCATGGTGCTTGGGGGTCAGAGGGTAGCACAGAATCCACACTGCAGCCTAGGGACAAAAGGCCTAGCCTTTTTGAGCCCAGCCTTACTCTGGTCCTTTTGGCAACGGGACCAAAGCAGGGGCTGTTTCTTCCAGCCAGCACTAACTACTTGCTGCCAGGGACCTGGGAGATGTTCATGGGCTTAGGGGAGTGTTTGAGGCTTGTGGGGGAAAATTGGCGTCAAAACCCAGGGAAAAACTGCAGAATCAAAATTAATAAATGTTTAATTAAATGTCTGTAAAACAGAACATGATGTCAGCTAGTCATTTGCAATTTGGCTTTTATCTAGTTATATATAATTTACATTTGATGTTTGATGTGACTGTGTTTTAATATGCTTGATAGATGTTGCGCCACAGAGGTCTTAAAACAACACTGTCCAGGACATGCAACCTCATGTCCCCTGATCATTTTCTCCTTCTCTGAAACAGGGCTGGAACCTGTCACCCTGTCTGCACCACTGTCACCAGAATGAAGACCCTAAAGGCAGGATGGAGGTACACTGGGTGTGTGGGGTTGTGTCCCAATCCTGCCCTGGACCCTGCTTTATGGTCTTGGATAGTCTCTGCTTCCCTGAATCTAATCTTTTTCCTTATTGTGAGAATCAAGTGATAGAGTTAGCAGTAGTTTTCAAACTGTAGAGGGATGTGCACACAGTGGTGGTGGAGAGAAGAGGAGCTTATATTGGGTGGTGGTCTCTAGCTCCTTCGGGCCACTAAGCAACTGCCTCTTCAAACCTCCACCAGAAATCCCACTGCACTCTGCTGCCTTCTCTGTTTGAAAGAAAGTTGAAAGAGGCAGATTTCACCACGGATGGGACTGGTAACGCCCACACAGGACACTCCATCTCTAGACAAGGAATCCAGACTTGCTTTTCTCCAAAATGCATCCTGTGTCACTCCCATCCACCTCTCTAGTCCCTGCTCCATCCGTCTCACAGGTGGGGCCACCACCTGGTACAGGCATCTCCCGCCATCTCTTGTCAGGACAACCACAATCTCAGCCTCCTCTCTGGGTCTCTGTCCAGCCACTCCTGCCCCCTACAGTCCATTCCACAGATAGCAACCAGCGGGTAATTCTTCTTTTTTTAAAATTGATTCTTTATTAATTCTATTTATTTATTTATTTATTAAGGATTTCTGCCTCCTCCTATTGGATCGGGTCATCCCCTTTCTGGAAACCTCACACAGGCTTCTTATCACACTTGCAATGAAACCCAAGCTTCTCCCCTCAGCTCACAGGCTCCCAACCATCTGGCCTGCCCGTTTCTCTCACTGTATCTCAAACCACTGTCTGCTTGTTCTCCACACCCCAGCTGCATTGGAAGTCCCTGCCAGACTTGCTCCAGCCTCAGGACTTCCTTACTCGCTGCGGGCTCAGCCTGGAACGCCCTTCCCTGGATCCTGCTCTGGCTCCTCATCAGCTCCCCAACACATTCTTTGCGGAGACCACCCATCCCACACTGGTACTTCTCCCTTCCAAGGATTATTCTAGTCCATCACATGCCTGCCTGACTCCTCCTGATCCTCCAGCCTTCATCTCCTGAGTGCTGGGATCACAGGTGTGAGAAACCACATCCTGTTTCTGAAGCGCTGGGATCAGTCCCAGGGCTTCGTGCGTGTGATACAAGTTCTTTGCCAACTGAGTTCCATCCTCAGTCCCTAGACAGTTTCTTTCTGTTCAGTCACAGGTGCTCCATGAGGTAGGGACCTTGCTTGTCCTGGTCACCAGAGTGTCCTCTGCTTTTACATGGGTAGAAGGCAGGGATAAATGTTGATTGAAAGGATAAATGTGTGTCTTCTCTCTGGTCTCGGCAGAGCCTGGGCCTCCGTCTCTGTCTGCGCGGAGTCAGAACACTTCCCAGAACACCACTGCCCATTTATTCTGTTGTTCTTCCGGGAAGCCTTCCCTGGTGCCCCTCTAACGTGGCTAGGCTCCTTTCCTCTATGATTCTCAGATGTCAGTGGCCTGAAGCCAGGGTGAGCTCTTAACCCACAGGCCACTGTAGGTTGTGACCCCACTTTACAGGGCTAAGGAGACAGCTACTGGGACTGAACTTTCTGCTTCCCAGGCTTTGGCAGGTTTTTGAGATAGGGTCTTGGCTATACAGTTCTGGCCTGGAATTTGCTAAAAATTCCAGATGGCCTAGAACTCATGAAATTCCTCCTGCTTGGTTCTCCCAAGGGTTAGGATTACAGACCTGAACCCTGTTGTGTCCTTTTTGACTTCCTGTCTCTAAAACAAACTAAAATTACTGAATTCATTGGTGTGTGTGCGTGTGTGCGTGTGTGTGTGTGTGTGTGTGTGTGTGTGTGCGCGCGCGCGCCATGTGTGGAGGTGGGGAACATCCTGCAGAAGCCAGTTCTCTCCTCCCATGAGACTCAATCAAGTGGTCAGGCCTCATGGTTAGGGCCTTTGCCTTCTGAGCCATCTTGCCAGCCCCCAACTCACTGTCTTATGCTAAGAGAGGAAGTAAAGTGTGCTCTAGAAACCCAAAGAACCAGTAAGCATAAACAGCTGGGGCTGGGAGCAAAACTGTCTGGCCTGAGAAGTAAAGAAGCCAACAGTTAGTGTCTGAATCCATCCGCTCGAGCTCCTCAGCTCCCCTAGGACCCCATGACCTCCATGAGCAGAGTCAATAAATGGACAGAACTCACTCTTCTTCCCCTCTCAGGTCACCCCTGTGACCTAGCATCTTCCAGAGCCCAAGGGATTTGCTTTAACGCACAGAAGGAAGGGGGAACAAGAGGGAGGGTTCAATGTTCCTGAGAAATTCTGGGCTTAGCACCCAGCTTACCCCATCTCTCCCTTGTTGCTGAGTCAACCCCCAAGTCTCTAGCATGAGGTGATGTTTCTGTCATTGGTTTTAGTCTCTCCTCAGAGAGGCAAACCTGGCCTCAGACCCCAGGTCATTGTCTGTCGCTTGAATGGCAGTCTTCTCTATCCATTCCTTTACCATTGTCTGTCAATTTGGGAGTCTCTTGCAGGGATCCCAAGCCAGCCCACCTGTATACCTGCAAACTACACATCGTTCTGTTGTGCAGAGACTTTGTTCTTCTGCCTGTCCTGTGGACACAAGCTTTGCTTTCCTCCCTGTGGATCTGTCTGCCTGGGGCTCCCAGTCCTTCACTGACTGGTCCATCTGCTGGCCTGCTGCTCAGCTCGTGGCTCGGCGTGACTGCCCGCTTTCCAGCCATCCTCCACCGCTTGGTTCTCTTCTTCCTGACTCTGGGTTCCTTTCTGTCTGTCTGTGTCTCTCACATCCTCAGCTCCTCCATCTGTCGGTCTCCGAGTTTCTGAGCGTGTGTTCTCGCCCCTCCCCACACCCCTTCGGGGCTCTGCGCCAAAACCACAGCAGCTTCCAGAGGCTTCCCGGCTCTGCCCGTTCCATCCAGGGAAACAGCCTGTTAAAGACCTCTGTCTCCAAATGGACCTCGCCCTGTGACCCCTGCAGGCTGAGGGTGGGGCTCAGGAGACAGCAGTACTCCCACCCTCCAAGCCCTTCACCTCTTTGTAGGACAACAGAGGACTGTGCGGGGGCCTATTGATGATGCTATCAACTCACATTAAGCATCACCTCCCAGTGCAATTGAGAAACCAGAAAGTGGTAACAGAAGACACTTAAGCAAGGCTTCTTAAAGGAGTTGCCCACTGAGAGGCCTTGTCAGAAGGGAGGCCTGGGATTTTCTATCAGGCATGATGGTACTCGCCTGTAGTCCAGTGCTCGGGAAGTCAAAATAGGAGGATTGGTGGTCTGAGGCCAGTCCAGTTGTACAGTGAAACCCTATCTCAAAATGCAAAACAAGGAAGCAGAGGCAGAAGGATTTCTGTGAGTCCAAGTCCAGCCTGTGCTACATAATAACTTCCAATTAGTCTGTCCTCATAGTGAGACTCACTAAACAAAGCAAAGTCAAAATTACTCAGCATAGAAAAAAACAGTGGGACTGGAGAGGGTTGGCAGTCAGGAAAGATTTTCTGGAAGTTGCCATTGCTGATCAGTCTGAAGCAGGCACATGAGCTAAGCAGGTGGAAAAGGGAGGGAAGGGAGAGCCTGGCAGAGAAAGCAACCGGGGCAAAGGTCCTGAGGTTAGGGAGAGGGAGAAAGTGAGAGATGAGGAACCACCGTGCAGGACCCAGGAAGGTTTAAATGGGGGTGATGGTTTTAGAGGTGCTGCTTAGGTGTGGGGAATTCAGTCAAGGGGAAAAGAGTGGAGGGTGGGTCGCTTGCCAGGTGAGAGCAAAGGTTGGCCTTTTGACCCTTCCCAGAAATTTGGAGGAGAGACCTGGCACCTAGTCCAGTAGCTGGAAAACACTGGAGTTGTGCGCCCTTCACTTCACAAGGGCGTGGGTCAAACTAGCCGCGGAACGAAGTCCCCACCTGTGACTTCCGCAGTGCAGCCCAGGAAGGGGGGCATCAACACCCTTTCCCATTGGTTTACCCCTCAATGCTGAGCACTCCTGCATGGATGCGAAAATAGTCCCTTCCTGGGGTTGGCAGCCAAAAGAATCCTAAATGTCAGTAAAGATTGTGATTTTACACGTTTGGCTCCCATTTCATGTGGTGCGGGAAGCCAGGCTGTCTCCCTCTTCCTTCACAGCCCCTCTTCTCTGCTGGCCTCAGGCCAAATACTTCCGGCCACTGTTTTAGGTCCTAGCTAAAAGTTGGAGACTTCCTCCCATCCCGCCCTGCTCACCAGCTCCCAGCCAGGGTCCAGATTCTTGCTTCGTAGAAAAACAGACAGCTGTTTCTGAGCAAAGTATTTGGGATCAGGTTCTGGCCTCTCACAACCCTCCTTTTTCTGAGCCTCAACTTTGCCATCTATGTTATGGGTTGGTGATGTGCAGGAGAGACTAAGATTTGGCATCCTGTGCTCTGAGGGACCTTTGTTTGCTCTTTCTCTTCCCCTCAGTCCCTGGGTGGAGCGAGGATGTTAGGAGATGGTGGGGAGGGCCTTGATTCCAATCTCCTGGTGACATTTGAAGGTACTGGGACACTAATGTAGAAAGAAAGAATCGCATCTGGTTACTTGTGGTCTGACAGAGATTTCAGAAGTAGAGTGCTCCGAGAACTGAGCTGTTTTCATTTTCCGGGGCTCTGGGGGAGCTACAGAGGCATGCCCTATCTAAAGAGGCAGCTGCGCCTCAGCGCTAACCAGCCATGCCCTGAGAGAATATGAAATTCAGTGACAGAATATGAAATGCAATGTTCTCCCTTATACATTTTTCAAGCCCAGCCAGCAATTAGGATATCAATGCAAAAAGGAAAGTCTCAGGTTAGAAATTATGCAACCAATTAAGGAAATATCACATGACTTTAAAAGAAAGCCTTCCTGGGCTTATATGCATCACACACTCAGTAGTTAAGAACACTGGCTGCTCTTCCAGAGGACCTGGCTTTGGTCCCCAGCACCCACATGGTGGCTCACAACCATCTGTAACTCCAGTTCCAGGGGATCCAATGCCCTCTTCTGACCTCTACAGGCACCAGGCGTGCATATGATGCTTAAGCATACATGCAGGCAAAATACTTTTATATGTAAAAATGAAAATGTAAAAATCCAGGCATGGCAGTTCCCACCTGCAATCCCAGGGATGTCAAATTGGGAGCCCAAGACAGGCTGACCCCTGGAAGTTTACTTCTTGTGTGAAGTTCCAGGCCAATGAGAGACTTGTGCACATACAATAGAAATAAATTTTGAGAAATTTAATTCTCTTAAAAATGTATTTCATCTGTCCCTCTGCTCCCATTCCAAGGACTCAATAGCTGTTGGTGGCTGGTGGCTCCCATTAGACAATGCAGATACCGAACACTGCTGACCCCACAGACTCAGCAGACAGCACTGAACGCTACAAAACCAAACTGGCCAAGAGTCAATGACATTAACGATCCAATGTGGGCTTCATCATCCTAGTCACTCTGCTTTTGTATACATTTAGAATTTTGCACACTAAAAACTAAAATACCACTTTAAGAAGTAGGTAATGCCTGGGATGTGTAGTTCAGGGGCAGAGCACTTGCCTAGCATGTGTGAGAGGCTGGATTTGATGCCAGCACTGTGAAAAGGAACAAGTAGATTGAGTTTTAGAAGCAAATACATAAAATGAAAGCAATAGAAAATAGGTGAATAGCATTATGGGAAAGGAACACATCCCAGGCTGGGTCTCCCCAAATGTCACGGGGTTTGCAGCCTGCAGTGTGCCAGTCCAGCAGACTGGGACTCAGTATTGTAAGACCCTGAGTCAGAACTGTGAATTTAAACCATAAGGGGCTTTACAGTCATCTAGTTTGTCCTTTAAACTGGAGTCAAGTCCCTGCTTACAGTGTCTTTGCCAGCTAGCCACTTCCTCCACACCCTCTGCTAGTGGGTGTTTGCGCCCTTGAAAGAGCATCAAGGTCTTCTCGTATTTACAAAAAAAAGCCCCCACCTCCGTTTAACTTAGGATCATCTGTGTGCACAAAACCTTGGGGCCACAGAACAAGGATCTTTCCTTGGTGGGGCTCCTCAGAAGATGCTCCTCTCCAGCCCCTCCCCTTTGGCCCCTAAGCTTTAGGATGGGATGCCACTCGGGCCACAAGGGCAGCAGCACACTTCAGAGGTGCCCCTGTAACAAGTGCTGGTGTCTCTGGAAGAACCCAGAGGCTGAACCACCATCTCTCCACTTTACAGACAAACTCTGGCTGATGAGCAGTTCTCCCCAGGATCACACAGCTACAAGGTGATGGGACCTTGACCAGCCCAGGACCCGCAGTGCTGGGCTCCTTTTTCTTTCCTGAGCCCTGGGAAAACTAGGGCCAAAATTCTCAAGTCCCCATATGAACTTCACAGACAGAGGAAATGACTGGCCCAGGACTCTGATCTCAGCGGTTCTGTTCAATTCACACCAACATCACTGAGCATCCACTTCCCACAAGGAGTTTTACTTCTTGTCTCCTAAATCAGCTATGCCTTTTTCCTCTGGGAACTGGACTCAGGGTTCCTCTGCTTAGCCCTCAGCCCACTGGCAGCAGAAGGCTGATGCTGGAGTCCCAGCAAACCTCACTGCTGTGCCCGAGTGGCAGGCTTTTACACCGCCTTAGCTCTGATACCACAGCCACGAAGCCCAAACGTGTTCCGTCAGGCTCCTCATCCAAGAACTGGCTGAGTGCAAGGCCAGCAAAGGTAGCAAGGACAAGGCCAGGCCTCCCCTGGCTTGTGATCTGTGGACAAAGCAGCCAGATGGGCTGACAGGCATGAGTGATGAGCCCAGGGGACGGCTGAGAAAGAGCCCAGAATGTTAACGGCAGATACTTTATTTTACATTAAAATAAAACGGTTTAGAGGCTTTTCTGATATATTTTTTTTTCTTCCCACTCTCAAAGTAATACCCGATTGATCAGTCTATAAGAACACACTTAACTAGGCTGGGGTGGGCCAGTGGGTAGAGCACTTGTTGTACAAGTGTGGAGACCAGCATTTGAATCCCCAGGACCCATGTAAAATGTATTTTGGGGGGGGGGGCAGTGCAGTAGTATGTGTGTCTGTACTTAAGTACTCCTATGGTGAGATGGAAACCAGAAACAGAAGAAGCCCCAGGAAGTGGTGGGATGGCAAAGCAATAAGAAGCCCTGTCTCAAGGTGTAAGGCTAGGACTGACCTGTCCTCTGATCTCTGCACATGCCCATAGCGTATCCACTCTTGAAGGCACAAATACACACTCACATGCACACAAACGCCTTAAGTATATATATATAGTTAGCCAACGCTGGAAAGATGGCTCGGCAGTTGAAAGCACTGGCTGCTCTGGCAGAGGACCTGAGCCCAGTTCCCAGCACCATATCAGGCAGTTCACAAATGCCTGCAACTTAACTCTGCTAGCTTTGGGGGGCAACTGCACTCACGTGCACACACCCACATGGATACACCCAATTTTTAATCTTTTTTTTTTTTAAAAAAAAAAAACATATGCTTAGCTAGCAGAAGGAGGGATGGCTTAGAACCCACACACAGAGGGTTGAGAGGCTTGACCACATGGCTTTCAACCCTGGCTTTGCTACCAGCTGGGAGGCTAGTCCTATCTGTAACTCAATTTCACATCTGTAAAATGGATCAGTAATGCTAGTTAACACTGACACTGTTATGGACTTAATAATTCTTAATAATGTATAAACATGCTCTATGCATTCTTCCACTGCACCTGCACAGTGGCTTGTCACATGGGACTTCCTATCCCTTCCTCACAGATGAGAGGAAAACCAAGGTTCAGATTAGCCCAGTGGCTCGCTGAAAACCGTGGAGGTGGCGGGATAGGGTTTGTTTCTGTAGGTCCTTGTGCTTCATCCTGTCTGTCACAGATACAATGATGTAATCTGAGTCTTAATAAACAATAACTCTAATTTTTAGTCATATTCTTTATTTTCGGAGACAGGATCTCATTAAGTAGCCCTAGCTGACGCTACATAAACCAGTCTGCCTTGAACTCTTAGAGATCTGCTTGTCTTCCAAGTGTGGGAATTACAGAGTCAGATGCCACCACACCCATCAAAACAACTGATTTTTTTTTCAAGACAGGGTTTCTCCGTGTAGCTTTGGAGCCTGTCCTGGAACTCATTCTGTAGACCGGGCTGGCCTTGAACTCATAGAGATCTGCCTGCCTCTGCCTCCTGAGTGCTGGGATTAAAAGTGTGCACCACCACCACCTGGTCAAAATAGCTAATTTTTACAGCAGACATGAATGTATACATTTATGTCCTCGTGAACTAAAACCCAGAAGTAAATTCTTCAAACAATACAAGAAATAGCAAACTGTGGGCTGGAGATGTAGCTCAGGTCATAGAGCGCTTGGCTAGCATGGACTAAGTCCTGGGTTCGATCCCCAGCAACACATAAATCAAGGCGTGGTGGTGCATACCCTACAAACCTAGATCTTGAGAAGATTAGAAGTTCAAGATCACCTTGGGGCCACTTAGTGGCCATCAAGGCCTGCCTGGGACACACGTAAGACCCTGTCTCCAAACATAAGAAAACTCAAAATCAGCAAGTGGCGATCCCCTTCATCACACCTCTTCCCAAAGAGACAGTTTTGGCTGAGGCGAGTGTACAGCTCTTCAACAAGCAAAGCTGCCAAGCAGTTCCACTTGAGGTTATAAAGATGGCTTTGGCCCGGATGAGGAAGTGGAAGGTGGTGTGTGGGGCTGAGGGTGGTGCTGGGACTGTTGGGGAAAAGCTTTGAGAAAGAAGCAACAGGGAGTGTGACCTCGAAGGGCATCTTAGGGTGACTGTTTCTGCGATGACAACAGGACCAAAGCAAGTTGGGGAAGAAAGGGCTTATTCAGCTGACCCTTCCACATTGCTGCTCATCACTGAAGGAAGACAGGACGGGAATTGATGCAGGACAGGAACCTGGAAGGAGGAGTTCATGCAGAGGCCATGGAGGGGAGCTGCTTACTGGCTTGCTTCCCATGGTTCACTCAGCCTGCTTTCTTATAGGACCTAGGACCAGCAGCCCAGGGGTGGCACCGTGCACAATGGGGCGTGGTGGGCCCTCCCTCATTGATCGTTATTAAGAAAATGCCCTACAGCTGGCACTCATGGAGGCATTTTTCTCAACTGAGGCTCCTTTCTCTCTGATGATCCTAGCTTGTGTCAAGTTGGCACAAAACCAGGCAGTCGGCCCAAAGGGTGTATAGAAGTGGTGAGTGAGAGAGGATGCTGATGGAGAAAGTTGATGGAGAAAGTAGCCCCTGGGCATTGGGGATCAGTGACTTGCTTCTAGCGCCGGGGGACAGAGGGTGAAGCCAAGAGCTCTGGTGCAAGATGGGGAAGAGGAGAGCCGAGGGCACCCTGGGCTTCTGAACACCAGATCTAGAATCCTCAACTGCCTCTGGCTGTGGGTGGGGGTGGGGTGGGGTGAGGTGGGAGGGACTTGGTGGAGGGAGCTGATAGCATTTCCCAGGACAAGAATTTGGACACTTTTACAAAGGCAGGGTGGAGAGTGGAGAGTCCAGATCAGAAGCCTTAGTAGATCTCCAACTGCCTCCTCCTCTCCCCAGGGACCTTTGCCCCAGCTGCTGGGGTTCAAAGTCACTTCCTTGCTGCTCTCCCTCTCCTGGCTCCCCAGGGTTTCTCGCCTGTGTGGTCTTTATAGATCAAACAGAGGACAGGGCCTGCCTGCCGCCCCTGCTCTGTATCTGTTAGGGAGAGGCTCTGGTGGACTGTTGCTGCCTGGTGGCAGGGGGCAGGAAGGGTGGAGCTGAGCACACTGGCCAGGGTCTCTCTGGAGGTTGCGTGGGGAGGCCACGCTGGAACAACCCGGACAATTCAACACAGGGAGGAACATTTGTGAAGGGACTGTAGCCAAGCCCAAGCAGTTGTAAACATGTTTGAGATGTGGGTGTGATGATTCAAAACGCCAGACTCATAACCAACATAAGAAAAATGGGCACCAGGGTTGAAACGACAGCGAGAGGACCGTGACACAGCCTGGAAAGACTACAGACCCTAACTTATGACCACTGTTACAAATAATTATGAAACAGCAAAGGCTAATCACAACTGAGTGCTTCTGTGTTCCAGGCAAGGGGTGCTAAACACGACATATCCATTATTTAGCTTATGACACCCCAAGCCAAATGATGGTGTTATTGTTACCAAGAGACAGGTAAATTACGTCTTTGCCCAAAGTCACACAAAGTGGCGGGTGCAAGGATATTGCTGGTTCTGAAGAATGGGTTGTGGTCATTACCCACATGAATGGGGAAATTGAGGAAGAGTCAGAGAAAGACAGAGCTCCTGTGGGCCCAGCCTGGTGTGGAGTCTACCCCTGCTGCCACAACTCTGGTCCAGCTCCATCCTGTTCACTTAGATCCTCTAGAGACTCCTGTGTCCCCAGACTTGCCCTGACCTCCCTGCAGTCCACTCTTCACCAGCAGCCAGAGTGGACATTGCGAAAAGGAGTCCATCCCTTCTTCTCTGGACAGACACTCTTGGCATTCCCTTTCGGAGTCGAAAGGCCCGGCACTAGCCTCACTTTACCCTCTCCCCACTGCTGCTGCCTCTGGCTGCTCCGTTTCCCTTTGCCTGTGGCACCCTTGCCCTCCCATCCCTCTCCCTGACTAGACCAGCCATCCACCCACATACCACCACCTCCTTTGTGAGGCTTCCCTCTCCAGATCATCAGAGCCGCGCGGCTTACTGGATCCCCAGCCTGTTTCAGCTTTGTGTGTGTGGTGTATGTACCTGTGTGCACGTGCAGGTGGCCCACAGAGATCACAGAAGGGTGCCAAGTGTCCTGTTGCTTTCTTCTCTGCCTTGTTCCCTTGAGACATGATCTTTTTCTGACTGTGGGGTGAGACTGTCAGCCAACAAGTCCCAGGCATCCTCCTGTCTCCGCAGCCCCAGCACTTGGGTCACAGGCACACATAGTTTTTTATGTGGGTATTAGACATCAGAATTCAGTTCCTCCCTGACTGAACAGCAAGGGCTTCCACCTGTTGGACCATCCTCCCAGCCCCAACTTCATCTTTTCCCATAGCATTTCTACCATGTAATCCACTAGAGCTCACATTACCACCTTAATCTTTTCTTTATCCTTGGCACTTAGAGCAGGTCCAGGTATACAGCAGGTGCTCCATAAATGCCTGCTGGACGAGTGACTGCAGATTAAATATATGAGAGCCATGTCACTGTGGCGCACAGCCCCCTCCCCCACCGCTGACTACTGTGCACAGACTATGATGGTGCTAACCGCTGCTCCCAGGTTGTTTCTTTTTAATGATCTTTAAATTAATATATTTTGTGTGCACATGTGTAGGGGTGGCATGGGTGTGACACAGCTCACATGTGGGACTCAGGGGTCCTTTCCTTCCACCATGTGAGTCCCTGGGATTGAAACTCAAATTGTCAGGCCTGATGGCATTCGCCTTTACCTGCCAAGACACCTCAGCTGCTCTGCCACCTGGTTTTGAATACTTAAATGAGGGACCAGCCCTTGCTAAGTCCTTGGTACATGTCACCTCCTTAAACACAAAACAGTACAAGAAGCAGATAGGTACAGTCATAGTCCCTACTTTAGATGGGATGGGGACTATGTGGTTGACAAGACAGTGGGGGCAGGATTTGAGTGGAGACCCTGGATCCAGAGTTCATGCTCTTCACATTATGCCAGTGATTCCGCTTCCCAAAGGGGAACCCAGAACCCGATGTCACAGCGGCACTGACTCACGGCAGAAGCTCTCTGGAGTGTAGGGTTTGCTGGCATACCCAGGCAGAGATGGAACAGCTAGACACGGTGAGCTGCTAGAAGGACCCAGAAACTCACTGTCACCTCCCCTCCTCCCCACCTCAAGGTGCTCCGAATCTGACAGCCGGGGAGGAATCCCATACCAGGTCTCACACTAATTGGCTTAGGAAGCCATGCTTAGCTAAGTAAAGCTGGGACCCATGAGTTCAAGATTAGGGAGAGCTGGATTCAAAGCTTACTGCTTTGCTGGCCAGAGGGCCAGAGGAGGCAGAGTTGGAACTTTAATTGGCTTAACAACCCTCAGTGGCTTAACAGCTCAGAGGGCTGGGAGTGGGAGGTAGATAAGGACAGCCTGGTGTCCTGCCCACTGCCAGATTTATGCCCCGCCAAGGGATCTGTTTGCTCTCCTCCCAGGGACTCAGTCTGCTCCAGCCTCAAGGCATTTTCCCATCACCCCCCTCCCATCACACTAAGTGTGTCATGATCTGGGTGGAGTTGGGTTTGGGACCCAGACAAAGAGGCAAGCACCTTCCCTCCCCACACTTACTCCTCTGACCTCAGTCAAGTCCCTTGACTTACTGGGTTTTGCTTCCTTGTCAGATGAATGAATGTATCAATAACCACCAGGGGAAGGTTTCAGTGCGAGATGCCTGGACCAGCTCACACAGCCCTGGCTGCAACATGGCAGTGTGCAGTGTCTGTCTATGAGCTCCCTCCTGTTAGGTTTAACTAATGACATCTGTGTGTAGGGACCTTATCTCTTGGGAAGTGTTTGCTGGGGTTGTATAAAGAAGATGCCCCCTACTCCAACGTTTCCTTTGACTGCTACTATTTTTTAAGTGCTCGCCCTCTCTCTCTCTCTCTCTCTCTCTCTCTCTCTCTCTCTCTCGTGTGTGTGTGTGTGTGTGTGTGTGTGTGTGTGTGTGTGTGTGTGTAGAGGTCAGAGAATTACTTGCAGGGGTCAGTTTCTCATCCTATCATAGGGGTCCTGGGGGAGTGAACTCAGGTTGTCAGGCAGGCTTGGGAGCAGACACCTTTACCCACTGAGCCATTTCACTAGCCCTCACTGAAACTATTTTAAAAAAAAATCTTAGTAGCTGATTTCCCAATTTTCTAATTCCCATTTCTCTTGAGAAATCAAGACCTGGCAACATTAGATCCATGATTTCTCATGGCACCATTAGAGAGGCCAGGTGGTACATTGGTCATGTCTAGGACTCTTGTTTCCCATCAATGCCCCCATTCTGACAGTCCATGCACCCATGTCCTCGTGACCCCCCTGGCTTTTGAAGGCACCGTACAGGCCTGAGAAGTGGAAATTGTCTTTATGATTGAAATTCAGAACTAGGGTATGGGATCGGGAACAGAGTGACCCGCAGTCTCCCAGACTTTACTCTGGAGGGCTCAGGTGCATGGCTCCCTCCTTGCCGCCCCTGCCTCACCACCTAGAACATCTGCTGGAACACCTCATGTGGTAGCCTGTTATGCCAACACTACTAATTTCTAGGCATGTCAAACTGGATGGCTTCTCCCTGAATATTCTCTGAATGTTCCTGCTCATTCCAGGCCCTTGGCAGTTTAAGAATCCAAAGCTTGTGGGACAAGGGTCCATAGTATCAGTGACAAGAGAGCCAGAGTCAGAACCACAGCCTGGTGACCTGGTGTGCATGTCTCCTCCCCAGTAGCCATTTCTAGGCGACCTCTCCTAACTGACTGTAGAGTCTGAACTTAGCGAGCAGCCAAGCTGTCAGCAATTGCTCTCCAGCTCTCTGTAGACCCCAGTCTCACTTCTTTCTTTAAGTGATTTCTATTCTATGCTGGAACGAAGCACCCAGCAGGTGACCAATTCATTGCAGTCTCTCCAAAGGGCAGGCGCATTAGGAGGCAGAGGGACAGAACTGTAACCCAGACATAGAAGGGGTGTTGGAGGAGGACCCCAAATTGACCCTGATGACCTTAAGCTGTTCTGTGGCAGTGTACCACATCGTTAAGGATCATGAGAAAGATATCAGACCTTGGGATCACCGCATCTAATCGCATCATTTCACACACAGGGAAACTGAGGCTCAGAAATGGAAGAACCTGGCCCAAGGTCACTTTCAAACCAAGATGAAAACATAAATCCTCTGAAGGCATGCCCTCCCCCAAATCCAGCATTTTCCCACAGTACACAGTTTCCTCATCGTTACCCACACGGTTCAACTGCCTCCTCCTGTTTCCAGAGTCTTATCTCCCCGTCACAGAAGCCAGACGTTCTGTCATCATGCAATCTCACAGCCTCAGACTTATAATTCTTCAAGCTTTGGGGGAGGCTTTGGTGGCAGAATTGCAAGGTGGATGAACTGAACGTGGCTTGTGAAGAGGCAGACTCTTGAGTTCCAAAGCTTCCAGTTGCTCACTGTGTGACCTTGGGCAAGGGTGCCCCCCTCTTCCAGCCTCCGTTCCCTCATCCGCCAAGTGAAAATTATAATACCAACCACACGACAGAATTATTAGAAAAAGACACAGGGGAGAATGAAGGTAAAAAAGGCAACCAGTGGGCTTGGCAGAAAGTGAGTGCTTAATAAAATAATTGTAATGGCATTGTAAATTAGGGCTGGGCGCCTAGGTGGGTGCTTAAGAGAAAAGAAGAGGAAGAATTCACAGGCTGGAACCATGCAAACCCTGTCTAAAATTTTTATAGGCATGATACTACTACAACCAATTTCTTTCTTTTTTCCCCCCCAGAAAGAGTCTGAGTTTTAAAAATATCATACTATGGAAACAATTCTCTCCCATAGGTTGGGTTCCCCCTTGCTCATTTGACTGTTACCCTGTCCAGTCATCTCATCTCTGTTCTCACTTCCCCAGTATAGAACAGTGGAAGTAGGGGAGAGAGCCACGGAGTTGAGAGGACACCTAGCCACTTCTGGCCACTCCCCTTGGATTCCCTTCTATGGTCATTTTTTCCATATTTGAGGGAGATTCAGTTTCTGTTCAAGAAGGAAGACTCCTATTAGCTTTGTATGCGTGGATTCTGAATGGGGAGGAGGAGGGTGGCCTGTGAGTCGCGGGGTAGCTGGCCCACTTTAGGCTGAAGGGAAAGGGGGATGAAGCTTTGGCTACCCAGAATAGGAAATTACCATTTCAAAATCTAAAAATAACCCACCATCTGTCCATTTGGGCACAGAATGATAAATGCAGATTAGTTCCTGGATGTAGACATGAATATTTTTGTGTGTCAAGCTAATAATAATAAGACCATGGATAGTGTTTCCCCCTCTCCCAACTCCAGGGCACACAGAGCAGATTAAGCACATCATCTTGGAGGGTGAAGATGGGGAAACTAAGACAGAGAGAGGATCAACAACATAGCAAGAGTGACACACGGCAAGTGAGCAAGCAGCTGGGTCAAACACTAGGGGTCCAGTTTCCAATGCTCAGTCCAACTGTATTTTCTGAGTTAGGCAGAATCCACTAAAAAGTAACAGAGTAAATAACCATCCTCTATGTCTGCAGAGGGACTTTTCCCATGCCGGCTGCACACATCTGTCATGATAATCCCTTACATTCCCCAACTACGCAGAGTCCTCACACAGACCTCCCCTCGCCTAGTCATCCCAACAGGTTAAAAAACCGTAACAGTAAGTCAGTGAGCTGGGGAAGAGTAGAGCTTCCCTCTCACTTCACAGGTGAAGAAACAGACTCAGAAGGAGGAGGTGTGCCTGAGATCACACAGCAAGCAAATTCATTTTGTCACTGCAGGGTACAGCCCAAGGAAGTAGAGTGATTCTGATTCGAGAGGAGCTGTGGTTTAGAATTTCCCCCCTCTCCAATTAACTCAGCCCAGCAGGCACCCTACTTGCTGGCAAAGGAAGAAGCCTGGAAGTGAACAGTTTGAATGAAACCCTAGCCTTGTTTTCCGGTCTGAGGACTAACGGGCAGCCGGAAGCTATCTAGTGTCAGAGTCAAGATTCCAAATCTCCTTGGCCCCTTTTGTTGGGGTGGGGGTGGGGCTCTGTGGAGCTCCTTAGGAAGTAGGAGCCAAAGAGTGGTGGACTGTATCCACCACATCCTTTCTCAACGGAACCAGGAAGTTTAGACGGGATAGTCATTTAGCTGCCTCACGTTCTGCCTCTCCCAGGATGTTGGGGGTGGGCTGCGATTCTGAACTGAGTGCCTCTGGGAGCTGGGAAAGACTTCTGAATGTTTCCCCAAGTCTAGGCTTGGTACCTGGACATGAAGGAGGGGTCAGGACTGGAAGGATCCCTGTGCCCTTTTCCAAGCATAACACTTGTCCCCGTGTTCCCTGACTCCTTGTTCACACATCACTAAGGGTCTCTGGCCGTTTCTTGCCCCATTAGCCAGATCAAAGCTATGGATCTGGGATCCAGCAGAGTTTGGCAGAGGTGAGGGGCCGACTGAGAAGAAATCAGAGCTGCATTGAAGTGGGTCAGGTGAGGGTCAGGACAGGAGTAGGGCGGGCTAGAAAGGCCAGAACAGATCTGGGGCAATATCCCACTCCCAGGACTTCCTTCACCTGCTCTTTTCCTACCTCCAGACCTGGCCGAGCTGCAGGAGGTGAACGAGGGTCTGCAGCAGCCAGACGCAGAGGCGGCAGCAGCGTCGGCGGTAGGTGCTGGCCGAGGACTGCGCGGGCCGGGGGACCAGCTCCGGGCTGCCTTCTTTGGTCCTGAAGGCGACGGCGCTGTCCTTGGTGCTGATGGCGGCTCCGTCGCTGTCCTTGGTGCTGACGGTGGGTCCCGGGGTCCCCGCGGGCTCCGAGTAGTCGTAGACGAACCAGCGGAAGCTGAGCAGCTGCACGACCAGCGAGGGCAGCAGCACGAAGAGCAAGGTGAGGCCGAAGTAGGTGCTGTTACCCTGCAGGTAGTAGGAGGCCGCCAGCCACAGGTCGGTGGCGCCGTCGGAGAAGAACACGAGCAGCGCGCACAGCACCCAGCAGCAGTCCCGCAGCTCGTAGCGCGGCCCCGGGCCCCCCGCCGCCGCCGGTCCCGGGCCCGCGATCTCCGTCGTCACCTCCCCGCGCCCTCCCGCCCCGCCCCGGGCTGTTCCCGCCGGCCCCTCGGGCCCCGGGCCGGCCGCGGCCGCCGCTCCATCCGACTTCGCGGCCATGTTGGCGGAGCAGGAGGCGGGGAGCGACTTCCGGGCGGCGGAGCGGGTGGGGTGCGGAGTGGGGAGGACCCTGCGCGGGCGGGCGGCTCCCGCCTCCCGCTCTTCCTCCGCTGCTCCTCTTCCTCCTCCCCTCTACCTCAATTATTCATCCTTGCCGGCGCCGCCCCACCCTGACTCCGGTCTGGATGTGGGCCGCCCCCTGGGAAGGGAGGGGGCCGGGGCGGAGAGAGCATCCCGGGTCACCCTCGCGTGGCTTCCTCGGAGGAGTGGGGCCCAACCACATGCTTGCTGTCTCTGGCCTCCCCTTGGACCCTATTTCTCTTTGATTGCCCCCGCCCTTTCCTCTCCCTTCCATTGATCTCTTGCGGTACCTCCGGTGATTTGGGTCTTGCAATGCCCCAAGAGGGTAAAAGGCCGGGGTCTGCGAATAAAAGGGCAGGGTGGGAGCAGCTGCTTGGGTACCTGCCATAACCTTTAGCAGTCACTCCCATTCCAAAGCCACTTCCTAGTTCCCCGCGTTCACTTATTGTTTCATCCCCTCCTTTGATCTTGAGAGGTCTCTTTTTTCATTGTCTTTTTCTAGCTGAGAAACTGCAGTTCGGAGTTGCGGTCTCTTGTTCACTCTTCCTTCTTTCAGGAACCGCGTTCATCTGGCCACTAGCCCGGTTAGGGAAGGCAGAGGGAAGGGATGGGAGGGAACCCCTGGGGAGAAAGAGCAACCGCAAACTGCTACCTCCACCACCGCTGGAGGCCACGTTGTCTAAGGATGTCCGGATGAGGGTGAGGGTGCAGAAAGATAGAACTGGTGACTTCTGAGGGAGCAGTCACTGCAGAATTTCAGCTGAGGAGCTGTGTGGCTAGGTCAGGACTTAGCAAGAAGACTTGGCACCCAAAGTGGAGCAAGGATTACAAAGCAGCAGCCTGGAACTAGAGAGACATAAACATGGTCTGTAAGAGGAGGTGGGGGTCCCTAATGTGCCTGGGTACTCCACCAGCCTTGTCTTGGGTCAGATGTCCTAGGACATTGTTTATTAAACTCTGGAACTGTGTTGTTGTTGTTTTTTTATTATTTTAAGCAATGTGGAACACTAATCATTTTAGTCTCACAATTTATGTGGTTTATATATTCATCCACCCATTTTATAGATGAGGAAACAGAGTCAAAGAAATTCATTCAGTGACTTAGAATTACATCATAAATGCTAGAAACGGATTCAGATGTGGCTCTTGAACAGCCTTTGAAACCTCAAGGGAATGAAGAAGGGGGAGAGGGGAGTAAGTGAGGTGGAAGGACCACCCTGCCTCAGAGTGACAGGGAAGAGAGAGGAGACAGCTGCCCTGGGCTGGGTGGAGCAGCCATCTGCTGCCCTGCAGCCTGCCTTCCCTTTAGTGGCCAGGGACTGTTTTGGTCTCAGTGATGCTTGGGAGGTTGGGGTACCAGCTGTTGCCTAAAGCTAAAAGCAGAGGGGAAGTGTTAGGGGCTAAGGGAGTTTTCAAGGCTGGATTCCAGGCCAGCCACCCACGTTCAGACTGACAGGAGGCTGGCAAGTCTGAATTAGGAAGGCCCGTCCCTGTCTGTTTGTCTCCTACAACCCCGGACCTAGAAACCAGTCGAATGCACAGACCCTTGAGCGGGATCAGAAGAGTGAGACTGGCTCAAGGCACCCTCTTCTCAGTTCCTAGTGGCCTGTGTCACCACTGTCACATGCTTGGATGGGCCTGGCAAAGACAGGATCCCATCTTTGGGCCCAGCTACATGGAAGCCTCCATATAGCCCATAATCGGTTTAATCAAAGCAGCAGCAGAAGTCAGGCTGTAGGGTCTGATAGTCTGATGTCAGAAAATAGGGTTTGAGACCCACAGATTCTCCAACGGCTGTGTTGGTTTTTCTTGGCCTCATGGGATAACAAAGTAGAGGATATCACTTGCTTTCCCGCTAGGACTATGGTGAGGACAATTATTGGGAAATTTTAATAGGGGCAATGCTTCCCATAGAAGCCCCGCTGAACATCTACTGGTGGCCTGTTCTCTGTCCCTCAGAAACATCTCTCCAGCACTTCAGTTATGAGTGGCATAGCACCTTGGCCTTTTTCTTCTACACATTGACAAACCAGCAGTTCATCTTTTCATGTTTGTCTGGGATCTTCCTGAGGCTTTGGGAAATTCACCCTGAGACCTTTTAGTGTCCAGTACTGGCTCTGGTACTCAGTAGGTATCCTATGAAAATATGAAGATAGCCTCTATACTTTACACAATAAAATCTTAAAAGAAAGGAAAAATAAATAAATAACCATTCAGTGAAACCCAGGCATTGTGACAAAGACCTGTAATTCCAGCACTTGGGATGAGAGGTATGACTACAGAATTGTGAATCCAAGCCTTGTTTGGGGTTCATAGTGAGTACCAGACCAGACTGAGCTATACAGCAAGACCCTGATGGTTTTCCTTTAGTCCCTACTTAAATATTTGCACGTGTGCAAGCTATGCATGGGACAATTGATAGATACTACATCGTTTATAGGTGCAAGTATCAGGTATGACCGAAATGCTGGTCGTGAATCTGGCTAAATAAGTCATGGGACTTGTGACAATGCAGTGACCTGGAGCCGTGAATGATCTGCCCTAATCCGGAGAAGTCCTCATGGAGGAAAAGCAAGTGCAGAAGAGAGGTGACTCTGTGTGAAAACGGGAAATAACAACCTTTGATTTAATATATTTATATGAACATAAAGAAACCCTGGGGCTGGTCTGATGGCTGGGGCATGGGGGGGGGTGTCACCAACAAGTCTGAGTACCTGAGTTCAGTTCCCAGAATCCACGTGGAGGAAGGAGGGAAATGATTCCTGCAAGTTGTCCTCTGACCTCCACATGAGCCATGGCACGTGCACTCTCCTCCCACGTGCACAGAAAATACATAAATAAAGCTGTAATAAAATTTTGTTTTTAAGAAAGGAACTTTGGAATTACATAATAAAGATTGCTTTAAGACGCCACTGGGAACTAGAGATAAGGATGGGAGGAAAGCTGCACTATGTGTCTCCATATACATTTTTTGCAGTCACATGAATGCAATTGCTTGTTAATAAAATATAATTATAATGGGACAGCTGCTGTGTGAGCCTGGCCGGATGTTATATCACAGGGGTAAGCTGCCAGTGTGGTCAGATTTTCTAATTATTCAAGAGAAGACAGAAACCTCAAGTTTCCTGAATTTTAGACATCAGCTCCAGGTTCCTTCAAACACTTCTCTGATTGGCAAATAAGCCAGTGGGGCAAACGTGGCCTGATCTCCTCTCCGGCTTTAGCCGGGATGACTTCCTGCCCCTGGCCCAGAGCTCTCAGCACTCTCTTTCTTATGTGGGCAGCTGCAGGCTGAAAAGCGACTCCTCTGCCTCTCTCACACCCTCCAATCCCTGCCCCGTGGGGCTGTGACACTGAGGGCTTTTAACTCAAGACCCAGAATGCAGAGAGAGGCTGTGAACTCTCAGATAATTCCCTCCCCTGGGATGCTGTTGGCATCAAGGCCCCCTAGCCTCCTGCTGTACACCCATCTGTCCCTTGGAAGTGGGGACAGAAGTGAGGCTGGCAGTGAGGGGGGATGGAAAGGGCTTCCCATCAGTGCTCACACCACGGGGTTCTGGTCAATCATGGGAGGATTAGATCCAAGGGGGGAAACCTGAGACCTGAGAGCCTGTCAGAAAAGAAAAGCCAGCCATATACACTTGGTGAGTGTTGAGGTAACTCAGCGAATTCCAAATGCTGAGGCTACCAAATTCCAAACCCAGAACAACCTTTAAGGACCATCTTGTTAAGCTCCCTTTGATAGACAGAAAAGCAGACTGCTCCCAGCCCCACTTCGCACCTCAAGACCTTGTTACCTTTTTCCTGGCTGCCTGGGTGACCCAGGCTCCTCCCTTAGTTCTCTGTAGAACCCATCTCTTCCTGGGGTCAAATCTCTGCCCTCAGTCAGAGAAAGCTCTTAACAGGGAAATCTGATCAGACCTCATGTCCACTCTTCCCTACCTCGCTTCGGCTCAGCCTTGCAAATGTCTCCATCCTGCCGTCTCTCTCGTCCTTCATCAGTTTCACCTCTTACCACCTTCCTCTCACTCACCCTGTTCCAGCCACACAGCCTACTTGCTGTTCCTTTTATTTTACCTAAATCGCTTCTGTATTTTGTGCTGAGACTTGAACATAGGGCTGTGTGCATGCTAGGTGGGTTATGTACCCCTGAGCCACTCCGCAGACTTCCTGGTTCTTAACAAGCCCATCTCCCTTTTCTGGGCTTTTTTTTCCCTGCTCTTCTCCCGGGTTACAAGCCTCTGCCTTTTCTCTAAGATGTGGCCTGTTGAGGGGCGGTTCCCTGTCCTCAGCCACAGCCTCCCTGGTTGTGAAGTTATAGTGTACACCATCAGGTCTGGCTTCTCAGGGCATTTTCTTGCTCACCATACTCAAGGCACTGGCCTTTCTCCTGCCTTAGTTTTTCTCTTATTGCTTTTGTTACTACCTGGCTATGATACACATGCAGTTGTTTCTGGTACAGAGTGGAAGGCCTGCATGCCTGGGTTACAATCCATTGAGTCTTCAAGGCTTTAGTGGAACCAGCAGGCTCCAGAAGGAAAGGGCAGAGGCCTGTGATTACGGTGACAGCCAGTTCCTCAGATAAACAATCCTAAGGTGTCTTCCTCTTATCGATGCCTTGTTCTTCTCTGTAGGGTATGAGAGTCACTCAAATAAACACAAATGTCTTTGTTCATCCATTAAATTCTCAATACATCCGCAGGATCAAAAACTGAATGATACAAGGGGGCACATTGGGAAAGGTTTCTCCAGTCCTGTCCTACAGCCACCAACTCCCTCTGCTTCAACTGAAAGGATACCTCGCTTCATAGAGCTGTGAGGATCTAGGGACATGGTGCTAGAAAGGGCTCCGCGGGGTTCCCAAGACCCAGCAGGGGCTCTCTGACTCCCCAACTGCTTGTATACACCACACTCCCATCAGGGACAAGTCTGTCTTGGCTGGTGATATAGCACAGGCCCTGCTTAACCGTAAGTGTTCAGTAAGTAACGCTCAGTGGGTATGTCCACTTGCTAATTCCTCTCTAGCCATGGGGCCCTTCGTTATGGCCTATCCCATTACCCCATTGTCTCCAGCCACACTAGCCGAATCCCAGTTCCCTCCTGCCGTAGGGACTTGCTCTTTTCTGTTTTCTCTTGCTGAAGACTTCCGTTACCCCATCCCTACCCATAACTTCTGCTATGAGTGTGCTATTTCAGGAATATAGCTGGATATGCATGTATTTCTAAAAAAAATAAAATCCCAGATTTAATGACCAACAATAAATTAACCAGCTTTGTTGCCATCTTTGACTGCCATTTACCAGGTTATCCCAATTTTCCTTGCTATCTGGCAATCATAAATGATTATAAATTCTTTTTTTTTGTTCGGTTCTTTTCAAGACAAAAACTCTATGTTACCCTGGCTGTCCTGGAACTCACTCTGTAGACTAGGCTGGCCTCAAACTTACAGAGATCCGCCTGTGTCTCCTCCCGAGTGCTGGAATTAAAGGGATATGCACCTAGTGCATAAATTCTTTTATTCTGATCTTAATTACTAATATTAATCCTCAGATCACATATTACACTCATACAGGTGTTCCAGGGGTAGCTACAAAGGGGTTAAAAGGATGAAGAGTTCCAAGAGATCTCTCTGGAGGCAAAGACAGAGAGCAGATATTATTGTGTGTGAATAGAGAGGAAAACAGGGCCTCTGGGTGGACAGTGATGGAGGCATTCAGAGCTCAGCACACTTGAGAAGAAGCACAGGGCCAGTCCGGAGAGTTGGAGTTTCAGGTATTATTGGGCAGTTTTATAGATGATCAGATGGAAGGTTGGTTTCAGTGGAATCAAGCCACGGGCACCACTGTGTTGAGTTGAAATCCAGGGACAGTTTGGAGTCTCTGCCTATTTGTCCCCCCCCCCACCACACACACACACACATGCACACACGCACGCACGCTCACGCACACCACACAGCAGGTGGTCAGATGGCAGGTGGGTGGAATGGTAGCAGTCACCCTCCCAGTGTTAAATGTCCTTTTCTTTATGGAGTTCAGGGAGGGTGCTGCATCCTTCATTCTTCTGGTATATTCAGTATGTCCTCAGGCCTGGTTTTTCTGATATGGTTTTGATACACCCACACACCCATATGTTCTCAGTCTACTTTGTAAGATTAGAGGTGGCACCTTTCTTGTTGGAGGAGTACGTTGTCACTCTCTGCCTCATAGCTGGTGCTACACAGCACTGGGGTCCGTGCCTCATTTCTAGAGCTACACAGCACTGGGGTCCGTGCCTCACGGCTGGTGTTTCACAGTGATGGGGTCTGTGCCTCATGTCTAGAGCTATACAGTGGTGGGGTCCGTGCCTCATTTCTAGAGCTACACAGCACTGGGGTCCGTGCCTCATGGCTGGTGTTTCACAGTGATGGGGTCTGTGCCTCATGTCTAGAGCTATACAGTGGAGGGGTCCGTGCCTCATTTCTAGAGCTACACAGCACTGGGGTCCGTGCCTCACGGCTGGTGCTTCACAGTGGTGGGGTCCGTGCCTCACAGCTGGTGCTTCACACAGTGGTGGGGTCTGTGCCTCACGGCTGGTGCTTCACAGTGGTGGGGTCCGTGCCTCACAGCTGGTGCTTCACAGTGGTGGGGTCTATGTAGATAGCCAAGACGCAAAGTCATCCTTCCTTTGATACATGCAAGTGAAGCTTCTTGTAAAATGGAGTCTCCCAGGACAAGGCACAGCCTGAACCCATTCACACATCTTAGAACATCATATAGGCCCATCTCTGCACTTTTCCTTTGCTAGTTTATTTCTAGTTATTCTTAGATCTCAGCTTAAATGTCACTTTCTCAAGAAGCCTTCCTCCAACCCTAGATATCATTTAGGGCCATCCACACAATCTCACAGGATTGTGAGATTCTGGCTGAGCGATATCACAATTAGGAAATGGTTCATGAATAAATGTCTACCACATGATGCTCACAACTGAAAGCCCATACAGCCAACGACTGGGCCTATTCTCTATACCACTGGATCCCTGAGGTCTAGCACAGTCAGACTCACAGCCATTGTCCTGAATGCCAACTCCCATTTCACAGAGGCTCAATCCACACATTCCTATCCAAGAGTGAGGACATTTTGACCCCTCCATCCCATTATCACTGCTTAATTTACCTGTAGAGTGAAAGGGTAGAGGAGAAAAGGGAAGAGAAGAGGGAGAGAGAAATAACAGGTTCCTGGGGCTGAGGATGCTGCTCAGCTCAGTTTCAGTGTTTCTCTAGCATGCAAAAGCCTTGGGCTCAATCCCCAGCACTCGGTAAAACTAGCCTATGGGGCTGTTCCTATTCAAGGGACCTTTCACTTCCTACAATCCACAACAGAAAGCAGCTTAGAGGCCTGTCCACAAGAGAGCAGTAAATACAGTACTTACTTACTTACTTACTTACTTACATTGCCATCGCCAACAGCAAGCCACAGAAGATAGACATATGTGGACTGGCGACGTGGCTCAGATGGCAATGGTGCTTGCTGTACAAGACCTGAGTTCCATCCCAGATCCCACGTGAAGGTGGATCTGAGCTGGACTTTCTGATGCAGATCTATGATCTCAACTCTGCAATGTTACCCAAGAAGTCAAGAGGGGAGGGCCCTAAGTGCTAACCCTGTTCGAGTTGTCAAATGAGTTCAAGGCTAGCCTGAGCTACTTAGTTAGAGGTAGCCTCAAAGTACAAAGCTATAGCTCAGTGGTAGAGTCCTTGCTCGGCATGCAGCTTTCAGTCCTGCGGGGAACGCGGGTCGGCTCTAATCACAGAATTTCACATGAATAAATTTAGGATTGAGGTAGTAGTACACATTTGCTCCCAGAGCCTGGATATTCTGGACTTGTACTCTTTTGGGGGTCGTTTAAAATGTTTCAAGTCAAACCACAGAGCCATCTGTTGCCTGGTGAAAACATAGGCATTGGGAATTGGAGACAGGCCCCCACCTGGTGTCCCCATCTGGCTGCATGACCTCAGGAGGATCCTGCCCTCTTTCCTGACCTTAATGTCCTCATCCGCCCAATGGGAATCATATTTCTGTATTATCCAGGGATGTGGGAGGATGAAGCAAGGGCACAGGGGGATCCCATGAATGGAAAGGATTATGCTCTGGGTCATGGGAGGAGAGGGATGGAGGCCTCCATTCCACCTTCCAAGCTCACAAAGGAAGTCGAAGGTGGAGCTGGGGACCACCCAGGCCAGCAGGCAGCCCATATTCAGGACAAGAGCAGGGGTGTGGGCACCTGGCCTAGCCACCCAAGTTGTCTGGAGTACTGGGACACTGATAGAGTACTTGGCTGTACTCTCCACCCCCAGTGCAGCTGCAGCTGGTCCCCTCTTCAAGAGCTAGGCACTAACCTCCCACCCATAACAACATACTCACCCTCTCAGCCCACCATCCCACCAGAGTCAGAGGGTCTCTCCCAGACAGACCCCGCCATGCCCACCCTTGCTAAAAACCTTCCACAGTTTCTTGTCAATCATTCCGTTCATCAGTAGAGCCTAGTGGGCTGTGCCTCTTCCTGTCCCCACCCCAGCATCTCAGCACAGGTTTAGGAGTCTAGCCTTGTGAAGAAGCTGCCTTGGTTCTTGAACTCTGGTTCATTACCTCACTCGTTAATTAGATGTAGTGATATTTCATTTGTATTTTAATAAATGAAGATTTTTGGCCAATGGCTTAGCAGAGCAAAGCCAGACGGGAAATCTGAACAGAGAGAGAGAGAGAATAAGTAGAATCAAAGGAGACATCATGTGGCTACAGAAGGAAAAAGACGACAGAAACTTACTGGTAAGCGACAGATTCATGATGACACACAGATTAATAGAAATGGGTTGATTTAACATGTAAGAGCTAGCTAGGAATATGCCTAAGCCATTGGCCAAACAGTGTTGTAATGAATATAGTTTCTGTGTGAATATTCTGGTCTGGGAGACCAGGAAACAAAAGCGCCATCTCCGTTTACAATCAGAACATTGCTGAGCACCTACTCTGGGACAGACACTGTTCTGGAACATATCTGTCTCCAAATAAGATGGATTTATAGCCTCACCGTCTCCTTTATGGCTCAGGGGCATTGACAAGGGACACCCTAAGTCAAGTACACAACATGCAGAACAAAGGAGAAGAGAAAACTGCCCAGGAGTTCTGTGAAGAGTGCTTCCCCCCACTTCTCTGTATCCCAGACTGGCCTTGAACTCTTCATGATCCTCCTGCCTCAGCCTCCTGAGTATTAGAATTACATGCACCATCTTAAAAAACCAAAACCCTTCCAGGACAGGCTCCAAAACCACAGAGAAACCCTGTCTCGAAAAACCAAAAAAAGAAAAAAAACCAAAACCCTCTTAGCTTCTCTGTTACAGCAATAGTAGATGGGTCCTCTAGGGCAGGCTAGGGAGTGAGGGGAGAGTCGTGGAGAGTTTTAAAGCATTAAGGAGATGGGAGGGCAGACGTAGAAGTCAGTATAACTATGGTCTCAGCCAGAGGCACAGATGGTGGCTTCATCTGCCTAATGCTTAGGAGACTCCATCTGTAAGTTAGAAGAGGATGCAGTGACCTCCCTTCTTCACCTCCTCAAAAAGACAAGCCTCCGAGCCCCGAGCTGACGGCTAAAGCTAGGAAGGAAAGTTTATCCTCTGAGAGGTTGTAGCAGCCTGAGGGCCATGCTTCCCAAGGAGAGTCATGGGTGAGGTCACTGAACACACAGAAATAGCAGGAAAGGACTCCAGGGGATGGGCAGAGCACATTTCTATTGGCTGCAGTACTCAAACACCAAGACCCAAGAGCCATACCCCTGAACTGATGTGGTTAAAGTGTGAACAGACCCAAATGTGATCGGGTAGAATTCTTTTTTTAAAAAAATATTTATTTATTTATTTATTTATTTATTATGTATACAATGTTCTGTCTGTGTGTATGTCTGCAGACCAGAAGAGGGCACCAGACCTCATTACAGATGGTTGTGAGCCACCATGTGGTTGCTGAGAATTGAACTCAGGACCTTTGGAAGAGCAGGCAATGCTCTCAACCGCTGAACCATCTCTCCAGCCCCTCAGGTAGAATTCTTTAGATTAAGAAGGAACAAAAGGAGGCTGGTGGCATAGTGGTCGCACACACCTTTAATCCCAGTATTCAGGCAGAGACAGGCAGATCTCTGAGTTTGAGGCCTAAGTTCCAGGACAGCCAGGGTTACACAGAGAAACCCTGTCTCAAAAACAGTATCAAAAAGGAAAAAAAAAATGAAGGAGGAGGAGGAACAGGGTCACCCTCCTAGAGCTTAAATTGCCTCTGTAATATACCAGCCATGTGGCCACCCAGCCTGGACTTACCTACTGGCCTCCTGGGCTGGCTCTGCCACAATCACTGGCTGAGCGTGGCTGCACCATGCGCGCTCTTGGTCTAGAGATACAGCAGTGAACTGGACAGCCAAGGTCTGTCAAGGCAAACCTCATTGTCACCTCAAAAGGAATAAACAGGTTATCCTGAGCCACCAGTCTGAAAGCTCACGGTCCCAAACGCAGACTCAGCTGACCTCAGATGTCTGCTCCACCGTGGACAGAAGTTACATGAGTTATTTTGTTGTTTCTGGTTTGTTTCTGAGACAGGGTCTCACAATGTTGGCCTGGCTGGCCCGGGGAAACTATGTAAGCCAGGATGACCTTGAACTCACAGAAATGCCTCTGCCTCCCAAGTACTGAACTTGAAGGCACAAGCATTCATTCAGAGAGTGAAGGGCCACTGGGCCAAGGGCTAGTAGGGGAGTCGTGACCAGTGGCCCTTCACTCTCTGAATGGATGCAACAGCTCCACATGAGAAACATCATTGACAACCCCACAGAGGAGTAAAGACACTGGGGACGCCATCACTCATCCCTCCCTCCTCTTCCTAGAGCTTCATTTCTGCAGGCCACACCTGGTACTCACCACTGATTGCATCAGCGAGCAGAGACAAGTCACAGGTCAGGGCAGCAGGGAGTGCAGAAGATGCCCCATGAGGGCCTCATGGACATCGACACCTCTTTTCTCCAGTCATATATTTCCAGTGCCTCCTTCACCTCTCTGGCCCCATCTCCTACCTTTCTTCATCACCCATTCTGTTCCACTCTCATTAAAACCTCGCTGTTCCCCAACTGGGCAAATGCTCACCTCAGGGTCTTTTCACCCCTCTACCTGCAATGCTGCTTCTGCTCACCCAGATAGCCACTCCCCTCACTTCCACCTCACCTCCCCTACATGTCTGTTCTAACACCCCCTCCTCAGAGAAGCCCACCCTGTGAAGCACGATGAATATAAACTCAGAGAGAAACCTGAAGGTTTGAAAAGCAGCCAGCTACTGGCCCTTACCTCGACCTCAGTCCGAAATGGCGACCCTGCCTCCAGGAATCTCAAAATGAAACTGGGAGTTGTCCCCTCCCGTTTTATATTCCTCTCTAGTTCTAGAATTAAAGGTGGGCACCACTGAGATTAAAGGCATACACCGCCCAGTGTCTATGGCAAACTAATGTGGCCACTGGGATTAAAATTGTGCGTTATGAGGCAGAGGCAGGTGGATCTCTGTGAGTTCGAGACCAGCCTGGGCTACAAGAGCTAGTTCCAGGGCAGGCACCAAAGCTACAGAGAAACCTTGTCTCGAAAAACCAAAAATAGCCGGGTGGTGGTGGCGCACGCCTTTAATCTCAGCACTTGGGAGGCAGAGACAGGTAGATTTCTGTGAGTTCGAGGCCAGTCTGGTCTACAAAAGCGAGTTCCAGGGCAGGCTCATAAGCTACAGAGAAACCCTGTCTCAAAAAACTAAAAAAAAAAAAAAAAAACCCAAAAAACCCCCAATAATAATAATAATAATAATAATAATAATAATAGTATGTTATTGTGGCCTAGTCTGTAAGTCTGGCCAATGTGACTGTTTTATTCTCTGAACTACAGGCAAGCTTTATTTATTAAAATAAAAATGAAATTCCACTACATGACTGCTTTATCCCAATAACTCTTGCATCACTCCCTCTCCGCTCCTCATTGCTGGGGCACCTGACAAGACTTACTTGCACTTGTTTACCTTAGTTTGTTTACCTCCTGATTGTCCGCTTCCTCCCCCAGCCTGAAAGCAGGCACCACACCTTCCTTTGCTCATAGGAGACTCTTTGAGTTTTGGAAATTGCTACATTTTTATGACATAAATAGTTAGGAAATATCAGAGATGTCCCAGAGTCCACAATCAGTTCAGTTTTACTCTTGAAGATGATCGTAACCTCCTTTCCAATGTCCAGTGACCAGATGTAGCCTCTGAGGGATGATCAGAGCCAAGAAACTGTTACCATGGGGCCTCCCCTAATTCTCTCCATGCAGGCCCACCTGGCAGGGGTCAGAGGTGTCAGCCTGTCCAGTCATCCTCGGCCCCAAGGTGGAGAGAGCCAGGGCTAGGGTCCAGGCCCCAGGGATTCCTGGAAAGGCTCCTTTCTCCTTTGGCAAATATCCCCACTTCCTTCACAGGGCTTGTGCCTGCATTTCTGAACCAGAAGGTGTTTACACAAAACATCCTGGGTTTGGCGACAAATTCACCCTCCATGAGGAATCTTAATGAAGCTTCTGCCTTCCCCACACCAGGCAGCTGCAGAGCAAACTGGCTCAGTCTCTGGGAACTGAAGGCAGCCCAGAGTCAGGCAAAGTGGAGGTGCTTCTGGGCTCCATGAGCCACAGCTGGAGAGTGTTCAAAGACAGCTGTGTGGTGGAGACCAGAGCATGCCCCCGACCCAGATCTGTGTCTGACCTGCCCTCCTCCCAGCCGCAGCCTGCAGCCATAAGCTAAACAGTAATGATCCTGTCTATACAAACGTGGCCATGAAATTCAAGTGAGGTAGTGTATGAAAGGCCTAAGTTTCCGGGAGTCAATAAGGGAGACTTAAAAAAAAAAAATGAGCAGCAGAGCTGGGCCAGAGGGCTGGGGCGGGGGTGGCTCAGTGAGTAAGAGTGTTCACTTTGAAAGAATGAGGATCTGGGTTCGAATCCCAAGCACCTGCTGTGTGGGCCTGTTACCTCAGCATTGGGTAGATCCAGAGAACTCGCTGGCCAGCCTAGCCCAAAAATGAGCTGGTGGTTCAATGAGAGGCCCTGTTTCAAGACAGTAAGATGGAGAATGACAGGAAGACACCTAACACCCTACTCTGGGCCTCCGCAATGGGTACAGGTACCCCCACGTTTACATGTGTGCACCACATACATACACAACACGTACGCCCACACAAAAGAAAACGAACTGGGATACAGCTCAGTTGCAGAGCTGAGTGTGTGGGAGGCACTGGGTCAGTTCCAGTAGCACACACGGCAAAGCACAAGGGCACCGGGTTTCACCTTTGAGCCCCCAGCTTTGCAACTGTGCAATAAGAGGTTGGAGGACCCCCTCTGGTTTTGCTACCTCCTCGGGGAAGACTTGGAACCTAATTCATGCTTCAGCTCTTACTGACACTTCATCCGTTCACCCTGGACAGTTTTCAGCTCCTTCTGTGGGTCTCACATTGACTTCAACAAACGCAGCGGCCAGATAAAGTTTTAAATGATTACCGTTTCCTTTCCATCTGTCGGAGAGAAAGGGGGGGGGGGATTCCTATCACCCGTTATTTACAAACTGGAAGCCGAAAGCATCACGAGTTAAATTGACGTCTCTCTGCCACACTCAGTTTCTTGGTGTCGTTAAACAGGACTTAGGATTTCTGTGTCTCCAAAGCTCTTATCTCTAACATCCATAATATGTAAATTATTTTGCCATCAGTGTTCGTTGTTTCCCACTGTGATGACGTTTCTAAATAAAACATCGGGTTGTTTTATTCGTCGGGATGTTTATGCGTTCTCGACACCCAACTTGGCACAATGTGGGGGTGCTCAAGTACCCTTTAAAGGAAGGGAGAGGAAAGAAGCAGAGCACTGCGCTGCTCCGTCAGAGACTGAAGGGGGCGCTCCTGTCCCCCTCCCAAAGCTCGACCCGCCCCTCTGGCGCCCCGCTGCTGCGCATGCGCCACCCCTCAAAGACCGTGCTCTTTTCACCGCGCAGGCGCGCCGGAAGTCCTCAGCGCGGCGCGTGCGCGGAAGGAGCGGAGTGGCGTTGAGACTGTGTTAGCGGTGTCTCGGAACTGCTTATAGCTATGCTGTCCCCCGAAGCGGAGCGGGTGCTGCGGTACCTGGTCGAAGTGGAAGAACTGGCCGAGGCGGTGCTGTCGGACAAGCGGCAGGTGAGAGAGGCGGCGGCTAGCTCCGTACGGAAGCGCGCGGGGTCCCGGAGCGAGCGCCTCCTCCGCTGGGCAGTAGCCTTCCTTTCACCCTGCCCCTACTGCTCCCCCGGATCCTTACCCTCTGCAGGCGGCTTCCCCGATACCGGTTTCCAAACGCAATCCTGATCCCCATCCTGAATTAGGTTGCCTAGACCCGAGCGGCATTTGGCTGGGCAGTAGGGTGACGTCGCGGGGGTGCGGGTGGGGGAGTGTTGGAGCGCCTCGTAGATCCGAAAGGGGGGCTTGGCTCTGGTTCTAAGCTAAGTGGTGAGTCTCTAAACGGTGTTCGTGCTGGAGAATGTTATTATTGGATTTTGATTGATTGATAGGTTGGTTTAAACTTTAGAGGGTCTCATGCATCTTGGGACTGGCCTCGAACAATCCGTGGCCTGCCCTTGTCAGCCTCCTGAGTTCTGGGATTATAGACATGCATGAGATTTAGGTTTTAAAAGTTTTCTCTGGCTGCTTCCTTAGCGTGCAAAGAACCATTTAAAACACAGGTTCTCAACCTTCCTAATTCTGCGACCCTTTAACACAGTTCCTCATGTTGTGGTGACCCCCCCCCCCCCCGACACACACACACCATGAAATTACTTTTGTTGCTTCTTTGTAACTGCAATTTTGCCGTTGTTATTAATTGTAAGATAAATATCTGTGTTTTCCAATGGTCTTAGGCGACCCCTGTGAAAGGGTAGTTCGAGCCCAAGGATTGAGACCCACAGGTTGAGAATCACTTGTTTAGTTATCCAGATAATCTGGGTTTGGACCACACGGTAGAGAAGTCATGGGGTGAGAAATATACTGTGGCAATGGCCTCCGAAAGCTGTTGTAATTAATTACTCCTTGTGGTCTATGGTGGCCCACAAGCCCCAGGATTCCTGTGTACCCCAGCCCCAGAGTCACCTCCTGAGTAGCTGTCATGGTGGTATCCTTCCATAACTGTTCCAGTTCAGTATGGTTGACTGTCTGGTGAGACTGTCAGAATTACCTACAATAGCCAGTCACTAATCACTGTCCAGAGACACTCAACTCCCTGGTGGCCCGGATGCACGCTTGAGTTTGAATGGATGATACAAATGATCCCTAATTGGTAAACTTTTCCCTCACACCTGCTCCAGAGGAAGGAGGCTCCTGTACAAGCTGAGGAGCTGGCAGCCGAGTGGGTGAAGAAGCACATTCTCACCTGAGTCTGTCCATGTTGGCAGGACATTGGGAGTTAGCCAGGAATGACACCTTGTCTCTTCAGGTTGGAGCAGGAGGCAGCTGAGTTCTACCTGCTTCTGTTTTTAGATTGTGGACTTGGACACCAAGAGGAATCAGAACCGAGAAGGTCTGAGGGCCCTACAGAAGGACCTGAGCGTCTCTGGTAAGTTGTGGCATCCTCACTGAAGCCCTGGAATCTGGTTCGGTTCTCTTCTGAAGGCCTTTATTGTCCCTGGTAGAGACCAGGCAGGAGGCTGGGACTGCGTGACTCAGCCTCACAGGAAACTCAGACAGCTTGTGGGGAAGAGCAAGCAATCGTGGCAGGTCAGACATATGCTGTGACTCAGGATTTTAGCTGCTCACTTCAGTGACAGGCCATTAGCTTATCACTCACTGATGGCAGATACTGAGTGCTCGCAGCACATAAAAGCAGTGATAGTTCTGCCCTTATGTTCACATGAGGAAAGGCAGCATAAACACATAGCTGAAGATTGTGAGAAAGCCAAAGATGGAGTTGGCCGTGAGTGGGTGTTGAGACTGTCTAGGAGGGAGGAAATGGGGCTCCTTAGATGCAGCCAGGTGGCTGTGGCTGTGACGATGTGAGCAAGCAGGGGACAACATGAGGCAGTTCCAGAAAGATGGGCAGCGTTCAGGCCATAATGAAGAGCACTGGCTGCTTGACTCACTGGGCTCTTGGTTGTTCCTAAAACCAAAGCACTGCCGACTCCAGCTGTTGCCATTCCTCTGCCTGGCTCTGTCTTCCCAGGTGTCTAGGGGTGATGTTGTCCCTTTCCTCAGTTCTCTGCCTGGATGTCACAGCTGCAAAGAGGCCTCGTACCTCTCTGACGTTTCCCGTCACTCTTAAACAGATTGTTCTTTATAGTAGTTCTTAGTGGTGTGTGGAAAAACAGCTGTTTAATACCCCACCTTTTGCTCTGAGTTCCACAAGGGCAGGACTTGTATTGTTCTGCTGTGTTCTTAGCATCTAAACAATATCTGACAGTCGGGGCTTCAGAAAGAAGAAACAAAACATGTTGAAGAAATGTCTGTTTGCTATTTCAGAAGATGTGATGGTTTGCTTTGGGAACATGTTCATCAAAATGCCTCATCCTAAGACGAAGGAAATGATCCAGAGAGGTAAGCTGTCCTGGGGACGGTCAAGGACATGCTGCCTTCCGCTCCCACAGCCATGACCCGGCACTGAGAGTCATGCTTTGGCAGTCTGAGAGGCAGCTGTGCTGTGGAGTTGTAAATGGGCGTCTACTCAGCACAGTTGGGAAGCTGAGATAATGTCTAGCATTATTGTTTATAGTGAGAAGTCAGTTGAGTTACAAAAATTTGACAAATGGGGCTTAAAATCCCATTCTGTTTTCCTCATTAAAAAGTCCAAAGGAAGGAAAGAAAACCGAGAGTGCTGGTGAGATGGCTCAGCGGGTAAATGTGCCCGGTGATGCCCGGAGTTCACTTCAGAGCCCGTGTGGTAGGAGGAGGAACCAACTCCAGCTGACCCCTGTGCTCCAGCCACGTTCATACATTCACACAGAATAGTCAGCAACAACAAAAGTAGCTTCCCAGATGCTCGAAAGTGGCCCTGTAGCGTAGTCCCCTGGTTATTTAGCATCTCTGTAGTGTTACAGGCTTTATAGCTGTATACCAGGCTGGGGAAAGGTGAAGGACTTATTTCATGTGAGGTCTTTGCTTTCTGTTTTAAAGTAAAGTCACTCTGCCAAAACCTTATTGGTCAAGGCTATCCATAGCTGTAAAGGGGCCTGGATATTTGAGCATTTGCTTGAGTGTGTGTGTGTGTGTGTGTGTGTGTGTGTGTGTTACACTGTGGTATGTGCGGGCAGATGTCAGAACAGGATGTCTTCCTTTATTGTTCAACACCTTACTGTCTTGAAGTGGGGTCTCCCAACCTCTTAGGCTAGGCTGGTTGGCCAGCAAGCTCTCTGGATGTGCTTGTCTCCGTCCTCTAGGGCTGCTGGGTTACAGGCATGTTCAGCCATACCTGGCTGTTTTTGTTTGTTTGTTTATTTGTTTTGGTGGAGGTGGCACAGTTTGAGACAGGGTTTCTCTGTGTAACAATCCTGACTGTCCTGGAACTCACTTTGTAGCTCAAGCTGGCCTTGAACTCAGAGATCTGCCTGCCTCTGTCTCCCAAGTGCTGGAATTTGTATGCCACCACTGCCCAGTTCATGCCTGGCCTTTAACATGGGTGCTGCAGATTCAAACTCGGCCTTCACACTTGGCGAGCAAGCCCTGGCTGAGCCATCTGCCCAGCTCCTGAATGAGCTGTCGTGTTTCATGTCCCTGCAGTTGAGATGGCTCATGTTAAGAGCGCTGGCTGCTCTTTCAGAGGGCCCAGGCACAGTTCCAGTCACCTACATAGTGGCTCACAACTGGTGTGACTTCAATTCCAGGGGATCCAACACTGTTTTGGCTTCTGTGAGCATCAGGCATGCCATGGTGCACAAACATACATACAAGCTAAACACCCACACACAATAATAGTAATACATTTTTCAAGTTATTTTTAAAATTTAAGGGTTACTGTGCTTGGGTAATGGACCAGAGACTATGCAGCTGAAAATTGGGTCACTGCCTGAGTTCAGGATTTGGGTCCTGCTGACCCACAAATGTTGTCTGGTATTTATGGGGGTTCTAGGAAGTCATCAGGTTTTCCCCAAATCAATTTAGACTGAACAAGTTCCTAGGACACTTTCTTATTTACACTGAGAAATAAAAACCATTACCAAGGCCATGAAGCGTGGCTAATCAAGACTTCCTCATCGGGAAATGAGGCTAGGCAGTGGGCTCACTGAGTAGACTGTCCCTCCCGGTGGATTGATGGAGCTTTGATGGGTCCCTGTGCTGTCGTACCACCATTTCTCAGGTGCGGTCTGTGGTGATGGTAGGCTGGCTTCCCGTCCACCGTGGCTGACCAGATCCAGGTTATGCTAACATTTTCACAGGGCCTTGATGGAATTTGGGTTGTAAAGTTTCTTGACCATCCACCAACCAACCAACTAGCATACTTTGAATAAGTATGAGTGCCAGGCCTTATTCTGGGCAAGCACGGGGACTTGGGCAGATAAGACAGTGTCCCTCTGGTGTTCAACCCTTTCTCAGCTGATCCTTGAGGTCACCTTTTCCTTCCTGTGTGCTACAAGCCTTGGCTCTCAAGCGTGTTAGGTGGATACTGGGGACCCTCTCTGTAATATAACCTTGTCCTGTCTGCCTGCTGCACTTTTTTCAGATCAGGAGCACCTGGATAAAGAAATAGAAAGACTCCGGAACCAACTGAAAGTGAAAGTCAACCGCCTCTTTGAGGCCCAAGGTATTGGCCTGCAGGGGTGGGAGCAGGGCAGGGGGAAACCATTGAAAGAACGATAGAGAGCAGGTGTGGAAAGCCTCTCAGCGGGGCAGTGGGGCAAGGGGGCTGTGGTTGTCTGCAGCTGCTCAGAGCTAGGACACGGAGGCTTGTGGGGCTTATCCTTTTCCAGGCACCAAGAGATGCCTGGGGTCATCTGGCATAGTGTGGGAACCTAGCATAGCTAGGACAGGAGAAACTCAGAAGGCTTCAGTCAGAAGTCAGAGCTTAAATTTGGGTAAACTTAAGCAAATCAGATTGCAGGTCTGTGTGCAGATCATGACTCTGCTGGTTCTCGGCCAGGAGCAGTGTTGACTTATGTCAGCCTGTGCACTGCAGAATCCGAGGCCAGCCCTGCACCTCTCGGGCCGAGTTGGCACTGTTAATGCAGTGTTAGCTACTTTCCTGGGCCTGGCTCCAGAGTCAGCAGTAGGTTGGGCAGCAGGGGCCCAATTTGATCATGACTATCTTCTCCTCACAGGAAAGCCGGAGCTGAAGGGCTTTAACCTGAACCCCCTCAACCAGGATGAGCTTAAAGCCCTCAAGGTCATTTTGAAAGGATGAGACTCAAAACAGCAGGATGGGGCACCCATGGCCAGGTTCCTGCAGCTTGAGACCCACAAGGACAGGATTGTCTCTTTAAGGGGTTGGCATCAGGAATGTGGCTTCTGTACCAAATCTTTTTCTGTACTGCATGGCTGCTTTGTGACAAGAGAGAACCCTTAGCCTGTTCTGTGTGCTTGGCCTGGCTGCCAGAGCTTGGTGGACACAAGACCTATTGACAGACCTGGCAGCCATCTGTAGGTGTGTGGGGGTGAGAATGTTGCAGCCGACACTTCCCAACAGTAGCCTGCTGTTTAGATGGGCGTGGCTGGGGTGGAGGGAGAGGGTGGACTGGGGGCTTCATTCCAGCTTTCTGCATGGAGAGGCATTTTCAGGCAGTGTGTGTGACGGTGGAATAAAGCAGGAGACTGACGGTTGGCTTCTGTGTGAAGCCCCACACCAGCTGCAGGGTAGACACATTTCCCCAGTGCTCTAGTCCTGTCCGTTTTCCTGCTGGCTTTCCATAGTAGGTGCTGTCAATCACTCTGTGTGGTTGCTCTGGAGATGGGAGACCTTAGAGAATACTGGCTCAGGGCAGGCAAGCCGTGTCCTTTCTAGTGGGACTCAACGTGGAGCATCCTTTGCGGCCTCTGACAGCAGGGCTTGGCCTGGTGGCCTGACTTCACAGGGTGAGTGTGGTGTGAGAGCGAAACTGGCCTCTGTTCCCTGAGGTTCAATAAACATTAACTGAGCAAACCACAGCTCTGAGTTGTCAGCTCCCTCAGTTCTTCATCGGGGACCCAGCCCTTTCATTAGAGGGCTACTTAAGAAAGGAGGTGGCTCTTGCCTTGAAGTGCATGAGATCAAGAGTAGACAGGTAGAGGCCACTGTCTTCCTCTGCTGCATTTTGGTCCATAGTTACATCAGGAACAAGCTGGTTTCTTGCAAGAGGAAGGGCTGGAGAGGTAGCTCTGGGTTAAGAGCACTCGCCATTCTTTCAGAAGACCAAGTTCAGTTCTCAGCGCCACATGGTGGCTTCAAACCATCCATAACTCCATGTCCAGGGGACTTGATACCTTCTAATTTCCACAGGTACATGTGCACACATGTACATTCAAGCAAAACGCTCAAATACTAGTCTTTAAAAGTCAGGTGTGGTGGCGCATACCTCTAATCCCAGCACTCAGAGCAGAGACAGGACAGCCAGAGGGGTACTGAGAGACCCTGTCTCAAAAAAAAACCTAAAAATTAGAATTAAACCAAACACTTTAAATATTGATGACGTCTTCGGGGAATATTGAAAAACCTATGTTGAACAAGAAAAATACCTATTGTAAGGCAAATTTGGCCCGTGTTTGCTGTATTGTTCTTTGGGTTTTATAGATGTTCCTGTGATAGACCCAGCCCAAGCTGCATGTCTGCGCTGGGGTCTATTTAAAAGACCACAGCTTCAGAGGGCAAGGTGCTGGCTTAGCCCAGGCTGATGGAGGTTCTTGAACCGTGAAGCGGGCCGAGCAAAGCAAGGGCTGAGCAGTGTGTGACCTACTGACTATAGATGCTGTGTAGTCCCCTCAGGACAAACTGCTGGGCCAAAGGGAGGGTGTTACTGTACCCACCGTTTGATGAGCTTTGAACTTTAGAATACAAACCCAGCAGAATTCACTTTGATGGCAGCCACCTGGTAGGTCGGCCTGGCACACAGTTTCTCTCCTGGAATATTGCTTCTGCCTGCCTGCCAGGGTGGATGCTAGGCCAAAGAGCCTGTCAGTCCTGTATTTTGGAACTGATAACCTAGAGCCCATGCCCGGGGCTGTGGGTTTGGGAAACCCCTGGGCTCTGGAAGCAGGACGTCCAGGGTGGCTCAGCTCCCAGCCTCCCAAGGCCAGTTGGTTCACTTCTTGCTTTGCTGATGTTTCTTTCCCAGACTTCCCTTCAGGCTCTAGGTATTCAGGTTTGCGTTTGTAGGTGAAAACACTGCCCAGAAGGTAGATAGAGTTACCTGACCCCTCCCTCCCCCAGTCCCCTTCTCCACGGAGCAAGTCTCCTCCCAGCTCAGGCTCACTGCTATCTAGACCAGGAGGAGGCTTCTGAGCAGAGCAAGCGCCTGACTCCTTGTGACCTTGCCCGTCAGCCTCCCTTTCCTAAATCACAAAGCCTCAAATGAGAGGTGGGATTTCCCAGAGCCCCAGGCTAAGCAGTGTTGCCTTCCCAGGTCTCTTTCCATCTGAGACACAGGAAGCTCTAGTTTTGTGGTTTTCACAGGGCCTGGTTCTTGTGAATGAGGGCATCGCAAAGGACAGGCTTGGCACCCTCCCAGGCTTCCAACGGGCAATCTAAAATCATTTACTTTGCAATCATAGCTTAAAGACAAGTTTCCTAGCCCAACGGACCCTTCACCGTAACCAAAGAGACATCAAAATGTCAGCGGCATCCAGAACCAGGCTCAGTGCTCAGTGCCTCAGTGCCTATGCTTTATTAGACATGCTCTCTGGGAGGCAGGACTTGCTGCTTGACCTCCTTGGGCCCAATCAACAATCTGTCAAGGATGAGCCCCCCCCCCCTGCAAGTCCCAAGGATTGACTGTCCCTGTTTCAGAGATGGGGGGCGGTGCTAAAGTGGGGAGTCTAGGGTGTCTGGTAGCAAGCAGAGGCTGCCTCTCCATTAAAATAGCTGCCAGGCTGGAGGGAGGTGAGAACAGGTATGCTGTGCCAAAGGAGTCCTGTTGTGAGAGGCCAGGACGGCACCTGCCAGGGCCTCCTTCCTGCCTGGGGTCAGCCAGGAGCTTTCTTCTGTACTTGAAGGGATCGGAACAACTGTCTCAGCTGCTCCTTCCGATCATTGACGCATCCTAGAAAGAACATGATGTGTTGATTGGGGTGGCCTGTATACCCACTAGCTGGTATGGGGAGGGGGCAGCAGGAATTTCATGGCCATGGGTGGCCCACTCCTGTGCTGGCCCAGATGGCTTGTTGAGCCCTCACAGGGATGGTGGGTAGCCAGGAGACTTAGGTTTTCAGTGACCCCAAGTTGCATGAGGAGCAGAAGTGAGAGTGGATCCCAGGTTATGTGGTGCCAGAGCCACATTCAACTGATCCTCTAGACTACATTGTTCTTGTCGATGAAAACACACAAAGCCTACAGCCAGGCACATTTATGATACTCATAAGTGCTGCTGGAATGACCTGACACCATGGCCACAAGAACTGACCTGGAGATGCCTGCTTCCCACTTAGAAACTCCAATTCCACGCTTGTCTCCCAGGCTGTCCCAGCTGTCAAGGCTTCAGCATCACACCCTGTGCATCCTTGACAAAGTGATCCAGGGAACCTGCTTTAACGCTTGGCTCACTCATTGTGCCAAATCTTTAGGTTCAGCTAAACCCTTACTTGGAGTTCTAGACTCGTCCTAGGTTTGTTTTTGTTTTGCTGATCCTTTCACCTACTATCCCCAAACACATTCCTATCTTGTCCTCCATCAGCCTTCTTCCCCTGCCTGCTCCTCAGCCAGCTCCCTCCATTTACCACCAAACACTCGACTAGAAATCAGAAAGTAATTTTAGAAACTTCTACAGATACGGTTCTCTACCTGCTCTGCCTATCTGAGCGCCTGCAAATCAACCACATCTTCATTCCCATAAGCATCTGCATTTTCCAAAGTCTGTGTCTGCTGTGGGAGTGACCATTTGTAACCAGAAGACAACATGAGCATTCAGGCAAGCTGCTGGATGTGGCAACGAGGAGTCACCCAGGCACCTCAAAACTAACACTCATGGTCCGAGACACCTCTCCCCCACCTTCAGGGTCTGTGAATATTAGGCAACCCCTCTACCACTTGACATAGGGTTTCACTAAGTTAGTCCGGCCTTGAACCCACTCTAGTGCAGGCAGATCATGAGCTTGTGATCTTCCGACCTCAGCTCCCTAGTGGCTGGGTTTACAAATATATGGCGCTAGGCCTGACTAGGTCAGCCCCTTTCTACTTAACTAGTAGTTGTATTTTGTTGTGTGCAGCCAAGCCCAATCCCGAATCACTCGAAACTCCTTAAAATATACAAAATTTCTCAGGGTTGGAGAGATGGCTCCATGTTTAAGAAAGAGCACCATTGCCCTTCCAGAGGACCTGGGTTCAATTCCCAGCACCCACTTGGCAGCTCACAACTGTCTGTAACTCCAGTTCTAGGGGATCCAACACTCTCTCTCTCTCTCTCTCTCACACACACACACACACACACATAGGCAAAACACCAGTGCACATTAAATAAATAAATAGATAAAGGAAGGAATAGCTAGGAGAAAACAAAAGTCCAACCAGAAAGTGCAACTGAGATGTTCAGGAAGCCAGAAACATGAAGGCAGATATGGCAGAGCCATGAACAAGTGTCTAAATAAATAAATAAATAATTCTCGTCATAAAAAAACAGAAACTCAGCACTCGGGAGGCAAAAACAGGTAGATTTCCGAATTCAAATCCAGCCCCATCTACATAGTAAGTTTCAGGCCATCCAGAACTACATAGTGAGACCCTGTCACAAAAAAATAAAATAGAAGCCATAAAAAAAATTTAAAAAAACATTATATAACAAAATTTTTAAAAATGAGAAACTTGGGAAAATATTTACTACTGTACATTTGCTGGATCAGGGTGGGACAGGCTGTGTCTTCGGCCATTAACACCATGTCTTGACAAGTAGAGAAAATTATAGGCAACCCAGAGAAAAACAGGAATAGGCTGGGCATAGCAACACATACATTTAATCCCAGCACTCTGGAGGCAGGGTCAGGTGGATTTCTGTTAGTTTGAGGCCAGCCTGGTCTATATATTGAGTTTTAGGCCATCAAAACTGCATAGTGAGATTCTGTTTCAAAAAAATTAAAGAAAACAGGTAACGGGACCAGGCATGGTAGCACATGCCTATAAGCCCAGTACTTTGTAGACTGGGGCAGGAGGATTAAAAAGGACTTCAAGACCAGCCTTAGCTCCATAGCGAATTCAAGGCCAGCTTGGCCTATATGTGGCTCAGTTGGTGGAGTGATTGCTGACATGCATGAGGTCCTGGGTTCAAGCCCTGGTAGCACGAAAACCTATGGCCCTGGCACTCAGGAGTAGAGACAGAAGGATCATAAATTCAGATTATTTTGGCTGCATGATGGGTTAAACAACAGCCTTGGCTACATGAGCACCTGTCTTAATCCCACCCCCAAACCCACACACACACAAAGTAAATTTCCTGTAAGAACTTGGTTCATGTTACTTCATGAAAGTAGTCTATCATTAAAAATAAAAAGGGAAATCATAAAAAGCCAGGACAGCTTACAAGAGAAGAAAGACAAAGTAAAAACTGAAGCCCCTTTGGAAATCAATGGAATTCACATAAAATAATGAATTCACTAAGGGGCGAAGACCTGGCTTGGCTTCCTTTCCTGTTAGTCCAGTGAGTCTGTCCCTTTGTCTCTACTTCCAGGGGTCTAGAAAGAAATTGTTTCAGTGGGTTTCATGGAGAGGATGTTCACCACAGTGTTATTTAGAAAAAAAAATGAAATTGTGCCTGATGCCCAGTGATAAGAAATCAGCTTGGTAAGCGCTGGCACACACTCGAGCTGAATTGTTCTGCAGCCTCGCACTGACCACTTTGTGACTCTTCCGGGACTAGGAGAGTCTAGAGGTAAGGATTGGGTTAGGGTTCATCTTCCAGGTTTAGGAGGGTCTAGAGTAAGGATTGGGGTTAGGGTTCATCTTCTGGGACTAGGAGAGTCTAGAGGTAAGGATTGGGTTAGGGTTCATCTTCCGGGACTAGGAGAGTCTAGAGGTAAGGATTGGGTTAGGGTTCATCTTCCAGGTTTAGGAGAGTCTAGAGGTAAGGATTGGGTGCTAGGGTTCAGGCTGGCCGTCACCATGACAACAGCCTTCTGCGGTGGGTGCAACCTTTGGAGACCATTTCCTCATCCGTGGGGTGGTCACAGAAGCGACCACATGGGATGTGGTAATGCACGTAATTGTTTAGCCTGGCCCTGGCTAACACATGCTGCCCGCAGGAGGGCCTTTGTATTCCTGAAAGGAGGGTGCCACGTGGAAAGCGGGACTCCGAATGCCAGTCTGGTGCCAGACTTATAAAAATATGAATATATGCATTTTTTTAAAACTGGAAGGAAACAACAGATTGTTAATGATGGTTATGTCTGGATGTGTTTTAAATTTTCCTTCTTTAGTTTTCAAATATTCTACAATGAGTGTGAATTTCTATAATTGGGAAATTCTCACATTTTATATCCTAACTTTATCACAGAGTTCCACAGTCTTTAACTTTTCTAATGATAATTTGTTCTGCACCTGAGTCTTGAAATCCCCTTCCTGATGGCTCAGGAATCTCTCTCCATCCTGGGCAGGGTCCTACCAGGAGTGTCCAACCTTTTAACACTGTAACCAGGCATTGTCATCTGCAAAGCTCACAGTTAAGAACTGTGCAAAAAATTACACACACTCGAAGAAAAATCTCATGCTTTTGAGTATACGGTTTTGTGTTAGGCCACAGTCATTGCTACCCTTGGCTGCATTTGGTTCATGGGGTCCCCGGATTGCAGGTTGGACACACTCCCTGTAAGACCCTACTCATCTGTATGTTATGGATGAAGAACAGAGAGGGCAAGCCGTTTGCCTGAGTCACACAGCTGCTATGCTGCAGATTGGATTTACGTGATCTCACTGCTGTGCCAAGCTGCCCCCAGTCCACCCACACTTCCTGTGATGTTTCTGTCCCACCCACTTTCTGTCTGGCTCAGCATACCTAAGTGTGTGTTGGTCACAAAGTTTCCCATTCCTGATAGGTCAGAAGGCCCCTCCTCTCTTCTAACAGGGCCATCATTCCACATGAGGTCGAAGCCCCCGACTCTCTTCTCCCTTCCTGTGAGTCTAGGGGTGCAGAGGGGGAAAGAACATGCAGTTGGTGAGACTTTGAGACAGGACCGGTCCCTCCCACCTGAGCCAGGTGCCCGGCAGCTCTTCAACAGGGCCACCCACACTTCCTCCAAGGCCCTGTTCACCGTTAATAATGTGCTCCTAATTTGTAGTTTCAGGTTTAAAATCTGTTCCCCTCCCAACCTAGGGATTCACCCACCCTTGACATGGCCCTGTATTCTTTCCACTGGAGACACAGTGTTAAGAGTGGTAATGAGCCTCTTGGTTGATACCATGAGCCAGGTACTTAACGCTGAATTATCATGGTGAGTTAATCTGACAGCCCCAAGGAGAGTTACGATGCTCTCCACACATGAGGAAGCTATGGCCTGTCGCAGGGTCCCACAGTGGGAAACTGAGTGAATCCAGCTATACGGAGTTCTTGCGCCTATGGACATCTCAGTTTCTCCCTCTATGAAGTAAGTATCTCAAGGATCTGAGTCCCCTCTGCCTTGACAGGGGACCATCAGCCATAGATAGCGTACAAATGACAAGACCCCACCTGGCCTCCATGTCCACCACATGCAGGGTGTCTTCCAGCAGGCAGGTCTTGAGTTCATAGTCCTCCTGGCTGCTGGCTGTCAGCGAAGGAGATGCGTTCACTTCTAGGAGCCACCTAGGGAGGGCAGAGGATAACTGTGGGGAAGGTATCAGAGATCCTGCCTGAAGGTTTCATGACATAATACAAACGAGTCTCTGAGTGTCCTACAGCTTAGAAAAGCATCCAAAAGATGGGCAAACACACCCAGGTGAGGATGGGAAATAGATCCACCCAAGATGCAAAGGTTTGGAACAGCTATAAATTCTATGGTTGCATGGAGAGGACACTCAACAAGATGATGGAGAAAAATCCCACAACAACCCATGTCTGGAAATGCTAAAACAATGGTTAAAGAGTTGGTTAAAGCTACCCCACGTGGGCAGAAAAGATACTCCTAGAAGCTGTAAGGTCACTGAATACAAATTCTAGTGCTACCGTGGGTTACCTCCCTGAGTGGTTGGCCAGGCGATTACACTGCTATTGTTGGATGCCAGGACTAGATGGTAAGACCCTATTGCTGACAACAGTGAACTCTTGTTGCAGGACATCGAGATGTCAGGCTGGGACTGGATGCTCCCCCCTTGCTGGCTAGCACTTGTGGGGCTGAAGGCACCGTGCAGGCTGGCAGAGGGGAGGTAACGGTTTTGCTCAGCTGTAAGTACAAACTGCTAGTACCGCCAGCATGCCAGATGTGCCCGCTGGCGCAGCAGTGGCCCACTTGGGCCACAACTGTTTTCCAGCTGGATCTAAGGCCTGTTCTGCAGGAGGGAGCTCATGTGTGATACCGCAGTCAAGACAAAACCCTGTAGCGGGGAGGGTATAGACCCTAGTGGGGAAGCTATTGCGGTTGTTCTGCTAAATGGACATTATGCCCATGAAATGCCTTCTAAATCTAGATGCTTCCACAGCCTGATTGTTCCTTCTTCGGCCCTGGCCTGGGAAACCTCTTTCTTCAGATGGCTGCAGCTACTGCAGAGACTCATGGGTACAAAGAAATAGCAATGATTACCGTGGCAATGCAGCTGAGTGCTCAGCCCTAAGAGAGAGAACGTGATCAGATCTCTCTTTCACTCCCCCTGAGGCTCAGGTAGAGGAGAAGGTAGAAAGAATGTAAGGCCGGAGCCATGGGAGGAGTGTGCTATGAAATGCTGGCCCCTGGCAGGGTGCGGCTGCTGCTGTCTCTGAGTCAGAGAGACTGATTTCCTACAGGAGACCCTCACAAGACTGGGCCCACTCACAGTCCTTGTGAAGGGTGACAAGGGCTCCCATGGCCTCCTGAGGTGGGGGCTCTCTCCCTCAGTGGTGTCCCTGTCTGCGAGCTCCTATTCTCTAGAAACTGCTTAGCCTTGCTCCTAAGAGTCAAGTCACCTCACTTCAACTCACTGGTTTCCCCAGCTAGACTTAGGTAGAATTGTTTTCTCTTTTTCCTGGTTTATCATGGCCTCTCTATCTGTGAATAGAAATAGACTCCTGCTGGAATGTCATGCACCATCAAATCTGCAAATACCTGGTAGAGGTCCCTCTAAAACCAGCACAGATTCGATCTCATTTATCCCTTTAACAGTCCCATATGGACAGATACTCTCATCAGCCCCGATTTACAGACTGGAAAACTGAGGCACAGTAAAAGGAAACATGTCCAAGTTTGCACATCTAAGAAGCAACAGAGCTGGGCTTCAAACCATGGTGTGTGCACTGGGACGTGCAGCCCATCACGGCCGCCCTGGCCTCTGGCTCTCTGGGCCACTCACTTACGGCTTGAGGTCCTGGTCGATGAGGATGTCATAGCCATACAGCTCGAAGCAGTGCTTGTCGCTGATGATCACCTTCTGCACACTCTGCAGGCTCCTGATGAAGATGTTGTCCATGTCCCTGAAGAGCCTCTCTACGGCCTCGGGACCGTGTTTGGAGGCCAGGTACTGTCGGAAGCGCTGGATCATCCATTTGCAGCCCTGAGCCCCAGGCAATCGGGGTGGGAGAAGAGCTCATCTGATCATCCCCGAATGAGACCCTGTGCAGGGCCCCTGCAGCCTGGCAGGAAGGCTGCATCTGAGCCCCGGGATTGGGGAGTTTGAGTGTGCCCCTCAAGATGGAGTGAAGGCCTACATAGCTAAGAGGATGGGATGTGTCTCTGGTCATCCAGATTATATGATGTGAGATGAACCAGGGGAGGAAAACCTGATTTTATAGTTGTACCGACTTTCAGGCTATCATATGGATTGGTGATAAATAGGTAGATGATAGATAGACAGACAGACAGACAGATAGACAGACAGACAGGGAGATAGATAGGTGATTGATAATCAGAATATCTTCTGTATGATCTACCAATTGATGGGTTGGTTGATCAACAAGAGATACCTAAGATATGAGGATAGAATACATTTTGTTTAGAGGTACATTAGTTTGACATTCGAACATTGAGGTTCATGCTAGGTGAACCCATCTCGCAGATGGGAAGGGCAATCCTGCCCTCTCTGATAAACTGTGGCCCGTCTTGGGCTCCATGTCACTCTGCTTGTCCCACCCACTTGGCCCAGAAGGAGGGCAGATGGCTAGCTTCCTCACCTTTTTGGGGTGGTAGTCAGGAGATGTCTTCTGCACAGCGACATTGGTGAGGTGAACATCTGGCAGAGGTTGACGGTCAAGGGCTAGCATGCACAGAGAGGTGGCTATATTCCCTGCTGCCCAGAGACTGCACTGAGACCCTGGACCTGGCTCAGAAGCTAACAAGAAAAGCTTTTTAAAAAAAAAAAGTGCAGAGTTTATATGCATGGGCTTTGGAGTCAGACTGGCCTGGGTGCGAGTCCTGGGTACATCTCAGGGGACGTGAATTCTTCAACAATCTGGGTAAACTCTCGGAGCCTGTTCACCAGCTGTGCTGGCTGATTTAATGTCAACTTGACACAAGCTCAATTTATCTGAAAGGAGGGAGCCACAATGGAAGAAATGCCTCCGTAAGATCCAGTTCTAGGGAATGTTCTTATTAGTGATTGATAGGGAGGACTCAGCCCATGGTCCTAGACTGAGCAAGTCAGTAAGCAGCACCCCTCCATGACTGCTGCATCAGCTCCTGCCTCCAGGTTCTATCCTGACTTCACTCAGTGAGGGATTACAATGTGGAAGGAAGTATGCCAAATAGGCCCTTTACTCCTCAGTTTGCTTTTGGTCATGGTGCTTCAGCACAGAAACCTAAGACACCAGCCCGTTGTCTGGGAGCAACACACACAACGGGCCTCCCAGGGTTGTTTGGGGGATTGGATGAAGAGCCTCTTGTGTGCTTGGCAGAGCTGAGAGGACGATGCTACGATTTCCAACACACAAGGCGACACCTAACAAGTACAGAAACCACCCCTTTGTAGGGATTCAGAGAAGGGACCCAGTGTTGGGGAGGAAGCAGGGTGCTGAGGAACCCTGGCCTGAGAGTCTGCCATGTGTGTTACCACCATCGTCACCTCTAGTATGACCCTGTGATTCACAAAACGCCATCTTGTTTGCCCCTGAACAATCTCTATATCAAGAGTGACACTTTAGAGGCCCAGAGAAGGACAATGCCCGCCATTCGAAAACCCTTCCTCAGCATTCTTCCCCTAGGACTATGGGGAAAGAAGCTATGAGTTCCAAGAAGAGCTAGGAGGGAGGAAAGGGAAGGGGCAAATGTCATAATTATATTACAAATTATAATATAATTATGTAATATAAAGATTGTAATATAATTATGACATTTCCCCTTCCCTTTCCTCCCTCCACACCCTCCCATAAATAAATCCTAGTGGTGGAGTATATTTTATATGTCTAACAATAAATGTAAATTTTATTATCTCTCTTGGGAATAAAAGTAGAGATGGGATTGTTAACAAATCAATCGCCCACATGGAACTTGTCTCATTCAGACATGTCCTTGTCAGAGCATTCTGACACCTCAGTACTTCAACATGTGATGTGGGATTCCCCTCTCTCTGTATGATATGAATATGTTTTTATTACCATTAGTAAAGAAGCTGCTTTGGCCTATGACGGGGCAGAATATAGCTAGGTGGAAAAACTAAACTAAATACAGGGAGAAAGAAGGCGGAGTCAAGCAGACACCTTGTAGCCACCCAGGAAGCAAGATGTGAGGTAACAAACCATAAGCCTCATGGTAAAATATTAAATAATAAAGATGGGTTAATTTAAGATGTAAGACTCAGTTAATAAGAAGCTGAGCTAATAGGCCAAAGAGTATGTAATAAAAATATTAAAACATATTCACAGCAAACAGAGGGGATTCCCACATCAGACATGATTGGTAGATACTGAACACCATGCAGACCAATTCCAACCCATCCCAGCACCCAGGCTAAGTTGTGCTGTATTTGTTTCTATGTGTGTGTGTGAATTATTGCGTGTATACTATATATTTTATATACCAAAATTAAGACTGTCATTTCTTGTTTTGTGATCCAAAAATTATTATTTTAAATGTTTAGGGTTGGAGGGATATCTCCGTCATAAAGAGCCTGCCTCCTAAGCATGATGCCCAGAAGCCATAGGGAAAAAATTCTGGGAATGGCCAGGCACATATGTTTAATCCCAGCACTCAGGAAGCACAGGCAAGTGAATCTCTGTGGTCTACAGGTTGAGTGGTAGGCCAGTCAGAGATATATGGTGAGGCTTTGTCTCAAAAACCAAGCAAGCAAGCAACTCTGGACATGGTAGCATGTGCTTGTACTCCCACCACTGATGGGGAGACAGGATCACTAGAGCCAACACGCCAGCCCAGCAGATCGTGTGAGCTCCAGGTCCCTAAGAGACCCTGAGAACAGGTGAACTCCAGGTCAGTGGGAGACCCTGAGAATCGGTGAGCTCCAGGTCCCTAAGAGACCCTGAGAATGAGTGAGTTCCAGGCCAGTTAGAGACTCTGAGAATGCGTGAGCTCCAGACTGGTGGGGGGACCCTGAGAATTAATGAACTCCAGGCCAGTGGGAGGCCCTGAAGCTCCTTCATAGTCTTCTTTGAAGTTTTCTGTATATTTTAATTTCAAAATAATTTTGTTTTGTTTTGGTTTGGTTTTGGTTTTTTGAGACAGGATTTCTCTGTAGCTTTGGAGCCTGTCCTGGAACTAGCTCTTGTAGACCAGGCCGGCCTCGAACTCACAAAGATCCACCTGCCTCTGCCCCTGAGTGCCAGCAAGAAGGGTGGAAAGTGCTGTGCTCTCGGGGTGAATATTTAGCAAGTGGAGCCAGGCCCCTGGGAAGGCTCTGCTTCTTCAGTATGTCCTCAGGAGCACAGCGCTTGCACCAGCACTCTGAAGTGGCATTTACTGAAGGGTCACTCAGACAGACAGTGCTCCGTGTGGTTTGCGTGTGTCACTTAATTTTAATAAAAATAAACAGCAATACAAACTAAGTTGATGGCATGCATGTGGCCCAGGCTTGTTGGGATTGTGGGGTAGAATGAACACACTGGAAGCAGAACAGCAAAACAAGGAAAAGAAGTCATAAAGCATGCGTGAGCATGCACAGGAAGGCCCAAGCGATGGGCAGGCCATTCAAATATATTACTTAAGGCACACACTTAAACTGAAAGCTGAACTCAGGGCAGAGAGAGGAGGCTGGCTCAAAGCCTGGGCTGGAGTCCTCCCCTCAGTAGGCTGCCCCGTGTTAGCCCCATTCCCCCCAGGAGCTCTGGATTGTTCCTCCATTCTCTTTTGAAGCTAGGGCCTAAAAATTCGAAAACAAAACACAACCTGCCTATTTGTTTTGTTATTGATGCTGTAGCCTAGGTTGGCCCCTACTCACTATATACTTAAGATGACCTTGAACATTTGAGCCTCCTGCTTCAGTGCTGGGATTACAGGCCTGAGTCATCACAGCCTTTACAGCCTGTTTGTTGGCTGTGGGACGAAGTCAGGGCTTTATGTATGCTAGAAAAGCACTCTGCTGAGTTACAGTTCAGTCCTGATTGTTTGTTCGTTTTTAAATACAGAGTCTCGCTTTATGACTTAGAGTAATCTCAGACTCAAAATCCTCCTGTCTCAACCTCCCACATACTGAGATTTCAGGCATGTGCCGCGCGCGTGTGTGTGTGCACGTGTGCATGTGCGCGTGTGCATGTGTGCAGATAATCTCCTTTCCCCTCATTTTTCCTTGCCAAGGCAGTTTCTGTGTCTAGATTTTCTTTCTTCCCTCCATTTCTTTCTTCTTTCTTTTTCTTTTTCCTTCCTTCCTTTCTTTTTTTTTTTAATGTCAGTACTGGGATTAAATCTATGGCCTTGCATATAAGGAAGGGCTCTACCACTGAGCCATACCGCCAGGACTGTTTCCAGTTTCCTGTCTGTCAATCAGAGATGCCTGTGCACAAACCAAGCAAACCACAGACATGGTTCAACCTGAATGGGAGTAAACATTTTGCTGTTCTAGTTTTTTCTTGGAGACTGTTTCCTATTGGTACCTAACGCCCGTTCCAGCGTCCTACTTAACAGTTGTGCAGTAGTCCACTGTGTAAGTGCACCACTGTCTGTCTTGTTGTCTCCTGGGTTTTGCTCTCCATCAAGGCTATGCCGTGCGCAGCCTTTAAGCCCATCCGTTCCCATGTGTGGGTGTATCTGTGGTACACACACCAAAGGGGCTCGCTCACAGGGTACGTGCATCGGATTTTTGGCAGCCATTTATCAGCTCATTCCTGATGGTTATAGCATTTTACACGCCCACCAGCCATACACACACACACACACACACACGCACACACACACATCCTCCTTCTGCCCTAGCTTTGCCAGGACAGTGATGTCTACTAATCAGATGGTGAAGAAGGAACTGTACTTAAATGAATGATTGATGTGAACACTGTGAAGATGCCAGAAGAAGGATGCAGAGGTTCTGCTAAGCTCAATCTGTCCGCTCCTGTGAGTACAGGTAAACCTGAGTGCTGGACACCCTGGAGATCACCATCCAGCAGAGACATTGAGGGGCCCTTCTCTGAGCAGACTGCTCTCCAGAGAGTCTGGGAACCCCAGAGAGAAAGAACCGAGCAGGTCTTGAATAGGGCTTCTCTCGTGCTCAGATCCCAGGGAACCTGGCAAGTATCCTTGGGGTGGAAAAGTTCCCTGGGGCCGGGGCTGGGGGCACTGGAGGAGGGGACTGGAAGGGATGTCTCTGGAAGGATACAATGGTCATCGATGCTATTCAGTGTGAAGCGGGTGTTGGAGAATCGGGCAAAGCCATCACGGTACAGCCAAGCCCGCAGAGGGATGTACTGGTGGGGATGAGGGAGAGAGAAAAGGGAAATGATGCTCAGAGTGTTTCCATGCCACCAAGTTTCTCACCTGTCTTCCTTCTACCTAGAAGGCCCTGCCTTCTCTCCATAGCAGCCTTCAATCATTCCCTCTACGCCCACCCTGTGACTCCCCCCTACCTTCCCTGGGGTGCAAAGGAAGCAAAATGATGGGTCTACCACCATGCATGACACCCCACCAGGACCTCAAGGTCCTGAAGGATAGGCTAAGCATGAGAAACTGAATTCTTTTTCCCAGCAGCATGTACATCATGAAGGTTTAAGCAGGTGCTGAATGGATAAATGAATGAATTATAAATGGGTGAAGGGAATACAGCAGGCTCTGGAGTTCAAGTGTCTGGGTTTGAATCCCAGTTTAGCTGTTTACCTGCTGTGTGACCGTAGGCAAGTCATTCAACCTCTCTGTGTCTGTTTTGGCTTTTACTTTACTGAGATGGGATCGTGCTATACAACTGGCCTGGAACTCACTATGGAGACCAAGCTGACCTTGAACTTGAGATCCTCCTACTTCTGCCTCCCAAGCACTCTTGGTTAACCTTTATGCATCCATTCTCTCTGTAAACTGAGGCTGATAACCACGGGCCTCACTGAGTTGTTACAGCGGAGTGAGCGGCACCTGCTGAGTGCTGGGGCCTGGTGCTCAGGTGATGCTCAGCACATGATTGCTATGGTTACCTGCTGAGCTGAGTGAGAGAGGTGGAGACTACAGCTCTAGACACGGACCGTTAGGACGTAACACTAGGGACATCCGCCTCAGGGGCCTCCCTCCATGTCCCTGGGCTCACAGGAGGCCCAGCCTGGGTGACTCACCGACATCACCAGAACATAGACTCGCAGGTCGAACTTGCGGCCTGTGGGAAGAACTGGTTTGTGTAGCAGATACTGACCGGCTGTCAGGCTGGGCTAGGCTGCAGATCATATCAGGGGATGGACAGACAGACGGGGATCTACCTGTTTGAGGCTCTAAGCACAGCTACACAGGGCACAGGGCGAGGTTGGGTAGGACAGTGTTGGAGCAAGGCTGGAGGCTTAGGGGCCCAGGAAGCCCCTATGAGAGGTAGAGACTCACTGACAGACACCCGGACAGGTGTTGGCCCAACCCAGGCTGGGGAGGACCTAGATACAGATGGGCAAAGGCCCATGGGAGAGGAAAGAAAGTGAGGCAAGTAGCAGAGGAGACAGGTGGCAGGGGCCAGGCCATGTGCAGATGAGGACAGTGATGCGGACAGGGCCACATCGCCATGCAGTCTGTGGGGTTTGTTCTATAAAACACAGGGAGCCGCTGGCTAGAGTGTTTCCTGCCACGGAGTTTCTCATCCGTCTTTCTTCTATCCAAAGACCCTGCCTCTCCATGGCAGCCGTCAATCATTCCCTCCAGTCCCACCTGTGCCTCCACCCTCTCCTTCCCTACGGGTGCAAAAAAAAAAAAAAAAAAAAAAGAAGTGTCTACCACCATATGTGACACTCCAGCAGGACCTCAAAGTCCTGAGGGATGGCTACGGTGCTGGCATGGAGTCTAAGGGACCAGGGCAGGGGAGCACCATGAGGCCAGTTCAGCCACCCAGGAGGAGACAAGCAGCTAGGACTGGGACCGCAGAGAGAGGGGTGGCCAGATGGCAGCTTTAGAACTGCGGGACTTGATGAAGAACAGCAGAAAGGGGGCTGGAGAGATGGCTCCAGGGCTAAGAGTGTGGACCTGAGTTCAGCACTCGGCACACACACCTCCTTTATCTCCAGCTTCAAGAGATCAGATACCCCTTGCCTCTGCAGGCACCTGTACTGCCTACACCTGCACATACCCCCACACAGACACAAGCACCTATACATTGTTAAAATAGTAAATACAAGTTAAAAACAAAGAAGAAAACAGTAGCAAGAAAGGACCAGACTCTGGCTTAGCAACAGGGGGAGGAGAAGCCGTGGCCCAGGTGGAGAAACTGCAGAGTGAGCCAGATTGGGGAGCAGTTCTAAACCTGAGGCACATTGATACGGAGTTGCTGGGAGAGTCCCAAGTGATTTGGGGTGCAAGGGCAAGGGCTTGGCTGGGGACAGAGAGCTGGAGTCGCTGGGGGAGGAAAAAAGAGAGAGACCCAGAGGCTGCCCTCCTCCAGGGGTCATTGCCAGGGGACAGGGAAGAGATTGGGGGGTGCCAAGTGGCATTAGTGGGGCTACAGTAATTCATATGGGAAAAGGTAATTCATATGGGAAAAGCCCAGGGCAGCTTTCCCATCAGCCTCTGTGCTAGGAATGGCCTCCCAGCAGCATTCTTCCTCCACGCCTGCTCATAGGCCATCCCTGAGGTGACCGGGTTTCCTGATTCCCTGTCACACACACTCTGTCCCCTTGCCCTGTTCTCCATAGCCCTGTGCGGCTGACCTTCAGGCTTGCTGCTGCCTACTCACAGAGCACAAACTCTCAGAGCACAGCCCAGGACAGTGGCTGGCAGCAAGGAGGCTCCTGGTAGGTGTTTCATTGGGTGAAAGCAGGAGTGAGTGAGCTGGCTTTCCACGGAGAATTTCCCTGACCCCCGTGGGAGTGGGAAAAGCATGCCAGGCTGGGGGAACTGCACAGGCCATAGGAGTGTACAGACAGGTCTCTGTCTCTGTCCCCTTCCAGGCCTGGTGACAGGCCAGGTCTTTGCTGACTTAGGTGTTGACTGGATGCTCAGAGGGCAGGGGACAGACATAACCCACCCACCTTACCTCCTATCAGATAGGGGTTTTCCACATAACGCTGAGCCACATAGTTCTCCACTGGTATCTCCTCTTTCTGGTCATCAGAACTCTTCGTGTCCTGGTTGTGACAGTGCTAATCAGTACCACACACTGAGAGTGCCCTGTGCACTGGGTGCCATGCTGGGCACTACCTGGGGGATCTGGTTGGGTCCTCACGTCAATCCTCTCAGGTAAGAACTAATGTAATTCCCGTTCTACAGATGCACACCAGAAGCACAGAGAGGTGAGGTGACATGTCTGGAGTCACACAACTGGCCAGAGGGCAGCAAGGATGTGGAGCCACATGCAGTCTGTGCACAGAGCCTGAGTTCCTCTTTAGACCTGGGCTGCCCACATATGGGTACTGACATTTACATTCATAGTGATAAAAAGCAAATCAAACTGCATGCTGTGACATGGGCAAAACCCGAAGCCAGTGTCTGCGTGAAATAAGGCAGCAACAAAGGATCCACTTCTCTGAGTCACCAGAATAGCCAATGCCTCAGAAAGCCGGGGGTGGAGGGGTGGGGTGGGGGGGAGGTCAGCATGGAAGGGGCGTGGTGGTATTTTGTTTGTGCTTTAACAAATAAAGCGGTGGCGCACACCTTTAATCCCAGCACTTGGGAGGCAGAGGCAGGCGGATCTCTGTGAGTTAGAGACCAGCCTGGTCTACAAGAGCTAGTTCCAGGACAGGCTCCAAAACCACAGAGAAACCCTGTCTCGAAAAACCAAAAAAAAAAAAAAAAAAAAAACAAAAACAAAACAAAACAAAAACAAATAAAGCTTGCCTGAAGATCAGAGAAGCAGAGCAGCAGCCACTAGTTCTTACCTCTACAAAATCCTCAGACTGAGTAGGGTATCCTACTCTACAAATCCTCGGACTGAACCCTAGACTCCTGTCTCCTCTCACCTTATATTCCTCTCTCCTCCCAGTCATATCCCTTCCTGTCTCTATCTTCCTGTTGCTGGATTAAAGGTGTGAGCTACCACTGCTTGGCTCTGTTTCTCTTACAGACTGATTCAATCTCGTGTAGCCCAGAGGAGCCTTGAACTCACAGAGATCCATCTGCCTCTGTCTCCTGAGTGCTGGGATTAAAGGTGTGCACCACTGCCTGGCTTCTATGACTGACAAGTGGCTCATCCCACACTCTGATCTTCAGGCAAGCTTTATTTGTTAAAGCACAAACAAAATATCACCACAAATGGGTAGAGTTTTGACTTGGGTTGGTGCAAATGCTCTGGCCATGGGGTTTCATGACAAGTGCAAGAGATGATTGCTTCCACTATTTCAGAAATGAACACCAAAAAATGGTCAAGGGGGGCTCAGTCGATAAACCACTGGGCACACAAGCATGGTAACCTGAGCTCAGATCCCCAACACCCTCTTAAAAGCAGGCATGTAAGCACTGGGGAGGCAGAGACAAGGGGCTCCCTAGGGCTCACTGGCCACTCAGTCTAGCTCAGTAGGTGAGCTTCGGATTCAGTGAGAAGCCCTGTCTCTGAGGTAAGGGGAATCATTGAGGAAGACTCTTAACCTCTGCCCCTCCCCCGACATGCATGCTAACGGGCAGAATGTTATTATATAGAACACACAGTGTGTTCTATACAGTTTAATCCATCAAGGGAGGGGTGCTGCTGGGGACAAAGGGGGCAATGTGCCTGATAAGCAGCTACCACTGGACCATGCCCTCTCGCTCCTTCGATTCTTGGAGGAAATGAAATGTCAAAACTTTAGCTCTTTGTTGAGTTTAGTGAGGATCATTTGCCTAGTGCATAAAGGGCTCTGGGTTCTGTCAGAGAGGTGGAGGGAAAAAGGTAGGGAGAGAAGGGGGAGGGAGGGACAGAGAGAGAGGGGGGGATGGAAAGAGGGAGGGATGGAAAGAGAGAGGGAGGGAGAGACAGAGAGAGGGGGGGGAATGGAAGGAGGGAGGGATGGAAAGAGAGAGGGAGGGAGGGAGGGAGGGACAGAGAGAGAGGAAGGGAGGGATGGAAAGAGAGAGAGGGAGGGACGGGGGTGAAGGGAAGAAGGAAGGGAGAGAAGGGGAGGGAGGGACAGAGAGAGAGAGAGAGAGAGAGAGAGAGAGAGAGGAAGGGAGGGATGGAAGGAGAGAGGGAGGGAGGGAGAGAGAGAGAGGGCAGGAGGGATGGAGGGAGAGAGGGAGAGTCAGTTCCCCTTTGGGAGCCCAGTGCTTACCCTGGGAGGAGAAATCACCCTGCCATGGCTGTAGAAGTTCCAGCACAGTGCTGCCTAGAGGCCACCAGAGCAAGCCTGTCCCTTTCTCTTCTTTCCCACCAGCTCAGGGGACAGCAACACTCACAGGTACAACTCTTCCTATCTCAGTGACCTCTTGAAGACCCAAGACCAAACCCCAGAATCACACACTCTCTGGGCTCACAGGCCTCCCACTGGTAAGCTGGACTAGGGTCTCCTGGCTATCAGGACATTGCCCCTTCCTGCCCAGCCATGACACCCACCTGGGCAGCCAGGGCTCTCCTTCCCAGCCCCGCCCCTCACCACTTCTACTCACATGGCTGCCTGAGGGGTTCACGTTGGCACGGTTAGGCTGCGCCTCCACAATGGTGAGCTTCTTCCCCACAGTGCCCTGACAGGTGTACGGGATACAATGGAGTGTATGGAATGAGAAAGGCATTGATTAAACGTGTGCAGACTCTGGGAGCTGAGCCCTCCTGCTGCCCACCCCCAGCACCGCCGCTGTCACCCCTAGGGTTGAAGAGACCCTGGTCGCATTTTTAAGAGCACAGCTAACTGGGATCCTTCTCATCAGCCCATTGGGTCCTCAGCAGGCCTTAGAAAGGGTAGGGAGAGGTCAGGATTTGAACCCAGAGCTGACGCTCTTGTGAGCAACCTTGGCAGGCAACCCCGTGAGTTCTGGGGGAAGGAAGGAGGGCGAGGCTTGGAAGAAGAAGAAGAAGGGGGCGGGGCTTACCTTCCTCCAGTCCATGATGTCCTTCAGTCTCCGGAAGAGAAAGATGCCCTTCCCCTGAGACCGGGCGACCTGATGGGGGGTGGGGAGTGGAGAAAGACAGAGTTCAGTCAGGGTCCCTCCCTCACCCCGATTCCCAGAGCCTTCCCCAGCTCATCTCTGGGTCCATCTTCCCGTGGGTGCCTGTCTCTGCCCAGAGGAATGGCCATTCAATCCCCATGGGCTGAAGGAAGAAAGTCAGCTGGGCTTTGCTACAAAGGCACACATTTGCATGAATAATGCAGAAGGACAGACAATTAAAAAACCATCTCGGCCAGTCCTGGAACATATCATCCAATGCTTTTTTTGGAAATCAATTTGCCTTCCTAATTAGGTTTTGCTTCGGCTAATACTGGAATCATTCTGTCTTTACTGCATCCTGCCATAGGTAATTCATGGCCCCCCAGAGGCGAGGGGGGAGGGGGAGTCAATAGCTTGTCATGTTCCTGCCTTCCGAAATGTTCACCTCCCTGGTCTTGCACAGGAACGGCGCCAGCATGCTCACTACCCTTTCCACACCCCACAGCTCATTGCTACTGCAGGACAGTTTTGTTAAGCAATCATTAAAAGGTATGTTGGCAAGTATGTAGGTGCGTGCATGCATACATGTGGTGTGTGTGTGTTTTGCAAAACCTGCCACACAATGACTGATCTAAATGACTTTCTGGAACCTTGATGAACGCTCCCGTGGCTCATTCTCAAGTCTTGGACTTTCATGGCTGCAAACCAGAACCATGTGGGTGCCGCTGCTGAATTCTGCTGCCAGCTTGAGGTATAGTCTGGCGCTGGAATTGAACCTAGGGCCTTGTACATGCTAGGCATGCACTCTACCAGCAAAACCACATGGCCAGACCTTCTAACTTTGACTTTATACCAGTGTGGCCACTCTCAGTCCTTATTCCCTAATCAGTCCTGCCCTGCCCCCAGAGACCAACCACATCATTATATACCATTCACTGGTACCATTGTAAAGCATCGTAGTTAGTAGGTGATCTTCCACAAAGGTTCTCCCACTTCATCCCACCCGACAGACTGCACTTGATCAACTCTTCCTAGGGCCTCTGCCCTTGACTGAGGTCTGAGTCCTCCTGGATGGTTCCAGGTTAATGCCATGTGATTGGCGTGGGCATCGGCCTTCAGGATGCCGGGGAGTCTGCTGTAGGGACTTGTGAGCAAGGACCAGGACCTTCATCTGGTGGCAGCTGGAGGTGTGATGAGGCCAAGGCAGGGCTGCAGGAACCATGTTGAGGTGCAAAGGAGCAGTTTGCCTGAATTAATGGTACTGTTGAGCTAGCCAATAAGCCATCCTTAGCTTAACTGTTCTCGTTAAATAAGACCATACAGGGTTTAGGAACTTCAATGAGAACATTTTTTTCTCATCTCTAGTTTTATTAAAACTAAAATCAAGCAGCTTTTTGCATTTCTTTCTGTGATGCTGGCGACACATCCTGGACATATTGGTCACACCTGTGGCTTTACCGTCAGAAGAAATCAGTCTCTTTATATCATGTAACAGCTGTTTCCTAGATGGCAAAGGCATATCTGTGTGTCTTACAACAGTAGGGATGGGACCTGCTGTTAGGCCCTTTAATATGCAATGAGGAGGAGAGAAGATGCTAAACAGTGTATGGGCTGCACCACCGCAGGAGAATAACCCCTGGTGCACCAGCTCTCTCTCACCATCCCAGTTGCAGTAGGAACTTCTCTCTCACTTTTTCCCCCTCCCTCTTTCTCTCCTTCCCTCCAGGTCTTTCTGCTCCACCTGCTTGGCCCTGCTCATTTTCTCCAAGAGGCACAACTCTGGTGTGTTGAGTCTTTGCCGACATCTGTTTCCTGGAGGGCCCAGACGAATGTGGTTTCCATAACCGTTTTTCAGCATAGCTGCTTTCTTTTGGAGTTTTCAAACTTTGTGCTTTGAAAACCCCCTATTCTTGATTGTGTTTTGTTTGGGGTTTGTGAGACAGTCTTGCTACATAGCCCTGGCTGACCTGGAATTCCCTGATAGACCAGGCTGGCTCCAACACACAATTCTGCCTCAGCCTCTTGAGTGCTGGGATTACAGACATGTGCCATCACCCCTGGCTGAAAAGCACTGTGCTGTCATGGGTATACGCTCCTCTCCAGCTTCATGACATTGGTCAGATTTCATATGTCAATTGTGCCTCAAATTAAAAGTGGCTTTAAATAAAGCACTATTCTGTGACTTGGTTGGCACATGTCCCCACATATGCATGGATAGATAGTTCAGGAGCCCCACACTCTTGCTCAAGCCCCTGGGAGATGTTTTAGCGTGGGGAACAGCTCGAGATGTTCAATATATCACATCCTGGGGCTTACAGTGACTTTATGGACACACAGACTGATGGACAGGCACAGTCCTGACCCCCACACTTGCTGGCTTGCACCCTGAGAGTGGCTAGAAGAGCCACAGTTGTCATGAGGTCCATGCCCTGCCCAGGCTCTCCATCCCAGCCACAGTGGCCCTGGGGTCCGTGCCCTGCCCAGGCCCTCCATCCCAGCCACAGTGGCCCTGGGGTCCGTGCCCTGCCCAGGCCCTCCATCCCAGCCACAGTGGCCCTGGGGTCCATGCCCTGCCCAGGCCCTCCATCCCAGCCACAGTGGCCCTGGGGTCCATGCCCTGCCCAGGCCCTCCATCCCAACCACAGTGGCCCTGGGGTCTGTGCCCTTCCCGGGCCTTCCATCCCAGCACAGGAGCTGGGATGCAAGGGCAGGTGGAGAAAAGTTGGATGTGTGTGGTTTCTTTTATACTATACTAAATTATGTTTGTTTTTGTTTCCCTTGTTTCGGGGCTGAGGGTTGAACCTAGGGCCTCAGGCAGTCTGGGCAAGCACTTCACCACTGAGCTGTGTCCTCAGCCCTTAGACTGGACTTTCCATGGCCAAACCCAAAGACCTACTTATTTGTTTGCTTGATCTTTTTAATTTTTTTTCATTTGTATGTGTACATTTATGTGTTGGAGCACACACAGCTGTGTGGTCTGGGTACCAGTTATGTGCATGTGTGTAGAAGCCAGAGGTCAGCCTCAGATGTCACTCCACAGAAGCTGCTCACCTTAGTTCTTCATTTTGAGACAGGGTCTCTCTGTGGAGCTCAGCTGTCCTAGAAGTATGTAGACCATGCTAGCTTCAGAGTCACAGCGATCCCTTGTCTCTGCCCCCCGAGTTTAATGGCCATTAAACGCCCATTAAATGTCATTACGCCCAGTTTATCCAACTGTCCCTGCTTCCTGAGTGCTGGGATTAAAGGCACAGGCCATTATGCCCAGTTTATCCGCTTTACTTTTGAGGCAGGAGTTTTCACTGGCATCTGGGGCTCAGTGCTTCAGCCAGGCTGACTGGCCGGTGAGCCCCAGGGATCCTCCGTCTCTAACTCCTCAGTGTTGGTGGCACAACCACCATATCTGGGGTTCACATGAGTGCCAAGGCTAAAACTCTGTAGCCAAATCAACTTGGAATTCCTGATTCCCCTGCCTCTACCTCCCTAGGGCTGGGATTGCAAGCCTGCACTACCAAGCCCCAGTCTAAAGGCCTGTTTTTATTATGCCTAAGAGAGTAAAGCTGGGAGTGGATGGCCCCAGAGCCCCAAGAGTCTACAGACCAGTGTTGTGGTGGGGGTGGGGCATTGCCAAAGCCCCCTTCTATTTTCTGTGCCTAAGAGGATGGCTAAGAAGAGGGTGAGGGGAGAGTGGCAGGGCATAGCCTTCTGTGGGGAAGAAGTAGCCCTTTAGCCCAGGTGCCTGGAGGGGGTGTGCTTGGGCAAGGTAGTACAGAGGAAAACACACTAATCCACAACGTTCCCCAGGAAGGTGGCCCCTGAACGGGCTGGTGAGGCCCTGTGGTGGCAGCAGGATGAGGAGGATGAGCAGAACCAGACAGGCAGCCCCAGCTGCGTCGGGCGGGACCTTCTGCTAATTGGGAACCAGCAACTGCATATTAAGTCGCTTCCTCTCCCAGCCCACTGTCTTTGTTAGCGGCAATACCTTGCCGTGACAGCTGTGGGTAGGGCTGTGCGTGCGTCCCCCGTGGTGGAGGCGAGGCGTGCTGGCTGGGGACTGAGAACAGGTGCTGCTGCTACTCAGCTGGGCCTGGGGCTCATTTCCTTTCTCTTTTTGGAGATATGGTCTCACTGTATGGCCAAGCTGTCCTGGAGCTCACTGTGCAGCTTAGGTGGGCCTTCAACTTGTTAACACTCCTCCTGCCTTGCCTCATTAGAGCCTGGATTTTTAATTCTGTATCTGCCATCTGAGAGCTGTGTGAGCGGAGCTAAGGCCCACTGGGTTACCTACTGCTTCGTCTGTACGCTGGGGCAGTGCCTACCTAGGACTGTCACAGGACAGTTTCCCTGAAGCTGTGCATGTTGGACACAAAGCACACGTTAGACGAAAGGCTTGGAGTTAGATGTACAACAGTGGCCATTTCTCCTAGCATTTCCAAGATAGGAAACGGGCCCAGGAAGCTCGGGTCAGTGTCACAAACCTGTGTGGCTGAGAGTCGTGCTACGCACCTTTAATCCCAGTACTCAGGAGTCAGAAGCAGGGGCATCTCTGAGTCTGAGGCCAGCCTGGTCTACATAACGAGTTCCAGGATAGTCAGGACAAAATAAGCAAACTTGAGTGTGCACACGTCTTACCCAGGAGCGGGTTTGAAGGCAGAAACACTGGGCAGACGGGTGAGCCTAAGCGCTGGTCTGATTCACATAGAGGGACTTGCTCTTGCTGCTGGTCTTAGGTGACACTGAGTGGCAAAATTAGAAGGCAGGGCCTGGAGAGATGGCTCAACAGTTAAGAGCACTTGCTGCTCTTACAGAGGACCCAGGTTCAATTCCCAGCACTCACATGGCAGTTCAAAACTGTCTGTAACTCCAGTTCCAAAGGCTCCAATGTCTTCAGACCTCTGTGGGCATTGCACACAAGTGGTGCAGGCACAACATGCATATACATGAAATAAAAGTAAATCTAAAACATTTCCTTAAAAATAAAAGAGTAATAGGCAGTGGTTCCCAAACATACTGCAGCAGAACCAGGTATAGGACTCCCCAAGTGTCTGGTCCAGGAGGCCTGAGAGGCCAGAAAGGGTGCTCTCCTGCCACGTCCCAGGGTTTTCAACTGGAACAGAAGCCACAGGGTGTGGGTGTGGAGGGAATGCCCCACACCAGGCTCTCCAGTCTGGGAGCTTAGACAGGATACCCACGATGGAATAGTTCCGGGACAGAGTAGCTTCTTTTCCATGGAACCTCAAAGAGACAGGAGGACCCCAGACCCCGCCCCGCCCCGCCTCCATTCTCCCTGCAGAGGCACTCACTGGCTTCATGATCCAGGTGATTCCAGGGTTCTTGCGGAACTCCTCCACAAACAGATGGTACTCGCAGGGCATCTCAAAGGTTTTGGGGAAGAAGTCGCACTTGGCTGCCTCCACCTTCCCCGCCTCGCGCTCCAGCTGCTTCCGGAAGCGCTTGAGGTTCTTCACCATGTAGTTCTTCCTGGTAAGCTGAGCAGCAGGGGACAGGGCAGATGTGAGCCTCCTGCTCCCTGCCTTGCCCACGTCTTTTTAGAAACAATATTTCATTACCTTTATTTATGGGGGGCAGCTAAAACGAGAGAAAGAGGACGTGATGACCCCCTTTCTGAGCTTTTCCCTCAGCAGTCAGTTTCCGTTTCCCCAGAAACAGGACATTTTCCTTCACCGGCAGTAAGTTTCTTTCCGCCATGTACCAGAGTGAAAAGAGTGTTGGGGATCACTCTGACCCCAGCCAGCTAACAATTGCTTCTCTAACCATGCATCAAGACAAGGTCCCTATTAATGGTTGCTTCCCTACTTGTGCATCAGGGCTGGGGTTTCTGTTACAACCACTTCTGTGTTTATGGACAGAAACAACGACTCAAACCCTACAACAGAAGGGACACACAGACACCTTAAGATCAATAGAAGGACTGACATAGTGGCCCACACCTTTAGTCTCAGAGGCAGATGGATCTCTGTGAGTTCGAGACCAGCCAGGTCTACATAGCGAGTTCCAGGACAGCTGGGGCTACATAGAGAAATCCTGTCTCAAAAACAAACAAAAGATCAATAGAAGAGTAGGGAGAGTTACCAAGATGTGGGTACCTGAACCCTAGAAAAAAAACCCAGGCTCCCTTATAGTCGATACCCAGCTCAGGACCCCTCTCTGTCTAGAGAGCTCTGACATTTGTCAATAAGCTTCACTTTTGTTTTGAGCCCTTTTCCAGTATAGTGATCATTTAACTGATAGAACCCACCAGTATCAGAGGTCAGAGAGCAACCTCTGGGAGTCAGTCACTGAATTCGGGTCCTCAGGCTTGGCCACAAAAGGCTTTATCTCCTGTATCCTGCCCATCTCTCGATCCCAGCCTCCACTCTCAGCCCCTCAGAGTAGCAGCAACAATCAAAGGACCCCAACAGACAGACAGCCTGCTGGTCTAGCACCGTTCTCACATCTCAGGCCTGGAAACTGAGGCTCACCTCATAGTGGTTCCGGAAGTGGCTGATCCGCACGTGCTCATCCATGTAGGTGTGGTCAAAGTTCTCACGCAGCCAGCTGACATCACACCAGAAGAAATCCCACTCACCTTCGCTGCAGTGCGAAGACACAGGTCAGGCCTGGGGTCTCACAGCACATGAGTGGGTGGAGGGGGGAGTGCTGGCCACAGGGACTGGCTTTCCTGAGGCACCAGCAGACGAAGCCACCCTGTGTCCAGAGTGCCTTATATAACTTCTCAATAGACTGGTCGGTCACACCTGCTCCATCCCAACCATTTCCGAAGATGCAGGGACACCCTGCACCCCAAAGGTCCATCCATCGGGCACTCACTGCTGCCTCTTCAGGCTGTGTTATAGGGTGGTAGAAGAATCATCCACCCTCTCTGCCCCTGCCCTTACTTTGGATGTTGATTGTCCCCAAAGGCTGGAGTGTTAAAAAGCCTGTGGCAATAATGGGAGGTGGAGGAGTCCTTTAGGGACAGGTCCAGAAGAAGGATATTAATTTACTGAGGAACATGCTCCTGACTAGCTATTGACTTCTGGCTTCAGGCTTTGCTTCCTGGCTACCATGAATTCCCACCATGCTGTTCTGCCTTGCTATAGGCCTAAGAGGAAAGGTCCAACTGATTGATCATGGGCCAAGACCTCCAGAAACAAATAAATCTTTTTTTTAGAGGGGGTGTTTCTCTATGTAGAGATGACTGGCTTTGAACTCACAAAGATCCTCTTGCTTCCACCTCCCTAGTGCTGGGATTAAAGGTGTGCACCACTACTCCTATCATCCCTTCCCATTCTGGCATAATTTCCAGTTAAGGTAATTGTCTTGAAGATATTTTGGAAACTATGGAAACCTAACTAAATGCCCTCCAGCCCTGCTTTTTTTTCCCTATTAAAGCCAAGTAGGCCGAGTTTTGAAAACTACCTTGAGAGAAACAAAGCTGTGAGGAGGTGGCTTCGTAGAGTGAGGAGCAGAGCCAGTCCTGACCTTGACCAAGTCAGGAAGAGCACCCTGGTCTATTGCATTCCCAAAGGCCTGCACTGTCTCTTTCATCTACAGGCTACAAGGGCAGGGAGAAGCCATAAGAGCCTTCTTTGGCAGATGGCACAATGAGTTCTCAATGTGTGAGCAAAAATGACCAGAGCTGACTGCTGACACACAGTGAACTTGACATGGGAGTTTCCGGGCTGACGTCCCAGCATCACAAGGACAAACCACTCTGGTGTGGCTATGGTGAACCCTGACCTGCATGTAGGAGCTGCCAGCCAAATGTCCGAGTAGCTGAGTGCTGAGGTTTCTGTAGAACAAGGGGAACAGTGGCCGACAAGTTCCGTTGGGTGTGTCACAGTTTCCAGCAGCGAAGGAGATTGCTTATAATTCCTCTCAGCTGTGGGATGGGCACCTCTCCTGGATCCCAATCCTGCATAGGAACTCAGCCTTCAGGAGCGCAGGGGTAGGGGTGGAAGTCTTCTGTCTCTTGTAAGGGACACTGTGTGGGAATGTCTCTGAGGGCCCCAAATTTCCAACAAGCTCCAAATGACTTTTTAAAGGTTTAATAGCCACGTTCTTGTTCTTAATTGAATGTTAAGTAAGAAAATAACATACTGAGGCAAGCTGGTAATCACTGTCCCCCGATGCAAAGGGCTGGCACAACTCCAGGGAAAGCCCAAAGAAGTCACGTGGGCTCGGATACGGCTGGCCTGGGTGGCCTGGGGCTGAGGTGGCACTGTCGGGAGCTACCGTCTCCACCGGGTCAGGGAAGCACACAGGGAGGGCCAGCAGGATGGAGGAAGTAACGGGGAGGCAGGAGGATTAGGAGTTCAAGGCCATCCTCAGCTACTTGGTGAGGCTCAGGATGGCCTGGGCTTATAAGGAAAAACAAGAGGGGGTGGAATTGGTTTTTGTTGTTTTTGTTTTGAGACAGAGTCTCACTGTGTAGACCAGGCTGGCCTTGAACTCACAGAGCCTAGCTGACATTTTTTTTCCCTTAAGGTTTATTTTCGGATAGGTGAAATTACCTTCCAATAAAAAGGGGAGAGATAAGGAAGGGGCTAGCAAAAAGGTAACCAGTAGATCTTTCAAAGTGGGCTGTCACTCTCATGGCTGCCTTGAGATCTGGGAAGGCTCTGGAAAGTTTGTTCTAGAGCTGTCTCTTGGGGTTGTGTTCACTAGAAAATAGCAGTGGGCTTCAGAAACACGAGGGTATGAATGAGCAAAGTGGCCAGCACCTCATCACTCCCAGCATCCTCCGGGGTCTGTGTGAATGAAGCATCATCCATTTGCTCACCTGTGTGTGTGGAGACTGTCTTTTGGGTGCCAGGGAGAGGCAGTGGTGGGCAGGTAGGGAGGGACATTGACAAAGCACCTGGCCAGATGTTGCCAGCACCCCAGTAAGCTTGATCAGCAACAGTCAAGATAGAAATCGCTGCACAGTGAGGAACTGTGAACTCTGTTTTGGGAGAAGCAGTCATGAGGTGGGGCAGCTGAAGGACCCTTTGAAAGTGACACTTCAGCTAAGATCTAAAGCATAAAGAAGGCAGTGGCTGTAGCTGAACGGAGCCTGGGGCAGGAAAAGGTGTGTTCAAGGACATGAAGTGAAGTCCCGGTGGAAGCAAAATTGTCAGAGCTGAATTCGAAGAGCTGGCCAAGACCCAAGAGAGCAAAGGCTCGAAGAGCAGTGTGGACCGGAATCCATCCCGGACGGAGACTGCAAGTTCCTTCGTGTGCATTCCTTCTTCATGCTCACGCACTGGGCCGCTCTTCAATTGTGGAAGAAGATATTAAATGGCCAGCGAAGGTCAGGGATCCTTCTAGCTTCCCATTCTGTCATCCTTCAAGTCCCCTGATGCCTGTCTGGCTCCCAGAGTGGCTGTTGCCATTTCAGGTTTCACGTCCTCTTCCTCAGCAGGAAGCGAAGGAAGGGACATGACTGGACATATCTGCTCTAAATCTGAACAGACAGGCTGATTCTGACAGAGACCTAATTTTGTTTGTAACTCCGCAAGGGCTTGGGTTCACAGAGGATGAAGAGATTCAGAGGCCCTGGCCGGTGGGCTCTTCCTGACTGTGCAGCTCCTGAAGCAGCCAGTCTAGGGTCAGCCGTTGAGGGTGACTCCCACAGTGTTAGCTTCAGATCTCCGGCCACTTGACCAGAGAAGAGGCTGGGAGAGAGAGGGAGGGACCCAAGGACATATAGCAAATGGGGACAGTGCCCTTTTCTCTGAACCACCTTCCAGCCCCTTTATTCCCCCCTCCAGCTTGTCCCCTAACTCCCTGGCTCATCCTACAATACCACAGTGCCCCTGGTTCCAGGGAAGGAAAGGCCATTCTGTCCCCAGGATGAGTATGGGATGGTCAAGGCACACTCAGGGCAGCTGCTGTAGGAGCCAGCCATGATAAGCTAACAGACCACCCAAAGGAAGTGCTTTACTTCCAACCATTATCACCTATAAAGAGTAGGACTCAGCGTGAGTCTCAGTAATTTACTCTGAAGCAATACCTGATTGCAAAAAGAACCACAAACTGAAATTACCCGAGCACCACTCAGAAACAGACCATCCAAAAGAAATGCCTAACGTTCCAACCATTATAGATAGGATCACCTGCCAGCACATTCGCCAGGACACCCCTAGACAAATGTCAGCCAATCAGGGGTCTTGAACCTCAGAAACCCCTCACTCCCACATTTACTACTACCAAGGAGCTACTGAGAGGAAGACAAAAGGAACCCAGGGCCTGAGAGACCAGGGAAGATAGGCTGAGTGGAGGGAAGAGAGGACATCTTACTCTTTCACTTCTACCCATCCGGGCCTGTGGCGCAGAACGTCCATGAGAGTGTTCATGAGTGTGGTCTTGAAGCGGATTAACGTTCTTGGCTCTCTGCAACAAAGACAGCAAAAAACATGCTCAGGACTGTGACTTTCCTAGGATTCCCCCAAGGATTGGGACAAAGGGGAGGGAAAAAAGCCATGTTCTACCTGCAGCTGCCACAACCAGACTCTTACCAGAGCCTGTGCTGCAGCTCAGACTCAGAACCACAACCTGTCAACACTCAGACTAGCCAAACTGAACTCTGAGCATCTCTGAGCTTTGAAAAACAGGAAGCTACGCATATGGTGCCAGCCTGTAGTCCAAGAGGCTGAGGCTGAGAATTCAAGGCCACCTCGATTTCAGTGCAAACCTATAATCCAAGAGGCTTAGGCCAAGAGTTCAAAGCCACCTCGATTTCAGTGCAAGCCTGTATTCAGGAGGCTGAGGCCACAAGTTCAAGGCCACTTTGGTTTCACAGTGAGTTCCAGGACAGCCTGGAGCACAAAGTGAGAGTTTATATCAAAATAACAGTAGCAATAATAATAATGGCTAGAAAGGCTGGGCGGTGGTGGCTCACGCCTTTAATCCCAGCACTCGGGAGGCAGAGGCAGGCGGATCTCTGTGAGTTCGAGACCAGCCTGGTCTACAGAGTTAGTTCCAGGACAGGCTCCAAAGCCACAGAGAAACCCTGTCTCCAAAAACCAAAAAAAAAAAAAAAAAAAAAAAAAAAAAAAAAAAATAATGGCTAGAAAGATGGCTCGTGATTAAAGCACTGGGTTCTTTTCCAGAGGAGCCAGGTTCTACTCCCAGCACACACATGGCAGCTTACAACCATCTATATCTCCATTCCCAGGGGATCCCAGGGCCTTCTCTGACCTCTGCGGGTGCCAGGCATGTGCAGGGTACACAAATATGCATGCAGACATAATACCCATGCACATAAAATAAATAATAAAAATAGTAAGTCAGGCATGGTGGCTCACGCTTGTGATCTATCTTAGTACTTGGGAGGTAGAGGCAGAAGGATCAGTTGAAGGTCATCTTTGGCTAAATAGGCTGATGCCAGCATAGGCTACATGAGATCTTTTTTAAAAAAAATAAAAATAAGCCGGGCGGTGGTGGCGCATGCCTTTAATCCCAGCACTTGGGAGGCAGAGGCAGGCGGATCTCTGGGAGTTCGAGGCCAGCCTGGTCTACAAGAGCTAGTTCCGGGACGGGCATCAAAGCTACAGAGAAACCCTGTCTCAAAAAACCAAAATAATAATAATAATAATAAAAATAAAATAAAAAATAAATAAAAATAAAATAATAAAACAAAAACCAAACATTTTTCAAGTCCCTACTCTGTGCTAGGCAAGGTATGGCTGCCTTGCAAGTGCTGTGACTAATTCTTATATCACATGGTAAGTGTTTGCAGATCCCTTTCCCAGGCTTTCAGCTGGGGAGATGGAGCAGATGTACTTTTCCCTATTCCTCTTACTAATGCAACTAAAAACCCAAAACGTATAAAACAAATGTAAGAAGACGAATGGTACACTAGGAGGCCAGTTAGGGACCTCGGAGCAAAGGGTTGGCGCTAGGGACTTCCCCAGCTTCCTTTATGCCTCTCTGTGCTCCAGAGGTGGGGATGGAAAAGCCAGCCAATAGGCATTCAGAAATGCTAATGACCATCGACCCTAAACGACCTTTAAAAGGAGCCTGCTCTCTCCAGCTTAGGGAAGCCCAAAACCGGACAGCCTTCCACAGCAGAATGCATAATGACAGCTCCACTCTAGTGAAAGACCAAGAGGACGCCTGTTGTCTACCTCCGCGGGGCCAGCAGAGGTCAAGTGGGGCGTCCTCCCTTCTCAAGAGGCTGCGTACTTGGACTCCAACACTGGCTCTGTCACTGGATGGTGCAGAGGAGGAGGAATACAAGGCTGAGGCATTCATCTGCTCAGGCAGTGAAGAGTCCCCATTGTCCCCTATCAAAGGAGGCCAAGGGTTGGGGGAGCCTGAGCTTCAACCCCATGCAGGTGTGAGATTGCCCCTCCAACTCTGGGCTGATGTTAAAGGGCACAATTACCAATCAATACCACTGAAAACAGTGTACTGAGTCAATAAAACGAAAGTTCTTGAAAGAGCAATAAAGTTGACCGATCTATCAGCAAGGCTGATCAAGAGCAGATACTACTGGTGGGATGAAATGGAGGTGGGGCTACCTCCGACCCTGCAGAGGCCAAGCCCACAGTGAGAGAGTGTGCTAGTCCTCTGCACAGCGACACACATGGCAGCTGAGATGACATAGTCCTTGAAAATTCCAGATCACCACAGCTCTCCCGGTGTGGCACACATATCAGTAGCTGTATCCTAGAGAAATTGAATCCACTGTGTGAAAACACCCCCAAAAGATGTCCCTGGGCCCAGGGGGTTTCCCTGGAGAACAGATTCCCTGAGACATCAAAGCAGCCTCTGTTCTGCACTGTCTTCCAGAAGGAAGAGGGGAGAGGGCCTCCAGACCATCCAGTGTAACCTGAGAGTGAAATTAGACCCAGACAGTTAACAAACAAAGCTACAAGCAAGGGGCTGGGGAGCTAGCCACAGAGCGCTTGCTTAGAATGTGGAGACTCTGGGTTACATTTCCATCACCACACAAATAGGCATACATATGTATGTTCATAAACATACACAGGCAAAGGAAATTCAGCAATACAAAAACAAAAAACAAAAACAAAGAATTATACCCCGTAACCAAGTGGAGCATTTCCAGCAGGCAAAGCTGGCTCAGTGTTAGAAAATCTGATATAATTTATCACAATAACAGACTCAAGAAGCAAAATCACATGATCATATCAATTAAAGCAGAAAAAGCATTCCCGTTATTCAACCTTTAAATAAACAAATTAATATCATCAATTCTAGACTGTTTTGGAGTACAGGAAGCAGATGGACAGACAGACAAACCATAACTGATATATTTTGATCCCCTAGGATCACAAGTCATGAGTGTCCCTGGGAGTTTCCTTCCAGCTCTGTTTCAGGGGACTTGATCTTCCCCTTTCCAGCTACTCATCTTTATGGAGAGATTTTCTCCTAATCCTCTAACAGAACAACAGATTGAATGAACATAGTTTTAGATATGCATGGTGGTGCATGCCTTTGATCCCAGCACTTGGCAGGCAGAGGCAGGGGAATCTCTGTAAGTATGAGGGCAGCCTGGTCTACACAATGAGTACCAGGACAGCCAGGGCTGCTTAGCTCCTGTCTCAAAAAAAATTTTTCTTTTCCTTGAAACAGGATCTCAAGTAGGTGAGGTTGGCCTTGAAAACAATTGTTTTCGGGTCTCTGTGACTTGAAGGCTAGAGCCACAGCGGGTACTCCATACACATGAGGAATCAACACAACCCTAAAGCTCTGGCATCAAACCTCTGCAGTTACACTCTGGACACTTCATCCTATGAGGGAAAGAAATGCAGTTGGCTGTTGTGTTTCTTGTAGGCAAATAAGACACGTTTCTAATTGACAGGTGCCCCGGTACGAACAGCTGGATGGGTCCTGTTGACTGAAGTGCTCATGGCTTTGTCAGGGTAGGGTAGGGATGCCAAGTCCAGGGTCAAGACCTGGAATAGGATTAAGAAGCTCTGCATGTGGGCTGGAGAGATGGCTCAGCGGTTAAGAGCACTGACTGCTCTGCTCCTCCAGAGGTCCTGAGTTCAATTCCCAGCAACCACAAGCACCCTTAATGAATTGGTGCTCTCTTCTGGCCTGTATACAGGTAGAACACTGTATAAATAATAAATAAGTATTGAAAAAAAAGTAAAGAAAAATAAGAAGCTCTGGATGTAAGAGAGAGACTTGACTTGGATGAGATAGTACCAACCATATGGAGAGAGAGCCCCCAGAGAGCTGCCTGAAGTCACCACACCAACCATAGGAACCTCAGTGAACAGTAAGCACCAAACCCCTCCTTACCCCAAAAATCTCTGGTAAAGAGTATTGCTCTCCTGCTTGGTCCAGGCGGGTTGGTTTTAAGACAGACTAGTAGGTGCTGATCTCTGAGCCCAGGCTGTCATGGATGCTGAGTGCCAGAGGGGAGGGATCAGTGTACACTGCAAACATCGGGTATACAGGACTGGTTCCCAAGTCCAACCAGCCCTGCCCCACGCGTGCAGGATTCCCAGCAGGGCACTAGGCTCTTCAGAGTGTCCGGTTTCTCCATCTGCACAGCGAACACATTGGCAGGATCTGCACCAAGGGTGGTGGTGAGAATTTGATGACACAGCACAGGGAGTGGTGGGGTGGCCCAGGGCCTGACTTCCAACAGCTGTTCAACAACTGTTTACTATGGTCACTAGGGCTACAATCATAATCATTAAACTAAATAATGGCGAGATGGCCAGGTGTCATGGAGCTCACCTGTGATCCCATTGTGAGTTCAAGGTCAGCTGGACCACAATGGAAGAACTCTACTCATAAAGATGATGTGGGAAGGATAAAGACAGAAAGATTAAGGAGGAGATAGAAAGAAGTGGAGGAGAGAAAGAGGGCAGGAAAGAGGGCCAGTCCTGTGTGTACGGATTGAGTAAGAACACTCACCGCTCTTTTCCTTTTGACAATCCATGGCCCTTGAAACTTTGATTCTGTAGGGAGAAAAGAAAAATGATGTAATTGGTTTTGCACACCCACCTACCTTCCTGTTTAACTTAGTTCAGATAGTGAGACTCTCAAATTACCACACTCAATGGGGTTTTCAGGCATGAGCATCCAGCCTGGCTGTGTTCTCCCTCATCGTCTCTGCCCAGAAATCAGGGCAGAACTTACCTGCTTATCAAGGAATGACTTCTCCATCACTGGAGAATTATACCATAGGCAAGATTGCTATATGAAGGTCTACTCATCGGTGTTTCAAATGCCAACCCAAAGCCCAGCCTGAGAGCTCCTCTGAATCCGTGGGGAGAGTCTGGACCTTCTATTCTGAGTTTTGATTGTACAGAAGATCTAGGAAGGGACTGTTTAGGTTTTTTTTAACTCTTTGTTCTTTGGAGGCCTGCCACCCAGCTCCCAGATAAATACACAGAGACTTATTCTTACTTTTGAATGTCTCGCCTTACCTTGGCTTGTTCCTAGCCAGTTTTTCTTAAATTAACCCATTTATTTTTTTGCCTCTGGGCTTTCATCTTTCTCTATTCTATATGTCTTTCTTTCCATCTTATTCCATTGCTGGTTGGGTGACTGGCCCCTGGTGTCCTCCTTTCCTCTGCTTTTTGCTCCTTCCTCCTCTCTTCCCCTTCTATTTCTTCTCTCTAGCTGGCAGTCCCACTTATCCCTCTCCTGCCTCGCTATTGGCCATTCATCTCTTTATTAGATCAATCAGGTGTTTTAGGCAGGCAAAGTAACACAGCGTCACAGAGTTAAACAAATAAAACAAAAGAATGCAACATATCTTTGCATCATTAAACAAATACACCACAGCATAAATGAAATAACACATCTTCAACTAATACTCCACCACAGACTGTGCCCACTTCTCAGAGTGATTTCCTTATCTCCCAAAAGACCTCCCCAGTCCTCTATGGATAGGGGTGTGGTTTAGCTCTGACCAAGTTCCAAAAAGACTGGCCCCAGTCCTGGTTGGATGGCTCCCTGAGGCATGGATGACTATAGGGAACACACTGTCCTGTTCAGGATGACATCTTCAGGGCGGATGGGCTTTTCTGTTGTCCTCTAACACAGTACCACAGATGTAGTGGCTATGCATCCATTATCAAATTGTTTCTGTGGGTGGATAGTCTGTCCACAGCTTAACTGAATGGTTTGCACATGTCTTACACAGCCACATCAGGTGCCTCCCCAAGAGATGGCTCTCTTTTGGAATAGGGGGTTTCTTCTACTCTCAGACGCATGGTGGGTACAAGTCAGTTGCTTGGGGTCCTAGGCCAGAGGTCCCTGGCAACTCATTCATTAGCTGGGACTTGCTCCCAAGTCTCTAAAGACATGGGTGTCTGTTTTAGAATATTATTTTAACTATATAAAGATGTTTTACATTTGTTTCATGCTGCAGAATCTTACTTTAACTGTGTAAAGGTGTGTTGCTTTTGTTCATGCTGCATTTGTTTAGTTATGTAAAGATGTGTTGCGTTTGTTTCAACTTGTCTGCCTAAGACACCTAACTGGTCAATAAAGAACTGAATGGCTAGGCAGGAAAAGAATAGGTGGGGCCGGCAGGGAGAGAAAATAAATAGGAGAAGGACTCTAGACTCAAGAGAGGTAAGAAGGAGAGGAGGAGGGAGAGAAGGAGAGAGAGAATGAGGGACACACCCGGGGTAAGAAGCCAGGCAGACACCAGCAAGACAGACAGAGAGAAACAGATATACAGAAGTAAGAAATGTAATAAGCCCCAATGCAAAAGGTAGATAAAATAAACAGGTTAATTTAAGTTAAAAGAGCCAGAAATGTGCCTAAGCCTGGCCGAGCATTCAAAACTAATAAGTCTCTGTGTCATGATTTGGGAGCTGGCTGGTGGCCCTAAAAGAAAAAGCCTGGTACTGATGTCTGTTTGCACCCAGGTTCCCTCCAGAGTGCTTGTGGTACTTCTAAGCCTTCCCCTCCATGTCAGCTCTAATGAGTCTGTAACCTAACAGGATCACAGGAGGAGCTTGCCGCCATTTCACAGGCTCTGCCCACACTCTGGGTACATCAAAGAATGGTTATCTTTGGGATCATCTTGGTGTTCTGATTACCACTCAGTCATACCCTTTAAAGGGAACAGAGTAAGGACACTGCTTTACCAAACTAGGGAACCCCAAAAGCAAGCAAAATTATAGTTCAGTCTCACTGCAGTCCCTACAACACAGCCAGTGTGCTTCAAACTATCCTAATCTTTTTGTTTGCTTGCTTTGGTGTTTCAAGCCAGGGTTTCACTGCGTGGCCCTGGCTGTCCTAGAATTAACTCAGCTGATCAGACTGACCTCAAACTCATGAGATCCACCTGTTTCGGCCTCTGAGTGCTGGGATTAAGGGTACGTGCAACTACCACTTGGCTAAATTCTAAGTTTTTAAAAACCTGTTATCTTTCATTCTTTTTCCTGCTCTCAGTTCTAGACTTTTCCCAGGCAGTCACTCCCTGGCTTTTGATTGCAAAACTTTTCCTTTCTTCACTGCTTGCATTACTATAGCTGCCCAACTTTAATCAACAGTGTGTGCATAAGTGAACCTACGAATACTGTGTGTGTGTCTGTGTGTGTGTGTGTGTGTGTCTGTGTGTGTGTCTGTGTGTGTGTGTCTGTGTGTGTGTGTGTCTGTGTGTGTGTGTGTGTGTGCAGGTGCACTCACCTGTGCCTGTGAGAGTAAAGGCCTGAGGCCAGTGTGATGGATATCTTCCACCACCCATTATCTCAACCATCTTCGTTTGAACGAGGGTCTCCCAGTGGACCTAAAGCTCACCCCTTTCCGCTAGCCTGGCTGGTCAGAGATCTGGCATCTGCCTGTCTCCCTGCCCCCCAGAGATGGGGTTACAGACATAGATGCCATTCCTACCTTTTATTTTGTTTTATTTGCTATTTCCAGGTGTGTGTGTGGTGTGCATGTATGTGAGCACATGTGTTTGTTGGACCATGTATGTCTGTGTCCATGTAGAGGTCTGAAGTTGTCAGGAACCATCTTCGTTCACTCTTCCATGTTGTGCCCTTAGGCAGGGTCTCTCAATCAAACCCAGAGCTTGCTGATATGGTTAGTATGCTAGCCAGCTTGCTCTGGAGAATCCCATCTTAACTTTTGAGGTTGGAACTACAGGTGTGTCACTGTGCCTACTTGGCATTTACATAAATCTGGGGACTCTTAACTCATACTGGAGTGGCAGGCGACTGAACAACTGAGCCATCCTTCTAGCCCACATCCAAATTTTACACAGGTACTAGAATTTTCATGCTAACATAGCAAGGATTTTACCTACTGAGTTGTCTCCCAGTTCTCTGTGCTATTTTACTTACTTTTCATCTAGGTCTCTACCACTTTGTTTTTTAAGCATTTAGGAGTGAATGTGGGGCTTGGCACAAGCTAGACATGTCCATCCCTGAGCAGATCATTCATGAGAAGATGTAATATCATAAAGTATTGAGTCATCCAATTCCTGAATATGGTTTGTCTCTACTCATTCGTCAATTTTATTTTCTTTCCAAATATTTTCTGGTTTTCATATGGAAGTCTTCTAAGTTTTAATTTTATTTGCAGACAATTAATATTGTAATGCTGTTGTAAACATATTTTTGATGTGTATGAGTACACATGTAAACAAATGAGTATGCATGTATGTATAAATGCTCGTGAATGCCAGACAGGTTGTGGTAGTTTAATTGTAACTGGCCCACACAAACTCATAGGGAGAGGCACTATTAGGAGGTGTGGCCTTATCGGAGTAGGTGTGGGCTTGTTGGAGGAAGTGCGTCACTGTGAGGGTGGGCTTTGAGGTCTCACATATGCTCAAGCCATGCCCAGTGTCTCAATTCACTTCCTGTTTCCTGCAAATCAAAGCTGTAGAATTCTCAGCTCCTTCTCCAGAACCATGTCTGTCTGCACACTGCCATATCCTACCATGATGAAAATGGACTAAACCTCTGAAACTGTAAGCCAACCAATTAAATATTTTCCTTTATAAGAGTTGCTGTAGTCACTAAGGCAGAAGTTGGTGCCAGGAACTGGGGTATGGCTGTATAAGGCCTGACCATGCTAGTGTTTGAAGCAGCATGGACCCTGGGACTGTGGATTAGAAAAGCAGTTGAACACAGTGCTGCTTAATGGGCCGTCCTAGTAGGAGCATGGAAGACAGTGGTGCTGAGTGTGACCTGAGCTGTGGGTGGTGGACCAAGAGGTTTCAGAGGAATGTTAGTATGTTAGCGCAGTCTTGTGATATTTTGGTGAAGAAAGTGGTTGCTTTTTACTCTTGTCTGAAGAGTCTGCCCGTGGCTAAGATTTGGATTAATTCTGTTGGCAGAAGAAATCTCAAAACAGCCAGTATTGACTCTGTTGTATGGTTATTAGTGTTAACTCTCATGAAGATACAGAATGAAACAGGGTAAGCTGAGAGAGGAAAAATATAAAATGTCCAATTTGAGGAGAAAATGATCACCAGGAGGTGAAATGGAACTAAACCTTTAGAAGTGGAATAAAGGGAGTAGTGACCTCAGGGTAAAGGCCCACCCAGCTAAGTTTCCAACACGTGAAGAGGGATTATAAAAAAGCTTAGAGCTGGGTGTGGTGGCGCATGCCTTAAATCCCAGCACTGGGAAGGCAGAGGCTGCTGCATCTCTGAGTTTGAGAATATCCTGGTCTACAGAATAAGTTCTAGAACAGCCAACCTAAGACAGTGAAAAGAGAAAGCTGTTGAAGATGTAATTGAATGAGGGGACCTTGTTCCCGCAGAACTTGGCAGCTTCAGCCACATGGTTCTGACTTTAGCGTCAAGGATAGAAGAAAGACATCATGTAATCTTCCTCTACAACTAAGAAAAGTCAAAGGGGCCAGGCACGTATCAGGGATGTCCTTGAATGGAGGCCCAGAGGGGCCATCGTGTGAAGCTGTGAAGGAGAAGCCTGGCTTGCCTTGGAGAGCCCGAGATGTTGGAAATGCCAAAGTTGTGGGATACCTGCGGATGAAAGCTGCTAATAGGGGAATGGAACCAGCCCAAGAGAAAGTGTGCCGTAGTCAATAGAACTGAAAAGAGCTGGAGAGCTGAAGAACGTTTTGACATCAGACATGAAAATGCAGTTTGGAGTCTGTCCAGCTGCTTTTCGGTTTTGCTTTGGTCCAATGTTTCCTCACTCTGCTCCCTTCCCTATGTTTTGGAATGGTGATGTATATCCTGTGCCATTATATGTTGAAAGTATGTGATCTATTTTTTGATTTTGATTTTATAGGGAGTTACAGTTAAGAGACTGCATGAATCTCAGAAAGACTTTGAACATTGGACTTTAAAACATTGTTAGACTATGATAGACTATGGGGACTTTTGAAGTTGGACTAAATGCATTTTGCTTTATGTTATCATTACAAGTTTGTGGAGGTCAGAGAGTAGAATGTAGTTTGAATGTAAATGCCTCCTATAGAATGTAGTGCCTCAGGAATGGCACTATTGGAAGGTGTGTCTTTGTTGGAGTAGGAATGGCCTTGTTGGAGGAAGTGCATCACTCTGGGGGTGGGCTTTGAGGTCTCATACATGCTCATGTAATGTCCAGTATCTCAGTCCACTTCTGTTGTTGTGGAAGTTTCAGAATGACCACTGTGAGGAAGATGGACTTCACAGCAAAAGGAGACCGGAAACCAATGAGGAGGGCAGCCATTAGATGCCAGAGCTGCCGTGAAATAGCCTCTGCCAGGAATACAGCTCTACACAGTGCCCTTCTCCACTAGGCCTGTTGGATAACAAACTGTCCAAGCCAGTAGACTTATGGTAGCTCATTACCACAACCACCCTGAAGCAGATACAAACAGAAGCAAAACTGATTAATGTATGCTACCTGCAGTCGGCACCCTCGCTAAACTATCAATGGAAGCAGCTTATAGATTCCCTCATATTTTCTATGTACATACATGCTATCTATGAACAAAGACAAATTTGCTCCTTCTTTTTCCATGTCTATGTCTTCTGTTTATTTTTGCTGCGGTGGCTAAACCCTAATCTAGTGCTGGCTAAAAGTTTTCAGTGCAAACATCTTTACCTTAGGTCTGGCCTTAAGGGACATTTCCTGTTTCAACTTTTAAAAAATGATATTGGGGAAGCCATCAAGATGGCTCCACGGGCAAAGGTGCTTGCAGCCAAGCCTGATTCTCTGCATTCAATCCTGGAGACCCACATGGTGGAAAAAGAGAGAATGGACTCACAGCTTGTCCTCTGGCTCCATGCATGGGCCGTAGAGCACATATGCTCACTCACATAAATTAAAAATGTAATAAAATTTTGTTTTTAAACAACAATGCTACTATAAATTCTTATAATTGCCCTGTACCAAAAGGGTAATTTTTCTGCTATCCCCTAGTTTTTCAAGAACAAGTATTTCATTTCATTGTTTTACTTAAGGCATCCTTTCTTACATCACTATGGAAATCTATAAAATTCCCTGACCACATCTTTCACTGATAATAATTATGCTATTCAGCCATCACGGTCATCAAGTTCCGGTTCTTCAGAGGTGTTTGACATTCTCTTCTGCCTGACACCGCAAGAACTGAATGTGTCAAATACACACACGGTGTGTGTGAGGTGCATACATGCATTTTTCTGTGTAAGAGTGCATGACCTTGCAGCATATGTAGTGTTGGAGGGCTGTCTCAGTCCTGAGTGTCAGTCCTCACCTTACACCTAGTTTGGGACAAGGTCCTTTTTGTTGTTCACTGTCCTGTATGCCAGGCAAGCTGGCCTTCAAGCTTTCAAGGCTCACCTGTCCCCACCTCCCATCTCACCCGAGGAGCTGGGATTACAGAATTGTGCTACCATGCCCAGCTTCATCTTGGTTCTGGGCAATCTAACTCAGGGCTTCACAATTTCACAGAAAGCATCCCTCCCACTGAGCCACCTCCCTGGCCATGAACTGTACATGCGATGTCAGTGTCCTTGCTTGCCTTCCCCAGAGAGCATAAGGACCCATCCAAAGTTAAGGGTTCTCAGAAGAGACTGGCTTTTGTATCTTTTGGGAATAGCAAATGGCTTATCAGGACCGTATCATTTGTATGTGACAGCATATCCAAGCGACCGCAAGCAGAGGGAGATGCGAGTTAGGCTTGTGGAGCTCCGCACAGTCCCCGGGTTCCCCAATCTCCCAGCCCGTCTCTGTGTCCACGTTTCCCATGTCGCACAGACACCCCAGGGCCTCAGGTGGGGACGAGCAGCTAGGTGGCTCCATCCATCAAAGGCAAGTCTATTCTAATGAATACCTTTGCCAGGGTGGGACCCTCAGAAGGGTCTGGGACTCAGAAAGAACCCGCAGTTTCAATTATTGGCCCTACTCTATTTGTGATACAATCTTCATCCACCCCAAGGGGCACAAAGAAACAATGGCGTAGGAGAGATTTCTTTTCTTTTCCTTTTTTAAAAGAGTCCTGCCAGGCTGTGGTGACGCACGCCTTTAATCCCAGTACTCGGGACTCAGAGGCAGGTGGATCTCTGTGAGTTTGAGGCCAGCCTGGTCTACAAGAGTTAGTTCCACGACAGGTTCCAAAGGTACAGAAGAGAAAACCTATCTCAAAAAAAAAAAAAAAACACAAAAACAGAAAAAAGTTCTTATGGATTTCTCTTTTACCACCAAGTTTCTCCCAATGTATGTATGTGTGTGTGAGTGTGTGTGTGTGTTGTATGCATTTCTGAAAATATTTTTCCTTGCATGCAGTGGGTCTCTCTACCCTCATTACACCCCAAAGGGCAGAGAGGGTTAGGGAGCTGACTCTTATCCCCACCAACCAACCAACATTTCTGTACTGGCTCCCTGGACATGGGACCAACATTTCTGTACTGGCTCCCCGGACACGGGCTCTATCACCGTTATCTCTATGCTCATTCGCCAACGCAGGGTCTTACTGCACTTGTCTTTCTGATCAAGGACAAAGATCCAGTCCTGCTGCAGATGGGCCACATGGTGCCTTTACACTGATAGAGGGAGGACGGGGGATAACCAGGTGGAACACCTTATGCCTAATAAAAACCCAAACCCCCGTAGGAGTTGACGGTCTTCCCAGCTCCGGGGCCTCTTCCTCTGTCCCGGGACTCTATGATGCTTGCCAATAAACGTTTCTTTTGCTTTGCTATCAGAGCACTTCCTGTCTTGTAATTCTTTAATTCACAGAGAAAATTACCCCATCTGCTAGTTGGTATCAAAATAATTCACGCAAGAGAGTTATTGACAACCACTCTAATTAAGCCAATTAAATGTTTTAAGTACTTTTTATTGATAACCAGACCAAAACTGAGATTGTGACTATTCCTGCCCAAGCTCCAGGGTACAGTGTTTTTAAAGGCAAAACCCACACAGACATAATTTGCATCAAAGTTAGATGAGGGTCAAAGTGACCTTGAAGCATTCATTCCTGGAAGAGCATAGTAACTATTTTAGACACAACATGCCAATTATTTTTGATTTACATAGTTCCTAGTTATTTTAGTTTGCTTTAATTATTTTGATTAATACAACTGAACCATGGTCAAGGCCATGGAAATATCAAATAATGCTGCCAAGGCAGACATGACCACTGTGGGGGTCGGGGGTAGAAGGCCTGTGAACTAAGTAAACAAAATGGAGTTAGAACAAGACAATGTTGCCTTAATCGTTTCACTATCAAAAGAGAACAGGATTATGGGAAGGGCTACTGCCGCAGACATTTGTTTTAATTCTGTTAATGACACTTGAATAGCGAGATGTCTCCAATGTGTGTGTTGAAAGTGTTACTTTATGGGGGCTGGAGAGATGGCTCAGTGGTTAAGAGCACCGCCTGCTCTTCCAAAGGTCCTGAGTTCAATTCCCAGCAACCACATGGTGGCTCACAACCATCTGTAATGAGATCTGTGCCCTCTTCTGGCCTGCAGGCAGAGTATTGAGAATACTGTATACATAATAAATAAATAAATCTTAAAAAAAAAAGAAAGAGTGTTACTTTAGGAAGTGAATCATAATGACAGCATAGTGGAGGTGGAGGGAATCATTGTAAACCCACAAAGTTCAAAGAGGAGGCTTTATTGGATGTGGGAAACGAAAACAGAGGAGTCAGAGTAGCGCCCCAGTTTCTAACTTCATCAACAGCAGTTACTCAATAGAGATAGCTGTGTGCGGTCTCTGCTTGACAGCTGGGGTACAGGGCTACAGGGAGCAAGTCGATCCAGGAATCTAGAAGGAAAGACGCGAGCTAAACAAACGTTAGACGGAGTAATGAATCCTGGCAGGAGGAGTAAACTCATGGCACTCTGCCGGTAGACAGAGTCACCTTCTGTTCTGCGAGGGAAAGAATCCAGAGGTGGCATTCTGAGAAGTTGAAACACGAAAGTAGCAGCAGGTTGGGACCAGAATGTTGGGTTCTAAGGCGACTCATTTCCCTTCTTTCGATCTCATTTTTCTTGATCTTAAAATCAGGATTGACTTGTCGGTTCCTATAATGCAAGAGCTTGTCTGATTTGAGGCTCAGATAGAATTGGGATTGGAAAAGCCACTAATGAAGATTTGATGGACGGACGGAAGGACAGACAGGCAAATGGATGAAAGAATCTCTAAAGGTTTCTTTAAGTCAGGATAATATCTAGGGGCCACAGAAGACGCTGGGTACATTTTTGATTCTAGACTCAGTAAATATCCTGACAGCATTCCAGGCTCGCAGAGCATGCGCTGAAGTTCCTGTGGCGCAGGGCACGTCGGGCTTGTAGTCTTTAGAGAGATGAGGGTATTCTTTTCTCCCCACCCCCACCCAACCTTCCTGTTCTAAATCCCTCCGCGATTTCCCTTCCTCTAAGGACATCAAAAGCATCGAATTGGTGTCACTCTTACCTTCTGTCGCGACATGACATGGGCCCAAACCAAACCGCCACCTGCGCTTGGGAGAGCCTGTGCGTCTCGTTACCACGACGACGAAGGGAGGCGTCCGGATCCGCCACTCTGATTGGATGATATTAGGCCACGCCTCTAGGCCATAGCGGCTGCCTCTACCTCAGGCTCTTTGAAGTGGTGCCTAACCTTTCGCTCTTATGCCCCAACAACAGCTCTACTTAGGATACACTGCCTGCCGCAGCACCTACGGTCCAGCTGTCCAGCTCCACTCCCCACGCTCTAAAAGCCCTGCATCTGAAAAATTGTCACGTTTCAGAAAATGCGGTCCTCCGATCTTACTGAAGGAAGTTTCCTCACCAGGTTCAGCCCCAAACACTCAGTCATTTTCTTTTTAAATTTGGGTTTGGATTTGTTGTTGTTTGAAACAGGGTTTCACATTACCCAGGCTAGCCTCAAACTCACTTCCTAACCAAAGATGACCTTGAAATCGGAGACACACCTCTACGTCTGGCTCCCTCACTATCTAACTCTTAAGCACCCAGCAACAGTGGCATTTACTTGGGAAGTAGAGGTAGGAGGATTCAAAGGCATCCTGGGTTAGAAAGTGAGTTTAAAGTCAGACAATGTAACATAAAACCCTGCTTCAAAAACAAAATTAAGCTATTTATAATCTTGGGTTTTGTGTGTGATGTTAGGGAGAGAGCCTAGAGCCTGTTGTATAATAGACAAGCACTCTACAGCTGAGATATATCCCAGACAGAAAATAATTGCTTTTCTTTTAAAGACAGGGTCTCAATGTGTAGTGCTGGCTGTCCAAGAATGCATCATGTCAACCAGGCTTGCCCCAAACTCTGCCTCCTCTGTGTCTACCTCCCAAGGATGGGATCAAAGGTGTAAGTGCCATTAGTCAGGTCATAACAATAATTAATCCTTAAGTACCAATTGCATGCCAGAGCTAACCCTCATGCCTGCTGCAGCGCCATGATCAACTGCCCACTGCGCCCTGTCCACCTCAAGTCATTCTCTTCTTGAGCACATTCCGTCACCTCCCCACCCATGGGCAGCCTTCCCGAGCTCCTCCAGCCCACTCTGTGGCCCTGTTTCCAGTTGGTGGCTTGACCTTTATTTCCCATCCCCACCTTCTGCATACACCACACTGAAGGCACTTTCTCCTCTTCTGCCCTAACCTCAACTTGTATCTTATCTCATTCTGGAAAAAGTTCTCTAAATCCTCACTATCTCCTTCCGTAAGAATCTAGAAAGAAAAAAGAAGGGAAAGGGGGAGTTCTTATGTATTTTCTGTTGTGTTCCAGGGGCATAGCACATGCCCGGCACTTGGCAGCTCGCCAACACCGTCTAGTGACTGACTGAATGAGAAAATATTGATTAAACAGATAGTTACCAACTGTGAAATTAGAATACAAAGCCCCAGACTAAATATACGTCCAAAATAATTGAGAAAAGGACTCAAATGTTTATATACAGGTGTTCACACCCAAAGAATTCACAGTGGCCCCCAAATGGAAACAACCTGAATGTCCATTAAGAGTCAAATTAGTGACAGTTATTACTAGATACATACAATCGAACATTACTCGGTCATGAAGAGGCATGGAGTGCTGAAACACACTGATGTGTCAATGAACCTAAAAAGTATGCTAAGGGAAAGAAGGTCATAAAATGTGTGAGGGGGGTACCCAAATAATTCTCACAAAACGTTAAGAAAAAGAAGTCCCCACCCTGGCTTCTACAAATAAAAATGGGCAAAAGATAGCTTGTTAGTCACCTTCGTTGTGGCTGAAGAAAGGGAAGGTTTCCTTTGGCTCAAAGTTTGAGGGTACAGTGCAGCACTCTGGGGAAGGGGTGTCAGTGGGAATGTGAGGCCGCATGGCTAGCTGCAGCCGCAGCTGAGAGTCGGAAAAGATGAAGGCCGCTGCTCAGCCCATTTCCCGTCTTCTTTGTGTGCAGCCCAGAACATTTTCTTCTTCCCGTGAAGCCCGTGGGATGGAGCCACCTCTTTCAGATGAGTCCTTCGTACTTCAATTAACCCAATCTAGAAAATTCCTCACAGGTAACCCAGAGATGTGTCTCCCAGGAGGTTCTAGATCCTGTCAAGCAGACAATATTACACACCACTGTCTGTCGGGAGCCGTTATCAAAAGCTTTTGTGGGCCATGATGCAACTGCAGCTTATAACAATCGATAAGTAGGATGTCAACCCATCCGAGGAATTATTCTCAGATGGAGAAACCCAGCCCGGCAAAGCCAGCAGGGCCACTGACTCTGAAAACTGTTGAGAGTCCAGGGTTCAAGTCCCTGTTCCGGTGCCAGCTGTAAGGGTCAAGAGTCCAACTCCAGCCCCAGCCCAGGGTTCCGAAGGTGAAATGCTGCTTAGGAGAGAAGGAGGTGAAAGGTCTCTAGTGACTTCACACACCATCTGAGGGTTGTTACTGGAAAGTGGGGTGGACGCTAGTCGAGCAATCCCAAGCTAACTCCAAAAGACTCCAGTTATCATTCTTTATTGTAAGGGGAAAACTCACAGAACAGGAAACGAGAAGTCCAACCTCAAGGTGTGTGTAACGCTGGAACAAGTGAGCAAGATCTGGGCGGGCCAGCGGTTTTCTCTGGTACCCACCCAAGAGGTCACACTCTAACCTGGTCCAGCTTCTTAAAGGTCATTGGCTGAAGGAGGTTCCCCATCAGAGGGTCATGCTCTATATTTCACGTGTTCTTTATTATTATTTTTTCTCAATCTTATTTCTTCTGCATCCTTATTTCTATCTCTATGATCTTATTCTACTTCTTTTGCCATAACAACTCCCAAGCGCGCGCTCGCACGCACACACATATATCCTTTCATTAGCAACTTGTTACTAATAAAAACTATAAGGAAACTTCTCAAGGACACGGGCATTCTTTGAAGATATGTAGCAAAACTTATCCGTTCATAGCTAACAGCAGCTGCAACTGTGAAGAGGTTCCAGCTGTCTTTTATAGGGGCTGCTACAGGTTACAAAGGAAGAACACTAGACCACTGAGAAATCTAAGGAAAAGACAAAGAATATTTGCTTTATTTTACATTTTTTAAGTGTGAATAATAATATCTGGACATCGTTAGTCAGTTAGGTGTTATTGATCTCTTGAAGAACTAAGATAAAACAAGGAGAGACACCTGCAATACCACCCTAATTCATCAAAAATCCTCTGAAGGCTTAGGTTGTACAAGGCCAGACATCTGCAATTTCATAAGTAATATCGTGGAAATTTCATCTATGTTCTGTCCAGAAGGACGCATGTCTGCCCAGCTTGCTCTGTCAGTAAGGCTAGTGATAGAGAACAGGCCTCTAAGTTTCTCACCGTAATGTGGAGGACATAGTGTAGAGAGTAGTCATGCTTTTGACCATCCACAGATATGTGTGCCCGTAAGATTGAGATGTAATCATGAGATCACATGTACACATTACATGATAATGCATGGTAATGGGAAGACATCATAGCTGTTACTATACAAGCGAATTATAGATGAAAGCAACACTTGTCAGAGTCAGTGGCCCTGCTGGCTTTGCTGGGTGTGGAAGCCCAAAAATATGGGCCCATTTCCACGTTGTCTGATGGTCAGAGAGTTTGGAGGGCACTCAAAATGACAAGCATAGTTGCACCCAACTCAGGATGGGATTACTTGATTCCTTTGACTTTAAGATAGCTCCATTCCATCCTGACAGATGGTCAGGATATACAAACATACTTCTTCTGCTCCTTCTTTTGTAACCATGAGGTCACCTGAGGAGTGGCTGTCTTCAAAATATGTGGTCTAGATCAGTTCCCTGCTTAAACTGCAGAATGCTAATGATTTGATGTCTCAGAGCGATAAAGTGATTGATTGTTAAGTAGTTCTACATTATCATGTTAATAAAGTCCTTTGTTACCTCCCCCCATTTACATTGGTTATAAAAGATGTGGAAAAATAAACACGGGTGATTTTAGTAATCACTGATATGCCCTCCTAATATTATTCTATGGTTTCTGTCTTATTATTTTTATACATCTCTGTATTCTTTACTTATATTTTTAAATTCCCATGCCTCTACCCTGGCAAGAGATATTTTTGTTGAGGTCAGTCCTTGACAATTTGACAGGGTTCATTCATCTGAAAATAATTTCTCAAATGGGTTGACATCTGAATTATCAATTGCTATAAGCTGTAATTGCATCATGGCCCACAAAAGCTTGTGATAAATGCTCCCAACAACAGACAGGAACAGGGAATTTTCTGCAGAAGAAGTTCAAATGAAAATGGAAAGATCTCACATGCTCTTGTTAGGTAGAATTAGCATAGTAAAAATGGCAATCTTACCAAAAACAATCTACAGATTCAATGCAATGCCTATCAAAATCCCAGAAAAATTCTTCAAAGACCTCAAAAGAATGGTACTCAACTTCATATGGAAAAGCAAAAAACCGAGGATAACCAGAACAATCCTGTACAATAAAAGAACTTCTGGAGGCATCACAATCCCTGACTTCAAACTCTACTACAAAAAAAAAAAGCCTCTACTACAGAACTACAGTACTGAAAACAGCCTGGTATTGGCATAAGAACAGACAGGAGGACCAATGGAACCGAATTGAAGACTCTGATATTAATCAACACACCTTCGAACATCTGATTTTTGATAAGCAAAAATTATAAAATGAAAGAAAGAAAGCATATTTAACAATGGTGCTGGCATAACTGGATATCAACATGTAGAAGAATGAAAATAGATCCATATCTATCTCCATGCATAAAACTCAAGTCCAAATGGATCAAAGACCTCAACATAAAGCCAGCCACACTGAACCTCATAGAAGAGAAAATGGTAAGTACACAAAAGACCACTTCCTAAATATAACCCCAACAGTACAGACAATGGAGAGAAACAATAAATGGGACCTCTTAAAACAAAGAAGCTTCTGTAAAGTAAAGGACATGGTCAACAAGACAAAATGGCAGCCTACAGAATGGGAAAAGCATAGGTAAGAAATATGGGTTAATTTAAGTGTAAGAGTTAGCTAGTAACAAGCCTGAGCTATCACCCGAGCATTTAAAACTCATATTAAGCCTCTGTGTCAGTTATTTGGCACTGGTGGCCAGGACTGGAAAAAAAAAACACAAAAACAAAACAAAACAGAAAACCATCCACCTACAGGACGGTTTTTCCTAAAGGAAATAGAGTTTCTAATTGTCACTTGTAATTTGCACACACTCTTGGTGACTTAAAAATCTCATGAAGGTGTTATCTTAAGGTTCTGAGAAGCCACCTGGAATGGGTCTCACTGGATGGATTAAGGTGTCCACACAGCTGAGTTCTTTCTAGTAGCTATAAAAAAATGTAACTCTGTTGCCTTACAGTTCCCAGCAGCGACTCCTGAAGTCTCTTGTGTGTGCCACAAGCGTCTCGACCAGGAGGAAATGAGTTGGTTAGTGACACACTTGGGTCCCTCCCCACTCTTACTGAAGTAGAAATTCTCTCCCTCCCTCCATTAGCCACCTCCCAAGCTCATTTCCAAAGACGTCGGCTATCTTTGAAATGTATTTTGAATCTTTTCAAGGAATCTTACCGGCCTAGGTATAGATGCTTTCTTGACATCTTGGTGTGAAAAACAGCTCAGAAATACAGTTGTCTCACCACAGCTCCCTTCCACCCTCAACACCAGACCCCTGTCCCTCTGCTTCCTCCAACCCCATCGCCCTGCCTCCCTGTCACCTGTGAGAACATTCGATCAGGGTTTCCCTGGACACACAAGCATCCTTCCACCTCGTCCCAGTTGATTCATGACTTTCATCCAGCTCCAGCCTTAACCTCCCCCCTCCTGTATAACACAACATAGTCAGAGTTGACAGCGGCCAGCATGCGGACATCTTTGAGAGCCATCATTTTGCTTACCACAGGGAGCATGGATGGGTTTCCGGGGAGCATGGATAGATTCCCGGGGAGACCTGTGTTTTAGCTGAATTTCTGTGAAGCCGTCACTTCGTGATTCATTGAAGGAAGTGGAGCTTTTCCTTAGCTCTCCCTCGCAGAGCAAACAGTCATAGCTATTAAATGTGCGGTGTCTAGTAACTTCCTTACTTTTTCTCCTTGGGGCTTTTACCACGCAGAGGGCTCTCATATGTGTGACTTGTTCATTCCCTCTAAGTACCAAGCAGGGACACAGAGCTACTGGGGCTGCCCCTTTATAGATGAAATAACCTAAGAAAATCAGCCCTCCCACCTAGGGCTCTGATATGGGGCCTTGTCTCCGAGGTCTTTTATCATCCCCACACCCCCAGGACGTGTGTATTTGAGACAAGATTTCATACAGTCTAGGCTGGCTCAAGTTCACAAGGTAGCCAAGACTGGATTTGAACTCTTGATTCTCCTGCATGTCTTCCAAGTGCTGTAGTTACAAGTGCACACCTCCACAGGCCACTTACCAGCGTCTCTGCACCGTCAGGGGCCAGGCCTTCTGGGAGACTCAGCCAACATCAGCACATCTTTGGTGTGACTTTCCACTAGAACTTGACATCCAATACCCACATGTTGAATTATTGATGTTTTCCTTTTTGTGGCAGACATAATGATTTTTTCAGGTCAGGGAACCTAGGAGTCCACTCCTTCCCTACCTGCCTCTGTCTGCATACCATGTCAGCCATGCCCTTAAATCGCCGCACATACCAAGTGCCCCCTCTTTGCAGCCTCTTTGTCTGCCCCATCCCAAGTTGTCTTCATCTCCCACCTGCACAGCTGCCCAGGCCTCCTTGATGGCTTCCCTAAGAGGAGGGCCAGTGGGGGACACAGTGAAGGACTTAAACCCTTCAAACCAGATGTCATGGCCCTGGGTTAAAGTTTCCCTTTGGATTTCCGTTCCACAGAAGAGAAACCAATGCTAAGCCTAATTGTGCCATGGAGGGTTCTTTATGCAGGGGACCCGACTGAGCTCTTCAGCCCATGTCATGCCCCTGCCTCAGCTCCCTCTGCTCCAACTATACCTGCTCTGCCCGCAGGCCACCCTCTCCCAAGCACAGGCCTCTACGGTGCTGTCTTTTTGTCCTTCTCTGCTCTTGCAGTAGCTGCTCTAGGTCTCAGCTCCAATGTTGCTTTCAGAGAGGTTCTCTTGGCCGGTCCTGCTTTGTTTATCAGCTGTGGCCTTCAGTAAGTGCAGTATCTGTCCGCAGTTTTCCTTGGCCTTCTTGCCTAGATCTGGGACAGGAGTTTTGTTTGACATTAAGCACAAGAGGCTACCAGCATCTGCCACACAGATTGTCTGAGATGAGCCCAAAGTGGACGCCACACGCTACATTTTGAAGACTCAACACATCATCAATAATCTCTACCCACTGACTAGAATGATAGTATCTGGATACACTGAATTAAACCAAAACATTATCAACCATTAATTTGCATCCACTGTCTTCATGTGAGTGCTGGAAATTTTCCCTTTATACATGAACACGTGTTGTACCTCATGGAGGGATGGGCCCAAGGCCTCTTAGATTTTTTCCATTTGTGATCCCTGCCGCTTTTTGGTTTGGGTTTCTTTGTTTCTGAGACAGGGATTCTTGTAATCCAGGCTGGCCTCACACTTGCTGTTCTGATCCTGCCACCTCTGCCTCCCAAGTGCTAGATTGCAGAAGCTTACGTGTGCAATGCTGGGATTCAAACCCCAGGGCTCATGTCTGCCAGACAAACACTATCAGCTGAGCTGTATCCAGCCCTTTTTCCTTGTAAGAAAGAACTCCTGGGCATATAAGCGTATCCAGTAGGTATACAAACCAAACATTTACTGATAATAAATCATAAAGCAATCTATTTTAAAATATGTTTAAACTACATACAATTTTATCACATATAAAGGCCTCTAACAAACATGCATCCTAATGAGATCATGTACTGCTTTAATTTCTGCATAAAGGACAAAATCTTGGCTGAATATTTGATACCATAGGATATTTTTCAGGTTTGATATTTTAATGTTATAATCATCAATGCTGAGAATGCCACTTTGTATAAATATGTAGCACAAATGTCAGAAAAAAATCTGTCCTAATCCCAATCCAAAATTCATGTAATAATTCTTAGGAAATTGAATTCAGGAACTCGATCAGAATTTAAAAAAAAAAAAACATTTCAGTGTAACATAATCCGAAGATATTTTAGTTTGACACATGTTGAGGAATAATGGCAGGAAAATATTGAGTCTTTCCTCCGGTTAATTATGTAGTCTGTACAGTAAACCTCTGCAGTTCTTAACACACCAGAATCTCAACTCTGGCCAGAGGTGTTCATGGGTGGTGTGGACTGAGCAGCAGATTCAAGAACAAGACTGCAGGACTGTTACGCGGCCACACAGGTGACTGCTGTCTGAAAGACCCCAGACTCACTAGGGGGCTGCTTTGGGATGTTTAATCACTACATAGTTAGAAACCTTTACTGTTGCCAAAATTTTCACAACCATCACACATACAGTTTGAGCCAAACCCACTGCTTCAGAGACTGAGGTCTAGACGGCTCCCTACCGAAGGGAAGAACTGCCTTTATCTCTTCCCTAGTCCCTACTGCTTGTTAAATATTTGTGGGCTAATTTGTGTTTTATGAAAACAGAGAACGCTGAGTCAGACACCCCACATTCACTGTGAACTCAAGGAAGGGAGAAACCTAAAGAATGGCTTTCTTTTTCTCCAATTGCACTTGAACAGATTCTCTGTCCCTGCCCGTGTGAACATGCCCCTGCAGTCACTTAGAAGGACAGCTGTGCCGGCCACAGGCACAAAGCAGGTACAGCTGTTTCTGTCCGGTCCCCACAGGAGGTGCCTAAGCCCCTTTAGTGTGCCTGTGCAGATAGCGTCAGCTGAAGGGGGACGGTCTCAGATTATTCAACAAGTAAGTGTGAACGCGGGCTGAACTGTGGACATCTTGTTGCAGTTTTCTGAGAGCCAGGATCCGGGTGACTGGAGCCTTTTTATACCTCCCTCTCCTCCACATTGACTCCTGATTTCTTCAGGCCTCTAACGGCAGTCATGCCTGGGGGCCTAGCAGAATTACCCACATGCACCATCTCCTGGGGACCAGAGTATGAAGGGTAGGTAGGAGATAGGAAGGTTGAGAGAGTGGACTGACGGATGATGTGAGGATGGATGGGAGGGAGAGAGAGAAGATGAGAGATGAGCGAACGGGTGGACTGATGCATACATGAATGGAAGAGAAGGCAGATGAAGGTGAATGGATTGGTAAATGGAAAGAACGGATGAGTAGACCTGGATGGGGGGATGCGTGGGAATGGGGAGGATGGCTGCTAGGATGGTTTCATGAGCTGGGGGATAAAATGGAAGGCATTTTTTTTTCTTATTTCTTGTCCCAAACAAAAACCGAGCAGCAGAGCCCTTAGCAATGAGTCCAGCCTCCATACTAAACTCCATACTAAAGAAAAGCTGGTTGCTTTGCCCCCAGCCGAGGGCAGGTGCAGGCACAGCCGCAAACTGAGTGTCTGGGCCCTTTTCGGGGCTCCCCACCACATTCCCCTGCAACGCCGCGCCTGACGGTGCCAGGGTGGGGGGAGCGCCCCGCCCCCACCTCCGGAGGTGGCGTCCCACGCGGCCGCAACAAGCTGCCGTTGTCCCGCGGGCCGTGGGCCCCGCACACTGGGGCTTTGTCCGGCCCCCCGCCACGATCCACGGGGGAGGGGGGCCCCACATGACCGAGGGGGTAGGAGGAGCCTGCGGCGGTGGCAGCGGCGGCGGCGGCGGCGGCAGCGACTCCATCACTTTCCTCCGGGGCCGGGGGTCGACGGGCAGTGGCACCGGCGACTGGACAGGGCTGGGCAGGGCCGTGGACGCCGGGCCCCTGGTTCCCCATTAGGCTGCGGGCTCTGGGCCTGGGGCCACCCAGCGCTTTCCAGGCGCCGAGCTGGGGGTGCGCCCGGCCACCCGGCCTCGGGATCATGGGGAATGGCATGACCAAGGTAGGGGGAACCCCTGCTACGCCTGGCCGTCCCCGCCCCGCGGCCGGGCCCAGGAAGGGTCGCTGACCTTCTGCTCCAGTTCTGAGATGTATGCCACATCTCTGTCACGCTGCCCTCGGAGACTCCCTCTGCCTTTCTCTGCCTCCGCCTGTGCCTGTCTGTCCTCTGCGCGACTCTGACTCTTGCTGTTTCTTTCGCTGGCCTCTCTGGGAGCGCCTTATTCTCTGTGCCTCGCTGTGCCTGTGTGGGTCTGAGATTGCTGGACTCTGGTGTCTCTTCTGTTCTTCTCGCTCTGCCCCGCATGGCCTTCCACCTGTGCCTGCCTCAATCCCCTCTGTCCGGGGTTCACTCTTGTGCCCCTTTCTGATCTCTACCTGGGACTTTCTACCCATCCCTCCTCTTCTGTCTGTCCCCAAGCTGAGCTCTCCTGACCCCTCCTGTGGTTAATTCATTGCCTGTTCTTGCATCCTTGCCAGAGGCCCAAGACCCCTCACGCAGCACCCAGACCTATCAGGGAGATGGCTTCCTGGGGTCCCATCACCAATAGAGAAGAGCTGCGGGCCCCAGCTACCATGGGTGGGAAGAGGTGCAGCCTGCCCCCTGACCCCTGCTGTCCTTCCTCCAGGTACTTCCTGGACTCTACCTTGGAAACTTCATTGGTGAGCACTTTCCACTCTGTCCCAGGCCTGTGTCCACTGTTCACACTCAGGCCCAGACAACTTAGACGCTCTCAAGAATGGAGTGGGGGGAGGGAAGGATGCCAGGCTGGGAGGAAAAAAGACTCAAGGAGGATTGGGGGGTGCAAGAGCGAACAGTCCCCAGGCTGGAAAGATCCCAGTTCAGCCTTTCCCCAAGGTTCACCAACAGGCTAAGGCCTGCACAAAGGGCTCAGGGTCTCCTTGCCCAGCTCCTCGGCATGAGGCCCACCAGCCCCCAAGGGCTCTTCCATAGTTTTTGTTGAGGTCTGCCTGGAGGTATGGCTAAGCTGGGGTTCTGAAAAGGATGCTGGACCGGCTCCTGTAAGCAGAGTCCTGAGTGGAGCCGCCAGGCAGCCTCAAGCCAGGGGGTGGCAAACCTGCAGGTGTCTGTCTTTTTCTCCCTACTTTCCCTTCCACAACCTTATGTGGGGGAGGGGCAGTGCCCTCCCCAATCCTGCCTTCACAGGCCCCCAGGGTGGTGGTCAGGAGCCAGAACTGGACATAGACCTTTGACTTGGTGGTGGAAAATGTGCTGAGACAGGCTGGCTCAAGGCCTGGGGACCCAAGGTGGAAAAGGCACAGAGAAGACGCAGGTGACCCACCCCACAGCCCTGGCTCCTTCCTCCCTAGGAGCCTCCTCAGCAGCTCCTCCCACATTGATTTCTGAGAGGATTCAGCTTAGCCGTGGGTTAGTTCCGCCAGGACAAGAGCCATGAAGTTGACCCCAGACTCTGCGCACATAGCGGGCATATGGGGAACATTTGGTGAATGAGGAAGCAGGGGTATGGGAATAAGGACTGTGTGCGATTTATCCTAGTTATAAAAGGTACATGCCGGCACATCTCACTCCCCAGAGATGACCACCGGCAGTCCTAAGGGGCATTTTGTCAGCTATTGTAGATACAGATGGAATATTTAAAACAAATGGGACCTCATTCTGCATGCTGTTCAGGAAAGTGATATGTCCCACTTAAAACATATATTGGCGACAACCTCGTCTATCAGCTCCTGGGGATCATTTTAATTGTGGCACAGGAGTCCAAAGTACAGTTGTACTTGTGTTTTCATTCTGTCCCTTTTTGGTTGACATTTGGTTGCTCCAAACATTTAGCTGCTTCTGCAATAAACAGAGCTGCAGAGAACTTCAGCCTCCATGTGTAACCGCTCTCTGTCCACAGATCCCTAGAAGTAGAATTTCTGAGTTAGGGGTCTGGGATGGGAAGAAAAACAACCTTTCTCTGATGGGTGCCCCATAGGCAGGGAAGGGATAGGCAAGCCAGTGGGCAGGGGGAGTGGGTCAAGCTGAAGGGAGGGGTGAGGAGGCAAGCTGGGCACTGGCTTTCTCTGCACTTGGCCCTTAGGAATAAATTAGTTCCATCTGCCAATGTGGCTCAAGTGTCCTGTTTCTTTCAGATGCCAAAGACCCTGATCAGCTAGGCCGGAATAAGATCACACACATCATCTCTATCCATGAATCACCCCAACCTCTGCTACAGGTATCTAAGCTCCCCATTCCAGGCTGATAGGTGGGGAGGGCAAGCCATAGGACCGGGACTGCACCCCACCCATCCTGACTTTCTAGTACTGGAACTGCAGCCCAGAGTGTCAGACACGCTAGGTAAATGCTCTGTTCTTGGGTCATAGTCCTTGAACAGCCATCTTGACCCCAGCTGACTCATCCAGCCTCCCTGGACTGTTTTAGCATCCTTGTTTGGCAACTGAGGCCACAGAGGTAAGTGAACTCGTGTAAGGTCATATGGTGAAGAAGCTGACCAACTAGAATTTGAACCTAGGCCATCTAACCCTAGAGATCTCATAGCAATCCTTAATTGAAAAGGCTCTGAAGATCTGAGATAAAAACAAACAGGCTGTAGGGGGCTGGAGAGATGGCTCAGTGGTTAAGAGCACTTGTTCTCATAAGAGACCCAGGCTTGGTTCCTAGCAACCACGTGGCAACTCACACTGTAAACTCCAGTTCCAGAGAGATCTGATGGGGACTGGGCACACAAACAGTATACATACATGCATGCAAGCAGAACACTTGTACACATAAAATAAATATTTTATGTTTATAAAAATGACAGAATCTGCCCACACACTTGCTGTGATGACCTTGGTCGGGGTCTTTCATCCTCTCTGGGCCTTGAACTTGTTTGTTTATTGGTCACCTGTCAAATTTAATGGTCTCTAAGGGCAGCTGACAATAATCTATGACTTTCATGGTCTATGAAGAAATTTCCAGGCCAGTGCAATCTGATTTTGCATTCTAGGGCAGCCTCGTTCTGGAGCACTGGAGTATGTAGTCTGAACAGATTGCACAGGCAGGCTTTCCAAGTTATTAATGTGTTTATTAAGAAATGAGTGCTTAGGAAAAGCACCCTGCCCCAACACCTCACCGGCAGCCGTCCCTCCCATCTGGGAGTTCAGCAGGCAGGGTTTGATGGTACCAGGCCAACCTACAGCCAAACACACTGAGAAGTGAAACTGCAGATCTTGCAAACAATGTGGGATTCTATAACCTTGAAACTCTTGGAAAGGGATGGGACAAATCTCTGTGGACACAAGAGAGTAAGTCCTGTGTCCTTTAGGAGCCACAGCCAGCAGCAGACCAGGCACCTGAAAAGGGCTGTGTGAAGTAACAAAGTGTTGAGCAAAATCTTTGAGAAATAGCAGGGAAATGTTTGGGATGTGGACAGAAATATCCTTGTGTGGAACTTCAGCAGGAAGCAAAGCCCATCAGACCAGTTCATGAAGCTGTTGTTGATGGAGGTGGTGGTGGTGTCTAGTGGTAGTAGTGGTGGTTTTTGGTTGTGGTGGTGGTGTCTGGTGGTGGTGGTGGTTTTGGTGATGGTGTGTGTGTGTGTGGGTATGTGTGTGTGTTGTTTGTTTGTCTTTTGAGACATGACTTGCTGTGGTAGCCCAGGCTGGCCTCTCACTCATCATCCTCCTGCCTCAGCCTCCTGAGTGCTAGGATTACAGGTCTGTGGTCAGGTCACTATGCCCGACTGTTCTTTTCAGAGTTCACACTCTTCAAGAAAAATGAGCTGTGCCCTTTTCACTGTATAACTTTGCAATCCCTGCCGGGAGGAGAATCCTCAAAGAAACACCTTCCCTGTTTCCAAGTCCTCACGTCCATGGCACTTGTGGGTGACGACACTGTCTTCACAGAGAGAGCTGACAGTTCCATACAGATAGTACCTGCTTCTTTGTGGACAGGAAACAATGGTGGCCCAGAGAGGAGCAGGAATGGTCTGGGGTCACCCTGGCCGTAGCAGCTCGGGGAGGGGTACAGGCAAGGCACCACTGTCTGAGTTTGTGTTTTATCCCTGCAGCATATCACATACCTTCGAATCTCAGTCGCTGATGCTCCTGAGGTACCCATGTAAGTTCCCCCAGATGGGCCACCAGCTGACGGAGAGCTGTCCCTGGGGTGGAGGTGAGGGCATAGAACGTTCAGACCAGAAAGGACACCCAGAGACAGACTGAGTCTGTTTCCACCATGCCCTTGCAACATGTCCCCACTAGCTCTCTCCAGAGCCTCAGCCTGCTCTGCTGTCATGTGGAGAAAGCGTCCTGTCTCCTGGGACCCAGCGCACAGCAGATTCGAGGGTCAGACTTGACCTGCGTCCTGGCTCGCAGTTAAGACACCTGGTTCACAGCCAGGCTTTGGCATTTACTGCTGTGTGACCTTGGCAAAAGCACTTGTCCTCTCTGAGCTACGTAAGGGCAGGATGTGATGAATCGAGGGTTTGTAAAGATGAGGTGACCTGAGTCGAGGACGTGGGACTGGACCTGGTAATTGCAGGGACTCTGGAAAACGGGGATCTTGTTTGGTTTGCTAACATTGATATCTCAAGACTGGGATGGACTCAGGCTGAAGCTTGGCCCTTTGGGGCCCTTCTCCCAGCCCACGGCTCACTATCGTTCCAGGTCCTCCAGGCCCCAGAGAATGGCACCTTGCTGTCCCCATACCCAGGTCCCTGAAAGGCCGGAATATGAACATAGTGGAAGCTCTTTCCCCATGTCCGCTGGAGAGGCACCTACCTAGATGGTGGGGCAGCCTCTCTCGCTGCTTGCTGTGCTGCCTCCTTCCCAAGCAGTGTCCCCTTCACTCTGCACGCTGGTTGCACCGAGGATCTAGGGTCTCTGTCCCTCGCTGACTGTAAGGGAGGGGGAAGCAGCTCCTGAGAGACCTGCCCCCCCCCAGCATTCCCTTCCCTGTTGCTTTCTTCTCCAGCAAAAAGCACTTCAAAGAATGTGTCAACTTTATCCACAGTTGCCGCCTCAACGGGGGTAACTGCCTTGTACACTGGTGAGTTCTGGGGCGCCCTCCCCCCATGCATGCCTATCCCGTGGGGCAGGTTCCCTCCAGCCTGTCACACTGCTGACAGTCCCTCGGGACAGACCACCCAGAGGTTCATCACTTCTGGCACCTGAGCTGTGTTTTTCTGAGACTCATTCTCTTTATCTGTCAAGTGGAGGAATCAATGCCGTGTTCACAGGGCTACTGAAGGAGCTGGGTGGGGTCACACAGGGAACCTGCTCATTCTCTCCCCATCTCTCTTCACTTTAGCATGGCTGGGACTTTGGGCTGAGTCTTCTCCAGGGTCCCTGACCCAAAGGATGTATTCATCCCATGACATCTCACCAAGGGCTCTGACTGGGGCCAAGGGACTAGTTCCCTCAAGACCTAGGTCTCCAGCTAGATGGTTGTGTCACGTGCCTTTAATTCCAGCACCTGGAAGGCAGAAATAGCTAGATCTCTGTGAGTTCAAGGCCAGCCTAGTCTACAGAGTGAGTTCCAGGACAGCCAGGGCCACACAAAGAAACCCTGACTCAGAAAAAAAAAAAAAAGAAAAGAAAAAATGACCTAGCTCTCCTCGTAGTCAGCCATCTTCCAGTCCACAGCCCACCTTCCACCTCGTGATCGCTGCACGCTCCTCTTAGAGTATTTTGTCTTGTTTTGTCTCGTGGTGTGGGCAATTGAACTCAGCCACATTAACACCGAAAAAGCCCTCCACGATCACCCATTGCTCCAGTTCCACAACATTCTTGTCTATCCCTGTCTTTCAAGACTCGGCTTGATGTTCACTTCCTAGGGAGCCTCTCCCCAGCACCTCTCCTGCCTGCATTTAAGAAACCTCTCTACTTATGTACATGGCTCTTCAAGCCCCAGAGTTATCTTGTCTTCAGGCAATCATCTGAAATTGCTGCTTTGCCTAGTGACTATCTTGCCAAACAATACTGTAAGCTCCAGGGCAGCAGAGGCCATGAGTTTTGTTTTGTTTTGTTTTTCCTGGCCATACCCTAGTGCCTGAACAAAAACACTATCAGGGGAACTTTGTTGAATGATGTCTCAGCCAGTCCCTTGGAATGGGGGAGTGAGTGTTGCTCAGAGGGAAGGGAAATGTCACAGGCAAATCTTAAAGCAAGGAAGGCAGATCCAGGCAGGCTCCTCATGGTTGGAGCTCAAGGGGCAAGCATGAGGAAGGACCAGGGAGGCAAGGGAACTGGCAGGGAGGGATGTGGAAGGGAGGGGGACCTTCCTGAAGCCTGGGGTTATCCGGGATCCAGCTTCGCAGGTATATCTCGAAGTACCACCGTTGTGATCGCCTATGTGATGACGGTGACCGGACTAGGCTGGCGGGAAATACTTGAAGCCATCAAGGCCACCAGGCCCATCGCCAACCCAAACCCAGGCTTTAGGCAGCAGCTTGAGGAGTTTGGCTGGGGAAACTCGCAGAAGGTAGGGACTATGTGCAAGGCTTTGCTGTGCAGGGCTGGGGCTGGGGCTGCGAGAGGCTTGGGAAGCATCTTTGATCTTAGCACCAATTAGAGGTGATCCACCCTGTGCCTGTCCCCTCCCTCCACTCTCACCTTGGTCACAAATACACAATCCTCCTGCCTCAGACTCCCCAACACTGGGATTGCACCATAGGTAACCCACACCTGGTCTGGATTTCCAGGTTTGGTTTTGTTTGTCTTTTAAACTAAGCGTTTAGATGTTTATGAACCAGACTGTGACACACAGGTGTCCCCAATACAAGGAAGTGCAGAGTTTGTCCACTTGGGGTCTGTATCCTATTCCACCAGAGTCTTTCTGAGGCCAAAGGTGTCCCTTCTCTTGGCATTCTGGGGAGACAGCACATGGAAATATCAGCTTGGTATTTCAGACAGCTAGGAAAGGGAGGGAGAGAAAGGAATGGAGTGGCTGGAAGGTTCTCAGAAGGTGGCACTGGATTCCAGGGCTGCCCTAAGCCAGGAACAGACAAGAGACCCCTGAGGTGTGGTGTCTTTGAGTCCAGGGATGGGGACAGAGGCTCAAGGGAAGTTGTTTAGTGCGGTTTGCAGCGGGCAAGACTGGAAGACGGAGTGTCAATGGTAAGTGGGGTTTAGGAAGAATTTAGGGCCTCAAATGTGAGGCAGGGCGCCTCGGTGAGTGTCGGAAAGTCTTAGAATGAAGACAGGGAGCTTAGAAGAGCTAGGTGTGGGGAGAGGGCGAGGGCGAAGGTGGCAAACTGGTGGCTGCTGGACCTGTGCTCCGCTTCCCCTCCCCGCCTCAGCTTCGCCGGCAGTTGGAGGAGCGCTTCGGGGAGAGCCCGTTCCGCGACGAGGAGGAACTGCGCACGCTGCTGCCTCTCTGCAGGCGCTGTCGCCAGGGTTCGGCGACCTCCGCCACGTCGGCCACAGCGTCCTCCGCCGCTTCCGAGGGGACCCTGCAGCGCCTGGTGCCGCGGGAAGCCCACCGGCCGCTGCCGCTGCTGGCGCGCGTCAAACAGACTTTCTCTTGCCTTCCGCGGTGCCTGTCGCGCAAGGGCGACAAGTGAGCGCCCTGCCCTCCGCTCCGCCTGTCCTCACGCCACAGCCCTTCGCCAGCGGCCAGGGCTTCCCGCATCCGGGATGCGCCCAGAGCTTGTGGGAGCCTCGCCCATGCCCAATGTCCACCACGCTTGTCTGCGTCCGTCCTCAGTGTCCCCTTTGTGAGTCCGTGTTCCGCCGGCCTGCTTCAAGCCACCTGGTGCCTTAGTCCTTGAGCCCGGGGAAGAGGTCCTAGGCCTCCACCCAGACAGACGGGGAGCAGGAGGTTGGTCGGGTGGGGCGGACTGGCCTGGAGGAGATTAAAGAGATGCGGACGTTGCCTGGTCCGGTGCCTCTGGTCATTCTGCAGAGCCTGGGTTCTGCAGCCTGCGTGAGGCAGGCCGGGAGCAGCTTCCAGGGGCCCGGGGAAGCACCATTCTCCATTAGTCTGCAGAGCTGAATTCCAAGACCATACCCTTCTCAGACACCCCTCCCCCAGTCCCCATCTCTCCCAGAGCCCTGGACTCCTGACGCCGCCCCCCCCCCCAGCTCTTTGGACCTCTCACCTCTCTGAGGCCCCTCCCTCTTCTCCAAATAACTGGCCGGTGTGCGCCAGTTGGTGGTGTTGCCTTCACATCAGCTTTAACAGTCTGAGATGACTTTATACTCAGGGAGAACACCCAGGATCAGAGACGCCAGGCTGCTGGCCCAAGCACACACAGCTAAAGCAGGTCATTCCAGCTGTGGCAGGAAGGAGGAAGCAACTGCTGGTGTGGAGGTTCCTGGAAAGGAAGACCCAGCACCAACTGGGGTGCAGGGGGTGGCAGGACACCCAATAAAGAGTAAGCAGCCCTATGGATGGACAGACTAAGGGGTGTCACAAGAACTGATTACCCGAGGGAGCCGAAGTTGCTTTTGCTCAGTAGACTCTTGGCTTCACAGCTGATGGGGCACAGCCCCGGGGAACTGAGCGGAAGGAATGATGGGCTACCCACACCAACCCCCAATTCTTCATCCACTCAAATGTTCATTGAGCACACAGTGTACCGGACTGTGCTGGACTCTGGGGCTACAGCAAGGAACACACCTCTGTCCATGGCTGACCTTCTAGTGGAAGAGACCAGATTAAAGAGGGGGTAAGAGAGTGGACCATCTTGCCATCTGACAGGAGAACGGGGAGCGACAAGTGGGAATTCCAAGTGGCAGGAGCGGTTAACTGAAAAGACCCGGAATTAGGGCTTTGTGAAGAGGAAGGGTGACTGTGCTCCCCAGAGGACAGGGAGCCTGCATCCTCCTAATTGGCCAGTGCCACCACAGTCCACCTGTCTTCTAGCCCCTCTGTCCCGGACAGAGTCATCCCCTCTTTGAAACGATAACGTGGTCCCATCGTCCACAGACAAAACCAAGCCCTTTGGTATAGTGTTCCAGACCCTTCCAGAGGCTCCCTGGATGGAGTGTCGCCTCTACACACGGCCTCAGCAGTGCAGTGCTCTCCCCTAGGACACTGTCGCTGTCCTAAACACTCCAGCTCAGCCGATCCTCATCCCACCCTATAAAAGGACAACTAATTCCTACTCTTGTTCACATACACAGCAAGGGCTGATGCAGCTGAACTACTCAGCACCCTTCATACTGCAAAGATTTCTTGATAATAAAAGAGAAATTCTAGAACTGGGTGTGGTGGTGCATGTCTATGATCCAACACTCAGGAGGCAGGGGCATAAGGATTTTTATTCAAAACTAGTCTGGGATAAATAGAGAGATCCTGTTTCAACCTCCCCCTCCTTCTAAAAGACACCAATCCCCAAAATATATCAGTGTGGAAATGTTCCCATACAATCTCAGAGGATCTTGGACCCCACCAGGAACCTGCAAATTGTAGATGTAGTTCTCAGGAGGTGGCAAAGGGGCACAGACACAGAGCTCTGGATCCTGGCCATCCCTGGTGATGCCAGAGCTTCCTAATAGCGATAAGTTATTGAAGACCCACTGGGGAAGGATTCAGCCAGGCCAGCAGGAGGACGAGCAGCCACTTGGTAGGCAATTCCAAAACGTGAGGGGAAAGTACAATCCGTGGAGTGCCTACATGGAAATGAGAATGGGAGGCTGGCTTAGCATCCTGGTCCCTGGGCTTCTCTAAGGTTGCATGGAGGTCACCTGTGTGCCTCCCGTTGTGACAGGAATAGGTTTGAGAAGCATTTTCCTTTTCCAACTTCCACAGTGCAGGTCCTGAGGAAAGACTGACAGGTGGGCCTTGCATGGCACCACTATGTAGAAGGTGCTGAGGCTGGAGGATGCTGGAGTTCAGGAATCAGAGACCAGTGTGTAGCAAGATGTCTCAGAAAAACGAGACAAAAATAGGTCGTTTACAGGTGGTCTAAGAGAACAGAGTGTGGGTGCTGGGCTGGAGCAAGATCGCTCCTCTGCTGAAGACTTTCTCTACCCCTCACCTACACTCACAACCACCACCCCTAACCCCACCCCCACCCCATTGCACTCTGAGAGCTCATTCTTGTCCCTGGTGCTCCAGGACAGCTGGCCACCAGGACAGGTGGAAGGCAAGGGCCTTGGGGTAGAGGAACTGAACAGAATGAGAAACTTTATCAAGCCAACTTTCACTTTCTTAGGGTCTGTATTCCATCCAGGTGACGTGGTAATTCCCCAATGCTTGCATAGCCAGTGCACGGTCCCTAGCGTTTGCCTAGGAAAGAGTCTGTCAATGGGAAATCTATGGCAGGAACCGTGGATCCTTTCTGTCTCCAGGACTGGTTGGTGGTACAGACAGAAAGTTGATGCTAGGAAGGGTTGTGCTGGGAAGATGTGGGCAAGACTCTCTTCCGCATCCCCTGAAAGGCCATAGCTCAACAGCAACCTACCAGACACAGCAGGATGCAGAGGTTTTTCTGGGTAAGGAGCAGGGTCCTGGAAAAGCCTGGCCAGGTGGGCTTGAACTCACAAAGTTTCAGCACCCTGCTGGAGCCTAGGCACCGGCCCATAAATTGTGACCTTGGACCGTCCACACAGTCTCAAGGCTGAGTGTAGCATTCCCCAATATATACAGGGGAACTTTTGACACCCTCTTAAAATAACGTTAGCCTCTCACTGCCTGTGACCTCTCCATCCTTTGGAGGCCTTTCCTCCCACCCCAAACTCTCACCCTAAATGGCCAACCTCAGCATCCTGAGAGCCATCTTTTCAGGACCTCCTGCAGGAAAGCCCCTTGCTCAGGCATCACAGGCTTTCTGAAATTAGCTGCTTTGAAGAGGCAGTTAAAACTCTCTGAAGTCTCTCCCCTGAGCCGCAGTATCCAGCTGCACATTAGGACACCGTCCTCACCACGAGCACCCAAGTCATCTCCAGCTCCCCTCTCCCAAGACACTTAGTGTCCCCCTTTTAACTCCATCTGGCTTCTGTCTCTCCTGATAATAAAGTCACTAGCTGCCGAGTTCAAAGAAGGAAACATGTAGCCTTCACTAAGATGGTCCCGCACCTGGTGAATCCATCTTACTCCAAACAGTTTCACTGGGTCTCCAGGATCTCACCCTAGTTACAAGACCTCCGTGCTCCTGCTGCCCATCTATGTCCAGCATCTCTCTCTAGGTCACTATAGACACACACACACACACACACACACACACACACACACAACACGGCTGGTGGTGGGGGGCGCTTCTCCTGACCCTCAGCAATCCCCTCAAGCCCTCAGAAGGTCCTTTCTAGCAATGAGATGGTCATAACCTGCCCTTCTTCAGGGTCACCTATGGTTCCTCACTGTCCAGGTGCTGTAGGCCCCTCCTCCCCCTGAGGCCACAGGAAGTACCCCTCCCAGGCCTTATCTCTGGGGTCTCTCTCTCTCTCTCTCTCTCTCTTCCCTAACTTTCTTTCTTTCCATTTCTAAATGCTTCCTCTCTCTCATCTGGCCATTACAGCCTCTCACACGGTGCTCTCTTCCTACGTTGCTTCTTCCTTCCACCTTCCCCGGCTGCTCCCCTGCTTAGCCATCTCTTCCTGGAGACAGCTTTCCCCGTGCACCCATTGATTGAACTCTGCTCTCCCCCAAGATCCTAGAAGGAGCCTGTCATCTTCTCCTGCCACACCGGGATCTGCCTGAGGGTGGCGACATTGAGCACAGAGCCTGGCGTTCACTCACCATCCAGTAAGTGTTGAATGGGTGGCTTCATGGCCAGCCCCTTAAACTTTACATACTGCTATTCAGAGAAGAGTGTTTTGGGGCATCCTAGTGGCTGCCTGCCTCTTCACCCACCAGGGCACACACGACCTTCACTTCAACCCTCCTTCTGTCCCAGTGCTTGAGTATAAAGCTTTGCCTTCAGAGATAATCATGATTGGCCTTCAAGTATCTCTTCTTCCTTAATCTCTCTTCGCCTTTCCCCACCACATGGATTCCATATCTGCACATTTTCCCGACAGATATAATGTATTTATAACCCCTAAACCAACACTCTGCAAGCAGAAGGGACTGGAGGAGCTGGGAAGGAGGAGTTAATGAAGGGGGGTGCCGCTCAGGAGAGCGGAGCTGAGTTTTCAGGGTGACGGTAGGCTTGATGAGCAGTTAGCTATTCGTGGCTCAGGGGAGAGGTTTGGGAGAGTTTTTTAAATGCTTCTCAAAACAGCCAGTTTCGGGCATGCAGATAACAGGAAAAGGCTTTTTGGGGGACCCAGGGAATAGCTGGTCATCCTTGCTCGATACAATGACCAGGCTTCTGTGATGCAGAGAGCATTTTACAGGAGCCCCTGAGGGAAGCGAGTGAGCTAGCCTGCAGCACAGACCAGGTCAGTGTGTGTCCTCTCAGCCCCATCAGCCTGGTCAGCTCAGGCACATCTTAGCCAAGCCTGAAAGTAGCCCCACCCTCTCTAGCAATTCGCTCATGCTCTCCATCAGCCTGACTCCATCTGTCCCCACTACCTGCCCTGCCTTGAGTCCCATCATTCTTTCCCTTCGAGTCACACCCACCACTCTGTTGTCACCCCCACTTGCCCCTCCAGATCCAGATCCCTTACTGGTCCCCTCTCCATATCTGCATGCCTCCTTTTTGTTGTCTGCTTATCTGCCATCTTTGTGAATGTCTCTCCATTATCTGTGGTTCATTGCTATGTCCTCATCTCCCGTGCTATGTCCCTAGTGCCTCCTCAGCATCCTGTCTACCTGTGACCCCAACTAAATCATCCTCCAGACCCTTCATTCCATGATGTCCCTCCCAGCATCTGAATCTATCCCCTCCGACCCCTCATCAACTCTTTCCTTACCCTCAGAGTGGAAGGGTCTTAAGTTCTGAAACTTACATATCCCATTAACCCTAGCAGGCCTTCAGATTTCCCAGTGTTCTCTTCTCTCTGCTCAGGTGGAGATAGCCTAGCAACTTCTCTGGGCCTTGGTCTCCCCACTGTCTTCTTCACTGCTGCTCCTTTCCAATAGCTTCAGATTAGTGAAAAAAAGACAAGGAGTGTCCCTGTAGGATGCCAGGAGCCTCCCTATGCCAGGCCCTTTGCCTGACTACAGTAAGGGCTTAGTCTCAAAACCCACTCCTGTCTCCTCTCTGGCGTGGATCTGGGGTCTGAGGGTCCCAGGTGAATTGGTTTCTGTTTACCCTTCTTCCCAGGGTATCAGGCATGGAACCCCAAATACTCTCAAAGCTCAACAACCTCTGAGAAGTTCAGAAACCCTGGTAAGGATGCTAAAAGTGCTCCCATCTGACCAGCTGCCAAATCGGAGAGGACCTGAGGGTAGAAACAACTAACTACCCTGCATCTCTTAGCCAAAGCATCCAGTGCGAACAGGCCAAAGCCACAGAGCTAATGCTTGAGGCCCTGGCTGATGCCAGGCGTCCTCCGAAGCATCCCCACAATTTGTGTGACAGAAACACCATTATCCCTTTTGCCATCAGACACCGCCTATCCTTTCCTGAGCTCACACAGTGTGTTACTAGGAGGTCATGGCTGCCCAGCGGCTGGGGAGAACAGGTTCTGAGGCCTAGTGCAGAAGCCCAGAACCTTCAGGAGAGTTGCCTCTCCTGCCGGAAGAGAGCTATTGAATTGTCGATCTTATTACTATGTCTGCCGCCATTACAACCTCTTCTGGTGGGGCTGCAGAGAGGGCTCAGTCTTAAACAGCTCTCTAGCTCTTCCAGAGGGTAGGAGTTTGGTACCCAACAGTCATGTCCAGAATGGCTCACAACCACCTGTAGCTTTAGTTCTAGGGCATGCGACAGGCTCTCCTGGCCTCCATCGTCATCTGCACAGACTTAGCACACATGCACAAACATAAATAAAAATAAATCTTAAAGAAAAAGCCCACCACTTAAAGAAGCTCCTGGAATCCCAGACCACAGGTCAGGCCTCCCAATGCCCTTAGCACTAAACTACAGCAGTTTGTTTGAATTGGGGTTTATTTAGTTTATTGGGTTTGTTTGTTTGTTTGTTTGAGAGAAGGTCTGGAACAGCCCAGGTTGGCCTATACTCGAAAGGTGGCAGAGGACAGTTTTGAACTTCTGATCCTCTTGCTTTCACCTCCCATGTACTGGGATTACAACTGTGTGCCATCATACCTGGTTCTCGTGTAAGTTCATTTTATTGTTTTTAATGATTTTTAAAAATGTAATTACATCATTTCCCCTTCCCTTTCCTCCCTTCAAACCCAGTCCCATGCACCCCTTCTTGTTCTCTTTCAAATTCATGGCCTCCTTTTTCTTTATTGTTGTTGCTGGTGGTGGTGGTGCTGCTGCTGGTGATGCTGGTGGAGGTGGTGGTGATGCTGGTGGAGGTGGTGCTGGTGCTGGTAGTGGTCCTGGTGGTAGTGGTGGTGCTAGTGATGGTGATGGTAGTAGTGTTTGTGCTGGTGGTGCTGGCTATGCTGGTGGTGCTGGCTATGCTGGTGGTGCTGATGTGTGTGTGTTCCTAAATACATGAGTACAACTTGCTCAGTCTGTAAATGTATACTTGTAAGTATATGCTTTCAGGGCTTACCATTTGTTATTGGATAATTAATTCCTGTGCTCTTCCCTGGGAAGACTATTTCTCCAGCTCTCAGCATTCCTTAGTTGCCTGTGGTTCTTTGTGTAGAGTTGAGACCTCACCTGGTTGTCTGCGGTTCTGGGGATGGGAGAGGGCCTCATGCACACAAGAGGAACACTACCAAATGAGTTCCCAGACGACTAGTGTTTCCACAGTGGGATCTATTGTTACTCCTACTGCCAGACTTATTTATCAAAGTTGCTGATTGAGAAAGGTAAAGTGGCAAAAGTTCCCATGATGGAAACTAAAGGGGACAGCTGCTGCCACCTGCTGGGGGTGCCCACTAACTTCAAGCAAATTCTCTTCTGCCTGCAGCCTCTTCTGTGACATCTGGAGCCCAGAGTGCTCCTGTGGGTGGCACCCAGGATGAGTTGGCCCAGCGTCTGTGCCCGGGCAGCATGTTGGTGTGGTCTAACTGGAGCATGGTGCACCTGCCAGCTGCTGGACATGTCGCTTCCTGCAGGACAAGTGCCCATAGTGTGGCACAGGCCTGGACAGTGGAGAGCACTCGCTCACGATCGGGGGCCCGCCCGTGGTCATAACTGGGAAACAAGACACCACACAGAGGCACCAAGAATGAGAAAGAATGTGGGCATCAGGGCGGGGGCAGATTCCTTTAAGGCCTATAGGGACATAGGTAGGGGCACTTTTGGAGGTGAGACAAGGGCACAGGACTTGGGCAGGTGTTTAAAGTGGGCATTAGGGACAGTGGGCACAAGACAGGCATTGACAAATAGCAATGGGTAAGGGATGGGCAAAAGGCATGGAGTGATCATATAGGGGTAGGAGGCAAGGGACATAGACACTGGAGCATGGGGTAGATGGGGATGGGGCATGGAAGTGGGCACAGGGCATAGGTGCACAGGGGATGTAGGTGTAGGATATGAGCGCTTGGCCTAAATCCTGTGTTTGGATGCCAGTAGCTAAAACACCAGTACCTGTAGAACTCTTGTCTTTGGAAAAATGAACACAGCTTTAAGGCAGAATCAAAGACTACAGGCTGGCTTCTTCCCAGGGCCACTGTTCTTTACAGATCGCTAGAGGCGAACCTACTGAGGAGGGGGGGAGGGCTTTCAGTAAGGACAATGTCCTCTTTGTCCTCCCCCTGCCTTGTGAGTGAGGTGACTTATCGGATTCTGATTATGGATGCCAACATAATAAATCCCTTTTAACAACGTGTCAATGTGCCTCTGATTTTATTCTTATTTCTTGGTGCTGGGACTCAAACTCTGGGCCTTGTGCATGCTAGGTGTTTGCTCTGCCACTGAACTACACCCCCAGCCAATAAGCCGCTTCTGTGTGGAGAAAATGGTGTGATTTGGCAACAGACTGAAGTTTACTGCATTTTTTTCGTCCAGCCATTTCAGGAATGTTTATTGAGTTGCTGCTGTACTCCAGTGCCCAGTGCTGGATATGGGGGACAGGCCAAAAGAGTGTCGTCTTTACTCTCTTGGGGTTCACAGCCGGCTTCCAGCTGAGGTCCTAGGACTGCCCCCACTCCTGACCTTCACAAATGTGATGATGGTAAGGAGTTACATAACAGCTGAGTTAAAAACCAGGTTTATCATTCACTAAATGTGCAACCTCAGGAAGCGACTTTCAGAACCCCCACCTGTGAAGTGCCCTGCAGAGGGCGTGGTGTGAGGTGTGAGCGCGGATGGGTGGATAAGCTTTCCAGGCCCACTGCAAGTGGCCACTGGCTTGGGAAGGGGCAGAGAAAACACTGACCCACTGGACAGGCTGACTTCGGCCACACCCTTGCTGTACCCCAGCTCCAAGCTGAGGTTGGGGAGCCTAAGTTCATAGGACATCCAGCCCGTCCTCTGTCCTCTGAGCTCTCCCAGGGCCAAGGCTTCTATGGGATCCAGGTTAAGAGCTCGGCCCAGAAGGCACTCCTCCCCACACCAGTCACTAGAGGGCGCCAGGACTCAGGGGAACTGTGTTGAGCAAGCTCCTTCCTGTCCTTGGAGCCCTCCAGAGTCCACAGGCCAAACACCAGGACCTGGAACAGTGCGGCTCCAACGGCTCTGGCTCTGCAGTGTGGGAAGGGGGTGGCAGAAGAGAGGAAAAGCCAGAACTAGGGTACTTGAGAAGCCTCTGTGGCTTGTCCCACTCCATAGGGACACTGCTTAGATTCCACCCTTCTCCCCTGCCCCACCTCTGGTCACACCTGTGTCTCTGCAGCCCCTCTGTCTGAGTCCAGGTTTCTTCATTCGTTTCAGCTACTGCGGATGACAGTTTCTCTGTATGCTATGGTCCCTCTCCGAAAGGTCTAGGTTCTCTCTCTCTCTCTCTCTCTCTCTCTCTCTCTCTCGTCGTCTGTCTGTCTACCCGTCTCACTCAGTTTCAGAGCCTGGCTCTGCCCTCCCACCTCTTCACCCTGCAGAAGCTCACAGCTTCCGACTGCTGGCCTCTCTTGCCCGCCTCCTTAGACTTGACAAGGGCGGTGAGAGAGGAGGGAAGGGCAGCGTGGTGGGCCCACCTCCTTTTGCCTTTCTAGGCTGGGAGGCTGGGCCAGTGGGTCTTTTAACGGCTTGGGCAGCCTGTGCAGATCGCCAGCCCTGAACACTTTGCCTGGCTCTGCAGTCAGCATGCAGCAGCAACCATCATCAGGGCCCTTGGCTCCTTCTGCAGAGCCCACCAAGCCCCCTTACAGCTACATAGCCCTGATTGCCATGGCTATCCAGAGTTCGCCGGGTCAGCGGGCCACCCTCAGTGGCATCTATGGCTACATCATGGGCCGCTTCGCCTTTTACCGGCACAACCGGCCAGGCTGGCAGAACAGCATCCGCCATAACCTGTCCCTCAATGAGTGCTTCGTCAAGGTACCTCGTGACGACCGCAAGCCGGGCAAGGGCAGCTACTGGACCCTGGACCCCGACTGCCATGACATGTTCCAGCATGGCAGCTTCCTCCGCCGCCGCAGACGCTTCACCAAGCGCACAGGTGCCCAGGGCACCAAGGGGTCTATCAAGGCAGACCCCAGGCCTCTCAGATCCACCAGCCGGGACCCAGGCACCCCCAACACCACTACTGGCAAGTTGTGCCCATTCCCACCAGAGGTGCCAAACCCCAAGGGCCTAAGCTTTGGGGGTCTGATGGGGTCTTTGCCAGCCAGCGTATGTCCAGCAACCAGTGATGCCAGGCCCCAGTTGCCCATTGGACCCAAAGAGATGTGCTCACCCAAGTCTGCAGGCCCAAGAGAGCTCACCTCGCCCTCCCCGTGCCCAGCATTCGGCTTTTCTGCTGCCTTCTCTGAAGCGGAGAGTCTCAGCAAGGCCTCCACACCTGGTGTGGCTCCTGAGGGCATGGGGAGCAGCTACCAGTGCCGAATGCAGGCGCTGAATTTCTGTGTGGGGACTGACCCTAGCCTTGAACACCTCTTGGCCTCGGCAGTTCCCACCCCGACACCTTCGACTCCTTCAGCCTCTCACCGGGCCCCACTGTCCCTGCCAGCTGACTCCAAGGAACCCTGGGTGGCTGGGAACTTCCCTGTCCAGGGAGGTTCCGGGTACCCCCTGGGGCTACCTCCTTGCCTTTACCGGACACCAGGAATGTTCTTCTTCGAGTAAGTGACTGCAGTGGGTCCCTCTGCAGGGCCTCCGTCAACTGTTCTCTGCAGATTTAGTCTGGCTATAGGACCTAGGACACTCTTCAAGGGCCCAGCCCTGGCAGGCCAAGGACTGTGAGGAACGGAAGGCAGAAGTGAGCAGTCGTCAGCCAGGTGCCCCCGGCCTCCTGACAAACTTGGGATGGGGCCCTCGAGACTTTCTCTGTGGTTCTCAGGGCTAATAAAGCCAGTGTGATGGTGAAGGTCTGTCTGCTGAATGGCTGGGGCTAAGGGTGTGGGGGCACTGTGGTATGGGGGGTGCTCTAGGGGAGGGGGACCTGCCTGGAAAGGTTCTGCTTGAGACTTTCTCCTGCTGGGGACTTTCTTGGGGAGTTTCCCAGGAAGGGAAAGTAGGGCATGAGGGCAGGCAGAGGGGAGAAGCAGCCAAGATCCACAGAGTATGGGAAAGCCGGACTGGCGGAAGAGGCTGCCTTCAGTCCTTGAACTGTAGCTAGATGCTGTCTTTATGAAGCTTCACCATGCCCACTGCCATCCCCTCCTAGGCTTGTTTCTGTCATCTTGCCTGGGTTCTATGGAATATCAGCCCAGTTTACAATAGTAGAATCCAAGGCTCAGAGCTCACCCCAGCTCCAGGAGAAGGTCAAAAAACTAGCGGAGTGCAAGGGTACCCAGGTCTGTGTGGCTGACACAAACTGAGGGAAGTACAAGGTGGAGAGCTGGCTGGGGACAGTGTAGGATGCCCCAGAGGAGAAATTGAGCCTTTCTGAACCTGGGGCTGATAAGACACCCTTCACTCTGTGGACAGGGAATCAGGGTTTAAAGGCAGCGCCTGGTCTTTATTTGAACTCTCCACAGTGATGGAACCTCTCCTGGGTCCCTGGGTCTCTGAGGTCTCCTGCTTACTTTTTGCCGAAATCATATTGCATTAATTTGTGTGTGTGTGTGTGTGTATGTGTGCGTGTGTGCACATGTGCGTATTTGTGCGTACACAGGGCTCAGAGGCAACTTGTGGGAGTTGATTCTCTGCTCCCCCTGTGTGCGGCCTAGGAATCAAACTCAGGGGTCATTACCCACCTAAGTCATCTCATGAACACATTTCTTTGGGGGGGGCATGGGTGGGGACCCACGACTGTCCTAGACACTGAACACAGGCAACTGAGCTCCAAGCTTCAGCGTGAACAGAGCAGGAAGGAGGGCTGTCCGCATATACCCTCTAGAAGAACCTGAGACCTCACTGTCGCTCCAGCACTTCGGAGAACAGAAGCAAAAGGCTTCCTGAGACTTGGTCTCCTCTACTGCACCATGGGTATGGGCTGAGGCAGAGGGAAGAAGTGCTGGTGTGGCCCCATTTCGTCTCCTACAGAGAGCCCACAAGGCCTTGTGTCCCATGAGGTGGCACCCAGTGGCTGCCCTTTCTTAGTCAGGTGACCTAGTCTCCTCCACAACTCCTTCCCTGGGCAGCTTATCCAGTGACTTCAGGCTCTGTGACTCCCCCTTCCCTTCACAGGTCCCCTGGGGCTGTAGAGGAAGCTGGCCTGCTGGCTGGCCTGACTGAACTGTCTGGTTCCCACAGACTCCAGAACTGAGGTGGAGGGGGAACTGAGGGGCGCAAGCTTGGTATGACTGGAAGGAGGTGGAGAATGCCTGATCAGCTGGGCGAAGGAGACTGCCCCCTTCTCCCCTCCCTTTTCCCCCTCCCAACCATGCCTGCTGCACCCCAACCGGCAAAACAGTGGGCTGTTGCGGTGGGGAGGTAGCAGGCAAGGTCCTCTATAGTGAGGGGTGCAGACACACAGAGCAGGGGACACTCATTCATGTGATGTGGGGTCAGCATTGTGGAGTGTGGGAGTGGGTATGCTGGGGAGACACGGTCCCTAGTGGTGATTCTTTCTCAGCTGGGTCAGGGAAGGAGGCCGCGGTTGGGCACTGTTCCTTGCTTTGCATTCCTCTGGAGCCTTGGTGACCCCAAGTCCCTTCTCAGCCTGGCAGGAAGAGGAGAAACCAGCAGGGCTGGGGAAAGCACCCAGCCTCCCCAGGATGTTCAGCCTCTGCGCCCAGGGCCCATGTCCCTGCAAGGAAGGCTGTCACCTCTATGCCTTCCAGGGCTTGGGCTGGGGTGACAATGAGACTTGGGTTCCTCTCTGGTTCTCTGGTTGGTGCTGCCCATACCGCCATTCCACTGGTCTCCACCCAAGGGAGTAGCTAGCTCATAAGCAGGCTGAGACTTTGCAGGCCCAGTCCTTAGGAAACACGGGGCGGGGGGGGGGGGGGTTGTTAAGATAGAGGGAGAGAGACAGCCAAACTTAGCTATGACCACACCTCTGTCCTTAACCCCCAAGACTACTTGTCTGTCAAGAAATGGTGATGTTCCCAAACAGCTAAGTAGGACCTTGGTCTAAGCCTACCTGGAATACAATCTTAGACCAAGACCAGTCCTTGGGGCCCTGGTTTCACTCTTTTTGTCCAGAGGGCATAAAATAGGTCATTTGATTCGACATGTGAGTCTCGGGAGTATCTGGCCTGGGGGACAGCCTGGGAGATGTCCCATCCCTTGGTCAGGAGTCCTAGACATCATGATCTAACACTATGCTCAGTATCCAGCGGGGACCTTACCACTGGGCGTCCTGCCCTCACATTCTTTCTGTGGCTTACAGATGCTTCTGCCACTTGCCTGACTGCCCCTTGCCTGACTGCCCCTATTGGGAGGTAGGGTGTAGAGCCAGTAAGTGCCCTCATCTAGGTCATTCTAGATTAAAACATCTTGATACAGATGGTCAAAGTCACGCGGCAAGGCACAGCAGAGGTATCTCCTCAACCCACCCCATGCAACTCGTAGGGGCAGAGATGTGGTATCTGACGCCTCAGGGACTCCTTCAGTGGAGGCTCATCTGTCTCCAGGCCCAATTCCAGGGACCACTTACTTTTCTTCAGAAAATTAGAGCAGACGGGTTTCTGAGACCAAATCAAATCCTAAAATGGTAGAATCAGTATTTAAGACTATTCCAGAGTTCTTAATCACGTCAGCTCAGATCTGTGGAATGCAGTTGACAGGGACGGCTGACCCTCTTGCGTTATGTGCATTCCAGGAAGCAGAAAGGGCCTGTTCCAACAAAATATAGCCACCCTATTGGACTGGCATTACCTGCTGGCATTTGGTCTGGCTGCCCAAGGTCAGAGCGCCCATCTGCCTTCAGAAGGGCACGGATGGGGTCCCCACCACACCCCCAAGGGCCCACCTCCCTCATGGACTCCTCCACTGAGCTTATCACAGGCCTGCCTCCCGCCCACTGCTTCCTTCCCTGCTGAAGGCATTCCCCTGCCTGAGTTACAAGTTACTCATGCCTTCCCACACCCCCAGACAGCATTTGGCTGGTGAGAGACCCTCTCCCCCAGAGGGCGGCTTCCTGCAGCTGCCACAAAGATGAGAAAGCAGGGGGAGGTTGTGTTGGCCTGGCACATCTGCCTGTGGGGAGTGCAGGAACCAAGGAATCCAGGCCCAATATATCCTCCCTGACCAAGCTCCCATCACCCCCTAACCCAGGCCGCTAGAGGCAAGACTGCCTTCATTGCTGCCGCAGCTGTGTGGCCTGGGAAAAGAACTTCCTTTCCCTGTTCTTCCGAAGGATACAAATGCTGTCGTCCACCCCCAGGAGGCTGGTGGAAGGACTCTGTAAGTTAGCTTTTGCAAAGAGCTTAAAACTAGGCCTGGTGCTCAGAATTGCAATATAAATGATAGTTAAGTGAAATAAATCTGTATTCGGGGGCTGATATGTCCCCTTTATCCCCTGCCAAGATGGTGTCTCACTGCTCTAGAAGACGGGGACAGAATGTAGAGGCAGGACTAAACAATACTGTCCTTTCGATTTCTTGCAGTGTGGATTCACTTGTCTGAGCCTCAGTTTCCTCGTCTGTAAAATGGGGTGCTGTTTTCGATGCCCAGGGCTGGCATGTGGGACCCCATCTGCATCCTCGTGTGTAATTTGGTCAGCAGGGATGAAATTAGAATTAAGAAGTATCCACACCTGAGGTCTCCCCAGTCTCCGCCCAGGTCTCTCAGCCTCCACAGCAAAGCCATTCACTGGAGGCTCCTCTGCGCTCCTGCTCCTCTGTCCTCACCATGCTGGTAACTGACGGGGTGACTCAGAGGAACAGTTGGTAGGCAGAAGGAAGTGGCCCCACAGCTAAAAACAGACCAGAGGCTCCATTAGTCACTCATCAGCCAGGAAGGCCAGGGATGCCCCCAGGTCACTGTCCTCTGGGCCCGTCCCAAGGTAGCCCAATGTCACTTAGGTACACGGAGCACAGCAGCTGGTCCTCCCTCCTTGCTGGCAGCCAACTCCTACGAGCTTCTCCACTCCAGAGCTCTGCGCCCGCTGCCTGCTCTCCAAAGCCTGTCCCCTCCTTGCAGGGTGGCGTGCTACATACAGTTTCTGTCATTGGTCAACACCACCCCAAAGGACGCCCCCAAAGCCTGAGTCCAGCTAACTGTACCTCACCTTCCCTCTCCTACAGTGTCATGCTGCCTTCACACAGCCCCACTGTGAGGCAGTCACAGCGGTAGGGTCTGCACTTATCCTTCTTCACCTTAGAGCACAGGTTTGGGGGCAAGGGCTGTGTCTGCCCTGTTCACTTTTCCTCCTCTCTACCTCACAGTAGGTGACTAAGAGACAGTAGGGATATGGCGAATGCTTACCAAGTGTGTGGCGCCTTGGCTACCATCGTCCTCAGTGGGCTGTCCCAAAGGAGCCCAGGGACTCCCTACCTCACTCAGCACCACCTAGGGCTTCTGGATAAGGACGTGCATTTGATATCTCTCCCTTCACTGACTGAACCCAGCTTTCATGGCACCCTTTCTTCTGCCTGCACAGCCCTCCACTACCCTCCATAGGGCTCTCTCCTCGCTCCCAGCCCCCACCAAGCATCCTCAGAAAAATACTCCCTGACCACTGTCCCGTTCTCCCCCAGTCAGCGCATGCTAAGGTCAGTGTGCTTTGTCCCCTACTAGCTCCCTGAGACCAGGGACTTTGTCTGGTCACTGCTGTCCCTTGCTGCAACCACTGAAATAGCCTGAGACTGGCTCAGTAACCTGCGCCAGGCTCTGCCTGGGCATCTCACTTGACTTTGGCACTGACCTTGGGAAGTGGGTATTATCATCACCCCCGTTTTACGGACAGGAGCCTGAGGCTCAAAGAGGGCAAGTAGGTAGATTTGAACCCGGAACTGCATATCTATGACTGCCCTTGAAGCATCTGAGTTCTCCAGATTCATTGCTGTCTCTGCTAAAGCCACTGGATGCAGCCTCCTCTGCTCTCCCTCGCCGCAGTCTCTCCCAGTTACCCAGCGGGCTATGGGCAGATAGCCGTCTGGAGCATGAATATTACCATACTCTTCCTCTGCTCAGAGTTCTTTTGTGGTTCCAGTACCCCGACTCAGCCTGTCCCCCAAAATTATTTCCTTCAACATATGCAAAAACCTTCCTAGAATGTGCTCAGGCAAGTTTGCTTTTAGGCTTTCTGTACTTCTACACTCGCCCCGCCCCCATATTCTCCCCACTGCCGTAGAAAGCCCTGTTCATTTGCCCTCACCAGGAGTGTCACTCCTAGAGAGATGACACGTCAAATTGATGACTTTTTCCTGTCCCTATGGTCTCCTGAGTTTTCTTCCAGATTCTTCAAGCCACTACCCTTCCTCTGGGGTCCCAGAGATGTTGTGAGCCCTCCCTGGAGATTGGCCCAAGGAAACTTCACCCACAATGCCCACTCACAACCTAAGATCCACTGAGAAACTGCACCTCAGTTTCCTCAGCTGAGAAATGCTAGATGGTTAACACAGGGATTTTCTCAATGCAGTGCTAGGGTTCAAGAGGTGCTTCCTCTTGAGGCAAGAGGGGGAGGAAGAGAAGCAGGTGCAGAGCTGTCTCACAGGCAGGAACCAGCCCCCAACCTCGCAGAACAACCCTGGCTGCCTTGCTCCCTCTGGGCGAGGGCCTGTGTCTTTTCCCACCACTGCCTGCTCGGGTTCAAGGTGGCCAGAGGAATTCAAGGCCACTAGACTTAGACAGGAAGAGGCAACGTCACCAGTGCTGGTGTAATCCAAACCAGATGTGGCCTCGGTGGCTTCCAGACCCAGGGGGTGGTCACTGTGGGCCTGGCCCAGGCCCAGAGGCAGGAAATGGCCTTGGAGGAACACTCTCTGGGCTGAGCCCAGCTAAGAGGAGGGTCCACTGCAAGCTCTTAACCCTTCTTGGCCCAAAGGAGTATCCAGGCCTAGCCCAAGGCAGGCACACACATCAGTAACACAGGGGACAGTCACTGCACTGTTGCTGAGACCAACGCTGCGCAGAACCAGCCATGCCCCTGGACTATGAGGAGCAGGTTACACTCTTCCTGGAGTTCAGGAAGCTCACAGTCTGGCATCCTGGGGATGGCAGTGACCTGGGCCCAGAGCCCTGGCCGTGGACTACTTTGAAGTCTAGCTCCAGCTTGAGAGTCCTCTGTCAGCTGTGGCCTCCGGCCTCCCTTGGTGCAGCGCTAGGGTGCAGATGGTTCCTCCCAGCTGCAGTCAGGGACAGAACTCTGTTGAGAGCAAGGAGCTTGGGTTCCCAGCTCCAGAGAGGCCAAAGACACAGCTCGGCAACAGGCCAAGTCCCTATGATCTGGGCTCAGTGGCACACACCTTTAGTCTCAGCACTTGGCAGGCAGAGCCAGGTGGATCTCTGTGAGTTCAAAGCCAACCTAGAATAGCCAGTGAACCTTCCTGTCTTGGGGAAGAAAAAGTTCTTATAAAACCCCGTCCTCCCATCTGTGTTGTCAAGTCTATCTGCTCTGCCTCTGAGCTCCCGGGAGGCCCAAAGCTGTCTGATTACTCACGCAGATACAGTTCTGGGAGAAGGGAGACAGGGTAGATTTGGGGTTGGAGCGTAATCATCCCTGCCTGTGATTCTTGGAGGGCTTCTTGCCCTGGAAATATTAACTTGTTGTGTGGTCTTGGGCAAAGTCATCTTTCCGCTCTGAACCTGTCCCTCACCAGTGACATACAGATGGGCCCCCATCCTATCTCTCATCTGTCGTGACGACCCTAGAAGTTGAAGAAGAAAGAAGAGCTAAGGCTGTGATCAAGTCATGGAGATGGAAACAGACCCAGGTGTGGTAGCGCACACCTTTAATCCCAACACTCAGGAGCAGAGGCAGGCAAATTTCTGTGAGTTCAAGGCCAGCCTGATCTATGTACTGAGTTCCAGGACAGCCAGAGCTAGAGAGAGAGCTCCTGTCTCCAAAAAAAAAAAAAAAAGGAAATAAACCTTGTACTTGAAGTCAGGGTTCTAGGTCGTGTTGTTGAAGTCTTTGGTGAGGGGCCTATTGTAGCCTCGGTTTCCCTGAGGGGATCCAGACCTTGCTTCTCTGCTCAGGCTAAACCTCATTCCCTTCCCTCCCCTCTGGGGTGACTCATCCCTCATCATCTCATCATCGTTCTGTGTGGCCTGATGCTCAGCCAGGGTGGGGCCAGGGAGGCAAAGAGGACCATTCAGTGACAGCCCAGACCCAGCTGGTGGAGGTCAGGGTTGGGAGAGGCAGCAGGGTACCAAAGGGCACTGGGCAGCAATGTGTGGTCTTGGGGGCCCCGCTGTTAGGACAGCTGCCATTCGCACCCCCAAACAGGTTTTTGAACCTTTCAATTCCCAGTGCTAAGGTCAGGCTTAGATCCCCCCCCCCAGTCCCAGATCCCACACCCCATGTGATACCTGCTGCTGCATGAACACAAGACCGGGGGAAGGCGTGAGGTGCCTGAATCTGTACTCATGGAGGCAGGGAACATACGACAACATCTCTGCGGTCTCAGTCTGTAAACACACCCAAGGCCCAAGCCAGGGGCAGTAGGGCAGCAGCCAGAGCAAAACCATTGCCTGATCAGTCTGGATGCTGAATCTGGCTCCCTGCCGCCTCTCTAGCCGTCCTGAAATCAGCTGTTCCATCTGACAAAAGGCGCAACACTTTCGTGCTGGTCACTGCAGGCTGGGGACGCTGGTGTTCACTTGTCACCTATCATCTCTGCCACTCTGGCAGGGCCGCCCCTCTAGCAAATGGCCCCCGCCTGCGAGGATGGCCTGGATGAGGCCAGTGAGAGCAGAAAGCAGGGCTGACCATAGCATCACAGGCCATGGGATCTGTTCGCCTTTTTCCTGGATGTTCTGTGTTCTGCTCCCTCCTTGATCAATGCTGAGTTCATGGCAAAAGTTTGTTTTGAGCCCCGGCCCCAGACTTATTGAGCAGGCTTCGAGTTCCTTCCTTGCTCTGAGCCTCAGTTTCCTCGCCTGTTGAATGGGGACAAAGACTGCCCCCATTTCCTCCCTGGGCCTTCTATAATTAACTCATCTTGTCTCCATCTCACCAGAGCGCCATCCTCTTCTCTCTGTGAGGCCGCTCTTACCTGCGTCTCACCTGACTCAGTTTCCCTCTGTGAGATACAAATAGTATCTACCTCACCATCCCACTCAAAAGAACAAGGATCTAATCCCCGTTGTGCCCCTGACTAGGGTCTAGCACAGGTCACTCTGTGCTTCGACTCTTGTGGTGAGGAAACCGAGGCACAGCAAGGAAGCCGCTTGAACCCATTCTCTCCTCCTTTGGTGGTCTAGCTCCTGAGCCTGCATCTGTGAACACCACACTGTGTGTGGGTGTGTGAGCTCGGTGACCGGCACGTAGTAGGTGCACAATTAACGAAATCTGTGATCTCACATGAGTATGGGCACGTGCAGAGGGAAGGCGGTCGCCTCCAACCTGTATGTTTATTTACAAGGCACAAGCTGAGAGCAGGTTGGGGTCTGCCCGATGGCTTCACACTCCTGCAGGACAGCTCATCCCGACATCTGGGACCGTGAATGTCCCTGGGATGGGCACAGAGTAGCCGGGCTGGGAAGACTCGGTCCTCAGGTGAACTTGGAGGTAGTCTCATGTCTTCCAGGCCTCTCCCCACCACCGCCACCACCACCACCACCACTCCAGGCCTGCGCTGGCTTTCTCTCACAGAGTTCCTGTGTGTTGGGTGGGGGCCAGGAGGCCAGATGACCTGTTGGGCTCCTGAGGCAGGGCATGGAGGTCCTCTCACACAAAGCCTACTCTGTCCTCCCCTAGCAGCTGGGCTACATCCTTACCCTTCTAGAAGCTTCCCATCCACCACCACAGCAGCCCACCTGCTGGACCCCCAGCCATCCCACTCCAGGCAAGGGTGCCCCAGGTGGGGCAAAGCAGAGGCTACAGGGCAGCAGTTCAAAGGAGGGAGCTAGGGAGAGACTGGGGAACGGCCTGGACGTCCTTGGAGTCTGGGTGGGGCTGATGGGCCACGGCCCTGTCTGAGGAGGCGGTAGCAAGATGGATTCCAGGCCACACTCCACGTTCACAGAGGAGAAGCGATACTGAATGAGGGCCTGGGGAGCCTCGAGCCTCCCGGCCTGGTGCAACTTTGCTCTGCCCAGCCTCCTCTGGAGATCTGGCTGGCTCTCTCTGGCCTTCTGAGCTGTGTGGCTTCAGCCTTGACCACTGTGCAGCTGCGTCCAGGCTTAGCTGCTCCTGGGGCTCAGACCCCCAGAGCCATCAGTGCCCCCGAGCTACTGATCTTCTTGAAGCGATTGGCTGCGCTGACAGCAATGAAGTTTTTCTGGGGGATGAGAGAGAGAAATTCTGGTCAGCACTTGAGCAGAGGAGAACCTGGGGATGGCGTGTCCTTCAGAGTCCCCCCATTCTGGCCAGAGAGAGGGCTTAGCAGACAAAGAAAGGTGCTTGCAGACAAGCCTGAGTTTGTTTCTGGGAGCCTCATGGTAGAAGGACCCCCAAAGCTGTCCTCTGACCCCCACACAGAGGCCACTGCACGAGCGTGTCCTCTGTACCCTCTATTATATACCCGTCACTATTTATTTATTTATTTGCTAATAACTAAATGTTAAATAAAAAAATTTTAAAACTTTTAAAAGACCCACCCCCATTAAAGGAGAGTCAGAGGCCAGGGGAGCCACAGTGCCTAGCCCAGCTCTGAACAGCACCAGGACACTGTGCAAACAAAAGAGGCCCTACACCCCAATCTGTGAGTCCCTCAACCTGTGGGTGTCGACCCCTTTGAGGGTCAAATGACCCTTTCACAAGGGTCACCTAAGACCATCAGAAAACACAGATTTTTGCATTATGATTCATAGCAGTAGCAAAATTACTGTTATGAAATAGCAACAAAAGTAATTTTTATGATTGGGGTCACCACAGCATGAGGAGCTGTGTTCAAGGTTTGCAGTATTACCGCTGTTCTACAGCTGGCCTTCTGTTCCGCTCTGACCTCCCTTTCGAGTCCAGCCATACAGCCTGCGGCCTGGTGCTCCCACCATTCAGGTTCCACCATGGGGCTTCACACTGGCTGCTGTCAGCCTGGATCCCTCCCCATCCCCCCGTCTCCTCCGCCTCCTCCTCCGAGGTCTTGATTCACCTGTTGCTCCTTACCAGGCCCTAACCTGTTTAAAGGTGAAACCCCTCCCCCGGCACTCCCAACCATTCTCCTGCGAACTCTCTACTTTCACTGCAGGTCAAGTCCAAGACCCAGATTCCTGCCTCCTGTCTCCACGGCAGCAGTGGAGCCTTTAGTAGTAACAGGTGTTCAATAAACACTCGGGTCATGAAGGGGGTCGGAGATGCTCTCTGGAGCCTGAACCCCCCTTTAATGATCCTCCCCTGGCAGGAGAGGTGGGCGACAACGCCAGCTCAGAGCGGGAGCCAGCCCAGGACCCAGAGAAAAGCCCACGTTTTCCAGGCCCTGCCAACAGGGATGGTTGGGCTGGACCTGGCCTCAAGGCTCTCCCACCCCTCAGGCCTCCTCCTCCTGCCCCAGCTTTGGTACCTTCCAGCGCCTCTTCATGAGGTATTTCTTAAGCAGGATCTGGGACTTCAGACGGCGGTTGCAGCGTTTGGCTTTCTCTGCCAGGTTGTTGAGCCAGGGGTGAGCCAGGCACTGTTCCGCACTCATTCGGGCGCTGAGGAGAAGGCAGTGAGGTGAAGGCAGGCCCATGCCAGGCCCACTTGACCGGGATATGCACTCTGCCCTTGAACATACAAGGTCCCCAGCCTCACCTCTGGTCCTTCATGATGAGGTTGGAAACAAAATCTTTGGCCTCGTCCGACACAGCCTCAAAGGTCTCCTCATCAAAGTACCAGTTCGCAGACAGGACATTGTTTAGGGTCTCTGTGTCATCATCTCCCAGGAAGGGGGAGAGACCACTCAGCCTAGCGGGAAGGAGAGTCCGGCAAGACAGTGAGGCGGCAGGGTGGGGCAGAACCCAGGAGGCAGCATGTGCTGGAAAGACCCGGGGCTTCCAGAGTGGGACAGACCTGGGTTTGAATCTGGCTGGGTGACTTTGGGCAAGTCACTTCCCCTCTCTGAGCCTCACTCTTCTCATCTGTAAAATGGGCATGGTCACCCCAGCTTCCCAGGGTTGCAGTGAAGATGGGGAACGGTGAGTGTGAAACACACAGTGGGCGCACACAAAAAGATGTCCCCTGTCCCTCTGTCCTTACCCCAGGGGCATGGGGAATCTGCTGTCCAGAGTCTGCCCAGGATGGGATACTGTACTTTTCGGTAACCTTGGTTCTTCCAAATATAAAATGGGTATAAAGTTCCCCCTTCTGGTTCTCCCTAGCATTCCCCCCCAAAAACAAACACCCTGGCTGCGGGGTCAGACCACTCCAGCAGAACCCCAAAGTCAGTCTTGTCTTCTACCCATCCCCGTGCCCCTGCTGACTTGGGCCAGCACCTCCCCAGGGCTCACAGCATATAGGTGATCACCCCCAGGCTCCACATGTCAGTCTTGTCAGAGATCTGGTCATAATTCACCACCTCGGGCGACAGGAACTCCGGAGTCCCAAAATTCACCTTCAGTTTTTCATTGGGGTTGTACCTGGGAGAGAGAGATTGAGAGCTCAGGTCCCCAGCTGCCACCAGAAACATCCAGCCCCTTCGCCACCTCTCTCGGCCCCATCCACCCACCCACCCAGGGGTACCTCCGTGCTAGACCGAAGTCAATTATCTTCACCAAGTGGCCGGTGGTGTTCACACACAGGATGTTCTCTGGCTGAGGAGACAGGGATGGCCCAGGTTGGCCTCTGACCCAGCTCACCCTCCTTTCCCTACCAGCTTCATCCGGGCCCCTTATTGGGGCCCCCGCACATGGGCGCAGATCCTTAGGTGATGCTCATTGACCCTTCAGGCCTGTTTGCACTCTCCCTAAGGAGGCTGAGGTCCTGTGAGGGAGGGGCTTGTCTCAAAGCACAAGATGGCCCAGTAGGCACAGATGGAATCTTTCTCCACTCAGTCGTGTGGAGGGTGGAAAACTGAGGTCTGCAGATAGGCAGTGTGCCCTGGCCAGAGGGCAGGCAAGGATGCTATCAGAACGAGCAGCCTTGTAGGTCCACGAGAAGGCCTCTAATCAGCAAGGTTTCTGCTGCCTTTAGCTGGGCAGTGCCCGCCTCTCACGAGCACTAGGCCTGTGCTACTTCATTTAACACATGTGTGCATTTTGCGTGTTATGTTGCTGTGCATGCATACGTGGAGGTGGGGGGTCTCTCTCAATCATTCTCCACCTTGCTTTTTGAGATAGGGTCTCTCACTGGACTTGGGGCTCACTGAATGGTGAGACCAGTCAGCCAACATGTCCCCAGATCTTCTGGTCTCAGCTCCCTGCTGCTGGAATCACAGGAATGAGCCGCTTGCACCTGGCTTTCTTACCATGGTTGATGGGCATCCGAACTCAAGTCCAAGTCCCCGTGCTTACATGGCAAGAACTTTACAGACTTGGCCATCTCAGTTCCTTTTATCTATTTTTTTTTTTTGAGATGAAGGTCTCACTATGCTACCCCAGTATGGTTCTGAATTGCCAGGCTTGAGCAATCCCTCAGCCTCAGTGCTTGGACTATAGGCACCTGCCACTTCTCCACCTTACTCCTCAGCGCTCCAGGCCAGGGACCACCTTCTCCCAGCCTCTCCTATGCTCCGTCAAAGTTGGTGGAAAAGTGTGCTAGTGAAGGGCACATAAACTCACCCCAGGCCTTCACTTTATCTTCTTCCCACAGGGGACACAGGACTAGGTCAAGAGTAAGTGGGGTGAACATTGAAGTTAACATGGTTCAAAGACAGGAGCTAACGAGGTGCCACCTCTGCAGAGTGACTTCCACACCTACACCATCCAGGGCCTTCATCCCCCTGACCTGACCATTCAGCAGAGCTCTATGGTCTATTTGAGCTCTGTGGTCATTCAAGAAAACAAGACGTGGGGACTTCGCTAGCATCCCAGTGCAGGGAGAGAAAGAAAAGCTCCTGATAGAAGTGCACAGGGACCCAAAACCTGATCCAAGCCTTCTCAGAAACCTATTCCCACCAGACTTAGGGATGCCCTGCAGCCAAGACACACTGCTTTCTGCACTACGAACCCCTATAAGAGCACACTCTTATGATTTCTTGGAGGCACACTCCCTTCTCCTGGGACCTGGCATTTTAATTAGGGACCCTACTCTACCCCCAAATCAGCCTTCACAAGGGAATAACAGACATCCTATCCTAGCTCCTAGAGGGACCCATCTGTCCCTCTAACTCAAGAATTACCTCTGACTCTTTCCCAACCCACTCCACACACGCCCTCAGCCAGGTACTCCTATGTTTCCAAGCGCACCCTGCAGTCCCCCCCACCCAGGCTCTCTCCTAGCTTCCTACCATGGCCTCCTAAGCCCCCATCTCCTCTCTCTCCTCCCATTTGTCCTCATAAGTACCTGCAGGAGCTGCTGGGAGAATCCCATACCCTCTCAGACCATGACACTGAGCAAAGCCAGAAGATGTTGGATGCTCCCATCCATGACTCTGCTCTACCGGACAAATGTTTGCTTCTCCATCTCTACTCTCTGCACGCCCTGGGTACTCTGTTGTGCCTTCTGTAATCTTTTTAAATGAATTTTACTTATTGGACATTGTATAATGAACAGGGAACAAGTCCATCCTAGTCCCAGTTGTAAGTTCCCGCACTAGGATGCTCTTTCCTGCTGCAGGCACTCAGCAACTGTACGTTAAGTGAATGAAGCAGGTACCCACCCCCGTACTGATGGAGCTTATTAACTTTCCCTCTCGATACTCATTAGCGTCTGTCACAGCGACAGGAGACACCTGGTAGCTTGTGTTTCTCCTCCCCATTCCAGGCCCTAAGCAGTTGCCTCTAAGCTCTCTGCAGCCACTGGTGCTGATGGGAGTGAGTGCACCGTGCGGAATCTGTCTGCTGCCCCTGGTCAGCTGTGTGCAGGATGTGAAAGTCCTCTTAGAGTTCATCACTGGCGCCTGCCTCCTACGCACTGCGACCCTGGCATGAGGCTTCTCAGCGAGCTCCATGGAGGAGTCCCAGATCACGGGACTGCTGGGAAGTGGACCCTCAACTCTAGGTTCTCCATCTGAGTAAGGAATGCACACTGGCCATTCCCAAGCCAACACAGATATAGCCGCTATGTGACACCAGCAGCTGGAAGGCATCTAACACCAGACAGTGAGCTCCATGGACGTTGAGACTAAGGGATGCCTCCCCCAACGCACCGCTGCCTCTCTATTCCTAGCACTTAGCGAGCACTCGGGGTCCACTTGGAAAAAGCTGGAAGATGGAGAAAGGGGACTAGGAGGAGCTAAAGAGACGGGTGGGGACAAGAGTGACACGGGATGGTGAGCACTGTTCCAGGGAGCTTCAGCCCACTACCTTGAGGTCCAGGTGCAGGACTCTCATCTTGTGCATGAAGAGGATCCCATCACAGATCTGCCTGACGAACACCATGGTATCCACCTCGGTCAGCTGGTAGTCCTCATCCACGATCCTCTCAAAGAGCTCGCCACCCTCGATGCTGTGTGCACAGACCCCTCTGCAGACTGGCTCCGGGCCGCTGGCCCTGCCACCCAGCCCCGGCTCCCACGTCAGGCACTCACTACTCCATGAACAGGATGATCTCATGTGAGGTCTCAATGGCCGAGTACAGCTGGATCAGATTGCGGTGGTTCAGCTGGTTCATGACCTCGATCTCCAACAACACCATTTCCTGGGGAGCAGGAAAATCAAGGGGACCCACTGGGCACCAACACCCCCACCCTCCAGCCTCTTCCCTTCTGGTCTCCTTGCCTCTGCCACTCTCTCCCTATAACCTCACCCTGAGCACTTGCCTCAAGTCCATAACTATGTTGTATCCAGGGGGAACCAGTTCCCAAAGCCATGTGTGGTGGCACATGCTTGTAATCCCAGAATTCAGGAGGCAGAGGCAGGAGAGTCAAGAGTTCAAGACTAGCCTGGAACACACAGTAAGACCCTGTCCAACCCCCACCCCTAAAATGGGATTGATTCTCAAATACATCATGAACTCTGCCCTCATCTATCCAGCGACCATCTTTACCATTTCCCTTGGGGATCTAAGCAAGTCCCAGATTCTTCGTGTGCTAAATACGTCCGTGGTACCGACCCTTCTCCGTGATTGACTTGCCAGCAGCCATCAGAAAAAAAAAAAGACAGAATCTTCAACAAGCATTGGGGACAAAGAGCTAGGAGCTGTGGTCTCTGCATGCCCACCGACAGTCATTAAGGCCTTTGCCACAGTTCCACCAAAAACTAGATCAGAAACTCCGCCATTCCTCACCCCCTCTCTCTAAACAACTGTCACTTGTGGTGGTCAGGCCAGTGGTTCCTTTGCCGACTGATGTAGGTAGGAATGCGACTGGCATGTGCTATTGTTCAGGCCTCTCCATGTACCCGCATCCCCAGGGAGCTGCTAAACTCTAGGGACCAGTGCAAGGCTGTCCAGTTGCAGCTCTTTCCCCTTCATTCCACCCCTCCATCCAGCTCTCAGTTCACCTCCTACCACTTCCCCAGAGAGGCCCGCATGTGACATGGTCCCTCTGATCAAACTCCCCATCCCTGCCCTGGTTCTCTCAACACCTGGTGCCATGCTCTTCGTTTTGTTCCAGCTTTTAGTCATCTATCTGACCCTACTCTCTGATGTGCTGGTCCCATGAGGTTGGGGACTTTTTCAGTCCTGTAACATTTCTCTGGCACCTGATACAGTGGAAGGCAAAGAAAAAAAAATGTTCCATGATCAATGAACCAACAGCTGGCTCCAGTTAATTCACACAGCGCATGGGCACTGAGCATCCATGCTGAAACAGATCCTGTGATAGAGGCCAGGGAAGATCAGTCAAAAGTGCAGATCTGAGTGCAGATCTGAGGCTGGGGATGTGGCTCAGTTGGTAGAGTGCCTGCCTAGCATGCATGAGGCCCTGGGTTCAATCCCCAGAACCACATAAACTGGACACAGTGGCAAACACTGCAATCACAACCCTCAGAAAGCAGAAGCTGAGGGACCAGGAATTCAGGATTCAGCCTCTGCTCCAAAATGAGCTCAAGGTCACTCTGGGATATGTAAGCCCCCATCTCAAATAAATAAATAGGTAAATAAAAGATACACACACCAGTGCAGGATGAAGCCACACAGAAAAGTCCCAGCTGTGCTCTGAGCAACACCGTGGCTGTGTTCCCATGGTCTTGGTGGGTCCCAGCCTTCCATACATGTGGCTATCTTTTCCTAGGACACCCTGTAACCTCAGCCCCTGCTATCTCAGCCCTTTGGGCTCCTCCTCCCTTCTCTCTCCTCCTTCTTCCATCTCTGTGATGCCAGAGTGAGTCCTGAACGCCAGGAAATTGCTCTGCTTGAGTCTCTTTCCCACGGTCCTCTGCCTGAAAGTCTCCCGTGGCCCGCCACTCAAACACTTTCCTCTGCAAACCGTCACTCTGTAGATGCTGGTCCAGCCGGGGCTGAGGCAGGAACCTCTCTGTTGCTCCTCACGCCCTCCCCTCCCCACAGCTTTCCTGAGACACAGCTCTGTTGGCACCTGTTGCCAGGCAGACTTCACTTCGCCCACGGCCCTCAACCCCTGTGAACCCGCGCACAGCTGCTCGCTCCTGGAACCAGAGCTGCTTAGACCTGCGCAGACCACTCTGGCAGTGGAGGAGAAACTCTCCACTGAGCTTCCTTTCCTTGACACAGGCTGCCTGGGGGCAGGTTCCCCAATGTCTGTCACAGAACCTACACCAATAAACAACCATGCTCCCCAGTGCTACTGAGCTTCACAGAGGGCCCAGTAGGAAGAGTCCCTGAGAACTGGGGTATCTGGTTTATGGCTTGGGGCACCAGCCTCCTGCAACAGGCTGTGTCCACCCTATTCCTTATGTGTTATCTTTAATGACACAAGCTTCTCGTATCAGAGCCCAAGCCTAGCGCTGTGGGTAGGTAGAGATAAGAGATGGTCCGCTTTCCACCACTACCTTATCCTTGGGAGTCTGTTTCTTGATGACTTTGGCTGCCAGTTTGAGGCCTGTGGCTTTCTCAGTGCAGGTGCACACAGCTCCAAACTTCCCACTAGAAAGAGAAGTTGAAGTGAGGATGCTTCCAAGACCCAAGGGTCAACAAGAACCTGTGCTCTGTTCTCCTCTGCCCAGGCCTGCCGGTGACTCTGGCTGCCCCTCTGAGAGATGGGCGCATTCACCCCACCGGCCCTAACTCCCTCATGATGGTGTCTGGAGAACATGGGCGAGGTGGACCAGCCTGTGGATTTCCTATAGGAATGGCCAAAGGCACATCCGGGGATGTGACCACAGTCACCACACCTCAGGATGTGATGGATAGCACGTGAGATTACATAGAAGCAAGTGCATGCATGTGAGCCATGTCCTAGTGAGTGTGCCTGCGCCGCAGGAGCTGGTACACCGACCCCTGCCTGCCCCGTGCATGGTTCCAGGCTTGGGTCCCTGGCTCACCCTCCCAGTGACTCCTTTGAGTTCATGCTGAATTCACTGTTGACATTTCCGGTTCTCAGCTCCACGATCCTGTGTGGGAAGGGGGCCGGAGGTGGTGGACAGTCATCTAAGGAGACAGAGTTGAGCTGTTAGAGCCAGGGGCGGGGACCTCTGGGAAAGGTCTTTGACACCACTGTCTCCTGCCTACTGATCTGCCCCCACTCCTCCCGAAAAGATGAGTTTACCGAGTGATTCCTGAAGGATACCTGATCAGAACGGGACCCGGGTTCCAATTCTAGTTCTGCTGTGTACACCCAAATTGGCCTTTGTACACCCAAAATCTGTCTCCATTAGGGGAATTCAGGTTCGCTGCAGAACTGAGGCCGCTAGCTGACTGGACTTAAATGCAAGCTCTAGCGGGGAGGAAGGGCTGTTTCCATTAAAAAACCTCCAAACACCCAAACAAGCCCCCACAACAGCTGTGAAGTGGAATCCCAGACAGTGTGACTGCTGTGTCTGGGTGATGGTGTGGGTGGAGACACTTGCTCACCACCTCATTACACCACAGCGGGGCGCCCAGGGACGCAACAGTTCGGTGGTGACATGCTGCCATCTAGTGGACATCATGGGGACAGCGGGCTTGGAAGGCCAGCCGGCTGACTCATGGGAATGGAAATCTTTAAAAATAGTCCGAGGCAGCAGGGAAGCCACTCTGGTGATAAATCAGACAGCCCTTGGAGGTGGTTCAGGTCCAATCATGCCAAGGATGTGATCTCTGGGCGGGGTGGAGGTCTCTGTCGCCGCGAGGGCAGGAGGCAGGGCCCCTGGCCACCGCCCAGCCGCCAGGTCCTCCCACCCTGTCTGGGTGGCACTCTGCCGCGAGCCAGGCAGACTGGCTGGTCTCCCAGGGCACCTCAGTCTGGAGGAGGGGGTGTCAGGACACTCTGGGCTCTTCTGACCCTATGTCACCCCACCCCCAGCCCGACGGCACCCTTGCTGGGACCCCTTCCCCCTTCCTGCTGCTCAAGTTGGCTCTCCTGCCACCCAGGGCTTTCGCTGAGTACCTGTGGGGTGCGGCCCCAGCTTCCCTGGCCCCTGGTCCCACACACAAACACCTGTGCAGCTCATGGAACCGCTATGACTCCCTGAAACCCTCCCCTCCACCATTTCGTTGCCCTGCACCTGTAATTGGAGCCCTTCCTCAGACAGAGCCCGCAAGCCCACTTGGCAGCATCTCTGGCTCCACTCGGCTGCGTGACTGTCTTTCTTTAATGCCGTGTTAGCGGAAGTAGAAGACAATCAAAATTGGATTTTGAGTCTGACAGCCTTCGCCATCTGTCTTTGGGCGTTTAGTTTCCCTGTCCCACCTCTATCAGAAAGAAACACTACCCGGTGCCCTGTGCCATTTGAACTGGGGAGCCCAGGGGAGACCCGGATCAGGGTAGATCAGGCCTCTGCATACGGAAGGATCCTTGGGACTATCCCATCCCTTCCCTCCCCCATCTTCCGTTCGCTTCAGCCCCAACCTGCCCCTACCTACCCAGAATTTGGAAGCAGTCTTCCTCCCTGGCAGTGAGACAGAGGGCCTGCCCCACCTCCGCTCTCTCTGAGGGAACAGCCTGGAACTCGATCCTCTGGGAGGTGTCCCCTTGCACCTTAGCCTGGCCAGCCTGGCCTGGGGCTTTCTCTGCCTCTGCCTTCTGGTTCTCTTCCAGGGTGTTTGTCCCGCCTTCTGCCTTGGCTGGCCCAGGATCTTGGGAGTCGGGGGTCACAGACACCCCTGTGAAGATGAGTTCTGTTGTCTCAGTTAGGGGCTTCTCAACCTGTGTCTTCTCAGAGCTAAGAAGCCAGACACACTGTGCAGGTTAGAGGCTTCAAAGACAACCTTGTTCCCCCTCCCCAAATACGTCCACCTCCACCATCCACTTCAAAGGCCAGTTCTCAACACACGGAGGAACTACTGACGGGATCTGGCTGCCATGACGTAGCTCATTCTACCGACTGACAGGAAACTATAAGCCCCTGATTCATAAAAACAGTTGCCATGTAACTGCCACTAATGTGTTACTATCAGATGGTGCAAGAAGTGTCACTATTGTGTCTGCAGTTCACGAGTGTCCAGTTGTGCGGAACTGATTGCATTGGCTGACTAGTGAACCCTTAGTCGCCTCCTTGTCTTAAATTAAGAAGGGCTACCACTCTCCAGCTCGCCACTTGCCACTCATGAAATAAGTCCCCAGAAGTCTTGAGAAAACAAACAGGCAACCTGGGTGGCCTTTGGGGACATCCCCTGTCTGACGTTCTGTTCTCTGAACAAAGGTAATATCCTGGTTTCTTCGGGGACAATGTGGGAGAATGGGGGGGGGTCTGGGACAGAACTACCTTCCCAGTGCTAGATGTGATAACACCCAGTACTCAAGCCAGGGGGAGGGGTAAGCCTGGAAAGGGAGCTCCCCGCTGTTTCCCTCCCCGAGCAGGGACATTCACCATGAGATGACGGCAGGACAGCTAGGGCTATGAAGAAAGGCGGGTGAGCCTCTTCGTCCTGCTTCTCGACACTCCGCTGCTTTCCTGCCCGCCTTGGGCTCTCCAGGTCCCTGCTTGCCCGAGAGTGCTTGCTTGGCATCCTGATTCTGGACGCTGGCCTCAGGGGTGGCAGAGGGCTGGGGCAAGGCTGCAGGAGGCCCCACACTGCCTTCAGCAGGACCCCCGTCCCCGTCCCCATCTCTTGAAGGGCCCTGGCTGCTGGCTGAGGCTGGAGTTGAGTCACCCTTTTCCGCTGGAGCAGGGGCTTTGGCATCTTTCTTCAGGGAGGGTGGATCTGAACCTTTCTTTGGGTGCGGAGTATCAGGGTCTTTCTTTGTGCTAAGGGGGCCCAGGTCTTTCTCTGTCCCAGGGTCCTTCTTTGTGTTTGGAGGGCCCAGGTCTTTCTCTGTGTCAGGGTCTTTCTTCGTATTAGGGGGGCCCAGGTCTTTCTCTGTCCCGGGATCTTTCTTCGTATTAGGGGGGCCCAGGTCTTTCTCTGTTCCGGGGTCTTGCTTTGTGTTTGGGGGGCCCAGGTCTTTCTCTGTGCCAGGGTCTTGCTTTGTGTTAAGGGGACCTGGGTCTTTCTCTGCTCCAGGGTCTTCCTTCGTGTTAGGGGGGCCCAGGTCTTTCTCTGTGTCAGGGTCTTTCTTCGTGTGAGGGGGGTCTGGGTCTTTCTTTGTTCCAGGGTCTTTCTCTGTGTTAGAGGGGCCTGGATCTTTCTCTGTTCCAGGGTCTTTCTTTGTGTTGGGGGAGCCTGGGTCTTTCTCTGTTCCAGAATCTTTCTTCGTGTTAGGGGGGGCCAGGTCTTTCTCTATTCCTGGGTCTTTCTTCATGTTAGGGTGGCCTAGATCTTTTTCTGTCCCAGGGTCTTTCTTTGTGTTTGGGGGCCCCAGGTCTTTCTCTGTCCCGGAGTCTTTCTTCATGTTAGGGGGGCCTGGGTCTTTCTCTGTTCCAGGGTCTTGCTTTGTGTTAGAAGGGGCCAGGCCTTTCTCTGTTCCAGGTTCTTTTTTCTTGTTAGGGGGGCCTGGGTCTTTCTCTGTTCCAGGGTCTTTCTTCGTGTTTGGGGGGCCTGGATCTTTCTCTGTTCCAGGGTCCTTCTTTGTGTTTGGGGGGCCTGGGTCTTTCTCTGTCCCTGGGTCTTTCTTCATGTTAGGGGGGCCTGGGTCTTTCTCTGTGTCAGGGTCTTTCTTGGTGTTAGAGGGGCCTGAGTCTTTCTCTGTTCCAGGATCTTTCTTTGTGTTAGAGGGGCCCGGGTCTTTCTCTGTGGCTGGGGGGCTGGGGTCTTCCTCTGAAGCTGGAGTTCCATCGCCTGCAGCACCTTTAGGTGTCTGTTCTACAAAGGAGGGGGGCATCATCAGCATCCCCGTCCTCCCTTCCCCTGCCAGGCCTGACAGAGATCGCTCTGGAACAACCTGTCAATGCCTGAGCCACCAGGACAGGCCTCCCACCACTCTGCATACTCGCGCTGAAGTGAACCCCAACAGCCACTGATGGAGGCTCCCCATCTCCCCGGTCCCTCCAGCAAGGGGTTCCTGGACCCAGCCAACTCCACGCACAGATTATCCCCATTCCCGTGCAAAACAACCTTGGGCACAGACTTCCCTGTGAGGAACCTGCCCAACCCTGGCTTCAAAAACATCCCTTCTGAAGCTCCTCCCTCCCATCTCCTGCCCCAGCTTGGCACCTGCTGACAGGCTCTGGATTCCCAGCTCAACTGCTCCGTTTTCTGTAGCCATGAGGTAGGTAGGCGTGTGTTTCTGCTTGTCTAACTCAAGTCTTTGTTGCTGCAGAAAGAGGAGAAAAGTGTATCAGGCTGTCAGACACCCTCCCCCTCTTTTCCGGTTTTGGAGAGAGAAGGCCAAGGCCAAGCAACTGGGAGGAGAGATGTACCTGGATAGAGAAGGGCAACGTGGTGGCCGGCAGTCTGCTCAGGAGCAATCCTGGGGTGGTTGTAAGGGATTGGACCCGGTGGGCAGAGGCGGAGGTAGGGGCGTGGGCAGTGGAGGCGGAGACTAAGAGGAGGATCTTTGACACCAGGGGCCATGGAGTGCGGGTTGCCACCACCTGTCACTCTTGGCCCCCGTTCAGAGGACACGGCATTCTTCCCACGGCCTGACATGGGGTAGAATAGCATTGGAACCATCAGGAAGAAAAAAGGAGGGGGCACCTGGGCCCTGGGGAACAGACTGTGGCCAGGCCTTGCCGGGCATCCCCTGTGATTGGGGTAAGGGTTAGGGGCTATAAGAAGAGAGGCCCTTGGTGGGCTGAAGGGCAAGACTATGGCCAGGACCAAGTATGGCTCTGCCCACCTCTTTGCCACACCTCTCAGGGTTCCCAGGAGCTTGGGGAGAGCCACCGTGACTTCAGGGCCCAGCTCTGTGCCCCTTGGTATCCGGATCCACTCAGACCATCTCTGGGTAAGAAATCACGCCAGGGTCACTTGCTTAATTGTCTATAGGTCCAGTTTTTTTCCTGAGAAAAAGTTCCTTTCCCTGAGTTCTTTGGGGCTGTGGAGGTTTGGGTGAGTAGCCCAGGGAGACCAGGAAACATAAGATGGTCCCCCTCAAGAAGGGCTGATGGGAAATTTCTTCAGGGATGGGGACCCAAGTTCGAGGTGTTCAGGCTGAGATAGGGCAGGGAGGACCATGCTGTAGGGTGCTCTCCCCCTGCCCAGAGGCTGCGGCCCACACTTTTCTGGGAGAGGCCCTGAGCACTGGCCAAAGCTGAGTGTTGACGGGATTGTGGGGTAGGTGTCTGGGTCCAGATGCCAACTGAGGCAAACCTTTCAGTGGCTCACCATGCCTAGTCCTGGCCACCGCCCCGCAGAGGAGGGATGGAGGCTGCCAGGAGCCCAGGACCTCTCTGTAGTGGGGGAAATGTGGCATTGTGAAATGGATCAGGAAGCTGTTAGGGACAAATATGAAGTCACCTCCAAAGGAGGGAAAAATCAGGTGCAAAACAAGACAGAGGGGCTGGAATTTGTGCAGACTTCTTTGGCGGGATAACGTGAAATACATAACTTGGGTGGAAGGAAGCCTTCAGGGCTTCTTACCATTATTTGTTTTGATTTTATTTTTGGTTTTTAGACAGGATCTTGCTATGTGGTCCAGGGTAGCCTAGAACCCATGATCCTCCTGCATCGGCCTCCAGAGTGCTGAGGTGACAGACATATGTCACTCACATCTCCAGCCTTTCACTGTTTTCCTTGGGCTTGAGAATGTATTAAATTTCAAAATGCATGATTTCTTTGAAAGCAGGCAAATGTGGAAGGTGCTTGACAAAGCTAACAGAAGCTAGTGCAGGAGCGCCCCAGGCTTGGTTTCTGGCTCCGTCTCCTCTCTGGGCTGGTCCTGTTCACTATTTCTCTTCTTCAAGGTTCAGCAGACAACATGCCTCTTCCAGGAAGCCAAAACAAGCAATGTCTATGTAGTGCTTCCCTGTGAGGGCTGGGCTGGATATGAACCTAAGCTCACCTAAGATAAGAAAGGGAGTCCCAGCCACCAAGCACCTCCTATTGGCCTTTTCCAACTTCTCATTTCTCATTGTCGTTGGTCGTAACTGTGGGCCACACTCACCCCATTTTCTGGATGCAGGCAAGGAGGGCTACAGGAATGAGTGACTTGCCTAAAGCCTCCAGCGTAGAGGAAGCTAGGCATACAGGTTAGTAGGATGTTCCATACACTTCACTCTCTCCTGCCATGTAGATCCATGGCATTCAGAAGGTTCAAAATGTTTCCTGCCCTCGCCTGGGATGGGGAAACCTCTGGCCCTCTATTTAGCTGTCTCCCTAGCATGGTTTGGCTTGCCTTGAAATGTTGAAATTCTCCACCCACAATGCTCCTTGGTGCCCTGAGACGGTTGCTATGGTCAGCTCACAGCCTAAGCATGGCCACCTGGTACTTGGCTATGTCCCCAGCATCACATACCTGCCATAATGGCCAGTGGTTGACTAGCAAGGCTGGTTGGGAGTCTGGATGCTTTACTAGGGTGGTCCTTGACGACATCCCCTGGTTACCTCTGTGGTTATCAATATGTCACCTGTCAGACCCTGAGCGCCAGGTCTGATAATGCCACGAGTTTTCTTTTGACCCAGCTCCCAGGACCCACACAAGAGTCCTTAGAGTTTGGTGTTTCACATGTTAAAGATGCAGAGACCGATGCTGCGTATGGGGAGCGGGGGCGGTAAGTGGCTTGTCCCAAAGCCCTCAGCCTGGTGAGTGGCTTCAGAATGGTCAGATTTGAACTCGGAGCTACCTCTCATCACAACAGACTTTTATTCTAATCTGTTGGTCTTGTTAGTATTCCCACACAAGAACCCTAGCACAAACCCTCCCCAGTGCCAGCCAGGTGCTTGAGGAGCATTGTGGGTGGTGGGGGCAGAGGTTGATGTTCAGTTGCCCCACCTGATCTGTGTAGGTTTTGTTTGTCCGTTTGTCCATCTTTGTCAACTTGATACAAGCTAGCATCCTCTTAGAAGAGGGAACCTCCTCGGTAAGATTAGCCTCTGTGCAAGCCTGTAAGGCATTTTCTTGATTAGTGGTGGATGTGGAAGAACACAGCCCATTGAGTGGTGTCATCCCCTGGGCAAGGAGTCCTGGCTTGTATAAGAAACATCCGTGGCCTCAGCTCCAGCTCCTGCCTCCAGGTTCCTGCTGTGAGTGTCTTCCCTGCGTTCCCTTCATGGTGGACCGTAAGCTGTAAATTGAAATAAACCCTTTTCTCCCCAAGTTGCTTTTGGTCATGGTGTTTTATCACAGCAATGGAAAGCAAGCTAGACGGGGTCTGTCACTGAACACAGTTTAGCTGGGCTGACTAGCAAGGGGCCCTTGGCCTCTCTGGTGCGGCCACCCCCAGCTTTCACATGCGTATCCAGGATGGAACTAGGGTCCTCATGCCTGTGACACAGCACTATACAGACTGTTCCACCCAGAAAACTGGCTGCCTCACGGCTGACTCTCTGGAGCCTCTGGCAATGTGTTTTGAAGAGTGAGTCTCCCCAGCCCCAGGAACATCCCGCCTTTAATCTCGAAGCAGCCCTATGGGGTCAGGGTCAGGCGCGCTACAAGGGAGTTCTCAACCACGATTTATGAAGATGGCATTCGCCCCAGAGGTCTCCTCCTCTGCTGGATGACCCCCTCCCACAAGGAAGCTCACTGAGTTTTTAGAGACCTGTGAACACCCAGGGTGGCTGAGAATGTATGCCCAGCCTGTGTATGTAAAGCACTTGGTACAGGAGAAAGAGGCTCAGGACTTGGTGATGTGGTGACCACTGCAGATACAGAGCCCAGCTACTTTGCCTGCTCTATCTATCCAAAGTGCCTGGGATGGGAAGTCGGCCTAGTTCTGATCTGTGTGGGATGACCTGGTCTTGTCAGCTGCTCGCAGGGAGTCCCCAGGGTTCTCAGAACTCTCTTGGAGGCTCAGGGGAGGGGCACAGGGAGAAGGGCACAGGGGAACCTCCTCAACCTGGCAAGAATCTACCAGAACCACTGCCCACCTAACTCATGAAGGGGTTTCCCCGCCCTGTGCCAGCTGCGCAGACGCCCTCTGTCTCCGTGGGGCCAAGGCAGGAAGTGGGACAGTGCCAGGCCCAATTAAACCTGCCAGGGGAATTAAGGTCAGCAGGATGCAATTATGCCTGTTGGATTTAACAAGGCCAAAGGGAAGGCTTCTCTAGCCAGAGTTCACGGCTCCTTAGGCCACTTGCCCTGGGCAGCTCTGCCTTCCAGGAGCACGGGTCCTGCCCATCTCCAGGCAATCTCATTGGGAATGCAGGGGTTAACGCCACCCAGCACTGCTTCTTGGCTCCCCAAAGGAAATCAGTCTGTCCAAGAGGCTTTACAAGGGCCTGCTTGAGGAGACGCTCCCCCGCCTGACCCTTTCCTCTGTGATGGAAAATTCAGGCAGTTGAGCAACGACAAGGGAAAGGCCGCGTGCACTCCAAACCTTCTATGAGAGCCACTGGGCTGTCATCAGCACATTGCTTTCCTTGTCCTCTCCCACTCGGAGCCCCGTCAGTCCTTCCCAGCCAGTCCTGTGAGAAAGCTCTGTCCCTGTCATACACTCTGTCCTTCCTGCTGAGATTGGTGGAGGAGAGACAGCAGCAGGCATTCTGAGTGTCTCTTACTCGTTTGAATTGTGTGGTTCTTTTCAATGACCCCTTCTAGCTATGACTGGATGAATCATAAGTGAAACCCTGTCAACATGGGCACAGACAGAGCACAGTAAGGGTGACGCTGAGATCTGAAACACACGGTGGGCAGGAGTGAGTTCTCAGCAGAAGGCACCAGGCCGGTGCTCCAAGCTCTCTTTCTGCCTGAGCTCCTGGAATTCATTTCGGAGGAGGGCTGCCTGGGATTGGGTACCAGGAGTTTGTCATTTTGAGCAGCTGAGCAGGACTTCAGATGTTTTGAATGCAAACCCAAGATGGAAGATTGCCATGCCAGAGACCCGCTCACTAGAAAGCATTACCAGAGGCCCAGAGAGGGCCAGCTGCGAGGCAGGCTGTCTCGGGCTGAGTCACCTGGGTACAGCCAGAGGAACGTTCTGGGGACACATCCTTGTCCTGTGAGGCCATCCTTCTTAGCCCAGATGCACACCGAAGCCCCTCAGGGCTTCCATAATCTATGATGTCCCCGCTTCTCGAACTTAGCCAATTACATCAGAGCCTGAAGAAGGGGGCATCTCCCCAGAAGAATCTGAGGTGCAGTCAGGGACTTTCCTGGGAGGCAGGAACTGCTTCTCCCTTGCCTTGAAATCCCTCCAGGGGTGGGAGAAAGTGACGTATGTGGCAGCTGTTACTTTTGACTTGTAGGGGGCGTTTGCACATCCTCCTATCTGAGACCTCTGTAAGCCCAGGTGTTAGGGACCACGTCTCCATCAACCCCGTGTCCCAAACAGCACATGTAATGGTGCTGTGTGGTTGACAGTGACAGATGCTGCTATTCGCCATGTGTTGATGCTGTGCCGGTCAGGCGTCCTTAGCTCCCCTCACCACAGACAGTAGATGTTAGAATCATTCCCTTATCTAAGAGGAAACTGAGGCAGAGAAGAAACTGAGCCAAGGCCTCAGAGGCAGAATTTGAATTCTAACTTCCCCTGGACCCCACGGGTTTCATTTCTTCTGTGTGCCAGAAGCAGTGGCCACTGAAAAGCAAACTCTTGTGTGAAGAAAGCAAGAGCCAGGAATGGCAGAGCAAGCCTTCTTAACCCCAGCACTCAGGAGGCAGAGGCAGGCTACCCAATGAGGCCCTATCTAAAAACATAAGAATACTGGGATATTGTCATCAACTTGATGGCCCCAGTAGTTCTATTAATATGGAAGAATAAATACTCTTTCTTTGGCATGGCTCTGGGACAAGGGAAGCCGGTCCAGCCCCTCCTCTCCTCCTTCCCCCACCCCAGTCCAACCTCTGCAGCATAAACAGCAAAGCTAAAAATAGCTCCCTAATGACGTCAGAGGAACAAGGTCATCTGAAAATTGCCCACAGCCACTGGACACCTCCCTATAGGATCAAGTGGCAGAAGGGTACCCCAGTCCGGTGCAGCTGTTCCAAGAACAGGAAATGTCCCGGGAGCAGGCTTGAGCACAGTGCACGGGAAGGTAGGGGCGACGGGGTGAGGCATGAATGTGTCACGGAGGAGGAGTGGGCCATGCAGAGTGCAGACCCAGGAGTTAGTAATCTGACTTTGTTCTGGGAGTTATTCTCAACACACGATCCCAGGAAACGGCTCAAGAAGTGGAGAAATCGTGTTCTGTCCTGTGGGTGGCCAGGCAGCTCCTAGCCTGGCCTGCCTCTGCTATTTTTAAAGCTCCAGGTCTCTTGGCTAACCAAGCTGTGTTACCATAAGATTGAGGGGATGCCTGGCAAGCTCCGAGGGGCTTCTGGGTGGAGGAAGATGAAGGGTGTCCAAGCTGAGTAGAAGTAGAAGCTGAGAAGGTTCCTCCTGGGTGTAGCCCACCTGACACCTGGGCCACTCTGCCAATCATTCAGGCCTGCTGAAGCTTGTGGCTCTAATGACCAGAAGCTGCCACATCCCTGACAGGAGCCTGAACATCCAGCAGGGCATGGCCCCCATCAAGGGGATTCCTGTTCTAGCAACTGTTGAAAAAGGAAAGGATCTGCCCCGTGGCCTGAGAGGCTTAGCTGGAGTGCCCCTCCCCCTACAACACACATAGACAGTGCCCAGCTCAGAGGGTACCCCAGCTCACAAGCCTCACCCTCCAGGAGCCCCTAAGGACACTCACACCCATGCACAGACCTTGCTACTTCCAGCAGCATAACAAATAATAATAATCGCTGGTCTGTTACGTGACTTGTTGGAAGAATCTATGAAGAATCACTGAAGAGATAAACACCTATTCAAGGAACTTAGCAACAGAAACGGCTGGACAGAGAAACTCTCCAGGGCCCCGAGTAGGGAGGAGAGTGTGCTCATCCTGGGTGTTTCTGAGAGTGGCTGCCAACTCCATGGGAACCTGAGTCAGGATCAGCAAGTCCCCTGCCTGGTACAGTGGTCTCCACCTTTGGGCATGCAACACCTCCCTTGGAGGGTTCATGAAAACACATAAGCCTGGGCCCATACCAAGGGCATCTGATTCAGCGGGGCCAGCATGAGGATGGTGAGTTTGCATTTCTAGTCGTGGGTGATGCTGAAGCTGTGGCTTCATGGAGAAAGCTCTCAGGCTAGGATGCTGAGCCTCCCTTTGCCAGGAAGCCTGCGGCAGTAGCCAACAGTGTTGGTGCACGCGAGGAAACACAGACACACTCAGCGAGACACAGTCAGCATCCCGCCACGGTGGCTGGCTAACTGCTTCCTGGACTGGCCTTTCATTGCCTCACTACACACTTCAAGGAAGGGAAAAACGTGCACACGTAAGGAAGCCAAGAAGAGCCATCGCAGCATCGCAGGCTCAGGGAGCCCAGCACCAAGTCAGCGGCCAGTGGGACCGTTGCCACCAGCTCCGCTCAAGCCCATCCCTTGCTCCTCTCACTTGTGTGAATTCCCATAAACCTCCTGCCTCACAAAGAAGGCACCTGGTTTCCTTTAATTGGCTGCTAATGAGGCCACTGAGCCTGTCCTGTCAGGCTGTTAACCAAGGGTGAACAGCAGGGGCTTCTGGCCACTGCTGGTGACACATACCCACTGACAACTAATACTGAAAATGTGACTCAAGCGTGGTCATAGTCACAGAAGCTAGCAGTGACCATTGGTACCCACAGTGGCCGGGGTCACATTAGAGCCAGGGAAAACTCCCCTTCACCAAGCTGGAGAGGCCCATTCTGGGCACATTGTTCCAATAACCTTCATCATCATCTTTCCTTTCTGAGACTGTCTCCAGCCAGGCAGACCTCAAGCTTGGTACAGCCCAGAGATGATCTTGAACTTCTGGTTCTCCTGCCCCCACTTACCCAGTGCTGGGATTACAGGCATTTGCCACCATGCCTGGTTTAACAAAGAAGCTTGGGATTGAACCTGGGGCTTTGTGCATGCCAGGCAAGCACTCTGCCAACTGAGCTACACCCCAACCCCTACCACTCCAACTAAGATGAGACTGAAGTCCGGAGAATTCGTCATACTCGAGGCCATGAAGCCGGAGGAGCAACTCCCAATTCCCCAATATCAGGTTTGTTTAGCTCTCCAGTGCTCCCCCCAGACTTTGTGCAGGCTTACAAAGCAACTGGTTTCCTCAGCCACCAAAGCCATGAAAAGCAAAGCGCAGCAGGGAGAAATGAAAAGAACAAGATGAGGGCTGGAGGGATGGCTCAGTGGTTAAGAGCATTGCCTGCTCTTCCAAAGGTCCTGAGTTCAATTCCCAGCAACCACATGGTGGCTCACAACCATCTGTAATGAGGTCTGGTGCCCTCTTCTGGCCTGCAGGCAGAAGCATACAAAATAATTAAATAAATAAATATTTAAAAAAAAAAAAAAAGAACAAGATGAGGATTTACTGCATCATCTTAAACCGTCTCCAACACGACTGCTTCCAAGGGGAGAAAAATGAAAAACATGTATCACATCTTGGATGGGGCAAGAGGTAGCTTTATGGAGTCTGTTAGTAATTGAACATTCTGTGCAGTCTTTAACCAGTTCCAAGGTCAAGAGAAACATCAGAAAATATGTGTGTGTCAGAGGACAGCAATATTCAGGGATTAGTTCCCTGGAGTGATCTGGGTTCTGCTTCCAGAACAGCCCTTGGAAAGTCCTCAACAAGATAGCACGCTGGCCTCCAGCATGCTTTATTGACATGCACGTGGGAAAGCAGGGCTGGGAGCTAGAGGCGTTCTGGCAGTGCGCAGCAGCAGGCTTTAAAAGAGCCTGAGCATGGAAGTGAACCGTGGCATCTGAAGAAATTACCTAGGGAAAACTCGGGAGGTGACAAGATGAAAGGAGCCTTATGCATTGTCCTGGCTCAACCTTACTTGACAGAACCGAGACTCAGAAAAGAGGAATAATGCACAGAATGTTCAATTACTAACAGACTCCATAAAGCTACCTCTTGCCCCCACTTTCCAAAAGACACATCACAGCCTCCAGAGCGAAAAAGTCCAAGGACTTTCTCCTTTCCAATCTGACCGGAAGGCTTGGGGACAACAGGTCCACCGTGGACATCAACTTGAAAATGTAGCTGCAAGGCTTTAAAACAACATAACTGGAATTATTTCCAGGAAGGCTTGGCTAGGTGCCAATACATTTTTGGTTTTGCTTTTGCTGGGCGTGGATGTCAGTAATGCTGACACCATGCTAGCTAAAAGCAGCTTTCCATTGCAACTATGAATAACTTGCAAATAAACATGCATGCCAGAATAACGCTGCTGCTGTGCTTTCCCTGTGCTGCGAGTGTGGCATGTACTTGTCTGTGCGTTATGTGCACACCTGTGCCTCTGTGTATGAAGGCCAGAAGTCAGGTGTCCTCATTTATTCTGCACCTTTGAGAGAGGATCTCTCACTGAGCTCCAGAGATCTGCCTGTCTCCCTCCATAGGTGCTGGGGGTGCAGATTCGGGTTCCTATGCTTAGAAAGCAAGGGCTTTATAAACTCTGTCTAACCTTATCCATGACTGCAGCTTTTAGGGGAATTTGTGCTTTTGCGTGTGCACATGTGTGTACGTATGTGTGTGTTTGGGAGCACGTATGTGCATACGAACGCCAGAAAACAACATTGGGTGTCATTCCTCAGGACACCCTCTACCTCATTATTTTTTAAAGAATCTCTTTTTCTTACATTCTAAAAATACGGTTGCATTTATTTACTTATTGTGTATGGATGCATGCCATTGTGTATGTGGAGGTCAGAGAATAACTTGGGGAAGTCCATTCTTTCTGCCATGTGGATCCCTGGGATTGAACTCGGGTCCTAGAGCTTGGCAGCCAGCACTTTCACCCACTGGACCATCTCCCTAGCCCCACCAGTTTTTGAGGCACGGTCTCTCACTTACCTAAAACTCATCAGTTTGGTTAGGATAGCTGGCTGCAAGCCCCAGAAAACTGGGATTTCTTCATCTCTTCAACACTGGGATTACAAGACTATATTTTTATTCGAAAACAGACTTTAGCCCGAGCACAGCAGCTCCGGCTCTTCAATGCCAAGTGGCCATGACAGGAAGTCAGCAGGAGCCTGGAAAGCTTACCATCACCACCTCCCTTACCACCAAGCACTGTTGAGCAGCGTGGCCCCAAACTGCTTCTCACGTTTACTGTTTAGGTAGCTGACTTCTCTGACCTTTGCTCCTGAAAGAAGACCTGAGAATACCGTCAGAGCCCAAACAGGCTGGGTAACAGCCCCTGGCCACGGTCCTTGGCAGAGTCACACACCCACACACAACTGCCCGCAGAGCTGGGGCTAGCAAGTCGTAGCTACTCCAGGCTCTGCATATCAGAAATGGTCAGCATCCCCTGCCCAGTCTTTTCTGTCCCCCTAAAGAGAGGCCAGTTGATGACTCCAAGGCTAGGCTTCTTTCCTGATAAACCTAAATCTCCTCCAGTCTACAGCCTGAGTCTGCAACCACACTTTCTATTTACACACTGCTTTCAGGGAGACCAGGACCACAACACACAGGCATGGCTTGGCCTGAGCTCAGCTTCTGTCATACAAGACAGGAAAGGGCAAAACCCATCAGCACGTTTGCAATGTCAGCTGCTGCCTCCCCCACCCCATGTACGCGCGCATACACAGAGCACTGAGACGTCAGGTATGTAAGAAGGCAGAAGAAACAAGGGGCCCATGCCTCTGCCCTGGACTTTTCTGTAGCAACATTGGCTTTAGCTGAGTAACAAATTGTCCTGGAATTCTTGGCTTTGGAGCAAACATGTCAGCTCCCTGGTTATACCTTCGTCACTGCTCAAAGTGCCTTCCTGCTCTTTCCATAGGCCTGGGTTTGTCCTGTCTCCAGGAAACTTTATATGTTGTCTAAAGTGAGCGTCCCAGCAGGCTGCAAGGCAGATGGCAGCTCAGGCTTCAGAATGTTGACCAGCTCCTACCAGGTTCCACACCAGACTGACAGCCTCTGCAGAAACAGGAGCCTAGCCACGTGGATCACAGCTTTTGTAACTGCTGCTGTCAGCACTGAGGAACTTCCCCCAGAGACTTCTACAAATTGAAAAGACCCAGAGGTGTGCACCTATAATCCTAGCACTTGGGAGGCTGAGGAAGAACCATCCATAGTTCAAGGCCAGCCTGAACTCCAGTGAGGCCAAAACTAGCTGTGCTATATTAGGAAGCTCTGTCTAAGTAAAATAACAGGAGAAGGAGGTTCAAGCAGGCCCTCCATTTATAATACACAAGTCCCCAAGGCTCAAGAAGGCCAAGCCAAGGCCAGGTGTTGCTTATCTGTCCCTGGACTTCAGACTAGCACTTGTTGCTAGATTCCCATGAGACTTCACACTCAGAAAGTCAGGACCTGCTCAAGATTGTACATGAGCGGCATCATTCAAAGCCAAACCACACTGAAATGAGCATGAAGCAGAGTGATGGAATTTGTATATAAAGGCAAAGGAGGGAACGTGTGTGTGCAGAGGCTACAGGGAGAATACAAGAAACTGGTGACACCATCTCTGGGGAGGACAACTGAACAGCTGTGACAAAAGCTATGCCTTTCTACCTTCGCAGCTTTGAATCATATGCATGCTATGTATAAGCTTTCCAAAACCAAATCAAGAGCATATATATATATATATATATATATATATATATATATATGGACTGGAGCTAGAGCTCAGTGGTAGAGCACTTGCCTAGTTAGTACAAGGGACTAAGGTCACTTTCTAGACCTCCCTGCCAAGTATTTGTGGGCATTGCTTGATAAATATACACACACCTACAGAGACATTTCAATGAAACCCAGTATGGACGGGTTACTCCTAAAGAATACGAGGTGACGAATGTCAAGCATGTGTTCTACATAGCATGCACCATTTTGTGGGCAAGGAGCAGTACTACTACAATAGCAGCTTCTCTTCACCAACGCTGCTCTGCCAGGCAGGGTACCGAGCTGTGAGCCCGAGTCACGGCCATCTGGTACTAAAATGCTAGAGCAAGCAATACCAACCACAGTCTGCATACCACTCAGGTCTACTTCCGGGGACAGAAACTCGATGGAAAAGAACCTGGAGGGAATGAAACAGCAATCAGAACAGCAGCCAAGCTACTGCACAGGGGCAAGTGATGGGCTGAAGGAGGGTGACAATGGTCTTGCCTGAATTGGCACAGAAACATGCAAGGGGAAGTCAAAACAACCTTGAGATTCACTCCCCAAACTGTGGGGAAAGAATATTGCATACATAATAAATAAATAAATAAATAAATATTTAAAAAAAAAAAAGAATAGGCCTTGCTTTGCTTAGTCTCCACAGCCAATCTGTTAGCAACAAAGTACATTCAGAGGGGCTAGAGTCACGGTTCTTCAACTGCATGCAACTCCAACGTCAGAGGTCTTTTGGTCTCTGACAGCACATACCCTTAAACATTAAAATAAAAGCACTCAGAATCCAACCACACTTACCATCCCTACCACAAACTCAAGCCCATGTTACAGTCGGTCCCCTACTGGATGGAACCTCCTTGCCAACAGCCTCATCAAAATGCCACAGGCTCCCCTGCCACCAGGCTGCTTTATTACAGACACGTGCCCACTGTTCGTCTCCCTGACTGAAGTATAAACAGGTCTTTTCTGTTGCTTTAGCTCTTCTCTGGATTTGCGGAGGCTGGCAGTGCCAAGCTGTGCATGTGCAGCACCATGTCCTTGCAGAATGACTAGATGACGAATAAAGGAGGCGCTCTCCGCACTGCTTTGTGGGCCGTCGGGAGGACCAAGATCACACATCACACTACAGAAAACCCTGGTTCTGTGACAGAACCTCTGACTAAAGTTACAAAGGCTTGTATAAAATAAATTTAAAAGGTAGTCACTGCATGAACAACAACCACAACAAAAAGAATATAAAAATAGGCTCAATGTCATATACGATGCTGAGAACTATCCTGGCCACAAAATGAACATCTTTTGCAGTGGACTTGGAATTAGCTTCCGAACCCCACATGGTGATTATCTGTAACTCCAGTCCCAGGGCATCTGGACTCCTCAAACACCCACTGGTACAAGTATACAAGAATTCCACGTACATACACATAGGTAAAACAGCCACACCAAATATAATCAACAGATTTCAGGAAGGAAGGAAAAAGAGACAATGGGAACTTCTGAAGCTGAAATATGCGCGTTTGCACTGGGCAAGAGCCAAGAGCCTACAGGGCCACAGGTGAAGTGCTATGGTTTGGATGTAAAACACCCCCATAGGCTGGTTTGTTTCTTGGTTCCTAGCCTGGTACTGCTTTGGGAGGCTGTAGAACCTCTGTCCTGTGAGGTCCATCTGGGGAATGTAAGCCAACAGGGTACAGGCCCGTGGAGCTTACAGACATGTCTTAACTTCCAGCCCGAGTGGTGCCTTCTGGACACCCTGCCACAGACTGAACTACATCACCTTGTCATCCCCGTCAGGAGGATGGACAGCATTCCTGGAAAACAGTGAGCAGAATATATCCCTGTGACCTTTAAAAAAAAATGTTATTCCAAGTCAGGTTTGAAAATGCAGGCTGCACCAACGGTAAAGAACGTGCTTCAACAGCAGCTCTGGATGAAGGCGTCCGTGAATCCATGCCGTTGTCTTCCTTGGTGCCATTAAGGACGGCCCCTGCCTCAGAGCACAGAGCTCCTTAACCACAGACTCTATCTGAACAGTGAATGAATCTGACAGATTGGAGGCTTCTCATTCATACTGTAACGGAAACCACAGCCCAGGATTTAACGTCCTTTATTTTGTGCTTAAAATATACATAGAAAAGAAGGGTGGAGGGAGATTAGGAGAAAATGATTAGCCTGTGCTAAAGTAAGCACTTGAAATTCTAGTCAGAGCTAAGCCCAATGGTAAAGGAGCAATTGATGTTGGAAGGAAGACAGCTACAAGAAGTCTGGTTAAAGCCTAAATGAGCTGTGTCTCATTAGCTCAAAACTGTTTATAATGATCCTCAAGAAAACTGGCATCCATAGTTGTCAGGTCCACTGCCACGCAGAGGTGGCCTGAGAAAAGGCTGTCTCTATGCCCGGTGTGATGCACAGAGCATCTACTGGAATCGGGTGGAGAATTTAGGAGACACGGGCACAGTCAGCGGCAGCTCGCTGGACTTCACCTCCACGGCTGTGTACTTGCGGATCGGATTCGCCTTGTGCACCTGAGGAGGAGGAGAGCAAAACTCCAGTGAGAAGGATGCTGCACAACTACGCAGTCGCTTGCTTTGTCTTTTATAGGAAAGCGGTTGGAAAGCTTGACAGAGCCCAATTACAAATATCAAATGGAGAAGTAGGGTGTCCTAACAGGTTTCCACTGTCGCTTACTGGGTCCCTCACTAAGAATGTCAAACTCATCCTCAGTGTAGCTTACTAGGGAGAGTAATAGAGCCTTTCTCAACCATGGCAGACAAAGTCACAAGGTAAAAAATTGTGCCAGAGCTTGGAGCAATGGCTCAGGGATTAAGTGAGTGCATTGACAGCTCTTCCAGAGGACCCAGGTTCAATTCCCAGCACCTACAACCATCTGTAACTCTAATCCCAGGGCATCTGTCACCCTCCTCTGACCAGAGGACACCAACAAAGCACACACAGGGTGGATATGCATACATGCAAGCAAAACACTTATATAAATAAATTAATAAATCTTAAAATTAAAAAAAAGTAATATTTTTAAAAAGGAGACCTAATGCCCCTTTTCTAGCTTCCATGGGTACTCCAATGCAAGTGGTACACAGAAGTATGTAGTCAAAACACTCATATCTAAAAATAAAAAAATATTTAAAAAAAAATCACCAGAGTAAAGTTTTAAGCTTATTTGATTGACTTTTAGTATTCAACAAAATCAGTTCAAACCTAAAGACAGAAGAGCAATAATCAAGAAGGCTGCTGGAGCGAGAGGTGTCAGCCACTCATGAAGAGTGTAAGATCAATCTTAGAGTTAGCCAGTTTAATGCAGCAACAAGCAGCAGTGACTACTTGTGCTTAGGATGCTGCAAGGACCTACACCGAGAATCGCTATAGAGATAGATTTATACTGGGAACAAACTCAGGTACCAGGCAGGTAGCTGAAAAAAAAAAAAAAAAAAAGAAAAGGGAAGAAAAAAATAACATGACAAAGTAGAGGCTGATTTTCGGGGTGTACGTGGGAGAGACGGTACTGTTCCCCTCACTAGGCTGTCAGGTGGATGTGGAATAGCTTGCCCCAGCTCCACCAGAAAACACAACAGAGACGAGCCAGGGTTTGGCAGTGCACACGCTGCCCAGTCGATTACCAGTTCTCTCCGTAGCCTGGCCAGCTCCTCCTTTTGCTGCTGCTCTTCCTGTTGCCTGGCCTCCTCCAACTGCTGCATCTTCCAGGCTTCCATTTCAGCCGTCCTCTTCTCCAGCTCCTGCCGCTCCTTGGCCCTCTTCTCGGTGGCCAGTTGAAAGGGTTCCTGAACTAGAGAACCAGAAGGGTTCTCTGAGTACAGAAACAGAGACAACATTGATGCAATGCAGTACTTCATAAACCTAGTCCCCCAGGACTAGGCCAAGTGGAGAGACTTGGCTAGCACCCAAAGGCCACTGAGGAAGAAGCGTGAAGTAAAGTCACATTACAGACTTGCAATGCTGAGTAGCTGGGAAGGCTTACCGAAATAATTTAGTGTAAATGAGACAAAAGCAAGACCCAGAGAGGTGAAGTAGCTTGCTCAACCCTGTATGCTAAGTAGAAGAATCCCAACTTCCTGCCATGTTGCCCACAGTTAAGAAATCTCCACACCCTTCCCTCATCCACTGGCTCTCTTCCTGGGTATGACTAGCCTGTGACTATCACTGAAAGGCCAGCTGTGTCTCCCACGACTCCTGTTCTACCCCAGTTGCCCCAACACACGACACCTTAAGGGTGCTACTAGGTCCAACAAGAGCAAAAGGCCGGGTCTGAGGGAAGAAAGCTGCCATCCTCTCAGAGAAGAGTTCTTGTTGGCATAGCAAGTCCTAGAAACCCATTCTGGCCCAGCCCCGGGTAGCACATAAAATACTACCAGCAACTGATTTCTTCTCCTTCTTGGGAACAAAGGGCTCTTGGAAGATGACAGTGTTTGGACGAGCCTTGAAGCAAGCTGCTTCCTTCTGCTGCTTCTGCTCTTCCTCCAGCTGTTAAAAGGAAAGCCTGTGAGACAGCAGCATACAGTGGCTCCTGACGACTGCACCAGCAGCACACATTCGGGAGGTTCTGGACTGCCTGTTAAAAAGCTAGCACTTCCTACACCTTATTTCCTGTGAGTGAGTGGTCAGACCCAGAGGCTCAATTAAATCAGGGTTAGTTTTTGTTTTGAGGAGAGAAAGAGAATAGTGATAGTAGCAAGATTAGATGACAATTATACCAGCCTATAAGCAATCAATCAATCATGCCTTTAATCGCCTATTATGATATATAAAGATCAATTATATCACATACCATGCTGAGAAAACAGCCTGTCTTATTGAGAACCAATTCTCTCAGCACGATTTTTTACCAAAGCACCAACTTAAGGAAACAGATGAGAAAGGAGTTACAGAAACTCTTGACTAAGGAGTCCTGCACCACCAGGTGACTGCTAACGGAGAAGCAAAATTCAGCCTTCTGGCCAAATGCAACTTGAACTAAGAATAGTATTTACATGTTCAAATATACATATGGGGCAAATGGGGCAAATGGGGAACGAAATTATTTGACAAAAGTCATACATAACCTATTAAACTTAAAATAAACGTTACCTGACCTTTTACAGAAAAACCAATGTGACTCCTGGTTTACACAGAATATACTAAAGTAATCAAATCTCTCATCCCAGACGATTTCAAGAGATAGTGGATCTACCTGTCCAACCTCTAGTCCCGCCCACTCACTACACAACCATCAACCAACAACATTCCAGCTGCTCCCTATTCCTACCTGGTGCTTCCACAGCTCCGTCTTATAGGCGCCTCTCTTGTCTGTCTCCAGCAAGAAAGGCTCAGCTTGAGTCACATTCTTTACCTTTTTCTCTGGCAAATTAATGGTGTCAAAATCGGGCAGAGGAAGTGCCTTGAACTTGGGCACCTAATGGAAAAGCAAACAGAAGAGTAACATAAGGATCTTCGATCAATGGGGAAGTCAGGAAAACGTATCCCACAGAGGACATCTGATTCTGTTGACGACTTCGGTACCTTCCCATCTTCAAATCACTGAATAAAATAGATAAACACAAAAACTTACAAGGAACTCTTGCCAGACTTGGCAATGCACACCTATATGCCCAGACCTCCGGGAGCTGATGAAGCAGGGTTAGGAGATCAACGCATCTGCCTAGACTACATAGTGAGACAATTATCTCAAAAGTCAAGCAGAACCAAAAAAAAGCCTATTAGCAAGTATGCTGGTGAGCATTTTGCCAGCTTGACACAGTCAGGGTTATTTGAAAAGGGGAAAATTCAACAGAGAAAACATGGCCAAACAAGAACCTTCTTCCCAAGCCAGGCGGTGGTGGCGCACACCTTTAATCCCAGCACTCGGGAGGCAGAGGCAGGCGGATCTCTATCAGTTCGAGACCAGCCTGGTCTACAAGAGCTAGTTCCAGGACAGGCTCCAAAACCACAGAGAAACCCTGTCTTGAAAAAAACAACAACAAAAAAAAAAAAAGAACCTTCTTCCCAAGTGCGGTATTTTATCATAGCAATAGAAAGCAAACTGAGACAGATAGAAAGCAATATTTGTTCCTAAGAATGTGCACGAACCTGAAAGACAGGAAGCTAAGTCAGTTCTCAAAGCCACATGGTCTAGCAGAAAAGCAATTGACCTTTCTCTATCCCAAAGAAAACCTAGGTTTTCCTCCTAATCCTTCCAATACTAGCCTCCTTGTGCCAGGCAGATTACTTAAGTTACTTGCCCAAAACAGATTTCCAAAGAGGTCTTGCAAGCATCAGTGGAAAGCAATGGTTTTAATAGTAATTTCATATAAAAGGCATACATATACTTTTCATTAGAAACTATATTTTCATATATTTAGTAAAAGTTCCCTGAATGCCAAGCAGTGTTGGCGCACACCTTTAACCTCTGCACTCGGGAGGCAGAGGCAGACCTAGCTCTGTAAGTACGAGGCCAGCCTGTTCTACAGAACAAGTGCCAGGACAGGCTCCAAAGATACACAGAGAAACCCTGTATCAAAAACCAAAAACAAAGTTCCCTGAGTGAGGTGTGGTGATACATCCCTATAATCCCAGTACTTAGGAGGCAGAGGCAGGACAAACACAGATTCAAAGCCAGTCTGGTCTACACAGCATGACACTGCCTTAAAAAAAAAAAGCAGAGGGGGGAAAAGCTTCCCTTTAAGAGATCAAAGAATAGTATTTTGCAAAATAAAATACCTACCTCTCCTTTCTGCATTTCTTTTATTTTCTTCTCCTTCTGCAACTGGCGCTCTTTGTCCCGGGTATCAAAGGAGAAAGGGCACACCTCCACAGTTCTGGCCTCTGGGATGTGGGGCTTGTATGGCACCCCATAATGTGGCACAGGTTGAGCTCGTATCACGACTGGTTTATCCTCTTCCTGAGAGAGAAACTACAGTTTAGAAACAAGACTCCTCAAGACTCCCTGCCCACCCACCTCAGAACGGGAATTCTCAGAAGGCACTGTATGAGATTAAGTCACTCAGCCTGAGATGTGACTACAGAAACCTAGCTTCCTTTTCTATCAAAGATGGACAATGCCAACTCAGCTGCCACACCACAGGTCATTGCAACGTAAAAACATTTGGTAAACGACAACACAGTTACTCTAAAAATCTCAAGTTCCTCACAGGGATGCTGGAATAACTAATGAGACCCAACAGACAAAATGAGGAGCAGAAGAAAGTACTAGGCAAGCATACTTCCACCTTAGACTCTGACTCAGACTCTAGACTCCACTAAAACATGTGACTGGAATTAATGGTTGCCAAACCCAGAATAGGACCAAGTTAGTTGTTTGGGTTCAAGCTAGTAACATAAGATTACCGTGTATTTTAGTTTCCACTGAACCTATAAAAAGGTTTATGCTGAGGTTTGCTATAAAATTACCCTAACTCTGGATATATATAGATAAAATAGGAGATGTAATAAGAAGCCAGCATGATCAATGACAATTAACATTTTATAGTTCCATGAATCACCACTTTCAGACACCTTTGTGACCCTTGTGTATCAAGGACAATACAATGTAACTGCTTTTTTAAAAGTCCCTCTCTGAGCAGTGACAATAATTCAGGGAACTCTTGACCATGTTACAAAGCCAGCATGACCAATGCTAGAGGAATGGACAAGCCTCTGGTGCTTAACTTCCCTGCTGTTTTCACAGACTGCAACCCGTTATCGCTCAGTCGAGAGTCACACCTTACCAGTCGCTCTCAGAGGAGCAAAACAGATGGTCAAACATTCATATCATTCTTACAGACTAGAGCTGATTGCCTTTGGGCCCCATTAATTGTAAAAACTCAAATTGATGATGCAGAAAAAAAGGAAACATCCTCCTCCCAAGCAATCACCTCATCTTCTCTGGGGGGCAATCGAATTCTGTTCTTCAATGCAAAAACTGGTGACTTGGGGACAGTGGCTGGAATTACCTTCTTTTCAGGAACACCCTAGAAGGAGCACACAGTTCAATTAAATATTCCAGAACAATATTTCCAGTACACAACATGAAATACTAGAACCCAGGCTGAGAAAATAAAACCCAGATGAGCAGACACTTGCCAACAAGCCTGACCTGCATTTGATCCCTTAACCCATGGTGGAAGAAGAGAACCAACTCCCAAAATTATCCTGACCTCTACATGAGTGTGCAAGGACTAACACTCTCATACAAACATCACACACACACACACACAAAACCAAAAAAGGGAAATTAAATGCTTTCAAATGTTCATGTGCTGAGACAGCAGAGGCCTCCACTGTGAGCATTGTCAGGACCTCCAGGAGCCTCACTCACGGAAACCAAAACTGATCATGTGTAAATTCAGTATACAAAATGGTGCAGTATTTGCATTAATTGATGTACATCTTCTCATATAGTTTATGTCATTATTGTATTACTCATAATACCTAACACGATGAAAATGTGTTAGATATATTTATTCTAGCATATTTATTATATCATATTATGTGAATTTATTATATCATACAATGTAGGGAATATTAGCCAAGGAAAGAAGTTTGTACATGTAATGTATTTTTTTTCTAAATATTTTTCCATCCATGGTTAGTTGAATTCACAGATGCAGAACCCATTAATTACAGTTGATTGTACATGCAAAAGTTTATTGTACCTATTTATTTTTATTTTATGTGTATGAGTATTTGGCTGCAAGTATGTATATATGTGCACCATGTGATGCCTGGTATCAGAGAGGTCAAGAGGGCATTGGGTACCTGGGACTGGAGTGATGGAAAGCAGTACACCACAACCTTATGGGTGCTGGAAATCAACCCAGCTCCTCCAAGAGTCATGAATGCTCATAACTGCTGAGTCATCTTTCTAGAAAGCCCCAGATTTTCTGTTTTCTGAAGACTTCTATCTTCACAGGAAATTCAGTCCGCAGACTTTGTCATTAATATGCTTTCACATGTTTTAAAAATCTGTATTAAGTGTTTTGCCTTGGGTTTCAGGTTCCCTGGAGCTGAAGTTACAATTCTTACTACAACAAATCTGACGTTCGGCTACACCCAGCACAGATGGACAGACAGCACCACTGCGTGGTGAACTGCACTAGGACTGTGACAAGGGAAGAAAGCCTGGAAGCCAGGGTTCTGCTCTAGCCCAGCTCTGCTTCCCACCTGCACGAGTGAGAGCACATCAACAGCTTCCTAGGCCACAAATTCTCACAAAGCAAAGCAGTTCAATATCTAAGGACTCATTTAGTTTGGAAAGACCCCCTCCCCTTTCATTTTTTTTTACCTTTCTCTGCTTCCAACCCGGGGATACAGTAAGAGTAGTCTGCTTACAGCATAAAGAGAAGCAATGAAACCCCTAAGCAGCAGCCACACAGACAGCTCGCAGAGCAATCGATCCTCATAATTTCAGAAAGGAAAAGGTGTTCTGTAAGGAATGATCTGGAGTCCAGCATGCGTATCAGTTGTTTACAAATACCTGTAACTCCCATGAATCATATAACCCCCCCTTTGACCTCCATATAAATAAAACAAACCTTTTAAGAAAAAAGAAAGAAGCCGGGCGATGGTGGCGCACGCCTTTAATCCCAGCACTCGGGAGGCAGAGGTAGGCGGATCTCTGAGTTCGAGACCAGCCTGGTCTAGAGAGCTAGTTTCAGGACAGACTCCAAAGCCACAGAGAAACCCTGTCTCGAAAAACCAAAAAAAAAAGAAAAAAGAAAGAAATCTTTGGGGAACCAGTGAGATGGTTCAGGGGGTACAAGCGTTTGCTGCCGAGAATGGTGATCAGAGAGTTCCATTCTTGGAACTCCCAAATAAACACAAAAAAGTTATGGTTAGCCAGGAATAGTGGTGTACAACTTCAATCCCAGACTTATCTCTGTGAATTCAAAGCCAGCTTGGACTACAAAGCCAGTTTCAGGCTAGCCAGGGCTACACGAGTGTCCCCCCCCCCCGCCCAAAAATAAATAAATAAATAAAAAATAAAAAGGAAAGATAAAAGTTAGTCAAAGCCAATGAGGGCCTCTATTAGACACGAAGAAAAAGCCAGGCGATGGTGCTCACACCTTTAATCCCAGCAGCAGAGGCAGGCAGATCTCTTTGAGTTGGGGATCAGCCTGGTCTACAAAGGCAGTTCCAGGACAGTCAGGGCTTGTTACACAGAGAACCCCATCTCAAAACAAAACAAGAAAAGAAATACAATTTCCACAAACAGAAGTTTCCTTTTTGTTATTTTTACATTTCAATTTCAAATTCTGAGGCCCAGGAATGTTGCCATTTGCATCTGTCTGCCTTCACTATAGTGTAGGGCAGTGGTCCTCAACTCTCCTAATGCCGTGACCCTTCAATACAATTTCTCATGTTGTGGTGACAGCAACCATAAAATTATTTCCTACTGTTACTTCTAAACTGTAGTTTTGCTATTGTTATATATATATATATATTATATAATGTAAATATCTGTGTTCTTTTATGGTCTTAAGCAATCCCTAGCAAATGGGTCATGACCCACAGGTTGAGACCCTTTGGTGTAGGGTTAGTGATCCAAATTCTCTTCCTGGCTTGAAAATCCACCAATCCCTAGGCTTGCTTTGAAATTCCACCAATCCCCACCCTAGAAAGCTCTACCCTGGAAAGCTCCTCCCCCAAGAAACCCTATATAAGCCTGTCTCTTGCTCAGTTCTTTGCTGCTTCTCAACTGAGCAGAGGCAGCGATCCAATAAATCTCTTGTGTGAAGTTTGTTGTGCAGTGTGACTTTGTGGTATTCCTTGGCTCCCCACAGCCAGGAAACCCCTCGAGAGCTGTACACTTCCACAGAGCACCTACAGGAGATCTGGGGATGAGAGCATGCACTCTATTCTACCAGGCTCTGCCAGCTTTAAGGACAAATGCCTGTCTTATTCCCCCTTTGAGCTCCCAGTGTCTAGCACGGATTATAGATAGGAGCTGGTACACATCAGCTTATAATGTCTCTCACAGGGCTTTCAGTTAAAGAGGGAATGATGATTATTCCTAGGTATGATCATGGTTTTTATAAAGCCTTGCAAGTATAACTTGAGGTTGCAAGGCAACACACAGTAAGTCGCACAATGGCATGAAATTTGCAGTACTGGATACCAAGAGGTAGATACAAGGACATCTCTGCATCCTAGAAGTTTAAGACAAGACTGAGCTACAAAGCAAGACCCCACCTCAAAGGAAAGAATAATTATTTCACCAGTGCATTGTGTGTTAGTTTATACTTTATCAACTTGAGCTTTTACAGATCCTGGTTATCTATGCAAGGTTCAGAAATCAAACTTGCCAATCCTGAGGGAGGACGCCATACGAAAGGGGGCATGTGTCAGCATCACAGCCAGCACAAGGATGTCACTTCTACTATGTGTCACCAAAGCTTGCCCCTCTACAGAGCACTCTCTGAAGTTTCCCTCCCTCTTCTCAAGTTCTGCAGCCCATTAACTACATCTCTTGCCCGGGCATGGTGGTGAACACCTTACTCAGCACTTGGAGGCAGAGGCAGATGGGTCCCCGGTGAGTTTAAAGTCAGCCTGGCCTACAAAGTGAGTTCCTTGACAGTTAGGGCTACACAGAGAAACCCTGTCTTGAAAAGTCAAACAAAAAAAACCCAAACCCCAGAAAAGTTACATCTATTTTCAGAACACATCCACCTATAAGTCTATAAATTTTTTTGAGTCTCTATTATTTACCCACTCGTTGCCTCTTACTAGACTTGACATTTTAAGACCAAAATCCAATCCTGCTGGATCTTTTTGTCATTCTCCAGACTGATACAATGACGCCCCGCTCACGTACCAACATGAACATTTGTGAGTAGGCGGATCTTTAGTCATGTGCAAAACACCTCTGCCTGCACCCACACCTCAAGTATTCTTACCACAACATCCTCCAGGATCTTAGTTGGGCACGGTCTGGAATGAAACTCAAAGTGTTCATCCTCTGATTTTTTCTTTGATTCTCTCTCCTGAATTCGTTTCTCAATTTCCAAATCAAAACCAACAGGCTGAGTGGGAGGTTTAACAGGTATCTTGGGCAAGACAGGGCCACTTTCAAAAATTCTGGGATCAAGTTCCCGAGCTTTGAATTTGTATCTGTAAGGAGGGAATTTAAATAATAAACAAAAAAGGCTTTTTAAATTAAACTACACAAAGTAGAACAAAACCTATAAATAAGCAATAAGATGATCCACCATGTACAGAAAAATCTCTCCTCTCCATCTTCTCTTCACCTCCTGAGAAGACTAAACGAGGCAGGTGGGAATATAGAGGCTTGGGACTCCATGATGGCAAGCACCTGTAATCCTAGCATTCAGGAGATAGAGACAGGGGACCAGAAACTCAAGTTTGGGGCTGGTGAGCTAGCTGGCTCAGGGGTTAAAAGCACTGGCTGCTACTCCAAAAAGCCTCAGTTCCCAACAGAGAACAACCATCTCTAACCATCTCCAGTTCCAGAGGATCTGATATCCTCTTTCACTAGGCACCAAGCATGCCAGTACTGCAAATAATACATGAAGGCAAAACTCCCATAAATATAAAATAAAATTAAAAAAAAATCAAAATCATCCTTGGCTAATAGCAACTTTGAGGTCAGCTAGGAATACATAAAACCCTTGTCTTAAAAAAAAAAAAAAAAAAAAAAGTAGGGGCAAGCAAGGCTGGTCTGTAATCCAAGCAATTCAGGCCGAGGCAAGAGAATTGGATAATTAGACATACCTGTGCTACAAAGCCAGCCCAAGCAACTTAGTGAGCTCGACTTAAAAAGTTAAAAAGGACTGGGACGTAGCTCAACAGTAGTGTTTGTCTTACGTGCACAAAGGCCCTGGGTTCACCCCAACACCATGATGATCAGGAAAGATCTAGGCAGACAAGTTCTAGCCTTTTCTAAGAGGAGAGCTATAAAAATCCTTTGACAGCCAGGAAGAGGTAAGGTCTACCCAGACTAAGAATCCAAAATTAAGTTCTGCCACTCGGACTTCGGCTTTGGACTTTTACCAGATTGTGCTCCAGGGCACCTCCACATTCCCACCTCAGTCACAGTGACTGGAGCACAGTCTACAGAGCCACCATGAGAAGGAAAACAGCAAGTGCTGCCCCCATCGGGCCGAAAGCAAACAGGCAGGCTTTGCTAGCCTTCCTCGGACACGCCATCAGGACTCACTGCTGCAGCTTCTCAAGCTCCTCAGCTTCCTGTTCTGCTGTACTTTTGCAGGTCACAACTCTCGCACGGTATTTAGTTTGCAGTATGGGAGTCTGGGGGTCTCTTGAGATCTTGGTCACAGATCTGGAGGGTAACAAGTCTGTAAAGCAAAATCAAAGACATTTGCTTAGTTCTCCAAAATCCAACTGACCTGTAAATGCTGACCCAACCAGATAGAAAATGGACAAAGCAGGGCGCCTGGCTTTGTGTGCTCAACCCACAAATGTTCCCTCCCTTCTTATCGAAGGGTAAATTCTTCTGCCATCTTTGCACTGAAACTTAACTATGCCGATGGAGGTCTCTGCCATTGCATAGGCCTTTCGACTGACAACAATCTACTTTGCTTGTTGTTAACAATGTTTTATTACAGTTTTCAGACCTTTACAAACCAATGAGAAACTCCCAACTTTATGAATTTCACAACAAACATCCGTATCACTCATAGCAAGTCAATGGTAAAGCCAGGCATGATAGTACATGCCTGTAATCCCAGCAATTAGGAAGCTGAGGCAGGAGAATCAATACTTGATGCCTAACCTAGGCTACATTTCAACTTTCAAACCGACCTCACTATAGCTACACCAAGCAGGGAGGCAAAGAAATCAGATAGTAACTGGGGAAAGTTAGAGACAAACAGAAAGAGCAAGAGCAACTATCCCGACACATTAGTATTTAGAGCCGTGGTTCTCAACCCTCCTAATGCTGCAACCCTTTAATATAGTTCCTCATGTTGGAGACCCCCAACTATAAAATTATTTTTGTAGCTACCGCATAACTGTAATTTTGCTACTGTTATTAGCCGTTAAGCAAATATCTTTGCTTTCCGACAGTCTTAGGTGATCTCTGTGAAAGGGTCATTTGACCCCCAAAGAGGTTATGAGCCACAGGTTGAGAACGGTTGATTTAGAACCTTAACAATGCTCACAGAGGGTATTTCCCTGGTCAGTAACAAGCCTGACAATTTTCAATCTAGACCTTATATAAAGGTGAGAAAAATTATTATCTGACTCATTTACTGGAGTCTCTTTGGAAACAGAATCTGACTATGAAGGTGTGACTAGAAGAAAACTTAATTCCATGAAGATTAAAAAAAGTCATTATTTTCATAATATAAAATGTCAGGATATAGTAGCAATCTTAAGGAACACTGTAGTTAGGGTTGAGAATGTAATACATCGGTAGAGTGATTGACCAGCATACACAAGGCCTTAGGCTGAATCCCCAGCACTGAAAAGGAAAACAGAGAAATACTGCATTTAAAGTAAGTAACTCATGTGGTCACCTACAACAAAGTGCTAAGCAATGCCTAATAGGAAGAGAAAATTTACAGAGCTTAAAAGCGCACCCTGTTTTACCCAAAATATTAGCCATATTTGTTTTTGAGTCTGGGTTCTTTGTCGTCCACGCTAGCCTTGAAATCACTATTTAGACCAAGTTGGCCTTGAGCCCCCACCTCCCAAATGCTCAGATTAGAAGCATACACCACCAACCCCCCTTAGCCACATCTCCTGGTAAGTTATTTTACAGTACTTTTTTCTTTTTTCTTTTTTGGTTTCTCAAGACAGGGCTTCTCTGTATAGCAGCAGCCCTGGCTGTCCTGGAACTCACTTTGTAGACCAGGCTGGCCTCGAACTCACAAAGATCAGCCTACCTCTGCCTCCCAAGTGCTGGGACTAACGGCGTGTGCCATACCCAGCAACTATTTTCAATTTGTAGACTTTATCTTCTTGTAGAAATTTCTTTCATAAAGACAGAAACAAATAAAAGCCTCTCATCTGTCCACCACCAAGCTGGGACAAACGCATCAGCATTTGCGCCCGTTCCCCGCGCTCTCCGACTATCCCTCTAAACAGCCCCAGCCAGCAAGGTCCGGGGAGGAAACTTACTCTCGTCCTTCTTATTCCTCAGGTGGTATCTACTAGGGGTTCGTTTGTGGAAGGCTTCGACCTGCTGTGCAATGGGCACATAGGTAGAAACTGCTTCGTCAAATGTTCTTTTCTTTCCTTTGGACAGATTGAAGGGCTTAACAATGGTGCATCCTTTAGTCACTCGGGCCTGTGAAGGGAAGAGCGGTTGAGCAAATTAAATGAGATCACAGCCACATACTTAGCCCAGCTGTGGAGCTAGGAGCCTTACACATACGAGTCCTTCAGCAAGGGTTACATCAGTCTGTGCAATCATGTTTCTTCTTTTGAAAACTCTAGCACTTAGCAAATTGTTTTGCTATAATAGTACATATGCAGTTTTCCCCAAGTATATAATGCTTTGAACCAATCAAGAGCAAGTTTTCTTGGAATTCAAAGAGAAAGGGAAATGAAAGATAAAATCACTCATACGAAACTGGCATGGGCTGCTGGGTCTGCATCAGGTCAGGCAGAGGCCTAACTTAGCTCTCTCCACATAGACCCTCAAACTGATTGACACAAAAGTCTACCCACTGTGGAGCATTAACTTCTCATCTATTTTTAGTGAGGTTTTTGGTCGGGTCTCTCTGCATAGCCTTGGCTGGTCTGGAACTCACTATGTAGACCAGGTGGCCTTTAACTCATGAGAGATTCACCCATCTGCCTTCCCAGTGCTGGGGTTAAAGCCATGCACCACTAGGCCTGGCTCAATCATTAATTGCGAATGGAGGCAAAACTCAAGGGCACATTTCTAATGAGGCAGCGACGACAAATTCTTAAGGCTGACTTGAGCAGCGACAGAGTATGATCTCATCTCAAATAAAAGACAAAGATGACTATATAAATGTGAGCAGCTCACTACCTGCAGAATGTTGATTTAGGATCATCATTGCTTCTGGTGGTGCTCTGCTAATAAAACTAGACACAAGGCCAGGCGGTGGTGGCGCACGCCTTTAATCCCAGCACTCGGGAGGCAGAGGCAGGCGGATCTTTGTGAGTTCGAGGCCAGCCTGGTCTACAGAGCTAGTTCCGGGACGGGCACCAAAGCTACAGAGAAACCCTGTCTCGAAAAACCAAAAAAAAAAAAAAAAAAAAAAAAAAAATAGATACATTTCGGCACCAGTCATATATATGATGTATAGACATTCATGCAGACAAAACACATGCACACATTAAATAAATAAATAGGGGAGGCTGGAGAGGTGACTCAGTGGTTAAGAACACCTACTGTTCCTCCAGAAAACCTAGAGTTCAATTCCCAGCGCGCACATCAGGTAGCTCAGACAACCATCTAATTCCAGCTGTCAGGTAGTGATCCCACTTCCTCTTCTAAACTCCACTATTACCCACACATACGTGACACGCACTCACAAGACACACAGGTATATACATAAAGAAAAAGAAATAATAAAAGTATTTAAAAATAAAATTTTGCCTGAAGTCAGGAGGGTGGTATACACCCAGCATCCCATTATTGGGGAGGGGAAGGCAGGAGAGTCAGGAATCATTCTCAGCTACACAGTGAGTTTGAGGCAAACCTGAACAAAATACAACTCTGTCGTTTAAAAAAAAAAATCAAACAGCTGGCTGGAGAGTGGTTCCACAGTTAAGAGTGCCTATTACTCTTTTGAAAATTAAAAAAAAAAAAGGAGCAGAACAGTGGTCATGAATTCCTTTAATCCTAGCACTTGGGGAGGCAGAGGCAGGAGGATCTCTATGAGTTCAAAGACAGCCTGGTCTACAGAACAAGTTCCAAGACAGCCAGGGCTACAAAGAGAAACTTTGCCTCTAAACCCAACCACCACCACCACCACCACAATAATAATAATAATAATAATAATAATAATAATAATAATAATAATAATAAATAAACTGAAAACAATGAGGTCTGCTCCAACTTCAGTTTTCACATGGGCTCTGTTAGATCTTGAACTCAACACTGTAGCAACAAACTTTTTTTAAGATTTTTTTTCCTTCAGATTTGATGTTTATTTTTTGAAAGAACAGGTCCTAAAACCTTTATGCAAATAACTAACCCCTGGTTCTACCCCAATCTCCTTTATCAATTAGCAAATTTGTCCTGCAGGCTAAACTAGGTGTCAACTATGCTCACATGACCCTAGGTTTATGTCTTTTATTTCTGACATTATAATTACATCGTTTTCCCCTTTTCTTTCCTTCCTCCAAAGTCTCCCATATCATCACCACCCCAATTTCAGATTTATGGACTCTTTTTTTATTAATTTTTGTTACATACATACATATATATTCCTATATATAACCTGTTCAGTCTGTGTTCTGACTAGTCTTATGTCAACTTGACACAAGCTAGAATTATCTAAAAGGAGGGAACCTGAATTAAGAAAATGCCTCCATAAGATCTAGCTGTTTTTATCTTAATGATTAATGTGGAGGGCCCAGACCACTGTGAGTGGTGTCATATAAAAAAAAAAAAAACAACAACAACAACAAAAAACAGGCTAAGCAAGCCATGGGGAGAAGCCAGAAAGCAGCACTCCTCCATGGTCTCCAAGTCAGCTCCTGCCTCCAGAATCCTGCCCCGTGTGAGTTCCTGTCCTGACTTCCTTCAGTGATGAAGAGTGCTGTGGAAGTATAAGCCAAATAATCCCTTTCCTCCCAAGATTTCTGTGGTCACGGTGTTCTATCACATCACCAGTCACCCTAGCTAAGACAGTCTGTACAATGCAACTCGTATGTATGTTTCAGGGCTGACCCTTTGTACTGAATAACCAATGGATGTGCTCTTCCCTGGGAAGACTATTTCTCCAGCTCTCAGCATTCCTTAGTTACCTGTAGTTCTCTGAATAGGACTGAGGCCTCCTGAGCTTTCCCTCATCCATGTTAGCATGCCTACTGTGGCCGTCCTTGTTCAGCTTATGTTTAGGCAGTCACGTGGGTGAGACTGTAGCTTCTGACATTCCTAGGAGACACAATCTCACAGCAAACTCCCTGATCCAACTGGGGCTGGGGCAGCCCTCTCATGCTGTGTCCAGTCTCATTAGCAGAGTACCACCAGAAGCAATGACAGCCCCATCTTCACATTTGCTGTCATCATTGTCTTTCATTTGAGATGAGGTCATACTTCCCACACTCTCTTCTACACCTGAACCTTCAGGTGCTGGAGAAAGCCTCTACAAATTTGCCACACAAAATTTTATGTGCTTCCTATTCCATCTTAATTTTTACACCAACTTGGTAGCATGCTTTCCCAGGAGTGATTTGCTGACAGTCACAGTTCACAGGGAATTTGTATCTACCTTGATTCAAAAGTAAGCCTCAATCATCCTATATCGTAAATAATGACCACAAATGCTCCAGCTGAATCCTACTCAATTAGTAATAAAAATGCTGTTGCCTGGCAACTTACAGGCGATGCAGGATGCTTTCGAAGTTCAGACATGAAATTCATTTCTTTATACTCTTCCTGGTTCTTGGGATGTTGTTTGATTCGCTCATCTGTGAGGAAGTGAAAGTCAACTGTTTTGGTGACTTGGCTCACGGATTTCTTCACAGGTTGCACTGAGGAACAGAGGAACACAGCATTAAGAACAGAGAACACTCTTTCCGCATCTCTGTTACTTATGGATCGAGGTTTTATGTTCGCTGAGTTCTAGTGGGCTTGAAGTCCTTTGCTCAGATGCAAACTGGGTAAGGAAGAAGAGTCGGCTACTGGGATGCAGTCAGAGCTTGGAGAAAGATATTCACTCCAATTGCTTTGATAGAGTCATGACCTCACCCCCCTTTGTGAATCGGTGCTAGAGGTGGAACCCAGGGCCTCACAGATTCTAGTCAAACACTCCATACCACTGAGAATCCAAGCCCATCGACTGACTTGAAAGGCAAAATTTAAGTCAGAACTATTTGACAGAACTATTTTTTCTCTTCCACCTTTAAGATGAGAAGGAAATGACAGGCTGGCCAGGCTGCCTGAATCTCAGTCCTTTTGCTGACACACAAGAGAAGAACAGCATGCTCTGAGAACGCACTGGTGTAGGTGGTCAGGTTGAGAAAGAAATCCTGGGATGCAGCCAGTTTTAAATAAATACATGTCCTATGCTGGCTACTCCAACTGGTGTTTTTGCTTTAGAGACCTCAAAAAATGCTACCAAAATTCCAAGAAGCACCCTCCTA